>NC_089508.1:174513234-175731513 GCF_036850995.1 Saccopteryx leptura
GGCTCGGTTTTCCTGACATACAAGACTCCTGCTCTCCCATGCGTAGTCCCTTTATATTCAGTTCACAATTAAAGCCCCCTGTCCTCAGACTGGTGCCTCTGTGTTGGGAAATTCCTCCCCCTGGGGGAGAGGCATCAGCCTCAGCCAGTCCTTGGGTTCCCCTCCACGACCCGTGCCATGCCAGCTCCTTGACTTCTGTGCTGCCACCGTGTCTGGAGGCAGGACGTTCTGCGGTGCATTGTACAGCAGCGGGCCCCTGAGCGCACACGCTGCTCAGGAAAGCCGCCCCCACAACCCTCACGTGTGCAGCATCTGCCTTGCCAATTATTAGTAGGATGGGCCAATTTTCATCCTGGGTTGCTCTTGGGGAAAATATGCAGGCTAGGGAACTGGCCTAGATTAGAAATGGAACAGCAGAAGTTGCCAATTAACATGAGTTCCTTTTTTGTGTCCCCTGGAGAGGTTAGTCTCTAGGGAGAATTTATAAAAGGCATGATCCCAGGCCCTCTAGGAAATCCTTAGATGCCTCAAATCTCTTGGAGTTGGGACAAGTGTTTTAAAGTCACTTGGTATAACTCTCTGCCCAGTGCTTGAATCCCTTAGATGACCTCGTCTGCTTCCTCCTGAATGCATCCACGTTTGAGGAGTTCACCACCGTCCACAGTAGGGCATTCCACCTTCGGACAGTGGAGACACCCTCCTTTAGTTGAATCAAATCCATCTCCCCATAGCTTTCTCACTTTTCTCCTAGCTAATGAGTAAGCCTAGCCATCCACTCAGTCTTCATTCCCAGGAAATAGCCGCCAACTGCTCAGGAAAATGGTCCACAGGGCAAAACTGTAGGAGTTGGAAAAGCACAAGAGAAAGCCCACTATAGCAGAAAGGCTAACAGCTGGAAGAGGGGCTGGACTGTTCTCATGGCCCTGAAAGGCAGGTCAGCAGGTGGAAGGCTTGCAGCAGCCCCTGAAACTCCAGTTGAATGCACCCCAGAAAATGTGCAGAGTTCCTGTGGAATGCAGGGGCCAGAAGAGCAGAAGTTGCAGCCTTTGCTACGTAGGAGTGCACGCTCTTGCCGGGAAGATAAGCAGTGGGAGCATCTGGAGAACCCCGCGCGGCTGGTCCTTATTTGGCAGGCCGTAGACACTGGGCAGCCCAGTCTCCGTGACGGTGGGAGGGGCTGGTGCTGACCAAAGGCTTGGCTTCTCCATAGAACTTTCTACACATGCCCTTTCAAAGACCTCCAAATTTCTCAGCCTCAGGCCTGGCTCCAACCTCCTCACAGAAAGTCGAGCCAGCCCCACATCTTTGGAAGGAACCTTAGCTCAGAAACCCAGAGGGAGTCTGGGACCGTCCCCCGTTAGGTGGAAAGAACAGGGGAAAATATGAAAAAGAAAAAAACATCCCCTTCTACATTATGGAAGCAGCAAATAAGAAAACAGATTAAGGAGAACAAAGGGGGGGGGGGTGCTCATCACCATAACAACAAGCCCAACAACTCCGAAAGACGAAATTTTTGTTTTTCTTTTCACCTGTCATTGTTCTCAGTACTGTCACTCTCTGTCTCCCCTCCTGGTGAAAGACAAGTTGTGACTTTTTCACTCCCACCAACAAGCTGCCTGGCGTTTGGAACTGCAGCTGCTGTGGGATGGAGGAGAATGTGGTCCTCCGGGGGTGGGGGGGGCTCGGAAGGCCGCCTTTCCCCTCTCCCTGCCCATAGCTTGTAGCTTGCCCACGTAACATGAACATAGGTGTCTGTACTCAAGTCTGCAGTGAGATCCCTTATTGCAGAGAGACAGTGGGCCAGAGGAAGAATCAGAGCTCTGGTCCTTAAATAAAAGGGATTGTTGTCTGTGCCTTAGGTAACCCCACCATATGCCAACAGAGCGAGTCAAAGAGAGTCAGTAAGGGCAACTGAACAGAGACCGTGGCCTTGGGCCCTCTTTGAAAGAACTAAATTCAGTGCTATAAAAAAACCTAACAGCACACATAAGGGACATCAGAAAACCTTGCCTACATGTAAATTCCTCAACCACATGGGCTAAGAAAATACCGACGCCAGCCCTTCAGTCCACACCCTGTAAAACTTGCCAGATTCAGACAGCTGTGCTACAGCTAAGTCTACTTGCTGACGTAGCTGGTGATCGGACCCAGGAGCCCTGTTGGTTATGGCCTCTCCCTGACACTGGCCACTACAGAATTGTGTTGGCACTGTGCGTTCTGCAAGAGGCGGCAGTCCCAGTTCATCTGCTTCCCTCTCTGTCGGTACAGGATGTGTCCCCACACACACATACACATTGCCATCCGCATGGGCCAGAGACCTCCTTCAGAGGTGAGGGATGCTCTCCACGTCCAGGCATAATCAAGAGCTCAGCCACTGGCCTTTCCTCCCCCCGCAGTTACGTAGACTATGTCCTCTATGCCCACTTCCGTATGAATATATAGCCCTGCTTCCTGCCCAGATATACCAGAAGTAGACACTCCATCTTCTACAGCCAGGGATGCAGCTGCCCTCTTAGGCTTTTGGGGTTTTTTGAGGATAGTAACAAACAAACAAAAAGAAATGACGGCCACCACTCCCTTATCCTTGAAAGTAATCTACAACCAAGCTGAACTTGAAAAAAAAACCATGAGGAAGGACACAGAAACAGGCTTGGTGGCCGAAGAGGCGTGGTGTGCTTCAGCTTTCAAGAGGCTGGTCAGCTTGACCGGGTCCTTTCTGCCCAGCCTCTTGTGTGCCCCTCCCCTCGACCTGGTCCCCATCCACTCCCTGCGAGCAGCACGTCACTGTCCCCACTCCTCCTTTCCAAGGTGTGAGCTGATAATGCATTACCATGCCTCCCCACCGCACCCCGAGCCCTACCCACACAGAAGAATTTTCTAGAACTTCTACTAACCACAATTCCTCCAAGGACTCCAAGTACGCTCCAGAAGCCGACTTACACACCTCCTGAACAACGAACAGGGAGACATTCTGGGTGTTCCAAAAACTCATGCCAAATGGGAATTTACTTGTTCAACCAACTCTTGAACCAAGCACCGTAATCATTCTTGCACATTCCCTTTATCAGGCCATTACACCAGAGCGAGAAAAATTCTTTGAATAATCATTCCCACTGCTTCCAAAGCCAGAATATGCCTTGCCAAGTGCAACCCATATGCAAGAGCCATCTGCTTTAGCAATACGGGAAGCCACGGAAGGGGTGTGACTTAGATAATCCCACAGCTCTGCTGGACAAGGCTGCTCCCGGGGAGGGGAGGCAAGCTGCTCTTGCCAGTGCAGTCCTGAAGCTCGGCCCTGTACAATGCACCCAGCAGAACGACAGCAGAGGTCAATGACTTGGTCAAAAACAGACCCAATTCCACATGCCCAGATCTAATAGGCAGATGTCAAAGGAGTCCCCAGGGCAAGACAGTTCACCCTTTGAATGGCACGCCTACAACCCCACTTGAAAACAAAACAAAACAAAACCAAAAAAAAAACCCACACACAAAGAGAGATGTAAAAGCTATATCCTATCCAGTGCCACCAACCGACCATGGTGTGTGCCTGTACCACCTGAGGCATGCGTTTTAGTTCAAAGAGAAACTTGTTGTGACCGAGCAAAGGTGGCAGAGCCATCATGACATCTGGGATGGGTATTCTTTCAGAATTGAAAGATGTTCTCTTGCCCGTGTTGAGAATTCACTGAACAGTTCTCCTCTCTCCCTGCGCCATCACCTGCCACCATGACCACCAGTTTTATTTCATTGTTCTCACCACTTGGGAAGATGTGGTCCCTCGGTCCCCACTTTTGAACTCTACCGGAGGTGACAGGACTTAGGGATCATGACACCAGACTGATAACCTTCCTCAGGTCCCAACAATGTAAGCTTTGTCACCTTCTATTGGACATGGGTACTTGTCCCTAGACCCCTAGAAATCATGCACCCTGCTCCATGACCCTCTTCATCCAAAACCATCTTTTCCTGCAGGCAACAGATTTCTAAATGCAGCCACCCGAGTCTGCCTAGGCCCTAGGGTGTGTTTTAGCAAGCACCTCCAGCAGAAAAATGACACCAATGAAGCATAATTATTAGGACTTAATAGAGCCATTTTTCTACCTCAGTGCCTTTTTACTATTCTAAGCCCCCCAGTTTTTCCCCCTAAATTAGGACTCAGAGCAGTAAGTTAAAGGTATACATTGGTAGACCTTTATTATGCATACAATAACTGTCCTATTAAATTGAAATCAAATGCACATCTAAGGAAAAGTTCATTTTAAGTACCAACTCTCAGAAAATGCTCAGAGACATAAATAATAAGCAAGGCAAATGCGTTGCTGAGCAACAGAAGGGGTGGGGGCAGGAGCTGAGCTGGAAATGAAGGGACAGTCTTCTGAAAGAATGGGGTAAGCTCAAGGGCACAGACCCTGGGAGGAGCTGCCCTAAATCTCTGGTGGCACTTCTCGCCCCAAATCTCTGGTGGCACTTCTCGCCCCAAATCTCTGGTGGCACTTCTAGCCCCAGAAGAAGCATTAGGAGGGGGGAGGAATGTGATTATAAATTAAACATAATCAGGGATGCTTGGGAAATTGTTATACACACACACACACACACACACATATACACACATTTTTCTGGGGAATGTTTAATACTCTGTTAGCGAATAAAAAGCCTGACTATTATGAATGTTAAAGAGGGTGATGGGGTTGAGTGTATGTGTGTAAAAATGCTGTTGCTTAGATGGTCTCTAGCCTCTTGGCTCACTTTACTCTGTTCCCCTCCCCCCTTTCCCTGCTCCTCTTCCTAGGACAAGACGAGCGCTCTGAGCCTCAGCAATGTGGCGGGCGTGTTCTACATCCTGATCGGAGGACTTGGGCTAGCCATGCTGGTTGCCTTAATCGAGTTCTGCTACAAATCCCGTAGCGAGTCCAAGCGGATGAAGGTGGCATCGTCTTCCCAGGCCTTTTTCCTAACCTGTTGTGTCATACAGCTGGGTTTCCTGAGAGTCCCTTTACTAGAAAGGGTGGGAGTGACAGGAGGTTGAGGTCAGCCCAAAGGTGACAGGGAAAGAGGCAGCTATGAGGGAAGAAGGAAGGAAGACGGTAAATATAAGGCCCAAGAAAAGAACTACTTCAGCCAGAGATGGAGTGGTGAGATTATAAAGGGTAGGAGTTGACGTGGACAGGGAACACAGCATGAAGCAAGAGAGATCACTACAAAGGCAGACTCTTGCTGAGCTTGCACTAACAGAAACATAGCTCCCAATACAGGAAAGAGGGTGTCTACCCTCTGCAAAATGGATAATCTGGCCATGCTTGATGAAGTAGGTCTTCTCCCAGCTACCATCTTGTGAGACAAACTTTGGCAAAGAACATCATGCACAGAGAAGGGTATGAAATTTAACTGGACAACCCCAAACCATATAAAATATAACTGAAGGCAACTAACTGGAAGAAATATTTATGGAGGCTCTGAGAACTATCTATAAATGTAGGAAGACTTTGCAGGTGGGAAAGAAACAGACTAGTTCTGTGGGGCTTCAAAGGGTATACAGTAAGAACTACTGCCCCAAAGCTATAGTAAGCAGATGTTAATACAATAAAGGAGATCTATCTTTCTTGCAGAGTAACCCAAAAATGGGGTGGACTGTCCCCATAATTAGCAAGCACCCCACACATGGAGGCCTACAAGTCAAGGCTAAATAACTCTCGGCAAGGATATAAATTCAAGTATCTAAAGGGAGTTGGATTAAATAACCTTTAAGGCTCCTCACATTTCATCATTTAGCTTCAATAAGAAAATACGTATTTATAAAAATGGTAATCATGTGAGCAAGACATCCTAAGGAGGCAGAGAGGACTGAGGTGTAACCTGTGACATTTTGTGAAGAATGGCACAGAAAAATTAGTCAGTGAAACAACCTATGGTATGAATAGGAAGCCTATAGCAATATAGAGGAAAAAGAGATTAGAGAAGTCTTCCAGGAAGAGGCAGAAATTAAGAGGGAGGATTAGTGGGATTCAAACCATTAGAAGTAGAGAGAGGTGCCAGAACTCTGAGCTATGGACCCTAGGCTGTTACCTTGCCCTAAACAAGACTAAGAAGAGTCATGGATAGGATTTGCTCCCCTAAAAAGCACCCTAAGATGCCCATGTTACACTATTCAAGTGCTCCCAAACTCAGCAAATGCACTATTGGATTATAACCATAGTCTCCTGCCTAGCCTCTCCCTGGCTTGGGCCATCAGCTCTACACATACCTTTAGGGTCCCTCTTAGAGAAGACAGTGCTGGACATTCACTTCCCCTATTTGGAAACTGTGTCTTCAGTTCTGGCCACAGGGACTGGGAGTCGGGAGGAGGGCTTTCTGTCCTGGCTTTCAGCATCTCCCAGTCATGCTCCACCCACTCCCCCACCCCAGCCAGGCAATCTGCTCTCCTTCCACACTCTCTATCCGGCTACCCACTGCATCCTTCCACCCGTGTGCCTTTACGCAGGCTGATGCCTTTCCCTGTCTTCTGTCCATAGAGCCCATGTAAAAGCCAACTTTCCTAAGACATAATGACAGGGACAGTTAAGAGATGGTAGTGTCATGGTATCTGGCCTGGGGTCCTAGAAACACTCAATCCTACCTTTGACCAGCTCACCCACTACCTGGTCCAAGGACAAAGCACAGCAAAGCATGGTCCTTAGAACCTAAACCTAGTGTAGACCCCCAAGGAGCATGGCTAAACACAACGAGGTCCCCTAGAACCCACACAAAGCTTTCTTTGCCTATTACATCCAAAATAGAAGCCTAAAGACTCTCCTAACTTACCCTCCAAAGTGAAGAAAAGCCACTCGAGAGGCAAAGAGGGGAACAGGAGCATAGCGAGGTATACTGCAACCTTTACAACTCTCTAAAACCCTCCGCATGGCCCAGAACCCAAACCGCTGGCCCGGGACTGCCTGGCTCCCAGCACAGCAGTGCCTTCTCACTGCTCCCCAGGACACAGAGCACTGTGAGGGTCTAAAGCAGTGGTCCCCAACCCCTGGGCCGTGGACCTGTACTGGTCCGTGGGCCATTTGGTACCGATCTGCAGAGAAAGAATAAATAACTTACATTATTTCCGTTTTATTTATATTTAAGTCTGAACAATGTTTTATTTTTTTTTTTTTTTTTTTTTTTCATTTTTCTGAAGCTGGAAACAGGGAGAGACAGTCAGACAGACTCCCGCATGCGCCCGACCGGGATCCACCCGGCACGCCCACCAGGGGCGATGCTCTGCCCACCAGGGGGCGATGCTCTGCCCATCCTGGGCGTCGCCATGTTGCGACCAGAGCCACTCTAGCGCCTGGGGCAGAGGCCACAGAGCCATCCCCAGCGCCCGGGCCATCTTTGCTCCAATGGAGCCTTGGCTGCGGGAGGGGAAGAGAGAGACAGAGAGGAAGGCGCGGCGGAGGGGTGGAGAAGCAAATGGGCGCTTCTCCTGTGTGCCCTGGCCGGGAATCGAACCCGGGTCCTCCGCACGCTAGGCCGACGCTCTACCACTGAGCCAACCGGCCAGGGCTGTTTTATTTTTTTTTTAATGACCAGATTCCCTCTGTTACATCTGTCTAAGACTCTCTCTTGACGCTTGTCTCGGTCATGTGATACATTTATCTGTCCCACCCTAAAGGCCGGTCCATGAAAATATTTTCTGACATTAAACCGGTCCGTGGCCCAAAAAAGGTTGGGGACCACTGGTCTAAAGCATAGGCTCTGGAGCCCAGATGTCTGAGCATAATCCCACTTGTTCTGGTTGTTAACTGTGTCATCTCGGACAAGTTTCAATAGCTGTCAGATCCTCATTTTCTTGAAAATGGAGCTGGTGGTAGTACATATCTCATAAAATTTTTGTGAAGATTATATGAAACGAAAAAAGATATAAAGAGCTTGGCAAAATGTCTGGTCCACAGTAAGCCCTCAGTAATAACAATGCTAACTAGAATTTATAATAATACTATTTCTTATTATTATTAGCAGGCCCGACTTATTATTTATTGTCCTTACTTACGTGTCTAAGTTTTCTTGAGCTATATACATTGCAAGTTTCTCAAAGTAAGCAGCTGTGTCTGGTTTTCCCTTGGACATCCCACACGCATAGGGCAAGTATTAGTAAAATTAATATGGGGTTCTAGCTAGAGGAAAAGATTTCTTGAGGGTAAGGGATGGCATAAAAAGATGCCACTGTTAGGTTAAGCAAATACAACCATGAAAACCACTCGGCCTGGTAGCACAAACATTTTCCAAGGTGGTTTGGGCCACAATATTTGTACGCATAATATCTGTGAGACCAGGTACCCACCAAGCAGGAAGCCTCTTGGACTTCCAGATGGGATTACCTGTGGGATTACCATGCTCCACTAATCAGGGTCAGTGCCAGGCAGTGGTACCCAGTTGACTAACGACTGGGATCCTCTTAAAACTGGACCGTGTTGACCTGCACCACTGAAGTTACAATCTTCAGGTTAGGACAAGAATCCTTAAAAATGGCCACTGAGTCATGCTATAACTTCTTGGAGTCATTCTTCTTCTTTTCTTCGCCAAGACGTTGAATTTCTCAGAGTCCAACATCAGAATCTCTTGGAATCATTAATCCAAGGTCTTCAACCACAATCATTAATCCAAGGTCTTCCACCACAATCATCTACCTTTAGTTCCATTTGTTGGCATGATTTCTACAGAACTCACTGAGGCTCCTAATAGAAATCTTAACCTCCCGGTTGCAGAAAAGATACTTCTCCTCCCTTTATTAACCAACCTAGCCCTTAATTTTCAAAGTTCCATCAATTCCTCTCTCCTTTAAAGGAGATAAGTGGAACACATTCCGCTTGCCTCTCAGACTCTCCAGCCATGCAGTTCTTCATATTATTCTGCACTCTGCCTTCTCCAGAGGCACTTAGCTCTTTTCAGAAGTGCAGTCCCCAAGCTCACCCAGAGGCCCATGTTGACATGTCAAGGGCTTTTGGCAACAGCCTTCTCTATTGTCTCTTTCTTTGATCATTGTTTCTGGCCAACTCTTAAGGCCTTGAGCTACGAAACCTCGTTCAGGGTCCGCTTTCCATTTCCCAACAGTATTCAAGGAGCCTCTCCACACTCCAGATGGAAATGTGAAGGAGAAGAGGAAAAGGAGGCAGAAAAGAGAAGGAGAGAGAGAGAGAAAAACGAAAGGGAAGACATCTTTTTAGTAACTTCCCTGCTCAAAGTGCTATACATGTTTTCATTCATCCTGTAGCATGTTGTGTTTGCAGCCCTACAATTGAAGAAATAGGGGTTCAGAGAAGCTAAGTAGCTTGTCCTAAGAAGGTCACACAAGCTAGGAGCTGGAGGAACAGGAATCAGACCACCAACATAGCTTCTACGAAGTCTAGGTTTGGGTACCGGCCAAGCCACTTCTTAATTACTCTCTTCTCCCCGGCCACATGGCTGCAGATAATTCTCAGCACCTATTGTGCGTCCCCTCAAGTCCCAGCCACATTGTACAGAAAATAATATGCAAGCCCTTGTCCTTAGGTTTTACTGACCTAGGCGTTGAGGCCGCCAGTGGGATGTAACCCTCTGCTTGTGCATTGTTGAACTCCTTTCCCCTTTGATGTCACATGAGCAGGACACAGAGTAAGTGTGACAGGGAAAATGGGAAGGGACCTGCCAGAGTATCTTTCACAGATTTACTGAGCCCACTGGATGTCAGGCATCGCTCAGCCCTGGGGATAGAGTCAGGAACAACACAGACCGGGGTCTGCTCTCAGGACACTGAGAGTTTGATGGAGAAGAAAGAGAATAAACAAATCCTTACACATGTTCAGTGAGTGTTATGAAGAGAAATGCCCAGCGCTGTCAAATCGTGATCAGGAATGAGGACTGGGGCAGGTCGGAAAGGCTTGGCTGAGAAAGGGATGTCTAACGGGTTTGACGTATAAAAGAAATTAACCAGGGGAAATGAACTTGCTGGCAAAGGAGGCACAAGTGTCAGAGACCCAAAGACCAGAATTCTTGCCCAGAAATCAGAAGAAGGCCAGGGAGATAGGAAAACTGAGGGAAGAGGAAAACGTGAGAATTGGGGACTCTGATGCAACCAGAACATTTGTGTATAATTTAAATTGTCCTTTAGTAGCAAAAATATATACTCTAAGACAAACTCCAAATAAAGTAAAGTCTCAGGTCCTCCATCTCCTCCCTATGCCTAGAAAAACAGACCAGAACCTGAGTTCTTAGCTGATGTGAAGGACAACCAGGGCCTTTATTATTCAGCGCCTTGCTCCCAAAGGAAAATAATCCCGTCTCTCCAAACCCCAGAAAGCTACTGACCTTTCATAATTGCATGTGGCAGTCAAACACAGGCCATGTTTAAGCCTCAGCAATTGAGGCTTTGCATGTTTCCGTGGAAATAATGAGCAGCTGAGAGACTTGATAGTGTGTGTGTGTGTGTGTGTGTGTGTGTGTGTGTGTGTGTGTGTGTGTGTGTGTTGGGGGGGTGCGTCCACCCCAGCGAGCAGTGGCTCTCGGCACACGTGCCAGGATGAGGTCATTACTGAATTACTGAGGCGTGAGCTTTTATTAGGGCGTCTTATGACGTGCAGAGGCCGGGCAGACTTTTCTTAGAAAAGCAAACAAGCCACTGAGAAGTCAGGATGAGATCACTGTTAGGGCAATAAAACGAATCTCTGAAGACCCAAATTTGGACGTTTCACTCACCCTTTTCTCCCCGAGTATCAATTTCAAAATAACTCTAAGGAAGAAATTTAAGAATGGCTGGCTGGTAAGTCAAAACTGGACAAGGGAGAATGACATTTCCCAGAGGAAATGGCATCCATGTATGACAGCTTAGCTACAGGGCGTAGGAAGAACCACAGTTAAAAGGCACTAGACCCCAGTACTGTTAGCTTCAGCAAGTCCTCAGTTTCTCTGTAAGTGAAGACAATAAACTAGATCAGTGTATTTCAAACTTGCTTATATCATATATTAGAATCACCTGGGGAGGTCTTAAAACTCATGCTGTCCAGGCTACGCACCATGCCTATCAAGTTAGCATCCTTGAGACTAGGTCTCAGGTTTCAGTCTTTTGTTTGTTTGTTTGTTTGTTTGTTTCCAAAACTCCTCAAGTGATTCCAATGTGCAGCCAAGTTTGAGAATTAGCGATCTGGTCATGTTTAGCATTTATTTCTCTCAACTCCAAAGTTTCTGACTCTGTTCATTTCTTCTCCTGAAATCCCATAAATGTAGTAGAAAGAAGACAGTAACCAAGTAATACCTACTACCCAGAGGTATATGAAGTCACTGACCTCCGAGAAGCCCTCAGCTTCCTTAGAAACCAGTTCTCAATGACAACCTTGGGGATTCCGGCTCCATGCCAGGCTAAGTTCTCTCACACTTTGATAAGACAGTGATGAACTGTATCATCTCACTTTGCCTTTAAGATAAATCCCACAAGTACCACCCACTTCAATGGCATATTATAGGAATGTGTGAAACCTTTTGAGAAACAAAGCCCAAGGTCATCCAGTGTGAACTTTAAATTTTTTAATTAAAGGGATGTGGCAGAGAAAAATCATAGAAGATAAGACATTTCAAGCTAATCTGTAGAAGGTTCCATGTGTTTCAGACACATACAAAGTTATTTTCCTTTCAACATTTTTAGGTGAGAATAAGTAACCATTATTCACTCGTGTTTTCATTTCACATTTCCCCCATAGAGCATTACAGTGGTGTTCACTTGGCCTTGACTTAGAAGAATGCAATCCAGGTCCAAGCTGGGGGACAACCAAGGCAGAATGTAAATGTCAGCTCTGGGGGTTGGAGGAGAAGACAGCACCAGTGTGGGTGGAGCATCATACAGGGCAAATTTGTCTGAATCACTGATTTTTTAAAAAAAATAACATCAAAAACCATTGCCAGAATTGCCAGCAGTAAGAGGATACTCCCATCAAAGTTTCACAAAAAGAACAAAAATTGGATCAAAATTGCCCTGTTTATCTCTGTCTGGCCATATAGGTAGACACTCCTCTCTGGTCACTAAACTATGCAAAGGAGAAAGCCATAGAATTTTTAAGAAGAATCCTAGGTGGTTGGGTTTTCTTAGACAAATTCAAGAATTCAGTTGAGCACTTAGCTATAAGCTGGACACTCTGGGAGATAGTTAAGGAACGAGAAGACATGCCCCCCCCCCCCGATAGTTAGCTGCCTTAAAGAAGATGAAACGTACCTTCTGGAAGCAGACCCAGTACAAGAGAACGTCTGATGTGTGAGCACTGAGGTGAGGGGGCCAGCACTTGCTGGCGCAGTCTAGGATGGCTTCAAAGAAGTGAGAATAGAATGCACCTTGAAGGTTTGGTCTTAGAGGAAGAAACCTCTCAACTCGCAGACATTGCTTCTCCTTTGTGCTAATTCCAACCAAGAAACCAAGCCCCACCTCAGAAGTTCTATGAGGATCTCTCTTAATGGGAAGTTCCGTGACAGGAAGAGATCAGGGTTTGGATTTCATGTCATAAAGTTTCTTTCGCCAATGGGACTCAGAAGAGAACCTTCCTCTTGTCTAGTAGGTGATGGTTCTAATCCCATAGTGTGTTCTTGAACACTCCACCTAACTCACCTGATCCTGGGGTGATTGTTGGGAGTCCTTTTCCTAGAATCCCAACCTTCTGGAAATCACAAGTTTATTAGCATCCATCTGAACTTTCAACCTAGAGGTACAATTATACATGCTGATGGGAAGCATTTGACAGATAATGATCTTTGCAATGTATTCACATTTTCTTTAGCACATGCCCCTTTCCAACTACATTTTGCCTGTTATATTATTCAGATAAGTCCTACCTTGCCTCAACACATGCTCCTAGTGGTAGAATAGCATTTTCCCTGAAGTAAATCAGAGGTAGTTTATAATTTTAACTCAACAGTAACATGCCCTTAATTTTTAACATTTCAATTAATATTTCACAAAGTGGCACCACTTTTGCTTTAAAAAAGGCCTCTAGGTACATAGATAAACACATTTTACAAACAGAGATTTTAAAGAGTCACACAACTAGTTGGTGTCAGAACCAGAACTAAAATCCAAGTTTCCTAAATCCCATTTCCAGACTTTTCCACTTGGCTCACATTGCTACATTATTATCAATACAATGAAGAAAAACCACCTTTAGAAAACACAGACTATAAGAACCAGAGAGGATCTTAGAGATTACCCAGTCCAGCAAACCTAATGAAACAGACAGTGTGAGCTCCAGAAAGATCAGACTTGTCCAGAGCCATGCAACAGTGTTGTGAGTTCATGGGAAGTCTAAACTAGCAGGACGGATTAGAAAAGTAGTTGGATGGGGAAAAGAATAGGGGTGACATTTTAAGGTCAGTGTTGACTTGTTCTCCTTGCCAATCATTGCCAAGGACCCGGGGAAGAACCCCATGGTCCTCCTGAAAAGGGTTTCTGTTTGATCCCACAGCAATCCATCAACGAAGCCATACGGACATCGACACTCCCCCGAAACAGCGGGGCAGGAGCCAGTGGTGGCGGCAGTGGAGAGAATGGCCGAGTGGTCAGCCACGACTTCCCCAAGTCCATGCAATCGATTCCCTGCATGAGCCACAGTTCAGGGATGCCCTTGGGAGCCACAGGATTATAACCGGAGCCGATGGAGACCCCCTTGGGGAGCAGGCTCGAGCTCCCCCAGCCCCATCCCAAGCCCTTCAGTGCCAAAAACAACACAATGAATCGCCTCTGCCACCAACCACCATGACCACAAGGAGGATGATTCAACAGATTTTCCTGAAGAATTGACAACCATTCTGCTATCCCTTTTCCTTTCTGGATGTTCTTTGGCCCTTTTCCGTTGCTAAGTAAGGACGATAAGTAATATTGCGCTGCAATAAGGGGAAGTAACCCTGTCTAACAGAGCCTGGGTCTCTGACAACGGAGCTCACCAGAACACTAATGAGGAAACTGGACTGTTTTCTTTTAATTCGGTTGTTAATGTGTCTTAGTGTGTGCAATTTTTTTTCTTACTAATATTCATGGTTTGCAGGTTCTGTTGGGCCCCTCCCTTCCTTTACTTCTTATTCCCAACTCCCTACCCATACCTCTTCAGTTTTCAGATTGGAGATTCAAGATTTGTTCCACCTTAAAAGCAAGCAAAAGGGAAAAAGAAACCTTCAAACTAATTCGCCCTGGGAGCTCTCCACATTACCCTGCACTCTGCGGCGCCAAGCCCGGGATGGAGACGGAGGTTGGAGGTTGTGGAAGAAGTGAGCACTGCCTAAGCACTGATTTAGCTGAGAATGCGCGTGAAAAGCAACTCAGACCAAGGGTGGCGGAGAGGGCAAAGGCAGGTGTGCACTCAGAGGAGAACTCATGAAGTTATTGCTAGAAGCTCAGATAAAGCTTCCTTTAATGTGTAAGAGTCATCTCATAGGCCTTAGGTGGAATGGTATAGTTCTTCACAGAGTCAACCTCAGCCCTGAGAAGTGTGTCCTTCTGACTACGCTCAAGGCCAAAGGCACTCTGGTGGCTGAAGGGCGGTTAGCCTCCTGAACCGAATAGAGACTTGGGAACAGCTGACAGCCAGGAAACTAGCACCTATGATTCTCGCTTCTCATTTGCTTAACGTCTGAGCAGGAGCCCCGTTGGCGAATAGACTCTCTCTTTCTCTTCAGAGCCTCTGATGAGGGGGAAATGCTATGCAAGCTAAGTGCAAAAAAAAAAAAAAAAAAAAGGTAATGAAAGCATTTTGGGAAAGGAAGCTTCATCAAAGCCCACAGCCAATGGAACCCTCCACAATGTGTCCTCTCTTAGGTCTGAGAGGTTGAGTATGAAGCTTAGGGTTTTTGCTGACTCAAGAGAACTTGGGTTTTTATGTCCATAAAAAGGTGTTCTTTTAGCATGTGGTCAGATAACATCCTGTCATCTTTAGAAAGTAAAACACTCCAGGCAGAATTTTTTGAAGGAAAGGGTGATGGATTAAACTGATAATGACATTGGGGTCCTTAAGACCCCTGACCCCAACTTTTAAGCCAAGGCGGCAGTCCCTCCCTCTGGCTGAAATAGAATGGAGGTGTTATATTCCAGTGCCCAGAATCAGTACCCCCACGATGGTGACCACAATGCCGCACTAAAGCGAGACTGGAAGGGTGACAGGGCTCGCAGAGGGAAGCGGGCTGGCTGCAGCTTGGCTTGGGAGGGTGCAGGTCCTGGCACATGGCTCTCCTGGAGATCCCAACCCTTCATTCTTGGTGCAGCGGGCCTCCGGCTCTCCAGCAGCCACTCCCCTAGGTGCATGACTCAGCGTGTGCCATGTGTCATCAGCTTGTATTGACAACCGTATTCTGGCTTGTCCCCTTACCCCCTACTTCAATCCAGTCTTCTCTGCTAGGGGTTATCATTAGCAATTGACAAACTGAAGGTTGTGGAGCCTGCCTATGAGCGGGCACGGCATGACTGGTCTCATCTGTGGATTCCCTCAGGGGACGCCCATCATCTCTATGTCCCTCCCGTTCTTCTTTCATCAGCCATAGCAAAGAACCGTCCCCAAATCAAACTCTTTGCCCTTGCAGCTCCAGTGTTGTTGTTCAGTCTCTCACGTGTCAATGTGGGCGTGGTACATGAAGCAGGGCCCTCAAGACGGATTAGCACTTTCCACTACTGCCAGTGATGTCCTCCCTGGCCCCTGTCCTCTCACCAGATTTTTCTCAGCCCTTAGCCTACCACTGCAGAATCTGGTATGACCAGCCATTAGGGAATACGTATTTCAGAGGAGGTGGAAATAACCCTCGACCATCAACATGCTTCAAAGACCTTTTGCCTTTGGCCTGGTAGGATGTCTCTCCATCTACTGAGCTCACCAGTAACATGATCTAATAGGGAGAGGCTGTCTGCGCTAGAAAGAGGGTCTATGCTCTGTGGGGGTCCAAGACTCCAGTGGAAGGTGTTTTGCATCAATGGAGGAGTGACGGGAAAACAAAAGCGAGAAAAAAAAGTTAACTTGTATTATGTATTTTTACTACACTTTTCTTAAAAATAGAGCAATGGGAAAACTCTGAAAGAGATTGACATTTTTCTCAACAGGAATCCATACTTAACAGTTCTAGCTTTCATTAAATTTTGCTCTTTGGTACCTGGGCCTTTTATTTAACATCTATATTTGTTTTAACTCTCTTGGCAGATGTGTGAAAGGATTTTTTGCTTGATCAAACACTAAGTAGTTTTTTTTGGTTTCTGGTTTCTTTTTTTTTTTTTCCAAGTAGCTAGGTTTTTTTTTTTTTCTTTTGGTATTTGCATAAAGTGAAAATATCACCGAGAATTAAATCACTGTGGATCCATTATCTACTTTTCACATTTGTCCATTCCATTTTTGTGCCATTTCTGAAGCCAGAGCTCTAGGAGCTATGTGATTTTCTTACTGCTGAGCCTAAGTCCAGCACATTTTTTTTATGGTGGCCACTACACATAACTCACAAACAGATCTCAAAGAAGTCATTTCACCTGAACCAGATCATTGTGAGTTATTCATCCAAATAGGATAAGAACAAAAAACGACAAAGAGTGGTATTTGGCTTTCAAGGGCTTTGTTTCAATTGCATAAGGAGCCACGTGCAATGGTCACCACCTCTAGGGAACTGGTTGGCTCTCAGGGAATGTCTCCCAAACATCCCCCAGACTGGAGTCCAGCTGTATCTGTGATGTGCACAGAGTCACAATGAAAACCAAATCTAGACCAGACTTCTAAGTAGATAAAACCTTGGTCCTCCAACCACATGACCATCACCAGTCTTGCCTGAAAGCTTTTCTTTTTTACTCAAGAAAGAGGGGCTTTCTGTAGAGGATCTGACATTTGTGGACACTTGAGATACTGACGCTTAAGAACTGACACTTCGAGAGTTTTCTTTCCCAAGGAACTGTGCATATGAACAGGGGTCAGGGATTTAAAATAAACTAAGAAAGCTCTAACAGTGGCATTTGGGGCGATATCTGCCAGGGAGAAAAAGGTTGGGGGAAGGGAAAGGAACTAGCAGACTTGTGTGAAGCTCCAGGTACTGTCCACACCCACCGGCAGTCACCTGGGCATCTAGGGTAACACTGAAGGCAGGTACACTTAGCAGCAGCTGACAAGAGGAGAAAACTGATCTTTGCCACCTTATTATCAAATACCTAGTTGGGATGATGATCATAGTGGCTAGAAGAGCACTTCCTGAGCATTTGCTACGTTAGGCACACTTAATACCTTTTATATGATGACAACGGCCCTCTAAGGTAGGGTCTTTCAAATGAGAAACTCAGGTTTAAAGAGATAGCATTAACTAGCTTAAAGTCCTGAGACAAAGCCGGGACTTGAACTGGGTCTGCTCGAATCCAAAGCCTTTATATTACCCACCTCTCTGTTAACCAAGACATGATGCATGGTGGTCAGGAAAACAACAGGCAAACAGTTCTCCATCTTCCTTTTATGCCAAGGTAACTGAAAATGGTTAAAGCTACCCTTGTCACACCTTTGGGAAAGTCGGCCTGTCCTGTTGGGGCTTGAGAGATCGCTAATTCAGACAGAACTACAAAAAGGGGAGAAGAGGACAAAGAGTCTCTTTAGCCCCTTTAAAATGGATCCAGGCAATTTTCTCTGAACATATGTACCCTGATTTATCAATGTCACCCCATTAAAATTAATAATAAAAAAAATGGATCCAGGCAAGGAGGCAGCAAGGAAGAAGGGGAACTAAAAAGCAGGTCCCCTGCAGATTAACTGATTCCACCCAGAAAGTTCCTCAGGGCTGACCTGGCAAGATGGAACTGTCTTTCTGTATAGACAAGGCCAGGATCAGTTCTGGGGAGTTACAGAGCAATGCACTTAGACTCAGCTAACGAAAGGAATTCCCAACAAGCAAAGATCCCCGTCATAGTATTAGACTACCCCTATCAAGGAGATGCTGCAGGCATGAAAGGTGAAATATGTATCCTCTCATTTTCCTTACCTCACATCTTTTACTGCTCTACTTGGTTATCTGATCAGCAGCACGCTGATATGTACATGTAATAAGAGGGGGTCAGCAAGGCCCTACAGAAATAGCAATGGATATCTTTCACTGAAATAATGTCTAAAACCTACTTCTCCTAATTGAGGAATGAGATGGCAAATTCCTTTCTTACCAAATACTAACTGTTCTAAGAAAGAATGTCTATGGAGGTCCACCACTATTCCACTTTACATAGAAGAAAACTGAGGTTCTTGAATAAGAGGCTACTTCCGCAAGATCACAACAGGAGCAGAGAGGCAATGTGGTATCGTGGAAAGGCCAATAGATTAGGGTTCACAATACCTGGCTTCTCCTCCTCCTTCACATCAACCTTGAGCAAGAAAATGAACTGCCCTGAGCCTTGTTTTCCTTTTCAAAAAAATGGGACCTCTGATGTCAAAACAGGCTGTGATTCTCTACCCTAACCGCACGCTGGAATCACCTAGCGAACTTTAAACAGAACCACCAACTCCCAAGATGCATCTCCAAATATAGTTTGAGTGCAGGCATAGTTGTTTTGTTTTGCTTTGAACAATCATGTTATTATAATAGGCAGCCAGAATTGAGCCACTACATTAGGCCACCCAGAGGATCAAAGGAAATGCTCATGAAAACATCTTTGGAAATTCCAAAGCACTATAATTAGAGGTGTTTGACCAGAACACCAGGTTACCTAATGGCAGTCAATTCTCCATGGTTCCCAGGGAGAAAAGCCCTTATAGTATTTATCTGATAAAAGAGAAGGAAAAGACACAGTCCCCAACTTGGGCTCCAAATGCTCCTTTACCCTTCAGGCATGTTTGTAATGACATTTTGTTGGGGGAAGACAAAGACACAGGACATTAGTGATAAGATACAATTGTCAGAGGTACTTCCTCAGGAAAGGGGGGGGGGGGGGGGTTCAACCTTGTCCAATGAGTCAGCCTCCAAACACAGCCAGTTATTTTCCAAACTACTTGGCTTTTTCCATTAGAGACACCAGATCCCCCACTTGCATTTTTAACAGTCTACCAGAAAGCATTGGCTATCAGCTTCATTTTCCATGGGCACTCTGAGTCCTCCTGGTGACAACTCTAACATCTTGATAATACACTAGGATTTTACATACCTTTCATTGAGTTTTCAAAACAACCCTGCAAGGTAGGAATTTATCACCCCCATTTTATGTAAGAGGAAACGAAAGCTCAAAGAGGTTCAGAACACAAGGTCCAGCAGCCAACCAATGACTTGCCCTAGATATTAATCCAAGTCTCTGTCCCTCCAAAGTCCCCATCTTTCCACTTTTCCTGACCACCTCCTGAGGAGATTTCAGCACACTCAGGAAGAGCAGTGGACTGAAATTCCACAGGCCTGAAGTCAAAGCTGGGGATCCAATTAGGCAGCCAGACAGAGCCAACAGCTCGTGGCTTGGGAGACAGCAGGGGGCCCTGCCTGCAGAAGTGGCCACCACCCTGCCCTGTACCTGTCTACAATCACTCTGCAGCCACAGCCAGTTGAGAGATCTACAGGCAAGCCCTACCAACCCCCGCCCCCAAAGGACAGGATGAACTTTGTTTTTATCCCAGACTATACACTCTTCCTTCTAACAAACACAGGTAAGGAGCACCTAGGCTCACCGATGCATGTCTCAGGGAATAAGAAGACAAATAAGTGATAGTCCCATCTCTTATAGAATTGATAGTCAAGAAGAAAAAAATAAGACACGAAACACCTATAAGTATAACCTAGGTCAAAGGTAAGTAGGAAGAAAGGGCAAAGTGCCTGGGTCCAGTCTTCCACACGCCCCCCCTCACCTTGTGTCCAACTCCTGTGAAGGGGAGTCTGAACAGGTGACATTTCATACCTTCCCCCCTTGATCACTACTTTCTAGCTACCCCAGCTTCTGCCATGCCATCCTCAAAGATGCCACACTTAGCTCCATCCCAAGGCCCTTGCATCTACGGTTTCCTAGGCTTGAAACCCTCTTCAGCCAGATCTTTGTGAGACTGGCTCCTTAGCATCTATGTCTCAGCTCAAGATGCCATCTCCCCACAACAGCCTTCCTGTCCACCTCATCCAGATTAGCTCTGCATTTACTTTCTCACATTACTCATCACCGCCCATAACATCTTGTTCACTTGCTGATTGTCTGCCCCTCCCTATCTATTGAGAGCATGAATTCACAAGACCAGGGACCTCGTCTGCCCCAAGTGCCATGCCTGGTACATAACAGATCCTCAATCAATATTTCTTGAATGACTTAATGAATGAGAGAGGGAGAATGCTCTATGGTGTCCAGAGGAGTCAGAGGTCATTACTGCCTGGGGAAATACAGGAAGGAGGTGATGACATTTGTGTGTTGCCTTGAGGGTATGTAGGCATTGCACTGCAAGGGAAGTAAAGGCCTTCAAAGGAGGGGAGCTCTGGCCAGTTGGCTCAGTGGTAGAGTGTTGGCCCGCCCTGTGGAAGTCCTGGGTTTGATTCCCAGCCAGGGCACACAGGAGAAGCACCTATCTGCTTCTCCACCCTTCTCCCTCTCCTTCCTCTCTGTCTCTCTCTTCCCCTCCCGCAGCCAAGGTCCCACTGGAGCAAAGTTGGCCCGGGCACTGGGGATGGCTCCATGGCATCCACCTCAGGTGCTAGAATGGCTCCAGTTGCAAAGAAGCAATGACCCAGATGGATGGACAGCGCATCACCCCCTGGTGGGCATGCTGGGTGGATCCCAGTTGGGTACATGTGGGAGTCTGTCTCTTTGCCTTCCTGCCTCTCACTTCAGAAAAATAAAAAAAATTAAAAAGAAAGGGAAGAACAGAACAAGCCAGAGCATAAAGGGCAAAATAGGCAGGGCTTACATGGAAAGGGGTCAGTACCTAATGTCACTGATACCACATTCATCAAGCAAATCACTGAAGAGAAGTGTGGACTGGACATGGGAAACTATCGACCCATCATGAAATAAAGAATTGAAGTTGTTGAAGGATAGGAGGCTGAGGAAGAAATTCATTCAGATATTATGTATTGAGTTTAGCAAGAAACTGATATTTTAGGCATCGATTATGTGTCAAGCTCTGTGATAAGCACATTATACCACTGCTCTCTAATACTTAGGGCAATAACCCTGGAGGTAGAATTACCTTCCCAATTTTATACCTGAGAAAATTAAGGCTCAGAGGTAGAAGCAAAGCTTTAGCCACCTGGAATTTGTGTAGTCCTACAGCAAGGTAATTCCCGTAATAGGTCAGAGGAAGCCATCTGTCCACATGACAGTTTCCAGTACAAAGCCCCTGAAAGACCCTACCAGGAGGGCACGGACTGGCCACCTGTAGATGGCACTTGCCTGAATATACAAGAAGTCACCAGAGAAGGCGCTGTGGGTAGCAATGGGCATTGTACCATCAGAAACACCATGATGAGAAGGATTCTGGGCCCAGTCTATACTTAATAAAAGGGAACCATGGTGGGTTCATTAATCAAGTCATGAGCACAGGATGAGGAGGGAGAGCTGCTTTGCAGCATCTTTGCCATTCCCGTTACGGTAAAGCATCCTCCTCCTTCCCTGGGGCCTGGAGGCTTGTGGTCTATGGGAAATGTTGACAACAGTATCATATAGGTATCACCTGGCAAAGGATCTTGGATGTGCATAAGGATTCTACATATATGTGTGTGTTTGGATGACCACCACGGTAAGGCTGCTATAACAAAAAAAAAAATTACCACAAATTAGTTCATATACACCAAATTAGAAAAACCATGTGATATAAAAATGAATAGCCCTACTACAAATGAGCATTACCACTACCACTTGTTAAATATTTGTTCTGAACTGGGCATTTTATATATATATGTTGTCTGATTTTATGTCCACGAATCCTTGGGGAGAGGTAGTTGCATTTCTAAAAATATTTTACATAAATGAATGAATATAGAAATTTCATAAGATTTATAAGACTTCAAAAATCATCCAATAATTTTACTCAACTATATTTTATAAATAGGTAAACTTGAGGTCCCAGAGAACAATGGCTTGCCCAAGGTCACATAAGTTCCTGGTTATATTAAGACTAGTTAGAAGATAGCTCTCCTGGCTCAAAGTCTAGAGATCTTCCTGTACATAACCCTAAACTCAATGTCTGGCTTTTCTCTAGCCCTGTAGAGCTGGGCAAGTGTATCTGGGTAAACTAGACAAAGACCTGAAGATTATATTTTGGCTTGCAGAAGCTGAAAACTGTAATCCAGACTAGTCTCAATCTAAATAAAGTATTCAAGTGTCCAGATAATGGGACTTCAGAGCTGGAATAAAATTTTCCCCAACCTGATGAAAATGAAAGGGATTATTAGGAAGTTCCAACAGCTGGTTAAGAAAATCATCATGGGGATGTAAAGTACAAGGTAGGAAATATAGCTAATAAAATGGCAATAACTACATATGATGTCAGGTGGGTACTAGACATATGGGGGTGATCATTCCGTAAGTTATATAAATGCCTAATCACTATGTTGTACACCTGAAACTAATATAATGTGATCTAGTATGTCAATTATAATTGAGAAAGAAAGAAACTCCCCCAATCAAAGACATTTCCTTGATGTGTACTATATCCCTGAAATTCCTTATCCAGGGTAAAGCCTTTGTTCCCAAATGGTTGTTTAGTTTCCTTGTAAATGGTCTTGGTAGACAAAAATACTATCTGGCATAGTCAAACTGGGTTTAAACATCTGTTGCACGGTGTTTCCTAGATAACAACATTGGCCAGGAAGAGTACGGAGGAGCTGGAAGGGTGAGGTGGGCACACAGCAGGGTGAGCAAAGAATTCAGAATGGAAAAATAGAGACTACTGAAGACAAAGGTCATGATTTTATACGTATGAAGCCCTTGTTTTAATGCACATCCCTGAAAAGGCTTTCATAAAGAGAGAGCCGAAATTCATTAGTTAATAGAGAAGCCTGATGTTGGATGTTTTACCTAAGCAATTTGGGGAGAAAAATGATTTTTCAAAAAACCTTAATTATCTAAAATTATCCTTTTCCTTATCTTGCCCTGAAACCATAATCAGAAAAAAAAAAAAAAACCATTTTGGTTTTTCTTTTTTAAAACTGTATGGTGACCTAGAGGTCTTTACTTCACCTACAAACTCATTTAGTAAGGGCAACGGGGAGGGGAGAGGCTGCTAATTTAATTTGATTGAGTAATCAGCTTAATGAAGTGCACAGAAACCATTCAGCAATGATATTTGAAAAAAAAAAAAACCTTGCCCGCCATTGGAAAACCATTAGAAAAACAAAACAAAACAGTACAGTAAGTGCTAGGAGACATCCGTGGGTTTTGGCGACCTGGCCTTCCTTCCTTTGGATAGTTACTCTGATTATCCTGTAATCTGTGGTCCTGGTTGTGCTGCATCCCAGCCCCCTGCCCTTCCCCACACCCCTGGCCCAGGCAATGATAGTGCCTTTTTACCCTGGCTATCATGATTGGGCTAGATATAATCTTGTGACCCAAGGTGGGCCAATTAGAATTTTTCCCTGGGATTTTTTCAGTTTAAAGTTGGGATGAGAAAGAGGCCTTATATTTTGAGCCTGAGCTGAAATGATCTAAGGGCTATCTCTTTAATGATATAGAGAATGTTTTTCTGCAGTAGAAGAGAAAGAGAATAAATCCAGCTAAAGCAAATCAGGATACATAACAGAAGGAAAGGGTCTTAATGTCATTGTCATCTGAGCCCCTGAACCCAGTACCAGAAGCTAGCTTTTACCCAGACCTCCCAGTGATGAGAGCTAATCAGTTGCCTTTTTTGCCTAAGCTACTTTGAATTAGATTTCCATCTCTAATAACCAATTCTGATTCATCAATCAGGGACCCGCTAGGAACCTTATAATAACTAAGAACAGAAAGTCAGTAATGAGCTCTAACCAGTTGTTTCTATGGCTAATCACTGCTCTCAAACTGGTTTAACCAAATGCAAAATTTTCCTGTCCAAACCCATTTGCATGTATTGAGGCACCAAGGTCACCATCCTGACCTCTGTCAGCCTCTGCTGTCAAGGAAAAAATGCTTTTTACTAACCTTTCTGAGTTGGGGGCTAAGGGAGTTGTGAATATTAACTCATAACAACTGAAAGTTCTCTTGAGAAAGATTTGATATTAAGGGACTAATCAATAACACTTCAAAGGGGTTGCTCACTGTCCAAAGAACTTTACTTTCTTCATTCTCTGGAAAAGAGTATATTAGCAGCGGATTCTCCCTTCTCTCTCTCCTCTCTCTTCCTTTGCATCATTTCAGGGAGAGAAAGGAAGCTTTCGATGTTCATGCTTACTTTTGTTCTGCCACACAGACTGGACACCTGCAGGTGGCTATACCTTTGCATTAAATGTGTCGCCTTAGATAGAAACACACTAAATGCATCAAGTCCATGAGGACCGAGGGAGGTGGCATAGAGAAATGAGAGTAGAGGGAAAAGTGATAGGTGCACACCACATTGACCCACAGGTCAGCGGGGCCACGCAGCAGTTTGATGCTTTCAGAAGTCCCTGAAAAATCCATCCCCACCTTGCTGCCTCACACACAAAACTCCACTCATTATATCGGGATTCTTTTTACTTACACTGATCATTGCTCTGGAGTAATAATCTTTCACATTGCCACAGAATCCTGCAGCTGCAAAGGTCTTTCTTAACTAAGGTCTGTATTGATCCACAGCAAGGTCCTGAATGGTGGACAGAGTAGAGTTATCGTTCCCATTGGATAAATTAAAACCTCGGGCTTAGGAGGAATGGGAGACTTGCCCAATATCACATGAGCAAAAGTGGGTGATGCTGGACTGGAATACGAAGCCACAGGTATGGCCGACAGTTTTGCAAACTGGCCCTGTAGCAACCCTTTCTCTAGTGGATGTGGGAGACGAGAGAGGATGGCAAGTAACCGATTTTCATTCCAAACCCACAGCTCTAAAAACTAAACTCGTGATCTCCACACTCTAGCCAATGGGAACCCCAGACAGTCGCTGTTCATGCGATGCCCCTTATGAGGAGGAGAAAGGAAATGGATGTATCCACTATCTTGAGGATGTCCTTGGCCAAGAGCTGGCCCTACACAAAAGAATGAAAAGAAGGAAACTAATATTGTTTGCTGGTAGAGCCAGACTAAAGGCTGGACTGACAGGACAGATGGTTTGGTCCCCGTCACTAGAATTTTAAGGATGTGGGGGAAATTCTGCTCCACAGAATGCCTCCGGAAGGGCCATCCAGGTAGTCGCAGTGAGCGCCTTCTAAGGAGGTCACCAAGAGCCTTTTGTGTTCCCCCTTAAGTCATGCACACACAAGTGGCACTGACATTTACCCTAACAACATGTCTTCCATCCGCTACATAATGATGAAAGACACTTAACGAACATTGATCAGAGGAGTTTGACTCTTCAGCTTCTAGGGCACCAAGAAGTCTCAATCAGGTACATATAACTTTCTATCAGCCCATCTCTGTGCCTGATGGTATTACATAGTCTCCCTCTCTTTCAATGCCTATAAAAATTGTCTAAGAGGCAGGCATCATTACCTCTGTTTTCGCCTGTAATGCTCAGAGAGGTGAAACAACTTGCCCATCACAGATCTGCCAGTTGGCGGGGCCAGGTTTGCATTTCATAGTTGTCTGGCTCCAATTCCCTTTATCTCAGCCTAGCAGTAAGAAAAGTGGCAATTTTTTCTAAAGAAGCCACAATCATGACCTTGTAAACTAGCTCGAGTTTGGTTTTTAGAGCTGTGGGTTTGGATGAAAATCGGTTACTTACCATCCTCTCTCGTCTCCCACACCCACTAGGGAAAGGGGTGCTGCAGGGCCAGTTTGCAAAACATTGGCCATACCTGTGGCTTCCTTTTAGCCTCATAACACTATAAGGGACATAGGGTAGAACCTAGTACCCTCATTTTACAGATGGAAAGACAGAGACTCAGAAGGATTTAATGGGATACCCGCAAGGCCACCTGGGACTTTTAACTATAGCCCCAGAAATCTTCTTACTCCACTGTCTCACCAAGCCTAGCGTATGTTAAGCACTCAACAAATTAATGAATTAACAGATTATATAATTCATTAGTTAATAATACTCAATTCAAGGACTATATATCTCAGAAGGATTATGCTTTCAAAGTCTCTACTGCAGCTCTGCCTGTCTCCTTGTCACATAAAATCAAGACTCATTAAATGGTCAAATCTGCAGAAGCTCTTTCTCCCTGGGTCCCCAGAGTGGCAAGTATCAGCAGTGACATTTTCTTTCAACTTGGCTTCCCCCCCACTCCTCCGCCCCCAGAGTGGCATCAGCCTGCCAGAAGGCACAGCCAGTTCCACTTGCTCTTTTTTCATCTGTCCTGCCACTTGCTCCTTCCCCGCTGGCTGGCGTTCAGCCAGAGCCCACACTTCCCATCGCCCCCTGCCTATGGCATCGGCATAATGAGCCATCTCTGCCCACCCCTCCCCCAGTCCAGTGCAGCAGAACCAATAGTGGCAAGAGCGGATGTGGAATTCAAGTCAGAAGACTGCTGGCAGACCAGACTCGCTGCCCTGACCTCACAGGACATTCCTGCTGTTCTAATCTTATTATGAAAGTGTAGCTGAGCCTGTTCAGGGAGGGAAAGGGGAAGAGAGGTCACAGCCATCCAAGACTCTTTGGATTATCATTTACTAACTGTCTAGTTAATCATGTGCAATTTCACAGAATCCTAGGCTCTCACAATTAAGACAGCTATAGGGCTGGGTGAATGGCCACTATTTGCTTGCATACTTCCAGGAACATGGGTACTCACCACCTCCTCCAGGTAGCTGTGCCCACACTTAGCCTGCTCTGACTTTTCAAATGCAGTATATGAATTAGAGACATACTGCTAGGCATTGGTTTTTGGTTTGCACTCCCAAATGTCCCCCCTCTTCCCAGAGAGCAAAGGTAATTCTCACCTCCTCTTATTCTGTACCCCTCAAATAAACAGTTCCATGGTCCTCAGGAATACATCATGTGATGGTTTTCTCACTCCCCAGGGCCATGTCGAGGATCCGCTAAGGCTCTAGGTGCGTATATGTATTGTGTGCATTTTGTACACTATCATGTGATGCACTAGTTGTAAGGGAGCATTACTTACCATTATATTCGTGCTTTGTCCTTTCTCTGTATTCTAATGATACCCCAGCTTGTCACTTCGCCCCAAAGGTATGACCCCAGACACCCCAATATCACCAACTCCCTCAACTTCAAGATGAGAAAGAAGATAGCAGCTCATGTTCAGTGAGCACTATGTTAAGCATTTTGCATTATTATTCCTTTGAATCCTCACAAGAACCCTGTGTTCTACAGAGACTTGACTGTCCTATTATAAATGAGGTAACTGAGGCCAAGAGAAAATAAGTAACTTGTCCAAAACTGAAAATTTTGAATGGCAGAGTCAAAACTAGGGTCCGAGAGTTTGAGACCCCAGAGGTTAACTGTCTAACCATGATGCTAAAGATGTTACCCAACGTCAACGGCATGGTCCTGTTCCGCTCATTCAGTGGGAGTTGAGGTCTTTGAGAAAAGGCTACTGTCCTCAAGCAGGAAGTGGTCCGGGAAATGAGGGAGGAGGGAAGCAGGTGGTCACAGGGTGCCTCTGTCATTGTTATCCTCTGGGGCTGGAGCTCAGCCAGCACACAGAGTGCTGAGGAAGCCCCCCTTCTGCACATGCCCCAGATGTGTCTTTGAGGGACTAGGAATTGGTGGACATGAACGTGTAAAGTCCTGATATCCACTCTGCAGAGTCCAGTGCTTCTCCAATGCCATTGATGAACTCAATTCTGAAGACCAGCATTCCACAAAAACTACAAAACACAGCCTCTCGAAGGGTCTTCATGTTTAGGAGAACATAGTGGATAAGAATGGGGAATATGGCGTCTCGTTTTCAGATCTTAGCAGTTGGATATATAGTAGGTAGTTAGTCAACCTGTCTGAGCCTCTCCTCTCTCATCTATAAAATGGATATAATAATACCAATCACAACAGATTGACTCAATGACACAGGTAACACACTGAGCACAAAGCCAGGAGCACTAGAGGTTCATTTAATCTCATATCTGACATCTGCATTGGGTCTGCCACTTAGAGAGTCTAACATGGTCTTTCCACATGGTTTGAGCTTCCTCATAGCATGCTGGTCCCCAGGTAGTCATGAAGGTGCCGACTGCAAGTGTGAGTGTTCTGATAAACAAACATTTCCTGGTAGAACCCTCTCTCAGAAGTCACATGGCATCATGCCCACTGTTCTCTATCACTCACAGCACTTACAAGCTAACCCGGAGTCAAGGAGGGGAGGGAAACACAAATGCCACATCTCAATGAGTGTCAAAGAGTTGGCAGGCATTTTTTTTTTTAATGACACAGTTGCCTCTTGTCTGTGTCTGAAAATGCCCTTAAGTTCCTTGAGGTCAGGGCTATAACTTAAACCTCCCCTCTCTTCAACTCTACTCAAGGAGCAAAGGCTCTATCTGCTTCAATGAAATTAACATTTTTATCTGGGCCCCACGCTTGACTGTGGCTCCCCGGCAGGGCTCTGTCAGGTTTGACTGCTTGGTTCTATAACATCATTTCCATTCTTCTCATCTACCCCATGGAATTCTCTTTCAAATGTACCGAAGTCCTTTCCCTTCTTCCCATCCCCGCTGATGACAGCCTCATTAGATCGTTTCACTCTCTTGCTAAAAACCTTTTACTGAGACACACTACTCTTAGAGTAAAATCTAAGTTTCAGACCGACAAGATGGTTGCTCTGTAGGACCCAGCCATGCCTACCCCTCCGTCTCTCATCTCCCTGCCCCCTCACTCTGTGCTCCAGCCTCACCAGCCTCCTTTCTCTCCCTCCAATGCACTAAGCCCTTCCCACCTTCAGACTTTGATAACAGCCCCTCCTCTGTGATGCCCTTCCTGGGCTATTTGCACACTTGCTCATTCTTATCCTCCAAGTGTTAGCGCTAATGTCTCCTCTTCCAAAAGGCTACCTGAGCACCCTCTCTGCATATTCCATTGATTCATGTCAGTTGTTCTAACCTGTGATGACTTCAATGCCCTTTTTTTATAAATAAATTTTTATTTTAATGGGGTGACATCAATAAGTCAGGGTATATATATTCAAAGAAAACATTTCCAGGTTATCTTGTCATTTAGTTCTGTTGCATACCCATCACCCAAAAAGAGATCGTCCTCCGTCACCCTCTATCCAGTTTTCTTTGTACCCCTCCTCCTCCCCCTCCCCTTCCCCCTCCCCCTCCTTCCCACCCCCTGTAACCACCCCACTCCTGTCCATGTCTCTTAGACTCGTTTTTATGTCCCACCAATATATGGAATCCTGCAGTTCTTGTTTTTTTCTGATTCACTTATTTCACTCTGCATAATGTTATCGAGATTCCACCATTCTGCTGTAAGTGATCCAATGTCATCATTTTTCTAGCTGAATAGTATACCATGGTGTATATGTGCCCCATCTTCTTTATCCAGTCTTCTATTTTTTTTTACAGTGATTAAAAGCCTTTAGGCAAACTCTTGGCCAATACAGCAAGAATCCATAAAAGAGTAGTGTCCTTAACATGTTCACCAAGTCCAAGTTGGCCCCATCACCATGCCAAATTCCTGAAAAATGCAACCCGACCACAGTTCAGTCTGTTAGGAGCTGTCACAGGGAGCAGGAGTCCAGGAAAAGTCCACATCCAGGAAAAGTCCTCATGGCACTGGAATTGTTGTCACCATTCTATACTTTGCAGCTCATGTCCAAGTCCCAATGACCGCTGCTTCTAGCTGGTAATGATTCAGGTAGACTGGAAAAGCCATTTGCAACATGCATGGATATGGAGCTTCTGTTCTCCTCTGCCTGGAGAGATGAGACCAGGTTGCTTTTCCCTGGAGCTCTGCGACTGTGGCATGGTCAAGAGAACCTTGGGATACACTAAGCTGGGTGGCAAAGGTAGATTCATAATAGAAGTTGGCAAAAGGGGGAAAGAGAGCTCTAAATTAGGAGTAGGTCCCAGCCTGAAATATGAGTGGGGCATTGAGGTAGGAGGGATAAAGGAAACACTTTTTATAGGCGGATGGGGATCCTTAAACCCCTCAGCGAGATCTTCTGAGCATGGCTTTTAAGATACCTAGAGGCAGAAAAAGCCCAATAGAGATCAGGGGAACTACCAGCTTTTAGGATACACCCTTAAAGGCTCCAACACCCCAAAGGGGTCTCATAGGATGCCATCTGGGTCCTGCTTCAATAGTGGAAAGGAAGGTCATTGAGCTAAAGCCTGCCAGGCTTACATGCCTCTGCTGTGAGGAAACAGGGACTCTGGAAGGTAGGCTTCCCCTTCGCTCCTCTAAGGGAGGGTTCAGTCTCTTCCAGCCCTGCTCCAGCCACCTATGACCTAACCTTGCCCAGAATGCTGGGGTTTGCCACTGAAGGCTGAAGGTTCCCAGGGCCGTCGGCCCCATCCATGACACTGTGGATGAGCCTAGGGTATTTCTTCCAAGAAGCAGGTAAACTGATCTCATTTGCACAAGGGCCACTTAACTATGTTTTGCCTGAATAGTCAGGTTTTTTATTCTTCCCTCAAAGATCTCTGTTGTGAGTGTTGATAGTCCTATTTTCTGCTGCTTTGCTTAATGCCCTTTTTTAATTGATTGATTTTAGAGAGAGAGAGAGGAAGGGAGGAGGGAAAACACTGATTTGTTCTTACACTTATTTATGCATCCACTGGTTGATTCTTATATGCGCCCTGATTGGGGGTGGAACCCACAACTTTGACATATCTGGACAATGCTCTAACCCAGTGGTCCCCAACCCCCGGGCCGCGGACCGGTACCGGTCCATGGGCCATTTGGTACTGGTCTGCAGAGAAAAAATAAATAACTTACATTATTTCCATTTTATTTATATTTAAGTCTGAACGATGTTTTATTTTTAAAAAATGACCAGATTCCCTCTGTTACATCCGTCTAAGACTCACTCTTTACGCTTGTCTCGGTCACATGATACATTTATCCATCCCACCCTAAAGGCCAGTCAGTGAAGATATTTTCTGACATTAAACCAGTCCGTGGCCCAAAAAAGGTTGGGGACCACTGCTCTAACCAACTGAGCTAACCTGTCAGGGTGACTGCAAAGGTTTTTATCTTCTTGTTTGTTTTCCGTCTTCTCTCTGGCAAATGGAATGGCCTCATCACTCTTGTTCATTGCTGAGCCCTCCACACCTAGAATCCTCTCTGGCCCACAGTACGTGCTCAATAAGTATCTGTGAAATGAGTGATCTGAACACAATGCTGTCTCACTTCCAGGAGCAGAAGAAATTGAGCCTTTAGCCTTGTTTACTCTGAAAAGCAAATTACAGTGGTTTCCTACCTTGCCAGTGCTCTGCTGGTTGACACAGGCTGCACTTTATAAGATAGAATAGAAATAATTGGAGAGTATTAATGCTCTGACAGGGCCATTAGAGATCATTTAATTCCTCACTTTGTAAATGAGAAAAACCAGAACCCAGGGAGGCCATGGGATTTTACCCAAGAGTATATATCCATTTCTTTGTAATACAATATCTCTTGGTGTTCAATTTCTTTAATTAAACAAGCAATTGTCCACTGGAAAAAAAAATGAGAACTCTATAGAAATACGTCTTATAAAAACTAGAGTTCCACTATTCTAACTCGCTCCTCCAGCAAAGACCACTGTTTCTACTTTGAAGTGAATCCTTCCAGGCCTTGTTGCATGTGCTTAATGAACACGTGTGTTCATTTACACGCCCATAGCTTCACCATCACATTTTAGTACCTTGAAAAGTAGCTTAACTTAGAAACAAAAAGTCTTCCTTTCCAATGCATTTTTTTTTTTTTTGTATTTTTCTGAAGCTGGAAACGGGGAGAGACAGTCAGACAGACTCCCGCATGCACCCGACCGGGATCCACCCAGCACGCCCACCAGGGGCCACGCTCTGCCCACCAGAGGGCAATGCTCTGCTCCTCCGGGGGGTCGCCCCACCACGACCAGAGCCACTCCAGCGCCTGGGGCAGAGGCCAAGGAGCCATCCCCAGCACCCGGGCCATCTTTGCTCCAATGGAGCCTTGGCTGTGGGAGGGGAAGAGAGAGACAGAGAGGAAGGAGGGAGGGGGAGTAGAGAAGCAAATGGGAGCCTCTCCTATGTGCCCTGGCCGGGAATCGAACCCGAGTTCCCCGCCCACCAGGCCGACGCTCTACCGCTGAGCCAACCGGCGAGGGCCTCTAATGCATTTTTTAAAATACCACCAACCACAGAGATTTCATAAAAGAGATATTCACTCCCTGCTGCCCAGTGATGGAGGGAAGCCCTGGGTGGCTGAAGGGCTCTGGGCAGTTGTCCACACAGGAGCCAGAAGACAAATGAACTTTGCTCTCTTCAACTCAGAACCAGCAGATCTGGGTGGTGAGTGAAACTCTAAACCTTCCTGGTGACCAAGCACTAGCTGATATACAGGAATTGATTCAACAGCTAAATAATCTGCTATGCCTTTTACGGTGGGGGTCAAAACTAGAAGAGGGAAAAGAGTTTCAAAAGAAAAGTAATAGAGAGGAGCCAGAAACGGAAGAGAAAAGAGTTTAGCAGTTAAAGATGGGAGGGTTGGAATCAGACAGGCTGGGCTCAAGTCTTTAGGCCTCACCGAGCCTCTGTTTATCTATCTATGACGTGGGAATCACCACAATCCTCGTGGCGTGGTACATACGCACCACCCAAACGTGGGCGTTGTTGGTGAAGCAAACACATGGTAATATGCTGGATGCCCTCTCTGTTACATTCTATTGACTCAGTGAGATAGTTATTGAATGTGATTATAAGTCATAAATATCCAAAATCTTTAAAAAAAAGAAAAATTGTTCATTATACCAGGCTCAAGGAGGTGCTGGGACCAGGAAGTAGCATAACAAAACTTCTTGTTCTCTGAAGCAAGAAGAATAGGGAGAAACCCTGTGCCCAGCCCTCTGAGTCCACATTGGCATGTCTTTAAAATGAACATAGCAAATCATGCCCAACCCATAAGGGCCAAGTCGGGTCTTGGATGCTCTTCTGTAGTGTGGCTGACACAGCACAGGTCTCACTAACATGGAACGTGTGAGTAAATGAATGGGTGGGAAAGTCGTAAGATACAGAAAGAGTGGTCCAGGCTCTGTCACGTGACTACTGAATATCCCTGCACATCACTCTTGCATACCGTAAGCTTTATAAATCTATGATATGCAGTTACAACATCCTGTCAATTCTAAGACATGTATATTTATACTTTTTACTTTTAACATCTCTGCTAGGGACAGTGGGGAAATTCGGCCCAGCCTGGGTCATCTTATTCATTAGACTCAGTGGATGCAGCGTCCAGGACCCACAATACTTGTAGTAGCCCACAGAATTGTTTTTAATTTCTTTAAAAATAAAATAAAAAAATTTTAACTTTTGGTCAAATAAATATGTTAATATATTCATCTGTATATGAATACAGTCATAAAGTATAATTTTTAACATTTTTTTTTATGGAGGACGGGACCCACAGAATTCATAATGGGATTCTGACTCGGCTCTCCTAGCCCGAGGTGATGAAGCCAGAGACCGTACTGTGGGGCCCTAGAACTCCATAGTACCCTTCCTGAGAACCACCACGGCAGCGTAGGGGTTGTTACAGAAAAAGAGGGAAGACTTGCTTTGAGTGTCCCCAATGCACAGAACTTAGATGACTGTTCGAGACGCTGCAGAGGAAACTCCGGGAGTGAAGGTCAGTTTGCATCCCCTTCCGGGGCCAACAGCCTAGGATTCTCAACAGCTGTTGAGTTTGTGTCTTATTAACTACCAAACACAAATCCCAATGTTTCTAGATGTTCCTCCCACACTGAGGGTGAGATGACAGAGAGCTCAACAAGAGATTGGCGTGTTCTGAGAAAACCTCCCTGGGCCTCATCTATAAATTAAGGGCAATGGAACTTTAGGGTTTTCTCACCTCTGAAACTCTTAGATTTAAATAATAGGAAAAGGAAATGAGCTGTATGGAGGTATAGAAAATAAGGGTTACTTTTCAGAATAGTGTCTCCCATATTTTAGAAAACAACCAAATATTTTATATGGCAATATATCAATAAGCAAAATCTTAATTTCTAGATTTCTTATTTCAAAAAAATGGTAGAGACTAAAAGCTGCTCACCAAAATCCATTTTCTCTTCATCCTAGGCACACATCCAGACTACATTTCCCAGCATTCTTTGCATGTGTCCTAGTTGTACCCCTGTGACTGAGCCTATCCAATAAAAGATGAGAGGACAGGAGATCAGAGAGTGAGAGAATACCTGTCATGAAAACAATCTTGGCACAGAGAGTGTGGTAGATCATTTCGGAGGCAGTATGGTGAAGTGGAAAGAAACTACCAGGAAATTCATTTAGCACCAATTTAGCATCCACTTAGCTAATTCCATTGGCTATTTCAATTCCCTTTATACACATTAGGATAGGGTTGACATTCTTCATGTACACATCAGTACAGTCTGAGTCCATTCCGGCCCTGGCTGGTTAGGTTACCTCCTTTGGTTAAGAGCATCGTTCAGAATCGACAAGGTTGCGGGTTCATCTCCGGTGAAGGCACACACAGAAAGAAACCAATGAATGCACGGCTGAGTGAAACAACAAATGAATGCTTCCCTTCCCCCTCCCCTTTCTCTCCCTTCCTCTGTCTTAAAAAAAAGAAAAGAAAAGAAAAGAAAAAATTAAGCCCTGGCCACATAGCTCAGTTGGTTGGTTGGGGCATTGTCCTGGAGCACAGAGGTTACCAGTTGAATTCCCAGGTCAGGGCACATACAGGAAGAAAAATAAACATATAATATACTGACCAATGTCACCCAAAAAAAATTTAATAAAATTTTTAAAAATGTATATATATAGAGTCTATGTATCAGTGTGCATAGTGTGAGCAGTGAAGGAACTGGCTTTGAGGGGCAGTGAGAGGGGCAAAAAGTGGAGTATGGGAGAAGATGAGGCAGAAGTCAAATCCGGGACAAGATCACGAGGGCTATGAATGCCTGCCTCAACCCCCACTTCCTTCTGTCAGCAACAGCAGACGTTTCAGAAGGGACATGGCACTGTATATATGGATGCCTGGCCTTCACCACTTTCCAACCACAGAGGTGGGAAAATTCTCAGATCTGAGCCATAGCTTCCTCATCAGTAAAACTGACAAAATACCAGACTTCACAGGGCTGATGAGATGAGAGAACAAATGTAAGTGCCTAGCCTACAGTAAATATAAATACTGCTGGTGTTTACTGTTGTGGAAGATTTCTGACACGGGAACTGACCTAGATCATATTTTAGAAGTTCCTAGTTAATGAGGTAAGGGGGATAGACTAAAAACATGAGGGGCAAGGAGATTGTACTTAAATGCTATCTCCAGAACTTAACATCATCTCATTTAACCCTCTTATTTCACAGATCAACTAAGGTTCAAAGAAGGGATATGACTTACTAGATCCCAGGCATCTTGACTCCTGATACAATACTTTTTTTTAATAAATAAATTTTTATTAATTTTAACGGGGTGACATCAATAAATCAGGGTACATATATTCAAAGAAAACATGTCCAGGTTATCTTGTCATTCAATTATGTTGCATACCCATCACCCAAAATCAGATTGTCCTCCATCACCTTCTATCTAGTTTACTTTGTGCCCCTCCCCCTCCCCCTCTCCCTCCTTCCCTCCCCCCACCCCCTATAACCACCACACTCTTGTCCATGTCTCTTTTTTTATATCCCACCAATGTATGGAATCCTGCAGTTCTTGTTTTTTTCTGATTTACTTATCTCACTCCGTATAATGTTATCAAGATCCCATCATTTTGTTGTAAATGATCTGATGTCATCATTTCTTATGGCTGAATTGTATACCATGGTGTATATGTGCCACATCTTCTTTATCCAGTCTTCTATTTTTTTTTTTTTTTTTTTTTTTTTACAGTGATTAAAGCCTTTAAGCAAACTCTTGGTCAATACAGCAAGAATCCATAAAAGAGTAGTGTCCTTAACAATACTCTTTTCCTCACACATTGTTTCCTGACTTTCTTTAACCCATCAGATAGATAGCCCATAACTTAGGTCCAAAACAGAATAACATTTACAGCACATACTGGTTTCAGTGGCTTGAGACTTGCAGTGTAAGCCAAACTAGAAATGGATTCCTTTTTGATGCCTCAAATTAGGGTGACTAACATTACAAGCTATCTTTATCCTGCAACTAACATGTGTGAAACTTGAGGTAACCATGATTCATTTATACGTGAACCTAAGTCCTACAGGAACATCATGGAGAACAGCCCCTGGGCCCGCCACAGCTCATCCCCGTTTGATGCTAATCACATGTGAATGCTTGAATTAAGACGACATCATTAAAAGCACATTAAGTTTAATTATTCCAGCACCATCAGGCAGGGAGAGGTGCAGCCCAATGCAGAATGCATAATTAGATAAGACCTAATCCATTAGATTCTTATTTGGTAAGGAAATGTGTCTCATCTGTAAGTGTCACCACAGCAGTGTCTGGGTAACCACCTCCCAGGTGAGTACATTTCCACAACCCATGAGGCCCTGGGTGATATATATACTGCCATGAGATACTGACATCATAATATTGCCAACTTCTACAAGTGAGCCATCAGCCGGGGCGGGCTTCAGAATTCCGAGGGACAGGGGCCTAGCTTCCTTCTGTCCTTTGTGTGGTATGACAAGAGTCCGGCATGGAAGTCAAGAGACTTGGGGTCTACTTCCACTTCACTCACTTTCTCGCTGTGTGATACTTGCGGAAGTTATTAATCCTCTATGTCCTCACCCATAAAATAAAGTTAACCAGGATGTGGAGGAGAGAGCCCCTGTGCATTGTGGGTGGGAATGTAAACTACTGCAGCCACAGTGGAACACAGTATGGAAGTTCCTCGAGAAATTAAAAATAGAACTACCATATGATCCAGCAATCCCACTTCTGGGATTATATCCCAAGGAAACAAAACCAATATCTCAAAAAGAATAATGTTCATAGCAGTATTATTCACAATAGCCAAGGTATGGAAACAATTTAAGTTTCTGTCATATAATGGAATATTATTCAGGCTTTATAAAAAAGAAAAGAAAATCCTGTCATTTGTGACAACATGGATAAAATTGGAGGACATTATGCTAAGCGAAATAAGCCACACAGAGAAAGACAAATACTGTATTGTATCACTTACATGGGGAATTTTAAATTTAAGAAAAAGTCGGCCCTGGCCGGTTGGCTCAGCGGTAGAGTGTCGACCTGGCGTGGGGGAGTCCCGGGTTCGATTCCCGGCCAGGGCACACAGGAGAAGTGCCCATCTGCTTCTCCACCCCTCCCCCTCTCCTTCCTCTCTGTCTCTCTCTTACCCTCCCGCAGCCGAGGCTCCATTGGAGCAAAGATGGCCCGGGCACTGGGGATGGCTCTGTGGCCTCTGCCTCAAGCGCTAGAATGGCTCTGGATGCAGCAGAGCGACGCCCCAGAGGGGCAGGACATCGCCCCCTGGTGGGCATGCCGGGTGGATCCCGGTCGGGTGCATGCAGGAGTCTGACAGCCTCCCCGTTTCCAGCTTCAGAAAAGTGAGAAAAAAAAAAAAAGTCAAAGTCATAGAAACAGAAAGTAGAAAAGTGCTTTCCAGGATCTAAGGGGTGGGGGAAATAGGAACAGGTTTGTAAAGAGTAACAACCTTTCAGTTATAAGATGAATAAGGCCTGAGGACCTAATATATTACTTGGTGACATCTGTAGTTAATAACACTGTACATGTGACTGAAATTCACTAAGGAAGTCTAAAACAATGCTATGCTTTTAAGTGCCACTACAAAATGACAATATTTCAATTCTACCTCCAACTCTGAGCTCCAGCTCCAGATGTGATATCAAATTGACAGGCCTAGTTTGATGTCTGATGTATAGACTCCTCCAAAGAGGGACTTGTGACCCCACCTCCCATCACCATTTATTTCCTCCTGAGTCTTCCCCATCTCATTAAGTGGTACCACCATCTACTCAGTTTTTCAAGTCATTAACTGGTGAGCCATTGTCTTTCTTCCTTGAACACCTACATCCAATTTGTTTGTAATTTTTTTTATATTTTGCCTTCAAAATATAGCTCAGTTATGTTACTTCTATTTTCATGACTACTCTACTTCATCCACTCCACACCACCATCTCCTCCCTCTACTTCATCCACTCCACACCACCATCTCCTCCCTACACTGCTACAGTAGCCTCTTCAAAGGCCCTCCAGATCCTATCCTTGCTCCACTCCAATCTACTCCCTACACAGCATCAGAATGATGAGCCAAAATGTGAGTCACTCTTCTCTTCAATACTTCTAATACAACCCTAGTACACCCAAAATAAGGGTACAATGCACCAATAACAGGAGGTCTCCGGTACAAGTATGTTTATTCCTCTACAACTGTGTTAGGTTGCCCAGAACCTAAGTCTCCAGTTCTCAAACAACCATTGTTATGCGTGCAAAGAATCTTGGAACCAAGAAACCAGAGGTCTACTTGGCGTAGGGCTCTCCTACAGTGACTGGTCAGACAGGCATATGACAGTTACACGTCCAACCTCTATTGTCAACCCTCTCAGATGCCACCAAAACCAGGTGCAAGCCATAAATTCAGTTGCTTCTGGCACACAAAGCTAACGGGCTGGTACATTCTGCTCCAAAATCACTCATATACACGTGTTCGTAAAACATCATTTATCTATAGTTATTACATTCTCTATTTTTTGGCCAAGAGTTAAAATCATACTCTAGGCAACCCTGGAGATAAACATGTGGTCAGTCTGGCTGAGATTAATTAGCCTTACACATGAGCAATTAAAGAAACAAACTACTGATATACAATGATGAATCTCAAAACCATAATGTTGAGCAAAGGACATCAGACACAAAGGTTCATACTGTTAAATTTTCCTTCCTTGGAAATTCTAGAATAGGCAAAACTAAACTATGGGCATAAAAATTAGGAAGTAATTGTCTCTGTGGAAGGGAGAGTGGGTGAAGGAGTGGGATAATGAATAGAAGAGAGCACATTAGAAAACTTGCTGAAGTTATGGGAAAGTTCTATCTCTTGATGGTATGTATATTTGGCAGGTAAATGCACTGGTATCTCTCTTCTGTCATCTGCCATGGTAATCACAGAGACCATGTGCTCCAGATGGTTCAAATGTAAAATGGTAGAGTCTCCATAGCCTGTGGCCCTGAGTGACAATGTGGAGCAGAGTTTGGCACTGATCCGTGTTGGACAAGTAGCACAGTGAGAAATAAATTGTATGCTAAGCCCATGATATTTTTGTAGTTGGCACTCCAGCATAGCCTAGTTTATTCTAAATTTTACTCTTTTATTCTATATCTCCCATAACACTCATGTACCTTTCTGAAACAATAGTTCCTCATGAATAGATGCTGAATGAAAATAAGCAAACCTCTATTATGTTTCAGAAGAAAAATATTGGACTTGGGGCAAAGAAAATAGAAAAGTCAAATGGAAAAGTTTAAAAACTATTTAAAGGAAGCTATTCCAATTATGTCTTTCAGATAAAATGGAAGGCTGAAGACTAGAAATGAATAAAAGACCAGGCTTTAAATCAGGTCTGGGTTCAAGTGCTAGCTTCTCCATTTAGTAGTTTTGCATCCTAATCAAATTAGGTAGACTTTTCTGCTAACCTCAGGTTCTTTTCCTGTATAACACAACTAATAAGTAGATTTTAAAATGTGCAAATTTTTCTTACACAGTGCTTGGCACATAGTGGGTGATTAATAAATATTAGTCTGGCCCTGGCCGGTTGGCTCAGTGGTAGAGCGTCGGCCTAGCGTGCGGAGGACCCGGGTTCGATTCCCGGCCAGGGCACATAGGAGAAGCGCCATTTGCTTCTCCACCCCTCTGCCGCACCTTCCTCTCTGTCTCTCTCTTCCCCTCCCGCAGCAAGGCTCCATTGGAGCAAAGATGGCCCAGGCGCTGGGGATGGCTCTGTGGCCTCTGCCCGAGGCGCTAGAGTGGCTCTGGTCGCAGCATGGCGACGCCCAGGATGGGCAGAGCATCGCCCCATGGTGGGCATGCCGGGTGGATCCCGGATGGGCGCATGCGGGAGTCTGTCTGACTGTCTCTCCCTGTTTCCAGCTTCAGAAATATGCAAAAAAATAAAATAAAATAAATAAATAAATAAATAAATAAATAAATATTAGTCTGTGTTATAGACTAAATTGTGTCTCCACAAAATAAATTCATATGTTGGAACCCTAATTCTCAATATTACTGAATTTGGAGATAGGTCTTCAAGGAGGTGATTAAGGGTGAATAAGGTCACAAGGGTGGGGTCCTGATCCAATAGGACTGGTGTTCTTATAAGAGGAGAGAGACACCAGAAATCTCTTTCTCTGTCTCTTCACATAAGCATACAGAGAAAAGGTCATGTATAGGATACAACAAGAAAGCTTCATCTACAAGCCAGAAGAGAGGTCTCACAAGAACCTGACCTCGGTCTTGGACTTCCAATCTTGGAACTGTGAGAAAATAAATTTCCATTGTTTAAGCTACCCTGTCTGTGATACTCTGTTATGGCAGCCTAGGCAGACTAATATGGATGGTGATATCATTATCATCATCATTGAACATCCTCAATAAATATTTTTGGTTAGAGGAATGTTTCATTCTTCCATTCATTTGTTCAACCTGCTATGTACTTGACACTCTACAGGACACTGGGGCTTGAGTAATAAGGCAATGGCACTTCCCTCACGGAGGTCACAGTCTCATGGGAGAGATAATAACTACATGAAAAATTATCCTATAGCATCAGGTACTGGTCAATGCTGTGACAAAAAGATAAAGCAACATGAGGGAATTGTGAGTGACAGGAGCCGATGTTCTGTGCAGAATGGTGGAAAAATGCCTCTGCCCAGTCTCCGAGCAGAGACTGGAATGACGCAGAGGAGACGTCACAAATCTATGTGGGGTGGGGGGAATTACAGATACAGAGAAGAGCCAGCACTAAGGCTCTGAAATGGCGATGCATTTGTCAAATCCCAGGAACAGCAGAAGCCAATGTGGCTGAAGCAGAGGGAGCAAAGGGGACAAGAGAGGGAAATTAGATGAAAACAGTAGTAAGAGGTGAGGCCATTCAGGGCCTTATGGGCCTCAAGAAGAACTCTGGCTCTTATTCTGAAAGGTGAAAAGCTATTAGGGGATGGAAGGGACGTTATACAAAGAATAATTTGATAAAAGAGGCACTCTTGGCTGCTGGGCTGCTGAGTGGAGGATGGACTGGGGAATGGATTTGAGGATGGAGAGGGGGGGAAAAAGTGGGTCACAGCAGGGGGGCCAGTTAGCAGTTCATTGCAACAGTCCATGCAAGAGATAACAGTGGGCTGATCAAGAAAGGCCAGGGTGGGATGTAAGAAAGGTCAGATTCTAGATATAGTTCCAATAGGAAGGATTTGCTGCTGGGTTGCATGTCGAAGGGAAAGGGAAAGAAAGGAGACATGGATGAAATCAAGAATGTGGATGGAGGAGGAAGGACCCTTACAAGGAGACAAGAAAATCTGGGTTTTAACCCTTGGCCCTGCTTCAAACTTGCCACATGACCCACACGCCTCCTTGCGTTGGAAGATAAAACCTTTAAAGGGAACTACCCTACCTGCCATATCTCTAAGACCCATGTGAAGATTTAATCAGGATCAAAATGCTTTGAAAAAGCAGCAGCACAGACTATCGAAAGGTTAACCTTGATTCATCCCCAAACACAACATCTCCATGAACTGCTGCTGCTGCTTCCCTGCCTGCCCAGTCTTCCCTCCTCCGGGGAGGCAGTGAGGCAGTGAGTCACGAGGAGGCAGTGAGGCAGTGAGTGAGGCAGTGAGGCAGTGAGTCACGAGGAGGCAGTGAGGCAGTGAGGCAGTAAGTCACGAGGAGGCAGTGAGGCAGTGAGGCAGTAAGTCACGAGGAGGCAGTGAGGCAGTGAGGCAGTGAGTCACGAGGAGGCAGTGAGGCAGTGAGGCAGTAAGTCACGAGGAGGCAGTGAGGCAGTAAGTCACGAGGAGGCAGTGAGGCAGTGAGGCAGTAAGTCACGAGGAGGCAGTGAGGCAGTAAGTCACGAGGAGGCAGTGAGGCAGTGAGTCACGAGGATGCAGTGAGGCAGTGAGTCACGAGGAGGCAGTGAGGCAGCAAGTGAGGCAGTGCTGACACGGAAACCGCCACTATCTCAGGGGGTGGGCAGCATGTGGCCCCTGCGAGTGATGATGGCCCCGCAGTCAGCTTCAGAAGGCTCAGGAGAATGAACTGCTCGCTTTCCTGGCACAGATGTTGCTGAAAATGACCAAGGGAGGAGGATCAGGGGCTTTCTGAAGACTTTTTCTCCACTTCTAGCTGTCCAGTCATGAAATGGCCAGAGCACAGCATTCTGTGTCCTTCCCCAGGCATGCTTTTTTTTTCTCTTTTTCTTTTTTTCATTTTTCCAAAGCTGGAAACGGGGAGACAGTCAGACAGACTCCTGCATGCACCCGACCGGGATCCACCCAGCATGCCCACCAGGGGCGATGCTCTGCCCACCAGGGGGCGATGCTCTGCCCATCTGGGGCGTCGCTCTGTCGCATCCAGAGCCACTCTAGCGCCTGAGGCAGAGGCCACAGAGCCATCCCCAGTGCCCAGGCCATCTTTGCTCCAATGGAGCCTTGGCTGTGGAAGGGGAAGAGAGAGACAGAGAGGAAGGAGAGGGGGAGGGGTGGAGAAGCAGATGGGCGCTTCTCCTCTGTGCCCTGGCCAGGAATCGAACCCTGGACTCCTGCACACCAGGCTGACGCTCTACCGCTGAGCCAACTGGCCAGGGCCCCAGGCATACTTGATTGTAGTGTGCTCCTGATCCTCAGGGCAAGGAGTCTGGGCACTCATGGGGAAAGTTTAATTTCAACTCAAGTAAAGCAGAAGTGGTCCCCTGCATTGCCTAGCCCTGCTTTATGTTTCTCCGTACGCCTATCACCACCTTACATACAATACATCTTACTTGTTAGGTGTCCACCACCCCTACCTATAAAATATAAGCTCCTTAAGATCAGGGACTTCTACTTGTTGTGTCTCCTGTTTCATTTTAAATGCCTGGTAAAGAGCCTGACATACAGCTAAGGCATGACAAATTGTTGTCCATTTAATTAACGGATGGTTCTTTGAAAAGTCCTTGGTCATTTCTGGAAATCACATTAAATATTTCTTTTTCTTTAAACACATACACACACACACACACACACACACACACACACACACACACACATAGGCCCTGGCTGGGAATCTCAGTTGCTTGGAGCATCATTCCAATACACCAAGGTTGTGGGTTCAATCCTCAGTCAGAGCAGGCACAGAACAAGAAGCAACAAATGAATGCATGGCTAAGTGGAATAACAAATCAATATTTCTCTCTCTCTCTCTCTCTCTCTCTCTCTCTCTTTCTCTCCCCTTCCCTCCCTCCTTTTTATTCTTTCCTCTCTCTCTAAAATCAATTTTTAAAAAAAATTTTAATGGGTAGACATTCACAAAATTTTGGCATACAAAATTCATCAGGTTACAGAAACCCTAAAATTTATCCATGAGTCAATTCCCTCAATTAAAATTTAATAAAAAAAAAAAAAGAATTAACAACTATACACTGAGCATCTCCTGTACTATTTTCTGTGGGGGTAAAAATGATTGCTTTTTGCCTCATGGACTTTATAACCTATGTTTAAAGAAAGTACACAAATCTCTAATAAAATATAGAAACGCAAAAAAAAATCCATAGGAAAATGGAGAGAACTTGAACCAGAACCCCAGATTGTCACATAGATTCTAATCCTAGCTTCAGCAACGCTTTGCTGTGTGGTGTTTGACAAGTCATTTCTACAATCTGGGTGGTCGTCATTCCTCAGAATGTACAACAGCTGGAATGGGCAAGGTGAACTGGAATGTCCCTTTCAGATCTAACATTGAAGTAGAGTTCTCTAATTCAAATCTTTCACTGTGCAGATAGGAAAATTAAGACTGAGAGAGAAAAAGGCACTAGTCAGTCCAAATAAAACCCATTCCAAACTATTGCCCTGGTTTTCTGACTGCAAAAAAAAAAAAAAAAAAAAAGGCTAAAAGGCTTTTGTGTATTTGATGTGTTTGCAAATGCATCCCCTTTGCTGCCAGACCTCCTCTGTCTAAATGAGCCCCTACCCTAAGCCTGGTGGGCAAAACCTGGTGAGATCTTTTGCGGGCCTTGCTGCTAGGCAGAAGATGTTCCTAGAAATCCACAGGGCTTTCCCTCGTGTGCTGTAGAGCTCCCAGTCTCCTCCATGCCTCTCCTCTCCCCCTTCCTTCTGCCTTCCCTTTGAACATGCCCAGCTCCTTGGTGGCCTGGGTCAGACTGTCCCACTGTGGCTATGGCCTTTTAATCATTAGACATTGCTTCCAGGCTGACTATCTTGACCTGAAATGTTCTCATTACCAAGGCTGTAGTTCTTCCTGTTCTTCCATTACCGATATATTGGTTCCAGCTCAAGGCTTAGTCAATAATCAATAGTTTTTATCAATTTGTCCTAATTCCGGAGCCGTAGAAAGCCAGCTACTTATGGTTGATGGGGGATGAAAGGAAAGTCATGGCGGTCTCCTTATGAATTCAGTATCCTTATCAGCCCGGTTTGTTTGTTTGTTTATTTACATTTTCATACTCAAGAGGCTCGTCCACCAGGTAAAAATTCAAGGTCATGTCCACATGAGAAAGGTCGAACATATATGGAAGAAGGTATTTTGGAAAAGGGAAGATCCAAGAGTCAATGCCTGCATGTTCCAGGATGAGCTCCTTAACTCAAAATTCTTAATTTACTCACATCGGCAAAGAATTTTCCTTCTAAATACAGTAACATTTACCAATTACAGCAATTAGGAGGTGGACATACTTTGGGCGAGGACACTCGTTAGCTTAGCGCTGTTACCTTCAGAGATGCTCACCCAGGACAGATGGCCCAGACAGTAACACCCCTACCCCACTGTTACCTGAGTATGAAGATAGAGCCTTTCTGTTTTATTACGCTCCTTGAATGTTGTTTTAGAAAGTTACTAGAATTCTTCTTACCACTATCAATATTGTTATTGTTATCATTATTATTATTACTCTGTTAGAAGGAGAGAAGAGAAGAGAAGAGAAGAGAAGAGAAGAGAAGAGAAGAGAAGAGAAGAGAAGAGAAGAGAAGAGAAGAGAAGAGAAGAGAATGAAGAGAGGGCTCCTCCCTCCCTGCTGGCAGAGGGGCAAATTGTTTCATGCTGGCTGAAGTCATGGGAAGTCAGACCCACAGACAGTCAGGAGGTCAGACAATGTGGGTAAAGTACAACAGCCCCAATAAAGCCTGTGAGCAGAGCACAGCAGGAGAGGCAGGAGCCACTACGCTCACACTTCAAGGAGAGAGGCCAAGTAGTCACTGGATAGAGGAACTAGAAGTGAAATTATGGTGAAGGTCCCTGGAACCAATTTTTAGAGAATTTCAGTAGCTTTCTATACTATATCTAATTTGTCATGGTCAATCTCTCTTTACATAAAGAAACCCCAAATCTCAGGCCAGGCTCCTTCCCAGGCGGGACAAGCAGCCAGCTCAGTAATGGAGGCTCCCACTGCCTTGCCCAGCCCCACCTCCTGGGGCCCAGCGCAGTGCCCTGGCTACAGAACCACAATGGGAACCCAAGGCGCCTGGCACTTGCCTCTCAGGAAGCAGGATGGAGGCAGAAGTGCAAGAGAAATATGCCCGAGAGTCTGCCTCGAAGCCACCATACGTCCCTGCAAAGTAAGAACAGCAAAAAGGAAATCACAGACGAAACAAGAAAACCTTCAAAGCGGAAAGTTGCCCCAGATTTGTGGCCTTGCATTAAATGCACTGCATTTGCTGTGCAAGTTCCCATAATTGGCTAAGAAATCACACAGCTGGGGCTTTAGCTCAGCCCAGAGAGATGGAAATGACTTGCAGTCCCCGCAAACAGAGGTTTTTCATGTCTCTCCCCAGGGTAACCTGAATATTTGCTGCCACACAGAGTGGATTTCTGCCCCGATTTGTTCTCCTGATATTCCTCAGGGGACAGGATGCCACTGGAAAACATTCCTCCCTCACAGGGGCCATTTGTGTCCTCTTCTGGCCTCTCACAAAGACTTCTAGCCACTTTCTCTCTCTCAGCTGTCCCCTCGGCCCTCGTCTCACGACCAACAGCCAAGAAGGCTCACTTCATTTTTAACCTGCGCTGTTGAAATAAGCTTCTCATTGATCTCCCTCTAGTCCAGCAGTTCTCAACCTGTGGGTCGCGACCCCGGCGGGGGTCAAACGACCAAAACACAGGGGTCTCCTAAAGCCATCATTTTGGTCGTTCGACCCCTGCCGGGGTCGCGACCCACAGGTTGAGAACCGCTGCTCTAGTCCATCTTGCATATCCTAAGAGTATATGTCTGTTTCATCGTGTCGCAGTCCTGCAAGGGACTCCCCCACTACCAACCCTCACAGCCCTGTGGGTAGTTTTCATCAAATGTCAGGTTTAGCTCTAAGTAGCATCACATGGAAAACACTCTAGCGACTAAAGATCGCAAACAATATAGGCACTTTATATATTAGACTGAATTCAAGGGTAGCTTTGTAATAAAGTCCTTGCCATTGACTCATCCTGATACATTTCTCAAGTTAGAAAAAATGGGTGAGCTTTTTAGTGAGGATTTCATAGAACTCATGACCTCTTACCTGCACAAGGCATTTTGTGACAATTATGAATTACCAAAATGGTACAATTTTGATTTTGCCGTGACTTCCATTTTCTTTAGAGTCTTACTCACAGGGTAAGCCATATTACTATTAAATTTATGTTTGTTATCTCACCTGTTAGGAACCGCTTAATGAACTTTCACCTAATTTAGACATTGGTGATAGCGGGCCTTAAAGCACAGGCAATGAGAGGAATCGAAAGCCAAACCACATACAAGGTTAATTGGCCAAAGCTGCCTCCCTGAATGAGCAGAAGGATGTGCATCCCACTCAGCCGCCAGAGACAGAGAAAATCCACTGGAGTTTGGAACATGCGGTTCAAGCTCAAAGCTACAAGAGCAACATGCAGAGGTAAACAACACTGCACTGCTTCTCCTTCCGGCCGCTCTCCATAGCGGCTCAACACGGGGATTTATGGATTCTCCAATGGCTAAGAAATCACCTGGACTACACTGAGGAGGCCGGCTAACATTTACTATAGAAAGAAGCAGGGACAGATGAGAGAAGAATGAGCAGTTTATCTCTCTCTTCGTTGCACATGGATAAGAATACCAGAAGACTCCTCCCTAGCATCAACAACAGCCATTGCTGCTTCAAAGGCACAGTGATGATATCAAGAAGCAAGTTTTGTAGTAACACACACATCTCAATGGCATGTCAGGTACCACTGCCATATTGATACCAGTCAAAACTAGTAAATCCTGTCGGTTTTATTATTTAACAACATAACATAACAGGGTTTATTTATGCCTATTTTTTTTTTTGTATTTTTCTGAAGTGAGAAGCAGGAATGCAGAGAGACAGACTCCAGCATGTGCCTGACTGGGATCCACCAGGCATGCCCACTAGGGTGCAATGCTCTGCCCATCTGGAGTGTCGCTCCATTGCAACTGAAGCCATTCTAGTGCCTGAGGCAGAGGCCATAGAGCCATCCTCTGTACCCGGGCCAATTTTGCTCCAATGGAGCCTGGGCTGCAGGAGGGGAAGAGAGAAACAGAGAGAAAGGAGAAGGGAAGGGTGGAGAAGCAGATGGGTGCTTCTCCTGTCTGCCCTGACCAGGAATGGAACCCAGGACTTCCACACGCCAGGCCGACGCTCTACCACTGAGCCAACAGGCCAATGTTTTATGCCTATTATTTTTATAAAACATTCTCATTTTTACAGAAGTAGTGTAGATATCTAAATGACCCTAAAACTTATTTTCTAAGATAAAATTTAATTGTGAAAGAATTAGTCAACTTAGTTTCCTTATAAATGGCAATGTTTTAAGAACTTAAAGTGATTTGTTTTGTTGTTTGCACACTTCTTAAATCCTTGTTTGAGTACCAGAACAAAAACAAGAACATGGGCCCTGGCCGGTTGGCTCAGCGGTAGAGCGTCGGCCTGGCGTGCGGGGGACCCGGGTTCGATTCCCGGCCAGGGCACATAGGAGAAGCGCTCATTTGCTTCTCTACCCTTCCCCCTTCTTCCTCTCTGTCTCTCTCTTCCCCTCCCGCAGCCAAGGCTACATTGGAGCAAAGATGGCCCGGGCGCTGGGGATGGCTCCTTGGCCTCTGCCCCAGGCGCTAGAGTGGCTCTGGTCGTGGCAGAGCGACGCCCCGGAGGGGCAGAGCATCGCCCCCTGGTGGGCAGAGCGTCGCCCCCTGGTGGGCGTGCCGGGTGGATCCCGGTCGGGCGCATGCGGGAGTCTGTCTGACTGTCTCTCCCCGTTTCCAGCTTCAGAAAAATACAAAAAAATACAAAAAAAAAAAAACAAGAACATGGTATCAATTGCCATATTTCCCTGAAAGTGTATTTGTGTCTGTTGGGTAGAGAATAAGATGGGAGGGTGGCCTCTAAATATACACATACTGTGACAGTGCATTCTGCACACCAACATCAAATTCATACACAGTTCATCAAACAAACATTTTAAAGTAGAGAATTCTTAGGTTTTCATTCTCAAATCTCAATCACTCTTTTCAGTCTTATTGTTGACATTCCCCAACTGGTACCATTGTTCCCTCCAAATTGCTTTTTCTCACTGCCCACAGAGGAGCTTTGCTCCACGCCCCTCTGTCTCTGTGTGTGACTCCCCCCCACCCACCTGGAAATCCCTACCTGCTCCTCTTCATCCTTCAACACCAAGCTCAGTTCCAACCTCTTCATGAAGCCTGCCCTGAAAACCTTCTTCCAACACCTCTCAGGCTTCCAGGTATGTAAGTGGGAGGGGGAAAGCATATTTAAAACTCCAAGCCACTCCCAGAGTCTGACTCAATACTCCCTGGAGCCCAAGGGACAGCATCCTAACACCTCAGGGAGTCAGAAGGGGTACAGGTGTTCCACAAACCAGTTGAGCATCAGTAATCTTGCCCTCTGACTCCTACTTCTAAGCACTGATTTTGTTAAACCTCACTCCCAGTCAAGCCCCTACTGTGTCCCCAGCCAGACTGTCTTTCTTCCTTTGCATCTTCCTGCCCACGGAAAGTGCACAATAAACCCACGTTGATGTTGACAATACTCAACATGATGTTGATAGGCTTTCTGACATATCATCAAATGCGGGACGCTCTGATATCATCACATTTGATAGATAATCTCAGACTCCAAAGTGCCTCTTCCCACCTGTAGCACTTCTTCTTCCTCGTGATCTGGGCCTGGTTCACTCCCTACTGCCGAACATCATAGCTACTCCACAGGGTATGTAGAAAACAGACAGACACCCCTCCCCACTGCTGGAGAAGGCTGAAAGTAGATTTAATATAACCACGCTGTGGCGGCCAAAAGATAATGTCCAGTTGATTTCCCCAAAGGTAGAACACACACAAAAAGTGTTACATTTTCCAGAAAGGGTGATTTAAATTAAACATACCAAGTACATTCCTGACTAGAATGGTTATCAAGCTGGGGTGGGCTATGGAGACTCATCTCATCTCGGGAGGATCAGAGACAGCTAGAGCCGGAGGAAAGGTAGCAATCTATCCATATCCACACACAGTAGTCCTCCTGCTATAGGGGGAAATGTGTGTGTGTGTGTGTGTGTGTGTGTGTGTGTGTGTGTGTGTGTGTGTGTGCGCGCGCGCGCGCCTGCTAGCCTTTCATGTACCGGGACCCACTCTTGTCTTTGACTTCTGGAACTTGCTTCATCAATAATATTCTTATTTGTTCTTCTTAAAGACTGAATGTATTTTGTTATCATCTCTAATGGTTTGATTATGCTGTTTCCTCTGCATGGGATGCCCTTCTTCCTTTTTATACATGATGGATTTCTGCTGAATTTTGAAGCAGCAGCTCAAATGTGAGCACTTTGGGGAGCCCCTTCCTGATTTCTCTAGGCAGGTGCTATTTATCTGTATGCTCATAGCACCATTACTCAAAACGATTAAAATGAAATACATTTCAAATATATGGATAGCTTTTTTTATGTGATTGATTCTTTAATTAGTTCTTCGTAAGCACGTAAGTAACATTCATGAATCCTCATCACTCCATAAAAGCTAGCATTTTGACAAAACCATGCATCTAACCACATGGACATCATCTCCTGCCTTCCCACCCCTCCCCCCCCCCCAGGTAGCCATTATCCTGAATTTTACATTTGCCCTTTCCTTGATCTCCTTTTCTGATGTTTTATTGCTTCTGTATATATTCCTAAAAAGCATTTATTTTTACTTTGACTGGTTTTGTTGTTGTTGTTGTTGTTTTAACAGAGACAGAGAGAGAGTCAGAGAGAGGGATAGGGACAGACAGGAATGGAGAGGCGAGAAGCATCAATCATTAGTTTTTCATTGCGCGTTGCAACTCCTTAGTTGTTCATTGATTGCTTTCTCATATGTGCCTTGACCGCGGGCCTTCAGCAGACCGAGTAACCCCTTGCTGGAGCCAGCAACCTTGGTCCAAGCTGGTGAGCTTTTGCTCAAACCAGATGAGCCTGCGCTCAAGCTGGCAACCTCAGGGTCTCGAACCTGGGTCCTTCTGCATCCCAGTCCAACACTCTATCCACTGCACCACCACCTGGTCAGGCTACTTTGACTGTTTTTAACATCATGAAAAGAATAATTATACCATAGGTGATCATTTAGAACATTCTTTACTTAATTTTGTAATTTAAAGTTTATCCTCATTGTTTACACCACTATATTTCATCTGTATGCTTATCAGGTCAAGCTTATTAATTGGCTAGTTTTGATCTTCTATCCCTTTGTTGATGTTTTTGTGTTCTTATCAATAATGAAAACAGGGAGATTAAAATCTCCCATGATGATGGTGTATTTGTCAATTTCTCCTTGAACTTTAATCAATGTTTACATCAAATTCTTTGAGATAATTGTATTTTATATAAATTGTTATATCTTTTGGCAAATTAACTCCTTTATCATTATGGAGTGACCTTCTCTATTTCTGACAGATTTCTGTTTTGGTTTTTTTTTTATTATTTATAATGTACTAACATATTACATAATAAAATGTGTAATATCATAACATAAAAAAGTATGTTATATTATTTCTATACTAGCCGTTCTTTGTTTAGCCTTTGATGTATTTTTTTAAATTTATTTCTTTACTTTCAAGTCATCATAGCTGAATTTTTAAAATCCAATCGGCCCATATTTATGTTTAATCTGGCAAGTTTAGTGTATTAAACGCCCATTGTGATTTCCCTACGTTTGGATCTACTTATACCTCTTAATTCATTATTTATTTTCTCCTCTATTTCTCTTTCTTTTCAATTCTATCTTTTTATTTTCATATAAAATAAGGAATATAGCACATGCCCACACTCTTTTGTCTTCATACACCTGTCATACTGATACCATCCACATTTCAATTCTAAGCTACTAAGGACAATTATTCTCTCATTCTCTTTCTCTTTTTTAGAAAAGGACTTTAAATTACTTAATGGTCCCTACATCTGGGATTCTTCTGAAAAGTCTGTCTCATGTTGACACCTTTTGTATGTGATCTCTTCCTCTCTGGAAATGCTTAAAATTTTTCTTTTGTCTTTGCTATTCTTAAACATCACCATAATATTCCCCAGTACAGGATTTTTATCTCTTCTTCGGCATCCCATACACCCTTTCAATATGAGATCTTTACTCTTTTTTTAATTGCAACTTTTATTGAGATAACTATAGATACACATATAGTTGTAAAAAAAATAATACAGAAAGATTTTTGTATACTTCTAAAGTTTCCCCCAGTGATAGTATTCTACATACAGAAGATTTCTGCTTGGTTACTTTTGTTATTGCTTATTTTTGTTTTATATTTTTAATTACTTCCCCCATCTCTTTTTAGGTTAATTGGGGATTCTTGGTCATTTGGTTTATTAGTTTTTCTATTATTTCTGTTGCTCATGATATTGCCAATTCAGTCTGTTGGTATGTTGTTGTTTTTCTTAAATAATCATGTCTTTTTATGTTGGGCTGACCCTAAGACTATCAGCTGCTCTGCCAGACTTTAAAGCTAGGAGAAAACCCAATTTCTCTGTGTCAGCCCAAAGAGGCAGGGGCATGGGAGGAGGAGATATAGTTCCCCTGGCACCAGATCACCTGTCAATCCTCCATCCCTCACAAAACCATTGCTCTTGAATGGGCTTTAACTTTTACCCTCAAAGGGGGTCATGGTATTAGTAGGAAACATTCCTTAATTGTAAGCAGTCCTAGGATTAGAGAAGATGGGGAAGCAATTGCCCTAACAGTAAGTTCCCACAGATGTCCCTCAGCTGCTCATAAGCACGAGACTTCTGCTTTGCTCTAACTTCCCCAGGGACACCTAGACCAGAGGTCTGAGCCACTGCAGATGTGACAACAACACGACTAGCCCAAAAGTAATAGGGCAGAGAAAAGAGCAGAACGTCAATATTTGGGGAAGTTGAAGTCACCTGATGATCCCCAGAGAGTTTTAAGCATAGTGGAAATGTGAGGATTGGCATTTTTTGATATGGTTATTCTGAGATGCACACTTAGAAGGAGCGATAAAATGAAATTAAACTATTATAAACAATAATAGTCACTTCACAGCCAAGTGACTCTAACTCCCCAGTACAGGCAACCTTCAAATACCAGAGGGAAGGCAAGGAGAGAGATAAGAAATCTCAGGTTTCTGTAAGAGCCCACTAGAAAAAGAGAAGGAACTGAAAAAATCTTAGAAAAAGAACTGCCTACTTCACATGCTTTTCTTCACTAACTCTCATATCCGTAAGGGATAACACTGAGCTTAACATGGAAAATGGCGACGCTGGTGCTAACGGCAAGGAAGGGGCCACAGAACATCTTCCCAGTTGTGAACATAAGCATGTCTAGCTGTTCCTTCTCCTGCCCATTTCTGATTAGCCCACTGGAGAATGGGCTCTTGTCTTTCTACAAGCAATTTCACCTTCCAGAATGCTTCTCTGTACCTCGTCAAACAAACTTGTGTCATCCTCCATACTCAGTAGCAGTAGTTCATCATAATTTGTCAGTTGATAGTAAGAATTACAAAAAGTCAATATTGAAGAAGGAACTGTGTTAAACATACATATGGATAAATTTCTTACAATTATCCAATTCATTAGGTACTATTACTATCTCCATTTTACAAATGAGGAATAAAGATTAGAAGGGTAAGTAACTTGCCAGAGGTCATGTAGTCAGGAAGCAATGGAGCTGGGCTTCTAATTCAGGCAGGTCAATTCTGGAGTATGACTTCTGAAAGTTCCTCCTATCATTCCTAAAAGCCTGGAATAAAAGTATATGTGCCATGTGTTTAACTGCTTCTTTATGTTTAATATATTACTGACCTATTTGTTTCAATTATACTATAAAATTCCCAGGCATGTAATATTTGTTTCTCTAATGGGATGATTTGACTCACAGAAGACAGAACCTAAGCCACAATGTTTGTCTGTCTCCCTGGTATACTAGGCAAATAGAAGCTGAGTGTGTATATTTGTTGAATCTGAGTCAAATATAATCAAAATTTGTGAAATTTCAGTGTGAAGAAGCTACTGTAAATACACTTTTGGCCTGACCAGGCAATGACACAGTGGACAGAGCATTGGACTGCGACATGGGGGACCCAGGTTCAAAACCCTGAGGTTGCCAGCTTAAGCATGGGGTCACTGGCTTGATTGTGGGATCATAGACATGGTCGCTGGCTTGAGCAAGGGTCACTTGCTCTGCTGTAGCCCCCACCCCCCCAGTCAAGGCACATATAAGAAAGCAAGCGATGAACAACTGAGGTGCCGCAATGAAGAATTGATACTTCTCATCTCTCCCACCCTGTCTGTCTGTCCCTATCTGTCCCTCTCTCTGTTTCTTTCTCTCTGTCTCTGTCACACACAAAAAAAAATCCACTTTTGGATCAATAAGTTGAAACACTGTCCAGTGGTTAACACATCTTTGAAAGGCCATGTGGCTTTACATTAAGTTTCCCACAGGTGATCTCCTTTGCAAATCAAGCAGCATCATTAGATGTCCAAACAATAATTGGTATTTACATTTTATAAATCAGAATGTCAGGGCTCAGAGAAGTAATTGGCCGAATTCATACACCTCATAACTAATTTCTAGTATCAGGGTTGTGGATGGTATAGGGATTTGAAGCCCAAAACATGCCAGGCCATTTATGTTCTCACTACCCTTTAAAAAAAAAAAACTTGAACTCTGAGTTCAGTTTCTACTGCTGTAAAATAAAGATAACATCTCTTTTGTGATAGGGCTTTTATAAAGAAAAGAGATATTATTTGCAAAGCATCTAACACTGCTTGGCACCTAATAGGCACTCAATACATCGCCACTATTAAGCTAAGAATGTAGTAAGTGGAGTGGATAAGAACATAAGTTTGGGAGTCAGAACCACCTAGGTTTAAATCCCAGCTCTGCTATTTATAAGCTATTAGACCTTGGGCAATTTGCCCAACTTCTCTAAACTTCAATTTCTTCACTTGAAACTGAGATAAAAGACTTCCAAGCTCTATTGTGATAGAGTAGTATCTATTGAATTAGCTCTCCTGCCAAGTACAATGACAAAAGCTACACAAAATATGTAAAAATAAAATATGTTTGAAGTCATTGTAGAACAATTAATATGGGCAAAACACAAGGGACTGTGATATTGGAGAGTTTCTAGAAAGGGGCTATTTTTTCTGGATTTTTTTTCTCTGAGAGCATTTTCCAAATTGTAGCAAAGGTCAAAGAGCATGAGAAGAAAATGGCAGCTCCACTGGGTTGAATAGAAAGAAAGTCACCATTCAGGGCTGACAAAACAGCTGGAGCTTGAGGACAAAATCCTAGAGAAAATAAAACCTGGGCACTGGGCACAAATTTCTCTCAAATTACTGGTTAGTTACTTCCTAAGATGTATTATGTAGAGAAAGACTCCAAGACACCCAGAAGAGAGAGAGAATAAAACACCTAGAAGCCTAAAAAATCTGGGCAAATATTTCAGTCATCACATAGTGCTAAAAAGATGGAGTTTGGGGTTTGAGTCCAATCAAAGAGTACAGATCATAATAAAGACCCTAAAAAATGTAAGAGTCCCACCCTAGGAAGAAAGGTAAAATTAAAATAGGCCAATCATAAGAGAGTCTAAGGCAAGATCAAGTTGACCCATCTGTCTTCTTTCTAGCTGCTTATTAGGAGAAAATACAATCTCTTTGGAGAAAGATAACTTCATTCAGAACTTCTACAACACTTTATCAATAACATTCATCATCCAAAACAAGCAAACAAAAAAAATGGCAACAAAGAAAAAAAAAGGCACCAAATGACTAAAAATCAAATCAAGAGAAAACAGTCATTAGAAACAGACCAACAGATGATTGAGGTAGTGAAGTTATCAAGTAAGAACTTTACACCAACTATGATAAATATGTTCAAAATAATCAATAAAAATAAAGATATTCATCAAAGACCTGGAATCTATTTTAAAAATCAAATGAAGTTTTAAGAACTGAATATACCACAACTAACAGTAAAAATGTGAAACATAGGTTTAATAGAAGATTAGAAAAGGGAGAAAAGCATAAGTGGATTTTTTTGTGTGGGTTTAAAAAAACATATGTAGACTTCCTCGCTTCCAAAACTAAACTAAACTAAAGTATATCTAGACTCAGAATACATGAAAATAATAGCACAACAGATGTAAGGGTAAATAGAGTTAAACTCTAAGGTCTTTTGTATCACTTGGGAAGTAGTAAAAGTACTAATCTAAGAGAGTCCATAATAAATCTAGAAAGAGTGGTATAATTTCTAGGGAAGCCACTAAAGGAATAATAAAATAATGTCTAATTAAAAAGCTTATAGAAAGAAAAAAGTAATAATAAAATAATTGATTACTTTAAAAGAGGAACAAAGAAAAATCAAATAGAAAACAAATTGTAAGATAGTAATTAAACCCAGCTATCTCAGTAATTAAATATAAATTGACTCAATAAATTTAATAATAAAAGAAAATGTACATTGACTAAATCTTCCAATTAAAAGATATTGTCAGATTGGATTCTTTTTAAAAAGCAAAATCTAATTATATGCTGTTTACAAGACCCACTCTTAAGGACACAAAAAGGTTTATAAGTAGAGGATGAATGAAATGTATCTTCAAAAGAGATAAAGCAAAAGTGAAACCCTGGCCAGGTAGCTCAGTTGGTTAGAGCAGGGGTCCCCAAACTATGCGGCCCCCTGAGGCCATTTATCCGGCCCCGCCGCACTTCTGGAAGGGGCACCTCTTTCATTGGTGGTCAGTGAGAGGAGCATAGTTCCCATTGAAATATTGGTCAGTTTGTTGATTTAAATTTACTTGTTCTTTATTTTAAATATTGTATTTGTTCCCATTTTGTTTTTTTACTTTAAAATAAGATATGTGCAATGTGCATAGGAATTTGTTCATAGTTTTTTTTATAGTCCGGCCCTCCAACGGTCTGAGAGACAGTGAACTGGCCCCCTGTGTAAAAAGTTTGGGGACCCCTGGGTTAGAGCATTGTCCCAATATGCCAAGTTTGTGAGTTTGATCCCCAGCCAGGGCACAGACAAGACCAATGAATTCATAAATAAGTGGAACAACAAAATGATATCTCTTTCTCTCCCTCTTCCTCTCTTTTTAAAATCAATAAATTAAAAATAATGATAAAAGGCTAACAAGCTAAAAAAAAAGATTAAAATTCACAATCATAGTTAGAAATTATAGCACATCTTTCTCAAGTAACTGAAACTAAGCTGATAAAAATGAGTAAGGATCTGGAAGTCTACATGATAGTCATAATTGACATATGTAGAACATTGTGTCCAATAACAGCAAAATATACATTCTTTTAAAGTGCATGTAGACTATTTATCAAAGCAGACCCAATAAACTATGAGAATGATGCCTCTGAGGCCCTGGACTGTCTGGGCAACCACATGCTTTCCACAGTTCCCCTGCTCGTGCTCCAGACCTTGGTGTCTTCAGATCTCTCTCTTCTCTGGTTTATGGCAACAGACTCTGACCTGTTATCTGTCTCCCTTCCTCTTCAATTCAGTCCACTTTCCACACTGTTGATCCTAGCACATCTATGCTGTCGACCAGAAGGCTTACCAGTAACATAAACAGTCAATTAACACATAATCTGTATGTTATATATATGATATACTGTATTCTTACAATAAAGTAAGCTAGAGAAAAGAAAAGGTTATTAAGAAAATTATAAGAAAAAGAAAATACATTTACAATACTGTGCATATGTACTGAAAAGATCCACTTATATGTGGACTTATACAGTTCACACCCATGTTGTTTAAGGGTCAACTGTACATGTACAAAATAATAATTGGGTGGAGATTCTTTTAAACATGTTCTTTTTAAATGAGAATCCAGAACCGCTAAAACAACAGGAGAGATAATGAAGACAAGTGGTACGGGATCCTGGGCAGATGGTATAAACCAAAGGAACCAAGAACACAGAGTGCTCAGAATTAGTAGCAGTGAGGTGTTAAGGAGATAATTAACACATACGTATTCTAAATAGCGGCTGAATATAAATGAGAACAGATGGGGCTCAATAGCTATGAAAAGACCCAGGGCAGTACAAAAATGGAAGTCAAGATAAACAAGAAAATATTTAGAGAAAAGATACTTTATAATTAGTAACGCTATGCTCAATTTGTACTAGGGGCTTCATTTCCTCCAGTACTTGCTCCAACTCAGTTACTCCAGGATTTGTGACACAGAAGTACTTTACACATGGTAGGTATGGCTTCTTAACACCTACTGTGTACTACATGCTTACTATATGCCAAACACTGGATACAGTTCTCTAATTTAATCCTCTTTGAATTATTATTATTCAAATAATTAAATTTGACATTTTATTCTATAAATTATTAATAATTTAATAATTATTAAATAATTTATAGAATAATTTAATTATTCTATAAATTATTATTATTTGCCCTATTATGCAATTTAGGTTGCTGATGTTCAGAGTGGCTAGTGCATTATTCAAATTTATGTGGGTGGGAAAAGATTAAGGTAAAATTTTAACTGTTTTGATTCAAGAACCAGACTGCCTACCACTATTCTACCATGGCAACCAACAAACATTTATGGAATAATAAATATTATTGTACACATTATATAGGTTTATGTGTCCTGGTGTCAAAGTAAATGCTTTAAAAATTAAATGTAAGGTAATACACAGAGTGCTATATGTACCTCCTCGCTCTTTGTTACCCATGAAGTCTAAGCACTGTTGGTCAGAAATAAATGCAATTACTGAATGGGTACCCCCGATGAAAGGCAAGTCAGAGCCTCTCAGAAAACAGAAGAGAGAAAATCAGAGGCTTGGGGCTCTGGACAGATGGTAAGTTAGAGAAATATGTTTTCAGGGCACAGAGTTGGTGAGCCCCAATGAGGGATCACCTATCACTTCCTGGACATGCTGAGAATTGCCTTGAAGAGATTTAAAGATCTCAGCCTACAACTCAAGCTGTGTTTATCGATGAGTGTGAGTTAAGGAGTAAAATGAACCAGACCAAGAGAAACTAGAATAAAAGAGTGTCTGCCTTTTCAGGAAGGCAGCTTAGGAAACAAAGGGGATGAGCAAGGTAGATAGAAACACCATGTATCTCTTCTCTGTCTCAATGCAGTTGTTCCCAGGCAGCTCTTTTCCAAGGAGACAGATTTTGAATGTGTTCAAGATGCAATGTGGCCTGTCCAGGCAGTGGCTCAGTGGATAGAGCATCAGACTGGGACGCAGAGGACCCAGGTTCAAAACCCCGAGGTCACCAGCTTGAGCACGGGCTCATCCAGCTTGAGAGTAGGCTCACCATCTTGAGCAGGGGCAGCTGGCTTGAGCATGGGATCACAGACATGACCCCATGGTTGCTGGCTTGAGCCCAAAGGTCCCTGGCTTGAGCCCAAAGGTCCCTGGCTTGAGCAGGGGTCACTTGCTCTGCTCTCCCCCCCCCCCCCATCAAGGCATATATGAGAAAGCAATCAATGAACAACTAAGGTGCCACAACAAAGAATGAATATTTCTCATTTCTTTCTCTTCCTGTCTGTCCCTATCTGTTCCTCTCTGACTCTCTCTCTGTCTCTGTCAAAAAAAAGAAAGAAATGTGAAGCACCCAGAGAAAAAGAGAATGAAGCATTCTGGTGATGACACAAAGCTCAGAAGGTACTAGTGCATCCTGGACCCCCATCTCCTTACTCCTAATGAATTAACTGGCTGCCCTCTTCAAACACAGCCCCAGCCTGGAGGACAGCAGCAGGGGAAAAAAGCCTAGCCAGAGAAGCCTTCCTGTTCCCACTGCCCTTACTCTCAAAGGCAATCATATGGATGACTCACAGCACTACCAGGTTCCACGGCTCCAGCAAAGATGGTGCTTGGAACAACACCCATTAATTATAATTGTCGCTGAAAGCTACTTATAGACATAGCTTGCTCTTGGCTGAGACATGCAGAGAAGGAGCAAGACAGAGAAGAACTTCATTTGTAGGGAAATAAAAAGGTGGCTTCAAGATCCTGGGAGCCAGCTGGCTTTTAAACAATTAAGCTCACTTGGGGAAACAAAAATTACAGTTTCCTATGCTTTCTACCATTATAGTCCTACTGTTATAGCTAAGCTTTTCTGAGTTTCCATTTGGTGGTGAATTTGGCCTAAATGTGGAGTAATGTTTGAAGACATATTGTGTTATTTAGGAGATTTTGTGATCAACAGACCTGTAGGGGAACTTCTGCAGGAACAAAAGGATAATCTCGTCTACTTTACTGGATTATAAATCAAAAGTACGAAGACTGAGTGTATAATCCCACTAAGTATATATGTATACTCATCACTGAGCCTGTGACAGAGTAGGTTATGAATGAATGAATACTAACTTCCTAAAAATACCTTAGAATATCAGGATGGAAAACATGACCCGAGAAAACAAATACTCCAGCCTCCATACAACTAGAGTTCTGCTTTAACAACATTTCTGATAAGAATGCATCCCATGTTAGCCAATTCAACTACCTCTCTACTTCACTCTAACAAATCTATTTTCAAATGCCTGTGCTTTCTTGTTCACCCTTACCCTAAACAAGAATTGTCTTTCATCCTGAAAAGTAGAGCCATTGGCCCTCATTGTACTATCTGAAATTCCACCCCCAAAAAAGTCAGACCATTTCAATAAGACATCCCTTTGAATATAAAACTCTATTTTGACTTTACTTCAGGTTCAATATGCCCAGTTCCTTGAACAATATTCAATATCATTTCAAGTTGCCTGACCATTTAATTCTCAACATTCCTCAAAGGAATATTTGTCATCATGTATCACTCAACCAGTGTAGAATGGAGCATAATTATTGATCCCTGGTTTAAATAGCCCAATATAAGATAACCATTTAATCAGCAGAAGGAACATCTTAGAAAATGATGGTGAATGAGTCCTCAACTTCTGAAATATGTATTCATTTGTTCAGAAAGCATTTACTGAGTACCTCATATACGCCAGGACCAAACCAGGTGGTGAGTACACAGAAGTCACTCCTACCCTTGTGTATCTTAGAGGGTAGTGTGCAATGGGATGCATGGAGGATGTAAGAAACAGGAAAAAATAGATGAAGATGGTGCTAGCGTTCTCCAATTCCTTTCCCACCAAATGACCGATGCACCTAGGATCGTTTTAGTTGCCTCCTATTCATGACCTTTAATACCCTGGTCCAAGAAGCCTCACTTAGAGTGAGCCAGTGGAAAGAGCATGAACCTGGATGTGAGAACTTAACTCTAGTATTGATGACCCTGCCACTAATCTGCTTTGTGACTTCAGTTTTGTCTATTACTGACTAACACCTCTGTTCATTCAAAAAAAAAAAAAAAGTAGTTCTATGTCTCTAAGACCTCTCCCTGGTAACGTGTACATAGCCCTTCATTCAGTTGTCATGTCTTTAAGCACTTCTACATGAAAAATAAAATCTCTCCCAAGAATAGGGTGCCCCCACCCTCCCCGCTTTGCAGGTATAGTTGATTCCTTCTCTCCTGTGTCACTGTGTTAGTCGCTCAAATATACCACAGACTGGGCGGCTTCAACAACAAACATTTGTTACTCACAGTTCCGGAGGCTGAAAGTGCAGAACTGAGATGCCCTCAAAGTCACTGTTTGCTGAGGGCCTGTTCTTGGTCTGTCTTCCGTCTGTGTCCTCATGGGATGGGAGGGGCAAGGGAGCTCTTTGAAGTCTCTTACACAGGCATGGATCTTGTTTACGAGGGCTCTGTTCTCATGACCTAACCACCTCCCAAAGGCCCCACCTCCTAATACTAGTACACTGATGGTTAGTATGGCAACATCTGAATTTTGAGGGGAGAAAATATACTACTCTATGACACCCACACACAGATATCTCTCTGATACTTTTCAGATCCCCAGCAATAGAGGACCCCCTCTTTTTCACCCACGATGTCCAATTCATCACTAAGTCCTGATGTTTCTGCATCCAAACATATAGCTGAAATCCATCCTCTCAGCTACAATCTAAGTTCTGTGATAGCTCCTCACTGGTCCTCCCCCTCTCCCCTTCTCCACACATAACCACAGTGCTCCTTATAAAAGTTAAATCATATCGCCAAACCCCATTAACATTCTCCAGTGACTTTCTGCTGCAGCTAGAATAAAATCCAAACTCACTACCTTGGTTGGCTCGGCCTTTCAGAGCCAGCCTGCCTTCTTCATTAAAATCTTTCACCATTCTCTTCCTTGCTCCCTAAGCTTCTGCCTTGATGGGCTCTTTCTGTCCATCCAAACACCTAGTTCTTCCTACTCTAATGTCTTATACTTCCTGTTCCCTCTACTGAGAATGTCCTTCCCACAATCCTTTGCCTGACATACTTTCTACTCTTAGATTTAGGCTCAAGTATCACCTCCCCAAGAAGCCTTCCCTGACCACTCCATCTACAGAAAAATCAGTCAGTCCCAATTTCTCTCTTCTCTCTCTCTCTCTCTCTCTCTCTCTCTCTCTCTCTCCCTCCCTCCCTCTCTCCCTCCCTCCCTCTCTCTCTCTCTCTCTCTCTCTCTCTCTCTCTCTCTCTCACACACACACACACACACACACACGAGTTCTCATGCTCATTTTTCCTTATTTTTATCAAAACCTTTGTCACTCTGAAATTATCTTGTTGGTTTAGTAGCAAAAGTTCTTGAGAGTAAGAACCTATTCTGCCACTCTATTCCCAGCATTTTGAACAATATCTGACCAATACTACACACTTCCTAAATGTTGTTGAATGAATAGTTCATTAGTGTAAGAATAAATAAATTCACCACTGCCACTTTTATTTCCAAGCCTTTTTAAACTTGTATGGGGGACAGAGGTACAAGGGGCAGGAAGAGAGGAACAGAGGACATTGAGGAGTAAAGACCGTGATGGTAAGACTTCAGCAAAATATGACAAGGAGACTTGATCAGCCCTCAAAGTTGTACTCAATACAACAAAGGAAGTTCTGACTGTCTAGTCACTAGAGGTGTCCAACCAGGAAAAGGTCTGCCTTGTGAGTGAGTCACTTCTGCGTGTGCAGAAGGAGTTGCATGTCCACTGCCAGGGCTATTGCAGAGGGGATTTATGCATCCTAAGGGGGACTAGACTGGATGTCTTTAAACGATGAGCTCAGGGCCAGAGTGGCCCCATGCCAGTGAGCATGGGAACATTAAAACCCCAGCGAGGTGCTTCCTCCTCCAGTAAATACACAACATGCATTCAATTAGTTTCTCTGCTCCAGAAGAACTCTCTCTTAGTGCCCTCAGCAATGAGATCTTGCTAATTGAAAAACACTTCCCTCCATCTTCCTGAGAGGATTGGACTAAACTAGGCTACTGAAATGTAGCACATGGGGCAGGAGGGAGCCGAACTGGGCCAAGGAAGACCCAGTAGAGCAGACACACAGACGTCTAGTCTGGGGCTGGGGCAGTGGGTGAGGGGTGTGTTTTATTTCAGCCACTATTTCAGAGGGACTGGAACTTCTAGTCTTACAGAATGCATTTTACCAAGAAAGTAGTCTGCCCAGGTTAGGCAGAAATTATTTTTCCCCTTGACCTTAGAATAATTCATTCTAGAGCAACAGCAAATATAAAAAACAGGACCTCTCAACCTGTTTATGAGGATTCCAGATTTTGACCCAACAGCCTTGTTTCTGAAAGAGGCATTCATTGGCACATGAACTGTGGGTGGTAATTTTAAGGTGTAGGCCAGGTAAGAGTACACACAAGAATTCAAGGTGGCGGCAACAGCAGCAGCAGTGGCAGAAAACATCAGCAACAGAAGCAGCTATTACTTATCAAACATGCTGTGCCAGGCTGTGTGAGCATGCCTCCTTTGATATTCATAGCTCCGTGAACAAGAAATTGTGATCCCATTATACAGATCAGAAAACGGAGGCCCAGGAGTTAAGAGGCTTATCCAGGACCACTAAGCTAATAAGCGAAGAGAAGAGTGAGCCCCTGGTCTATATCCAAAGCTCAAAGTGCTCTGAGCATAGAGCCAGGAAGAGGCCAACCAAGCATCTCCTGGAGCCTGCTGAGACCACTGCTCCTCCCCAGACCTGACTTTTCCCTCTAACCTGCAGCCAACTTTTTGTAAAAATCCAAAGCCCAGAATACAGGCATTGATTCTTTGATGGAAAAGGTAACGCTTCAGAAATAATGTCTTTTGGTGATTCTGCATAGTCGCTTTTTCCCCCTAATTTCTTCCCAACTGTGATGGTTAATTTTATGTGTCACTTTGGCTGGGCCACAATGCCAATATTTGGTTAAACACTATTCTGGGTGTTTCTATAAGTGTTTGAGAATGAGATTTACATTTAGATTGAACTTTGAGTAAAGCAAATTGGATGAGCCTCATCCAATCAGTAGAAAACCTAAATAGAACAAAAGGCTGACCTCCCCCCAAGAAAGAGAGAATTCTGCCAGCAGAATGCCTTCAGATGTCACCTGCATTGTGGATTGGACATCTCAGCCACCCCCGAATTCATATCTTAAAACCCTACTCCTCAATATCACAGTATAAGAAAGTACCTTTGAGAGGAGATTACAATTAAATAAAATCAAGAGGGTGGAGCCCTCATGAATGAGATTAGTGCCCATAAAAGGTGGCGGCAACAGCAGCAGCAGTGGCAGAAAACATCAAGAGAGACCTTGCTTCCTCTTTCTGCTATCTGTCATATGAGGATAAAATGAGATGTCCTGGGCTCACCAGAACTCAACCATACTGGCAACCTGATCTCAGACATCCAGGCTCCAGAACTGTGAGAAATAATTCTGTTGCTTATATATCACCAAGTCTACGGTATTCTCTTATAGCTCCTGAACTGAGACAGTCTACAACATCAGCTCTTCCTGATTTGCCAGCAGGCTGCCTTAGACACAGATAGAACTGCAACTGTTCCTTGAGTCTCCAGCCTGCCAGCCTCCCATCAAAGTGTGAACCCTCCAAACCTCCAAAATCACATGAGCCAATTCCTTAATATTAATGACTCTCCCCCTTATATATACAATGTATGTAGGTATACGTGTGTGTCCTAATAGTTCTATTTCTCTGATACATAAACCTAACTTTCTGATTGCAGAAGAATTCCCATGTTTCATCCAAGTTTTTAACAAATCCAGTCATTTGTTTCCTCATTCCAACCATATACTGGATCTGACAGGACCACCATTCTCAAACGAAAAGGTGTTCAAAAGTCACCCAGAGGGTCACGGCCAGTGGCTCAGTAGACAGAGCATCAGCCTGGTGTATGAACATCCTGGGTTTGATTTCTGGTCAAGGCACAGAAGAGAAGAGACCATTTGCTTCTCTCTCCCTCCCTTTTTCCCTCCTACAATCAGTAGATCAATTGGTTCAAGCATGGCCCATGGGCCCTGGCACTAGGCTTGGTTGTTCTGAGCACATCAGCCTCAGGCACTAAAAATAGCTCCATACTCAAGCATCAGCCCAAGATAGGGTTGCCAGGTGGATCCTGGTTGGGGCACATACAGGAGTCTGCCTATCTCCCCTCCTCTCACAAGGAAGGAAGGAAAGAAGGAAAGGAGGGAGGGAGGAAGGGAGGGAAGAAAAAAGAAAAGAAAAAAGGAAAGGAAAGGAGAGAAAAGGAAAGAAAAGGAAAGGAAAGAAAAGGCATGAAAAGGAAAGAAAAGAAAAAAGTAAAGGAAAGAAAAGAAAAAAGGAAAGGAAAGGAAAGGAAAGGAAAGGAAAGGAAAGGAAAGGAAAGAAAAAAAAATCACCCAGAGAACCTGGAAAAGTGCAGATTCCAGTGCAGCAGGTCTAAGGCAGGGCCTGAGATTCTGTGTCTACTGTGTTCTGAGGTAAAGCTTTTGCTCTGGCCCATGAAACACTCTGTGAAGCAAGAGTATAGGGGCAAAACCAAAGACAATAGCTGATTGTCCAGGAATTTTCTTAACTTACCACTAAGGCACAAAGATTTTTTTTTAAATTTGGTTTGTTTTATGGTTTAATCCTCTGTTTTGGAGATATTAGCTCTTAAACACTGTAACCTGACACTCACCTTAGTCCAGAAAAGCTCTGCCACATTGTTCTTCAAACCTACCCCCTACTTTCATTTAACAAGGGACCAGTACTTGACAATACATAAGAAGAAAAAAAAACACAATTAAACCTCAAAGGGAAAAATATATATATATAGTCCTTCCATATCAATCAGAATCAGCGGCTGCTGGAAATGGGCAAATTTAAAGCTATAATGCCAGTGGAAACAGTGAATTCTCAATTGTGATCAAAGGCTTCATTTAGCAGGCTGAAAGCAAGCATGAGCTTAATTGAACAAGAGAGAAATCGCCTCTAAAGCATCCAGGCATAATCAAACAGCCTTGAAAAATATAATGCATCAGATGGAGGGAAATTAGCCCTGGGCTCCAAATGCCCTCACCTGACTTACAGATCCCCCACCATCAGTGAGAAGCGACCTCAGAGGTCACCTGGTTCCATGTCCCCTCCCCATCTGATGTAGGAAGTCACTTTAGACCAGGGCTTTTAAAATCTGTGGCTAAAATGCACAGAAATACATTTATGTGCAACCCAGTATACACACAGCATAGTAAAAGCTTCACAAAATAATACATACTATTTCCATGCATAAAGTACTCCAATACGTGCTCTTCTTTTTCACGTTTTTAAATGCTGTCAAATGTCACAAAATTGATTTCAAGACCCACAGCTTGAAAAACACTACTCTAGGTTGTCCTGGTTAAGCAGCCAACCAACCTCTTTATCTAACAATGGAGTGTTCACCATCTTTCAAGCTCTCTGGAGACCCAGCATCAAACTCACAGACAGGTGGGGAGACAGGTGTTAAACAAACGATCGCACAAATACATATTTAATACTACAAATTGAGGCAACTATGAAAAGGGAAGAACAGAGGATGCAATGAAAAACCACAGTGGGAGCTCCTATTTTGGACCGGAAGGATATCTAGGATCGATGAGTCAAAGCCTCTCCTGGAAGAACTTTAAGTGGTACCAAAGGATGCACACAGTATAACCAGGTAAAGGGAAGGGGTTGTCCTACTTAAACATCTCTTGTGCTGGAAAATGCAAAGTTATCTATGGCAACCTCAAGTGGTAATAACACCAGCATCTGTCCAACCCAGAGTCATCAAGTTGTGCTCATTTGTCAGACTCTATACCAAGCACTGCATCGTACTACTAGAGCTTAATTGAATCCAAATGTCTGGGTTAGAATGGTGGCTCCACCTCTTATAAGCTCTGTGATTTGGGGCAAGTTGGTTCCATTTCCTTGTTTGTAGGGAAGAAATTATTCATGGTACCTGCCTCATCACATTGTTGCTAGAATTAAGTGAGCTAACACAATGGAAGAGCTTGCGGAAATGCCCGGCGCGTGGTAAGCACAAAACTAACTGCTAAATAAAGAGATATGGAAACAAAATCCTGAACAACTCGCTTCAGGTAAATAAGCACCATCTATCTATTGACACATAGAAAGAAATCCATTTGCCATCCTGAACTACCCGAATTCTAAGAAGGTTAATTTGATTTGCCATTCTAATATCCTAAGTGTAGGGGGAAAGAGGGCTGAAGTCCTTGACTCCGCAGGGCCCTGCAGACAAAGGAGGGGAAAGAACCAGTCTGAGTCCCTGCCCCTAACTGCCCTGTGTCTGCATTCACCAACCCTCTCTGATGAGTTTTCCAGTTCAGCATCAAGGACAGAGTTGGTATCTCCAGAGAACTATAATAATGGAATTACCATATGTTTACTTGGTGCAGAAAACCTCTGGCTGGATAGTAAATTAGGAGCCTCACAATGTTGAAAAATCTTCAAGCTTTTAAGAGGTCTAAACAGGTCCAAAATGCCAGGTTTGAGTCACATCAATAATTAAAATTAAATTATGGTGCTAAATTGAAAGTCATCTCCAATACAATGTGTTTAAAATGATTCTCCAAAGATAAACTCAATCTTGGCTTCAGGGAGACATCTATCACAAACCCACAGAATCCAAGACAGAGAAGCAAGCTGTTCCCATTGTGTACATGCTGCATCTAATTCCCCAGGATTGGCAACAAGAGGGAGGCTTGGCTGAGCATGCCAAAACAACCGTTGCTAGGAAGAGGTAATAAAAATGATGGCAAGCCTGGTGTTTGTCGGACTCGTTGCAGCTTTCTATTCACATCCATCTTCTCAATTTGTGAGGTTTCTCTGTAAGGTTAAGGAAGGCAAGGATTTTCAGCCCCATGGCACAGATGAGGCAACTGAGGCTAAGAGAGCTAAAGGGACTGTAGTCGTGATACGTGGTCAGTAAGTGGCCAGGACGGAATGAAAATTCAGGTTTCCAGGAGCAGAGGAAAGAAGGAGGGAATGGAAAGCAGTAGGGGAAAGGGAGAAATCGCAGGAAAATTATATAAAATTTAAAAGCAAAACACACGTTGGGGGAAACACTGAGCAAATACATACAAAAAGAGTGGCTGTTAAAATTATGCTTGTTTCTATGCACTCTCGGAAGATGCCAATGATGTTATTATACCATTATTGATGTAAAAATAGTTGCTAATAGCCAGCAATTTACCATGGGCTAAGGGTTTGTCTACATGCTTCACATGAATGATAATCTCCCTTTAATCCTCACAATAACTTTACAGAATAGAAATTATTGTTTCACAGTTGAGAAACTTGGGTTCAGAGAAGTAGATTATTTGCTGAAGTTCACACAGCTAGCAAGAAGTAAACACCAGACTTGACCTCGGATTGACTGCCAAGCCCAAACCCATAATCTCTTCCTCCATAGATACCTAACGGGAAAACATGAGCATGATTTGAACCAAGCCATAGGAAATGAGTGAATCCATATGAACTAAGGATTAAACTGGATGCTACAGAGTTCCTGTGTAGCAGCACCTTACTGAGCTAATGAAATTGTAACGTCTGTTATTCACTTGATGAATATTTATTATGCACCCGTTATGTGTCGAGCACTGTGCTTAACACTGGGAATATAGCAGTGAATAAATAATAATCCCTGCCTTCATTAAACATCCATTTGGTGAAGAAACAGGCCAAAAAAATTACTATAAATATGTCATGTATTGGTAGTAAGTTCTACAGAGAAAAATCAAATCAGGCACGGGAGGTGGGATGTAATTTTTAAAAGAATGATCAGAGAAGGCCTCTCTGAGAAAGAAAGTGAATTTTGGATAGAACCCTGATTCAGTAAGTCACGTAGATGCCTAAGGAAATAACATTCAGGTATCATAAAGAGCACACACAAAGGCCCTGAGGTAGGAACAACTAGGAGGAAAGCGTGGCTGGAGTGGAGTGCCAGAGACCACAGGGACGGGTGGTGTGAGACCTTGTCACCCAATATTAGGACTTGGGCTGTGAGTGAGATGGGAACATTGGGGATTTAGCAGATAAGTGACAAGATCTAAGATCCAATCCACATTTATAGGACCACGCTGGCCAGTTAGACAGGAGACTCACTGGGCAACAGTGGAATTAGGAAGACTAGTTAGGATGTGAGAGATGACAGTAGCTTATTACTGATAATCATAACGTTACTGTGGTTCTTCCCTCTTTACCAGTGCCCTTGCATAAATCATTTCACTTAATCTTCACAAAAAGCCTAAGAGTGGGTTTATTATCCTCTTTTAGACAAAGAAACAGAGGTTTGGGCTTCCTTACATGGCTTGTGAAGTGGCTTGCTTTAAATCCCTCCACAAGTTTGTGGCAGAGTTAAATATAGGAAGCTTTTCTTCCTCATCTAGTGTTCAAGCCCTCTCCCATGCAATCGCCTTGGCTCTCCGACTCCCAAAGTATCAGATGATTCCAATCCGACCATCCTGGTCACGTGGCCTGACTGTAAAGGAAAGTACTGTGGAGCTGGTAACCCAGAGGTCCCAGACAACTCAAGAAACAGAACTCAACAAAAGGAAAAGCCATGGAGACCCATCCTCACAGCAGCATAAGCTTCTTGAAGGACGCATCATGGGAAGAGAGAGCAGGGGGCAGGGCGGGTCTTAGGGAGTAAATTGAATGTTTATTCAGCATGTCTGTGTGCCCAGAACAATATTAGACACCATGTGGGAAAAATGAGAAATAAAATTCTCTGTCGCTGAGGAGATTATAAAGCAGTGGGGAAAGAAGACAGGCACTTGCAGATAGGAAAGATGACGTAACTGAGAGGACCTTGGTGGCACAGACTGAACACGCAGGGCCCTGCTCAGGCAGGACTGAGGCAACTAGAGAAGTCTGCAGTGAGGGGAGCTTGAGAAGGGAGCCCTCTGGATGCTTCCCCAAGTTGGTCTCCAAATTCCATAATCTTCTGTATTTGAAGAGGTGTCATTATAGCCATGTCAGGAAAGCTTTCAAAAGCTGTTTGTAATCTGTTGGCATGCCGTGCCGCCTTCATGAGTTTATACTCCTTTCCACATTAATTTGTGTCTTTGAGGGTCCCAAACATACGTGCTGCCAGAAATGAGCTTTTCATCCTCAAAGCCAAGAAACCAAGCCAAACAAGGCTCCTTAAAAGGTCAATGGTGGGGGGGGGGGGCAAGATGGAGATGGAATAGGTGAATGTACCAACTTCCAACTCCCAGAACCAAAGTGGATTACAACTTAATTTTAAGAACCATCATCTGGAAAAACCAACTTTGAACTAAACTAAGAGGATTCTTCAACCAAGGAACACTGAAGAAGCCACACTGAGACTGGTAGGAAAAGCAGAAACACGGAAAGGGCTGCCCAGCTCCCCGGAGCAAACGACAGCCAGGAGAGACTCACCTGGCAGGAAGAGAATTTAGCAGAGAATTTGCACCTGAGCCCCAGGAACAAAGCCCCAGCCTGCAGCCCCAGAGCCTAGAAGAGGCATACGGACAGTATTTAGCTGCGAAACAAGTCAGGATACTGTTTGTGAGAAAGAGACAGTTTTCTCAGACCCAGGAGTCTTCTTAAAGGGACCACTCAGGAAACCTCTTTCACAACCACCCACCCGGGGCTCCGGGGGACGGGAGAGAGGAGAGGACTGGAGTAGCAGTAAGAGAGTGTAATCTAGGAGGCACAGGGAGAAACACTTTGAGGGACAGCCACCCTAACCCCTGGGCTTAGTCACTCCCCAAATCTGAAGCGAATATTTCCCCTGGAACCAGCAATACCGGCAATGGAAAGCAGGACACCAGCCAAACAAGCTCTCCTGCAGCACTCAGAACAGAGTTGCTTAGAAGGAGGGAGCTTTCCAGACTACAGTATGGAGTGTTAGGGTCTGACCTGCAGCAACCCCACCCACATGGCTGAGGGCTCCATGGAGGGCGGGAGACAGCAGGGGTGGAAACAGGGCCGGCCACCTTGAGGCCCGGCGTGAGCTTAGTCTAGCCTGGCAGGGGTGTAGGGGACACGAAAGCTTTCTGCTGGCTGTGGGCCCGCCTGCAACCCTGCCTGCAGGGTAAGTGCAGGAGCCTGGGAACAGACAGAAATCCGCCACTGAGCAAGGGCACGAGGGCATGCAGCCTCGTCCAACCTGCAGAGCTGAGGCTTGCGGCCCTACACGCGAGCCAGCTCCACCCTGGCAGGGCAAAAGCCAGGGAAAAGGTGGAAATCCACAGCTGAGCGTGCACCTGTAGCCCCGCCCAGCTGGTGGAGTCAAGGCTTGCAGCCTATGGGTGAGAGGGCTCTGATCGCAGGGTGGAAACCCAGGAATAGGCGGAGACCTGCAGCTGAACAAAGGTGCTCACCCCTGCCTTTGGTGCTGAGGCTTGTGGCCCCTGCATGGCCAGAACCCCACCCTCAGGGGCAGGGCAAAGGCCGAGACCGACTGAAGCTTGTACAGGCAGGCAGCTGAACACAGACCGTCCTATGGAGGAGAGGCGGAAACCACAGCAACAGCCACAGCAGATTGCACCAGCAATGCCCATACCCAAATGCTCTAGGCAGCAGCAGCAGAGAGGGTGGCGGGCCTGCAGACAGACCACACCTAGGGAACACAGCGGCCACACTCATTGGACTCCAGTGGCCATACCTTTCTTATACACAGACAAAATGGGCAGGCAGAGAAATGCAATCCAAATGAATCAAGAGAAATCCCCAGAGAAGGACCTGAATGAGTCAGATATAACCAAATTACTGGATGCAGAGTTTAAAATAATGATTATTAGGATGTTCAAAGAGCTTAAAACAACAATAGATGGTCATTATGAACACCTAAATAAAGAGATAGCAAATATAAAAAAGGACATTGAAATAACAAAAAAGAATCAGTCAGAAATGATAAATACAATATCAGAATTGAAGACCACAATGGAAGGAATTAAAGCAGAAGAGATGAAGCTGAGGATCAAATCAATGAGTTAGGGGAAAAGATAAACAAAGGCATGGAAGCAGAGCACAAAAAAGAAAAGAGACTCAAAAAGTCTGAGGAAACTCTAAGAGAGCTCTGTGACAACATGAAGAGAAATAACATCTGCATTATAGGGGTTCCTGAAGAAGAAGAACTAGGCATAGCAACTTTGTTCAATCAAATCATAGCTGAAAACTTCCCTAAATTGAGGCAGAAAAAAGTCTCACATGTTCAAGAAGCACAGGGAACTCCATTAAAGAGAAACCCAAAGAAATCTACACCAAGACACATCATGATTAAAATACCAAAGCTTAGTGATAAAGAGAAAATATTAAAAGCTGCTAGAGATAAAAAGGTTATCACCTACAAAGGAGCCCCCATAAGGATGACATCTGACTTCTCAACAGAAACACTTGAGGCCAGAAGGGAATGGCAAGAAATATTTAAAGTAATGCAGAATAAGAAACTACAACCAAGACTACTTTATCCAGCAAGGCTATCATTTAAAATTGAAGGAGAAATAAAAAGCTCCCAAGACAAAAAAAAAAACTCAAGAAATTCACTACAACCAAACCAATGCTGCAAGAAATGCTAAGGAGCCTGTTGTAAACAGATCAAAGGGGGAAAAGAATATAGCAAAGGAGAAATACAGCTTTAAAGAATAAAATGGCAATACACAACTACATATCAATAATAACCTTAAATGTAAACGAATTAAATGATCCAATCAAAAACATAGGGTAGCTGCATGGATAAGAAAACAGGACCTTTATATATGCTGTCTATAAGAGACACACCTTAAAACAAAAGATGCACATAGACTGAAGGTAAAAGGATGGAAAAAAAATATTTCATGCAAATGGAAATGAAAAAAAAAGCTGCGGTAGCAATACTTATATCAGACAAAATGGACTTTAAAACAAAGACTATTGTAAAGAAGGACACTACATAATGATAAATGGATCAATCCAACAGGAAGATATAACCATTATAAATATCTATGCACCTAATATAGGAGCACCTAAATATAATATATATAAAGCAGACTTTGATGGATATAAAGGGCGAGATCAACAGCAATACTATAATAGTAGGGGATTTCAATACACCACTAACATCACGAGACAGATCCTCAAGAAAGAAAATTAACAAAGAAACAGCAGACTTAAAGGACACACTAGATCAACTCGATTTAATAGATATCTTCAGAACCTTTCACCCTAAAGCAGCAGAATATACATTCTTTTCAAGTGCTCATGGTACATTCTCTAGGATAGACCACATGTTAGGGCACAAAGGTGGTCTCAATAAATTTAAGAAGATTGAAATTATATCAAGCATTTTCTCTGGTCACAATGGCATGAAACTAGAAATCAACCACAACAGAAAAACTGGAAAATACTCAAACACTTGGAAACTAAATAGCATGTTATTAAATAATGAATGGGTTAACAATGAGAACAAAGAAGAAATTTTAAAATTCCTAGAAACAAATGATAATGAGCATATATCAACTCAAAATTTATGGGACACAGCAAAAGCAATACTGAGAGGGAAGTTCATAGCATTACAGGCATACCTTAAGAAGCTAGAAAAAGCTCAAATAAATATCTTGACCCTGCATTTAAAAGAACTAGGACAAGAACAGCAAGTAAAGCCCAGAGCTAGTAAAAGGAAGGAAATAATAAAGATCAGAGTGGAAATAAATGACATAGAGGCTAAAGAAACAATACAGAGGATCAATGAAAACAGGAGCTGGTTCTTTGAAAAGGTAAACAAGATCGATGAACCTTTAACTAGACTCATCAAGAAAAAAAGAGAGAGGACTCAAATAAATAAAATTAGAAATGAGAGTGGAGAAATAACAACTGACACAACAGAAATACAAAATATTGTAAGAAAATACGATGAAGAACTGTATGCCAAAAAACTAGACAACCTAGATGAAATGGACAAATTCCTTGAAACATACAATCATCCAAAAATCAATCTGTAAAAATCAGAAAACCTAAACAGACCGATTACAACAAATGAGATTGAAACAGTTATCAAAAAACTCCCAACAAAGAAAAGTCCTGGGCCTGATGGCTTCACAAGTGAATTCTACAAAATATTCAAGGAAGAACTAACTCCTATCCTTCTCAAGCTATTTCAAAAAATTCAAGAGGAAGGAAGACTTCCAAGCTCCTTTTATGAGGCGAGCATAATTCTGATTCCAAAACCAGGCAAAGACAACACAAAGAAAGAAAATTATAGGCCAATATCCCTGATAAATATAGATGCTAAAATCCTCAACAAAATATTAGCAAACCAGATCCAGCAATATATGAAAAAAGTCATACACCATGATCAAGTGGGATTTATTCTGGGGAGGCAAGGCTGGTACAATATTTGCAAATCAATCAATGTGATTCACCACATAAACAAAAGGAAGGAGAAAAACCACATAATAATTTCAATAGATGCAGAAAAAGCATTTGATAAAATCCAGCACCCATTCATGATCAAAACTCTCAGCAGCCTGACCTGTGGTGGCGTAGTGGATAAAGCGTCAACATGGAAACACTGAGGTTGCTGGTTCAAAACCCTGGCTTGCCTGGTCAAGGCACATATGGGAGTTGATGCTTCCTGCTCCTCCCCTTTCTCTCTCTCTCTTTCTCTCTCTCTCCCCCCCCTAAAATGAATAAATAAATAAAATTAAAAGGAAAAAAAAAACTCTCAGCAAAGTGGGAATACAGGGAACATACCTCAACATGACAAAGGCCATCTATGACAAACCCACAGCCAATATCATACTCAATGGGCAAAAATTAAAAGCAATCCCCTTAAGATCAGGAACAAGGCAGGGGTGCCCCCTTTCACCACTCTTATTCAACATAGTTCTGGAACTCCTAGCCACAGCAATCAGACAAGAAGAAATAAGGCCCTGGCCGGTTGGCTCAGTGGTAGAGCATCGGCCTGGCATGCGGGAGTCCCAGGTTCGATTCCTGGCCAGGGCACACAGGAGAAGCGCCCATCTGCTTCTCCACCCCTCCCCCTCCCTTTCCTCTCTGTCTCTCTCTTCCTCTCCCACAGCCAAGGCTCCATTGGAGCAGTGTTTGCCCGGGCGCTGAGGATGGCTCTGTAGCCACTGCCTCAGGTGCAAGAATGACTCTGATTGTGGCAGAGTAACGCCCCAAGATGGGCAGAGCATTGCCCCCTGGTGGGCATGCCGGGTGGATCCCAGTCAGGCGCACGCGGGAGTCTGTCTGACTGCCTCCCCCATTTCCAACTTCAGAGAAATACAAAAGAGAAAAAAAAAAAAAAGAAATAAAAGGCATCCAAATTGGAAAAGAAGAAGTAAAACTATCATTATTTGCAGATGATATGATACTGTATATAGAAAACCCTAAAGTCTCAGTCAAAAAACTACTGGACCTGAGAAGTGAATTCAAGGTGGCAGGGTATAAAATTAATACTCAGAAATCAGAGGCATTTTTATACACCAACAATGAACTGTCAGAAAGAGAAATTAGAAAACAATCCCCTTCACTATTGCAACCAAAAAATAAAGTACCTAGGAGTAAATTTAACCAAGGAGTTTAAGACTTGTACTTGGAAAATTATATAACATTAATTAAGAAAGATACAAACAAGTGGAAGCATATACCGTGCTCATGGTTAAAAGAATAAACATTATTAAAATGTCTATATTACCCAAAGCAATTTATAAATTCCATGCAATACCAATTCAAATACCAATGACATACTTCAAAGGTATAGAACACATATTCCAAAACTTTATATGGAACCAAAAAAGAACACAAATAGCCTCAGCAATCTTGAAAAGGAAGAAAAAAGTGGGAGGTATCACACTTCCGGATATCAAGTTATACTACAAGGCCATTGTACTCAAAACAGCCTGGTACTGGCATAAGAATTGGCATATAAATCAATGGAACAGAACAGAGAACCCAGAAATAAAACCACACCTTTATGGACAACTGATATTTGACGAAGGAGGTAAGAGCATACAATGGAGTAAAGACAGCCTCTTTAACAAATGATGTTGGGAAAATTGGACATCTACCTGCAAAAAAATGAAACTAGATTTACACCATTCACAAAAATAAACTCAAAATGGATAAAAGATTTAAATGTAAGCCATAAAACCATAAGCATCTTAGAAGAAAACATAGGCAGTAAGCTCTCCGACATCTCTCACCGCGGTATATTTGCCAATTTATCTCCACGGGCAAGTGAAATAAAAGACAGGATAAACAAATGGGACTATATCAAACTAAAAAGCTTTTGTGCAGCTAAAGACAATAAGAACAGAATAAAAAGACAAACTACACAATGGGAGAACATATTCGACAATACGTCTGATAAGGGGTTAATAACCAAAATTTATAAAGAACTTGTAAAACTCAACACCAGGAAGACAAACAATCCAATCAAAAAATGGGCAAAAGAAATGAATAGACACTTATCCAAAGAGGACATACAGATGGCCAATAGGCATATGAAAAAATGCTCAACATCACTAATCATTAGAGAAATGCAAATTAAAACCACAATGAGATATCACCTCATACCAGTCAGAATGGCGCTCATCAACAAAACAACACAGAATAAGTGCTGGTGAGGATAGGGAGGAAAGGGAACCCTCCTGCACTGCTGGTGGGAATGCTGACTGGTGCAGCCACTGTGGAAAACAGTATGGAGATTCCTCAAAAAATTAAAAATCGAACTGCCTTTTGACCCAGCTATCCCACTTTTAGAAATATACCCTAAGAATACGATAGCACTGTTCCACAAGGAGAAATGCACCCCCATGTTTATGGCAGCATTGTTCACAATAGCGAAGATCTGGAAACAGCACAAGTGTCCGTCAGTGGACAAGTGTATTAAAAAGCTTTGGTACATATATACTATGGAATACTACTCACCCATAAGAAATGATGACATCGGATCATTACAGGGGTCAGGAACCTTTTTGGCTGAGAGAGCCATAAACGCCACATATTTTAAAATGCAATTCCATGAGAGCCATACAATGACCCATGTACATTACGCACTATCCAATAAAAATTTGGTGTTGGGCCCTGGCCGGTTGGCTCAGTGGTAGAGCATTGACCTGGCATGCAGGAGTCCCGGGTTCAATTCCCGGCCAGGGCACACAGGAGAGGCACCCATTTGCTTCTCCACCCCTCCCCCTCTCCTTCCTCTCTGCCTCTCTCTTCCCCTCCTGCAGCGAGGCTCCATTGGAGCAAAGATGGCCCGGGTGCTGGGGATGGCTCTGTGGCCTCTGCCTCAGGCGCTAGAATGGCTCTGGACGCAAGAGAGCGACGCCCCAGAGGGGCAAAGCATCGCCCCCTGGTGGGCATGCCGGGTGGATCCCAGTCGGGTGCATGCGGGAGTCTGTCTGACTGCTCCACGTTTCCAGCTTCCGAAAAATGAAAAAAAAAAAAAAATTTGGTGTTGTCCCGGAGGACAGCTGTGATTGGCTCCAGCCACCCACAACCATGAACATGAGCGGTAGGAAATAAATGGTTTGTAATACATGAGAATGTTTTATATTTTTAACATTATTATTTTTTTTATTAAAGATTTGTCTGCAAGCCAGATGCAGCCATCAAAAGAGCCACATCTGGCTCAAAAGCCATAGGTTCCCAACCCGATTTACAACAACATGGATGGAACTTGGTAACATTATACTGAGTGAAATAAGTAAATCAGAAAAAACTAAGAACTATATGATTCCATACATAGATGGGACATAAAAATGAGACTCAGAGACATGGACAAGAGTGTGGTGGTTACGGGGGGGGGGGGGGGGGTGGAGGAAGAGGGGAGGGGCACAAAGGAAACCAGATAGAAGGTGAGGGAAGACAATTTGACTTTGGGTGAGGGGTATGCAACATAATCAAATGTCAAAATAACCTGGAGATGTTTTCTCTGAACCTAGGTACCCTGATTTATCAATGTCACCCCATTAAAATTAATTTTTAAAAAGATCAACGAGGGATTTAAAACGTCCAAGCCATCAGGGTCTCTAGCGGCCATCTAGTCCAGGGGCTCATAAATGATGGCCAGCATCTGGTTCTGCAATAGAAGCTTTATTAGAGCACAATGTGCCCGTCAGTGTGCATGTTGTCGTTTACTGCTTTCAGGCCACCATGGCAGAGTTAAGCAGTTCTGACAAAAACCGTATGACCCACAAAGCCTAATGTACTCCTGTTATAAAAACACTTACTAACCCCTGATCTCTTCCAACACCCTTGTTCATGATGTAGGGAAACTGAGGCCCTAAGAGGTTCAGGAAATGGGTCAAGGTTATTCAATGAGCTTGGGTATCATCATCTACTCAAGAATAGAGCAAGTCACATGAGAGTTGGTCATCCTTCAGTCATCTGGTTGTTCACTGCAGATAGGGTGGAGGGGAGGGAAGAACGGACTGTCCAGCTCCTCATCGCCCCCAAAGAAGTCAGAATCCTTCACTCCATGAGTCTTTGACCCAATGGCATGGGAGGCTGAGCCCCTATGGCCGGGAGAATGCAGTTTGAAGAGCGCTGCTGTGGCATGCCAGCCAACAGGAGGCCGGAGAGAGGAAGGGCCTGGAGCCAAGACCCAGGGCAGACGCAGTGAAACCAGCCTAGAACCAGGGCCTCAGGGGCTTTTCGGCTCTCCGCTGCCCAATAGTATGTTGCTCATCTGCTCCTATCCCTCATCCCAAAAGTTAGGAAAGTGGTAGGCTCCCGTCTGCACCATGAAAGAGGCTGCAGTCCAGATTCAGAGTTTTGGCTCTCCCGACCGGCCAGCCGGTGCAGGGAGCCGCCTCCGTGTCCCGCTGACTCTGCACCAGGCTGCCTCCCTATCTTCCCCGGGCCTGATTATTCTAAGCTGCCTCAGAGGCCCCACCGGGCTGTGCTGGTGTTATCTCCTACGCACAGTTGCCGCCTTGTTAAAAGGCAATCAGAGGAGCCGACTTTAATAAATATTAACACCCTCAGTGTGAAGTCTGGCAATTAAAACTCCTCTCCAAGACCTCTGAAACAGGTCGGCGGAAAATCCTCCACCTTAATAAGCTCCCGTCATCGGAGGAGGAGACCGAGAGAAAGGAGTGATGAAAAGGGAGCATGAAAACTTCCAAGAGGGAGGGAAGCACCCAGGAAAGGCCCCTTCCCCCACTTCTCACCCCTCTCTCTGAGAACCCTGCACCAGGTCAATGTCATCCAACAGGACTGACAAGCAAACACAGGCAGTCGGGGATGGAAGACCGTAGGGATCCTAATCCCTCGGTTTCCAGGCTGTGGGGTGCAGTAGACTTGTCCGGAGGGCTCGTTAAAACACAGATTGCGGCCCCGGCCGGTTGGCTCGGTGGTGGAGCGTCGACCTGGTGTGCGGAGGTCCCGAGTTCGATTCCCGGCCAGGGCACACAGGAGAGGCACCCATCTGCTTCTCCACCCCTCCCCCTCTCCTTCCTCTCTGTCTCTCTCTTCCCCTCCCACAGCCAAGGCTCCATTGGAGCAGGGATGGTCCGGGCGCTGGGGATGGCTCCTTGGCCTCTGCCCCAGGTGCTGGAGTGGCTCTGGTTGTGGCAGAGCGTCGCCCCCTGGTGGGCGTGCCAGGTATATCTCAGTCGGGCGCATGCGGGAGTCTGTCTGACTGTCTCTCCCCGTTTCCAGCTTCGGGAAAAATTAAAGAAAAAAAAACAACACAGATTGCCCGGCACCAACTGGAGTGTTTCTGATTCAAGGGCCCCGAGGCGGGAGTTGAGAATGTGCATGTCTAGCAAGTTCCCAGGTGAGGAGACACTGCTGCTCCAAAAACCCCAGTTTGAAATCCACAGATCCAGCCCAGCAAACCTCACCTTACAGCTGGGGAAACCAGAGAGGGATAGGCACTTGCCCAAGGTGTCACAGCTCGAGAGTGCACCCCCATTCAAAAGGCCTAAGCCAGCCTCTTGAGAGGAAGCCCCAAATATAAGTTTCAAGTTCATTCCCCCCCCCCCAGGTACATTGTTTATTACTAGACGCCATCACCATCGTCATCATTATCCTAAAATGAGATCTTTGGAAGTCAAGGGAAGAAACAGTTCGTGGCTGACATGCTGAGGACTAGGACAGCCTGACTTATCAACACACATGGAACCAACTTGGAAAGGACCTCCTCTAAGCGTTGATTTCTGCAAACAGCAAGATTCCCTTTGTTTCTTCTTCCTTTAGATCAGATTAGAGAGAGAGAGCCCTTAGACATTGTCTAATCAAACCGTTTCAGTGAGGCCCAGAGAGGGCAGGCGGTTCTCCCCAGATCACACAGCAGGGCGAGAGAGGCAGAGTAGTTCCTAGTTCTCAGTCCAGTACTCTCTCATCTCCTTGGCCTTCCTGGGCATCAGAGTCCTCCAGTCCAACCAGAGCTCCAAAGCTCAGGCTCTCCGGAGTGAGGGAGAGCGGAGCTGCACCCCCGTGGCCACAGGCATCAACCACGCCATTTGAGACCACAAGGCCGTGTTTTGCCTCCACCTGTGACTCGCCCTCCTCTGCCCCCACCCCAGCCGGCAGTGCCCCTGCCTGACCGACTGCTTTGCCTCTCTGACCTCTTAGCTGTCACAGTGGAATTCACAGGGGTTTCTTATTCCTTCTGTCTCTAGCTTGGAATTAAAATCCTCTCAGGATAAAACCAAGATCTAGAAAACAGGAGGCATGGAATCATTAAGAATATGGGCTTATGTATTAGTTTCCTGAGGTTGCCATAACAAACACCACGAACCGGGTGGCTTAGACAACAGAAATTCACGGTCCCACAGTTCCACGGTCCCAGAAGCTAGAAGTCTGAAATCAAGGCATTGGCAGGATTTGTTCTCTCTTGCAGCTGTGATGGGGAGTCTGCCCCTTGCCTCCTTCCCAGCTTCTGGAGCTGTGCTAGCCTTCCGTGGCGTGTGGAGGCGTCACCCCGATCTCTGCCTTCACCTTCACGTGGCGCTCGCCCTGAATGCACGTCTGTGTCCACCCTGCTTCTGTAAGAACATCAGTCATATTGGATTATAGGCCTGCCTCCCTATCCAGTATGACCTCATTTTAATTTAACTAATTACCTCTGCAATGACCCTATTCCCAAATAAGACCACATCCTGAGGTACTGAGGGCTAGGACTTCAAGATATGAATTTTGAGAGACATAATGTAATCTGCAACAGCTTGGATCACACAAACTTGAGTTTGCCTCCCAGTCCTCTCACCGGCCGGCTGAGGGACCCAGAGGACATCCTAATCGCTGTGCGCCTCATTTTCCTCAGTGACAAAAAACGAGGATTGTTTAAGGAACAAATAGTCACAAAATAGCAGCTACTATTCCAAACTGGCAAATCTGGGGTGAGGATAAAGACCACATGCTTGAGCCACTATTCCACTGCTTGCTAGGTCTGTGGCCATGAGTGTTTCAATGTATCCTTAACATCAGATTCAGTTTTGTTTTTTCACTGAAAAAAAAAAATGAGAAAGAGTCCACAGAAGAGCATATGAAATATTTCCTGAAGAAAGCACTTTGAAACCTATCTTGGCAGTGGTCACTGACAATGCTGTACAGTCTCTGTGAAGAACAGTGAGGGGTATCCCTACGAGGGCCAAGTGACTCTCTTGCAGGATGGTGAACGGGGAATTTGCCACCACAAGTCAGCAGTGCCAGAGCCCAGCATGGAGCCAGGCAGCCAGCCCATCACTGGGTTCTGAGGCCCAGAACTCAGGTAGAGACACACACTAGAGGAAGTTCATTCACCCAGATTCTGGGTTCCGGGCACGACAGGTGAGGCCTGGACAGTCCACACGACAAGCGGTTCATGTTCTCCGAGGCTGGAAAAGGATGAGTAGAGCATCCCAGGGGCGGCCTAGCCCCAGCTGCCTGCCCCTGGCCAGATCCCAGCAGCCTCCGCCAGGAGAGCTGGTCTATCAGCCAGCGAAGGGGAAAGAAGAACCAGGGGCCCGTGCAGGACTGGGAGATGAACAGATCTGGGTTAGAATCCTGACACTGCCCCTCGCTGACTGTGTGACCTAGACAAAGATACCTCCCCTCTCTGCCTCTCAGCCTATCTGCTAAGTGTGGATAACTGCATTACCTGCCTCATTCATAGAGGGTCAATGGCTATAGTGAGTGGAAAGTATTTAATAAGGTACCTGCTGGATAGAAAGTATTTTTTTAAAGGAAGGAAAGGCTAAGAGAAAAAAATGAAAAATAAAATATCCAGTGGTCACAAGAGCTCTGATCTGAAGTAAGAATCTGCCCCCAATTTCCTATGTGATTTTTTAAAATTTTTTTTTTTTAGATTTTATTTATTCATTATAGAGAGGGAAGAGAGAGAGAGAGGGAAGAGAAAGAGAGAGAGAGAGAGAGAAAGAGAGAGAGAGAGAGAGAAAAGGGGGAGGAACAAGAAGCATCAACTCCCATATATGCCTTCACCAGGCAAGCCCAGGGTTTTGAACCGGCAACCTCAGCATTTCCAGATTGATGCTTTATCCACTGCGCCACCACAGGTCAGGCTCCTATGTGATTTTTTTTTTTTTTTGTATTTTTTTTTTCTGAAGCTGGAAACGGGGAGAGACAGTCAGACAGACTCCCGCATGCGCCCGACCGGGATCCACCTGGCACGCCCACCAGGGGCAACGCTCTGCCCACCAGGGGGCGATGCTCTGCCCACCAGGGGGCGATGCTCTGCCCCTCTGGGGCGTCACTCTGCCGCGACCAGAGCCACTTGAGCGCCTGGGGCAGAGGCCAAGGAGCCATCCCCAGCGCCCGGGCCATCTTTGCTCCAATGGAGCCTTGGCTGCGGGAGGGGAAGAGAGAGACAGAGAGGAAGGAGAGGGGGAGGGGTGGAGAGGCAGATGGGCGCCTCTCCTGTGTGCCCTGGCCGGGAATCGAACCCGGGTCCCCCGCACGCCAGGCCAACGCTCTACCGCTGAGCCAACCGGCCAGGGCCTCCTATGTGATTTTGAGCAACTTATTCCACCTCTCTAGACCTCAATCTGCTCCTATAAAGTGAAACAGTGTGCTTAAGTGGCTTTCCAGACAGACTTGTGCAGCAGCTATCTGAGGCTTCTTTAGTCCCTGCAGAAGGTATTCATAGCCACGGAGGAGGAAGGACCCAAGAAGCCAAGGGCAACGGCAGGGGTGGGCAGCTGTGCTCACGCGCACGGGTAGATGGCTGGTCCGGCAATCCCTGTCCCTGGAGCCCGTGGATGCCACACTGTTTCCCCCACATGCCCTGCCTACTTCATCTCAGTTTAGTCTGCTCCATCCACAATAACCTTTTCTTGTTCCTGAAATACTCCAAGCCAGTTCCCACCTCAGAGACTTTGCACATACAGCTTCGCTCTCGCTCTCACTCTATACACACACACACACACACACACACACACACACACACACACGATACCTCACTTTCTCCGCTGCCAGCAGGTCCACTCCCTACAGGAGAATGCAGCTGTCAGCTGACTACAGGAAAAGCCCCCAGAAGACAGCCAGGCCCCTGGCCCAGTTCTGACATTCCCCCATCATGGAAACAGGACTCTGAGAGCTCCCACTGGGGGCTGAGGGACAGGGGACAGATATGAGGAGGCAGAGGAGGAGGCAGCAGCCTCCTGGAGGGCCCACCCAGCTGTTGGAGAGCAAACCCCACCTCACCGGGGGTTAGGCAAGCCTGAGGGAGCCAGGGCTGGCGTGGGGCCTCATTCTTTGGGGAACCCGCAGGATTAGTATTAGGAACCTGGATTTCAGCATAAGATAGGTGAGACCTCAAGTCCAAACCCTGCTACTGATATTTCAGAGCTAGAGTTCCATGGTTAGATCCAACAAACATTTATTGAGAGCTTCGGACATGCTGGGAAGTCTTTCAGAACTTGAGGGATCCAGCCAAGAAAATCTACAGACAACGATTCCTGCCTCCAGGGAACTGACCTTCCAGCAAGAGGAGACAGATAATATACATAATGAGTATATGATAATATTTCAAAATGATACAGAGACGGGCTAAGCAGAGCAGGCTAAGAGGAAGCAGAGAACGCGAGCCACAGAGGGAGGCTGGCCACGGTAGGCTGGCCACGGTAGGCCTCGCCGAGGGGGGCGACCCGACCTGGAGGAGGTGAAGGGAACAGCCAGACAGGAAGTTCTAAGGGGCTAGCCGAGCTGAGATTCTGGCTTCGCTACTTACTAGCTGTGTGGCTTTGGGAAGTTACTGAATCTTTCTGAGCTTCGGTTTCCTCATCTGCCGAGAGGGGACATTGATAGTGCCGACCCCAAAGCCTCGTTAGAGAGACCAAGAGGACAAAAGGACCAGAAGGCAGAGTGAAGTTCTCCGTGAACTGCCTCTCCCTCTAAAACAGGGGACATGTGGGCAAAACAGTTCAAATCAACCCTATCAGAACTCTTGTCAATTAACTCTGAAACCAACAATGGGGAATTTTCCTCACATTTCATCTCCCTCGTGCTTTGAACCTCTTACTCCCTCCACCTCTAACCTCTAGATCTGGATGTTAAAGGGTTCATGGTTAGATAAGGCCTGTCCTTCTGATTAATTCAAAGTCAACCTCATATATATCTGCAAAATCCCTTCTGCCATATAACACAGTCATGTGAGTGTTCTCAAATCCTAGTCCCAGGTTTTATCCACACTCACGGGAAGGGGGTGGCCCAAGAGCGAGGGCCATCAAAAGGTCATGTCAGAATTCTCCCTGCCACACTGGGACGGTAATCCAACATTCTGACAAAACAGATCCTCGTCAATTAAGCTGAGGTCACTACCCCCTCAGATGACAGCCATGTTTTCCTAACTCCTCTCCTTACATCACCCTTTGTCCCTCCAGGACAGATAATACAAAGAAAGTTCATCAGCTTAAGATGTAGTTTGTCACTGTTCATTCAAGCCATTTTGAGTGTGTCAGCCTTGAGCAGACACTTTCCTCGGGTGTCTATATGAAAAAATTGACGATCTGGCTCACTCACCAACCCTGGCCTGCATGCAGCAAACACACCTGAGCTGGATCTTAACCTGAGCATGCAAGCCAACCACTCCCGAAGTCAAGGGCTCACACAGACTCAGATGGGTAGACACAGGAACCTCACCGACTGCCCCCGTCCCAGGCCTTCTATGTACATTACCGCATTTAGCAGTCAAAGCAACCTTAGGAAATGGACATGCTTATTCCCATTTGATAAAGATTTGGGGATTTGGGTTATGTAACTTGTTCAAGAAAAACGTAGGTAGCAAGAGACAGCATCAGAATTCAAACCTAGGTCACTACAATTTCAAACCACATGATTTACCCACATGAAAACCCAAGATCAATAAATGTTGGTTCTCACTCTGTGATTTCAGCCATATGTCATTAAAGAAAAAAAAAAAAAACTCAACCAGCAAAACCATGCAGTGTCCCCTATGCAGTTTTAAAATTGATAAAATGCTACATTTTCTTCTTGCTCTAAGTATAACTAAATCTCTCCAACAGTGTCAGATGTATTACTAATTACACAATTACATTACGCAGTCATGTTGGTAATAAAATTCTTGGAGTGCTTTCAGCAAATTCAAGTTCGAAGAAAATAATGACTTGCTTTAAAATTATTTACTAAATTAAGCAATTCTTTACTCAACATTGTTTTTAATAATTTAAGGACAGGATGTCTTATTATGAATGTTTCCCCACAACAAATTCATTTTTGCAATTCCACTCTTATTAGCATGTACATGGTTGCTCCAGTAAGGTCTTTTAAAAAAAAATTTAATACTCCTGCCTTGCCAGGGACCAGAAAGTTTTTCACCCTTTTGATTCTTTCAGCTGGGATTAAATTTCCTTTCCCTTTGGTCCCCAGAGTTGGCAGAGCTGGTGGGAAAAGCCAGTTTCATTTATCGTCCTCAGCAGGTGACCCCAGATGTTTGCAAATCCTTGGGAGAAAGGGGAAAAAAAAAAGATATCATGACAGAAACTTTTATCCCTTTCCAAAGATTATTGCAATATCTCTCATCTGACATGCTCTTCTGCAATGTGGCTTTGCCAGCCCTCATCGAAAAGTAGAACCATGTGGTCTCCTTGAATCTCGGTGGGCCAGTGGCTGCACGGATCAGTGGAACATGGTGGAAGTGAAGTGGGCTCTGCCCTTAACTGGCCTGGCGGCTTCTGCTCCCTTCCTCTTTGAATTCTCTTGAGATACTCAGTCTCAGAACCCAGCCACCAGGCTTTCAGTCATTCAAGACACATGGAGAAACCAAGTGCAGGCACTCTAGTTGACACCCAACCCCAACTGCCAACCATGTCAGAGAGCCATCTTGAATATCCAGCCCACTTGAGCCTTCAGACGCCTGCAGCCCCAGCCACCATCTGAGCATGAGCAAACCCAAGGGAGACCCACCCAACTGAGTCCATTCAACCCCCAGAAACACGAGAGGTGATAGATTGTTATGTTAAGCCACTGATTTTGGGGGGAGGAGGTGCTATGACCAGATATCGCTCTTCCAGTTAGTCGTATGTAGGAACCAAGACGACCCTTGGTCTCTGAGTGACTGTCTCTCCGCGAAGGAAGAACTAGAAATGCCTTGCTCTTCTTTGTACCTCTGTTTTCCCATCTCTGAGGCACAGAGGAATGGCTAGACCATGGTCACAACCTGGAGGTCATCATGGAGAGTCACTGGCTAGAGACAATAAAAACCTGACGGAGGTTGCACAACTACATGTGATGAAGCCACACTAACTAAACAATGAGTTTCCTCGTTTCTGGCTGGAATTACACAGCCCAGTGTGTCAACACTGTTCCCTTCTGCTAGTCAGAAGCTGGTTAGCAGTCACAAATGGCCTTCATACTAATAATAAAATAAAGAATTAAATGCTGCTTAATTCATAATTCATTCAGTTTGTTAAGCATTAAAAAATATATATTTCAAAATGTGAGCATCCAGGCTGACAAAGGTGCTCTCAAGGATGAAAAAAACGATGACCAGTCACTGTGACCTGCAATAATGATAATAGCTTTATGTATTGACCACTGACTACAGACCAGAACAACCAGGACACACACTATTCTAAGTGTATTACAAGTATTAGCTCATCAAATCCTTCAGATAACCCATGAAGTGAGTATAATTACCATACCCATTTGACAGAGGAAAAAACTGAGGCAAGAGGGACAAACTATGTTGTGCGAAGCCATACAACTAGTACATGGCAGTGCCAGGATTCAAATTCATCAGACTTCAAAGTCTGCATAATGCTGGCTCCCCCCAGTTACCCCCCCCAAATATCATATTTGTGTCTAACTCAAATGAAATGTCTCCAAGATTGTTCCTTCCTTCCTCTAAGACAGTCCACGTCTAAGAGGACTGACTGTTGGTGTTTGAATAAGAGGATAGGTCACGGCACGAAAAAGTAGAATTAGGTGTTTCATGGAACTGGTCAGCGTCACTCGGGAATGAGCTCTCACACACTGCTTAGGGTGGTGGGTGAAGTGGCCAATGTGTACCAACCTTTTGAAGACTTGCCCCAACAATCCTGAGATGGTTTGCATTTTAAAAGAAGACCCAAATGTTGAAGAACTTCTAAGACCTAAAGAAGAAACTTTAAAAACAGTGGAATGATTCTCATTGGATCCTGCTGGGCCTCTGGTAAACCATATTCAGTCATTGCACACATATTTACAGAGTATGTACTAAGTGCCAGAGACTCCGGGGCTGGCACACCTCCACGGAGAGGTGGCGCCCCTACAGCCATGCCCTGCAGGCCCCGGGCCCCAGGCTCCGGGAGCTGCAACAGTGACAAGGCTCCAACGGGCCAGGCTCCGTTTACAAAGGTGACCTCTCCAGATGGAACAAGGGACTCTTCAGTCACGGATGATGTCTGCTGTCCCGCTGCCTCCCTCTACCAAATGGGGAAACAGAGGCCCAGAGCAGGGGCTGACGTGGCCTAAAGGCACAGAACAGATTAAGGATGAGAACTCAGATCTCTGGATGAAAAGCCAGTGCTCATTTTTCTGCCCTTTACTCTCTTTCCACGCTCTGTAAGGCTGTCCCTGAGCTGGGTAGACAGATGGAATACAGAAATAAGAAGAAAAAAAAAATTCCGTACTTTGTTCCTCGAAATAATGCCACTTCTCCCCCTGCTTTCTTCCTTTCTCCACCTCCCCTGGCTTTCAAGTAGCAGGTGCTAAAAGGCTGCACCTGATTTCAATGCTTGTCACACCCTTGCTGTGGATCCAGTGTTACCATAAATCAGCCACCCTACAAAGCGAGCATCCGTCCTTTGCAGCAGCCCTCTGAGAACGGCTCCCCCAAAGCAGGTTGGGGAGGAAGAGAGGAGAAAAGCCCAGGGGGGCTGCATCCTCACTCCAGCTCCGCCGTTCACGGGTGGGGTGAGCCTGGACAAGGCTCTCTCCTCTCTGGGCCTCCACTTGATGACCAGGGTCTAAGATAACAATGTCCTAGCTTTTATCAGGGACAAACATCGCCAACCCTGAGTCAGACAGCGTAACCTGATTACCACTGTGACCTGTGATGTCTTCCATCACTTCCCTGCTCTTCTGGGAGGTGGACCTTGATTCCCCCTCTGCAAACCACATTCTCTACAACTTTCAGCCAACAGGCTTTGGAAAAAGTTCCACCCCTAACTCCCCGTGTGGATCATAGAGCCCATACCCTAACCCACTCACACCATGCTTTCTTCCCTTGACACAGTAACTGGTTCACAGATGGATTTGTGTTCCAAGTAGAGCCCATGAGAGAAACTGCCTTTTGCCCAGAACACTGAAGTGGGAGTGGCTGTTCTTCCCTCTGGGGGTACAGCTGGTCTTGAATTTCAGCTCCCATCTTGAGCCTGAATGCCAGCTTACTCAGCAAAACGTGAAGCCAAGAGAAGAAAAATAAATTGGGTCCCAGTGATATCATTTGAAGCCCAGTTTCAAACCACCCCTGGCCTGACCAGGCGGTGGCACAGTGGATAGAGAGTCGGACTGGGATGCGGAGGACCCAGGTTTGAGACCCTGAGGTCACCAGCTTGAGCGCGGGCTCACCTGGTTTGAGAAAAGCTCACCAGCTTGGACCCAAGGTTGCTGGCTCGAGCAAGGGGTTACTCAGTCTGCTGAAGGCCCACAGTCAAGGCACATATGAGAAAGCAATCAATCAATCAATGAACAACTAAGGTGTCGCAATGAAAAACTAATGATTGATGCTTCTCATCTCTCTCCATTCCTGTCTGTATGTTCCTATCTATCCCTCTCTCTGTCTCTGTAAAAAAATAAGAAAGAAACCCCCCCCCCCAAGCCATCCCTGTTCCTGGACTTTAAGTTCCTGAACCATAACACTTTCTTCTTTAGTCACAGGCATACCTCGCCTTGTTGTGCTTTGCTTCATTGCACTTCACAGATATTGTGTTGTGTTTTGTTTTGCTTTTTTACAAATAGAAAGCAAGACCCCCGACCAGGTAAAAGATTACAAGTCTGGTTGTGAAACTCGCTTTATTGCAGTGGATTGGAACTAAACCCACCGTGTCTTCAAGCTCTGCCTATACTTGAGATGGTTTCTATCACGTACAAGGGAAAGAATCCTGAATGACATCTTGTCCCACACAGGAAGGTCATGGGGACTCTCTGATCCTCTTCAGAGATGGGGACCATCCTACTCTTAGCATTTTTCCCAACGCTGTGTTTCCTTGCCTCTCCAAGCCATTCCAAGGGAGACATCAGGGGCAGCTGAGAGAAGAGAGAGGAAGTGACAGATGTGAGGGGTGAGACCATCCACAGCTGCAGGGCTGGCGGACGCTTATGGGGAGTGTTAAATCACTAGGGTCTTCCAGCTTATTTAATATCATATATTGATTTGCTTTTGTTTCCCTAAAGGGGAGAAGAAGGATTTGACTAACAGCCGATGTTCCCCTGAGAGCAAGTGCCGGAAGGTTTTACTGAACACAGAAGAATGAAAAGCCAGGGGAAAAAAAGAAAAAGGGAAGAATGATGGGTTGTGAAATTGGAAAATAATATGTACTTCACTGGGGCTGACACGGCCCTGAAGGTGAGATTTATCTTGGGCATCTTGCCACCTCCTCTAACAGCATCTGTAACCTTTTTCCTGCCTCACTGCTCCTCTCCCCAAGGGGGCGCCAATCTGATAGGACCAGAAAACAAACATAATTAGAATAGCCCCTAAGTGCTTTTCACACATTCAGCACTTGGTCCATTGGCATACTCTTATCTCTCTAACAAGTATTTGTTAGGTGTCTATTACCTGCCAGGATAATCTTTTCTTATTATTGTTGTTTCTTTTAGAACACAATTTGAATTTAAGTGTATAATTACAATTTAAATTGCTACTCCTTTCTATTTCTGTGAGCACCTGGTCCTCACACTGTCCCCATGTGGTGAGCATGAAAGAGACCGTTCAGCTGGGCACCAAAGGAGAACCAGGAGCCCACGGTCTCTCCACACCTAGTTCAGTGCCCCGCGTAGAGCGGTCCGCAGTTTACAAACGAGGTGCATGAACATCCTTTCCACAGAATGGGAAACAGAAACTCAAAGAGGAGAAGCACCAGCCCAAGTGAAAGCAAGATGGATTAGAGCCTGGTTTTCGAACACTTTCTTAACCTAGTACCTTCTCCCCTTCCATCCCACCCCATACTACCATCTCTCCACCCACTACTGCCTGCCTGGCTGAAGTTTTACAGAGTTAGAAGTACGGCCACCTGGTCCACCCCCATCCTCCTTTCCTCCACACCAGCTATAGAGGAAGTAGCCTGCCACACAGAAGATACGCACAGTATATTCTGCCAAACCTATACCCCATGGACACCACACCGAAGAGGAAAATAAGAGACAGACTGATAAAGGCAACTTTCCCCAGGATCACTGCCTGGTTTCCTTTCGGCCCACTCAGATCTAAGATTGATCTGATGCTGTCAATGCCATTGGTAACATCATCACCATCATTGCTGATGTTGATTGAGTGCTTACTATGTGTCAGGCACTGTCCCAAGCCATCTCACACGTAAAACCTCCTTTAATTCACCAACAGCCTTAGAAGGCTATGATATAATATTGAATAATGATGGAATATTCTTTATTGGCCAGTAAGAGAACTGAGGCTCAGAGTCAGCTGCAAGAGTGTATAGCCACTAATTGGTAGAGTCTGGATATGAATTCAGGTGTGTCTTATCTTCCTTCTCCTCCCACCAGGTCCTGAACTAACCAATAGGCAGTTTATAAATAAATAAACAAATAAATAAATGCCATTCTATTTTCCAGTACAGGCAGCACTTGACTTCTCACCTGCTTAATTTCTTTTTCTGTGTGACAAACTTTCTGTGTGTCCCTGAGCAAGTCCCTCTGAGATTGGATATTTGTATCTGGAGAAGGAAAGAGCTGAACTAGAGCCATCTGGGCCTGAATTGTCCTTCCAGCTCTGACATCCCGTTTGCAGATTCCTTCATTCCTCTGCTGCTCAAATGTCACATTTCCTTTTTGGAGATGAAGAATACATGGTAAAAATAAAAAATACCCAGTGTTTCCCCTTCTCGGAAATCTTTCAATGAGATTAAAGCTGCTTGTTATAGGAAATCACTGAGTCCTCGAGAGCCAAAGAACATTCTAGTTACAATTAATAGCTATGAATCTAATAGTCAATACAATCTAATAGCTATCACTTATGAAAACACTTTGCTGAGTATTCCGTCTATTGTGAACCCCACACACCCTGTAAGAGCTGTGCTTGTATTATCCACATTGCACAGAGGAAAAGAACTGAGGCAAAAAAAACCATACATAAACTGTTCTGTGTTTCATAGTAAGAAGTGCAGCTAAACTTGAAATTCAACTAGGCTTCACCCCAAAGCATCTCTCAGAAATCGTCACTCCCAACCGTCCAACCCAGAGCAGAAATTGTCACTGAAAATTCCAATTAACTGGCTTTCCCTGAAGACCTGCAATAGTGAGGAATTTTGAAAATATGCAGCCTTTTCAAATGGAATTCACAAACAAACAAAACCTGTAGCCTCTGTCCCAATTAGAGAGGAAAGAGAGGTATGTTCACCTCTATCTGAAGTGGTCCGCCAAAAGCAGAATGAGCTTGGTGTTTTTCCTGCTTACAGAAAAAAAAAGTAATCAAGTTTTTAAACATGTTTAATGTACAATAATCAGTCTTTTGTGCAAAGTCAACATCACTAGTCTAATCCATGCTAAGAAGGCAAGCCGCTTGCCATCAGGATAGCCATTGACAGACGGCTGCGTTAGAGTGTATTCTTGCCTCTACACAGAGAAAGGTGTGACGATAATGAATCCAATGGCAGCCACCAGGATAAGAGAGCAGCTAATGGAAGAATTGGGCCTCAAAGACCAGGTCTCCCAGTCTTCGCTCCAACTTGAGAAACCTGTACATCAGGATAAATGCTGCTCTTCTCTCCACCTGTCCAAGTCCTCTTGGATCCAGACAGTTCCAATCTTAGCTACAAATCCTTCGCAGAGTTTTCTCGCTCCCACTGGCATAGTTCTTCGCTGCATTCTGATTCTCTTGTGGAATGGTTTCACCCCCTCCACCAAAAAAATGTCTGGTTCTAATTCTAACTCAGTAATGCGACCTTGTGCTAATCACTTTCCCTCTCTGAGCCTCTACTCTTCCTCTGTCACAAAGTGGGCTGGATAAAAAGAATAGCAGATCAGTTTTATCTCATGAGCTTCCTTCATTCATTTACTAGAGGCTGTCTGGAAATTGAATGTGAAGAAGGATTATGAGGCCAACTCTGAACTCAGCATAAAACGCTGTCAAGATTGACTGGTGATGTCTGCCCCTGTGCTATGTCCATGAACTAGATGACATCTGAGGTTCTTCTGTTCTGACACTTCGTTTCTCTTTTTTTGTATCCACAACATCATGAGTACATTTGATCAAACCTTCTCAAATTTTTCCAATGAAGTCTCCCAAACGGCGGAAGTAAATGAATTGATCCAGACCCCCAGGAGTCAAATGGAATAAAGATGTAGAGAAAAACACAATGAAGGAGTCGCTGGTTCTAGACTTACCGGGTCAGTCCCTGCAACACCAGTTTCTGGGTTGTATTTCTCATCTTTGGTTGCCTTGAGATTGCCTGTTATTTTCTTCACTAAACCTTCCTTTTACCTGAGCTGGACTGAGTTGATTACTCTTGCTTGCAACCAAATTAACGATGCTCTTGCCAAGAGCCACTCAGTAAGTCACCACTTACTGAGCACTTCCAGGTACAGGGCATTGTGCTAAGGGCTAACCTTAATTTGGTTTGGTCTCTATCACCACCCTATGAAGTAGATATTATCACCCCCGTTCCACACATGGTGAAATTGAGATTCAGAGAGGTTAAGTCACTTGCCCAAGCTCGTAAGTGCCAGGATCAGGATTTGACCCAATTTTCCCTAACCACAGGCCTGTGTTCCTTACTGCTACATTTGGAAAACAGTTTCCAAATTATACCCGCATTAATTATAATCTCTAAACGAGGAGGAGGGGTGCAGGTACCACAGAACCTGCCATGTTTATTCTGCAGCCTCGCATGCCTCTGGGGCACAGCACACGTCAGTTGGAAGCACAGAAAATCAAATAGGTCAATAAAATGTATTTATGAATAGCTATTCTTAGGACATCTTTTCAGAGAACATCTTGCTTGATTTTCTGAAATCCCTAGCTCCTGCAGGCCGGGGACCTCAGGCACCTATCCCATCACAGCAGTCCTTGTCTGGCGCTGCCCACTTGACTGCCCTCCCTGCAGAAGCAGACTCCTGGCCTCGGGTCCTCTCCTCTTGCCCTCATTCTCAGAAAACCTTTCATCTTCCCAAAAGGCAGCCCAAAGTACTTCATATATGCTTAGTTATTTGGGAGCGATTAAGAAGTAGCAATATTTAATTCCTTCCCCCATTTTTTTTAATCAAGCATTTGATTTTAAGACATCAAGTTGGCGAGTGGAGCAATAATAATGTGCCCGAGAATAGAGAAATAGAACGCTAATAGCGAGTGCCCTCAAATTAATCTGGGGATATTTCCAATATGGAAATGCTCCTCTTAACACCCTTATCGTTTTGGGCTCATGCACCTGGCTGTGGAAGAGATTTACCCTTGCAAACTCTAAGCTCTAACGGAATAGTATTTCTCTGCTTCAACCAAGCTTCAAGCTGTTCTTTAAAAATAAGAAAAGACTTTGTTGTATTTGGCATTGAGATTTGTTCAGTACAAAGAGGTGACATTTGCAGGGATGAAGGGAGAATGAATATTTAAGGACTAGCATAAAAAAAAATGGAAGAGCTGATCGTTCATGGGACTTCAGAACAGATCCAGTGAGAAGAAAGACTTTTCTATTTCTGCAACTTGAGTTCATTGTGATTGTTTTGTTTTGTGAGTCTGAGTTTGGATTTGACCAAAAAGTCTGTTAGTTCCCTCCTGGGGAGAGTAGGAAGTATAATAAGAACTACAGGAGCAATTACAGCTTTTTATTAAACATGTACCATGTGCTGGGCACAACTTCGTATTATTTTATTTATCTTTAATCCTCTCAGCAAGCCAGAATGGAAGTCTTGTTATTAATGCTATTTTACAAGTGATGAGAAATAAGAGGCAGGTAGACTCAAACACTTGCCTGAAGTTACACAGGTAGTAAGTGGCAGAGCTGGGGTGTTCCGAGCTCAGAGGCAGCCCTATCAACTGCTTTGTAATCCTGCCACTTAGGAAAAGGTCCCAGAAGCTCTAGTCCTGACCAAGGTCTCCTTTCCCAACACTAGAAAGAACTTGGCCTTCAGACTGAGGTCTGCCTAGCCTGCTCCGTAGTCTCCTCTATTCTTCCAAGGACCCCTCAGCCTCGGGGTCCCTTACAGCTGACAGAGCTCTATAAGAAACTCTACTCCCCATTCCCAACTCCATTTTACCATCAGGTCTCTGAGGTCCAGAAAGTCAAAAATAACTTGTTCAAGGTCAAGAGCAAGAGGAGAGTCCCCAGGACCATCCTTTGCTCACTGCCACATCTCTACTGCATAATCCACACCCTTTTCCACCCAGGACTGCCCATCACAGCATATCCACACTCAGGGTTCTTCTCTTAAACCCACCTCCCTCATCAAAACTCATCCATCCAGTGCCCCAACAGAAGTTTCTTCTACTTGATTGTTGTTATGTTCGTAAAATGAAAGAACCCTGAAATGTCAGGGTATGAAAGTCTTTTAACACAAGACCTTATTCATTTCCCTCATTTTAAAGATGGGAAAAGGTATCCTGGAAAAAATGAAGAAACTCTGTTAGTGCTCGTGAACCTCATGGGGCATGCTGACTTGGAGTACAAGAAGAAAATAAATTAGAGCGTCTTATGTTAATTTTTATGTTGAAATTGAGAAATAAACTAACTTTTACGCCTATATAATATGCACACCAGTTTTCTCAGTCTGAGGTCAGGCAGTAATATATTATCTAAAGCAGTGGTTTTCAACTTTTTACACTTGGGGACTGGTGAAAATAAAAGAATTATTTCAGGTACCATTCAGGCAGAAAGCACCTTGAGCATACGTGAATTTGACTAAGATCATTGGGTCTATAGTCTTTATACAACGTCAGGATGGTTCACCCTTTCTTGGACTGGCACAGAATTGCCAACAGACCAGTCTGTGGACTGGTGATTGAACGACACTGATCTAAAGAACACAGTGGGTCCTGGAAAAAGGAGGTTACACAGCTCAGAGGAGACAAACCTGGGCCCTCTCTTGTTTGCTTGTTTTCACAGTATTACAATGTATTAAAATTTATGTGCTCCAGGATGTCACTAAGGCTGTTAATTTATATACAAAATAAGACTGCTAAATAGTGGAATATTGATAGTGCTCTGTAATGAGGTAGGAAGTAGTCATGATAGTCCTTTATGCTCCACTGAGATTATCTGATTATTTTAAGGGTAAATACTGAAGATTTGTTGAAATTAAAGATATTCTTTATATATATAAAGATGTAAATATATATAAACATTTACATCTTCAAATTTTGCTTGAGGGACAAAAAGCTCCTGCCATGGAAAGAGCAATTTGAAAAGGATGTTGGAAAGATTTCCCATTATATATTGCCTAAATTGTGCCCTTAAAAAAAGAAAAGAAAACCATACTTTCTAACCTGTTTAAAATCTTCCAAATGAATAATTTCAATGGTTTTAACCCAGTTTTAAAAATAAACCAACTGACATCTAAGAAGATAGAAATTTACTAGCTAAATTTCAAACAAAATCTTTGCATAAAGTGGATAGAATATTAAAATGAATGTCATGATTTACAAAGTACATCCAATTATACCCTTTTCTAACTGGATCAGCATGTCTCTTTGCAGGAGCGGCTTGATTCTGACAATAAAAATCAAGTGTCAAAATAAACTGAACATGAACAAGAATACATAAATATTAATTATTATTAAACCAAAATTTTTCAAAAAGCTCAGTGAAGCATAGTTCAAACATATTGATTTCTCTAAAATATTAATAATATTTAACTCTTTATATGCTATAGGAATAATAATATGTAACTGAAAGCAAAAATGAAACTTTTGCTTTTTATTTTTAAATGTTTTATTTCCATTCTCATGCTGTTCAATGTTTAATTTGCTGAATGTTTTGTAATGTACTAAACATCTAATACTGTAGAACTTGAATGTAATTTTAAGTTAAAAACGCTCATATTTGAGATGTATGCTCAACAATATTTTGTTGTGAGGGGAACTGACCCAGAAAGTTTGGCAGCTTCTGGATCTAAAGGCTCCTCACAGCTGCGCATGTGGAAACCCAGAGGCACTCCTGGCCTCCAATCAGCTCTGCCAGAGTCAGAGCCACTCAGCCTCAGGTGCCAAGTTCCTGCCATGGCAGCGGCCAGATAAGAACAACTAAGCCATACGAGTTCCCTGAATCGAGAGAAAACCCCAAGGGTCACCCTCCGGCCCTATCTCAAGCCCAACAGGCTACAATCTATTTGAAAAGCTTTACAGAGTTTGAAATTTTGTGCTGATCTGGTACCCAGTCATGTTAATCTTCTCCCTGAAAATCTACAAAATTTTCCTCTTGCCCAGAATTTACAGTTCATTAACCTTTCACCATTTTCCATGAGGTTTCTCTGCCCAAATATAGAGTCCATCTCACATGAGGAAATTAGTTAAAAGACTTTGGGGACATCAATTCAATGGAAGTATAGGTAGCCATTAAAATAATAAAGAAGCTATATAATTTATTGGTATGATATAAAAATTATGTTCATGCTACATTAAAAAGTAAAAAAAAATTATATGTCTAAGATATGTATAAATATAAAACATATATGAAAAATAGCTGCCCTCAACACACACAAAAAAAATCCTAGCTATAGTTATCTCTGAAGGATGAGTTTAGGGACAATTTATTTTTCTTATTGCTCATCTGTATTTTTTCCTATTATAAACTTGCATTATTTGTATTTTTAAAAAAGGTTGTTTTTTTAACTGAATTGGTCCAAATAGACCCTTTCACTGAACAACCCCTCGTAGGGGTGTTACTTGCAACAATGAGAATGACAACAACTACCCCTTACCATAGAATGGTAATCTTGTTTTAAAAAGAGTTTTTAGCCCTGACCAGGTACTTTAGTTGGTTAGAGCATCATGCCAATACACTAAGGTTGAAGGTTTGATCCCCGGTCAGAGCACATACAATAATCAATCAATCAATGCACAACTAAGTGGAACAAACCAATGTTTCTCTCTCTCTCTCTCTCCACCCCTCTTTCTCTATCTCTAAAATCAATGAGTAAAAATATTTTTAAAATAAAATAAAAAGCCATTTTTAGTGCATTATCTCCTTCAACCTTTACAACACAGTGATATTTCCAAAGTACCACATAAAATTGGCTCTCCCCTATTCAAAACCCTTTCTAAGCCTATCCTCTATTTCAGGGGGGGAAAAGTCCAAAATAGTTTGTATGACATCCGAAACTTTTATAATCAGGCCTTATCACACCACTTGAGCTTTGTTCATCTCTTTCTGCTTCTTACCACCACATATCCTACCCAACTTGTTGCTAAATCCACCATACATTTCCCTGCCTCTTTTTATGCCTTTCTCTCTAGAATGAACTTCCTGTATGTTCCACTTTATAAACTCCTGTCAGTTCTTTAAAACACAAATCAAGTGTTTCTCCATTGTCAAGTCACCACTACTCAGGCATCCTAGTCTCTCTATCGCCTTAGCCCTTTCTTTCATTTTTCTTTTATAGACGGCTTTCCTGCAAAGAAAAGGTTTTGTTGAGTCAATTCTGAGTCCTCAAAAACAAGCACAATTCCTGGTACATAGGAGGTACTCAGTAACTAATAGCTGCCTTAAGGAGAAGAAAGCACTTCCTGCACAAGAAAAGAAAAGGTTAGGTTAAGATAGTATTCCAAAGAGACCTGGCCAGACTGATACTGGAAATATCAGCATGGTTCAACAATAGGTGACAAGACAGATCTATGTGGGGGGAAAAATCTTGCAGCTGCTACATTTGAGCCATTCCACTCGATCAGGGCACCTAAAGGTCTCAACTTCTCCGGTGGTCTGTGACATCTAATGACAGTCAGACGCTGGATATTTTGCATGGACGTATGGAAAGCCCGAAGACCTGCTGGGAGCTCTCCGTGGTCCTGAAGCTGTTAAGCTCCCATTCACCCGTATTCCTTCACTCATTCAGTAAGGAATTACACCAGTCCTTCTGCAATAGGCTTGTTCTTGGCTCTCGATTAGAAATGCAGTGGTCAATAAGATAAATAATACTTCTGCCTTCTTGGAATTTACATTCTAGGTGTGGATAAAAACACTAAAGAAATAAAAAATATTTGCTCAATCCTGATAAAGGCTATGCAGAGAATCAGAATAAGGCGACATGGCAGATAAAAAGCGACTACTTTAGATGCATGGTCAGGAAAGGCCTCCCTGAGAAGATAGTATATGAGATAAGGTCTGGAGACAAGAACCTGCCCGCTAAACAGAGGGCATCCAGACAGATAAAACACCCTGGGGGAGATTGAGCTTGGTGTGTCCAAAGAGCAGAAACCAAGCCATTGTGGCTACAGCATGCTGAGTGAGGGAAATGAGATCTGAGAGAAGAGAAAAGGCATAATCAGATAGGGCTTTTTATACTATGGGAGGGTTTCAGTTCTTTTCAGATTTTGTAGCATAATCTTGCTGAGGAAGGCTTTCAGGCAGGGCCTACAGATGGACAGAGGGCTCTGATCCTCCTCTGAACTAATCCTGAACCTAAATCCTTGGGACTGGCCAACCTGTGTTTTCTCTAGTTATGTTCTTGACGCCTAAGAAAATACTATCTAAAATTGAGTTTAAAAAAAGAAAATTGAGTTTAACAATCAAGCCAGAGAAAATATGGGTAAGGACTACACAGAGGTAAAAGAGTAGATAATTTTTCAGTCTATGATGGACAAGCATAAAACTTAGAAATGTCCAATGGAAAGTTAATAGTCAGAACACCGTAATGTAAGCTTTATGAAGGCAGAGGCCTTTTCTGTCTTACTTAAAACTAGATCTTCAGAACTCATAATGGGCCTGACCATATTAGACGCTCAATATATACTGAATAAACAAGTAGAAAATGAGCAAACGATTCACTGGCCATGCCAATGTACCTCACACATCTTCAACCCCTGGGAACACGATTCACCAAGAACCCTGCTGATAACTTCCACCGAGGTTCTCCTGGGCTGCATCCAACCAATGACTGAGTGTGACAGGGACACTATAACACCCCATTCCTGGAGACACATGACTGCTGATAGCCAACACTGAATTTCCCTTTAACTTCACATATTCTGTGATGCTTCCACCAACTTTTCCATCCTGCTCTCTTTCATTAGGAGTCAGATCCATGTTGCAACTGGATAGCTCTCCCAGACTCTCCTGCCTCCCTCCTCATTTTTTCTCCCAGTTGTTTCCACTAAAGAAGTCCTTGGACATTTAATCTCATCTTGTCTTCTGCTTCTTAGAAGACCCTGATAAATGCAAAGGATTTAGAGCACTGCCAACTGAGTTAGATACCAGCAGAATCTCTTGTATCTGTAGAAGTAGAATACAAGTACATCTACTTCTGTACTTCCTTCCCAGGCAGGAATTAAGGAACCCTGATGCTAAAGGGAAGGACAGGTAAATATCTGCTTTTAAATGGAAAGGAAAATTAAGAGGGATAAGTTGAAGGAAGATTCAGAAAAAAAATTTATTCTATGTACTCCTATTTTTTACTATATAGGAGCTACTTTATATCCCTAATTTAAAACCCCAGTAAATTCTATTTTAATGTCTTTAAAAATCAGTTCTTCTATACCTATAATTTTCATAACTTAAAGTATTTGAACAGAAAGCACTTTCTTATCTAATCCCTTCAATTGCAATTTGTTGATAAACCAGTGTTATGGATTATAAAATATTTGTGCTGTACTTTAAGATGTACAAATCTCTTGCACATTCTTGATCAAAAGTTATTCTCCCAATACATATGTAAATTAAGTGGAGTGAGAAATATTAGCCCCATTTCACAAGTAATGACACTGACATTTAAAAAGTCAAGGCAATTTTTTAGTAATTTACAGAATACGGAGGCCCCAGACCTAGGTCTTTTGACATAGAACACATACTTCTTTCTCCAAATCACATGCTATCATAGATAGTCCATGAAATGAGCACCATATTTTTTTTTTCTTTCCCAGTAACCCTTCTACTTTCTTCTGATAAGTGTATTTCTCCTCCATTTCCAAATCATGTTTTACAAATGGGACAAATTCCACCACAGCTCCAAAGGTGAACATGTGGCCTAAGACTGGCCAGTCATAACACTGAATCCCCCATGGATAGGCACATAACCCAAGCAGAGCCATTGAGAGGCACCAGAATTCCTTGCTGAATCCATTGGGGAAAGGTATTTTCACATAGGTTGCTAAGCTATCAGGCTGTAAATCATATTACACCACATGAAAATTCCCTGCCTGGATGAAGCAGAACAGTAACAAGCAAGGCTAAGAAGTCCCCCCATTAATTTCATTTAAGCACCTGGATCCAGCTATGCCTGAAGCCATATACTCTGAATTTTACAGATATGAGAGTCAATAATGCCCCTTTAAAGATCTAGATAATGTTATTTGTATATCAGTCAATTGTCAAAATATTCACCAATCAAATCAATATTATATAAGTAGTGATAGAAACAAAGTTATCTTAAAAAAGAAAAAAAGAGAGGTAAATAACTTTCATGATTTAGAAATAGAATGTCGGCCCTGGCCGGTTGGCTCCGTGGTAGAGCGGCGGCCTGGTGTGCAGAAGTCCCGGGTTCGATTCCCGGCCAGGGCACACAGGAGAAGCGCCCATTTGCTTCTCCACTCCTCCCCCTCTCCTTCCTCTCTGTCTCTCTCTTCCCCTCCTGCAGCCAAGGCTCCATTGGAGCAAAGATAGCCCGGGCGCTGGGGATGGCTCCTTGGCCTCTGCCCCAGGTGCTAGAGTGGCTCTGGTCGCGGTAGAGCGACGCCCCGGAGGGGCAGAGCATCGCCCCCTGGTGGGCAGAGCGTCGCCCCCTGGTGGGCGTGCCGGGTGGATCCCGGTCGGGCGCATGCTGGAGTCTGTCTATCTCTCCCGGTTTCTAGCTTCAGAAAAATACAAAAAAAAAAAAAAAAAGAAAGAAAGAAATAGAATGTCATGTGGCTTTTATGCATACCAATGCCGTCACCATTCATTTTTATTTCCCATTTCGACCAATGGCAGAGAATAGAACTGAAATGAAGAAACTCCAAGAGCATTTTTCCTTGAACTTCAAAAAAGTCAGTTGGATAACGTTTCCTGGACATGTTAATATCTTCACCAGAATGAATAAAACATGGTATCTCTAATTCCGAGAGCTTTAGATTTGGGGGGGGGGGGGGGAGATGGGTAGTTGGTCACTGAAGTAAAGAGATGAAAAGTGGGGATGAGAAAAGTCTGTCTCTGTAAGGCTTTCGAGGGGAAAAGGAGGAAAAACTATCGCTCACTACTGGATAACGTTAGACTTTACAAGAAAAGTCTCACCCCAGCACTCACTCTCTTAATTTTTCTCCATAGGCCTTATCATCTGACACACAATATGTTTATTTATTGCTGACCCTCCACCCCACCAAGAATGTGAGCTCCATGTAGGCAGTGGCTGGGCCTGTTTTTGTCCACTGCTCTGTCCCCAGCTCCTAGGACAATGCTGGTGCAAAGGGAGTACAAATAGATAGTACAGGGGGTCCTCGGGTTATGACGGAGTTCCGCTCCTACGACAGTGATATAACGCAAATTTTGGTGTAAACTGAACCTACCATAGCCTAACACAAACGGAACACTTGCCCTTTTAACAGTCCAAAATGGCGTCGGAAAGCATCCTGGGGCACGCCAACGCCCTCACTCACAGGTCGCGTTACTGTGTATTCTTCCACCACACACAACCGAACTACTTTGCCCATGTAGTCCGAAAGTACAATGCTAATGGCATAAGCCAAAACACTCTGCGAAGCAGCTTTGTCAGGCTTGCTCACTGGTATACCAGCTGCAAGCATTTTGCTTGATTAGTGCATAAGCACCTGGCAGCAGCAGATGTGCGTGGCCTACATAAGGCTGTGGGTGCTTGCACTAGAGAGATGGGGGATTGTGGACGGCAGGTTGCCTGCCCGCCACTGTGAGGGGCCATTCTTGCTGTTTGTGTGCTGGAGAAGAGGTTTTCCCCTGCCTGTGTGCTTGTCCACTATTGTGAGTCTTTATTAAACGGATGGCCCAACACTTCCCAGCTCTGCAGTTTCTCTACCATCTGCCCGAATCCAGTGTGGACCTGCCTGGCCTCGGCCACCGGTACTGCACACTCATGTCTCAATTTTTTAAAGTTTTTATGGGAGTAAGCATCACAAATTCAAAATGTCAGATGTCAAGACTGTCATAACCCGAGGATCCCCTGTAATTGAATATTTGTTGAAAGGTATTTGCATTTCTACAGCTCTTATTCTAAATTATGTATTATAGCAACATTCAAATATTATAGCAACACCAATTGATGGTTATGTTCAACTATTTAAATAGAGTTCCATATGAATATAAAAAGCAGATATGTGTGTTACCAGCCACATCTCCATTTACTGTACAAATTGGGACCATGGTTCATTGGATCGTGAATTGTGGCAGCATTACCTTTTTAGCAAAAGCAACTCAGAAGGAGCAAATAGGCTGCAGAACTGTGATGTCTGATATATTAACCACCAGCCACATGTGCTTATTGAGCACTTGAAATGTGGCGAGTCTGAACTGAGATGTGCTCTAAGGATAAAAAAAAATACACAGGACTTCAAAGCCCGAGTACCAAAAGAATGTGAAATATCCCATTAATAATTTTTACGGTTGACTACATGTTAAAATGACATTTTGGTATGTATTGGGGTTAAATAAAATATATTTTTAATAATGGGCCTATTTCCTTTTCTTGTCTTTAATATGGCTATCAGAAATTTTAAAAGGTGTGTCTTTTAAATTTTCAGTTTTCTGGTATATACCAGAAAACTGAAAATCTGCGGCTTGAATCGGTGGGTCACCTCCTACTTCTGTTGGACAGATCACTGTGGGGTGATAGCTTTGTGAACTCACGCCTGGAAAGTTGACTGATGGACCCAAAAGTTCCTTTCCATCCTCTGACCCGATCATTCCAGGAAACATCAAGGGCCATTGTTACAATAAAACTTGCTCTTGGCTACAGTCTTTTTTCCTTGAGCCGATCGTTTAGTCTTCATGTGGTAATGCATTTCTTGTGCCAGGGATTTCTAGTAGTGGAATTCCTGACCAAGCAAATGCCACAGGGAGTAGTCACAATGTGCCCTGGGTGCATGGAATCTCTGACTCATTCATTTTGATGCCAGCGACAGTTTGACATCTCTCTGTTTAAAAATCTTCCCTATCAAATCAGAAACAGTGGGGAAAAAAATGGCTTCTCTTAATCCTTACTCCCTTTCTACATTGCAGTTCATAATGTTCTCTCTTCTTGAGATTCCTATTTCATTTTTCATCAGTCTCATGTGTTTTCTCATCTGGTCGCATTAACAGAGAAACTTCAGCTGTCGCTCAACCACTTTTGGGGTCTATTTCATCTCTTTTCACTCAGAGTGGGATTAAGTTAGGATTCACTTTGCCCTTCTCTCTAACCCAGCAATGAATGGTCTCAGAGACAAGGCCTTCCAACTCTTAGTTTCAGTTCTGCTTCTCAGGAGACAATAGCTGAAATGAATGAATCAATGAATCCTCCTAAGCTCCCAGGAATACCACCTACGTTGTTCGGCCGATTTCTCAAAACCAGAATAAACCCAGCACAACCACTCTGATTTCCCTCAATGTAAGGTTTATACGTTACCTCTGCCCCTTTCCCTGCTTTCTCACACCAAGTCTACTGGCTAGACTGGTTTATAGTGTGTCTGTGAAGTCATGGTGCACTTTTGACCGGTCACAGGAGAGCAACAAAAGACGGTAGAAATGTGAAATCTGCACCAAATAAAAGGAAAACCCTCCCAGTTTCTGTAGGATGATGTGGCAGTATGTGCACATGCGCAGATGATGACGTAACACCGTGTATACAGCGGAGCAGCCCACAGCCATGCCAGTCGAGATGTAGACGGTACAGAGGAAAGTTCAGTGTGTTCTATGGCTCGCTAAATTCAAATCCATGACCAAAGTGCAATGTGAATATCAGCGCATTTATTATATAACAAAGCGCCACCACATAGGAATAACATTACTCGGTGGGATAAGCAGTTGAAGGAAACCGGCAGTTTGGTGGAGAAACCCCATTCTGGTAGGCCATCAGTCAGTGACGAGTCTGTAGAGGCTATACAGGACAGCTACCTAAGGAGCCCTAAAAAATCTGTGCGTGAGCCACATCGAACTGCACTGAATAGGTATGAAACTGGGAGAGTTTTCCTTTTATTTGGTGTAGATTTCACATTTCTATCGTCTTTTAATGCTTTCCTGTGACCGGTCAAAAGTGCACCATGACTTTATGGACACACTGTATAAAGACTGGGAGACAGGGAGATCAGGTAGTGCGGTACTCAGACCAGGTACTTCAGAGTCACACCAGCATCCAACGGAGATGACATGTGTGAAGAGTTGTCAACAGGGAAACTCATTAGAGAATCAGCACTTAGGGTTTTTATCTGGGGCTGCTCAAGTAGGACCCCTCCTTCTAGCAGACGCCCGGAAGAAAAGCACGTGTGTGGCCCAAACCACGTCATCTGTACAAACAGTTCATGCACAATGAGGGAATCAGTTAGGGGACAATGGGAACCTCCCAAAATCTTAAGTTTCCAGACACGAGGCAAGGGTCATCCTTGCAAGCAGGCCTCTCTAAGGATAGCTTTCTCAAGCGTGCCATTTTAACCTTTTTCTGTGCAAGCGGGAAAGGCTTCCTGCACCCAGCCACCAGGTGCACAATGAGAATGAGAATGGAGAACAAGGTCATCACTTCTGAAAGGGGTGTAGGAAAAATGCAACTCAGTCACAAAAGGTTGGATCGAGAAGTGAGCCTTCATCTCGTACCATATAAGGTGCTAGAGCTATGCTGCCCCCAGCGCAGAAGTCCGTGGAGGGTCAGAGTGGTACCAACTACGTCAATGGTCACACAAAGTAGGCAACAACTTCCTAACTGAGAGAATGTGGTTGCTTGGCTGGAACAAGTGGACAGAGATCCCTTGGTCCTCACTGAGAGATTCATACATCCAGAGGTCCTGTTCAGACCAGTGATCTGCAGCAGCAGGAATGCAAAGTCCTGGCTGCTCAGAAGGACCGCCTGCAGGGGGCTGAGCAGAACGGAGCCCCCTCCCAGGAGGAGAACAGAAGTGGCTGGGTTGTAGCAGGGAGAAGGCGCTCAACTAGCAAACGCTTGCAGTGGAGTGAACTGATCTTCAGAATGTGACTATTTAATTATTCATGGCACGTAAGTTCTAACGGTGCTAAATAGAGTAGTGTTGGCTATTACTAGAGTTTCTTTGGTTGCGATTAAAAAGAATTCTTTTTGTCATTCAGAAAATAAAAATAAAAACTCACTTTGAATTCAAGGAGCATTTGCAGAAATATTTTTGCTTTGTTTAGTCATGAGGTTAAAACTGCAAATATGTATCAGATGTTAGGAGAAACTGCCCTGAAATTAACAAGACACAGGGGCACTGTAGAGCAGAGATGGTAGGGGCCAAAAAAATCCTCTGGTGGTTTACAACCGCTCTTGCCTTCGCATTGGGGTTGTGGATAATGTGGTGATTGTTTTTTGTTGTTTTTTTTTAAAAAAAAAAGCTATTGCCTGAGAATTCTTGGCATCATCTGAGAATAACCTCAAGTCCACAGAGAAAAAATCTAAATGCAAAATTGCTTTGGTTAGTAATGATAGCTCTCCACATCAGGACCAAAGAGTTTTGCTATGTATATATCCCAGCGGTCTTTGCATTTTAGTTACAGGAACATTTCCTTTAACCATGTAAACATCTTTTATAATCAGAAAATTCCTTCAGATACCAACCCCCGGGGATGATAGAAAAGCAAGGTGGGCCTATCTGTTGGCTCGACAGCAAGCCCTTGGAGCCTGGGAAAGGCATAAACAATGTCTTCCAAAGGGTGTCTTATTCCCTCTCTCAGATTCTATTATAGCGATAGTCATCTATTAGCAATTTTTTTTAAAAGACTTATAGAGTTGAATTCTGAAGTTAAAGGGAGCCACCATCTTTGTTAGGTTAGACAGGATCTAGGGAACTGTGAAGAAGAGATGAACGTTCTGTGAATGATAAATGGAGTCTACCCGGAAATCTAATCAGCCAATAAATAGTGCTGTGTCCCACGCTCACGAAAAAGATGCTCTAAACACTTTCAGTTGCAGGCATTCCGTGTCTTCCTTCATCTTCCTTAATGCTAACAAGTCGTGGAAATAATTGTATTTGGTATTCACCTTTGGGGGGAAATCTTGTTATGTTAAAATGTACTTGATTCCATCGTAAATCTGAATGTAAAAACACAAAACAGGGAGGAAGGAAACTGAATTGTGTTCCTGCTGAAAAACAGTGGGTGGGTACAGAGACACTGATCAAGTTATCTTCATCCTTCAGCGAGGCTTTTCCCATCACCCTCTCCCTCGCACCAGATTTTTGAGTTGCATTAGACAAAATGGATCAAGCCTAGCATACTCTCATATTTTAGAATGATTGAGGCCAGAAATCTGTTAAGTTTCTTGTGAAAACATGTCCAGGGTCAGAGTTAGGTCACAACCTGGTCTAGCGCAGGTTATCCAAGTGCCCCCCACACCTCATGGTCCTTTGGAGGGGCTCCCCAGGGGGCGAAGGGGAGACCAGGAGGCAGAGCTGCCCATCACCCTTACTTTAATTAAAGCTAGCCCACACTTCTACGTGTGTGCACACATGTGCGTGTATGTGGATATATATCATGTATCACTCATACAACTTATTTGAAAAAAAAACACTATTGCAAAAAATAAAAACTTATAAATCATTTATGGAGACAATGAAGTTTATAGACTAGGAATCAAAAGATTCCATTCCTATGTGGCCTCAAGCAACTCACTTCATCTCTCTAAACCATTTTATCCTGATCAGCTAAATAAAAGGGGTAGCTTCTCTGATATTCAATGTTCCCTCTAGGCCCTGGCCGGGTAGCTCAGTTCAGAGCATCACCCCAATACTCCAAGGTGGTGGGTTTGATCCCCAGTCAGGGCACATATAAGAATCAACCAACGAATGCATAGATAAATGAAACAACAAATCGATGTTTCTCTCTCTCTCTCCCTTCCTCTCCTTAAAATCAATTTAAAAAAAGACAGAAAGAGACAAATTCCCTCTAGCTCTGGAAGTTTATAATGCTTTGATGGTGGAAAGAGCAGACAGAGGGAAGGAATCAAACTGTCACGAGCATAAAGAACTCTCCCTATAAATCAGAGCAGCATAAACACCCTCAGAAGAAGTGAGCTGCCTTCCTATATTACAACAAATGTAAAAATTGGCAAAATGCCCCTCCAAGTCGTGTCTGAGTTCCCAGACACTTTCTGAGATAGCTGCAGGACTCGAGGAAACAGCAGATTACACACCTTGCAGGAAATGTAATGGCTTTTCTTCTCTGGAGACTATTCGCCTTGTCTTCATGCCCTGCCCTGCACTGATGCGTCCAGCACCACTCTGCCAAAAGCAAGAAAATTCCCCATCTTCCTGCAACACTCGGAGGGACTACGGCTGAGATCTGAGACTAATTTCAGCCAGTCCTCTGGAGAGGGTCAGCCTATCAGCAAATCATGAGTAAGACCCAAATTCAGCCCATCAGCCATACTTCTGGAACCTTTTCCTCTTGAACATTCCAAGTACAAGGTATCAATTGTGGAATGTCGCAAAGGTGAGTAAATCGTGGTCCCCTCTTGGAGGAGCCCCTGGCCTCTGGGTAGGCAGAGAGCCCCAATCTTGTCTAGTGCTGAGAACTCTGATAGGTGAACTCAGGATGTCTTGGACATAACCCCCTACTCATTGTCAAGTAAAATGCCTGGTACCCAGTAAATAGTGCTCAGTAAAGGTGTGTAGAATGAATAAATGAACCTATGCGAATGTAGAAAAGAGTGTAATTAGTGTTGACTAGGTTGTGGGTGGAGGACAGCACAGCTGAAACTTTTCTGCTTAATCATAGGAACACTCTCACAAGGTATGAAATGCCTAATAAGACTTACTTGCTGCTGTTCTTTCTAAGTAGATATTCATCTTATCAGAATGCAAGACACTTTCAGCCAAAGGAATAAATCTCTAATCTTAAAAGTCTAGACACAAGCCCTGGCCAGTTGGCTCAGTGACAGAGCATTGGCCCGGCATGTGGAGGTCCCAGGTTCGATTGCCGGCCAAGGCACACAGGAGAAGCGTCCATCTACTTCTGCACCCTTCCCCCTCTCCTTTCTCTCTGTCTCTCTCTTCCCCTCCCTCAGCCAAGGCTCCATTGGAGCAAAGTTGGCCCGGGCACTGAGGATGGCTCCATGGCCTCCGCCTCAGGTGCTAGAATGGCTCCAGTTGAAACGGAGCAATGCCCCAGATGGGCAGAGCATCGCCCCCTAATGAGCATGCTGGGTGGATCCTGGTCAGGCACATGTAGGAGTCTGTCTCTCTGCCTCCCTGCTTCTCACTTCAGAAAAAAAATTATGATTAATGTATTTTAATTAACTCCATACTTTCTCCTCAATTATAATTAATGGTATTGGGGTTAGGATTGTCAAATAAAATAGTGGACATCCAGTTAAATTATAATTGCAAATAAACAATAAATACATTTTTAGTATACTTCTCACAAAAATTAGGGGATCAGGGAACGTGCAGATACTCCAGTACTTCCAGCTTTTTGTATATTGCATTTTCACCAATGAAATAAAAGTTGGTCTTGCATTCATTTGCGTAATCAAACAACTTTCTTTGACTTGACGTTTGCTTTTCTGATATTCTTGTTTAAAAAAAAAATGAAATGCTTCTTTTTTTTAATTACTTCGTATTTATTTTGAAATATCCTCTAATTTTTGTGAACAGTATATAAGAATGTCTTAACTATAGCATGGGACATACCTGAACCCACAGACCAGTTAAACATGGCAACCCAGCCCTGGCCAGTTGGCTCAGTGGTAGAGCATCAGCTCAGCTTGTGGAAGTACTGGGTTCGATTTCTGGTCAGGGCACACAGGAGAAGCAACCATCTGCTTCTCCACTCACTTCTCATTTTTTACATATATATCTCTGTATGTATACATATGATGAGAAGAAAAATGTTATAAGAATATTTATTACAACATCAACAGTGCTTTTCTCTGGATGGTTTGATTATGAATGATATATACTTTCCTTTTTTAAAAAATGTGTCTTCATTTGCTGATTTTTTAAAGAGGAGAAACCTTACCAGAAAAAACTATTTATTAAAAAATCATTGCCACCTGACCAGGCGGTGGCACAGTGAACAGAGCCTCAGACTGGGATGCAGAGAACCCAGTTTGAAACCTGAGGTCCCCAGCTTGAGCACAGAGTCGCTGGCTTGAGAGTGGGATCATAGACATGACCCCATGGTCACTGGCTCAAGCCCAAAGGTCACTGGCTTGAAACCCAAGGTCACTGGCTTGAAGCCCAAGGTTGCCAGCTTGAAGCCCAAAGTCACTGGCTTGAGCAAGAGGTCATTCACTCTACTGTAGCCCCCCCCCCAGTCAAGGCACATATGAGAAAGCCATCAATGAATAATTAAGGTGCCACAACTATGAGTTGATGCTTCTCATCTCTCTCCCTTCCTGTCTGACTGTACCTGTCTGTCTCTTCCTATCTCGCTCTCTGTCTCTGTCACACACACACACACACAAAATTACTGCCATATAAAGAACTCACTCAATAAGAAAGAAATCATAATTTCAATAGAAATAATTGGCCAAAAGAGATCAGTGAGCAATTCATAAAAGAAGTTTAAATAACATACAAACATATGTAAAAATATTCATCCTTACAAGTAATCAAAGAGATAAAAATTAAAATATTTACATCATTCAATTTAGCAAAGATTTTTTTGTTTGTTTAGAATACATGGTACTATCAAGGAGTATTTAAACAAACATGATCAAACTGATAATAGTCATGCAAAGTAGCACCATACTTTTGGAAAGCAATTTTTCAGTATTTTCCAAAAATCTTAAATTCTTTAATTCATTCATACACTTTGATACAGTATTTCTATTTTGGGTAGTATTTTATGATAAATAGCAATTTTAAAACAAAATAAATATTTATCAAGTGGGGAATGATTTGGTGTATCTTAGACTATCATAAAATAAATATTTATATATTATATATTACAAATATATAAATATATTTATGCAGAGTTTCTAATACAAAACTTACATTTATAAATAAAGTTGAATATGTACATTTTATATACAAATTATATGTGTACATATAAAAGCTAAGTAAAATAATAAGAATCTGACCTGTGGTAGCACAACGGATAAAGTGTCAACCTGTAAGACTGAGGTCGCTGGTTTGAAACCCTGGGCTTGCCTGGTCAAGTCACATATGGGAGTTGATGCTTCCTGATTCTCCCCCACTTTTCTCTCTCTCTCTCTCTTCTCTCTAAATGAATAAATATAATATTTTAATAAATAAATAAGAAAACAGTAACAAATTCTTTAAAATATCTGAATAGTAGGACTAAGACTATTTATTTTTCTTCTTATACTTCTCTGCATTTTTGAAATGTTAAATGACAGATTATTTTCTTTTCTTCTATTTCCAAGTGAGAGGAGGAGAGATAGAGAGACAGACTTCCACATGTGCCCCAACCGGGATCCAACCCACAACCCCATCTGGGACTGATGCTCTACCCATCTTGGGCCATGCTCACAACCAAGCTATTTTTAGCACCTGAGGCAGAGACTCCAGAAAGCCATCCTCAGCATCCAGGGCCAGTGGGAATCAATCAAGCCATGGCTTCAGAAGGGGAAGAGAGAGGAAAAGAGAGGAAGAGAGAAAGAGAGAGAGAGAGAGAGAGAGAGAGAAGGGGGAGGGGTGGAGAAGTAGATGGTCACTTCTCCTGTGTGCCCTGACCAGGAACTGAACCTGGGACTTCCACACACCAGGCCAACACTCTTATCAATGAGCCAACCAGCCAGGGCCCAAATTATTTTTATAACTGATTTTTTTTTCCTCCAATATTTTCTCTAGGTTTGGTAGATGGTCCACTCAGCAATTATGTTTGCCGTATGTTATCATGCCCATTTCGTTATGTGGTTCTCCTGTCAAAAAATCTTCTCTAGCTGCTCATTGCCTAGGAGATCAAGTTCAAAGGCCACATTTGCAAGACTTTCAAAGACTCGATAAGCTGCCTCCAACCTTCGGACCTTCCTCATTTCTTACTCCTCTTGGTCATGGCAACCACAGGATCATTGCTGACCATTGGTTCATTCTGAGCCTCAAACCTTGGTCCAGGCTTTCTTCCCATCTGAATGGCCTCTCCCTCATCACCTCAGACTCATCAAGAACTGTCACTCCTTGTATAATTTTGGCAGGTTCTACTTTTTCAGGAAGCTTGCTGTGATCACTCTGGCTGTCCTGATCTCACTGTTCTCTCAGTCTATACTGCTTATGACTCACTTTGGTCTTTCCCTTCCACTACCTTCTCTGACTAATTGAGAAGGCATTTTTCAGGTAGGCAATATATTTGGCACAGACTTCACTTAAACACACTAAAATTGTCTGGCTACTTGCAAGAATAAATCAGAAACTTAAGCCAAAGGGAGATGGTCATGTAGAGCAAAACCAATACAGCATTTCACAAATGTACCCCAAATTCCTTAGTGGGGGACCATCAGCTACCTATGACTTTCTCCACCAAAGCTAGGATCTTCCCTGATCTGATAAACTTCACCATTCAGGAAAGATTTATCCAAACAACCTGTGCATGTAATGATTCCATGTGAGGTGACATTTCTAGATGCTAGACCTTCCTGGTCCTTAAAGAATTATGGCCCTGGCCGGCTGGCTCAGGAGAGATGGTGGTAGAGCGTCGGCCTGGCGTGCAGGAGTCCCAGGTTCGATTCCCGGCCAGGGCACACAGGAGAAGCGCCCATCTTCTTCTCCACCCCTCCCTCTCTCCTTCCTCTCTGTCTCTCTCTTCCCCTCCCGCAGCTGAGGCTCCATTGGAGCAGAGATGGCCCAGGCTCTGAGGATGGCTCTGTGGCCTCTGCCTCAGGTGCTAGGATGGCTCTGGACGCAACAGAGTGACGCCCCAGAGGGGCAGAGCATCGCCCCCTGGTGGACATGCCGGGTGGATCCTGGTCGGGCGCATGCAGGAGTCTGTCTGACTGCCTCCCAGTTTCCAGCCTTGGAAAAATGCAAAAATTAAAATTAAAATAAAATAAAATAAAAGAATCATAATATTTGTGAGGCCATATCTTCACTCCAGAGGGAGAAAAGTAGACTCTGTAACCAGGAATTCTTAAGGGTCATAGCTCTTTCAAGCACCCCAAGGAGCCATTGTCCTTTCCTTGGTTATTGGAAAATCCACAAGCATATGGCTTCACCCCCAGTAAGAATGGGAGGGGAAGAGAATGGGAACCAGTGCTCATTGATTTGATTGCTCATCACAGTCATCAGAATCATCATCACATTAAGCATCCCCACTTTTGAGTCCCACATCTGGACCAAGTAGGTGGCATGCTTTACCCAATCCTTCTGACAATGCTGGAAGTTAGGTATATCACTTCCACTTTTTTCAGACAGAGACGCAGGATCTTAAGGTCAGTACTCTACCCAAGGTTGCTTACTTCGGGAATAGCACCACCAGGCATAGAACTTCTGTCTTCAAAACCTATGACCTTTCCACCACCCCATGGGCCTCGCAGTAATTTGTTACAGCCACTCTCACCTGTTACAGACCATCTTGTACAAGAAATCCTTCCAGATGTCTAACCTAATGCCTTCATGCTGCAGCTTCAGGTTCTTTCCTCCTGTTCTGTTCTTGGAGGAACCAGTCACCAGGCTTTGAAATAATTGCTCTCCTGCCAAAATTGTTAAATCATCCCTCGACCAGTTTTTAGGCTGAGTCATTCTAGATCTTTCCAGGACTGATTTTTTTGGACCATCGCTCATCACCAGGCTCCTCTCCCAAACACTCTTCTGAGTTTCTGCTCCCCTCCCACATGCACTCTCCATTTTGAAAGGTACTTAAGAATTTCCAGGGTTTTGTATTGTTGTTTTTTAAGTATGACAGTGTGGGGATGGGAAATATTCCATCTGTCCAAATAGAATGCCTTGTTTCTGAAGGAGGAGAGATTAGAGGAAAGCTCAGAGGGCTGGGGCCAGGGAAATAACAGAGGGAATGAAACTAGATGAGTTTAAATGAAGATGAATCAGATACATGGGATTAAATTTCCCCAAGGCCTTCAATCTCACCAGGAAATGTGCTGGATAAAATAGATATGGATTGGATTTATCAGAGGCAAAATGTTCTCTTCCTTTAACTAAAAAATAATAATAATAACGGGCAAGGGGCTGAGTACACTCAGCCCACCGACGGTCCGATGAGGCACTGCCCCTGAGTAGGGGCTGAGTCACAGCTAGGTGACTGCCTGTGTCCCCCTGGAGCTAGCATTTGCAGGCAAGGTGGCCCCCATGTTAATCAGGCAGAGAGGCAGCCGGGGTGTGGGCGTAAACACCAGGCTGGGAATCAGGAGACCGGAGGTCTTGCCCTGGCTCTTCCACTAATGACCGGGTGACCTTGGCAAGTCCCTTTACCTCCCTGAGCCTCTGTTTCCCAGAATTTAATTTTTATTTTATTTATTCTTTTTTTCTTTTTAGAGAGAGGAGAGAGAGAGGGAGAAAGAGAGACATACACAGAGAGAGAGAGACAGAGAGAGAGAGAGAGGAGAGAGAGACAGAGAGAGAGAAGGGGGAGGAGCTGGAAGCATCAACTCCCATATGTGCCTTGACCAGGCAAGCCCAGGGTTTTGAACCGGCGACCTCAGCATTTCCAGGTCGATGCTTTATCCACTGCACCACCACAGGTCAGGCCTGTTTCCCAGAATTTAAATCCAAGGGCTTCAGACTAAAACCTTCATCATACAATCTCAAGACTCCTTTCCATGTCTGATATTTCGTAATTCTCCATCATCCTCTCGTGTGCCCAGTCCTGTGTGGCCTTGAAGAGTGCCACCTGGGAAACGGAGGGTCTAAGCACTCCTCACCCTTAAAGGAGCACATTGCACAGCACGGAGTCAGTCTCGGAACATTCGTGAGTTTGCCAAGAGGACCAATGCTAAGAGCACAGGGTAACAAGCTGGGGTATAGTGCTGTTTGGCTCTTGGGGCCATATAGCTAGGATGCTTCCCCGCCCTTGACCTTCACCAGTAGAGGGCCTCACAGCACACTCCCTTTCCCGGGCCTTGACTCTTTCTGGACAAACAGAAAGAGCAGGGAGTCTGTCAGAAGAACGACTCCTCCCTTGGCGTCTGTTTTGGAAAAGCCTAACGTCACTGAGGTGCTCTGTTAGTCTCCCAGGGCTGTCCGAACAGAACACCGGAGGTTGTGTGGCTTAAACAACAGAAAGTGGTTTTCTCACAGTTCTGGAGGCTCGAAGTCCAAGACCAAGGCGCCATCAGACGTGGTTTTTGGTGAGGCCTCTCCCAGGCTTGCAGCTGTGTCCTCACTTGGCTCCCTGTCAGCCCACACATCCCTGCTGTCTGTTCCTCTTCTTATAAGACGCCAGGCCTATGAGTTCAGGCCCCACCCTTACGACCACCCATTTAACCGTAATTACCTCCTTAAAGGCCCCATCCCCAAACAGAGTCACATTGAGGTTAGGGCTTCAACCTGTGAGTTTCAGGTGGCAGACTGTGGGGAAAACAGCTGTGTTAGGCTTGCTTGCTGGTTTACTGGCTGCAAACACTCTTCTTGATTAGTGCGTGAGCACCATGTGTGGATAGTCTTGTAGCGGGTTCTTCAGGTCAGCGCAGATTGAGGACTGAGGATTGAGAATTGCGGATTGCAGATGGCAGATGGCAGGTTGCCTGCCCACCACCATGAGGGACCAATTTTGCTGTTTGTTTGCCTGAGAAGTGGTTTTCCCTGCCTGTTTGCTCATTCACCGTTGCAAGACTGTTAAACAGGAATGATCCAATGCTTTCTGGGTCCACAGTTTCTCTTCCATCTGCCTGAATTCAATGTGGACCTGTCTGACCTCGGCCACCGGCATTTCAGGGACACAATTCAGTCCCTAACAGGGGGATTCCTTTGGATTATTACAGAGAGGGAAGGCAAGAGGTGAGTTTGGAAGTTTAAGAAGCAGAAAGCATCAGAGGAGGAAGAAACAGGAAATGCCCTCCAGCAGCTAAGCGGGTCAAGGACAGTGGTCTGTGGGTGTCTCCTGCCCCTCGCCCAGCTAGGAAGTGCTAGAAAACCCAAGGGGACACCTTGTGGCACATCTGGAGAAGCTGTGTTGTGTCCCCCACCCTCCCCCCCCCCCCCCACACACACACACATACACAGGAGTCACCTGCCTGCAAGGTCACATAGACTTGGACGGGAGAGTGTTAGCTGTGTGTGGGGACACAAGTGTCCGGCTGCCCGCTAAACACATGAGACCTCGGGACATTTCCCTGAGCTCAGGACAAGGGCGACCCCAGGGCTGACTGAAATGGAATTCCCAGCCACCCAGAACAGTGAAACCTTGCAGCAGATTCAACTTGTCTTAGAGTGAGCTGCCCCCCCGGCACGCTGGCGTCACTGGCTCTGCGCAGGGTAAGATCCGCACGGGTGAGAGCGGGAGGCAAGGCCACGGCGGGCTGGTCCGGCCCCGGCGGGAAGAGGAGGGGGATCCCGGCCAAGGTAACCCTCACTGCAAGGATCCGTGAGGATGAGCACTGAGGTGCGTCCTGACCCCTTTGGGACGAGGAGGCCCCAGTAATTCCTCCTGGCTTAGCCACTGTCGTTGCCTGGTGGGAGGCATGTCAGTTTCCTGTAATAACAACTGACCACAAACTTGGTGGCTGGAAACAACAGGAATTTACGTATTTTTTTCACAGTCCTGGAGGCCAGAAGTCCGAACTCCAGGTGTTGGCAGAGCCAGACCCCCTCCAGGGGCTCTGAGGGGGAATCTGCCCTTCACCTCTTCTGGCTTCAGGAGGCTGCGGGCCTTCCTGGGCTTGAGGCTGCGTCAGTCCAACACGACCTCCTCTTCTTCCGTGCATCTGTCTCAGGACTTCTCCTGCCGCTCTTATAAGGGGGCCTGTGACAGCATTTAGGGCCCACCCGATAATCCATGATAAACACCTTCCAAATGAGATCCTTAACTTCATCACAGTATTTGCAAAACAGGTTCCTTCACAGGTTCCCGAGATTAGAAAACATGTATCTTTTGGGAGGCAGTTCAGACAGTCACAGGAAGGTCAAGAACTTTGGAAGTCTGACCAAGTTAGAGCCGGCCCACTGCTGCCCACTGCCACCCGGGCCACCGCCGCCAGGGCCACCACTGCTGCCTGGGCCCACCACCGCCCGGGCCCACCGCCTCCTGGACTACCACAACCCGGGCCCACCACCGCCCGTGCCACCACCACCAGGGCCACCACTGCTGTCCGGGCCCATTGCCACCCAGGCCCACCACCGCCCGGGCCACCAAAACCCGGGTCCACCACCACCCAGGGCCCACCGCCTCCTGGACTACCACTGCCTGGGCCATCACCACCCAGGCCCACCACCGCCCGAGCCACCAAAACCCGGGCCCACTGCCACCGGGGCCATAGCCACCCAGGCCATCACCACCCGGGCCCACTGCCACCAGGGCCACCACCACAGCTCCTGGTACAAGTCCTGGAACAGAGCGTGCTCTTGAGAATTGTTGGCTGAAGAGTTTGGGGATAAAAGCCAACATGATAAGATCTAAAGCCAGGACTTACCCAGTAATCCTAAATTTTTGGATGTTTATTGACTAGATAACCTTATACCCAAACAGAAAGGGGGGCGGGGTGGGGGAAATGCAGGGAAAGGGCTCCACATAGAGCTCCCAGCGTTTTAAGTTGCAGGTGAGGCCAGTGAGAGAAAATGTCACTTACTTTCATAATCATTTCATAAAAGAACATTTTAACACCAAAAGAAAGGTCAATGCCTCAGAATAAAGAACAGTCCTTAAAATTAAATAAACCTCTCCTCATTAAAAATTCACTTCACAGTCCTTTTTTTGTCTCCTCAGTTCGCCAGAGACAAATGAAATTCCTTCACAGACCTGCACCAGTTTGCAAATGGGCCTTTGAAAGCAACCTCAGAGAGAAGACAAAAATGTCAAAAGGGAAAAGCCACTTAATCTTAGGAATGAAGGAACGAGCGTCTATTGTTCAGAGAGCCTCCCCTTCCCCAAAATACCCCAAACTGGCCATCGGAAGTCTAAGGCCTCAGCCTAACCTTGACCCTTCCCCACCACGGGGCAGATGCTGACAGTGAACACAGGGAGCTCCTTGGGGTGACACCGATGACTTCAGACCTGTGATATCAAACAGGCTGGGCCCCTCCCTCCAGCCTCTGCCCTCAGATTTCTTCTCCCTCATGAGCAACTCAACCTCCCCTTTCACGCTGCAACAATGTCCCAAAGGCCTTTGCCCACTCGGTGCCTGTCTCTTACCCCTCCAGCCTCACCAGGTAGGCGTGTGGTATGCACGGGCTCCTATGCATACATGTGCACCCTTCAAGAGCATCTTCCCTCCTCAGGAGGCATCCTAGGGTTTTCCAGCACCAACTGTGTCCTAAAGACCTAATACGTCCCCAGCACCAGGCCCAGGTGAGGCGAGTCCCTGGGGCCCCAGCTGGGGAAGGCAGCCAGGAAGGAGGCAGGTCCCGCCAGGTGCTATGTGACCAGAGGGTTTCACTGCTGGACTCCACAAAGCTCTCAGGACATCCCACATTAAAAGCCACTGAATCCCTAAACCCTAAACCCAAACCTGGTGAAGCCCTGAAGTCAGACAAAGAGCCCACTCAGGACTCTCCTGTATTGCTGATTGACTTGACATGGGCGCAGCAGGCTGGAGGACAAACACAACCAAATGTCTCACAGACGAGCCAGACCAGGGCTGGAGGGAGTGGGGTGGGCCTGTGCTGGCCAGTGGGCAGAAAGTTTCAGTTTTGCAGAATGAATAATTCTCAAGATCTGCTGTGCATCACTGTGCCTATTGATAACAATACTGTCTGAACAATTAATTTTTAAGAGGGTAGTTCTCATGTTATCTGTTGTTACCGCGCTAAAAAATTGTTTTACAATACACTGAAAAGAAAATGCAGACCCTTTTGACCCTGTAATGCCACTATGAGGAATTCTAAGAAAACATCAAAGATCCATCCACATTTTAGGTATAAGAATATTTATTGCAGTTATATGTAACAGTAAAAGCATTGGGGAAAATGGCAATCTCTACCTCTCGGGACCTCTTGCAGCTAAATAAAGATTACCCTGTAGAAGAATCCTTAGTGGTATTTTTTTTAAAAAAGTAGTGGCTGTATAAGAACCATAAGCTAAGATGTTCGGTGGTGTTTGTCGCCGCTGTGAAGAAGCAAAAAGAACGGGAACCATTGGATTCATAACTGTCCCACAGGAGCCAGGACAGAAACTGGTGGTACAAGGCGACCACCACCCTCTGGGTTCCGGCTCTCAATTCTGAATTCACTGGGGCACTCGGCAGGGGGCAGGGGGCAGGGGGCGGAGAGAGAGGGGGAAGGGGAAGTTGTTGATGGGGAAAGAAAGGAGAGAGAAGAGGGAGGTGGCAGGAGGGCGCGCAGGAACCGCTCCTTACCCACACCTGTCCCTTCGCCTCCTTCTCTCCTCTCTGTTCACCCCACCCCTGACCGCACCACAAGCAGATGGTGGTCCTCCGGGCAGTGGTGGCAGCATACCCCATGGGGCTCTCCCCAAGTTCCAGCGCTGTCCTGCCCCATCTCAGCAAAGATCCCCGTGCCAGAGCTGGCAGGGAAGCCACAAACCCCCCACACACACACACACACACACACACACCAAGGGACCACCCACATTTGGGTACAAGTCCACATCACAGCACACGCAAAGGAGCTGAGACAGGCTGTCGCTATGTCCAGGCCCGTTCTAGGGAGGCCCAAGGGGTGGACATGAGGAGAGCCCCCCTGCGAGGCGGGCTGGGTGCGCAGAGTGAGAAGATATTCTAGTTAAAGAGCTCTCAGGCCCAGATTTATAGAATAAAATCCGTACCGATCACAAACGATGTGACACGCATCACTCAACGAGGAAGGTTAATGCCATTGTTCTCATTTCACAGCTCAGGAAAGCGAGGCCCAAGGAAACCAAGCCGCTCCCTGAAGGCCGTGCAGATAAAAAGCATCCGTGCAAGATTTTGAACCCAGTCATCCAACTCTAGAGTGTCCCACGCCTTCCACTGCCTCCACTATCCGTGTCACGTCCCTGTGACTGCTCCACTCCAGGGACAGCACCCAGAAGGACCTATACTAAAAGGCTCATAGTGTAACCCCGCTGGTAATGGGTGTTCTCTGTGCTCTTGTCCATAGTTTCTGTGATGAACACACATTTCCTTCGTAATTAGAGAAAACTAACTTGTATTTAAAACAGAACAGAAAGGCCTCTGTGTTCCCTGAGGTCCCGAGAAGCTCTCAAAGCTCAGAGCAGCCCCCGTAGAGAACAAGCCTCGCTGTAGCACATCCCCGGGACTGAGCTCCAGCCTCGCTCCGTGCCCAGCAGGACGGAGTCCAGCTGCCTCTCTGGTATCCGGGAGCAGAAGCCACATGGTCGCAGGGGTCAGCTGAGTGGCCTTCTCCCCTCAGTCAGAGATTCCAAAAGGGATCGCCAAGGGCAGCTCCACAGTGTATTATCCTCCCTTACGCCCCCACTCGCGGAATCCCCCCACGCAAAGGGTAGGGTGGGCAGGCTCCTGGGGCTGTCAGGCTGCAGAGGATTGACTGTGCAGGACCGGCCCCCTAACTCCTTTCTTGCTTGTTCTAAAAGGTTCTCTCTCCTGTGCCTGATGAGAGATCTGACTCAAGTACTCCATTTTAGGAGTTCTAGGAGCACAGGAAGCCGTTTCTGCCTCAGTGCCTTTGCACTTGCTATACCCTTTGAACACCCTTCATACAACTAGCTGGGCCTGCAGGTCTCAACTTGGAGTCACTGCCCCTGGAGTCTCCTGACCTCACTAAGTCCCAAGAGCAGCAGCCCCAGGCCAAAGGTCACAGACTCAAAAGAATAAAACTGGTCCAGTATAAGTGGCTGAGCGGCTATGGCAGCAGACTTCTGGGCTGGACGACGATGGGAAGGGTGGGTACCCAGCCCGAAAGGAGCAGCCATGGCGCAGCCCTAGTCCGGTGGCTGTCTCACAAAAATGTAGGCTGTGCTGCTGAATGTCTAGTTTTCCAAGAGGAGCCAGAATGCCAGATTTCCGTGCACTCTATTTAGATTGTTCATATCACCTTCCATAGGCACCAGCAGGTGGCCCAGGTCTCTCTTCTGGGTCCCTGTCGTTGAGGCCAGCCCACTGCAGCTTGACCGTCTCTTGCCCGTCTCCTGGTTCCCCACCCCATGCCCAAATTCAGGCCTTACTCCCTCTCACTCCTGTCCTCAGCTCACACCCGAGGGTCCTCAGCTCACCTGCCGAGGGTCCGGGCTCTGACCTAGCTGATGTCATGCCCAGAAGGCAAAGCGCTGGCCCCATCTGTAACCCAACAGGAGGGAAAGAGTCCGGGCCACTCAGGGTTCTTCAAAGGCTGCCAGTCTTCTGCGAGTGCCCGGCAGCCTCCGTTGCCAAACCACCAGGGACCACAGACACATGCCAGCCCCGCCCCTGGAGTTGGTGAGCTATTTCCCAACACATCCTGTCCTCTCACCCACAATCTGCAAACCAGCATGTGCGCCTCCATTTCACTAATTGCTGGCTGACTGATGGCGCTGCGACGGCCTGCTGGCTCCTGGTACCAGCAGGCCGGAGCCAGACTGGAGCCTCAGGGAGGCGCTGCCTGGACCCACGTGGGCCGGGACAGGGATCTGACCTCTGCCCAGTGCCATGGGCCCGGGGATCCTTACCCTCGTATTCGGGAGCCTGGTCCCAACAGTTCCTAGCGCTGGAGCTCAGTTCCCATACTCCCCGGAGTAGCCTTCCTGCTAGAACAAGGCTGTCAGTCTCTCGACCTCCCTGGGCCCTCCCTCCACTGACCCACAGGGACACTGCCTGAGGGGCTAGTGGTGGCGGCCATGGCAGGGAGGTGCCCCACCCCAATGCCAGCTTCCAGGCCGAAACCATTCACTAGGTCCACACCTGTGAGGACACGCTGACCCCCCTCTGAGCAGCGCCCGCCTCTGCCCATTGAGCTCGCACAGCAGCCTGGTGAGGCTGGCACTACGTAGCCTTTCTACAGACTCGGAAACCACAGCACAGAGAGGTCAAGTGACTTTCCCAAAGCCACATAGCTCATAAGACTCCAAAGCATGAACTGCTTGCTCTGTGCTCATCAAGAGTCTCCAGCAGCTCCTGCAGATGTGCTTTCGTCGCGCGGAAACATGCTCGCCATCCATTATTAAGTGATGAAAGTGGCAAAAGGACACAGAGTACAATCCCGTTGGGAGGGAAACACACAGATAGGGACATGTAGTTGCAGAGGCGACGACGTGAGAAGCCATGTCACAAGAACAAGGCGGAGGAGGACGCTGGTGACCCCAGCCGAACCCAGGCTACCGCCTCACGCATCGCCCACGTGGCCAACCTCCAGGAGGTCACTCACCCTCACCAAATCTCAGTCTGCTCGTTTGTAAAGGAGAGGCCGCACCTGACGCCGTCGGTGTACGGGGTACACAGAGCAGATCCCCGAGAGTATTGTTCCATTTCTATGCAACGTCCAGAAAAGGTAAACTTTCTCAGACAGCAAACAGAGAGTGGTAGCCTGGGGCTGAGGGTCAGGAATGGGGATTAACGATAATGGGGCCTGAGAGATTTTATGGGGACAGCGGAAATATTCTGAAACCTGGACTACGTCAATGGTCGCACAACACGGTAAATGTATTCAAACTCTTTGCATTAAAATTGTTCATTCATTAAAGTGGGTGGGTTTTACTATATGTAAATTATACCTCAATAAAATGCTTTCAAGCTTATATAAAGCAGCGAGTACCTTGCAGGCCCTCAGTGTGTGGGGGTGGTTATTATCACGGCCAGTGCTGGTGGGATTGCTGACTGACGAAGAGGTATGTGCAGTGAATTAAAATGTTTGCGGCTGTCTGTGTTTTTTAGGTTTGTACAATAAAATGTGTACATCCTGCATAATAAAAAGAGAAAGGGGGAAACTCAGTTCCATTAAAATATCATTGAAGGAAGGGATCCCTGTTATCATGGGGGTGATTTTAATTTTCTTCCTTTGGCTTATTTCCTATTTTGCAACAGTAACTATTATATATGCACGGCTTGGATTGAACAGTAGACTGTTATTTTCGTCTATAGCTTATTTTATGTTCAGCCGGTGCTAGACACTGTGAAGCACCCAGAGGAACAGGAGAGATTGTCCCCCAGGGTCTTTCCATCTGGAGTGGAGGCAGGGCAGATAAAAGACCGATCTGGGAAGCTAAAAAACAAGGAGGCAGTCTGTGCGAAGGAAGCACATGTGTGCTCCCTGCAGGGCTAGTGGACCTCAGGGATACGGAACCCTCATCGGTTGGACCGCCGGGGGAGAGGGCCTGAGAAGACACTCAAAGAGGAGGACTGCCCATTCCCTCCCTAAATATTAACTGAGCACCAACTGTATACCAGAGCACGCCAGGATCGGGGGACGCAGGGTGACAGGGCTGATCGGTTAGTTCCCCGATCCACGATTCCACATTCCCAGCCGCCCCAACCTGGACCTGCGCACAGTGCCTGCCAATTACCCTGTGCCGGGAGAGGGTAGGGGACGGGCACCCGCCCTGCAGGCTCCCCCTTGCCCAGGCCCCCATCCACAGCTGCACAAGGTCACGAGTTAGGGAAGGCCCAGGATTTTGAGAAGGTCTAGCTTCTCGTCCCAGCACTACCACTAAGTCCGAGGAATAAAGCCCTTTCTTCACCAGCCATCGTTTCCCCTCTATAAAAACAAGAGCATAATGGTTAGGTGCACAGCTCTGAGGCCAGAAACTTCCAGGTTCAAGCTGGCTGTGCTGCTTCACCAGCTCCTTGACCTCCACCGAGTGACTCGGCCCCCTGAAGCTCCGTTTTCTCTTCTAAACAAATGGCTGGCGGGACAGCACCTAACTCAGAGAGCTTTAGTCCGGTAGGGAAGACGAACCAGCGCAATGCATGGAAGGCAGTCGAGGGTGCCAGGCACACACTTGGCAGACACGGACTACAGTTACAGCTCGCTTCCAAGTCGACAATTGTCGGAGGATGGCTCCAGAGCAGTGTTTGTCAGCTGCCAGTCTGCCAGAAATTTCGTGCTGGTCCGCGAAAGAGTTAACCACCCTGATGTTGTATGAAGATTATAGACCCAGTGATCTTAGTCGAATTCACTTATGCCCAGGCTGATTTCTGCTTTAGCGGTCCCTGAAATAATCCTCCCGTTTTTAGTGATCCCCAAGTGTAAAAAGGTTGGAAACCACTGGGATCTGGAATTCCTGGGGTGTCCCAACCTGGAAGATGCTGAGGTAATAAAAAGCACCAGCTCAGCAATTGTAAATCTAACAGCCTAGGAGGCCTAGAGAGCGTGCAGGAAAGAGGCTGTAAAACCAGTTGAGGAAAACAAAAGACTGTAGTCCTCCGATTAGTGGTTCCCTTCTCCTCACCCGGATCCCTAGTCCAGCACTGCCACCTGCTGGCTGAAAAGCAGCTTTGCAAGAAAAGACACCTTCCTCACTGACTGGGGGAGTATCTGGAATAAACCTCAAATTCCAGAAGAAACAGATGGGATAAGAGTCTTAGAAATGGGGCCGAGGAGGCATGAGGGTGATTTCACTGGGAAAGTGTATGTGGAAGGGGTTTGGGATGCGGAGCTATGAGACCCGAGTTCAAATCCCAGCTTTTCGACTATGGATAAATGGTGTTATCGCCCCCGGCCTCTGTGTGCTCATCTATAAAATGGGGAAAATAAAGTATCCTTCTTGGATGATGATCCATTTAAAGTACCCGACATAGCTTCGGACTCCATAAAGGTTACTTTTCCCTCTGGACATCTCCTAAACATCACAGCCCCAGGATTTAGACTGTGAGGGGGTCCTCATGCTCTGTTGTATGTCATCATTCCTAAGCATTTGTCAAAAATACAGATGCCCAGGCCCCACCGGTGCTGCTGTGACTCTGCTCTCTGGGATAATGGCCTAGGAGTCTGCATCTGAGGAGATTCTCATGTGAGTCTTATGCCACCCCAAGTTTGAGGGTCATCGTGTGGTGCAAAGAACAGCAGGGTACGAGTTCTAGTTCTGTCCTCTCAGGCTCCACTCCCCCAGTGAAAAGTGGCCAAGAGTCCTGCCTGGCACGCCTCTCTGCAGGGCAAGGCGGGGATGGGCTGACCGATGCCAACCGGACATGAGCAGCAGGCGTGGTCAGAACAGCGGGGTGCTCTCCCCCGCCAGCGCTCTCTCCTTGAGAATGAGAAGCATGGGCAGAGACGAAGTCCCTGGAGCCACTGTGGGGATGGAGAGCAGTGAGGGGGTGGGGACAGAGGAGGGGCACAGAATGCCCAGGGACAGACATGCAGGGCGGTGAGTCCCACACGCAACTCCAGCAGGAGCTCATCACCTGTGAGCTATGTAATCTGTCCCAGCAAGAACAAGGAAGAAGAGAGAACCCCAGCTGTGGGACTCACAACAGTTACCAGAACAGGCTGACCCCCTTCTGAGAAGCCACCGGGAAGAGGGAGAAGAATCCTGGTGATGCCTAAAGCAGCCGCCCCTCCAGTCTCCTGGGGCCCTCCCAGGTCACCTTCCTCTCCCCTCCTGGTTGCTGGCATCCTGGCCAGATGCACAACCTTCCTGCACCCTGGAGATGGTTAGGGTCTCCATTTTACAGATGGTAAAATCGAGGCTCAGAGAGGAGAAGGGGTCCCCTTGCCCAGCATGTCTTAATGGCTCCTCAGCCCAAGGCTTACGAAACCCTCGTGGGAGAATCCTATTCTCTTCCTTCCTCCTAGGTTCTTTGGCTGGTCTAACAATTCAGTTGATAAAAGATTAGTAGGAGAAAAATTATATTCCATACATATGGAAGCCCCATTAAAAATACAAGACTCACCTAGACTTGTTGATCTTTGAATATATATATGTATCCTGATTTATTGATGTCGCCCCATTAATAAAATAAAATTATAATAAAAAATAAATAAATAAATAAAATTCACACAACCAAAAAAAAAAAATACAAGACTCAGAAAAGTGGCCAAGCAGACAGCATATATACCTTTGAGACTAAGAAACTGTATATTTGTGAAGAACTGATAAGACAGAAAAGTTTGGACTCAGGGTAGTAAGCAAGTGAAGAAGTAATAAGGTTTGTCCAGACAGACAGCTTCCTCTGCCCTCAATTCCCCATCTCTGGTGATAAGGATGTCTCCCGTCCCTGCTGGCACAGGGAGGGCGCCTGTCACGGGGGAGGCTTCTTTCCTGCTTTCAGGGGCACAAAGGAGGTCAGAATGTCCTTCTTGCACTGGCTGTTTCTCAAAATAACTTTAATGCAAGATAATCAATATGTCAAAGCAGCATATTTGGGGGGGGCAGGCTCTCCTTCAGTAGCCAGGGCAAGCATCACACTAGTCCCCCTTATCCACAAGAGATACAGTTCAAGACCCCTGATGGAGGCCCGAAACCGCCAATAGTACCGAACCCTATATGTATATAAATATATATACATTGTTCTTCCTGCACACACATGCCTGTGATATAGTCGATAAATTAGGCCCAGTAAGAGATTAACAATAACTCATAATAAAATGGAACGATAGCAATACACTGTAATAAAAGTTATGTAAATGTGGTCTCTCTCGCGAAACATCTTACTGCATACTGTGCTTACATTTTCACTTAAAGGCAGCACATTGTGGCTTCTCTTTGGCATGTCCGAATTGCCACCATCACCGTTCTCTCGCTCGGGGGCCGTTATGAAGTAAAATGAGGATGACTAGAACACAAGCTCTGGGAGCGACACAGAGATAGTTGATCTGATCATTAAAATGGCTCCTGAGTGACTACCGGTCGCGGGAGCGTCAACAGCGTGGAGAGGATGTCGGGTAACCAAGTGAGTCACGCGATTTCAGCATGCAACTCAGAAACGGCAGGCTTTTTAAAACCTCTGAATTGTTTATTTGAAGAATTTTCCATTTAATATTTTTGGACCGAGGTTGACCGTGGGTAACTGAAACTGCAGAAAATGAAACCACCGATCAGGGGAAACTACTGAGGAGAAACCGAGAGATGAGATGTAATTTATCCAGGAACGCACAGCAGAGTTGAACCCGTGGTGGGGTTCAGCCGGTTCGCACCGGTTCAGCAGAACTGATACCTAATTTTTTGTTGAGTTTGGTGAACCAGTTGTTAAAATGGCACTTATAGTCAGGGTTCTCTCTAAGGTGGGCACCTGGGCAGCCGCCCAATGTGGAAATCACTAATTTTCATTGCTTACTCTTTTTTAACATTCACGTGCACAACAGCGTATTATAAGCGCCCATCGTAATGTTCATTCTGTCCATAGGTGAAAAAAAAATTGATGGAACTATGCTTGTAATATTTATTTATTCATTTCATAAAACTCATTATACCTTTGATGAAATACTACATTTTAATTCCCTCGTGTTTGTTACTTCAGTAAGCAAACATGTAACATAAAGAGAAAAAGTGCCAAACAACTAGGGGGTGACAAGCTGTCATTTGTTTCAGCTCTGTGTTACACCCATAATTCCCCCAAATATTATGAGTATTATTTAATTTTTATTAATATTTTATACTCTTTCTTATCATCTACTTTAGTTTTGTGTATGTCTTTTATTGTTCTTATTTAAGTATTAAATGCATGAAATAATAAACTGCCTTTCAGTATATTATTTTTTTAAACGGTCATTAGGGCAAAGAACTGGTTGTTAAATTATTTGAATCCCACCTCTGAATTGAACCTCAGACCAGCAAAGTCACATATTTTTATTCCCACAACAGATAAGAGTTTGGACCAGAGGACCCATCCCCCTTCTCTCTGCTTTTGTTCAACCTTTTAAGATTCCAGAGCCCCACCTTATTCTTTTAGGTTCATCTCCCTCTGGTCCCTCAGTGAACCAACAGCTCAAGCTAAGGTAGCCTCCTCTCTGTCCCTGGAGCAAACCTCCAGGCTTCCCACTTGTTTTCTCTCTTCCAAACTTCCCTCCACCCCATCCAACCTCAGGCCTACTCTTGCATATTTGTGAACACTCCAGTTCTTCAAAGCCCAGCTCAATTCTCACCAGCTCCAGGAAGCCTGCTCCAATCCACTCAGGGAGAAATAACATCGGCTTGATGTGCAGGGCACTGGGGTCAGAAATGCCAACCATTCGGCGAGCCTGTGTGCCAGGCACTGTGTATACATACACAGTGCATGTAGTAGAGGTACAGGCACTTCAAGCACAGTGCCTGGCATACTTATCCTCCAAACTGCCCTTTGGGGTGAGAACCAATAACACACCCATTTCGCAGATGTGAAAATCAAGTCTCAGATCACTGTCATGATACCCTGAAGGTTTGTTTGAAAGGCTGTCATACTGAAGAGACAGGCTCGGGGACCCCTCTAGGGCCTAGCACCTTGGAGATGCTAAAAACATTTTTCTAAAAGAATGAGTGAGTGAGTTCAAGCATGGACCTAGGACAAGAACCATGGAGCCCCCTGCTCCATGGTCCCGACACTGTAAGTGCAGCTGGTCAGTGGCAGGGCATCCTGAAGTCCTAGAGGAAGCCGTGGGTAGCTTGGGTCAATCCATCTTGCTGACCTGAGAAAGCACTTGGCGGGCGAGCCACCAGAGGCAAGCAAAGGACCGCCAGTTACATGTCGCAGGAGGCGCTATAAACAGTAACTGTGGCCAGCAGTGGCTTGGTTACCCAGTGGGTTCAGGCAGCGTTTCTCAAAGCCGTTTCCACAGAAGTCTAATTTGAGAGGTGAGCTATAAGAATGGCTCTCGTTATCTGACAGCACACCAAAGGAACGAGCGGTTTCCTTTTCCACTCACAGGGTACGTGTGATGGGCCTGTGACGTCTATAATACGGCATCGTTATGGAGCAAAATGCACTGGACAGGGAAAATAGGTACAGGGAAAGTTTATAAAGGGAAGGGTTCATGTGTGCTGCAGGGTCACTAGGAAGGCTTCCTGGAAGAGTGGGGCTTCGACCTGAGCAGAGAGGACAGCAGGGACTGTCCCGGGAAGGGAAGAGCATCCAGCGAACGTCAGCCTGGGGGTGCCAGTGAGCACAGCCTGGGCCTCATGAACTCTGCTCTGGGCGAACAGGAAGTCTGCTCCCAGGAAGACCGTCTCTGACAGGAGAGACCAGCCAAGCACTGGGAGCTGGCGGCTCTGTTGATGTTTTCTGAGGAATAGAGTCGTCTCCAGGTCCCGGAGGTAATGAGGAGTGGCAGACGGTCTGTGGAGCAGAATGGAGCATTTGCTGCCCCAGCTTGCTACATTTGCTTCTTGGACGGATCTGCGATTGGCCCCAGTAGCTCCTCCAACCCCTCTAGGGCAGGCTGGGTTGGGAACCACATCCTCGGAAGAGGCAGAAACCCAATGAAGCTTGCACAGGTGTAAAGGTGGTTAGAGGGAGATTCAGGGGTGTTTCAGGGAAGGTAAGGGCAGGGGGCCTGGGCCAGCTTGGGAGAAACTAGAAAAATGCAGAGCCAGGGCAGGGGCTCTGTCTGTGTCTGGATACCCCTCTCTCTCTCTCTCTCTCTCTCTCTCTCTCTCTCTCTCTCTCTCACACACACACACACACACACACACACACACACACATGCACCAGGTCGGTTTTTCTCAGCAGGGGGAGATACGTGGAGAGCTGGGGGGATTAGAAAGGCATCAGTGAGAAGGCAGTACTTTATCTTCCGGGGGAGAACCCAAGATGGCCATTCATCTCATCTTCCAGCTTCAGAATCTGCGGCCTCCTGGCAGAGTCTAAGGTTAAACTCACTCCTCCTGCCCAGATCCTATCCATTTCCTGAAAGGTGAGCAGGTATAAGTTCAAGAGAGTAGGTTGGAAGGGCTCCCATGGACCTAGAATCCAGCCATGAAAAGCCCAGGAGCCCTGGCCGGTTGGCTCAGCAGTAGAGCGTCAGCCTGGCGTGCGGGGGACCCGGGTTCGATTCCCGGCCAGGGCACATAGGAGAAGCGCCCATCTGCTTCTCCACCCCCCCCCCCTCCTTCCTCTCTGTCTCTCTCTTCCCCTCCCGCAGCGAGGCTCCATTGGAGCAAAGATGGCCCGGGCACTGGGGATGGCTCCTTGGCCTCTGCCCCAGGCGCTAGAGTGGCTCTGGTTGCGGCAGAGCGACGCCCTGGAGGGGCAGAGCATCGCCCCCTGGTGGGCAGAGCATCGCCCCTGGTGGGCGTGCCGGGTGGATCCCTGGTCGGGCGCATGCGGGAGTCTGTCTGACTGTCTCTCCCCGTTTCCAGCTTCAGAAAAATACAAAAAAAAAAAAAAGCCCAGGAGATACAATGGGAGCGGCAGAGGAGAAGCCGTCCGCCCTAGCGTCCCCCCTTCCCTTCTCTGCACAGAAGACCCATGGCCTCGGGTTTGCATGAGTGAGGCCCAGGGAAGCAGCTTGAGAGAGAGGCTGAAACCATTCCCTGCTTGGGTCTTGAGCGCTCAGTGCAGGGATCAGAACTGACCAGAAGATGGAGCCAAACACCCTGGAAAACGGAACAGTTTCACTTGGTGGGTTTTCATTTCCTGGGCTACAGGTGCAGAAAGTGAACCCCACAGGCAGAGGTAGATGCGCTCAAGGTCTCCCACTGGCTCGATAGAAGGGCTTGGACCCAGCCCCCTCTCCTGCCCCTGGGGCCAGCAATACCCTACCTCACTCTCCTCTTTTGCTGTGCCAGGACTCTGGTCAAGCTGGTTCGCTCCCGGATGCCCTGACCTAGGGACAGCTCCCTTGTGTGAGGTTAATGGGGGTTGGGGAGGGCCCTGGGGGCCGTGTAGTGAACCCTGAAGTGGATGGGCTCAGGGTTTTCTTGTGTTTCCCGTGTGGATAGACAATATGGTCAGACTCCCCATTGTTGAAACTCTCCCGCCACGCCCACCCCGCAGCCATGTTGACTTTGGACAAGCCTCTTCAGCTCTCCAGACCTGTTTCTCGCCTGGAATTTAGAACAATGATACTACAGACTCCTGGGTTGTTTGAGGGTTACATTAAGCAATTGCTAACAGCTCTGAGCACCCTGACTGTGGTAGAGCAGGGGTTCAATAAATATTAGGGGCTTTGCTGTTGCTAAGACTCTGTGTCAAAATGACCTAAATGAAACAACAAAGCACAGATGAACAGAATAGGCTTGACTGGTGCAAGGAACAATTTCATCGTGTGGCATGCCTCCTCCAGCCCCTCCCCTGACTGCCCTTCCTTCTGGGCTCCCAGGTTGGCGGGTTCCTGCAATTAACCATTTATGCTTCATGTTCCATTATTGGAACAGTAGTGACATGAGAGTTATTTATATCCTACTGCTCAAGGTCATCGCCGACGCCTGATTTTTCACACAGGTCTGCCTCCTGAGGGCACGTGTTATCACATGGTGCACAGAGTTAATCACTGCTGCAGACACTTGGTGTGCTGGGAGCTTGCCAGAAAGTACTGTGAATGTTCGGAAATTTTTTGAAGAACTGAATTTCAAATGTTTTGATCTCCGGCATCAATGGGTTAATTGAAGCATTTCTTCTTCTTGATGATCAGCTGCTGGTTCTGTGTGACAAGAAGAAAAGTCAGACTGTGCCAGAGGAGACAAGGCAGAAGGGAAGTGGCAGGGGCTATGGGGCCAAGGCACGTGGGAGCCCCCAGGGAGGCATGGGGGTCCCAGCCTCTGGCCTCACCAGGCATCCCCAAACTACGGCCCGTGGGCCGCATCCAGCCCCCTGAGGCCATTTATCCAGCCCCCACCGCACTTCCGGAAGGGGCACCTCTTTCATTGGTGGTCAGTGAGAGGAGCACTGTATGTGGCGGCCCTCCAAAGGTATGAGGGACAATGAACTGGCCCCCTGTGTAAAATGTTTGGGGACCCCTGTTCCCTTGTGCCCCGTCCAGGTGCCCTTCCGCTGCTGCTTCCGGCTCCCTCTCCACCGGGCGAAACCCTGCGTGCCTCCCGGCCCCTGACCCTCTCCTGCAGACTCCTCGGGACCCAGCAGAGGACCCCCACAGCCCCCCCAGTCCCTGGCCTCCAGCACAGGACTCTAGGGCGTCTGCTTCGCAGGTGTCCACGTCTCCTCAGAGACCCAGGGCCTCCTTCTGGAGACAGGAATGGCATCTCCTCCCATCTCCTCTCACGCAAGGCCGGGAACCTCATCTGCTCGGAGCAGTGGAAGGAGCTCCGGCCTGGAGCCTAGAGACCCTGGTCCCAGGTCAGACTGTCGGAGCAGTGGAAGGAGCTCCGGCCGGGAGTCCAGAGACCCTGGTCCCAGGTCAGACTGTCGGAGCAGTGGAAGGAGCTCCGGCCGGGAGCCCAGAGACCCTGGTCCCAGGTCAGACTGTCGGAGCAGTGGAAGGAGCTCTGGCCGGGAGCCCAGAGACCCTGGTCCCAGGTCAGACTGTCGGAGCAGTGGAAGGAGCTGTGCCCTGGAGTCCAGAGACCCTGGTCCCAGGTCAGACTGTCGGAGCAGTGGAAGGAGCTCTGGCCGGGAGCCCAGAGACCCTGGTCCCAGGTCAGGCTCTGTCGGAGCAGTGGAAGGAGCTCTGGCCGGGAGCCCAGAGACCCTGGTCCCAGGTCAGGCTCTGTCGGAGCAGTGGAAGGAGCTGTGCCCTGGAGTCCAGAGACCCTGGTCCCAGGTCAGGCTCTGTCGGAGCAGTGGAAGGAGCCCTGGCCGGGAGCCCAGAGACCCTGGTCCCAGGTCAGGCTCTGTCGGAGCAGTGGAAGGAGCTCTGGCCGGGAGCCCAGAGACCCTGGTCCCAGGTCAGACTGTCGGAGCAGTGGAAGGAGCCCTGGCCGGGAGCCCAGAGACCCTGGTCCCAGGTCAGACTCTGTCGGAGCAGTGGAAGGAGCTCCGGCCGGGAGTCCAGAGACCCTGGTCTCAGGTCAGACTCTGTCGGAGCAGTGGAAGGAGCTCCGGCCGGGAGCCCAGAGACCCTGGTCCCAGGTCAGACTGTCGGAGCAGTGGAAGGAGCTCCGGCCGGGAGCCCAGAGACCCTGGTCCCAGGTCAGACTGTCGGAGCAGTGGAAGGAGCTCCGGCCGGGAGTCCAGAGACCCTGGTCCCAGGTCAGACTGTCGGAGCAGTGGAAGGAGCTCCGGCCGGGAGCCCAGAGACCCTGGTCCCAGGTCAGACTGTCGGAGCAGTGGAAGGAGCTCCGGCCGGGAGCCCAGAGACCCTGGTCCCAGGTCAGACTGTCGGAGCAGTGGAAGGAGCTCTGGCCGGGAGCCCAGAGACCCTGGTCTCAGGTCAGGCTCTGTCGGAGCAGTGGAAGGAGCTCTGGCCGGGAGCCTAGAGACCCTGGTCCCAGGTCAGGCTCTGCTCTGACACCTGACACTGGGCACTCCCTCCAGCCACCCTGGGGTGACAGCAGCCCTTCAGCCAGAGTTTACCTGCCCTGGGGGTTCGCAGCCCTGTGATCAACCCGACTCTGCTCTGATTCCTGGGGTGACCACTGGCTGATTCTTGGGGTGACCACTGGCAAGTCCCTTCCCCCTTCGGGACTGCTTCCCTCATATTTCAGAGTGCTGGGAGTCCAAGCGCACGGGTTGGAGACTCTTAGTAGCCCGTGTGCAGCTTCCTTGTCACTGCTACTGCTACTGCTGTCACAGCCTCTGTCCTCCTGCTGGGAGACACAATGCCAACGTGGGGTCCTGGACCTGGGCCAGGTGGTCCCACAGCGTCTGGTGCCCTCGCTGCCCTCAGAGGATGCCCCCCTCCTCCACACCCTCAGGGAGGAGTGGAGTATGTCCAGGCGCTGCAACGAGAAGAGGAGCCATTGTGGGGAGGCACGCTGAGCACCCGAGGCAGTCCAGACCACTTCAGTGGAGAGACACGGGGTTTAGTCCAAATTCTGACACTGGTTTCTCAGAGGCCGTGGCCTCAAACTATAAATGGTGGGTACTAGATTCTTTCCCGAGAGCGTGGGGAAGTGGGAGGGGAGGAGAGAGCCTCCGGGCCCAGAGGGGCTACAGGGAGCACAGAGCAGGAAACAGCAGCTGGGGAGCAGGAGGGGCATCTGTCCCCAGTGTGCAACCTCAGGAGCCACCGTGGCAGAAGGCAGCTCCGCCCCATTCATCCGCTGCTTCACCGGCTTCAAGGAGAAGCCTGTTTGGAAGGTCAGTCTCCAGGGGCAAAGGGAAGCTACTGGGGAGCGCTGCTCCCTGAGACAAAGGGCCCCCAGAGGGCTCCGGCCTGGCCCCTGACCAGCCGAGGGGAGGCCACTGCCCTGTCGCAGGCCCCTGGGCCCTCCTCAGTCATTTATACAGGTGGGGTTTGAATCCACTCAGGTGGCCATTGAACATCGACTCGTCCATTCACAAAACAACAACATTACTTCAGTTAGCCAACAGCTTCGTCCCTGAGCTGAGCGGAGCCACTGCCTCCTGCTCCCAGAACCCAGCAGACAGCTCCCTACCAAGAACAGCCCAAACCTGGGCCGCGCGCGCCCCCCAGAGAGAGCCTCCACCTGTGCGCTGGCGGAACCGGCTCAGCCTCATTTCCAGACGGTTCTGACCCGACCCGGCGTGGGCACAGGAGCCTCAGCATCTGCTCCCCTGCCCTGCGGCCCCTCACCTCACCAGGCCTGCACCCCAGCCTCCCCTCCAGCCTCCCCTCGGCTCCCCTCCAGCCTCCCCTCCAGCCTCCCCTCCAGCCTCCCCTCGGCTCCCCTCCAGCCTCCCCTCCAGCCTCCCCTCCAGCCTCCCCTCGGCTCCCCTCCAGCCTCCCCTCCAGGCTCCCCTCCAGCCTCCCCTCGGTTCCCCTCCAGCCTCCCCTCCAGCCTCCCCTCGGCTCCCCTCCAGCCTCCCCTCGGTTCCCCTCCAGCCTCCCCTCCAGCCTCCCCTCGGTTCCCCTCCAGCCTCCCCTCCAGCCTCCCCTCGGCTCCCCTCCAGCCTCCCCTCCAGCCTCCCCTCGGCTCCCCTCCAGCCTCCCCTCCAGCCTCCCCTCGGCTCCCCTCCAGCCTCCCCTCCAGCCTCCCCTCCAGCCTCCCCTCGGCTCCCCTCCAGCCTCCCCTCCAGCCTCCCCTCCAGCCTCCCCTCCAGCCTCAGCATCTGCTCCCCTGCCCTGCGGCTCCTCTCCAGGCCTGCACCCCAGCCTCCCCTCCAGCCTCCCCTCCAGCCTCCCCTCGGAGCCTCAGCATCTGCTCCCCTGCCCTGCGGCCCCTCACCTCACCAGGCCTGCACACCAGCCTCCCCTCCAGCCTCCCCTCGGCTCCCCGCCGCTCCTTCTCTCTGTCATTATCTGTGCCAAACCCTGAAGGCGGCAGCGGAGGAAAAGCAGGCTCGAGTGAGGGAGGCTGATCCGATGGTGTGACCCGAAGCTGGCAGGGTCTGCTTCCTCTCACGGCCACCTCTCTCCTTTCCCCTCCTCTTCTGGCATGTGCACAGTTTCTTAATCTTTCTCAAAGCACTTTCATATCTTTTATTCCATTGGAGCCCCACTGCCCTTTTCAGAAGTGGACATGGGTGGGATTATGGACCCATTTCACAGAAAGAGAAATGAAGGTCCAGAGAAGGAAAGTGACATCTCCAAAAAACACAGAGGGAGACTGGTGCTGTGGTAGGAGTGGAACTTTGGACTGCTTCCTCCCATCCAGGGTCCTTCCCCAGCCAAGCTGGCACAACCACGTTGCGGAAAACTCCCCGCTGCCCCATCAACAGTGAGGGGTGGCCCTACGGCTAAGCACTTCCTCCAGGAAGTACCTGGCGTCTCTGCTAAGCACTGCACAATGCTGAGGTCAGACTCAGGGCTCCTGTGGGCTGTGGCGTGGGATGCTGGACACCTGGTGTATGTAATGACAAGTGATCATGTATGTGTGATGTATGTCAACATGACATGCCTGAGCTCGTTCATGCGGTCTTTAACAACTCACAGATACGAGCGGCTGTTTCTACTCACAGCTGGCACAGCCTCTGACCCAGTATTGTTGGTCTATGGCCCCAAACTAACTGATAAATATTCTTTTTTCCTGTAAATCCTAATCAGACCTCTGGTGACTCTGGGGAGGGTTTCCTGTTGAGTTCATGCCCCAAGTCACAGCCCCCTGAAGAATATGACCAGGACACACAGAAAAAGAAAATCCCCTGCAGGCCTGAGCTCGGGGACCTCAACATTTTAGGACAGAATCCATCCTGACTGAGCTATCCTCTGTGGACAGCAATCTGAGAACAAAATCACCGCAGCGGGCACCTGCCTGGCACGTGACAGTTTACAGAGCCTGTGTGTGGGCATTGTCCTCCACGATGAACACATCTGCCCTGTGAGGCCCATACTATTCACCCTCTGGACAGGTAAGGAAACAGAGGCCCAGACAGGTGACTTTCCCAAGCACCGGCCGGGAGTCAGTGCTCAGAGTCCGCTCGGCCTGAAACCTCGTGGATCTCCTGATGAGAGGAGATGGGTCAGGCTGAGGCTCAGGCTGCAGGGGGAGGACCCTCCTTGTTTCCTGCTCTCTGTCTCCCTCGGCAAGGCCTTGGCCTCCAAGAGCCCAGAGCCTAAAGGGACGGTGCCTCCAGCCCTGGAAGCACAGGCTGCAGGCACCCAGAGCCCTGACACTTTGTTTAGGAGCAAGATCGAGGGCCACTAGGAACGACCCCTCCATTCTTCATGACTCTGCGTCCCTGCCCATCAAAGCCTGGAGGCACTGGACTTTCTAGGCATGGTCTTAGTGGATAGAATTAGGAACAGTGGATGAAATTTATAAAGAGGCAAATTTTAGCTCCACATAAAGCAGAACTTCCTTAAAGTCAAAGCTGTTCTAAAATGGAATAAGCTGTCTCTTAAAGTGATGAGCCTCCCAAAACTAGAGACGTCCTGCTAGAGAGATAATAAAACAGAGCACTTCAAAGTGTAGCTCACTTGCATCAGCATGAATGACCTGGGTGGGGGGATTCTTAAAGGGGCAGATCTCTGGGACCCAATCAGGGTGAGGAGATAGACTCCTACATGTACCCGACCAGGATCCACCTAGCAACCCCCATCTAGACCCAATGCTCAAATCAAATGAGCTATCCTCAGTGCCTAAGGCCAATGCTTGGACCAACCAAGCTATCCTTAGCACCTGGGACTAACACTCAAAAGTTTGAGCCACTGGCTACAAGATGGGAAGAAAGAGAAGGACGAGAGAGGGGAAGAGAAGCAGATGGTTGCTTCCCCTGTGTGCCCTGACCCGGGGATCAAACCTGGGACGTCCATACATCCCAGGTGATGTATGGACCAACGCTCTATCCACTGAGCCACCAGCCAGGGCTGGATTTAACCTTTTTAACAAGCCCCCAGGTGATTCTGATGCAGGATTGTAACTCACACATTAATGTTTGAGAGTTCTGCTCTGGAAGAATACTGTATGGAATTTTTTTCCCATTCATCTCTGCAATTCAATGATCCTACTGTCCTATGAAATATGACGGTACATATCTGAGTACTTGTGGAGGTGAGGGGCATCCTAAAGACAAATTACTTTTAAGTTACAAAGTCACCACTCCATGGTGGATGACAACGGACAGAGGAGATATTTGGGAGCAGCTGTGAATCCTCCCTGCTCCTCTGCCCGGTGCTCGCCTGACATGACAGCCTATCATCACAGGTCCCACCTCCCTAAGACTCAGGGGTCCCATCCAATCGCATCTCAACTCCCTTGCCTCCAAGGCCCAAACTCCTCAGTCACAGCAGGAACCAAGGAGGAGAACAGAGAAAAACGTCTATTCCCCGGGGCCCTCTCTGAAGTGTTGATACTCTCTCCCCTTCTGGTTTTCAGCCCCGAAGTGGACAAGCTGGTGTCCACTCGTCCTCAGGCATCATGGTCAGATGATGACAAATGTTTCTAGCCAAAGCCTGGGGCTCAATCTGCCCTCACCCCACACCACCGCCCCCTTTGATGTCCCTGTCAGCTGCAGGGCACACCTCCCTAAATTGTGGACACAATCCACGCCATTAACAGTGCTCTCCCCTCAGACCCAGTGATGCAATTTCTAGAAATAATCAGTTACATATTCAAAGATGTGCATAAAGTGGTACAACTACAGCATTATCAAAATAATAGCGCCAATAGAACATTAGCTAACACATGCATAGTTCTTGTTTCATTTCCTAAATGCTATTCTTATGTCAGTTTATTAAATCCTCACAATGACCCAGGAGCCAGGAACTACAATTATCCCATTTAGAACTTGTACATTGCCTTTCAGTAATTGATAGATAATTGGGAAAAGCCTAAGTATCTTAACGATAGGGGGTTCATCAAATAAATTATGGGACTTCCCTAAAATAAGATATTATGGAACCATATAAATAGAGTTAAAAATACTTAATGAGCCACAAATATGCTTTTAATGTTTGGTAATATAAAAAGCACAGATAAAACATTTCATATGATTCAAATTTGGATGAAAAGAAATACTGCGGGGAAGTTCTTGGCAGGAAGGGCTTTCTGGAGGGCTGGCACTGAGCCGGGGCTCAGAAACCTCTGCAGGGGCCTGGGGCACGCTGCAGCCTTGGAAGCCCTGTGAGCTGCTGACACTCATTGTCCCCAGGTGACGAGGCCCAGAGGGGGCACTGAACTTGAGATGCTCAGCACCCAGGGTCTAGAGATCGCTGTTCACTTCTGACACTTACTTACTACGGGGTGAGCACAGCCAACTCCTGTCCTCTCGGGGCTTTGGTTTCCCTGTTTGTACAAAGGTGGTAATGACACCTTCCCGACTCTCCCATGAGCCAGGCTGGAGATGCAAAGCACCTGTGAAGAACGGCTTGGGCCGAGGGGTTTCTAAGGCGATCAGGGAATAGAACTGGTCTCTCCCGGACCATTACCGAGTCCTTGCTATGGGCCTGAGTCTATATGAATGGCTGACAAGCACATTCAGGGACAGCTTCATGGGCGTGTGAGCGGTACAATCGCACAAGGGCCTACACCTGGGGGTTTCATGTCTACAGCCACCATCTTGAAATGCTTAATACCTTCCTCTCTGAATTCAGCTCCTGGAAGCAAAGTCCGATATGACAGTAAACATGTGCCAGGGGCCTGGGGCCTGGGCTCCCCCGAGGTGGGGCTCTGGGCACCTAGGAGGGTCTGTGTTCACCCACCCAGTGTCCCTGTGCCTGGGGCAGCACAGCTTTCAATAGGAAATAAAACACATCAGGACAGGCCGGAAAAGGAACCGAAGGGAAAGGTGCAAAGCTTGATTCTTGCTGTTTGAACAAGGAACCCCACATTCTCATTCTGCACGAGAGCCTGCAGAGTTAGTAGCTAGACCTGGGTAAGCACAAAATGTCCCTACAAGAAATCTGCTTGGCTCTGGCCAGGCGTAGACCATCGGCCCAGCACGTGGAAGTCCCAGGTTCGATTCTCGGCCAGGGCACACAGGAGAGGCGCCTATCTGCTTCTCCACCCCCCCCCCCCTCCTTCCTCTCCGTCTCTCCCTTCCTCTCCTGCAGCCAAGGCTCCACAGGAACAAAGTTGGCCCTGGCACTGAAAATGGCTCCATGGCCTCTGCGTCAGGCGCTAGAATGACTCTGGTTGCAATGGAGCAATGCCCCAGATGAGCTGAGCATCGCCCCCTGGTGGGCATGCCAGGTGGATTCCGGTTGGGTGCATATGGGAGTCTGTCTGCCACCCCCTGCTTCTCAAAAAATACAGGGGGGAAAAAAGGAATGTGCTCGTGTTATTCCAGTTCACAGGCAAGGAAGCTGGACTTAGAAGGGACATTGCCCAAGGTAGCAGAGCTGGAGAGGACTTAGGTGCATTTAAACCCAGATCACTTCAACCCCAGAGCCTGCAGTCTGGACACTGCACTGCAGGCAGTGAGGTAAATGCACGGGTGGGGAGCCCCCCCAGAGCTGTAGCCCCTGTGCCCTCCAACCACAGTTGAGGCCATCATGGTTCAGGTCAGGGCCAGCCGCTCAGCTGGACAGAGAAGACAGCCCGCCTGGGGTGCTATTTTGTATTCTCTCTCCTCGCATGATGGATCTTGGTATTTCCCTTCCACCTTGGCCTTCAGAGCCGCCTAGCCTGGTTTCTTTCTAGTTTCTTAACAGCACCAGGTGCTTTTCCAGATGGGCTTTATGTGAACTTGAATGAGCCAGCACACAGACATTTTCTCTCCCTAGTGCCTGCATTTTAAGTAATCAAAAGAGACAGGTTATACTACACATTCACCAACAGGACTCTTCAGAGACCCAAACTTTATTGGAGAGAAAGGGCTTATTTTTCACATTCAAACAGGACAGAACAGAAAGTTCTAAGTTAAGTCATGTCCCTTTGAAGGGTGGAAAATCATTCGGTTACTCTCTCTGGCCCGTAACCTGCCCGGGCTTATCTTTTTCCCGTTGGGCAAGATTGGCAGTTCTTGAATTATTTCTTTACTGCTCCTGTTAAGTCCAGGTCAGAATCAGCTAATTGTCTCAGCATCCATTGGAGCCATGGAGAATCCGAACCCCATGGTCCAGTCTCCTCTTTCTGTGGCTGAGAACTATGAAAACAAGCATGCCTCACACTATATGACCTCAGGCTAAGGGCTTAACCCCTGCAGGCCTCAAGTGTCCTCCTCTATAGCCAGAGATAAGAACAGTTTCAACTTCACGGGGCTGTTAGAAAATAAAAGGAATAATGTATTTAAAACCTTCAGCACCGGCCTGACCTGCGGTGGCGCAGTGGATAAAGCGTCGACCTGGAAATGCTGAGGTTGCCGGTTCGAAACCCTGGGCTTGCCTGGTCAAGGCACATATGGGAGTTGATGCTTCCAGCTCCTTCCCCCTTCTCTCTGTCTCTCCTCTCTCTCTCTCTCTCTCTCTCTCTCTCTGTCTCTCCCTCTACTCTCTAAAAATAAATTAAAAAAAAAAAACCTTCAGCACCAAATAACCACTCAGTTAATAATAGAGCTTGTCATTATTAAGATTAATAGATTGAAAGTGGCTCCCTGTAATAGGGGCTGAGCCAGGAGTAGAACCCCGCTGTCCTGGGTAGGGTCTGTCAAAACCTTCACGTAATTTGTCATGCTTCTTTCCGCAGTGTGATACGGGATATGGCTTTAGGGATGCTGGAAACAGAATTCTAGGAATATCTTTTCCACCCGCTTGGTAGATTTCAATGAAGAAGGATGGGTCAGAATCGCCCAGGAAACCTTCTCAAACTCCTCCCACACTCACCTCATCCCACTTTGAAACCTGCTACCAAAGTAACTCCTTATTAAGAGGAGCCAGCCTGAGCCAGGCTTGCCACCATTCCTGCTTCCAAGTGCCCATGACAAGGGCAATCTCGGGACCCCTAGGTGTTTGGGAAATCCAGGAAGTGGGCAATGTTTCTCGACTCCTTGGCTACCTGGGCCCAAAGCCCCCCTCCTGCCTTTATCTTTTTTTAATACAAATCGTTATTGAGATCATTGTGGATTCGTATGCAAATACAAGAAACCTAGAGCTCCTATATATCCTTTGCCCCATTTCCCCCAATGGCAACCAGTTACAAAACTAAATATCACAACCAGACTATTGACAGCAAGACAATCCGCCTATCTCGGTCAGCGTCCTCCGCTTTCCTTGTCCTCACCTGTGCGTGTGTTCTATACACTCTATCGTGAGTATGTCAGTATCGCTGCCCCACAGCCACGAAACCCCATCAACGCCAGGATCCCTCCAGTTACCCCTTTGAAAATCACCCCTCCCTCCCTCCTGCCCCAGCCCCATTCCCAACCCCTGGCAACTGTTCATCAGTTCTCCGTTTCTATAATTTTTTCATTTCAATGTTACATAAGTGGAACAATACAGTATGTACTCTTCGGGAATTGGGTGTTTTTTCACTCAGTGTACTTCCCTTGAGATTCATCCAAGTTCTTGCGTGTATCAATAGTGTGTTCCTTCACTTGCCGAGTTGTGCTCCACAGTGTGGGTGCACAGGTTTGTTTAATCACGCACCAGTTGAAGGACGTCTACACAGTTTCCAATTTGGAGCTATTGCTAATAAAGCTATGAACAGTCATGTGCTCCCCTCTCCTGATCCCTGAGTGAGACAGATGCTCTTACTTCACTGATCTTTCTTCCTGCTGTTGCAAACACGCCTTGTTACCATACCGTCCTCTACGCCAGCTCCTCGTGGCTCTGGACAATCTGCCCACATGCTCCCCTACAGATATTTATCACCAGCTGGCACCTCCCAGCTTTTCCCCTAAAAGAAACAAACCATAACAAACATGAGTTTGGGACCCAGACAATCCGGGTTCACATTGCGGGGGCTCTGCCATTTAGTGTTGCAAAACCTCAGCAGGTCATTTAACTTCCTAAAAAGTAGCAAATGGTTTTAGGGTTTCTTTAATGATAGCGTATGGCAGCAGTGTAATATAATGGTTAAAACAGAAACTATGGTACCAAAATACCTGGGTCTGGACCCTGACTCTACTACTTGTTGAGTACGTGACCTCAGGCAAGTTATGTAACTTGGCCGTGCCTCAGTTTTCCTCTCTGTCAATGGGCATGCTCCTAGTTCCTATCTCACAATAAGGATTGAATTAATACATGCAAAATGTTCACAACAGTCCTGGGACAGTGTCTAGTAAGCATTAAGCTCATTTTGCTACGTGGCAGGCACTATTCGAACCACTTTATGGAGATCATTTTATTTCATCCTATCTATGACTTTATATAATACAAGTGCTGGAATGAGATCGATTTTACAGAAGACAAAACTGCAATTTAAGGGATACAGTCATTGATCATGATCATTGGGCTGGAAAATGAGGGAGCTGAGATTCAATTTTGAGTCTGTGTTTGCTCCTAACTTTTACACCATCCTGCAGGCCCTTAACGGGGATGTCAGCTGGGAAGAATTTACAGAGAAAAGTATATTCCATGGTGCCTGGGACTCAAGCTGTTCCACACACATTAGTGTCCGTTTAACTACCGGTGGTTGATGAACAATAAATCACTCTGTAGTTCTATACACAGCAGAAACTGTAAGACACAAGCCACCAGAACCAAAACAGCGATTTGAGAGTTCAGATGGGTGCACCTGCCAACATTTGCAATGCTGACATGCCCCAATGATCACAACCAGACTTGGGACCCGTCCACCCAGCTCAGCCACAGTCATTACAACAGAGACACGGCCTCACGGCCCTTTGCAGAGGACTTTGCGTCTGCGATGCAGACTTCACCCAGACAAGGGCCCAGGTGAGCTCCTACAGGACACAGGACACAGGACACAGTCTGCATTCTGCTCTTCAGCCAGCCTCTCAGTACATGGGTGCAGAACCCTCCCGAGGCCCTGGTGCAACAAACAGAGGCCGGGCCAGGGATCCGAACACTTGGGCTCAGCTCCTCACAGAGCCTCCTCGCAGCTATGTGACTTCAAGGGAGTCACTTGGTCTTGGGAGGTCTCTATGTCCCTAGCTCTGAAATGAGAGGATTCACCCTTACATGCCTGAGAGTCCCTTCCAGCTCTATAGTCTCTGCTAGTCGCAAAACACTAGGTGGCTCCTTTTTTACACCCCTTTCCTTACCTTTTCCTTTCCTCTTTTCCTTCTTTCCTTCAGTCAGCCAACACATGTTTCCTACCATGTGCCAACAGCTGGAAACTCAGGGCAAGCACAACAAAGACCAAAAAAAAAAAAAAAGGAACATAAGTGTTTGCTGACTTACTGACTGAATGCTGAAAATGTGTAATTACATTCAATTCTTACTTGGAAACGTTTGCGTCAACATACACGCTAACTATGCACTTCTTATTACTCTCCGTGATACGTGTGGGCGATGTAAAGGGGTATCCAGTTGTACTAAACCATGAAGAGAAATCTTTTAATTCTGACATACACAGCTAGTTCTTACGTAGACAATTCAGGCCTAAACAAGTGTGGCTGAAATCGCCGAGGGCTGAGTAGCACTTACCCAGCTGAGACTGGCTGGTAGAAACTCGGCCACGAACTACTCCCGTTCCAACTTTAAAATATGCTTTAAAAATTAAGTACATTGGCCTGACCAGGCGGTGGCGCAGTGGATAGAGTATCATACTGGGATGCAGAGGACCCAGGTTAGAAACCCCGAGGTTGCTGGTTTGAGCAAGGCTCATCAGCTTAAGCCCAAAGTCGCTGGCTTGAGCAAGGGGTCACTCGCTCTGCTGTAGCGCCCCCCCCCCCCCCCCCCCCGTCAAGGCTCATATGAGAAAGCAATCAGTGAACAGCTAAGGTGCTGCAATGAAGAATTGATGCTTCTCATCTCTCTCCCTTCCTGTCTGTCTCTCCCTATCTGTCCCTCTCTGTCTCTGTCACACACGCACAAAAAAACTTAAGTATATCGGTGCATTCACAATAAAGTTGGAAAAATTACTTCCTCTCTAGAACCAGCTTAACAGCACAGCAATGGCCAGTGTGTAAAGAAAGAGACAGGTGTGGGGCAGACAAGTAGAAATGGCTTTTACTTCATTAGTCTCTGTACCTGCCCTTTGCAAAAGTTGGCCAGTCAGAAACGTAAATGCCTAGCAAACTCAGCACTGATGTGCACAGGTGAGGTGGTCCATCACTGTAGTCCTCCTGTCTTTAGCTTAATGGACAAAGGAGTTCAGAGACTACTCTGGGTTTTAAAAAAAAATTTTCCTGGAGAGCTGATTGGGAAAGCGATAGTGAGACATGAAAGGACTTTGGGATTTGGCCAGATGATGAAATAATGAGAAAGAATGTCAGAACAAGGGCCACAAGTAAAGCAGGTATCAGGGTACAGCTGGAAAGACACTAGTGAGATCAAATTTTCAAAATTCTCCTCGTATACTAACCAGAGATCTTGATCACATGTTAATTAAGAAGTCTGCTTTGTTTAGCCCTAAGCCCTAGCTGGGTAGCTCAGTTGATTAGAGTGTCGTGCCAATACACCAAGGTTGTGTGTTCAATCCCCAGTCAGGGCACGTACAGGAATCAATTTGTAAATGCATAAATAAGGGGAACAACAAGTCTATGTTTCTCTCTCTCTCTCTCTAATCAATAAATAAAGAAAAAAAAAGGAAAGTTTTTAAAGAGGTCTATTTTTAGAACTTCATTTCTCAAATGCATTTGTCTTTTATGAAAATGGGCATCACATTTTTTAAGAGGACTTCAATTTTTGACATTTGTGAAATACCATGCTTACTGAGTGCCCACTGTGGGTACAATTTTATTCTAAATTTTTCCAACATGAAGAATGTTCTCACCTGTAAAATTCAGAATCATCTCAAAATACAGAAAATCGTCTTTCTCAAATGATGGCATCAACAGCAGCTACTTATAAAACATCTCTCCCTCAAACAGATCTAAAATAAAAACAAGTACGGAAAAGAGGGTCCTCATTCAAATGGAGGAATCCACAGGTCTTATTTCCTGACTGCAGGACTAAAATATTCACATTTGTGCATTAGCACTAATTTTGGATTTGTGAAAATGCCACCTATATGAACTACTATTTCACTTTTCAGAGGCCTGTCAATATGGGTATCTATGCCTAAAAATATTCTGTCAAAAGCAATAAGGAAAAAAATAGCTTGTCTAACACATTTCCAAGGTACTATTATAAAGGAAAAGAAAACAAGAATTAGTTCATAGAATTTTTTATTTCTTTGTAAGAAAGTCTCTTTTAATCATAGCCTTCAGAGATCTCAATAGTAGAAACATAAGTATTTACTCCAGTATAACTGAACATTTTACCTATGGAGTGTTCTTTGGAAAAGGGGGTGGGGGTAGCACGTATTAGGACGTAATGGTAAATCTAAGACATCAGAAAATTTAAAGAAAATAGCACCAAAAGAGTGGGTATCATCAAGAAATTACATCATGTACCAACCTCAAACAGAATGAAGCACTTGCCATCTAAAATCCGTCACCATAATCGACAGGTTCCAATATGTCCTCTAAATTTACCTAGTTACCTATGAATAAATGTTTAAGCTCTTACTTCTCTCTCTACTGAATCAAGGAACTTTTTATTTCATTATGTTTTAGGTGTTACTCAGAATTGGTCCTTTTTCATCATTTCATTGGTGACCTCCTAAATCCATTAAAAAGCACTGGGTGGATGGGGAAAAGCTGATGAGAGAAATGAGGGAGAAAGAAAAGAGGCAATGGGTGACATTTGGCTTTTGTAAGATCTAATCTAACACTGGTCCATTCAGGACTACAATCTGGATAGATATCTAAAAGGAGTTATTGTTTTGTCCCCACGTCTATGGCGCTCTTCTTGAAAGGGAAAACCTTAGATATGCTTCTAGATCAAAGAGTGAAAACTGCACACTTCCATTTTACAATAGTCTAAACAGGTAGAAGACAGTGTGACCACTTCTAAACCTGACTCAAGGAATCCAGGTTCACACACAGAAAATAAGCCCCCAGCAACAAATCAGAACTGGAACGCCAACTTCATTAACCACATGCAACTGTTTTTTCTGAAATTTCAAAGTTACTCATTTTGGGGAGGACAAAATTTGTCTATAGAAAGAAATTATTTAAAAAATATTTCTGATCACTTTGTTACAGAATATAAGCAGAGCTACATTTCTGTGCTGTTGGTCAGTCAAATCTATTTCTCTTCCTCCTTGTTTACAAACTACCCCAACCACAGATAAAATGACGCAGAAACAGTCTCAGTGTCGAACTGTGTTACAGCTTTGCTATTTCTTTGGTTTGGGAAAGATATTGGGTCTCATGTTTAGACAAATAAAAGGGTCAATTGGAACAATTATTACATTTTATTTAAAGGTTTTAGAAGATGAGTGGCAGAACTCACAAAAGTTACCTGAATCACTTAAAAACCACAGAGTTGAAGAACTTTTTAAAAAGGAATAAATACCAAAATAACTTTTAGGATGATACTCGTGCAGTCTCTTAAACTGTCAAAGAGAGCAAAAAGAAGGCTGAAGACCTAAGGATAAAGTTATATTTACAACCATACTAAAGAGTACATTAAAACAAAAAGAATGAGGAAAAATATACTGTGCCTTACAGTTAAATGCTGTTATAAATGAGCATCATTTCTACGGACTCTTCAGTCCATTCGACAATATTCAAACGACAAAAACCGCATTACTCAAAGTGCTTCCACACTCCTTTGGAACTGCCTCTTACAGAATTTATCCTGCACATGGGATGTGCAGGGGAGACTCAGAATATCAGCAAACATGAAGCTGTTTCTCTCAATGGCACTTATTGGTCTTGACCCCAGTTGAGTGGAGGTCAACTACTGCTTGAAGCTTGTCATCTTGGGGTGGGAGAGCAATGTGAAGCCAAAGGGCACATTACCACAGTTCGTTCGGTGCAGCTATAAGTATATTCTATAAATTTCTCCTCAAAGCCCACTATCTGCTGAGAATTAAAGAGCAGATGAAACTTTCTAACCAATTCCAAGAATTTAATTAATGAAGCATAATTATTACAGAGTTTATACATAACTCAGTTTCTTAAAACCAAAGATTTTATTAATGAAAGGTGAAAATGCATGGCATTAATAGGACAAGCATGTGAATTCTAGAATACTAATCTGAGTAGTTTTTCTCTTGCTTAACAACTGATTATATCCATGGGCTGCAAAATCATATTCATGACAAAATTGTTAGTGTTTTGCATCGTCAAAGGAAAGACTGATATTTTTGCCTGAGTGTCCCACTAACCTTTAGGGCTATTATTTTTTAACCTTCTTTAAAAACTTTCTTTTCAAATAATTTAAATAACTACTTGGAAGTGCAGTGTGAGAACCTGAATGCTTCAGCCAAGCAGTGAAGGCAACAAACGTCCCGTAAAACTGCTCCCCTGCCTGAATTTGTATATACTAGAATAACCCTTCCCCCTCACTCCTGCAAAGGGTACCCAGAGCAGAGGGCATCTCTCGGCCATCACACGCTGCCAGTCAGCCTTCTCTGTTCCTCAGTGTTCTGACAAAGGCCTCTGGCCCAGTCGCTCAGGCCTCGGGTAATTCAGTCTTGCTCTCAATTAGCGAGATCTCCAGCACAGGTAAGAGTAGCTGAAAGGCATCCTGAACATAGGAAGCACTGTTTGATGCCTGTTGGTAATGAAAAAAAAGGAAAGAAAGAAAATATCATAATCACTTAAAAGAAAAAAATATAGCATAAGACAAAAACAAAAAGATTAATTTTTATAAATCCAACTGAATCTGTAGCCTGGCAAATAAGGGCAGACTTAATCATTTTGGTCAAGTTACAGGGGAAGAGTGACCTAGCTCTTAAGATCGTATCAAAGCACCAAAAATGAAGTTAAAAAGAATTACTACTAGGCCCTGGCTGGTTGGCTCAGTGGTAGAGCATCAGCCTGGCATGCAGGAGTCCCGGGTTCGATTCCCGGCCAGTGCACATAGGAGAGGTGCCCATCTGCTTCTCCACCCCTCCCCCTATCCTTCCTCTCCTTCCTCTCTGTCTCTCTCTTCCCCTCCCGCAGCCAAGGCTCCATTGGAGCAAAGTTGGCCCGGGCACTGGGGATGGCTGCATGGCCTCTGCCTCAGGTGCTAGAATGGCTCTGATTGCAGCAGAGCAACGCCCCAGATGGGCAGAGCATCGCCCCCTGGTGGGCATGCCGGGTGGATCCCGGTCGGGCGCATGCAGGAGTCTGACTGCCTCCCCGCTTCCAACTTCAGAAAAAAAACAGGAAAAAAAAAAAGAATTACTACTAACCTCTAGAAATACTGCAGTAATTAATGGATTAAGGACGTCTGCCTTTTCTTTGACCTATAATAAAGGATATAGTATTAAATGCATCCAACAGATTAAAAAAATAAACAGTATAATCCCACTTTAAAACACAGGTGCATGTGTGCACATGCATGCACACACGTACACACCCATACATAAATGTAAGCATAGAAAATGCCTGGACTGGGAGAGAGCAAAATATCATCTCTAGAAGTGATTTAAATTTCCTTTTTATTTTTCTATACTATCCAAATTAAGAATGTACATCTCTGTATTATATTATTGATTTTAAAAATTATTTTCATTTTGAAGAGGGGGTAGAAATAGTACATCTGACCAGAAAACTTTAGAAAAACTTTATAACAAAATATGCAGATATAAAAACATGTGCAGATATAAAAATGCAGATATAAATATGCAGATATAAAAATACTCAATGGTTTTTAAGATGGTGGTTTGAAAAAACATGGAAGTTAAATGACACCAATTTACTATTTGCATATGTTAGCACCTTATAGTTGATTTATAGGGTTAAAGTATCTGTATAAATAAGCACATGGAAAAATTTGGCCTCAGAATATTAACTTCAGGTAACCCAGGAGTTCTTTTCAAGAAAATGTACGAGAAAAAGAGAAGCTACATCCTTAGATTACACCTGTATAAACTATTATACCTTACAGACATAATCTAAATTCAAAATAAGAAAAATTAATTTGGGCCATGCTCTTAACATTTTAAAATCAATTTAAGGGCCCAGAATAACTTTGCTGACACACTGACACTTAGACACTTACTAAAAGTAATTTTATTTTACTTGAGATATAATTGACAACATTACAGTAGTTTCAGGTGTACAACATAATTTGATATCTGCATATAGCTCAAAATGATCATTACAATATTACAATAAGTCTAGTTAACATCCACCACCATACAGAGGTAAAAAGTTTTCTTTGTTATGAGAACCTTTCAGATCTACTCTCTTAGCAACTGTCAAGTGTTCAGTATTACCTGTAGTCACCATGCTGTACTTTACACCCTATGACTTATTTCACAACTGGAAATTTGTACCTTTTCACCGTCTTCATCCACTCTGTCCACCTCCAACCCCTACACTTGGCAAACACCAATCTGTTCTCTATATTATGAGCTTAATTTACTACAAAGTAATTTTTATTTGCTCATTTAAAATGCCTTTCATTTTATTCTAATTCATGATTACTAATTTCTGAGACATTCTTCCATAGTTCATACAACCTAAGTAAATTTTTATAATTCCTTAAAACCAAACCAAAACAAACAAAAAAAACTTTAGCTTAAACTACAACTCTCCTACTGGCTAGCAACTGCAAAGTACAAAAGTTGCCCGAGTCTAAGGCACTACTCCTTGAAACTAGGGTCAGGCTTCAGGGTTCTTATTTCATCATGAACTCCATTTCTAACACAGGTCTCAGAGAACAGCACAAAATGCACAGCAGACTTCATAGAAAGAGAACCAAAAAAGAGCTGCCAAACTCAGACTTAAACAAGCTGATCCTAAAACTCATGTGCAAATGAATACGGCTCAAACACCAAAAAATCTTGAAAAAAAAGGAACCAAGTTGGAAGACTTAAACTTCTTGATTTCAAAACTTACTACAAAGCTACACTAATCAAGACAATATGGGACTGTCATAACAATACACACAGAGATATGGTATATATCCATGAAACAATATTATTTGGTAATAAAGAGGAACTACCAACACAATTGGATGAACCTCAAAAACATCAGCTAGCCCTGGCCGGTTGGCTCAGCGGTAGAGCGTCGGCCTAGCGTGCGGAGGACCCGGGTTCGATTCCCGGCCAGGGCACACAGGAGAAGCGCCCATTTGCTTCTCCACCCCTCCGCCGCACTTTCCTCTCTGTCTCTCTCTTCCCCTCCCGCAGCCAAGGCTCCATTGGAGCAAAGATGGCCCGGGCGCTGGGGATGGCTCTGTGGCCTCTGCCCCAGGCGCTAGAGTGGCTCTGGTCGCAATATGGCGACGCCCAGGATGGGCAGAGCATCGCCCCCTGGTGGGCAGAGCGTTGCCCCATGGTGGGCGTGCCGGGTGGATCCCGGTCGGGCGCATGCGGGAGTCTGTCTGACTGTCTCTCCCCGTTTCCAGCTTCAGAAAGATGAAAAAAAAAAAAAAAAAAAACATCAGCTAAGTGAAAGGAACCGGACACAAAATACTATATATTGCATGATCCTGTTTATATTAAATATCCAGAATAGGCAAATCTACAGACAGAAAGTAGATTAGTGTTGCTTAAGGATAGAAGAGTATGAAGGGAAAGGAATGGGGAGTGACTGCTAATGGTTTGAAGTTTTCTGGGAAATAATAAAAATGGTCTAAAATCTGACTATGGTGATGGTTATACAACTCTATAAATATATCATAAAACCACTGAATTGTACACTTGAAATGGGTAAATGTTATGGCGTATAAACTCTATGTTAATAAAGCTATTTTAAAACATAAAACAGAAAATGGTGTAACAAGATGCATGACATCTTACCCCAACGGTCGTTAGGCAGGTGGTAAACTCTTTAGACAGGAAAGACAACTCTTTACACAACACAACTGTCATCCTAGAAAAGGAGGGAGAAAAGTCAGGAATGTCCCTTTTTTTGTTTTTCTTTCTCTCTTTTAGAAAGCTATATCAAACAACTGTCAAAAGAAAACAAACCACTTCTGGTATTAAACGTGAAAGAAGCAAGCTTTTCAAGGGAGTAAATATACCTAAGTCAGCTACCTTATGTATGTGAGGACTCATCTGAGTAGGCATTCATGTTTTAGGAAGAGAAGGTTCACTCCTTGGAAAAGCATTTTCCTACAATTATCCTCTAGAAAGTAATATACTATCAAGTTAAATCAAAGGAAATAAAATACATTTCAAGTAGACAAGGTAATACTAAAAATATCCTAAATTCCACTTAGAAATACAGTTAAAATAAATATGTATTCATTCATTCATTCAACAAATATTTTTTGGAAGTCTTCTCTGAGCCAGGTTCTAAGTATTGGGAAGATGCCAGTAAACAAGGAAAATCCAAGTTTTCATGGATTCTAACTTACTTGCTAATTAAGGGGGAGACTATATATGTACATATATAGTAGACAGTTGTATATGTTTGCATATACACATATATATATACTATACATGTGTATATATACATTTATATATACAGAAAAACATACACATCCATATATGCATGTTCATATATACATAAACATATACACTAGGTGGAGATATGAGCTAAGAAATAAAGCAAGCAAAGGGTTAGAAAATACTATTGTAGATTGGGTGGTAAAAGAAAGCAGCATTTAAGTGGAAATCTGAATTTGGTGAGGGAGTGAGCCATAACTGGAAGAGCATTCCAAGCAGTAGAACTAGCCCTCTTCGCACAGAACAGGCGGCTCTGCTTGGGGGTTGAGTCCTCATCCTAAGGATGTGCAGGACAAAGTGGGCCGCCACTGGGCAGCAGAGGGGCCCCAAGCTGCAGGTGAAGAGGAGGTCTGGAGCACATCGAGGGCGTCTCCCCATCCTAGCACACGAGACACTCTCTCACATTTTTTCCCATGAAAATTCTCATTACTTAATTAAAAGATTTATTTAGAATGTAATAGGTCTTTTTTCCCCCCTTATCTGTAACTATCTACATTCTATTATTTTTGAAACTTTTGTTCAAAATCAGCAATATAATGGAAAAAGGGGGGAGGGGCTGAACTTTCAGTCTGCATAACCTGGGCAGATTATTCAACTTCTCTTGGCTCTGCATTTTCTTCCCTTTTAAAACTGGACTAATCATTTACCTTTAGGATTGTTGTAAAATTAGAAATGATACATGTAAATTCCTTAGCATGGTGTCTGGCATGTAATTAGCACTCAATAACTTAATTCTCCTGAATTGAGATCCTTAGAACTATTTTCTGCTTTTACTTATGCAAAATTCTATTAAGACCAATAATCTGAGGAGAACTTGTTTTCAGTATAAAGTGGTTAATAAAATGGACAGAATTATAATGTAGACTTATTGCTCAGTGAAAAGAAATGCCACACTTGGCTACATACTAACTAAAATCCAAAAAGAACAAACCTCTAATAGATGAATGGTACAGTGTGAACAGTTTCCTGTTGAAAGTTCCTAAAACTTTGGAAATAAGCCAAGAAAACTCTTTCAGCGATTTGCACCCTTTAGAAGGATAGTTATACTCACTGGGAAAGGGTTCTGCTTCTTTCTATAGCTGCCACTTCCTGCTTCCGGCCATGCAGAACCAGAGCTGCCGTTTTGTGAAACAGTTCAATAGAGCAGGCCGTGAGCTCTGCTAGGCTCCGGATTGCAAATGCATGAATGTCCTGGATGGAAAACAAGACAAAGCACAGGATTTCTTTTTTTTTTTTTTTTTTTTTTTTTTTTTTTAATCTCAAAGGAAATGACACCACCTTGCTTCTCTCCTACTGAAGGATTCGGTATCTTGAAAGCAACGGAAACTAATAGCTGCCCTTTAATGAGCCTCTGCTTCCATAGTAGGACTAGAATTTTACAGCTGGACTCACAGCTGCAAGAACAGAGGCTGCCCCGAAGTCAGGTGTGGCCACGTGACAAAGTTTTGGCCAAAAGATTTAGATACAGTATTTTAGATGTCAGCTTCTGGAAACCCTCCTGACACCACAGGCACTCTTTGTCTCTTTTTCTTCATTCATTCTTTCCATCCTATAGTCTGGAACTAAGATGTTGCAATCTCGGAACACAAGGTAGAAATTAAGGATGGCAGTGCAGCAAAACACAAATCACTCTGGTCCTTGACTGCGATACCCCAACATCTCAAATCTTAAAAAAAAAAAAAAAAAAACCCAGGCTCATTTACTTTGCTTACCTCTATTGATTTTTCATTGATTTTCTCAGTTTTTTCTCCTTCCAACTGTTTTTCTCCTTCCTCCTCCTCTTCTAATGGCTTCTCCACAGATGTTCTGATCCATTCATAGGCTGTATTTCTTGCCTAAATAAGACAGATAATTACTGCCCATCAACAATTCAATTAGGCTCCCCAAGATTACTATGCACTGACCACGAGCACATTAGCAACATGGAAGCCAGTGCTTCTGTTCTCACATGAATGTAACATCTAGCTTTTCAGGACTTAACTTGCTAGGAACTCTCTACAATGCATATAACACTGCTGTCCACTCATGCCCATCTGAATTCTCTGATCCTTTAGCTTTTTTAAAACTGAGATATAACTTACATACTGTAAAATGCACCAATCTTCAGATCACAACTCAAGAAATGTTTACATCTGTATATGCCTATGTATCTGTGACTCAGGTAAAGATCAAGAACATTCCCATCACCCTAGCAGGTCCCCATACCCCTTCTAGTCAGTAGGAAGTCCCCCTCACCCTAACCAAAGGTAACCACTCTCTGTCTCACTATAAATTCATTTTACCTGCTCTTAAAATACAGATGAATGGAATCATAATGCAACCTAGTTTGTGTCTGGTTTCTTATGCTAAACGTACTGCCTGTTAAATTTACCCATGTAGTTGCTGCATGTCTCGGCAGTTCTTTCTTATTTACTGCTCTGTAGTATTTTATTTTATACGCATATCACAATTTACTCATTCTGATGATGGACCTCTGGCACGTTTCTCGTTTTCTTCTACTTCTGTAATACTATCTTCTGGTTCTCCCCTCATCGTTATAAGCTTTCCTCCTCAGTTTCCTATATGTAATGACGTCCCCTGGCAGTGCCTTAAAGGCCAGTATTACCCAGTGTTCTGGCCTTGGCTCTCTTTTCTCATCCTTCTCCCTCTCCTCTCCACCCATCTTATTGAAGTTTTTAACTATTCCCTACCTGCTGCTGATTCCGAAATCCTTATTACAGCACTGACCTCTCCTGAAAACAACATATTTCAATCACCTGCTAGACATATGTATCAGGATAGTCTATAGGCATCTCACACATAGCATGTATAAAATATGAATTGTCTTTCCCAAAATTTTTAATGCCCTTTTACTCCCCAGAGCTTTAGAGGAACATATATCAATCATCCAAGCCATATGTGAGCCATCCTAGACTCTTCCCTTCCCAATTAATCACCAAAATGGCCTGATTTTACCCTGTATGTTTCTCCCATCAGCCCCTCCTCTTCCTGTTACCACCACTTGAATTCAGATCTGCTGTGTCGCAATGGCACTCTGCCTGGTCCCCCTCCTTCTGACCTGGCTCATCTTAGATCCATCTTCCATATGCTACCAGGGATCTACCTGAGCCCTGAACTGACCACTCCTCTGCCCTTCAGCGGATCCCCATCAACCAGATCATGCTTTCACAAGATTTTAAAAAGTCCCCATGACCTAAACCCTACCTATTTCTCCAGCTTCCTCTCTTACCACTTTCTACTTTCTGATCTAATAGTGTGTGTCTGTCTTTGGTCATCCGTCCCCCTGTCCAGAATGCCCTTCCCACTATTCTTTTTTTCTCCTAAATCAGAGCAGTTCTTAGTGTTCTTTCCAACTTCCACCAAAACATCATCCCTTCCAGGCAACATTCAAAGGCCATCCAGGAGACTGAGTATCTAAACAACTCTTTTTTGTATGTCCAAGGTCCTCTGAGCACCCCTTCAACTTAGTACTTATCAAAATACACTGGAATTTCCTATGTGACTACCTCCTTAATAAACTAATTATTACAGGGCGGCTATCGCGTGTAATGGCACACTGTAGAGAACACTGTCTGTACACCCAGTGCCCGGCACACTGTAGAGAACACTGTCTGTACACCCAGTGCCCGGCACACTGTAGAGGACACTGTCTGTACACCCAGTGCCTGGCATACTGTAGAGGACACTGTCTGTACACCCAGTGCCCGGCACACTGTAGAGAACACTGTCTGTACACCCAGTGCCTGGCATACTGTAGAGGACACTGTCTGTACACCCAGTGCCCGGCACACTGTAGAGAACACTGTCTGTACACCCAGTGCCCGGCACACTGTAGAGGACACTGTCTGTACACCCAGTGCCCGGCACACTGTAGAGAACACTGTCTGTACACCCAGTGCCCGGCACACTGTAGAGGACACTGTCTGTACACCCAGTGCCTGGCATACTGTAGAGGACACTGTCTGTACACCCAGTGCCCGGCACACTGTAGAGGACACTGTCTGTACACCCAGTGCCTGGCATACTGTAGAGGACACTGTCTGTACACCCCGTGCCCGGCACACTGTAGAGAACACTGTCTGTTTTTATGTAGCCAGCTTTCACACTCCTCTCTTTTGCTAGCAGCTCTAGACTTTTCTCAGCTCACGTGATACAAATGGGGTTGCTTCCATCCTCTGACTCAAAGGGTTGACAAAGAATTCAGATTTAGCTACTAATAAAATTAATGCCCAGTCATTCAGTGATTAGTTCATGAAAAAGTGGCCTAAGCCAGTTCAGTGAACATCAGCCTCATGAAATCTGATAAAATTACTGGGAAAGGGAAGTTTACCCTGAGGCTTCCAGTAGTCATCTTACGACCAGGTGGAGAAGCTTCCCCAAGAATGAACCCAAAGAGAAAAAAGCAGCCAAGAGATGGGGAGGGGCGGGCTTCTGGTGAAGAGCCACGCCTGAAGCCAGGCTTGCCCCTGAGTTTTAGTTTCTCGAGCTAGTGAACACCCCTTTTTTCCAACGCCAGTCAGACTTGACTTTCAGTCATTTGCAATTTAGAGTTATGATTTCTAAGGAAATGATTATTGTCATTAAATGAAGTCATCTACTTGAGTGTAGTACAGACAAAATGTGTTCAGAGCCATACTCAGTCCACAGGAGTCCAGAGAAGACATTGAGAGTATTCCAGCTGAGAACTGAAATGAGCACTGGTGTGATTATAGATACAGCACTGGGGTGCAGCCCTGAAGGATCAATAGGCAGGGCTATCAGCTCTCCCTGGCCAGGAAGCAATTCACACCTGAAGCTAACTGGTCCTGAAATGTTTCTGAAGATGGGAAGAGAAGGGTGAAGAAGCAGCACACAGCCCAAGACCCAGTGAACAGGATCCCATGAGCTGACACTGGCATGTATGCTACGTGGGTACTGCTGTGGAAAGAGCCCTCCCTACCCACTCTGAGCTTTGACTAAAGTTCTTCTTCCGTGTTTCAGATGTGTAAAGACAGCTCAGGTATGACCACATAAAACCTAGGCCTAGGCCATGGAAGCCTCTCATTTCCACAGGTGACATGGTCACAGCTGAGTCACTGGGCTCTAGGAAATGGCAACCTCCAGCTTCCTAACAGCAGAGGCCACATCCCTTTATTTCTGAAACATTCAGAGTCCTGCAAACAGTTACATCTTCAAAAGAAGCTAGCACACTGGTGTCATGAAGGCTGGTGAGCACTGCCAACTTTAGCTGACCAACTCTGTGACCTACTTGAGGCTCTCACACAGTCAAAGCATCCCAAATGAAAATAGGTGAGGATGGCAGATGTGTGTGTTCCATGGGGGTACAACTGAGTTCAGCCTGCTCCCTGTGAGAGCATGACGCAGGCAGAAGGTGTGGAACTTAGACTATACCTTCAGCTTTAGTGACATCCTTGCCGGGAATTTTACCTTCTTTATCCACTAAATCCATGTAACTTTAAAAAAAAAAGATAAAAATCACCAAGAAGTAATCACTTACCCTGGCAAGTTTCTCTGGTTTGGAGGAGACATGCAGCTGGGAAAACAGCTCTGTTATCTCTTTGGTAAAGTCTTCATTGCCTAACAAGAACAACAACAACAAAAAAACCAAGTCCCAGGTAAGACACCGCAGAAAGACTGGTGAGAGTTGTGGGGGCAGAAGGGGTGTGGCCCAAGGAGGGCGAGGAGAGGATGGTGGTAGCAGTAGCAGTAGCAGTAACAGCATAACAACAACAGTAATAATGAGCTGGTGCGCTAGTGCATACAGAATCCTGTTCACCTACATCAGTGAATTCAAATCTCAAAACAAATTAGGAATCCAACTTTGGCCTTTTTACCCTCAGTCCAAATCCTGTGCTCTTTGTATTACATCCCAGACATATAAACGGAGAACTAGTGAAGGAAGAGTCCTAAGCAGGTACTACACATGTGCTTCCAAGGAAGTAGAATTTAAGTTGGGACAAAAAAAAGAAAATGAGTACAAGTTAGTCAGGAGAATGGAGAGAATTTCAGGCAGAGAAAACAAGTACAAAGATCCAAAGTGAAAGAAAGCACGAAGAGAAGTTTCATGGGTTGGGCGTGTCTTACCCTAAGGGAAAGAAGGGGGTAAAATGATGCTAAGTAGGGTCTAGGCAATATAGGGCCCTACCAACCACGGTGGGAATTCAAACTTTCTACTAAGGGAATGGGGAGCTGCTGAGTAACTGTAAACAGAAACAGAAATGTCCAATTTAAATTTCAGAAAGATCACTTTAGCACCTGAGGGGGCGGGAGGGAGTGAATTGAAAAAGGAACAGGAAGGGAGGCAGGAAGGCTAAGGCAAGAATCAAGGATCCAGGCAAAAAATAATGGTGGATAAAAAAAGGAAAAGGAAAAAGGGATTCCAGAATGTTGGAAAGATGGTAAAGAAGCTGTTGGAATAAGCCTGTTGGGAGACGTTGGGTAACACAGAATATTTATACTTGGAAAACACACATGCAAACAGGAGAATCAAGATCAAAAAATAATCAACACATATAAACAAGTGGCAGAAAATGCTCTTTTCCTCTCTACTCAACTAAATCCTACCCAATAGCCCTCTGAAGCCCAGCCCCAGGCTTCTCTGTACCACAGAATGCAGAGAACTCTTACGAACAGAAATCTTCTAGCACTAACAATCTGTATGACTCTTTCTTAGGCGCCACTTCATGGTTTATCAGAGCAAATTAATACTGCTTCATAGTGGCTTTTTCTCCAAAATAAATTTTTTTTTTTGGTTTGCTTTTTACAGAGACAGAGAGAGAGAGTCAGAGAGAGGAACAGACAGGCAGGAATGGAGAGATAAGAAGCATCAATCATAAGTTTTTCGTTGTGACACCTTAGTTGTTCATTGATTGCTTTCTCATATGTGCCTTGACCGGGGGCCTTCAGAGACCGAGTAACCCCTTGCTGGAGACAGTGACCTTGGGTCCAAGCTGGTGAGCTTTGCTCAAACCAGATGAGCCCACACTCAAGCTGGCGACCTCAAGGTCTCGAACCTAGGTCCTTCCGCATCCCAGTCCAACGCTCTATCCACTGCACCACCACCTGGTAAGGCTCCAAAATAAAATTTTTTAAAGAATGAGATAAATGTTTATAAAATTAAACTCCATCTTTTTCTCCCTGCACTCTATTGGATTATTGTGTGAACCCACTGGGGTGCATGAATCTCAGTATGGAATCAGACTCATCCCTTGCCCCTACATAATTTTGAGTTTAGCTGAGAGATCAAAATGCCTGCCTAAGAGTCAGGTTTTAGATTTTTAGACAGTAAGAAATGATTAGGAGTTGTTTTATAAGTTATGTCAATTATATCATCTAGTGAGATCAGCTTTTCCCAAAACTATATTACACCTGGGATCATTAAACCATTTGAATTTTCTGCCTGAATGCCAAGAGAAGGACAAAGAATAGCAGATGGAGGGAAAGGAGCCAAGATAGAATTTTTTTTCCTAAGGATTTTAGAGAAAAAGCCATCTTATTATAGTTTTATAAACATTCAAATATGGATATATTAAATCTAAGTGCTCAAAAAGCTCTTACTGCTAAGGATTGATCAAAAAATGTTTGGAGATCACTGCCACGTATTCCCCGCAGACCTGAGTATAAAAAGTAGTTGTTACATTAAAATAAAAGTGTGTAAGGATGGAAAGGAGACAGGGCTAGTGTTTTGAAAGGACTCAGGACAGATGCTAACATCTCCCCAAGCAGGAAGCCTCCTTGCAAAGCAAAATGATCAGGTAGTAAGATACAGGGGCAAGAGCTAAGGATGCCGATAGAAAATAAAGATGACCGACATCACCAGAATCAGGTTCTGAGGTTTTCTCTCCCCTCTGCCACCCCCACTTTTTTTTTTAACCAACTTCATTGAGATATAATTAAATACCAAGGTCAGTGTTGCATTCTCAACCAAAATCCCAGGGGAGGACTCTCAGCACCCCACTGCTATTTTTACAGAGTCCTGATCTCTGGGAAACACGTAAAAGAGAAAAATACTGTAGAACACAAATCTATCTGTTTAGAACCTCCCTTAGAATCTTCTGACTGGTATTTCAAGAGCAAGATTTCTGATTACTATGCAAAGCCAGATGTTAGCTAAACGGAGCAGATACTATTGATGGCACTATGTACAAATAAGTTTTTAAATAATTGAGGGCTGTCACACTAGGTTTACATTAGGAACAAAAGAGCAACTAAAGCAAATCAAAATTAATTTATGGGCTTCCTGCTAAGTGAGAGTTTTAAAATTCAGATCTTTATCTATTTACTTATGCCATCCTAATAATGAAAATAGCCACCATTTGTTGAGTGCTTAATATGTGGCACAAATTATATAATACTTCCTTTAGTCCTTACAACAACCTGAGAGGAATTAGCATTCTCTTCTTAATAGTTGAGGAAACAGAAGCGTTAAGTAACTTTCCAAGGTTGCGGGGTTTAGTAAATGGCATATCTTGATTTTGACCCCAGATCTAACTCCAAAATCCATCCCTTTACCCACCATGCCATACTGCCTTCTCATTACCTCAAGACAGCTTTAAAAACTTGCTTTCAAGAACTATTTCATATAAGGATTCTTTACAGAATTAAGATGTCATTTAGCAAAATGTTATATAACCGCCCAGTTTAACTTCTTAGAACACTGTATAGACCACAAATGGGAACAAAAAAGAAAAAATCATCTCAATCCAGATTCTATACATTTGACTTTACTTCCTTCTCTCACAAGAAAGACACTAAGATTCTCACTCAAAGTACTCTGCTAGTTATCTGGTTTTCTACCCACAGCAGATTAGAAAAAGAAAAGAAAATTTAGAGCAGTGGTTTTCAACGTTTTATCACATGGAGAGTAGTGAAAATAGGAGAATTATTTTGGGGACCACTAAGACAGAAATTACCCTGAACATAAGTGATTCAACTAAGATCACTGAGTCTATAGTCGTAATACAACATCAGGGTGGTTAACTCTTTTACAAACTGGCACAAAATTTCTGGCAGACTGGCACTGGTCCACGGACCAGCAACTGAAAAACACAGCTTTAGGTAAACCATCTAATTTCCTAATAATGTTACAAAATTGCACAGTTACTACATTTACACTTTCTGAGGAATGTATAAATATATATTAAAAACATGGCACAAAAAATTTTGAAAATGAAAAAAAAAATTTTGAAAATGAAAAAGACAAACTATCACCCAAATTTTGGATAACTGCCACCCTACATACCTTAATTCAAAGTGAGGACAGGGGTTACAGGAGCCAGAGAGGCATGGGAGCAGTATCTAGGGATATATGAAAGCTCAGAGATGACCAGCCAGCCAGAAGCAGGAATCTGACAAAGGCAGCTCTCTAACTGAAAAAAGCAGGCAGAGATGTGAGTTGCAAGATCAAACATGGAGAAGCCACAAAGAGCTTAAGGGTAGGGAGTTTGGGGTGAAGGGGGAGGCATGCATATAAAGCCAACTGCTTACAGCAGTGCCTACTCAAGGTCAAAGCTGCAGAGAATCTGCATGAAAATTCTCAGTGAGAAGAGTAAACTCAAGCTCAATAACTGAAGGGCAGTACACTGCATATAAACACTACCTCCTTCCTGCTCAGAGGCTAGGTTTTCATCTTACCATTTTTCTCCTCTTCCTCTTCCTCAGAGAACTCTGCTAAGGAGAATGCTTCTTTTAGTTGCTCCAATTCAAGTTTTAGAGTCTCTAATTCTTCTCCGCTTAGAGAATTAAGGACAGATTTCACCTGAATAAATATAACATAAAATAGTAAGTAATGGGAGTATAAAAGAAAATCATTCTCAAACGAAGAAGAGGCTACTGATGAAATTAAAAATTAGGAGCTCATCACCCAGCATAATCTATTCCTTAAGAACCCAAAACAGGCTGGTCATTAGAGAAAGGAGGAATTTTCACTTCCAAAAAGAACATAAGAAAGAAATATCTGGAAATTATTAGTGCTTACCAATAACTTAGAAATTAGGGGGACAATGAAATAGTCTTAAATTAATTAAAAGCTAACAGATAACTGTATCCAAATTGGCAGCTTAAGCCAAAGAAACTAAAAAAAAAAATCAAGGTGAAGAAAAAATAACAAATGTGTTAAGATTTCTTTGCTAATCTCTCCTTTTTTTGTTTAAATTTACAGAAATAACATTTGACTCATTTTGTTTCTAGAAATTAGTTCAAACATTCATTTTTAGTTTGTTTTGGGCATGCTATTCTCGGTCTCAAGCCTCCATCTGAAACACATTTCCTCTTTTAACTGCACAAGAAGAAAAGAACGACGCAGCATTCCTTCGCTTGGAGATGACACCAGTTGAAATTGCTGGTTTAGCATTACCTTCACTTCGCTTTCTTGGGAAAGCATCTCCAGAGCTTCCAGATGTGAAAGGCCTTGAAATTCATCAAAGAGTAGCCCATAATGAGTTTTCTTGTCCGTTTCCATAGTAACCTCACTGGCAGTCCATTGCTTCTCTTTCTCCTTCGCCTCTCGTAAAACCTGGAGAAGAGACAGAGGCATTCCACTGCAGTAAGTAAAGAGAGCTCAAGGGTGAGTTCCGAGAGTCAAGGGGAGCAAAGCGGAGATGGCTAACAGCACAGAGCACCGCCCTCTCATTCCTGGCATTGATTCACATCTGACAGGCTCAGGAGCTGCAGGGAAAATGATCACACAGAATTTGAATCCAGACAGGGTAAATAACACCCAAGGACCCAGGTGTTTCTCTGAAAGTACTTTGAACATTAATCTAACAAACAACTCTGAAAGGGCTTGGCATCTTACGCTGTACTGACAGGAGGCTCCTACAGAAAGAGGAGGAAAAGAAGAACTGGACAGTTTTCTAAGCATCAGCGTTCTCCTTCCCCTCCTACCCGCACCAAAAAAAAATATTTTAAAAGCCTTAATTAAAAAAAAAATCTTTAAAAAGTCTTTAAAAGGAAATGCTAACAATGCCCCAAGTTATCACACGCAAAAATACAGATAAAAACAGAGATAGCCAAAAAAACCCCAAAAAAACAGAGACAGGAAACAAACAGGCAAAGACAGTAAGTACCTGAGACAATGTAGAATTCTGGATCATCAGACCCTTGGTTCTTTTAAATCCAGGATCCCCTTCTGCTATTACATCCATTGTCTTTTTCCCAATGAATTCTAAAGCATCCAAACCACCACTGATAACAGTCTTTCCCTAGGAAACACATGCAACCTTATTACAATAATATTGAAAAAAGACATTTGCTTTTTTTGAATATATAAAATAGTGGCTTATAATACCAAGTGCTGGCAAGAATGTAGACCAAGTAAAACAATCATACACTGCTTGTGAGAATATAAGTTTTATAATCACTTTGGAAAACTGTCAATTATCTACTACAGCTCAACCTATAAATATCCTTGACCCAGCAATTCTATACAAGGTTACATACTCAACAGAAATTTGCATAGAAGTTCATCGAAAGACATATAAGAATGTCAGAGCAGTGTTTTTGTAAAAGCTAAAAATTAGAAACTACCCCAATATTCACCACTGTGGCACAAATAAATGTGACACAGTCACACAATGGTACACAGCAAAGAAAACAGAATATATCACAAAAACTTCACCAACATAATGTAGAGTGAAAGAAGCCAGATATAAGAGTACATTCTGTAAGTTTAAAAGCAGACCAAGTTAATCTATGATGGTAGAAGTCAGGATTGTGGTTAGCTTGGTGGGCAAGAGCAGGAGCAGGAGGCAGATGACTGGGAGACGGCACAAGGGGGACATTTCCTGTACGCTCATCTTGTTTCTTTGTTGTTATTTTTATTGATTTCAGTGAGAGGAAGAGAAAGAGACAGAAACATTGATCTGTTTCTGTGTGTGCCCTGACGGGGGACCGAACCAGCACCTCTGTGCTTCGGGACAACACTCTGACCAACTGAGCTATCCTGCCAGGGCCATCATGTTGTTGCTTAGTCTGAATGTGTTCACGTTGTGAAAATTCACACTGACCACTTAGGACTTCACTTTTCTACATATGTGTTATACTTCAATAAAAAGTTAAAATTAAAAAGTACTAGCTACCACCTGACCTGTGGTGGTGCAGTAGATAAAATGTCAACCTGGAACACTAAAGTCGATGGTTTGAAACCCCAGGCTTGCTTGGCCAAGGCACATAGGAAAAACAATCAGTGAACAACTAAAGTGAAGCAACTAAAAGTTGATGCTTCTTGCCATTTCTCACTCTCTCTCCCTCCCTCTCTCTCTGAAAATCAATAAATGAAACCTTTAAAAAAGTAAAAGTACTGCTATCGATCCTCATATAGAAAAGCTATTAAGCTTCTTACATTACCCTTTTTAAAATGTTTTTAATCATATGTAGTTTTACAAGTATCCATCATAAATATATGTCCCCTTTGCCTAAAAGATGCAATTACGAGAAAAATATTTCAGTAAAGCAGTCTTCTAGGGCCACCCAACTAAGAACTCTCAGTCCACGATGATGACATACACTGCGGCTCTGTTACATTTCACCTCCTGCTTCCTCCTTCACTCCTTACTTTTCAAGTAGCTCTCACTCCACCCGGAGGATCAAAGTAACTGGTCTTCAGCAACCCGGAATGCCACTGAGTAATTTATCCCCTGGTTTTTCAAGGAGGGAGAAAGAGACAAAAGCCCATTACAGCCATGGAAGAGAGCAGGCCGCCTTGCTCTTCTACACTCACTGTGCTCTGAACAGCAGAGGTGATGGTCGAGAACACACCAAATGGTCCAGTCATTGGGGAGAAGTTTTCATCCTCTTCGGCATTTGTCTCTCCTGCAGAAGGGAGGGGAAGTGTAAACATGAAGAGATGGTCCATAGATAGTGTTGTTTTATCAGCATCTATGTAAATTTTCAAAAAATTAGACCCTACTTCCCAAATATAAGGTATTAGCCCTTTTTGCTTTATTAAATTATTTGTCTATTTTAAAATGAAAGACAAGGTAGCTTTGTTCCATTTTTATTTCATTTCAGAAATAAAATCCAGTCTCTTGAACAAACTACTGATATCTGTAACAACACTCTCTCTATATACACACACACACACACTATATATATACACACACACACACACACACACTCTATATATATATATTTATATTGTATGATTCCATTTACACGATCTTCTGGACAAAGTAAATTACAGAGTCAGAAAGTGATCAGCAGTTGTCAAGAGCTGAGACTGGGTAGACACATGAGGGACTTTTGGGGGATAGTAAAAATATTCTTGCATCTTCATCGCCTATATAGGTATAGAAAAAAATCTCTATCTGAATAATCACAACAGACTGTAATTATACAGTGTAAACAGGACTGTACGTTTGTCAAAACATAAATATATACCTAACAAAACATAAAACTATATACCTAAAAAAAGTAAACTTGACTGTTCATAAATCATAGCTCAATAAACCTGGCTTTTTAAAATCCAGTCTAATTTAAATTTTACCCTAGAAAATTAAGCTTATTTGTTAGGAATCAGACATGCATTACAAAGATGAACATGTTTCATTGAAAAAAAAAATCTGTTCTATTTTATTAACTTTGAAATCTCTCACAGGAGATCAACAAATAACTAATTATTATAGGGAGGACTTCCACTTCTAGCTTTGATGAGTTAACTAGTATTGGACTTGCTCTTCAACCACAGCATCTAGAAAACTGGACAAAATAGAAGAAATAACTGCCTGTGGACACTGGACAACGGGTAGCAAGGGCTATAATGCAAGAGAGAAGAGAAACAATAAAGCAAACCCTATGGCTAGCTTAGCTTTCCAGACCACAGCGTGGGGAGGGGAAACCCAAGCACAGCATGGCAGTCTCGCTAAGAGGAAGTGACAAAGACTGGAGTCTAGGAAGGCTGAAACACTGGAATTTGCAGGTCAGCGTACTCGACAGGAGGGAGCTACAGAGGTGAGATGTTCCAGGAATCTATACAGGAGTGCTTCTGAGTCTTCGGATAAATACTAAGCTGTTGGTGCACTGGGAGAATCCACAATACTGGGAAAAAGCTACCATAGTGCTATAAACTAAACAAATCCCAAAGCTCAGGCTAGGTTACATGACATCTGACTTCTGAGCAGAGTTTAACTAGAGAGACCTAGTTAACTACCTGGGAATTAGGTAGAGATCTCAGATGGGTCAGAGGCCTTAGTAGTAGGGACAAACTAGCACTTAAGAGTAATGGCTGCTCTTCAGAAAGTCAATCTGACTCAAAAGAAAAACGATACAATTGAGCAGAGAGAAGCAAGAGTGGGACACAATAAAGCCCTTGAGGAATGAAGAAAGCAAACTTGGGCCCTGAAAAGGCTTTCTATTTTGTGACCCAAGGCCCTCTTGAGCCCTAGTTACAACTCTGTCCTTTAGGCTTAAGTGAGAGTCAATTTCTACTTGATCAGGGCAGGCCTCTAAAATAAAACTCTACCTTCACAAAAACCCAAACATGAAAAAATACACCTCCAAAATTAACACATTAAAATATATTTTTGTATGATAGTTTCAAATAGCTAACTCTTATTGGGCTCTTACTCCATTGTGCCAAACAGTATGATAGGCAATTTTTACATTCCACATTCACGGCCATATTTATTTAAGGTTTATAAGAATCCTTTGAGATATAAAATACCCATTTCACAGGTGAAAGAAGTGAAGTGAAGACACATGTAAAAAGCCTCCGTAAGCCAACGATTCAAATTCCCTTTCTCACCAGTCCCATCATGCCCTGGAATATCAGACACTCAGTACTTTTCTACTGAAAAATGAGCTTAACCAGTGCACTTTGATCCATAATTCTATGTCTTACTATTTCCATATACTGACCTGTTGCATGCTGGGCCTCAGCTGAAATTTCACTGGGACTAGGGATTCCAAGGGAAGTCTCTGCCTTCTCAATGACATTTGAAATGCCTTGTCCTAACAAGGAAAATGATAATCTTTTATATTTAAGTATTACCTGTTATTAGTCACCAAATTACCTGCTATTAGTCACCAAAACTGAAGAAACAAACCAAAGATCAAACCCATAGATCTTTACATTCATTATAGCCATAGGACATGTTATTTTAATATTACATAATCTTTGAGAATTCATCCTTACCAAAAGAAAAACAAAACAAAACATGATACATTATCACCACTGAATAACTTTGTATTAACAAGTCCTAACATGAACTTTCTGAGGAGAGGCTGCAAACTCTAGGAGCTTACGGATCAGCCCATCCTTACTAATGCATCCTCAAACTATAAACACAAAAGAAATGAACAAAATCACTTTAACACAGATCTGTAATAAAATAGCCACAAAGATTAATAAAATAACAGACGGCCTTACCTACGGTGGCTACTGTAGCTGAGGCAGAGGAAAGTAAAGACTTGCCCCAGCTGCCCCAGTAGCCCCATCCGGTCTGGGGTTCATCTTTGGAAACAGTCTCCTATTTTCCCCGTAGCCAGAAAAACAAAAGGCAAAGGAAATTAAAAAATTAGGGGGAAATAGGTGTGTATAGACTAGGCATCTATTACTAATCAAAAGTACAGACAAACAAATACATGTTTGGCTAAAATGTACTGCTTGACTGACAAATGTATATAACCTACATGTAAGCACCACACAGCAAAGACAACTACTCATAAAGGCATTTGTAAAATAAAACTGAGAAAATTGTTTTATGGTTATGGAAGGAAAGAAAGAGGTACAATCTTAAATTGGTATTGATTCCAAATTATTTTAACCCTAACAATTAAGTTTTTAAAAGATACTTTACTTCGCCTGCAGCCTGTGACTCCTGAACAGGAAGAACTTCTGAAGTCTCACGGTCACTGGAAGGTTTAGACTCCGGTCTTTTCCGAGTAGAAACCATAGGTTCTGGTTTACTCTCTGGCTTGATACTTTGGTCAACAGACTCAGAATTCTCGGCTGGCTCAGGGTTTCCATCTTCCAGGACTGGGGTTGCTTCGGTTATCACTGGAGTCTCAGTATCACCTTTATCCGACATGATTAGATCATCACCTGGTAAACTAAAAGCCCAAGAAAAAAATTAATTATATGGGGTTTTTTTGCTTTAAATTACTCGTTTAAACTACTCAGTTTGAGATTACCCTAGACTCACATGCAGGTTTATAAAATAATATAGAGAAATCTGAAAATCCATCACTCTGTTTCCCCCCAATGGTAACAATCTATATAACTACAGTATACTATCAAAGCCAGGACACTGATAAGAGACCACTGAACAACCTTCCCAAGATATCACTAGTTTTATATGCCTCATTTGCGCATGTGTAATTAGCTCTATGAAAATCTACCCCATGTATAGCTTTCCGTGACCATCACCACAGTCAGGATACAGAAACAGTCAATCGCAAGGATCCCGAGTTATTCTTTATTAGCCCATCCCATTCTCCTCCTATCTCACAGCAACCACTGATCTGTTCATCTCTGTAATTTTGTCATTTCAAGACATTATAGGAGTGCAATCATGGAGTGTGGAACCTTTCGAGATCAACTTTTTCCACTCAGCATAAGACTAGACCCTCAAGATCTATCCAGTTGCTGTGTATATCAATAGCTTCTCCTTTTTATTGCTGAGTAGTATCCCTTGGTACGCACATACCTTGATTTGTTTCACCATTTACCTGTTTCAGAATATTTGAGCTGTTTCTAGTTTGGTGACTATTACAAATAAAACAGCTATAAACATTCACATATAACTTTTTATGGAAATACAAGCTTTCATCTCTCTGGGATAAATGACCAAGAGTATAATCACTGGTACTTATTTAATTTTATAAGAAATTGATATACTCTTTTCCAAAATAGTATTTCCACCAGCAATGTATGAGTGATCAAGTTTCTGTGCACTCATACCAGCATTTTGTGGTATTATTTTTTATTTGATTCATTCTGATTGGTGCATAATGATATTTCACCATGGCTTTAAGTTGCATTTCTCTAATTGTTAATGGCATTCAACATCTTTTCATGTGCTCATATGCCATCTGTATATCCTTTTCAGTGAAATACATATTTGTATTTTTTGCTCTTTTTCTAATTGGATTTTTCTTTTATTGTTGAGTTTCGAGAGCTCCTTTTATATTCTAGATTCAAGTCTTTTGTCAGATATGTGGTTTGCAAGTTATCCCAGTTTGTAGCTTATCTTTTCATCCTCTTTACTGGGTCTTTCACAAAGCAAAAATTTAATTTCAACGCGGTCCAATTTATCAGTTTTTCCTTTTACTGACTGTCATTTTAAAAAATATTTGTCATTAATCATTTCTACCATAATTTTTCAGAGAAATCATGAAATTTAAGCCATCAGAAAGGATTTACATTAGAGCAGCTATTAAACAGCAGTGTTAACCAATTCAGTTCCTTTCAGAAGTATAACTCTTTGGCAATTCAAACCAAGATACTATTGGTGTTTTTACAAAGTGCAGATGCTGGTTTGCAGGATAACCAAGTATCTCCAGGAATAAGTAAATACATATCTCATACATAAATACATACACATATACATACACACAATGAGACCTTAGGTATCTGTAAACACAGATTTTGTACCATTATATATTAAGTGACCCATATATATAATATACTAAGATTAGACCAAATCCATGCCATAAAACCATTTCTAATGTATTAGAAAAGAGATGTGTTAACAATTTAGGTAGTTTGGAAGGAGTACTATAACTGAGGTATACACAAAAGGCTGAGAGAACAGAGAAAGAAGACTGCTAGAAACAGAGAATAATGTTTATGTACAACATATCTAAAATAAACAAAATACTGGCCACAAACTGGGATATTTGCATGACAAATACAGCCTAGAGATATTTTTTACTTGGCCTGCACAGTATTTAAACATTTTTAACTATTAACTGCTAACATTTAAAACTCAAACTTGTATACAAATATAGATTTCTAACTTCCCTTGTAAAATTGAAAGGTCTCACAACATCGGGCCCACATTCGACCTGGTAATAACTAGCTCACACCAAACAGTTGCTGGGATATTTTAGACAGGCTGGTGCTCTCTAATTCCCCACAATCTCCACCAAAATCAATTTGCTTGTTTATGTTACCTGATTAACCCCTACAGGCACCTGAGCTTAAAGGGCACTTAGGATGTCAACAGATGAAGATGCCATTGAGAGAATTCAAGTGTGTGGAAACAACTCGTGGGAAAGAGCAAAGGTCTGAGGTGTGACAGTACAGAAACAGACAGATAGCAGGAATAACTACAGCAAGGAGAAGAATGGTGGGAAGGAATAGGCTGGAAAGGGAGATGTATAAAACACCATGGATCCAGGTCATATGGTTATATGACATACACACATTAGCCATTCCCAAAACACATAGAAAAAAAACATAGATACAACCACCCACAGACACACCGAATCTGAAATACTCTTCACTCATTCACTTGCAAACATCTGTTGAAGACCTACTCGGTACCAAGCTACGGAGATTGATAAATAAAGATACAATTTCTGCCCCCTTACTCCAAGGGCCTAATAGGAAAGACATAATATCCAATTAATGTTTTATGCAGTTGAATATACACTTTCTAAACTATCTCTTTACTCTCCACTGCTCTATCCAAATTGCAACACATAGTAATAATATTATATATATGTATTTTTTAAATATAGCATGCTATACATAACATACACAGGGTGGGGCAAAAGTAGGTGTACATGTGAAACAGAATTTATTACTGTATTATTTATTAGGTATTGTATTCTTTTCCATACGAACAACTGTACACCTACTTTTGCCCCACCCTGTACAGTATACATACTACATAATTTATGTAATTTCCTAAGGCTGGGAGGACATACTCTAACACCCGTTATCTCTATTCTTTCTGTGTAACACAGATTTAAAGAGCACCTAGAATGCGCTAGACATTTGAGCTAGGGGAGAAGTTTCTGTGCTGCTGTTTCTCACCATCATTACTTTCATCATCAGATGGCTGTACCATCCTTGTGCTCTATGGATTCATAGTCTGGAAGGAAAGGGTGAAAAAAAAATAGGAACAAATATCAAGGTCATGGGTTTGCACTATTTGATGTTTTGTAACCTTTCTAAGTATTCTGTAGTAAGTGTGTTATTTTCATAATCAGAGGAGAAATACTCCAAGCACTGAAACATTGCAGCAAAACTAAATGACTGAATCATAATTTGTTTGCTTTTTTTTTTTTTTTTTTTTTTTTTTTAGGTAAAAATGTATACAGTCAAAAATATATACAGTCGTCGCATGTCCTTGGAAGTCCCAGCCAACAGGTGCCCCAGTGGAAGGAGGTGTCGCCCAGGACTCCAGCGCCCGCGCTCGCAGAGCGACTCCTCCCGGCTCTGTCCGCGGGGACCGCGAGGACGCCGGGCCACCCACCCGCGTCTCCGCGTCCTCGTCTGCCAACGCGGCTAGGACTGCCCGACAGGGCTCCCCGAAAGCCTCAGCGACACGATGCACAGAACCGCCCCTGGGCGCCAGCTGCCGTTCGGGCTTGCGGCGGCGGCGGCTGCTGACATCATTACCATCGTTAACCCCTAGACGGGCAAACCGGCGCCCTCACTCCTTGCCGCCCACAAACGGGAGCTCTAATGCAAACAGACGCTACGTTGACAACACCTCGTCCACGACAACTTTTCCTTACACAAACGTAGCGCTTCAATAACCAAAGCGCAGCCTCAGGGTCCAGCGCGAGATATCCGACCCCCAGCGTCAGAAAGCTTTCCTCCACCTCCCCAGCGAGCCGGACCCCGAGGGGCCGGCTTCGGGACGCCGCACCCCCACCGTCCTCCTCCCGGGAAGCCCCACACCCAGCCCACTGCCACCCTCACCGCCGCCACAGCTGCAAACCAGCCGCTCCTACTACCCCGGAAGTACTCCTTCAGCGCGGAGGCGGCTCCGCCGACACAAGAGCACTTCCGGGTCAAGCCGCTCCAGCCGGAAAGGGCGCGGCGCCGCTCGGGTGAGTGAGGACTCGGTGGGGGTCGCTGCGGGGAGCTGCTGGGGTTGCCAAGGCTTGGGTTCGAGCGGGTGGGTAGGCATACGACCTGAAGGAAGCTAGGGAATCCGCGAGGTTTGTTTTGAAGGCGTGGCCTGAGCTGCGGGAGTTCAGCCATCGTACATTTACTAAAATGTACATCGTACATTTACTAAAAGACAACTAAAAGCGCCCTGGGCGCTTGGGGCAGACACTGGTTTACCAGCCAACGGTGGCCCTGTTCTCAACTATTTGACACTTTAATGTAGTGACCGACCATGAAACAAAAACAGGGAGAGGGGGTTTTGAGGGACTGAGTGTAAAAGACCAAGGGACTGAGAAGTGCAGATTGGTTAGTCATGGGGATATAAAGTACAGCATAGAAAATACAAGAAAAATAATACTGTAACAACCTTGTATGGTGCCAGGTGGTTACTGGAAATATCCGGAGGATACTTTATAAAGTATCTGATTGCCTAACCACTACCCTGCACAATTGAAACCAATACAAAATAATATTGGATGTAAACTGTAATTGAAAAAAATTTTTTTAATAAAAATAACCAAAAAAAATCACAGTTATCCAAAATGGTAGTGAGGGCTTTAAAGAAAATTAGACAGGATACACCAAAAAAGAAAAACAGGATAATGTGACAGGATGGAGTGCGGGAATAAGCATTGTGAAGATCTGGGGAAAAGCGTTAGAAGCAGAAGCAAAGCAAGTGCAAAGACCTTCTGGTGGGAACAAACTTAACGAGGTCAAGAAAATGGAGAAAAGGCCACTGACTGAAGCAAAAAGAGGAAGATGTGGCCAGAGACTCAGACAATAGGGTCTATGAGCCAGGACAAGGATTTTGACTTTTGTATGGAAAGTAATGGAAAACAATTGAAGGTTTCTATGCAGAGAAATGATATGCTTCAATGTACGAGTGTGTGTGTGTGTTTCCGAAATTGGAAACGGGGAGGCAGTCAGACAGACTCCCGCATGCGCCTGACCGGGATCCACCCGGCATGCTCACCAGGAGGTGATGCTCCGCCTCTCTGGGACGTTGCTCTGTTGCAACCAAAGCCATTCTAGCGCCTGAGGCAGAGGCCATGGAGCCATCCTCAGCGCCTGGGCCAACTTTGCTCCAATGGAGCCTCGCTGCGGGAGGGGAAGGGAGAGACAGAGAAGAAGGAGAGGGGGAGGGGTGGAGAAGCAGATGGGCGCTTCTCCTGTGTGCCCTGGCCAGGAATCGAACCCGGGACTCCTGCATGCCAGGCCGACACAATGTACGACTCTTAAGTTTACAACGGACTCCACACCAGAAAGATGCATCTCCCAGCAGTGGGAATGTATGAAACCCAGACTGACAGCCAGAAAGAAGGGCATTAGAGACACCTTCGTGTACAGTCGTGAAAAAGTAAGTCCCAGTCAGGTGAAGGGACTAGGCCTTTTCAGACCCCAAGTCTTTCCTCTCCATTTAGTGCCTTAAGACTCATGATTTTAATGTCCAGGTACATAATTGTCATTTCCTAAAACATTTACTTTTCATGATGGGTCTCTAAATACAGGGGCATCAATATACCTGGGAGCATGTTAAAAACACCTTTTAAAAAAAAACTGTATAGGTGTAAAATAGGTTATTTTCTGATATTTCTGTTTAATGGAAAGTGCAAATATTTGGGATTTAAGTATGGAATCTCAGTAAGCTCCTTAACTGTGTTGTAATCTTGAAAATGCTGCTGATAATAATTATAGCAAAAAGGTCTCAGACTTTATGGTCTTGGACCCCATTTACACTTTTAAAATCTACTAAGAATATCAAAGAGTTTTTGTTTGTGTGGGTTAGAGCTAACAATATTTACCATTTATGATAGCAGAACAGAACCTTAAAAACGTTATTAATTTATTTAAAATGATAAAATCATTACATGTTAACATAAATGGAATTTCTATGAAGAATATTTACCAAAACAAAGAATTATTGAAAAGAACGGTGTTTCCCATTTTTACAAGTCTCTTTAGTATCTGGCTTAATAGAAGACAGCTGGATTCTCACCTCTCCTGCATTCATTCTCTTGTGATTATCACTCGTCATGTGGATAATTGCACCATATTGCATGAGAATGAAAGTGAAAAAGGCAAATAATGTCCTAGTATTATTACGAGAATTGTTTTGAAAAATCACATTTAAAACATCTCAGAAACTCCCTGCAAAAGCCCCCTATACTGCCCTTTGAGAATCACTGAATTACAATATTGTTAGGACAATCAAAAGAAATATGAACTTGACTTGAAAGTCATTAAAACTATATGCATATCAAAATGCTGATGCCTAGGTCTTATCCTTATAGATGCCAAATCAGTGAGTCTGAGTGGGGCCAAGAAATCTGCATCTTTAACAAGCACCACAGATTAATTTGATGTAAGTGGTCTAAGAATTACAGTTTGAGAAAACTAGTGATAGATCAAATTCACTCTAGAGCAGGGGTCCCCAAACTTTTTACACATGGGGCCAGTTCACTGTCCCTCAGACCGTTGGGGGACCGCCACATACAGTGCTCCTCTCACTGACCACCAGTGAAAGAGGTGCCCCTTTCCGGAAGTGCGGCGGGAGCTGTATAAATGGTTTCAGGTGGCCACATGCAGCCCGCGGGCCGTAGTTTGGGGATGCCTGCTCTAGAGTTTTCTGCCCACTAAAATTTTATATATATATATAATATATATATATATATTATATATATATATTTTTTTTTTTTTACAGAGACAGAGAGAGAGAGTCAGAGAGAGGGATAGATAAGGACAGACAGACAGGAATGGAGAGAGATGAAAAACATCAATCATCAGTTGTTTTTTGTGGCACCTTAGTTGTTCATTGATTGCTTTCTCATATGTGCCTTGACCGTGGGCCTTCAGCAGACCGAGTAACCCCTTGCTCAAGCCAGTGACCTTGGGTCCAAGCTGGTGAGCTTTGCTCAAACCAGATGAGCCTGCACTCAAGCTGGCAACCTCGGGGTCTCGAACCTGGATCCTCTGTATCCCAGTCCGACACTCTATCCACTGCGCCACCGCCTGGTCAGTGCCCACTAAAATTTTTAAAACTGTGTTCTTGGCCCTGGCCGGTTGGCTCAGTGGTAGAGCGTCGGCCTGGCGTGCAGGAGTCCCGGGTTCAATTCCCGGCCAGGGCACATAGGAGAAGCGCCCATCTGCTTCTCCACCCCTCCCCCTCTCCTTCCTCTCTGTCTCTCTCTTCCCCTCCTGCAGCCAAGGTTCCACTGGAGCAAAGTTTGCCCGGAGCTGAGGATGTCTCTGTGGCCTCTGCCTCAGGCGCTAGAATGGCTCTGACTGTGGCAGAGCGATGCCCCAAGATGGGCAGAGCATCGCCCCCTGGTGGGCATGCCGGGTGGATCCCGGTCAGGCGCATGCGGGAGTCTGTCTGACTGCCTCCCCGTTTCCAGCTTCGGAAAAATACAAAAAAAAAACAAAAACAAAAAAAACTGTGTACTCATAGCTTCAAATCTCTCCACTAACAGACTAAGAAGTTTGCAGCAAGTACCTTTCTGACTGCCAGGTTGATAAATGTCTGAATTCAAATCCAAAATGTTGAATTCAATCCTGTGCCAAGGACAGGTTTTAAACTGTGGCATCTGTAAGCTTACAGTTTTTTGAACAGATCGATAACTGATAGGAGGAAAGTGAGTACTCTTAGTGAGCTAGCTCTAGGGGACTGACACCAAATCAAATACATCCAAAATAAAGGTAGAGAAAAGAGTTTAGATGAGAAGTCTTCTTGAATAAGGTAAAATTTGAGTTGTAGAGAGAGTCAAATTTCCATAGGAAGATATATATTGGTGTGGATGGGCAGAAAGTTTCAAGCAAAAAGAGTAAATGGAACCAGAACTTTAGGAAAAAAGTTATTTGGAGAAAACAGACAGTAAAACAAGTGTAGTCAAGGCTAAGCCATGATAGGGAAGCTGGGAAGATTACAGGATTTAAGCAAAAAAAGGAATGAAAGTGATAATCGGCCTCTACATAAGGAAACTAAGACCACTAGAGATCATAGCTAATTAGTGGCAAGTGTAACTAAAGACCAGGCTTGACTTCCAAATTCATGTATTCCTTTAGCAAGCAATGATTGTGCAGGCACTGCTGGGCTCTGTCTAGCTCCTTCAGGTCTGCCGCCTGAATCTTCCTGGAGAACTATGGATGCCAGACTGGAATTTAAAGCTTATCTCATGGGCGATGGAAAAGGGCCAGTAGATTTTTGAAATCACCTTGACTCTCTTGGATTTGTGTGTAGGACCAATTCTGAGAGGAGTAGCATTTGGGAAAGCAAGAGGTATAGTTGGAGTTAAGGAGGCCCATTTAGAAATTAAAAGAATAGTGTGGTATTCGGGTAAGGTAAAAGGACTATGACCTAGGTTAGGGACATAAGGCTTAATTGTAAAACATCTAGGAGGTGGAATTAAAATAATAGCATATATTTGTAATGTATGCACAGTAGTTCACCTCATAGGGTAGCTCACAATTACCCTATGAGGTGGTTACTATCAATAACCTGATTCAATAGATGTGAAAACTAAGGTCTCTCAAACCCACGCTTCACCCAGGAATAGGATCAGGCACTTTTAACTCCACTGCTCATAACCACCAAGCTGTGATGATCCTGTGACTTTGATCTTACAAAACTGGGAAAATTGTATTGTGTGGCTATCATTCAAGCTATGTGTATATCGGACAAGTAGATCTGAGGATGACGGTGGGTGCTGTTTTAGTTATACTGAGTTTGAGATACTGGGGAATTTTCAGACTATAATAGAGGGAAAAAATTGAATAAGGAGATCATAAATCAAACCTGATACATCAGTGTTTTTGTCACGTGCATCCAGTAGCTTCAGCCAATGCTTGTGGCAAAAGGGATAAAAGTCATAAGTAGAACAAATCATCCTGGGTTTAAAACAAAGCTCCAACAAATACAGAAGGTGTTTCTCAGTGTGCCAGAAAATATGTTGAAGTCTGAGCCGAGTGCCCAAATACCAGTTAGATAGCGGGTGATGGCTCCAAACTACTATTGGGAGCATATGGGGCTATTTTAATTAGAAACTTTTTAGAAAATGGCGCTCAACATGGTGATTTCTTTTAGAATCTTACCCTTTCGTGTTAGAGATCTCTATAACGCTTCACTATGAGCAGAACAGCTTTATGTTTGTTCTTTACAAAGGATAGAGGAGCGCTAACAATCTGCTAAAAAAATTGGATCTTCATTTGCTTTTTCTCCCCTTTGCCAATTCAGAATGCCACTTTAACCATTAGTGTGCCAGAGGTAGGGGGATGTCTCCATTTTTCAAGTGTAACTGTGCAGACAGAGAAGAGTGGATGAGTTGTAAATACAGCCTAGAACACATTTCATTATGGGAAATGAAGCATTAATATCCCAGTATACTTGGAGCAAAAGCCAACACCATCTGGCCATCAGTGTTTTCCTCCCTTTGAGTTTATCCCAGAACTATTTCTGCAAACAGCAGTTTCCTCAGCCAACTTAACATTGAACCACGAGAACGGAAATCAGCAACATTACTTCCTTATTTACTTCTGTTGAGAATTGGAACAGAATGCAAGTATTTTGTAGAAGTTGGCAGGAACAGCAACAAAGCAATCTGTTAGGGATGACAGTTTCAGCACTTTTCTTTCTTTTTTTAATGATACCACCAATATTCAGACTGGTTTTGTAGGTTAAAATCATCTACATTTCTGATTATGCATGAGCTTTAAAAAGCTTACATTTTTCTACACCTAAAGATGAAAAAGACATTAGAATAAACACTTTTCTACTTTTCTTATTCATGCTGAAGCAAGGTAGTAAAAAATTCTACCAAGTAACTTCATTCACAAATATAGCATAGCCCTTTTTATTTATTTATTTATTTATTTTTTTCATTTTTCTGAAGCTGGAAACAGGGAGAGACAGTCAGACAGACTCCCGCATGCGCCCAACCGGGATCCACCCGGCATACCCACCAGGGGCGACGTTCTGCCCACCAGGGGGCGATGCTCTGCCCATCCTGGGCGTCACCATGTTGTGACCAGAGCCACTCTAACGCCTGAGGCAGAGGCCACAGAGCCATCCCCAGCGCCCGGGCCATCTTTGCTCCAATGGAGCCTCGGCTGCGGGAGGGGAAGAGAGAGACAGAGAGGAAAGCGCGGCGGAGGGGTGGAGAAGCAAAAGGGCGCTTCTCCTGTGTGCCCTGGCCGGGAATCGAACCCGGGTCCTCCGCACGTTAGGCCGACGCTCTACCGCTGAGCCAACCGGCCAGGGCCAGCATAGCCTTTTTTAACTGTTTACAAGATGGTGGCACTTTGCTTTTCCTTTTTGAACTCATTCTTAGCCTTCTTCAAGTGTCAGCGGCTGCATTGAGAATAGCAGGCATGATATTATGGGGAGTCCCAAACTTACAAGTGAATTATATTTCTAAAATTCACGAAGGTTTTCTCTTGCATTCACAGCACAATTATTTCTCTTCAGTACATCTCACACTGTCCTATATATAGTTAGCTGTTTTTGCCTTCGGGTAGTTTGTAAAGCAAGGGTCTGGGACAGGATCCTAGTTCACCTGAGCATCCCTTGCAGCACCCAGAACTTCATCTTGTGCATGATGAGCCCCTGATTGAGCTAAGCTGTTTTAAAATCATTACTCCAGAATTAGTAGAATGGTTTCAGGCAATGTAGTTTTTGTTGCAAGTAGCAGAAACCAGTTCAAAGTGCTTAAGTCAAAGGAAATGTAGTATGAGGAGGTAAGTCCGGGGTATCCTGCCCCAGGGATGATTTGTCGCTTACTCTCTTATCTGCTTCTGTCACATTGAACACTTACTTTGGCTAGTGTTTTCTCTCCCGATTGCTAGACCCATCTCCAAATGGGTTGTGTCTCTTGGTAGCTCGGACTAGAAAGTCCTTTCTGTTCAGGATGCCCATGATATGAGCATGAAATACCCAGACTGAGCCTGTCTTTACTGACTGGACAGGTAAGGATATTATGCGACCTGTTGCTCTCTTGGCCTGAATTATCAATATTATAGCAGGTTACTTCTGCCACCTTTGACATAAGAGCAGTTTAAGGGTGTTCATGGTATTTTTCTGGACCGTGTCTTTGAGGTTTCTCTAAATCAGGGTCCCCAAACTTTTTACACAGGGGGCCAGTTCACTGTCCTTCAGACCATTGGAGGGCTGCCACATACAGTGCTCTTCTCACTGACCACCAATGAAAAAGGTGCCCCTTCTGGAAGTGCGGCGGGGGCCAGATAAATGGCCTCAGGGTGGACGCATGCGGCCCGCGGGCCGTAGTTTGGGGACACCTGCTCTAAATTTCTAGTAGAGGCCAGTGGCCATGTCTGCCCAGAACAGGAACCTCAGGTCTTGCCCACGTGGGCAGTCTGTGTGCCACAGCAGTGTATGAGGAGGAGAGCAGCCGAGAGCCATCATGAGGACTGCCTCGGAGCTATAACACAGTTTAGTTACTTTTGCTGAACTTAATCTTTTTTCTCCTTTCTAGCCTTTTCTCCATTTCTTTTCTTGTTTGCACATTCAGTCTATATTTCTCTGGTTTTAATTTGGAATAAAGTTGAATAAAGATGCTTGTTTTTTGGGGTGGGGGCGTCTTATTGGAACCAGGAAGTAGCATTCTGTCAGGAGCCAAAGCAGCATGTGTGAGTCTTGCTCTGCCCCTCTGCTCTTCTGTCACCCTCTTTCCCTTCTCCACGCCTGCTGTCCTTTCTCTCTGTTCTCTTTGTATGTGCCTCACACCTGACCGCCTCAGCCCCCCACAGTCCTCTCTTCCTCGGATAGCGGTGACCTACTGATCTATAGTGGCGGTGTCCTTGCAATTCCAGATTCCAAAAACATTCTAATTAGCCAGTGGGTTGGCTTCCTCTGGCGCCTGAGAAGGCAGGATTCAAAAAAGGGAACCATGAACTAGGTGGATTCCAGCAAAGGTTCTCTACCACAAACTCAGGACACGTAAAAACATGTTAACACATGGTTTGAGTCCAAGCTTAGTTTACAATGCCTGTTTGATCCAATGTTTGCAGAATATTCACTTGCACTGAGAAAAAGAAAAATGTGAGATTTAAAATTAAAGATTTAAATTACATAGTGGAATTCTAGAATTCTCCCTCCCCAGCCCTCCCCCACGATCTTTAAGTGGTTGATGATATTCTGAGTAAAAGTGTTTTTATTTGTCTTAAATAATGGTTTTGCTGTAAGGTGTAGATTTTAGCACAATATCTGAATAATAATTCAATAAACAATAGTAATAAGAAGAATAATCACTTATTCAGTGATTACTATTGCCAGACTCTGTTTTATATATACTCTCTTATTTGGACCACATAATTGTCTTATGAGAACAATATATACTGTTATTTTTCCTATTTTAAAGATAAGGGGACTGAGACACAGAGATTGAGTCATTTACAAAAGTTTCAAGGCTGGTTAAAATTAGAGCCAGGCTTGGAATCCAGGAAATGTGGTACCTTTGAACTTCTCTGCTACCTTGCCTTTATCAGAGCCCTGCAGTTGTGATGTTTCAGGGCAATCTTAATCCAGAATGGAATGTGAGTGATACTCTCACATATTGAAAGTGTTCAGTCTGGAGCACCATTAGCCAGTGCTGTTGTAAGGATATAAGAAAGTATATTAGTGGTCTCTGGACACCAGATCGTAGACCCACTGCCTCAGAATCACTCCGAGAGCTAAATTAAGTTCCAAGGGCTGAACCTAGGGGTTCTTATTCAGTAAGTCTGGGATAGGACCCAGTAATCTATATTTTTAACAAGCTCTCTACATGATTGTGATATTCACCCTGATTTGGAAACTCTAGACTTGATAATCTTTCATTCCCACCACCATCTTCTAAAACAAGATTGTAAATGAAGACTTTGGGGATCAGTTTAAGAAACTCCTTTAGGCATTATGCCTTTAAGTTCTATCAAGATTGTTAGCGTTGTCTCTTTTTTGTGTCAAAGAATCTAAGTGCTAGTAAATGCATGTTGGTTTGAATAATTATGATCCCTGTTGCATAACATTCTTCAATTTACAAATATTCATCGCATGCTTTATCAAATTTAAACTAATCTTGCCTGACTAGGCGGTGGCGCAGTGGATAGAGCATTGGACTGGGATGCAGAGGACCTAGGTTCAAGACCCTGAGGTCGCCAGCTTGAGCATGGGCTCATCTGGTTGGAGCAAAAGCTCACCAGCTTGGACCCAAGGTCGCTGACTCGAACAAGGGGTTACTCAGTCTACTGAAGGCCTGCGATCAAGGCACATATGAGGAAGCAATCAATGAACAACTAAAGTTTCGCAATGAAAAACTGATGATTGATGCTTCTCATCTCTCTTCGTTCCTGTCTGTCTGTCCCTGTCTATCCCTCTCTCTGACTCTCTCTCTGTCCCTGTAAAAAAAAAAGAAAAAAGAAAAACTGATGATTGATGCTTCTCATCTTTCTCCATTCCTATCTGTCTGTCCCTGTCTGTCCCTCTCTCTGACTCTCTTTCTGTCCCTGTAAAAAAAAATAATAATAATCTCCATCAGTACTGAGCATGTGCTAGTTATGAAGAATAGCAATAAAAAATGTAGTCCCTGTGCTTACGGGGCTCATAGGTGAGATAGACTGCCTAGCAGTACAGAGCAACATACTAGAGCCAAGTGAGCAGAGTAACACTGAGCACTACAGAGGTCGAGGAAGAGCCATCCTGTATCCAGGTATATGCTGGATCCGTGTGGGAGGAAGAGCCCAGCTTGAGAGGAGGCTCAGGGAGCTGCAGGAAGAAGCGATTCCACACAACAGGAACACTGCCAGGACACCACCTGCGCTGCAGCCCTCATGGGGACATGGGGAGACTGTTCATTCTTCAGAAGCTCCTGCATCTCAGAGCAGGAAGACACAGTCCATTTCTTCTATATCCAGTGTCTTCTACTCTAGTCTTGATGGGGGGGAGGGAGTCACACCTTACAGCTATCCTCTCAGATCTTTGATCTCTTCATCTTGGACAAGTTATCTTCACTCATGAGCCTCCCACTCCCAATTCCCGAAGTCCACCTCCGGTTTCGCTGCTGGCCCAGACTGCTCCCCTCCAGAATCAGGAATCTGGCCCAGCGCTCTCTGACCACCACCTCTCCTTACCACAACTTGTAGCTCTTATTCAGGAACACCTAACCAGTGATCTGTCTGCTTTTTCCCCTGTCCCCTGTCCCTTTACCTAGAACACTTCTCTTCCATTCTTGAATTCGGTTTGTCCCTCAGGTCCTGTTGCACCTCGCACTTTCTCAGGGAGGCTTTCTGCGATGAGGAAGTTTTCCGTGTCAGGTGCTCCTGTGGCATCCTGTACTTTCCCTTGGGTAACACTTAGTATATGTTTTATGCCAGGGTCCATCCCCGGGGGGGAACCAGGGGTCCCACAGGAGGAGACGGCGTCGGCGAAAATCGAGTGAGAAAGCCGAATTCTTTTTTTTCTCTTTATTCTCTAGTTAGCATTTACTGCCAGGCATCTCTGCCAATGGCTGGTCTAACATTACTTTTTATGCACACACACTAAGTTACAATCACATGGTATTTTGAATACATCATTGTTTTAGTTTCACTATGGTTACATATTTCTAGATAACAGTTAATTCATATCTATAAGCTACAAGTCAGGTGGTAAGTTATTCAAAGTACAGTTATACAATAACTTGAATAGTAATAATATCGGTACAAACTTCTAAAAGATTAGTACTAATTAATAACTCTATTTTACTGTTGTTGTGAGTCAAGGGCGCAGAAAGAGATAGCAGATGAAATCATCAAGGAATAGCAAAGGACTACCGCTTGCTCAGGCAAATAGCCTTGAGTTCATGTAGTGTCCTAATTCTTTTCTCACAAGACTACAAAAGGCTTGCTATTTAAGAAACTGACATAGTATTAAGAGTAACTTTTTACTTAAAGATACATAGAGTGCACCTACAAGATAGCTAGTAGCAACATAATATCAGAAGGCATTAATTGCTATTGCTGCTATGAATCCCACCACATTCCTCTCCTTATTCTTGGAAAATACAAAAATCTCATGAGAATGTTTTACTGAGAAAAGCCCAGCGACTGTCTTCAGTCACAAAACAAGTCTTTTAACAAAACATTCTTTACTTGCCAGCTGCACTCCTATCCAAGGCCACGCAATAGGCCACTCCACTCCACTTTACCTAAGATTCTAATGTCTAGTTAAACTTTATTCATTTACTATATTCATACACTAGTTAAGTTCTAACTTTATTCTTTCTAACATGATTAAGAAGAAGAAATTCTCCTACAAACTTAACCCTTTATGAGGGATATCATGGCCAGCCTCTTATGTTTATGAGCCCAGTTCAAGGGGCTTACAGGCTTTTCTGTGGAACTTACACCTTCTGTCTCATTTCCAAAGAAATTACTACAAATCTACAGGGAAAGCACGGTACTATTATCCCTGTGCCATAAATAATAGCACACACCCAGAAAAGGGGGGAATATAAGGCCAAATTAATTCAAAAGATTAAAGGGGGAGGTATCGTTGTGCCTTTCCTTTGCGGTGACTCTGTCAACCGGCAGCCATTGGTCTTCACTGCGGTGACTCTGTCAACCAGCAGCCATTGGTCTTCTCTGCTGTGACTTTGTCAATCAGCAGTTTTTGATCTTCTTCTGCTGTGACCTTGTCAGCCAGCAGTTGTGGGTCTTCTCCTTCTGTGACCTTGTCAGCCAGCAGTCGTTGATCGGCTCCCGACAGTTTTATGTGTTTAGTTAGCATGTATGTCCTCTAGCAGACCAAGCTCCATGGAGACAGAGGCAGTGTCTGTAGTACAGTAGGTTGTATATAGTAGGTGCTCAGTAGATACTATTGAATGGATGAAAAATGTATACCTTTTGTCTAAAATAGTGGTCCTTAACTCAGGTGGGCAAGAGTGAGAAGGAGGTTAAATGGCAGGATAAGAAACGTAGGAGTATTAGAATAAGTAGAATTGTGGGGGTAGTATTTGTTTTGTTTGTTTTTGTATGTTTTTCCCTGCAAAGAGAACAAGCCTCTAGCTCAGAGCTTCAGCAGATGGCAGTGTCTCTGAAAGTTAATAACATTACCTTGGTTTTATCATGTTTATGCATACAGTTACTTTTATCCACAGATATGATACAGACTTTCCTTCTAAAATAAATGTATGAAAGTAAAATAATGAGTTGACTTGAAGAAAAAGCATAAATAATAAAACTTGCTGCATGGATATAGCAAAAAGATATTATGCGAGTAGAAGAAATGTATGAAGTTTGGAAAATGCTAACTTGGATGAAGCCACAGGAACTCCTCATCCAAGTCCGGGGACACCTGGGCCAAGTGCTCTGTTTCTTCAGTGTCATTGTAGTGGGGTTTTAGGAGGAAGTGAAGATAAGCACATGTGTTCAATCTATTATGTGTAACACAATCTGAAGTTTTTTGTTTTATTCTAAACAGCCTGTCCTTAAATTATAAGAAGACACAGAAAAATATTTTCCATCATCCATCCTTTCAAGGGCTAATGAAAATTAAATGACATTTACAGCTTATTATAATTCAGACTGAAGAGTTTAATGGCAAAATACAATGATCCATTACTTTTTATGTTATACGATCAAGAAGCCTTCATGAAAGTATAAAGGCAAGTAAATTTTGTTTCCAAAACTAATTATTTGGGCCCTTACAAAAAATAAAGCTAGGTGTTTCATCCCATATCTTACAGGAATAAGAGTTGATATTTCTCTTTGAGATTCAGTGATTTAAAAGAGGAATCAGATTATCAGGATAGTGGTCATAATCACAAACTCTGAGACTAGGATATCATTTTTCTTTTTATTCATGGTATTTTACTCTTAAATTTGTTTGGTAATCTTTCCATGTAGCTTATATTTGCATTGCTGACAATTTGTCATTACAGACTCTGAGCTAGAAATTTGGTATTCTTACAAACTGTTAAGTATACTATATTTTGTCTCTTGATTCTGAAGAAATAATTAAAGGTAAATTATTTTGTCTAATATTCTTGCCTAAGAGTGTTACGGCCTCAGAAGTCAGTATATATATATATTTGTGAATATGTAGTAGTGCAATTTTCTTTCTAATATTAAAACAACAGAACTACCTCAACCATCTCTGCATTATTTATGTCTAATATATCTGTGTCCTTCAACTACTCAAATTTTGAGCTCCATGGTTATGATTATGATATACCAGTTGATTTACATTACTGATGTAACAACAGATGGTACTGGTGCAGGTTGAAATAAAAGATCATTGATCTTAGTATTTTGGCCTTCATTGGCTCCCTGTTGCATTGAATTTGTCAGAGTGAAATAGAATCATAGAATTTCAGAACTAGAAGAGTCCTTAAAAATTGTCTTATCCAGTTCCTTATTTGACAGATGTAAAAACAAGCCCAGCTACCTCCAAGGTCATACAGCTAGTTCGTAGCAAAGCCAGGACCAGAATCTAGGTCTGCCATTTCCCACTGCAGTGCTCTTTCTGCCATCTCTGTAAAAGACTTTCAGAAGGTGTTCTCTTTATTGCACTCCCTGATGTTGGCACCAGTTATTCTAATCAGTTTTCCATTTATTCATTTCTAAAATATAGAGTTTCACCTCTTTGAGTCTTTGTTGGTTAAACTTTATACCTGGCTTTCTTTTAGGTTGGTCTTCACATGTTTTAATCTTGAAGACTTCAAAATTCATTTGGATCTACCACTTTTTTGGAAAACTCCAATGCCAAGCAATAAATTATCCACGGAACTCTTGTTATAATATAGAAGCTTTTGAGTTCTCTAGATCTAAGTAAGATTGTTTCACGTTTTCTCATGAAGCCACATTACTGTTTATTCACTTTAGTGGTGAGTGTTACTGTGCCAGCTGCTCTTGCTTTGGAGGATGTAGGCTTCAACCAAATGGACCCACTGGGAGCAAATCATAGTTCTTTCAATGGATCATTCCCCCCAAGCTTTGAACTCTCAGCAGGCTCCCAATCCAGTGACGATGTCATCATAGCCAAAGAGGGAGCTAGCGTTACAATCGAGTGTCTTCTCACAATCGACCACTATGAAGATGTCCATTGGTACAATTCAAAAGGACAGCGACTGGATAACAGAGCCAGAGGTAACTATACTAGAGTGTAATTAACCATGGTTACTCATTTCCTGTTACTTCTTTCTTCTCGGGTTTATGGCGTACTCAACAAGAAATCCCAAAGCTGCGGTACCAGTGTGAGTACTTAACACTTTCGAAAGGCCTAGGGTATGATATCTATCATAAAAAAGTAAATTAATTAAAATTACTTAACCAGAAGAAGAAAAAAATAAAGAATAGTTATAAATGTAAAAGGTGTTCACATGATGACAGCTGTGTTCTTCCCTCTCGGTGTGTGGGTTTCCATTGTCATGGAAGGTGGACCGCAGGCTGTGCGTGCTGCTCATCCGCAGGGGGACAAGTCACTAGACTGATGTGACTAGTGCAGTACGCTGGCCCGGTGGGAACACAGCAAGAAGGATTTTGGCTAGACTTTATTAAATTTGTTATAAGTAAAAAAATTTTGCCCAGAGATGAGTTACTGAAAATGTCAGTGGAAATCCAGGGGTATTGTTTGTTTGTTTTAATGATTACAGATCTGTGCATTACACTTTAAGTCCCTCTGAAAATTAGAAGAGCACTGAGGAGATGCTCTGTAAGCATTTCTAGCTCATTTTTTCCCTCTAGTCTATGCACTTCATTTACTTGAAAACAGGAGAGTTCTTGTGTTGGTGTTTTTTTGGTATCTCCATCTTAAAAAATCACATTAACATCATACTAATGTGATCAAGGTCTGCTTTTTGTCAGGTTTTGATTTGATTTGCAGTTTATGGACCTGTGATCACATCTTTTTTTTTTTTTTTTTTCTTCATTTTTCTCAAGCTGGAAACGGGGAGAGACAGTCAGACAGACTCCCGCATGCGCCCGACCGGGATCCACCCGGCACGCCCACAAGGGGCGACGCTCTGCCCACCAGGGGGCGATGCTCTGCCCATCCTGGGCGTCGCCATATTGCGACCAGAGCCACTCTAGCGCCTGAGGCAGAGGCCACAGAGCCATCCCCAGCGCCCGGGCCATCTTTGCTCCAATGGAGCCTTGGCTGCGGGAGGGGAAGAGAGAGACAGAGAGGAAAGCGCGGCGGAGGGGTGGAGAAGCAAATGGGCGCTTCTCCTGTGTGCCCTGGCCGGGAATCGAACCCGGGTCCTCCGCACGCTAGGCCGACGCTGTGATCACATCTTAATCAGAATACTGTTTCCTGAACTAGTGGTGTTCTGTTAGATTCTTCTGAAGACTACACAGTTTGAAGCACCTCACAAAGAAGTCACCATGAAAAGTTATTGAGACAAAGGTTAAATCTGGTATCCTCACAGGTACACTTTCAGAGAAGGCGCCTTTCTCACTACAAAGGTCTCATCTCGGAATAGAAAGAATATTCGGTTATACACATTAGAGTGGAAAACAGAAAAGGGGACAGATGCTGTTTCCTGTCAGTGAACTGGCCCCCTGTGTAAAAGTATATGCTGAACATTTTAACCTTTTACAACTGAGTAACTGGCTACCAAGGGACTGGAGTGTTTGAATTGTTAGAAGGAACAGTGTACTTTTAACTAGCTTCTTAAGAATAGAGACGTACATCAGAATCTCTAGAAAGGTACCCGGAATGTATATTTTGAACATGATTTGGGGTTCTACATGTGGACTCACTGAATTAGAATCTTACTCCCTTGGGCCGTAGGATCCTGACCAAATGCATCTGAGCTTTGAATTTTTCAACTAATGTGATTATCACAGACTGACTACATAAACAAAGCTTAGGCTATGTTGAGACCAGTCGATTGGAATGGCATTTTTATTTTTCTGTTTGACTTTACTTTGAAAACCACTAAACATCTATCATTGATACTTTCAACAACAGCTTCAGAAAATTGTATTAAGTTTTATGAATCTCAAGTGAGAGGAGTTTAAAGAGCATGCCAGTCTAGTATAAGGTTCATAAATCTTGAGCTATTATCAGCAAGGGAGCTAGAGCGGTAGATTGTGGTCATAGCACAGGGTTGATGAATGGAGTCTGCAGAGTTCATCACACCGTGGATTCATAGGGTATCCCTTTCATAGCTCCAAGTTCAGAGGACAGAAACTTGAGGGATAATGGCTATATTTATAGCTACATATTTTCCTCCTCCTTTTACATTGGTGAAGTGGTGGCTCTTAAATATAACCATAGAATTTAGATAAATCTGATGATGAAATACATGGGCACAATCCAAAGTGCTCACTAACTGATTTGCCCCTAAAATAATCCAGAATCATAGGACCTCGGGGATTAAAGAGATCTTGAAGATTAGGATTCTGGTGGTGCTTAAGAAGCAACCACCCAGCCTCCTCTGGAACGCTACCTATGATTATTAGGACTCACACCTACACCCTAGATTAACCCATTGATCCTTTCTTCAAATGACTGTCATAGTTGGAGCATAGAGCATGCTGGGAATTTACTGCAAATTTGAGAATCATGCAGGCAGAGCCAAGTTATTAAAGGATATTGAATCAAGTATAATTGGCTTTTCATATGCTTTTATAATTTTGTATACATGTTTCCTAAATGAAGATACCTTTATATATGGAAGAGAAGTGGTATGTTTTAGGTTAAAAACAGTAGCCTGGGTATCTTAAAGGCAACTTTATTTTCTCTTACCAAGCTGCTTACTTACCCTGACCTGTGAGACATATCTTCCAGCTTGTGCTTCGTTACTCTGGCCAGAAAATCAAGGTATCATCAACAAACCTTTCTAACAAAACTGATTAACGTGTGCCAGGCATGCCAGATTAGCCAATTATTAATTGAACAAATTCATTAAATTGGTAGGTTTAAAAAAATTTTTTTTCTTTATAAGTTCAAAGATAAGCAGAGTTAAATAAAAAGAAGAAAATAAAAAGTACTCATAACCTATCACTCAGAAGTAAACATTGTTTTATATTTCTGAGGCATATTCTTCTAGTGTGTAAAAATGTATAGGTAGAAATTGTGATATAGACACACATACAGGTATACCTCATTTGCACTTTGCTTTATTGTGCTTCACATATGTTGCATTTCTTTTTTACAAATTAAAGGCAAGCCCTCCACCAGCAAAATGATTGCTTTATTACAATACTTGCTATTTGAGGTAGCCTGGAACTGAACCCGCAATATCATCCAGGTACAGCCGTATACACATAAACATTTGTTTAAGATTAGTCATTTCGCCTGACCAGGCGGTGGTGCAGTGGATGGAGCATCAGACTGGGATGTGGAGGACCCTGAGGTCGCCGGCTTGAGCACAGGCTCATCTGGTTTGAGCAAAGCTCACCAGCTTGGACGCAAGGTCGCTGGCTCGAGCAAGGGGTTACTCGGTCTGCTTAAGACCCGTGGTCAGGGCACATATGAGAGAGCAGTCAATGAACAACTAGGGTGTCACAACGAGGAGCTGATGATTGATGCTTCTCATCTCTCCATTTCTGTCTGTCTGTCCCTATCTATCCCTCTCTCTGACTCTCTCTCCAAGCAACCCTGTAAAAAAAAAAAGATTAGTCATTTAGCCTTATATAGATGTACCTGTCTCCCTGAAAAGCTTGTTATGTTTAGCAGTGAAAAGGTAGCTATGGCATTCATTACTGTCCAGAAGGAAGATATTTTTAAGTTCTAGGCTATTTAAATTCTGACCCTGACATAACTATCTGCCCTTTCTTACATGATCGGAACAAATAGCAGAAACTAATAGATGAGTTAAAGTATGTTCATGAAGAAAAGGGATATTGACAAGCCAGTTAGCATATTTCATGGTAATATTCTTTATGCTGTAATTTTTTTTATTTCTGTTGGGTTATCAGGTGGAAAATGGTTGGTTTCTGATAACTTCCTGAATATCACCAACGTAGCCTTTGATGATCGTGGGCTCTATACATGTTTTGTCACCTCTCCAACTCGTGCCTCCTACTCTGTCACCCTGCGTGTTATCTTCACCTCAGGAGACATGAGTATCTACTACATGATCGTTTGCCTCATTGCTTTTACGATCACTCTCATCTTGAACGTCACACGGCTCTGCATGATGAGCAGCCATCTTCGTAAGACCGAAAAGGCCATCAATGAATTCTTCAGAACCGAAGGGGCCGAGAAACTTCAGAAGGCCTTTGAGATTGCAAAACGCATCCCCATCATCACGTCGGCCAAGACTCTGGAGCTCGCCAAAGTCACACAGTTTAAGACCATGGAGTTTGCCCGTTACATAGAAGAACTGGCACGAAGCGTCCCTCTTCCCCCCCTTATCCTAAACTGCAGGGCCTTTGTGGAGGAGATGTTTGAGGCTGTGCGAATGGATGACCCTGATGACCTAGGGGAAAGAATTAAAGAGAGACCTGCCTTGAACGCTCAAGGTGGCATCTACGTCATTAACCCAGAGATGGGGCGGAGTAATTCACCAGGAGGAGATTCGGATGACGGTTCTCTGAATGAACAAGGCCAGGAGATAGCAGTTCAGGTTTCTGTTCACCTTCAGTCAGAGACCAAAAGTATTGGCACAGACTCTCAGGACAGCAGTCATTTCAGCCCCCCTGACGATATGGGATCTGCTGAGTTGAACTCCAGCTACAAAGGCGGGGCCTATGAGAACTGCCAGCTGTGAGCGCTCCCAGTACCTGCAAAAACTGCCCACAGAACAAAAACCTGTTTCATGTAGGAAATAGCATTTTACCAAAACAATGACTGAGGTTTTCCCCTTGTTCCCATTAAGCACATCAGAACATGTGTTGTTGCCAAAATCTTCGTAAAAATGCAGCATTTTTCCTATCCAATATTTCTCGGTCATCTTCCTCAAGCTTGAGTAGATGATACACATTAAGATTTAAAGGAGCCTGAGAGATAAACATAACGGGGAAAGGACCGCACTGAGAAGTCCATGCTTCTTTGCTGTTCACGGTTCTTCATCGGTTAGGGCTGACATGTCTTGCAGCCTCGGTTTTCCTACCGATAAGATGAGAGATTTGCATCATATAATACTGAAAGGTGTTTCTAGCCTTATAACTTCTTACCCATCCCTTCTAATTCACTGAAGTCTTTAGCATATCTCTAAATAAGCTCTTCCCTGGACTTTCACTCCCTTTTCATGAAAAAGACCAAGCTGCTTTAGATCTCTACACCAATGCCATAGTGCATAAAGGTGTGGGTGTTTTCCAGACATTTTGCCGTGGGGAGTGTGCAATTGCATGTGCTAGGTTGAATCTTTTCAGGGTAGCCATGTCTACATTGTTATACGGATACCAGCGAGCTAGCTGCTCGTTAGGAAACTACTTTCCATGAGTAAACGGGTCCTTGGGGAGGGGGGGGGGTGTCATGTCTTCTAACTTCCTGAGGTGTCATTTAGTTCATTGTGCTGGCAGTGATTGCTCAACTGATATCCAAAAGTGAACACTTTGTTTCTAAGGCATAGCATCTTCAGTGCTTTAGAATAAGAAACAATCTCAAATCATCTGTCTCTGGTAAATCATGGATTTTGACATTTCTGTTAAGAGAATTCCTCAGGCTTTCCCTTTTTAAAATCCCGGACTCGACAAGGTCTGTGTTTGGGATCCCGTTCCTGGGGGAAGCCCAGAGCTGGGCTCCTCTTCAGACCTCTGTCAGCCTTGTCCTCTGGGGTCTTCAACATGGTGCTAAAGGGTGCGTGCATGCCTCCTTATCTCATTGGTTTTGTTTATATTTTATTGTTGTTGAGGTTTTTATTTTTGTGTACTTCAGATAGAGAATTGAGCAAGGGCTGCTTCTGTGGCCTTTCTAGGAAGCACTAACCTGAAATAAGATTAGCTAACGATGTGAGGTGTATGTGACTATATTAAATATAATAAATAGATAGAGATGGATATATAGATATATTTACACGTACATTTAAATGATCAAGACATAAAGAAGGAGGAAGATTATGGATGATGCCACCTGATTCAACTGTGTGTAATAAACACTTAAGACACGATTTCTTGCCTGGCTGAGATCTGATAAAATGGAATTGTAAATACTCTTCAGAATAATTGTTTTAGTACAGGAATGTCGGCGTCATAGCATTTGAAGAACTTGGCAGTGGAGCGCCATTTGGTACTTCACATTTCTTCATTGGCTGCTGATTATTGACACATTCTTTGAACTAGCAGATCCTGAGGAAAATGTTTGGAGGAGGTTCTATCAGGGTTTTAATTTAAGGATGCAGATAGAGAAAGGTAGGACATTCAAGTGTGACCAGTTAGAACGCATGCCTGCCTTTGTCCGGGCTTATCAGAAATAATTCATCTGCTCTGGAGAGCGTGAATGAATCAGTGTGCAGTTTTAGCAGACGGCATTATGGATGAATATGATAATGCTGCCTTTTCTGTCTCAGGCTGTTTCCATGGAAACCTTCAGAGCCAAACAAAAGCTACCATCATCTAGCCAAAGCCTGCCTTGGCTCGTAGACCTGTATTTCTTGAAGGAAGACCGCTTTCATACGTGCGGCTATGAGAGCAAGGGCTCTTGAACACACCCTAGATTATGGAACACTTATTTCTTCACAGACTGTCTCTCCCGCAATATTGAAACTTTTAAATCCCTTGTTTGAGATCTGTCCCCTCAGCTCTTCAGCTAGGACACCCAATCCTGTCCCAGTATCGCACATCTGGGGTCGTTTTTTAGAATGTAGCTTGTCACATTAAAGAGCAGGAGTTTACCCCACATGTTCTCATAATGGACATGAGCGTTTGGACCCTAAGGCAGACATAGTTAAAGATCAAAGTCATAGGGAACCGGGCTTCATAAAAATGTAAGAAATATTAGGGAAAATACTGTAAGTTTAGACAATACTATATAATAATTAAGTACAGGCTATTCCAGTGTAGCCTAGATAAATTATTTTAGAAACATAATGGTGACTTAATTTGATGGCCAAAGTAACTGGATTACTTTGACTATTCCAGGTTATGGTGTCATCGATAAGGAATTAAAATAGGTCAGATTTAGTCAGAGTTGGTATTTCTAAAGCTAGTTTTCAAGAGACAGGAAAATGCACTTACTAATATTTTCTATCTAATCAAATACTCTTCATATATAATTAATAGTCTCACATCTTTTTGTAAAGTCTAATCTTTTGAACTTAAACTATAGTCTAAAGCCTTTTGATAATAACTGATGTAATTATCCTTTTGTCTAATTGGATTTTATAGTTAGTGAAAATGTCTTTACTCAATAAGATGTATTTGAAATATTTATCTCATTTATAAATTGTGTCTTGTATTTAATGAACCTTATTGTCTTTATGAAATGGTGGCTTTGTGAAATAAACTTACCAAAAAGAGACATGAGCATTTTCATAGATTTTTTTTTTTTGAACCAGCTGAAACCCAATAGACAGGCATCTTTTGAGGCTAGGCTACTATGCCTGTCCTCAGAGCTGCACCTGTTATGATAGGTTAATTCTTGAGTCAGGCCCAGGGAGCATTTGTATTTCCCACCAACTACCATGATGTGAACATCTTGGGAGTTGCTGATCTGGAATGGTTGTAAGAAGGCCCCTGAGTTCTTTGTGTCACTTAACGTGTATTTTAAAGTCAAAGCACACTGCTTTCCCTTCAGTCCTCCAGCCTCAGTGAAGCCCTTGGTAGAGTCCTCTCTGCGCCCAGCATGTGGTCTCACCCTATTCAGACTTTGTCTCCTGGGTCTCCGAGTGGCCTGGGAGCACGGCATGCTTGTTCTCCAGAGCCCGGCTGTCATGGTTGCTAGCCTGGTCCCCACACACCAGCAGTTATAACCCAAATGTATCAGATTTCCCCGAGTCACCAGCAAGGGAACACAAGCTTTTCTCGTCTGGGGCAGTAAGGTAGAAAATGCTCAGCCTTATACATAAACTTGTAAGTTTGCAGCACATTTCTTTTTTTTTTTTTTTTTTTTAATTTTTTTTTTTTTTTTTTTTTGTATTTTTCTGAAGCTGGAAACGGGGAGAGACAGTCAGACAGACTCCCGCATGCGCCCGACCGGGATCCACCCGGCACGCCCACCAGGGGCGACACTCTGCCCACCAGGGGGCGATGCTCCGCCCCTCCGGGGCGTCGCTCTGCCGCGACCAGAGCCACTCCAGCGCCTGGGGCAGAGGCCAAGGAGCCATCCCCAGCGCCCGGGCCATCCCTGCTCCAATGGAGCCTTGGCTGCGGGAGGGGAAGAGAGAGACAGAGAGGAAGGAGGGGGCGGGGGTGGAGAAGCAAATGGGCGCTTCTCCTATGTGCCCTGGCCGGGAATCGAACCCGGGTCCCCCCGCACGCCAGGCCGACGCTCTACCGCTGAGCCAACTGGCCAGGGCCAGCAGCACATTTCTTAAAAGTAAATGAGTATTCTTTGGTATGGTTCAGATGATGTTTAAATGGTCGCTATTTTAATGAATACATACATTATCATTTTGTCCTTTTTTAAAAAAAAAGTCATCTTTGAATGTAAAATATTAAATGTTTAATGTATTATATTTTGTCTGCAGTCTTCTGTAAAGTGTATATTCATTATTCTGTGTGATGGAATTGGATATTGATGGTTTTAATTAAAGCAGGAGCACATCTGGATTCAAGTTGGAATCACCATGGCTACCCATTGTAATTTTACAAATATTTACTAAGCATTTATGTTTTTGGTGCTGTGATTCACACTTACCCTGGGTGTCCTGCTCACAGTCACCCTGAGGATGCAGTGACCATCCTCTCTGGGCCCAAACGCAGCAGTTTCCCACTTCTGAAGTAAGGTGTTCCTGGCAAAGGCAAGCGCTTCAACAGAGGCCTACGGATACGAGGATTTCGCACGTTTTGGAAAACCTGTAACTAGTATATAAAGTTTGTGGTGAGATTTGGCAGGTGGGAGGAGTAGCTGTTAGAAGCAAGTAACTGCAAGGCCAGTGGAAGTGAAGGGTGATGATGAAAAGCACAGGAGCTAAGCAGACAGGCAAAGGGAACAAGCAGAGGTGCGAGTCATTACTTAAATGCTGCAGACTCCGTAGAATGAAAACCTAGCCCCCATCACCCTGTGGCAAAAGATCACTGGACTTGGATTTCTGATTTCCCCGCGGGCTCTGTAACCATCGGACTTGGCCTCTCTGGGCTAAGTAAGATGGGGTTGATAATACCTACCTCATGAAATCAACAGGAGGATTAAATATAGCAACAAAGTGAGGTGCCAGCTGTAACCTGCTGTGCAGGGTAGGGCTAGCAATCAGAGTGTCAGCTTGGTTAGCACCTGTGTTCAGCTGATGACTGGATGCATTTGTACTCAACTTAGAATTCCTCCAGATTTCTGTTACAAGTGCATTGGGCTGCATGCCAGAGAAACCAAACCCAGTTGTGGTGGCTTACCGAAACAGGAGGTTTATTATTCTCAAATAGGAAGTCCAGAGGAAAGCAGAACAAGGCCAGGGCAAGGGATCACATCTGGCATTAAGGATTCTGGCTCGTTCTAGATTCCTCTCCACCTTAGTTATGTGGCTTTCATCTGCATGGTCATAAGACGTCTTAGACTGGGTTCTTCCAAGAGTCCTTGAGTGAAGGATCCATATGCAAGAAGCTTACCTGGAAGGTGATCCCAGGCAGGAAGGAGAATGGGGAGGTGAGACAGAAAAGAAGAAAGCCGGTACAGGATGCATTAATGAGTGGGTCGCTGCTGTGGGCAACTGATGTTCCTTCCTACTGAGGACCTCAGGAAGCTCTATCTGCACCCAGTGTATGTAGCTCATGCCTCAAAGTTGTCCCACCTGAAGGCCAGGGAGCTGGGATATTTATGTACCACTTCCCATTTGTCAATGAGGACTGCCCCCAGGGTCGCTAACTGCCGTGCTTCCTCCCTGTCACACAGGGCTAAGCATGATCCTGTGGCCCGCAAGACCCCGCAGGTGCAGTGCAGAGTCACAGGAGCTTTCAGTAGGGAGACTGTGGTGAATATAAGAATGGTGAGTGGCCCTGGCCAGTTGGCTCAGCGGTAGAGCGTGGGCCTGGCGTGCGGGGGACCCGGGTTCGATTCCCGGCCAGGGCACACAGGAGAAGCGCCCATTTGCTTCTCCCCCCCCCCCTTCCTCTCTGTCTCTCTCTTCCCCTCCCGCAGCCAAGGCTCCATTGGAGCAAAGATGGCCCGGGCGCTGGGGATGGCTCCTTGGCCTCTGCCCCAGGCGCTAGAGTGGCTCTGGTCGGGACAGAGTGATGCCCCGGAGGGGCAGAGCCTCGCCCCTGGTGGGCGTGCCGGGTGGATCCTGATCGGGCGCATGCAGGAGTCTGTCTGACTGTCTCTCCCCATTTCCAGCTTCAGAAAAATACAAAAAAAAAAAAAAAAAAAAAGAATGGTGAGTGCCCATGGATTATGGACAGCATTGACAGCACCTGCTACACGGGGCAACTTCACCTCCGGCATCATGGCTGTGTTCCAGACAGGGAGCAGGGTAGAAGGTCAAAGGACAAAAGACACATAGCAACTGAGTGTGTGATTTTTTTTATTAAGAAAGTGATAACTTTCCTGAAGCCTCACCCGACGACTGTGACTCAGCTGCCAGAACAGGGTTGCATGGCTACCTGCTGCAAGAAAGCCTGGGGAGACGAGTGGGTGTGTTTCTAACTGGGCACATGGCCGCAAAGGCCCCTGTAACTAAGAAAGGAAGGAAGAATAGAAGTTGTACGCAACCGGTAATAATGCGACAAGGTCATCTTCACATGAGTTACAGGAGGCAAATGTGGTTCTGTAGTGGATAAAATTGCAAACCATTTTCCTTGAAGATATTTACATGCATGAACAAAGCAAGAATCAGAAGCAATAAATCTTAGGCTAACTCTTCAGGCTGTCACAATTGTCTCCAACACGTGGTTCAAATAGCAGACAGACAAGTTATGGGATTCCGCGGAGGCATAATTGGATTATCTTAGCCTTTTTATTCATTAACATATTTACTGACCACCTGCCAAGAACACACAATGACAAAGCTCCTAGAGGAGGACACAGTTGGTCTGTTGGAGAAAGAAGAAATAGGCCTGTGCAGCTGGCGAGGGGAGACAGAAGCAGGCAGCGGCCAGAAGTATGGTTAAAAGATTTCAGGCCCTGGCCGGTTGGCTCAGTGGTAGAGCGTCGGCCTGGCGTGCGGGGGACCCGGGTTTGATTCCCGGCCAGGGCACATAGGAGAAGCGCCCATTTGCTTCACCCCTCCCCCTCTCCTTCCTCTCTGTCTCTCTCTTCCCCTCCCACAGCCAAGGCTCCATTGGAGCAAAGATGGCCCGGGGGCGCTGGGGATGGCTCCTTGGCCTCTGGCCCAGGCACTAGAGTGGCTCTGGTCGTGGCAGAGCGACGCCCCGGAGGGGCAGAACATCGCCCCCTGGTGGGCAGAGCGTAACCCCTGGTGGGCGTGCCGGGTGGGTCCTGGTCCGGCGCATGCGGGAGTCTGTCTGACTGTCTCTCCCCGTTTCCAGCTTCAGAAAAATACAAAAAAAAAAAAAAAAAAGATTTCAAAAGCTGGCCCTGGCCGGTTGGCTCAGCAGTAGAGTGTCGGCCCGGGTTCGATTGTCAGGGCACACAGGAGAAGTAACCATCTGCTTCTCCATCCCTTCCTCCCACTTCCTCTCTCACAGCCATGGCTCCAATGAGCAAGTTTACCCCAGGCGCTGAGGATGGCTCCATGGCGTTGTCTCAGGTGCTAAAATAGCTTGATTGCTGAGCAATGGGGCAGTGGCCCCAGATGAGCAGAACATCAGCCCCAACTGGGAGCTGCTGGGTGAATTCTGGTTGAGGCACATGTGGGAGTCTGTCTCTCCACCTACCAGCCTCTCACTTGATTAAAATAAAAAAAAAGATTTCAAAAGCTCTTTTTGGCTGCCCCAGAAAAAGCATTTCTTAGAAGAAATACTAGAAATACCTAATTTGGAAGAGCAGATTTACATATTTAGGAGAGAAAGTTTGATCATTCAAATAATACTATTTGTTTTGTTCTGCAGTCATCTACAGCAAAAAAAAAGGATTGTGCTCATTTCCTTTAAGGAATTAAACTCCTTCAGAGCCCCTTAAATTCCGATTGTCTTCTTGAGTCCCTGTGTTTTCTCTGGAACCTGCTGATCAGGAGATAGATATGTAAATATACATATGCCGCTCCGTCTGCCTGGAAGATGGGGCTGCTGCCAGCCTGCTTCGTCTCTCTGACAGTTGAGAACACTGCCTCCTGCTTGGCTGTGGGAAAGGGAGGACTCAGGTGTCCTAAGTGATGATACATTAGCCTTCAAGGGGCCTCCTTCCCCTAGAAGAGCCACTCTGGGAAGTTGTTCCTAAGTAGGAGGGGAGTTCATCCGGAGGAACTCCGTCCCCGAGACCGCTTTGCTGTATGAATCTCACTGCCCTTTCAGGACGTCAGGCAGATGGTTGGACCATGCCAGAGGCTACTGCGCGTAAGCCCTGAACCTTGAACACCTAAGGCCTGCCCGTTCCATTTGCCAACACATGTTTGTTGCACACAAACTAGGGATACTACCATGAGCAAAATCAGAGGTGGCCCCTGCTCTCTGGGAACTTACAGCCTGTGGGAATACACATCCTATTCAAACAGTCACATATGAGCTCAATAGTTAAAAGTGGAGGAGTATGCTAGAAAATGATTCAGTGAGAGCCTAGAACAAAGGAACATGATCTAATCGGAGGCCAGAGAAGCGTCCCCTGAAGAAATGGCACTTGAAGCAGTAAGCATTGCTGCAGGCTCTTATGTTCCTATCCTTGAGCCAGAAACTATGGATATTAGTCATGGGACCTGCTTAGAAGGAATGTATAGACCAGTTTAAAAAGCTATTCCTACAGTAAACCGTCTGAAAGAGGTAGTGTGTCTCCAATGCTAAATGGCTCAGCACTAGCTGATAAACACAGAGGACTTAAAGATAAAAAGTGAGTGGTAGCAGAAGGTGGGCAGTACTTTGTGGATGAGACGATATTTCAGATAGACTCAGAAGGATGCATACACCATGAATGGGGGAGGAAAGGTGGTCATCTGACCATAGAAATCAGAAATCTTCAATGGTGTCCTGTTAGCTAAGCAGGGAAAAAATATCCAATTTCTTGACCTGTCTTCTCAAGCTTACCCTTTGAAGATCCCCTCTACACCCTTGAAAATACATTCCTATATTCTATATTTTACGTGATTGTTACTCTTTCCTTACCAGTTCGGGAGCAACTTGAAAGATGACATTATATATCAGTCACCTGTTTAGCCCCTTATCCTAGGGTAATACCTTTCATATAGAAGAGACCATGAATGTTTTATTTAATGGAATGGGAGCGGTGAAACTGTGCTGTGGTACATGACTGTGACCATTGGTCCCTGTGGAACTCAGTTTGGTTGCCCCTTCTCCACCAACACTCTTTTTCTGTAGTGACATTAGCCACTTTCAAAGTTTTAAATTCGATCTTCACACAGGTGACTCCCAGTTGGATATTCCCAGCTCTAAATGCTCTCTTTCCAACTTGTAGATACAACACCTCCCTGCTTAGCATTTCTACTTGGCCAGGCATCTCTAATAAGCATCTCGAAATGAATATGTTCAAAACAAGTTTTGATTCCCTGCCCTGATAACAAAATGATACATCGGTGCCTACCCCACCATCTTTTCTTAATAAATGGCACCACCATCTCCTCATTTGTGCAAGCCAAAAACCTGAGTCATCCTTGATTCATTTGCCTCACTCTCCATATTCAAAAGGTCAGCAAGTCCTAGTGTCTCATTTCAAAAAAAAAAACAAAAAACACCACCACATTAATCTCTTCTCTGTACTTCCATTGGCACAGTCCTAGACCAAGGACTCTCACCTGTACTATTTAATGCCACCCCCTCGAGCTTCTTGCTTCTACTCTTGTCCCCAGGTCATCCATTCTCCACACTGCAATGAGAATGAACTTTTGAAAGCATAAATTATATTATGTCATCTTCTACTTATGTTCTGCAGTGCTTCCCATCACTGGAAGAATTCTAGAAGAAAAATCTATACTCCTTATTATGGCCTACAAGACCCTGTATGAGCTGGCTCCTTCCGGTGTATCTGAGCTCACTACCCACCTCTCTTCACCTCGCTCATGACATCCAGCCACCCTGACCTTGCTGTTCCTCAAACACACCAATCTTGCCCCTACCTCAAAACCTTTGGCTTTATTCTTCCCCTAAATGTCCCCTTTGCTGGCTTCTTCTTGACATCCAGATCTCTCTGCTCGCCTGTCACCATTTCAGAGAGGCCTCCCTAACCACACAACAGCAGGTGCTCCCGTGTCGGGGTTAGAGTCAGGGTGAAATGACTCTCTAATAATATCTTTTCTTTCTATCATAGTGTTTGTCACTATTTGGCTCAGTCCATTTGGGCTGCTATAACAGAATGCCATAGACTGGGTAGATTAAACAATAGAAATTTATTTCTCATGGTTTTGGAGGCTGGGAAGTCCGAATCAAGGTGCCCACAGATTTGATGTCTGGTGAGAACTCGCTTCCATGTTCGCAGATGGCTACCTTCTCACTGTCTCCTCATATGGTACGAAGGGGTGAGAAAGCTCTCTCTTTTATAAGGGCACTAATCTTATTCATGAGACCCACCCTCATGACCTAATCACCTCCCGAGGGCCCACTGCTAATACCATCACACTGAAGATTATGTGTCAACATGTGAATTTGGGGGAACACAAACATTTGTGGTCTATAGCACTATTTGATATTATTTTTTTATTTATTTGTTTCCTGGTTTATTATCTATTTCCCCACCTAGAGCATCAGCTATGTGAAAACAGGGAACTTATCTGTCTTATGTCCTGTTACACTCCCGGCAGCAAAAACAGAGTTTGGTACCAAGTTGGCAGTCCCTCAATATTTGTTGCATCATTGATGTAGATGGATAGGTGAATGCTGATTAATTGTATGAACTTAAATCATTTAGCATCTTTGCCTCAATTTACCTCCTTCCCTGATGTAGATGGCAGGTAATTCACCACTTGTCCCTTGTGGAACACAAAGAAGGTAGTTATAAATGAGAAAGCCAAAGGCTTCAGCACTTACTATGAGAAAGATATCGGAGTGTACGGGCAAGGAGCCATTTGAAAGTGGCAATGACAGGCTAATGGAGAGAGAAAGTCATTTGTTTTATTACCCATGAACCTCCTGGGGACTGACGAAGATGGGGAGAAAATGAAATGTACCCATTTGTAATATAAAAATTCATCAATCCAGCGTCCATTAATTCAAAGGAGAGTAACGCTTTGTTTATCTGGCATCAATAGGTGTTTTGCTAAGTGTTTTGGGTGTTTTTTTTTTATACACTTAATGTTCCCATTGTAAGAAGATTTTTTTCCATTTGACCATTGTAATGGAAATAGTTCTCAAATGCGTCCCAGTGCCACTCTCTCTGGCAGGACTCCGCACAGAGCCTTTTGTCAATAACTTTTGTACTTCATTATGTGCTCATATTATTATATTTGGGTAGAAAGCAGTGATAAACTCTGAAACCACAGATGTGTAGAACTGTTAGGTTTTCTGAGATCTCTTACTGGGTATTGCATAGGTTTTTCTCTCTTCTCTCATTTATTTAATCAACAAGTAGGGTACCTGGCACCTGCAGGTTGGCTACGGAGGACGATACCCATTGTGATACACAGGAGAAATATGGCCCTGGCCCTGTCGGAGCCCACAACGTGTTGGGGGAGACAGCAGCAGTCAAGTAAGTACCTATGAGGCAAAAAAATCAGAGGCCCACCCTGGGGCTCGGGAGAGGCCTCCCAGAAGAAACGGCCTTTATGCTGACTCCTGCGAAGGAGGTGCTCAGGGCAAGAATGTTCCAGGGAGGTGGAAGAGCGTGTGCCGTGGTTGTGAGAGCCAGGATGCATTTGAGCAGACCAGAAAGAGCAACGTGGCTCCTGACAATGCTTAACAGGGTCATGGGGCCAGGCTGCCGGCCCCTCCACCCAGAGGCCCAGAGGAATTGGGGTCTTTGTTCTGCAGACAAATTAAATGTTTGTAGCAAGGAGAGCAGCATTGCACTTCAAGCTGTGTTAGAAGTAAATTAAGTAACCACTAAACCTAGTGCTTTCAAAGATAGTTGTGGTCTACATAACATTAAAATAAGTGGTACCACAGGAGTCCCCCATCCACAAATTATGGCGTTGACAGGTGGCGCTCAGGGGCACAGGGATGCTGCAAACATCGAGACGTGCGTATTCAGGTTTGAGAAATGCAGGTTTCAGAAAGGAATCTTATTGTCCGAGGCTTGTTCATGTAAGAGCACCGTTGAGTTCAGTCTGAAACACCTGCTATGTTCCCACGGCCTAGAGAGCAGTGCGTTCAGGTGGAAACATGCCTGGGGTCCAACCTGCACTGTCTGAGGCCTGTTCATGTAAGAGCACCGTTGAATTCAGTCTGAAACACCTGCTATGTGCCCACGGCCTAGAGAGCAGTGCGTTCAGGTGGAAACATGCCTGGGGTCCAACCTGCACTGTCTGAAGCCTGTTCATGTAAGAGCACCGTTGAATTCAGTCTGAAACACCTGCTATGTTCCCACGGCCTAGAGAGCAGTGCGTTCAGGTGGAAACATGCCTGAGGTCCAACCTGCCTCAGCCGCGACCTGTACCCGAGCCTCGAGCAAGCCTCTTCCCCACGGACCTCGTTTCCTCTGCTGCAGAATAAGATGATTCCTAAGAACCTTCCCCTGCCTGGAATGTGGAGCTTCACAGGCAGGAAGCTCAAAGGGCCAGGGGGAGGCTCCACCACCTACTCACCAAGTGCCTTTGGACGGGTTACCTAACTTCTCTGAACATAAGTTTACCTCTTTATGAAGACCCTACTCATCAGGTGATTGTGAGTGCCAAAACGCCTGGCACAGAGAAAGAAGTCAGTAACTATAAATATTAAAATCAATCTGTAACTTTATAGCTTAATAGCTGATGGATCATGTGTTAGCCCATTAAGCAGGAGTAAGAATTTGAAAAGGAATGTTTCCTTCAGGGGGAAAAAAAAAAAAGATAAAAAGAGGCCCCTTATGAATTAAGAACTCATGCTACATAGTATGTTTTTCTGTATCCTTTTGAGAATTGGTAACATTTTAGTAAGCATCTTGTATCATCCATCTGTCCAACATTTGTGCTCTGGAATGACTCCTCTAACAGCTTAGCCCAACTCTGCTTTAAATGTGTTCAGTTCTGCTGTCCCTAGTCTCTCTGAGTATGTTATTAGCCAGAACTTGCATGAACCAGTATAAATTCTGCGAAAAGCCCATGTTTTTAGAGTGCAGAAGTAAGATTGCCTGGTTTCTTTACGGTCTCTGCAGATCCCAGGACGTTAATAACACGTCACATACCCTCTATTTTTCTTATTATTTTTAAATAACAAGGTTTTAAATAAGAAGCTTAATACTTGCACATTGTTTTAAAATATGAACAGTATAAAAGGTTTTTAGGTTGAAAAAAAAATCTTTTCTTTGCTTCCCACTCCTTGCTCCCTACTTAAACTCTGCATGTATTAGCGGTATTCTATATGTTCTTCCAGAAGCGTTCTCCCTCCTGGCTTCCGTTCTTTCTATAAATATGTTCTCCATAAGTGCCTTTATCTTACACAAGTAAGATTATCCCATCCTTCCTTCCCACCTTTCTTTCTCTATATATTTTATATCGTAGTGTTTATGTAAATGAGACTGTATTATTCAGATCCTAGATCTTGGACATTTTTCCATAGGAATACCTATCGATCCACCTCATTCTTTTGAGTGGCTATCTGGCATTTTATTTATGGGATATACCCTTTAACCACCCCTGTTGATTGGCATTTTGGATATTTCCAAGCTCTTGCTCTTATATATATTTCTGTAGCAAGAATCTCTGGACATATGCTTTTGTATACTTGAGGGATTTTTATCTCTAAGATAAGTTCTTGCACATATGTAAGAAGCCAGTTACCGCTAATGTCAGACCTCCAAAAGGCTCCTTCCAAGCCTAGTGGCAGCCTTATTGGACAACGTACATGTAATCAGTACCTTGAAAGGCATCATTAATCTTTACGGTGAAGATAGGTGATAATGTAGGAAAGTGCTTAATGAATATCTGATATACCATGGTTACCTGATGAATGGTCGCAAGTAGTTATATTGCCTTTATCTTTGCAAATAGCAGTCAAGAATTTATCTCCAAGGCCTGAGACTAAACTAGAGCCGAAGGGTTGATGTAATATTAGTAAAATTTAGGGGGTATGACATTTAAGATACTCAGCCATTTATTTAAGAGGGATGTCCAGTGAGACAGGAAAGTCCTTTTCAGGTGGTAAAGGACAATGGACAAAGAATTACGTTTCAATATTAGAAATGTTCTCAGGCTAGATCTCCAAGAAGTGTTCACATTTTCAACAACAAAAATCAGCCCATGGCTGGTAGGTGTTAGTCTGAGCTTCTGTAGAAAGTGAATTGCCAGTGTAAACAAAGTGGTGGGTTTTCATCTTAGCGGCCATAAGAATGTGATTTGAAGGGAGGAACCCTGAGCTGCATCAGGCATTTGGGTTCCATTTGTTCATTCATTCAACAAATGTATTGAGCAACTTCTAGGTGCCAGGCAAGGTTCCAGGTTATAGAGGATACAATGAGAACCAAACAGATGTGGTGCGTGCAATCAAATAGTCATGTGACCATGGACAAGCTCCTTGCCCTTCTTGGACTTTACCTTCCACGCCTTAAAAGTAAGCTGCTGAACTACATTATCTCTAAAGATCCTCCCAGGTGTAGTATTCTGTATCTCTCCAAATGTTTCTTAATGGTGATCACAAGGTAGTGCAGCACTAATTGACGTGTGTGTCACACGGGGTACCACAGAACCCTTCACAGGCGTATGCCAAGTCCTGACCAATGGGTACTGTGTTAACTGCCTTAGGCTGCCATAGCAAATTACCACAAACATGGCAGTTTAGGACAAGAGGAATTTATTCTCTCACAATTCTGGAAGCTCTAAGTCTGAAATCAAGGTGTCCAGAGGGCCACCTCTCTGACGGCTCTACAGAAGGATCCTGCCTTGCCTCTTCTAGGCTTCGGAGTTGCCAGAAAACCCTTGGTGTTCCTGGGCTTGTAGCTGCATCACTCCAGTCCCTGACTTCGTGGTCACATGGCATTCTCTCTGAGGAACTGTCTGTGACTCTGTTTTCTCTTCTTATAAGGACTATAGTCATTGGAGCAGGGTCCACGCTAATCTAGTATGGCTCCTCTGTGACTTTGCTGTTACACCTCTAAACTCCCATTTGAAAATAAGGTCCCATTCTGAGGTGCCAGGTGGACATGAAGCTTGGCGAGGGGTATACCAGTCAACCCCGTCTGGATGTCATTTCCTTCTGCTTCTGCCATGGATAGGGACGGTTACAGCACTGTGGACACTGAGAGGTTGTTCACCCTGGTGCAGAGAGAGGTACTTTGTGAGGAAGAATAGGGAGTCGTTTCATCCCCTCTAGCTGAGCACCAAAAGGTCAAGCATTTAAAAGGAGGAAGCTCGATGGCCAGGCTTTGCAGAGCTGGGGTCAAGGACTCTAGCTCCGAAGGCCATTCCAGGGTGGAAGCTCTGCTCTCCCGTCTTATTGGCTGTGTCTGTGGGAACATTAGTTCATTTCTGAGAGCTCAGGTTTCTTTGTCTGTAAACTGAGAACAATAATGGTACCTTCTAATAGGATTGTAGCAAGGAGATGTGAGGAAAAGACTTCAGGTGTGACATTAGGTTCAGTGCCAGAAGCATCAACATGTGCTTAATAAATGCCTCTTGTTATTAAAATATCTACTTATTTTTCTCTGTGCTGGAAGATCTTTCCCAACAAAGATAGAAATGTGTTATTTCTGTCATGTTTAAAAAATAAACAAAAAAACCTTTCTTGACCCTATTCTCTTCAACACTTTCCCTTCACAGCAAAATTTTGCAAAAGAATTGTGCGTCCTGTGTGTCTCCAGTTTCTCTTCTCCCATTCTACGAATAGGCCTTCGCCCCTCCCCCACTCCCTTCACTCCATCTTAGCCCCTCCCCCACTCCCTTCACTCCATCTTAGCCCCTCCCCCACTCCCTTCACTCCATGGTTCTCGGTCATTGTGGTCCGACGTCCCCGCTGCTGCCAAACACAGCAGTCAAGTCTCAGTCCTCGTTTTCCATGGCCAGTCAGCAGCTTGTGACAGTTGACCATTTTCTCTTTTCTGAACTATCTTTTCCCTTGGGTTCCTGGGACATCACTGGCTCCCGGTTCTCTTCCTACTTCCTTCCTACATCGGAGCGCCCCTAGGGCTTCCTCCACCATCTCTTCTTCATCTGTACTCCCTCACAAAGTGGCCCCATTCAGCTCCATGGCTTTAAGCACCATCTGTCACTGGTGCCTCACACACGTAGATATCCAGCCTGGACGCATCCCTAAACCGAGCCAGCATCTGCATTTGGATCTCAGACTGACATCTCAAACCTGACATGTTCGAAGTCTAACTCCTGACCCCCGCCCGCCTCGTCCTCCCACCATCTCCCCCACCTAGCAAGTGAAGGTCATGGACTTCCACTCACTCAGGGCAAAAACCCGAGAGTCGACCTGACTTTTCAGGTTCTCTGACACACTGAGTCAAGGCCATCAGAAAATCTTCATCGTTCTGTCTTCAGAGTCTATCCAGAATCTGACCACTTCTCATCACCTCACTGTGGCCCTCTGGCCTGGCCGCCATCATTCCTCCTGTATTCCAGCAGCGACCTCCCAGCTGAGCTCCTAGGGAGTTCTGGAAACTCCAACACCCAGCCGTATCTCAGGCTGATTAGATTAGAGTCTCTGGGATAGGACCAGCGCGGCGCACAAGTGTGTTTTAGATTTTGTTTTTGTCGGATCATGTCACTCCTCTGCCCCAAAACTTCCAAAGCCTTTCATCTCAGAATAAAAGACCAAGTCCCCACAGCAACCTGTGAGGCCCCGTCAGTGGTCCTCAGACTGCAGCCCCCACAGCAACCTGTGCCCCCGTCAGTGGTCCTCAGACTGCAGCCCCCACAGCAACCTGTGAGGCCCCCGCCAGTGGTCCTCAGACTGCAGCCCCCACAGCAACCTGTGCCCCCATCAGTGGTCCTCAGACTGCAGCCCCCACAGCAACCTGTGCCCCCATCAGTGGTCCTCAGACTGCAGCCCCCACAGCAACCTGTGAGGCCCCCGTCAGTGGTCCTCAGACTGCAGCCCCCACAGCAACCTGCGAGGCCCCGTCAGTGGTCCTCAGACTGCAGCCCCCACAGCAACCTGTGAGGCCCCCGCCAGTCCTCAGACTGCAGCCCCCACAGCAACCTGTGCCCCCGTCAGTGGTCCTCAGACTGCAGCCCCCACAGCAACCTGTGCCCCCGTCAGTGGTCCTCAGACTGCAGCCCCCACAGCAACCTGTGAGACCCCCGTCAGTGGTCCTCAGACTGCAGCCCCCACAGCAACCTGCGAGGCCCCGTCAGTGGTCCTCAGACTGCAGCCCCCACAGCAACCTGTGAGACCCCCGTCAGTGGTCCTCAGACTGCAGCCCCCACAGCATCCTGTGAGACCCCCGTCAGTCCTCAGACTGCAGCCCCCACAGCATCCTGTGAGGCCCCGTCAGTGGTCCTCAGACTGCAGCCCCCACAGCAACCTGTGAGGCCCCGTCAGTGGTCCTCAGACTGCAGCCCCCACAGCATCCTGCGAGGCCCCGTCAGTGGTCCTCAGACTGCAGCCCCCACAGCAACCTGTGAGGCCCCGTCAGTGGTCCTCAGACTGCAGCCCCCACAGCAACCTGTGAGGCCCCGTCAGTGGTCCTCAGACTGCAGCCCCCACAGCATCCTGCGAGGCCCCGTCAGTGGTCCTCAGACTGCAGCCCCCACAGCAACCTGTGAGGCCCCGTCAGTGGTCCTCAGACTGCAGCCCCCACAGCAACCTGTGAGGCCCCCGCCAGTCCTCAGACTGCAGCCCCCACAGCAACCTGTGAGGCCCCCGTCAGTGGTCCTCAGACTGCAGCCCCCACAGCAACCTGTGAGGCCCCGTCAGTGGTCCTCAGACTGCAGCCCCCATAGCATCCTGTGAGGCCCCCGCCAGTGGTCCTCAGACTGCAGCCCCCACAGCAACCTGCGAGGCCCCGTCAGTGGTCCTCAGACTGCAGCCCCCACAGCAACCTGCGAGGCCCCGTCAGTGGTCCTCAGACTGCAGCCCCCACAGCAACCTGTGAGGCCCCGTCAGTGGTCCTCAGACTGCAGCCCCCACAGCAACCTGTGAGGCCCCGTCAGTGGTCCTCAGACTGCAGCCCCCAAAGCAACCTGCGAGGCCCCGTCAGTGGTCCTCAGACTGCAGCAGCACCAGGCCTCCCTGGAGGGCTGGTTAAAATACTGACTGCCGGAACCCACTCCAGTCTCTGACTCAGTAGGTCTGGGCCACGGCCCAACAGTTTGCCTTTCTAACAAGTTCCTAGGTGACTTGGTGCTGCAGTGTGGAGGACACACGTCTGTCAAGACCGTGCCTTCTGTGACCCGGCCCACAGTATCTCAGTATCTCCTGCTGCCCTTCCCTGACTCGGTCTGTTCGGCTAAACTGACTTCTGTGTTCCTAAAACAAGCCAAGGCCCTCTTAAATGTCACCTTATCAGTGAGGCTATTCTGACCACCATATAGAAAGGTGTCACCCTTCTCCCCATTCCTATCCCTTTTTCCTGCTTTATTTTTTCATAATTCTTCTGAACATCAACATGATGTACACATATATATGTATGTATATTTTCTGCCCCCCCACACACACATACTGAAGTATTTACACTTATGAGTGAAAGGACTTTTTTGTTCACTGACACTTTCACAGTGTCTAGAATCATGGCTGGTGCACAATAGGTCTCAATAAATATAAATGGAAAGAATCAAGAAAACCTAGAAACCTCGAGACAAGGGTGCTTGTAGTTCTTCTGATGACCACGGGAGGCCACTGTTGCAACACAGAATGGACAGGAAGGGCCTCGCCTGCTCTTCCTCTGATAGCCAACCCATTTCATACAGAGTCCTGGGTGGGAATCAGCAGGCTGGTGGCCACACAGGCCCAGCTGGGCTGTGGAAACATTATTATTGCCTCCTAAAGCTTTGTGCCCAGCACCAAGCTAAACTGCTCCTGGAGCTGCTCCTGGAAATTAGCTGCACTCCTTATCCAATAGCCTTTTGGAAGGGAACGCGTCAGGGTGGAAGCATTTCAGCAAGTCCCCAACAGGGTTTAGCAGACACCAGCTCCTGGGGAAAGGCTGAGGGGGAGGAGTGAGCTTGGCCTGGTCCAGGTACACACAGACCAGAGTCGGAATTAGATTCAGCGGGGCAGTCACTCTGAGTTCATGTCCAGGAAACAAATTTCCAAGAATTCCAGAGGGGGTAGGTGAGGAGCATAGCGTTCCGGAATCTGGGGTGGTGCAGGGCCCACTCTTTACTGTCTTCTCAGTAATATGGCCCTCTCTCTCTCCACGTGTACATGCATACCTGTGTACTCACACCTACAGGCTCCAGGAGAACCCGTGTTCATGCTCTGTGACAGCAGATACAGCCTCTGGGCTTGGGAGTTCAAAAACAAAAGGCTTTGGTTTTACCTTCAGCTGCGTGACTCATCTTACCAAGAAAGTGGTCGGCACAGGTGTTCCCTGCCTCACAGAATAGTTGTGCTGATCAAAAGATGAGGTCTTGGCCCTGCCTGGTTGGCACAATGGTAGAACATCAGCCCAGCATGTGGATGTCCTTGGTTCAATTCCCAGTCAGGGCACGCGGAAGAAGCAACCATCTGCTTCTCCATCCCTCCCCTTTTCTTTCCCACTCTCTTTCTCTCTCTCTCTCCCTCTTTGTCTCCTGTAGCCATGGTTTGATTGTTTCGAGTGCATTGGCCCCGGGCGCTGAGGATGGCTCCATGGGGCCTCTACCTCAGGTGCTAAAATGAACTCAGTTGCGAGCATCAGCCCTAGATGGGAGTTGCCAGGTGGATCCCGGTTGGGGTGCATGTAGGAGTCTGTCTCTCTATCTTCCCTCCTCTCAAAAAAAATAAAAGAAAAAAAGAAAAAAAATGAAGTTTTGTGAACTATCCAAATGTCATATTGGTTTTTCTGATGATGGATGTTGGGAGTGACTTCTTAGCTTTCACAAATGGCACTTGAAATTAGCAAGGATTTATCAGAAGATTGTACCTAGGTGTGGAATTTAGGGATGCCACCAGTTCATTTGCATGTGCTTTGCATACAAGTTAAGAATAATATTAATTATAATAATGGTTAAAAGTATGAAGCCCTTACTAGGGGCCTGTAAATTCATTCCATACTTAATATTATTTAATCCTCACAACAAATCTATAAATAAGGGCTATTCTAACACTTACTATCTAGATAAGGAAATTAAAACTCAGTGAAGTTGAGTAACTTGCCCCAAGTGACAGGCCAATCAATGAGATTTGTACCCAGACAGTCTCCTCCTGCACCAGAGCCTGCTGAGTGAGGGACAGTGAAATCTGGCTCCTTGGTAAGATGGTAGCAGGAAGTGGCGGACCAGCCTTGGGCCTTAGGATCTCACAGACCCGGTGTGCACCCCAGCTTTGCTACTTCTGAGCTGTACGAACTTGAGTGGGTGGTTGATCTCATCCAAGCTGTTCTTTCTTCCTCTGTAAGGTGAAAATAATATTTTCCTGAAGGGTTGTTGTAAGGACTAAATGAGATGAAATATAAAGCACCCAGCCAGTTCTCATCAGAGAAGATGTCTACTAAATGTTAGTCCACCCTGACTTCTCATTAAAGATGAAAAAAAAAAACCCAAGAAACAAAGCACTGAGAAGCTAAATGTCTTAGCGTCAGTTACCCAGCGTTCCTTTGGCTTTGTGTGCAGTTCTCGGGCCATCTCCAGATAACATTTTGTCTCGGCGGCAGTGAGCAGCCAAGGATCTTGGCTTTTCTTTTCTCCCTTCTCTTTTAGTCAATTCCTGACCCCTGCCAGGTGGGACCCTGGGAAATAGGACGTACCAGAAGCCTTTGTCCTGCCACCCTCTCCTCTAACTGGTCCTTCTTTCGTGCCCTTCTCTATATATCAAAAAGGAGAAATGAGACAAGGAGAAATTAAAAGTTCCCTTGGCCATCAAGAGACTTAAGGAGCCTGACCAGGCAGTGGCGCAGTGGATAGAGTGTCGGACTGGGATGCGGAAGGACCCAGGTTCGAGACCCCCAAGGTCGCCAGCTTGAGCATGGGCTCATCTGGTTTGAGCAAAAGCTCACCAGCTTGAACCCAAGGTCACTGGCTTGAGCAAGGGGTTACTGGTCTGCTGAAGGCCCGCGGTCAAGGCACATATGAGAAAGCAATCAACGAACAACTAAGGTGTCGCAACAAAAAACTAATGATTGATGCTTCTCATCTCTCTCCATTCCTGCCTGTCTGTCCCTATCTATCCCTCTCTCTGACTCTCTCTCTGTCCCTGTAAAAAAAAAGAGAGAGAGAGATAGAGACTTAAGGAGAGGAGAAGGGGTAATGTGGAGGGGAGAGATCAGTGGCTTGGGTCACACCTGCTCTCCAGCCAAGAGCCTCTCAGCTCTAAGCCACCCACTTGGGCACAGGCACAGCAAGATCCACTTAGTGTGACACAGTCTAGAATGTCACTTGGTCATGGAGCTGAACAGGACCTCAAAGATTATTTCATCTGCAGCCAAGCTTCATGCTTGGTAGACGAGGAGTCACGGGGTGATTCACCGGCCCGGCCTCACATTAGCAGAGTCGCCCCAGCACTCCAGGACCATGGACCCCGGCCCCACTGCCTTGTACTGCTTTCACTCCCGTGACCTCACCATCGCGGGGTGACTCACCGGCCCGGCCTCACATTAGCAGAGTCACCCCAGGGCCCCGGCCCCCCGGCCCCACTGCCTTGTACTGCTTTCACTCCCGTGACCTCACCATCGCGGGGTGACTCACCCGCCCGGCCTCACATTAGCAGAGTCGCCCCAGCACTCCAGGGCCCCGGCCCCCCGGCCCCACTGCCTTGTACTGCCTTGACTCCCGTGACCTCACCATTCTCTGAGGATTGTTGTTGCCCTGGCGTTTGGCACGGCCAGGCCTGCTGCAGGGGCGGACTCGCCCTCCTGGTGCCACCTTCTCCCCTGCACTCCTGCTCTGCTGAGGTGCCACTCAGGCCCCAAAGCTTGGTTTGCTGCCTCCTGGCTGCCCAGGACCCCACACTAAGGTAACATCCTTGGGGGAAAACCTGTGACCTTGAGCTTTCCCTCTGCCCATTTCTCTATCACAACCGAACCTTTGCTACATCCCAGTCAAGTGCTAAACTCAAAAGGATGGCTGAGATGTAACAAGCTCAAGCTCCAACAGGTTTATGACTGATAATGAGCTCAGATGGTCTACGGTTGCTTACTGTTAACAGTGGTCTCCTATGAAGCCTTTCCCCGAAGGGATACAGCCCTTATGGCAGAATTCTGATGCAGAAAATTCTCCCCATCATGCCCCCAAGTGTCCAGTGGAGGCAGCCACCGGGATTGTCCCCAGGTGATACCAGCCTGGATTAGTGGTACGTGTGGTTTCAAGAATAGCCTGATGATGGCCGGGTCTCTTCTGGATCTAAGATATCCCTTGGTCTTATCACACCAAATCCGAAGTCATTTATCTCCATTTCCCTGGAGCACTCTTAATCCAAAAAGGTGGTGAAACTCATCTTTTCCCCCAGTGCCTGTAGTCAGGGGGTGAAGGAGGGTGGAGGGCGGGTGGGGTATGGTGCCGTCTCCTCTTGGACTACTTCTTGTCACAACTCCAGAGGCCGCTGAATTCACCCCTTCCTGAAAATCTCAAGCACCGAATCCTAACTGCCTCATTTCCACAGGATTTCACCTCTTTCCAAAATTGCTTCCTAAGATCAGTATGTGTTGGTTATAATAATAAAAATGGTGGTGCTGCCAGCCACAGTAGATTTCTTCTCCATGTCCTGATTCACAGTGGTCCTGATGGACGGGGAGAGCCCAGTGGTCAGGAGCTGGGGTGACCCTGTGTCTGCCTGCTGCCCCAGCATAATTATTAATAATGCCTTCACTCTCAAGTGTCCTCGTTTGGGAGATAAACTCTATAGTCATCCTATTCCAAGCGTGGCCTTTGGAGTGACTTTGACCTGGATTCACACCTCAGCCTTGCTACTTGGTAGTGGAGAGGCCTTGGATCAGTTACTTAAGGTCTCTAAGCTTCAGTGTTCAAATCTGCAGAAAGAGGATATCCCATTAGCCCCCAGACGATAGGATCATATAGAAGAACTGGTGCCCACGATCAGAGTGCAAGGTGAGTTAGCATTCTCCTCGCTGGTGGACTCACTCAGGGGGGACAGAGAGTCCTGGGAAGAATGTTCTACACTAGGAAATGTGGGCTTGTAATCAGACCATCCCTCAAATCCCAGCCTCGCCACTCACTAACCCTGTGACCCTGGGCAATGGAATGCTTTTCCTGAGCCTCTCCTTGCTCATCTGCACAGTGGGTACAAAAACCTCACCACTGAGGAGAAAATGAGACAAAGGTGTTGGCAAACACTGTGCTCTCCGTGGGAAATTGATAAATGCTGCTTCCTCTTTGTACACTTGGGTGCAGAGAGCTGAGAGGACCTGCCGGGGTACACAACTAGGGGTCACCAGGGAAGCCGGAGCAGGCCTGCCCTCCCCCACCCCTGCACTCTGGACTCGACTCCATCTCGGAGGACTGACTACAGGCCCCCCCAAGGCCTCTCCCCTCCAGTTCACAATTAGGCCTTAAGCCATCACCGTCATCTCCAGCTCTCCCCTCCTTTATCATGGAGATTAGAAACGGGAAAAGGGAACAGCACAAGGACATGCAGCTGGCCCTGGGGTTTCTGGACTGGAACCAAATTCCGTGTTTGTGGAACGGATGTCAATGTGCTGGCTGTGTGACACTGGGCAATTACTCCACGCGCTGAGCTGCAGTCCCCTCGGGTGCGAGAGGAAAACGATACTCCTTGCAGGGTGAGTGGCAGACGGAAATCACTCTGTCTCCCTAGTGCATGCTTTTAGCCTCGGCTCTACCTCGAGTCCAGGACCTGTTCAGTCCCGTGGCCATCTGGGGGACAGTTAAGATGACAGCAGGTAGTAAGAATAGAATCTGCAGTGCAGGTGTGTGAGATGGACTTTAGAAGTTTGCAATTTGGGCTAAGAAATATAAAATATGAGGTATGCTATCTCACATGAGCACGTATTTTATTCAAAATGGTCTACAGAGCATTTGGCTTTGTGGATTATGTTTTTGTTTTTCATACCTGTAAGCCTTTAGCACGGACTACAGCTGGCCAGCCAAATGGCCTGCCACCTGTTTCTGGGAAGACAGTTTTACTAGGTTTGTTTCTGCCCGTTTGTGCACTGCCTGTGGCTACTTTCTCATACTGTGCCAGAGCTGAATAGTTGCAACAGAGACCATATAAACCATACAGGTTAAAAATATTTACTACCTGATCCTTTACAAGTAAGGTTTGCAATTCTGCTGTCAAGTGTAAGATCGTCTAAGCTTTCATAATGATAATCACAATAACATCTGATGCTATTGTGTGCTTGCTGTATGCCACGTAATGTCCTAAGGGCTTTATATGTACTATCTAATTTAATACTTGCAACAATTCCATGGTACACACACTATTATTCCCATTTCATAAGGGAGGAAACCAAGGCAGAAAGAGGTTAAGTCACTTGCTCAAAGTCTTGTAGCTGGTAAGTGGCACAGTTGGGATTCTAATCCAGACAGTGTAAAGTACTAGACTTCCTTAGAAACTTTTATGTCCATTTTACCTTCCTGACCAACTTAGCCACTCATGATAGAAGAGGCAATTTTAGGGGGTCCACAGTACATTAAAAAACATCATCTCATAGCCTGACCGGTGGTGGCGCAGTGGATAAAGTGTCGATCCAGAATGCTAGGATTACCATACCAGCTCAAAGCCCCAAGGTCACTGGCTCTGGGCACAGGCTCGTCAGCACAGGGACACTGGTTTGAGTAGAGTATCATCTATACAATCCCAAAGCTCGCCAGCTTGAACCCAAGGTCACTGGCATGAAAAGCCTGAGGTCTCTGGATTGAGCAAGAGGACATTGGCTTGGCCCCAGTTAAGGCACATACACATAGGGGAAGCTCAATGTACAACTAAAGTGAAGGCAACTATGAGTTGATGCTTCTCACCCTCTCTCTCCCTTCTTCCTGTCTCTCTCATACTCTCTCTCTCTCAAAAACAACAACATCCTCTTCTAGGATAAGAATACTATTCTATATTCTATTTTAGTTTCTCTTTAACATTATGAATCTCCCTTTTAACAGAGTCATCTCTTCCCATACAGCAATGTCCTGCTAAAATTTAACTGTGTTGCTTTGTTTCATAGTATTTATTTTTATAGCTGCTTTCTATGTGTAGCAAACGATCCTTGCTTTCCTTTTACAGCAGTTTCCTTTCACAACAAATTGATTTAGGAATAGAATAGAGCCAATTCAAGTATTAAAGAAACCATGCTAATGAAGGTACAGATGGTGTATAAATATGACAGACATCGAGGCGGTGGTGCAGGAATGAATGACAGACCCGCCCACCAGCCAGGACAGGGGTGGCCTGGCCCTGGTCTGAGCTCAGTAGGTGGCTGCGGACACATCAGGCATCCTCTGAGCCTCAGGTTCATTATTTATGCAGTGAGGGAGTTGAATTCAAGTATCTCCAACATCCCATGGCATCGCTTATTATAAATAAACTATTTGCCTGACCTGTGGTGGTGCAGTGGATAAAGCATTGACCTGGAAATGCTGAGGTCGCCGTTTCTAAACCCTGGGCTTGCCTGGTCAAGGCACATATGGGATTGATGCTTCCAGCTCCTCCCCACCTTCTCTCTCTGTCTCTCCTCTCTCTCTCCCTCTCTGTCTCTCTCCCTTTCTCTCTCCTCTCTAAAATGAATTTTAAAAAAAATTTAAAAAAAAAATAAATAAATAAACTATTTCATAGTTGATTTTCTTGGGTTGGAATTCACCGTGCTTTACCTTGAGCCAAGATTAAATCAGATTTATTAGAATTCCGTCCTTTCAAATCCTGTAAACACAAAGGACTAGGCAACCCACGTCTTTCCGTCGAGAGTGAGCCTGTGAATCCCCGTCTAAATGACTGCAGAGAAAGGTGGGCAGACAAATGCCTATGGTGCAGGATTCAATTTGTGCTTCTGGCCTAGAAATTAAGCGGGTCTAGGTTGGTCCAAGGCATTTATCAGGAGGAAGAGAAGGAAGGCCCCTGGCATTTCCTCATTCAGAGTTATCCCACCCGGCCCCAGCAGGCCTGGCCGGGTGGGGCTCTCTTCCTGGGAGGGCCACGTCTGTTCACCCAGAGACAGCTGTGGTCGTAAGCTCACAGTGGCTGGAAGGAAAAGAGAAGGACTCTTATTAGAAAACCCAAGATGCAGCACCTCAGTGGGGTTCCAAGCCTATATGAATAATAACCTGACCACTAGTGGCAAGAGTGGGAAGACCCATTCTTCTTCTGTTTGAGGAGGCTCGGAGGGTGTAGGCGTGGCCAGGATGGGCCAGGTACTGCAACTATTTACAGCATACTGATATATTTTGTTTTTAAACCTCCACATCAAGTCTGAGAGGGTCAGCAGCAGCAGCATTAGTTTTTTTCAACTTTATGGTACAGATGAAGAAATTAGGACTCAAAAAGTGTTGCAGCTCCCTCTAACTTCAATATAGTCCTAACAGGTGCAGGTATAATCGTCCCCTGTTTTATACGTAAGGAACTTGAGATGTAGGGAGGTTAATTTGCTCAGCTAGTCAAAGCCAGAGTCAGGATTTGAACCCAGGTCTGCCTCTCTCTGAGTCCTATCTCTGTGCTTGCTCTCAGGCAGGTCTCAGGAAAACTTTGCTTTGCCTTATTGTCCTCTAGCACTTAGCAGGAGAGATGGGGAGGGGGGAGAGGGAGGGAGAGAGAACAAACAACAAGAGAAGCTTGATTCCAATGGAGATGATAATAAGAGAAGGCAAAGAGAACTCCCCCTTCCTGTCATATCTTCGTAAGGGCACCAACACCACTCAACAGCATTGTCATTTTGTCATTTTTCATTCCTCACTATATGTCAAGAATTTTATGTGCTCAATACAACGCACATTTTTCCCCCCAGCCATCCATGTAGATTTGAAACCATCTGTCAGGCCTTCCTAATGACAGCTGTGGCCAGAAGCCACCAGGGTCACTCCCACTAACACTAGCAAGGAACAGGTTAACAGCCATGTTGTCTGCCTTGGTTAAAATGTTTTCCCACAGGCCCTTACTTAAGCTATGTACACAGTTATCAGAAGGGACAAAACCTCTGTCTCCAAGGGGTCTCCAAGTGTAATGGCACCGTTGGTACTCCATCCAGAGCCCCTGAGATCCCCCCTCCATCTCTGATGCCCTGAGCAGCCTCTGTGTGCTTGGCTTCGAATGGCTCACCCCGTGACTTTCTTCAGAGGCCTGCCCTTGGGCTGCCAGACCCGCCCTGACCTCGCTTTCAGAGAGCCGGAAGTGCTTGGGGGCCAGTGGTCATCCAAGCAGGAATATGAAAACCCGAGGTCCTTGCTTCAAGTCAAGACCCACTCTCCATTGTCATGTAAGCTCCAGAGCTCTCCCTGGATGAGGCTGGGTAGAGTCTGAAGTGACATGTTGGCCTGACCTCTTCTCCCTCATGTTCTGCTACCCCAACTCCGTCATCAGTTTCTTCCTGGAGCGTTCCCTTCATAAATCACAGGCAAATACAGTATCATCCCAGGTCTCCCTCTGGGGAACGCGCCCTAAGAACAGCAGCTCTCGTCCATCATCTGCCTTCTTTCCTCCACGTCCACGGACCTCATTCCCTTGAGTAAATATCTCCTCCCTGTCTTCTGAATCGGTGTCTTTGATGGGAGGTTATCTTACAGAACTAAGTGTGGTAAATGGGAATGTCACTGTTCAAAGGTATCCACTTTATCAGTAGGTTCCTAGGTGACAATATATTCAACCTGCTAGTGTACAGGTCCATTGTATGTGTAAAAGTTTTTGGATAAGAAGTTTTTCAATTCACATAACGGTGATCTAATCCCATTCCTTTAATAGAAAGAAAAAAGTAAAAAATTTAAAGTTGAATTTCTTCCATCTACTTACTAATATTTGGTAAGTGAGCTAACTTATTTTATTTTAAAAAGCAGAAGGCTTTTTCCATTTTTTTATATACAGCTATATATTTTTAATTTTCCCATTGATTTGCGAGAGAGAGAAGCATCAACTCATTCCACTTACCTGTTACATTTAGTTGTGCACTCATTGGTTGCTTCTTATATGTGCCCTGACCTGGGATCAAACCCACAACCTCAGCATGCAGGGATGATGCTGTATCCACTGAGCAACCCAGCCAGGCCCTCCATGCAGATATTCTTAAATAATTGTGATAGGCATTGGTTGTGCCCATAACCTGGTTTTCTTCTCCTTCCAGGTAATGGAACAATTATTCCTTTCCCCCTCAATATTAGGCATGGTCATGTGACTTGATTTGGTCAATGAAATGCGAGCAGTGTATTTAAGAGCCGATGCACCATTCTCCCTGCCCTCTTCCCTTGCTAAGGTGAACCCTGAAGCTTCGCATTGAGGTGGTGTCTACTCCATCAGTGTGGGTACCCGAAGACTATGGTAGCTGAGCCCCCTGCCAACACAAAATGGGCATGTGGCATATGCGAGAAATAAACTGTTGTATTAAGCAATTAGGATTCAGTGGCTATCAGTTTATCGGGCGGCTGTAACAAAGTGCACAAACTGGTGGCTTACCATCAGGAATTTATTGTCTCACAGCTCTGGAAGTTGAAGGTCTAAGAGCAAGCTGTCAGCATGGCTTGGTCCCTCCTGCGAGCTGTATGGCTTGGTCCCTCCTGCTGGCTGTGAGGGACAACCTGTCCGTGCCTCGCTGCTGGATTCTGGAGGTTTACTACTAAACTTGGGCGTTCCTTGGCCCGGAGAAGCACCACCCTGATCTGCATCTTTATCTTCACCCGGCATCCTTCTGGCGGGCATGTCTGTGTCCATATTCCCCCCTGGGAGTAAGGCCACCAGTCACATCTGATTAGGGCCCACCCTAACAATCTTATTTAATTATATATGTAATGATCCTACTTCCAAAGAAGGTTGCATGCTGATGCACTGGCAGTTAGAACTTAAACAGGTGAGTTTTCAGAGGACACAGCTCACCTGTAATCATGGATGTTTGTTACAACAGCATGCCTTAGCCTAGACTGACCGATGTAGGGGTCATCTTCCTCAGGCTGCATTTTCACCTCTTATTGTCCTTGTGACATGCCCATGGTCACAAAATCAGTAGGAGGGAGAACTCACACAGGTGTCCTGATCCAGGAGACTGTGTTTTAACTGGTCTCCAGAGGCCGACCCTGACAGGCACGAGCTTTGCCGCTCAGCACAGTCCCCCACTGCCTAGCACTCCCGACCCTGAGGCCAGTACTGTTTGTCTCCGGCCTTGCCTGTGTACACTGACTCTTCTGCACACAGACCCAAACTCCTCGTGTTATGTTACTTGCTTTTCCCCCCGTGGGCACTGCATTTACAGCCTTGCCCTCTGCTATAATTCCTCTATGGTAAAGATCAAGAGGATAAGTCATGCCCTTTTCATTCAACCTCCAGGTCACCAGAAACCTGTGAGTCATTAAGACGATCTGTGCTGCTCTCACCCTAAACCGCCCCTGCCTGTCGCTCTCTGCTCCCACTTCCTGAGCACAGACCCACGGACGGGGTCCCCATTACCCAGCTTGCATTTGTTTTCTGCCAAGCCCATTTCCCCTCAAAGGGACGAGCCAGGAATGGAAATATTGGGTCGGGAAATGGCAGCTCCTTGATGGCAGAATCCCTCCATTAGAAGGGACTCAATCACACGGCAGCTTTCTCTCATTCCTGGTGTTCGTGTCGCACAGCGTGGAGGAAAAGAGAATCCCGGCTCCGTGCAGCTCGGGCCCGGCAATGAATCAGAAGCTCTTCAATCATTTATTGATTTTTCCTTCTTGCCATTCCTATTGAGCATGATGTCTTTTTTATCCCACACCAAGGGCTTTGTGTGTGTGCTACTCGTCATTAATCAGATCACAGAGGGCAGAGCTAAGATACGATGCAAGTAAATGAAAGGTTCTCCAGGAGCTATCCAGGTATAGGCATTCTTTCCTAAGCTCTCAGCCGTGCCTTTGAATTCATTAGCTCGGAGCACACAGCCCCTCCGAGGAGGCACGTCGACCGTGTGTACACACCCCAGAGAACCCCACTCCGCAGACGGGCACCGAGTCACCTTCTCCCAACCCGAGCAGACAAGACACGCATTGTGTTGACTCCAATTTTCTCATTAATCTTGCTGGCTGCCTGACAGCCTCTGCCTCCCCAGATTAGATTTCTGGAATTAGTCTGATCTTAGTGCTGCAGGGGAGCAACAGACCCAACCCCCTCCTTCCAGGCCACAGTCGGCACCCCCAGTTTGCAGAGGACGGCAGCTGAGGCTCTGCCCGGAGAGAGTTCCCTGAACCGGCAGGAGCGGAGGAGGTGCCTTCACGGGCAGGTCAAGTGATTGGCCTAACCCGAGAGAAGGGCTCCCCAGAGGCGGCCTCCGCTCCGCTGCAGCCTGCAGCGTCAGTCCCAGATTAGACGGGTATGTGGGAAAAGGCAGCACTGACCTGGAAGGGTTCTGTAAGAAGGCACTCGTGCTTTAGTGCAAATGAGCTTGATCAAATTGACTTTAGCCCCCCAGTACGGTCTGGAGAGACAGAGAGAGAGAAATTCTGGCAAAAGAAAGGAATTCAAAAAGGCAGCAGAGGCAGGAACAATAAGGGGCCCAGTACTCCGGGAACATCAGATGGACGTTGGGTGCCAGGTGGGGGAATGAAACGGAGAAGGGCTCAAGAGCCGACAGCAGATGGGGCACTTGAGGTGATGATGGCAGACACATTTCTGACTAAGCAAGCTGTGTGACCTTGAATGAGCCCCTTAAAAATCCTTAACCCTCTTGCAACTATCAAAAGCAAAGAATAATGGATGAACTATCCACAGACAGAGGGGTGAATCAAACGATCCCTGGAGATCCCTTCCTCTGGAAGGTTCTGTGAAGCACAGGGACCTCCAGTCAATGAAGACCCCTCTGGTCTAACCCTGCCCAGCCATAGCATCATTGTCAACGTCAGCTGGACTGTGTCTGACTTCTGTGCTCTGCCATTGTACAACTCCCCGAGCAACCAGGATGGGTCCCTTGATCTCTCCGGGCCTCTGCCTTATCTATACATAAATCAGAACATCTACTTCACTGGGTGGTTGGGAGGTTCCAATAGAACAGTGTATGTGAATCACTTAGTATAGTGTTGGGCACAAATTAATGCTTAACGATAATAATTGAGCTACCATGTATCACCACCACCGCCAGCAGCAGCAGCATGACACACCACCAGCGATCTTGTGCTTCCTGGCAGGGTGGCAGTTCAGCAACATCATGGTGAAGGGAGTGGATACTGGCGTCTGACCATCCTCTCAAATAGGAGTTCTTTTTTCTTTTTTTCCACAGAGACAGAGAGTCAGAGAGAGGGATAGACGGATAGACAGGAACGGAGAGATGAGAAGCATCAATCATTAGTTTTTCGTTGCACATTGCGACACCTTAGTTGTTCATCGATTGCTTTCTCTTATGTGCCTTGACCGCAGGCCTTCAGCAGACCGAGTAACCCCTTGCTTGAGCCAGCGACCTTGGGTCCAAGCTGGTGAGCTTTTGAGCCTGCACTCAAGCTGGCCGCTCGGGGTCTCAAACCTGGGTCCCCGGCATCCCAGTCCGAGGCTCTATCCACTGCGCCACCGCCTGGTCAGGCTCAAATAGGAGTTCTAATGGGGAGTAGGTATCTTACCCTGGAAAAGTTATTTATTCTCAACTCTGGCTTCCTCATCTGTAAATGGGAATTAAAAAAAAAAAAAAGATGCCTATTTCAAAAGAGACGACACATGCGGCTTGCTGAGGGTGGTGCCCAGTCCACTGTAAGAGTCTAATAAATGGGAGACAGGGACCCCAACCCTCCCCTTCTCATCCTCTGTCTTCTGTTTCTGTGACAGAGGCATGGTGGAGCAGGTGTAATGAAAGCCAGTCCTGTGGACGCCCGGGGTAGACGCAGGCACCCTGCTTCTCGACCAGAGGGAGGGACAAGACCCTGGGAGCCAGCTCTAGGGGCAGGAGCTCGTTTCTTACAGGCTTCATAGCAGTACCCTAGTTTCTGGGCCGCCGTGCAGAAAAGTTAGTTCCCCCACGTTGTCCCCATCAGAGTGGAGCTGGGGAAGATAGAGGGCGGCTGAAGAGCTCTGAACAGCGGCTAACCTTCTCATTCACACTTTTGAGAGAAGCGATAACAGGAATCCACTCGGCGACAAGCCCTGGCAAACCACAGGGGCTGGTCAGTGGCTTCCTGGAACCCTTCTCAAAGCCACTGGCTCTGGCCTTTTAAGTTTGTGTTTCCCTCCTGGAGTGTCATCTTCTGACCCTTTGTCGTCCTCTTTTTTTTCTTTTCTCCCCTTTTTCTTTCTCCCTTTTCCCTTCTGGCTTTCAGGACTCTGAAACTCCACCCCTAATTCTTCCATCTCTCTCATTCATAACTGCCATAATGTGGGGTGCATGCAATCACTGGGTGTTCCTTTATTTACAAGACATTTACTGAATGTGCGCTGGGTGCTGAGGATATAGGAAATAAGAACCTGCTTGTTCCCAAGGAGATGGGCTAACAAACCGTGGACAGTGCTTCCAGCCAACTGCTGTTGCCTCAGCAAGTGCCTTCCCAGAGTGTGCGTGGAGTGGGTGTACGCAGGCCGTGCCGGTTCCGGCTGAGCGGGCAGGGGAGGCTGTTCCAGAGGAGCAGGTGCCAGGCCCGACACTCGGGGACGAGTCTGGGTTTGTGAATAGTCTCATCATGCAGTCATCTGCAGCTCTCGGTCTCCATTCAAACAGCTGTGACCGAGACATGCATTTGTCAAACAGGAACCGACATTCCTAACCTAACTGAGCTGCTTTGACATATGTGTAAGCCTCAGCTTTCCCCTCTGTGTGTCAGTGATCCAGTAGGGAGAAGAGCTTCCGCTCCTTTGAGGCTCCTTAATCCCAGTGGGTGACTAAGGTGGTGGTGGGTCAGGAACTGACCCAGGGACGTGGTTAGGGAAGCCACTGACAAGGCTCCTCGTTCCTGTCTGTGGAATGAGGGTTCTCTGCTTTACTGTCTCTATGGTTTATTCCTTGTGGTTAAACCAAGGTTTTCAAAACAGCCCATTACCTTCCTCCCCATCTCTCCTAGGACAGAGCCCAACACCTTCTCTCCCCATCCCTCCTAGGACAAAGCCCAATACCTTCCTCCCCATCTCTCCTAGGGCAGAGCCCATACCTTCCTCCCCATCTCTCCTAGGGCAGAGCCCATACCTTCCTCCCCATCTCTCCTAGGGCAGAGCCCAATACCTTCCTCCCCATCTCTCCTAGGGCAGAGCCCAACACCTTCCCTCCCCATCTCTCCTAGGGCAGAGCCCAATACCTTCCTCCCCATCTCTCCTAGGGCATAGCCCAATACCTTCCTCCCCATCTCTCCTAGGGCAGAGCCCAATATCTTCCTCCCCATCTCTCCTAGGGCAGAGCCCAATACCTTCCTCCACATCTCTCCTAGGGCAGAGCCCAGTACCTTCCTCCCCATCTCTCCTAGGGCAGAGCCCAACACCTTCCCTCCCCATCTCTCCTAGGACAAAGCCCAATACCTTCCTCCCCATCTCTCCTAGGGCAGAGCCCAATACCTCCCCATCTCTCCTAGGGCAGAGCCCAATACCTTCCTCCCCATCTCTCCTAGGGCAGAGCCCAATACCTTCCTCCCCATCTCTCCTAGGACAGAGCCCAATACCTTCCTCCCCATCTCTCCTAGGGCAGAGCCCAATACCTTCCTCCCCATCTCTCCTAGGACAGAGCCCAGTACCTTCCCTCCCCATCTCTCCTAGGGCAGAGCCCAACACCTTCCCTCCCCATCTCTCCTAGGGCAGAGCCCAATACCTTCCTCCCCATCTCTCCTAGGGCAGAGCCCAATACCTTCCTCCCCATCTCTCCTAGGACAGAGCCCAATACCTTCCTCCCCATCTCTCCTAGGGCAGAGCCCAATACCTTCCTCCCCATCTCTCCTAGGGCAGAGCCCAATACCTTCCCATCTCTCCTAGGGCAGAGCCCAATACCTTCCCTCCCCATCTCTCCTAGGGCAGAGCCCAATACCTTCCTCCCCATCTCTCCTAGGGCAGAGCCCAGTACCTTCCTCCCCATCTCTCCTAGGGCAGAGCCCAATACCTTCCTCCCCATCTCTCCTAGGGCAGAGCCCAATACCTTCCTCCCCATCTCTCCTAGGACAGAGCCCAATACCTTCCTCCCTATCTCTCCTAGGGCAGAGCTCACAGTACAAGGAGCATGGGCTTGAAAGCCAGACTCTCCCTACCCAACCATTGATTGGTCCTCCTTCTGGCCAGATCAATGGTTTGGAGCAGTCTGTGTGTGACAGTTAGCAGGAAAAGCATGTTACATTTGAGCCGTTTGGGGTTTGAAGCCTTGTAACTCTATCAAAACAATGCCCTACCCTGCTGTGTCTCTGGCATAACAACAGGCAGAGCAGGGCAAATCTTCCCTCAACTTCCGTGTGACCATGTGAATGTGTGGGATTACAGGAAAAAAAGAGTTCTTGTTCTTTTTCAAAAAATTCTTGACAAATACAGGGACCTCTTGGTCTGGTTTTCTCTCTGATTCGATGCCATGCACCAGTAAATCTGGGTCTAAGGAGGCCCTGGTTTATCCTGAGTGTTAAAGATTTAGTGAAGCAAAGGAATTTCATTCCCTGGGTTTAGGGGAGGTTAAATATCCAGTTACTTCTATGAAGGTGAGCGCTGTAAATGCTTCTTTCTCTTGTGTATTCCCTGGCTTTGCCCAGTGCCTGATGTGTCGTAGATCAGTGGTCCCCAACCTTTTTTGGGCCACGGACTGGTTTAATGTCAGAAAATATTTTCACAGACCGGCCCTTAGGGTGGGATGGGTAAATGCACAAAATAAAGTTATGCGACCAGCGTAAAAACTGTGGTATTTTTAAATATAATTGTCGAACTTACGAGACAAGCGTCAAGAGTGAGTCTTAGATGGATGTAAAAGAGGGAATCTGGTCATTTTTTATAAATAAAACATCATTCAGACTTAAATATAAATACAATGGAAATAATGTAAGTTATTTACTCTTTCTCTGCAGACTCGTACCAAATGGCCCATGGACCGGTCCTGGTCCATGGCCCCGGGGTTGGGGACCACTGTCGTGGATGCTAAACAGTATTTGTTGAAGCAATTGATGTTTCTCACAACACCATCTCTACACTCCACCCTTACTTTCTCTCCATTACTTCATTCCTGGTCCTGTTGATTCATGCCTCCTCCTTGGGTTTCCAGGGAGCTACTCAGGATGAGCCATTCGCATCGCTTCCCTAAGTAGATTTCATTCTTGCAGCTGAAACCATTCATTTGTCAACCCTATATTTGTAGGGATGGCCTGTTTGGCCAACCTTCCAATTAGTGACAAGAATGCGAAGGTAAGAGACCTATGTGAGATGCCCTTGAAGAGATGCCAGTTTAGGAGACGAGGCAGGGCGACAGACATCTAACATCAAGGGCATGAGCCTGGGCAGAGATGAGTAAAAGTGGAAACAGGAAAAAGAGGACAAATTCTCAAGGCAGCCCCAGCAAAGAGTTCGGAGAAATGCAAGCTGTCTAGTCTGTGGGGTTTGGAAGTTATTTCACTGTTGTGAAATAATTCTAAAAGGAGTGGCTTTGGAATCGGGTTTGTGGTTTGCCTGGAAACCGGCTGGCTAGGACCATAACACCCCCCCCCCCCATTCACCTAACCCAGGGGTAGTCAACATTTTTATACCTACCGCCCACTTTTGTATCTCTGTTAGTAGTACATTTTCTAACCGCCCACCGGTTCCACAGTAATGGTGATTTATAAAGTAGGGAAGTAACTTTACTTTATAAAATGTATAAAGCAGAGTTATAGCAAGTTAAATATAATAATAATGACTTACCAAGTACTTTATGTTAGATTTTCGCTAAGTTTGGCCGAATAAATCTTTATAAAACAACTTACTATAGTTAAATCTATCTTTTTATTTATACTTCGGCTGCTCCACTACCGCCCACCATGAAAGCTGGAACGCCCACTAGTGGGCGGTAGGGACCAGGTTGACTACCACTGACCTAACCAGAGGGGCGGTACCCAAACTCCACCTTCCACAGGACTATGGCTTCGGAGGACTCTGTCTGTGGACCTTCAACTTCAAGGGCAGGGAAGCTGGTGTCCCCCACACTATTCCAGTGAGTAGCTGGCACCCAAAGTTGGACTGATGGCACCAAGCAGCCTGTGTGTTCCTCGTCAAGGCTGCTTTACCACTTTTGCTCTGTAAAATAGAGAACAGGGGCCAGTGGGTCCCTGCTGGAAGTCAGGCCCTCACTGTAGGCCCAGCAATGGCTTCCCTCTGTGGGGTTTGGAAGCACCAGCCTTGTAAGTTTTCCTTTTCCTCTGGAAAACCTATTTCTTTACTCATGCAATTCAACGCAAACCCTGAAGCATGACAAGCAGGCACCAGAAAGGGGTCCACATGACATGGACATGGGGACAGACATAAATAGGCAGAAAAGGCATTCCCAAGTGTGCAGGGCATAAACTGGGAAGAACTGGGGGATACAGGGAAGAAGAGGGGACAGTGTATGCGGGGAGACCCGGGAAATGGCCAGCAGGGGTGGCTGGGAGCTCGTCACCCAGGGCCTTTGCGGTGGACAGCTGCTGCTTCCGCCTGCCTGTATTCTTCCCTCTCTTCTGGTAGCAGTGTATCAGTATTTCCTGGGGGAATCCTGCTCACCCTAGCGTGCAGCCTGGTGGGCCTGCCTGTCAGTCCTGGCCACACGCTGGCCCGGAGAGAGCAGATCTCCACCATCAGAATCTCTCAGGGCTCTAAATCCTGAGCAGAATGACACAGAGACAGAAAACCTCGGCGCCAGCTCACCAGACGTGGTCCCGAGGGGGGGAGTCTGTCCCTGCCCTGGGTCCTGGCGCTGCCTCTGCGGCCCTGCCCAAGTCCTCAGCTTGTTGTTATTATTATTGTTATTGTTATGTCAGCCTTGCAGCCTCCCGTTAAACCCCCTCTGGGCCTGCGTTAGCCTGAGTCAGTCTGGTGGCTTGCAAACAAAGAACCTTAATACAGCGATCTTCAACCTTTTTCGTCTCATGGCACCCAGAAACTAATTACCAAAATTCTGCAGCACACCAAAAAATATATTTTGCTGATCTGACAACAACAACAAAAAAATTGGTGTCGCTTTGATGCATGCACACCGGACAGCTCTCATTGTGTTGGCTGTCATCATTTTGTTTGACAATAAGGGGAAAGAGGTCAGTGCCCCTGACGAAATAGTCAGGTATTACGTGTTTTAAAAACTCTTGTGGCACACCAATTGAAAATTGCTGCCTTGTCAGATGGCCTTGAGCACCAGGTTGAGGCAAAAGAATGCCAGCCCAGGACATAGGTACCATCACAACCCTGCCTTCCGTCGGTATGGTGCTGGCAGTTCCCACACCTTCCCCTAAAGGGGCATAGTTGGAGCATTTTAGCCACTCTAGACATACTGAAAGTTGAGAGTCAGAGACTTGGGGACCTCCCAGCCTACCACCGTGACCTCAGTCTCCTGCTGGGGATATTCAATTAGAGATGTGTTGGTGACCAGGAAGGGGTCTCTATCTTCCCAACTCCAGGCTACCTCTGACACTTGATAAAGAACTTAAAGTTCTCTGTGCATTGTACATACAGGTATGTATGAAAGCCAAAGTGTCCCTGGCTGGTATTCTAAGCAGCTGTGGAATTTATTTGACAGTGTCATTTGCAGGCATTTCTCTCTCTCTGATAAAATTCCAGAGCTTGGTGACAGCCGCTCCTTCCTGGAGCTCTGCCTGGATCCGGCTCCCCCAGATGCTGCTCTCTGCTTTCTGAATAGGGTCCTGGACATGGGGAGACACTAGTGTGGCCCCGGCAGGAAGCCCCCCCAAGCAAAAGCCCTTCCTCTTCAGGCTCAGCTGCGTAGAGGCAGCAAGCAGTACGTGCATGCCCGTCCCCTCCCAGATTTCACTTCTCCGGGTAGAGACGGGGAGGAAACCACGGACATGTCAGTTCCCAGACTCTTGAGGGAAAGGGCCAATGGGGCATATTCTGGGTCTCTAACCATTGGATAGAGACCCAGATGTCCTTGCTGTTGTGCACAGTCAGCTGTAGGTGACCTTGTTCCTGGCCACAGTGGTTTTGACCATCACACATGATTGTCTTCAATCTCAGTTTCATCTCACCGAATGTGCTTTCTGTGCCAATCATCCTGGGTAAGAAAATGAAGTCTAAATCTAGGAGAGGGAAGACAACTTAGGTCTCCGGCTATTAAATATATGGTCTGATTAATGAGGAATCTTTTATCATCTTAGGATCTCAGAGCCAGAAGCAATTTTAAAGGTCATCTATTTCAAACTTTCATCTAATCCCCCCAAATTAAAAAACATATATACAGAGATATGCACATATTGAATGCTTCCAGGCACTGTGCTCAGTGTTCTGTGTGGATTCCTCTCATTAATAGACTTTGAATCCTCCCCACAAGCCTGTGCAGTAGCCACCGCTCTCCTCTCCACTGTACAGACCAGGAACCAAGGCCAGCACAACCTCGTCAGAGATGGTGGTCTCGCAGCGCTTGGCCCAACGTTCCGTGTGTGCGCTTTAAATGTTTTCAGTACATTGTTAGTCATTTAAAATCGGGAGTTGGACTTAAAAAGAGCCAGATTTCCAGTTTCCCCGGAGAAGTCCGAAGACCTGGCTGGCCACACCGGACCATGTGCACATTTCTACACGGCATGTACGGGCTAGAGCTGAGCAGCTGTCGGCCCTTTGGAAACAGACCAGATCGTGTCAGTGACTGGCTTCAGCTTTACAATGGCGCTTCATCACGCTCGGAGTACAATCCACAGTCCTCAGCACATCTCACAGGGCGCCCAGGCCAGCCCTGCTGTCGCCCACCCTCATCTGTCCCCTCTGCTCCCTGCGCTCCGTACACTGGGGTTCCCTCTGGGCGTGGGCTCACCAAGCTCTCTCCTCGGGGTTTGCCCTCGCTCTTCCACCCACCAAGAAAGCTATTTCTCTTCTCCTCATATCTGACTTGTGCTGAGTCTCTAGCTTACATATTTCTTCCTCAGAGAGTGGCCTTCTTAACCCATGTGACCTCTGCAATAGGCAGAATAATGTCTATTCCCCTCCCCCTCCAAAGACATACACATCCCCAGAACCTGGGACTGTGTTCCTTTACCTGGCAAAAGGAACTTTATAGGTGTGATGAAGGATCTTGAGTCAGGGACATTATCCTGGAGGCCCTGGTTTAATCACAAGGGTCCTTATACGGGGCAGGTGGGAGGCCAGAGTCAGGGAGGAGTCGTGACAGCAGACACAGGTTGGCATGATCCCAGGAAGGGGTCAGGAGCCGAGGAATGTGGGTGGCCGCTACACACTGGCGAAGGCAAGGAAACCGATTCTTCCCCAGAACCTCCGGAAAAAGAGCAGCCCAAGACACCTCGACCTTAGCTCATGGCACTGATTTTGAACTCCTGCCCTCCGTAACTGTAAGAGAATACATTGTGTTGTCATCAGTCACTGCATCTGTGTCGATTTGTTACAGCAGCAGTGAGAAACCAATACAACCTTTATTCTAAAAGCTCCCCTCCCCCTCACCAGTCTCCAGTTTAGTCTTCTGTTAGCGTTCTTCCAAGCACGTATCAACAGCTCGAAATGACTCTGACGCTTGCTTTATTTCGGCCCCTTTGACGGCTAGACTGCAAGTCCCGAGAGGACAGTGTTTATTTTGCACATTGTGGAAGCTTGGCAGATATTTATTGAAAACGTAAATTGGTTATTGAATAATTGACTTCATTATCCATCCCAGGTGCCTCCATCTGAGCACAGCGCCGGTTGAAAATGCACCTACTTAACAGTGGAACTTAGAACCGAACTCAGCCAGGTACGAGTTTTTCTCTGAAATGTAAGAAACAACCAGAGCTTTTCAAGACATTGGGCATCAAGCCCAATGACACAACAGGCCATGCGCCAAAGACACATTCATGTCTTGTTTCCTACCTCCTAGCTGGGAGCTTGTGAGGAATGCAGGTTATCGGGCCTTGCCCCAGACTGCTGAATTAGAATCTGCACTTTAACAAGATACCCAAGAAACCCATATGCGAATTAAGGTCTCAGAAGGGATGCACTATGTATATGGCTGATGAGGGAATGCTCTTCTGAAGGAGACGCGACAGGTATGTTTGCCACCAGCAGGTGCCATCAGCGTTAGCTACCCCAGTGCAGCCACAGTGAGCGCCTGACCCAGCAGCTCTGTGCTGCCAATCCCATCACCTGCTCCCTCTGTTCACTTCTCAGACTCTGCTGATGACACTTCTTAGTCCCATCTCTCCACTGCTGCCACCTGCCAAGTCTGTGTAGTTGGGCAAACAGATGACGAGTTTTTAAGCGCCCATAAGCCCAATGAGAGCCGGGCCTCATCAGTGGAAGAAATCCCGTCCTAGCAATGGTGGTGGTGGTGGTGGTGGGGTCTGGCTTTGCTGAATCCTGCCCTGCATTATTCTTCTGGGAAGTAGAAGAAGCCAGAAACTACTGAGGGCCTCTAGGCGGCTCAGTCTGGAGCTGGAGATGCTAAAAGGATCAGTGGATACCAAGAGTTGGGAGAAAGAGTGATTAGCTGGAGCACAGGGGATTTTTAGGGCGGTGAAACTATCCTATTGGATACTGTAATGGTGGATACGTGTTATTATATAAATACATTTGTTAAAACCTGTGGAATATACACCTCCAAGAGTGGACCCTAATGTAAACTATGGGCTATAGTTAATAACAATGTGTCGATTATTGGCTCATCAAATGTCCCACACTAATGCAAGGTGTTAATAACACGGGAAACCGTTGGAGGAGGGGGTGAAGCTAAGGCATTAGTTATCTGGGAACTCACTCTACTTGTCACTCAGTTTTTCTATAAACCTAAAGCTATTCTTTAAAAATAAACTCTGTTAATAGCAGTAATGAAAGAGAAAAAATGTAGGTCACTTTGGTTTAAATCTGGATCTGGTAGCTATGACTCAGCAATTCTACTTCCAGGTATTTATCCTAAGAAAACAAAAACAGTAATTGAAAAAGATATGTGCACCCCTATAACTGGGAGATCTTAGGCAGGCTCCTTAATCTCTCAGCCTCAGCTTGCTAGCTGTAACATAAGGCTATCAGTACCCAGCGCACAAGTCTGTTGTGAAATCGAGTTAATGCATGGAGTGCCTGGTGTGTTCCTGGCTTAAGGTAGCAAGCACTTGAAAAGCATTAGGCTTGGGGTTGAAGAGCAGGGGTTTTGTCTAATTGTTTTCTGTAAATACTCAAAAAGCCATTGAAATTTTACATGCTGGGAAGCCGCTGGTCAGAATTACCCTTCAATAGTCTTCGAATGGCAACTACCTGCAGAATGGGATGTCATGGAGAGAAGTTGGAGGCAGGAAAATAAGTTAGGACATTCCAAGAAAGCATGGTGGTAGACACGGGGGAGAGGAAATGACAGAGGAGGTGTTGATCAATGGGGAGTATGGAGCGGGGCCTTAGGAGGGAAACAGGTGCCTTGTACGGACACTGGACATGTGAGGGTGGAGGGAGCCGTCACTGCAGTATGAAACTGGTGGTGCAGAGCACAGCTGGATGACTGAAATTGTTTGCCTCTTCCTCCGCATGAAGGCAGTCCTCATGTCCAGCCGCCATCAGAGAGTCATTTCCCCGCTCCAAAGCAGAACGTGGATTTTTACACAGAAATGTACCTGCCAGCTGCACTACTGTCTTGACATTTTAAGTGGTACCTGCCCCTTTGTGTCAGACATTTTCCACAAATAGGAAAGCAACAAGCTTCCCTAATGGGCATCCAGGCATCCAGTGTTCACCAAAATGAGAACCCAGCCAGAGGTGGGGAAGTCTGGCGCCTGCAGAAGACAAAGGGAGCAGCAGCCGCACATATATCACATTTGGAGCAATTATCTTAGGGCCCTCCCACTCGCTGTCCCTGGGCTCAGCCAAGCAAGGTCTTCAGGAGGAAGGCTGAGCACATGGGTGCCTCCTCCCTGCCTCCTGCTGAGTCATTGTATAGTAAATTGCAGCAGGCAAATGGAGCCACCTTGCAATCAGCAGGACCAACCCCAGAGAGCACAAGTGTTGGCCTTCTAGAGATGAAAATAAGAGGAAAAAACACATTGGCCTCAGACTCTCATAGGAGAAAGACCTGTGAAGTTTGCATGGGTCATCTTGCCATCCATGGGAGAATCCCTCCCTAAGTTGACTCTGTTGTCATGTGCTTCCCTAGCTATATGACTCAGGCTTACTTCCGATGACAGGGAGCTTATCACTAAACCAAGACTGCCTGGTTAATTGGAGGCCTTAGAGTGAACCCACTAACTCAGCTGGGGAATTCAAGTTCCGGTGAGAGAAACGGCTTGCTCTAAGTAACCTACTAAGCTGTAGGCTGACCTTCCTGGCTCTTCTAGATGCCAATCTTGACTACATCCTCTGGGCATAACATGGTGGTTAAAAGAGTGGCTCTGGGGTCAAAACCCAGCCCTTGCCTTGGGTCAAGCCATTTTTCTTTTTATGTTCCAGTTTTGGGCTTTTTTGTTGTTGTTGTCTTTTTGGCTAAAAAAATATAGGGAAAATAATAGTACCTAACTTACTGAGTTATTATATGGATTAAATAAGAAAATGGATACCTAGTACTTGGGGCTGTGTCTGGCATATAGGAACATGCAATAATTTTAGCTTATAAATATAATTAATACCAATTCTTTCAATGTTTGCCTACAATCCCAGTTTAGCATTAGAGAATTGTACTTACCATTCTGACTCCTGACTGCTCATTGTTCGCTTCTATGAGGATCCCAGAATCTCAGAGAGAGCCAATGTAGCAATGGACTTCCAAAAAGACATGCTGACAGGAAAGGACTCAGGGTGACCAGGGACATCCCCTTTCTACCAACCTTTGTAGCCCTTCCCTTGGCCACCAACCACCCAGTTCCCTAATTACACAGTGCTATCTTTGAGCCCAGCCAAGACCTCTCCTCTGAGCTTTCTGTAATACCACTTAAGCACCTTGGACAGCGTGCAAGCGATTCCAGATAACCAGAGAGGTCTCGATTCCATGACAATGCCAGGTGCATAGCATCTGTGATGTTTGGGAGAAATGGGCGCAGCATCTCCCTGAGACAAACTCCAAGAGAAGTTATTCAAACAAGGGAATAAAGCAAGTAAATCAAAAATAAAACATTCCAGATATATGACTTTTATTCTCCACTTCCCACAGAAGGTCCACTGCTTATTAAAAGTTTGGGATAAAAAACACACCCAAATAAAGTTGGTACCCATTCCAAAAGAGAGCGATTGGAACAAAGTGGACACATTTCACAGGGCTGGCTAATTTGCCAGCTCCCTCTCAGTGGCATTGTTACAATTACAGCTATTCTTGGGGATATAATTCATTATGGACCCATTATTCCCAAGAAGCAGACAAGAGCAAAAATCAAAGGTTCATCATTCAGCTGTGGTGCATCGAACACAGCAGGCTGCCTGCTGGGTACATCCCGGGTGGCAATCAGAAAGCTCAGGGACAGATACACGTTCCACCAAGCTCCTCTCTCCGCCCAGATAAAATGATGCTATTTGCATCAAGGAAAGAAGACTACTGGCCTCTCGGTTGGCCTTCTGGGTAATTTCCAGTCAGCCGGCCAACAGAGGAGGAATTGCTGCCTGGAAAAGAGAGAGGGACGGCCACCATCACTCCCAGAGCTCAGAGGAAGGAGGACGGTGACCGGCTGTGGGGCTCCACTATGTGTCAGCGCTGTGCTCAGCACTTAACGTGCATGGCAGAGCTATTATTAAATCCAATTTAGTGGAAGACAAACCTGAGGCTGAGAGAGGTTATTCTGGACTTCTTCCGTGACAGAAACCCAATTCTGACTGTCTTAAGTAAAAAAGGAAAAAGATTGGCTTAGGTAACTAAAAAGTCTAGGAGTAAGTTGGCCTTCAAGATATCAACTGACTAGAAGGACTCAAACGTGGCATGACTATACATCTCTTGCCTTGGCGTTCCTCTGCCAGGAGGCTTTCCCTGGCAGGCTTTTCCCTCTGGTTGTGAGCTGGAGGCTGCAAACTTCTAACTTCATCTGTCTAGCTTAGCAACACTAGAGAGAGAGCTTCTCTTCCTTAACAGTTCCAGCAAAAGTCCAAGAACTGACACATAGTGGCCTGACATGGGTCATGTGTCTGACTCCAAAGCAAGCTCTATGGTCAGGGTAATGGAGTCCCCTATTTGGCCAAGCTTGATTCAAGGGCTCACAGCTGGATCTGGAATATAAAACCCACCCCCCCAAAATCACACAGACGAGAGGCAGAGCAGGAGTGATTTCTTAATAAAATTTGACTTGTAACATCAAGAGAGGGAGGAAAAGGTACAAGCAGGCAACAAAACCCCATGTCCATGATAATCACATTGCTGGCAAGTGGCCACGTTCTTCCCATTATCATCTATGTAAATCACTCATCACACACCATGTGCTGTATCAGGCTGTCGCCCTGGAGCCAAGCCATAATACTAGCAAAGATAATATTTTATGTTCCCACTGGGTTCCAAAGGAGAGGGCCAGAAAATTACGCTAGGTAATTGAGACTCCAACCTGGTACCTCAGAAATCAGCCGTTCTCCTGTTTGGGGTGGTCGGATGATGAGGAAGAAAACCATCAGCGATCTTCTGATGGGAGAACAGATTCCTTAACATCTGGCCCCCAGAACCCGTAAAAATAGGAGCATCTACTATCTTTCAAGCTTTATGCAGTAGACTGAGAACAGAAATGAAAAGACTTCATAAACAAGGTCCAAAGGGCTAATTATGCCATTATTCTCATCATCAAGAGAGTAAAGAATAGTAAAAAAAAAAAAAAAAGGTTAATAGTAACTTAAACTTTTACCAAGTGATTTATACACATGGTTTCATTCACTCTTCACAACAACCCTGTGAGGTATGTAGTATAAAGCAGCATTTGATCCAGGCTTAGAGATATTAAGTGGCTTGTCGGGTACCTACAGCAAACAAATGACAAATCCAAGACTAGCAGACAGGTCTCTCTGACTTGAAATAGTGCTCTTGACCGTATGCATAAATCTATAGGCATCTCTACTCTTGCTGGCAGATGAGGTAACCATTCTTAGAAGCGGGAGCTTTTGAGCAGTATATCATAAATATTTGGTTATAAATGACAGCGATCACATTCATGCTGGATTAAACAGAAATACAGGAGATTTTTGTCTTATGCAATTGAAAAAAACCCAGGGACTGTAGTTTGCTGATCCAAGGCGCATGTGATGTCTGCAGGACTCTCTCTCTGTTCCCTCCTGAGTGAGCTTCGTTCTGAGTGGTACAGTTGCTCTCAGCTGCTCGGAGCTGGCATTCTCCGAGCTCAGTCACCTTGCTGGGGGGGGGGGGGGGTATCATTTTTCTAAGAATTTCAACAACAGTCCCAGATCGGAGTCTTACTGAGCTATGTGAATCATGCTCCCGTGCTGGTGGCCAGCGATACACTGATTGTCCCTAGAGTCGGAAGAGCAAGTTGAATCAGCTTTAACAGAAACATGTGCATGGACTGAAAATGAGAGGGAGTCCATGAAATAAAATCATGTTGCTATTACCAGAAAGGCTAAGAGATACTAGGCTGAAAAGAATAATTGATGGCTGCATTCAGTATCTATCATCCTTAAAAACCACCCAAGAAGTATAACTTAAAACAGCTACTATTTATTTAACACAGAAATCTGTGGCTCACGATTTGGGCTTGCTCATGTGTCTGAGAACTGCCGCTGGTCCACTTGGGGCTGATGGGTCCAGGGCCCTTGGCTGGAATGGCTTATCTCTGTTTCACCAGGTCCCTCCGTCTCTAGCGCTTCCCATGGTGGCAGATTGCCAAGAGAAAGAAGAAGAATTCTAGCACTTGTTAGGCTTCTACCTGCATCACGCTTGCTAACATCCCATGGGCCACAACAGATCACATGACTGAACCCAGCATCAGAGCTGGAGGGCACACGACAAGGGGGCATGGATTCAAGGAAGGGACAGATTTGTGGTCTTTCTTGCAATCTGCCACTGAGACCGTTTCAAAACCAGTCAAGTAAAATCTCGTCAAATTAATGACAGGTTTAGGATGAGGGAAGAGCAAAGAAGCCCTTCAGGCTGAGGAAACAGCGCTGGCAAAGGCCCAGAGAGAGTAAATACAGACTTATCTGTGGCGAGTTTGTGTGCTGTGACTATAAAGCAGGGAGCAGAGGAGGTGGTCAGACTGAAGGGCCGTGCGAGGAAGGTCTGCGGGTGCTGAGCCTGGACTTTGGACTTCTGTGTACACTGGGGAGTTGTTGAAGGTTTCTGAGCAGTGACATGGTTCAGTTAGCAAGTCCCAAGCGGTGTTGGGAGGGTAGCTGTAGGCAGGTGGCCTCTTCTGGAGGACAAAATCCCGGGGAAGGGGAAAGGACAATGACAGCCTTGAAACATGGAGACAGAGCAGCTGCAGCGTCTACTGTGCTCCACTGGGCACCAAAATTGCGTTTTGAATTCATTTTTCACCCTGGCATGTCCCAGATACTGGGCTTCCTCCTGTCTCCCCCAGGCGGTGAGAACTTGGAGACGCTCTGAGCCTCAGCGCCAAACACATGCTGCTTGTTTCCTCGGCAGCTTGTGTGCCTCGACCCACCCTCCCCACATACCTGGGACCAGCTGGCTGTGGTCCTTCCAGCCCCCGGTGTTTCTTGGGTCTTTCATACACGAGAGCCCCTCGGGGTACGGTAAGATTTCGGCTCTACGTTCCCATCTCCTGCTCTGTTCTGAAACCCAGTTCCGCTCCCAGCTGACCTCCCGGATCTGTGGCAGGCCCTGCCATGTAGGGCCAGCAGATAGCAGAGACCTGAGGCCTGCTTAGTTAGAAATGTCATTTCTGGGCAGAAGCCCCCCAAGCCGGGTCACAGGTACGCAGCCTGGAAATGCCCGTGATGGAGCAATACTGTCTTCTAATTATCCTAAGTGTGCGTCTCACCTCAACAGAAACGCTTTGCGGTGTGGATTGTGTGTTTGTTTGTCTGTGTGTTTTAGCAGCGAGACAAATGCAGGCCTTTAGCAAACAAAAAGTAAACCCACAGACCGCATCGTTTTCTTTTGAGAAACAAGAAGCGCCACATTCGCTGTGGTTCAGGCTTTGTCCACAGGCCCCGCTCGCTGAGGCTGGGCCTGGCTCCTGCAGCTCCCAGGAGCAGGGTTTGGAGATTGCAGATGCTGCAGTCGCTCATTCATACCCAGTTTCCACCCAACCGTGTCCTCTGGGACAGAAGGCAAGGATCATAGCCCTAGGGCAGCGCCCTGTTCTAAGCTCCTTCTGTGTTTCAACTCATTCAGTCTCTGCTAGCACCCTTTGAAGAAATCAAGACACCAAGAGGTTTCGGGAGCTGCTAAAACTCTCACAGCCTGATAATAATGATGCTCCCTTGACGGAATGCCCAAACTAAAACAAAACTAAAACTAAAAATAAGTGAATTTCTTTTTATTTTTAATAAAATGATTTTAAGCAAATGGAGAACTCTGATAAATCTTATTGGAAAGAGCAGGAGAAAGTTCCAGCATTACCTTTGCATTAAACCTTCAAGACCTCGTGTACCAAGCCCGCCCTCCTCACCACTGGAGAAGTGTTGATTCCTTTCTTTGGGGTCGCCCTGGAGATGACCCGCACCTGTTGCTATTACATCACTCCTCATGTAATGCTCATAACTGTTCCTGTTTCTCTCTTCCTCGGTAGCAGTGAGCTTATCAGCAGCTAGTGAAGTGCCCTGCACATAGCAGATACTCAACACTTGGTTGAAGACCAAGACTTACAAGGGTCCCTAGGTCCCAGCCAGAGCTTCTAATTGCAATGACAGTATGCAGGTTATTGCCTGGTCTGTGCCTCTATTTCTCCATTAGGGAAAATTTGAGACAGTGGGCACCCTTGGTTAGTTTTGAGTGGTGGTAAACTCAGAGAAGTTGTATCTGTGGAATCCTGAACTCAAAACCTGATGACTGGGAAGGCATGCACGCTGGGCTGCATGCAAGACCCAGCCTGCCCAGCCCCCTGCCCATCACTGGCACTGTGCCTGGAAGCAGAAGCCCCTCGCCCAGGCTTCATGCTGTGGTTCCATGGCCGCCATATGCAGCAGGATGTGCGACTGAGTTAGTAATGGCACTTCCCTGCATCGCTGCACTATCCAAAGGCTGCCAGGTGACAGCTGGCATCTTTGGCTAGCATGGTAGACCAGGCAGCGTGTGTCACTCCAGGCACCCAGCTGGCTCAGCTGGGGAAGGACTGGTGAGGATTGCCTTCCTCCTGCTGGGTGGATTGGCTGGTAACACTGAGCAGGAAGGTGGGGGAGTCATCAGGGACACTAGGCTTCAAGTTGATCCTGTCTCAACACGAGAGTTGGGAGTTGGGGAGAGTAGAGCAATTATCTGAATTCCTGATGCCCTCATCCGAGGTCTTCTGCTGCTCAGTGTCATCTGGGTTACCCCTGAACAACTGACCTCAAGTCCCAGTTCCTCCATGACATGGGGCAAGTTCTGATTTTCTGAGCTGTGGTGTCCACATTGGGAAAAGGGGGTCGTGGAGGTGATGGGATAAAGAAGAGGTATCTGGCAAAGTTATTATAAGATTACAAGATGAAATATGTCATTTCTAAACTCTAGCTAAACACCTGAATTCCTGGGTACCTGTACTCGTTATAGTCACTGGCCCTGATTAGCCATCTATAAAGTGCCCCCAATACCTCCGTTTCACAGTCCTGTTCTATTTTCTATGTAGCACTTATTGCAATCTGTTTAAGTAAGCTCTTGTTAAATTGTTTGCAAAATATGTAGTTTTAAATATTTGTTTAGAATATTAATTAGATTGACTCCATGCTAAGCTGGGTGCCTCAGCCCCTCTGGGACATAAGTCCGCAGAAGGCCCAGGCTTCTCCAGGCTTGGTCTTTGCTCTTTGCCCAGCACCTTGGTCAATGCCTGGCATATAATAGACATTTGAAAATAATGGCTCAGTAAATGAGTGAGTGAATGAATATTAACTCATTTTATGAACTCTTAAAATGCTCCTTAGATATTATAGATTTTTTAAAATATTTTATTTATTGATATTTTAGAGAGAGGGGAAGAGCGAGAGAGAGAGAGAGAAAAGGGGGAGGAGCAGGAAGCATCAACTCCCATATGTGCCTTGACCAGGCAAGCCCAAGGTTTCGATCCGGCAACCTCAGTGTTCCAGGTTGACGCTTTATCCCACTGCGCCACCACAGGTCAGGCAATATTATAGATTATTATTACTATTAAAGCCAAGCCAGGGACTACAAGGAAAACAAGTATCCATGAGTTCAGGTGTTCAAGGAACTAGCAAGAAAAATCTACCAAGAAGATGCTGAGGGACAATGCCAAGTGCACCTTAGCTAAAGTACACAGAAACTGCCCTCACCAGAGTGATCCTCATCATTGTTATTATGGCTACCATTTATTAAATGCTAACTGCCTGCTTGGCACTGCAATAAAAAAGTGAAAAACAATTATTTATAACAATAAAAATGTTTGATCTTTATATCATCTATAGATGTGTGCACACTTACACATGTGTTTGAAGTTGAGTTCGTCCAGAAACAGACCCAGAGACAAAGATCAGAGTGCACATCGCTTATTTGGGAGGTGACCCAGGAAGTGATAAAACTTGAGTGAGTTAAGAAAGGCAGGGTAGGGAGAGAAGTCAGTACTGGTGTTCTGAGAGGATGTTCTGTGGACAGCTGGGACTCAGTGTGCTGCGGTCCTCATGAAGACAGCACACAGAACAGGCCTCAGAGCCGCCCATTCCAAGAGGTGAAGAAGCTGAGGGATTTATCCACCAACGTCTGTCCATTACCCAACAGAGTCAACTCCTTGGCATCTCTGTCCTTCCCACATATAGGATGAACAAGGTCTTTTTTTTTTTTTTTTTTTTTTTTTTTACGGAGACAGAGAGAGAGTCAGAGAGAAGGATAGACAGGGGCAGACAGACAGGAACAGAGAGATGAGAAGCATCAATCATTAGTTTTTCGTTGTGCATTGCAACACCTTAGTTGTTCATTGATTGCTTTCTCATATGTGCCTTGACCGCAGGCCTTCAGCAGACCGAGCCAGCAACCTTGGGTCCAAGCTGGTGAGCTTTTGCTCAAACCAGATGAGCCTGCACTCAAGCTGGCGACCTCGTGGTCTCGAGCCTGGGTCCTCTGCATCCCAGTCCGATGCTCCATCCACTGCACCACCGCCTGGTCAGGCAAACAAGGTCTTTAGACAAAAAGTCAGGTATATTCATGAAGAAGCAGAAGTATCAGTCTGGAAACAGTGAGTGCTAAGGACTATAATCAGAGCGATGATCGTGTCTGCCACACCATCTAAGGGGATGGATCTTGGCAACTGAAGTCTCACTCACTGCTGGTCTTGGGTGTTCCTGAAGACAACATTAAGTGATGGGCGTAGGATTGGAAGGGGCAGGCCAAAGCTAACTCCCTCTGAGAATAAAAGGAGTGATGAGGAAGGTCTCAGAGGGAGCATGGGTTTGGAGGCAGAGAGAGAGTGATGACAGGATGTTAGTAAAATTTATGTTGCTCCTTGAAGTAATAGACTAGATTTGGGTAAGGGTTGAAGGGCAGGGCAGGAAGAGTTGATAAAGTCAGGGCCCTACCTTGGCAGATTAAACAGAGCAGTGACATGTAGAGGTGCCAACCTCCTGGTAACATAAGTATATTCTCATTTAATTCTCACTATTATAGCTTCTCTGTATTAGTCAGCTGTGGCCGCAGTAATGCTGCATAACAAGCTACCCCCCAAAACTCAGTGTCTTATAATAAAAAGCATTTTATTTTCTAGTTCATGGGTCTGCAGACCAGTCTGAGAGGGGCTTAGCTGAGATCCGTAGGTTATCTCCAGGCTGATAACTGTCTTTGGTCTGTTCCACGTGTGTCCTCATTCTCCTTAGACCATCACTATAGAGTACATGTTTTTCTCATGGTGGATCACAGAGGCAGGAACCAAACTGAATCTTGGAAACACATCTGTATGACCTCTGCTCACACCAGGTCCTTAACATTCCATTGGCCCAAGCAAGTCACATGGCCAAGTCCAACAGCCATAGGTTTGAGGAGCCACTGAGCCATTTCACCCGCAGGTGTTGTAAAGTACCAAAGGCTACAGAATTAATATTAATATTTTAGGAGGCTTGGAGGAGATTTTATTAATTTGGGTTAAGGTGTGAAGAGAAATTGTGAGAATAGTCTCTGTACTGTGTGATTGGCATAACCAGGATGGATCTTGCCATTGTATTGTAAATGAAAAGGGAAGGAAAGCATAGATTCCCTGACATTCCACCACACCTGTGGGGAAAAGAGTGAATGGCTAGCCAGGTGCAGGAAGGGAAAAGCCAAAATAAACCTTTTCTTATAACTATAAGCCATTTGCGGGCATTTGTCCCCACGGAAACTACCTCTCTTATGTAAATGCATGTGGTTAATACCTCTGACTCTGGACAGAGAGATGGCGGATGAACACTAGAAAATATAGGAAGGCCTTTTAATATGTAAAGAGATATCTTTCTACCATTGTGTTGACTTGTAAATTTTGTTTTCTCCAAAATGATGTATGGTTTGCAAATTGAACGTGGTCCTATCATGTTAAAGGACATATGACTATAACCAATAGCAGTAAGGGGCTCCTAATTGCAATTTTTGCTTCTGTACTTCCCACTTACAAAACTATAAAAACTAAGTAGAACAAAGGGCCAGCGCGCTCTCCGTCAGATTTCTGTCAGAGTTCCCGCCGCTTGGCCAAGCTAGACAATAAAACTTTAATGTGTAAACGACGGACTTTGCTCCTGTCTTCCATGTTTCGGGTTCCTCTGAATTTGGATTAACAGGTTGAGAAAGCACACCTCCGTGCATGTGCGTGCACTGCAAGGTCACATGGAAGAGGGAGGGTGGGAAGAACTGAGAGCAGTTCTGTCTACTACAACCTCATTTTACCCCATGGGAAAGCTGAGTCTTCGAACAGTTAAGCTGTATGTGTGAAGTCACAAGCCTTGTCTGGAAGGCAGCTGGATTTTGGATCTAGCTTTGTCTGACACCAAAGCTGTGTGTTTAAAATGCTGACCTCCTCTGTGAGAGTGCCAGGTGAGCTGAGCCCCACAGGCAGGGGATCCTGGAGTTCAGTCTAGAAGCTCCTCATCCACCCAGGAGCATGCAGAGCGCCCAATTAACCAGAGATCACCCCTCTACTCAAGGCTGCGCCATGGTCTGTGCCGAGGAGACCCTGGAACCTGTTCTTCCTGCTCCCTGCACCATTCTCCCGACAGAACCGTGTGCTCTCTCCACTTTGAAACATCACCCAGGGGAGTTTCTCCTCTCAGAGAAATTTTATCCTCTGCAATCTAGCCAGAGATTTTCAAAACAGGCTCGGGAGACTCACGGGTGACAAATAGTTCCGTTTTCACTTCCTCGAATTTTCTCCTAAATGTGCCTACTCTGTGAACGGTATCTGCAAAAGGAAAGAGGTGAAGTTCACACCATTCAACTCCTGGCTGTTGCCATGGAGCTCATCCCGACACCAGCAGGCCAGCGGCTCTGGCTGCCTTCTCAATGGAATCAAAGCGGGGGAGGGGAGGGAATCATCAGCGGGGAGCAAACTCTTGTTTCAATGCAAATACCTTTGAGAGGAAGCAGTTGAGGGAAAAGAAAAGATGAAAACCCCAGTGAAGACGCAGAGTTGGGACTCAGGTTGATAAACCGCCACCTTCCGCAGCAGGATAATCTCCCGCCGACGTGGGAAACTCGTTTCCAGGAGCCATTTGCCGGTGGTACCCAGCCCTGTCACCCCTCACGAGGTCCTTAGGATGGAGCAGAGCGGACTTCCTGATGGGCAGAGCGCTGGTCCTGGAGGACCGGCCCTTTTATCTAGTCTGCGTGACATTTTGTCCCCGGAGCCTGGGCAAGCACCCACCATAAAGTAGGCGCCCAATAGACATTTACTGAGTGAATGAACATCTGACTTCAAAGCGCGTGCACGAACTACCATGCAGAGTAGAAAAAGCGGATGTTCCTGCGTGACTGTACCTACGAGAGAATAGACTAGACGGAGGAGGTGAGCAGCCACGGGATACCCGCCAGGAGAGATCAACTGCTTGGCTAGGAGGGGGTGGGGAGGCCCCCAACAGGCCGCTGGTCCACTTTTAACAAAGTCGGCTTCCTGTCTGGCAAAAAAAAAGGAGAAAAGGAAAATGATTTGCTTTTCTGCTCTCTCTCTTCAGTAACTGCCGGGAACCGTGGAACAGCCATCAACTGCAAATGAAAGAACAGGTCGGCTCATATCAGAAACGAGTCTTTAAGGACGTCGTTATTACTTCCTCCCAAGCACTTCCCTCAGCTTCTTGGGAGAGCCGCTCTCTCAGCCCAGCCCCTGGAGTCATGCGGGCCGTCTATGTTTTTCCCCCCCAAATTGGTTTTTCAAGTTTCCTCTTGAAGATGGCGAGTGGGAGAGTATGACCTGAAGTGACAGGAAAATCGATAGCAGGGACTCAGAGTCCTTCTGGATGAAAGGCTCGGAGGCCGTGTGATAGGAGGGAAGAGACAGGTCAGGGCCGGGGGTCCTGCTGCCAGCCTCCCAGAGACACGCTCCCTTCCCCCAGGAGAGGGGAGGAGTGGGCACGCGCAGATAAGGAGCGGCTGGAGAGAAGCCAAGCCTAACACTGGTTTGTACACGCATAGAGAGTGGAGCGGCCCTGACCAGGTAGTGGCACAGTGGGTAGAGCGTCGGACTGGGATGCGGAGGACCCAGGTTTGAGCGTGGGCTCAAGGTCGCCGGCTTGAGCGCGGGCTCACCAGCTTGAGCGTGGGGTTGCTGGGTCGAGTGTGGGGTCATAGACACGACCCCGTAGTCACTGGCTTGAAGCCCAAGGTCAATGGCTTGAGCCCAAGGTCGCTGGCTTGAGCAAGGGGTCACTCACTCTGCTGTAGCCCCTTGGTCAAGGCACATATGAGAAAGCAATCACTGAACAACTAAGGTGCCACAACGAAGAATTGATGCTTCTCACCTCTCTCCTTACTGTCTGTCTGTCCCTATCTCTATCTCTCTCTATCTCTCTCTATCTCTGTCACACACACAGAGAAAAGAAAGTGGAGCTGGAAGGTGCCTGTGACATGGATCATCTGGCCTAGCCCTTGATTTTATAGCCACTCAGAGTCCAGAAAAGCAAGGGACTGGCCCATGGTCCCACAGTGAATCAGCACAGGGTCCAGACTAGAACCAGGATTCCTGATTCCCCCCCAGGGCTCTCCACTACACCCAGACTCCTTACCCAGTACATGGTCCATGGTGATGGACAGAGTAATGCCGCCCGCCCTCGCCAATATGCTCAGGTCCCCACCCCCGGCACCTGTGGATAGTACCTCACGTGGCAAAAGGACTTTGTGATCACGTAAAGGCTCTTGAGGTGGGGAGATTTCCCTGGGTTATCCGGAAATGACAAGGGCCCCGGGAGAGGAAGGCAGGAGGCTGAGGAAGAGATGTAATGACGGAAGCGGAGATGAACCCAGAGGGTCCCTAGAAGCTGAACTAGGCGAGGAGGGCAGGGTTGTGGGAGTGGCACAGCCAAGCGGAGGAGTCTGGCGGTCTGGACGAAAATCTGAACTCGGACCTTCCCAGGCCAGCGCAGCACAAGGTGCGGGGAGCCAGAGAGGGCCCAGGGGACACAGCGAAGCGCCTTTATCCACTGATTTCTAGAGGGCCAGATAGTAATCAGGGGCCCATCCCTTGGACTGTCACCACCGTCTCCTGCAGCAGCAGGTCCGCAGGAGCAGGGCGCTGGCACTGGGGAAGGAAGTCAGACCCTCTGTTCTTCTCTAAGGCTCCCGGGCTCCCCGCGGCAGGGCCACCCCCAAGCCAGGGAATCCATCCTTTGACCAGACAACCATGGGCTCCGTGCAGGAAAGTGGGGAGGGTAGGAGAGCTGGGGGGGGGGGTGGACCGAGTACTGGGCAGGGGGTTCCCGTAGGCCTGTGTAGAGCACTTAGCACAGCGCCTGGCACAGGCTGAGTGCTCAGGAATGTGTGGGGCAGTGGCGGTACTGGTGGCCCCAGCACCGCTGTGTGACCTTGGACAAGTCATGCGGCCTTTCTTTGTCTCCCTTCCCTCAGATGAGGAAGACAGATGACAGACTTGCCTCCTGAGCCCTCCTGTCAGAGCAGCTGGGAGATGCTCAGCACGGGGGTGCGTGTCTCTGAAGTTCTCACGGGATGCCTGCCGGGTGTGATAACCACAAAGCCCTTTAAACATGGAAGTCCTCATTATTCCAACAGCCCTCTGAAAATGCAGTAAGATGTCTGGACAGGTGGTGAGCTCCCCGTCACCAGGTTGATTCAGAGAATAGCTGAGAGGGGAGATGCTTACATGGAGTGCCAGCTTAGGATCCCCTCTGGGGAAGTGGTGCTTTTCAGATATTTAACTTCAAGCCCCGTAGGGAGAGTTGAAACCCCAGCTCAGCGACTCCTCAGCTGTGTGGTTTTGATGAAGTTCCTTAGTCTCCTGGATCCTCGGTCGCCTCATCTCTAAAACTGCAGTAATGACCGTATCTGCCTGCATGATTGTTTGGCGAATTCAGTGATGTAGTGGATGTGTAACTGATTTATGGAGCCATTGACATGAAATGACTTTTTTTCCCCTTTATTTCTACCTCTAGTTATACCCAGTCCAATCTGCCATCTTTCCAGTTGCTGATGATCATTTCGGCAGAGGCCTGAACATGCTGGTCACTCAAAGTCCCGTCTAATTTAAATCTCATTTCTTTGTGGGTTGGATCCATGGCTCAAAAACTGGAACTAGAAGTGGGGCAGGAGCTTGGCTTGCTCATTCACGTCCTCCTCCCGCACCTTGGAATGATGTCTACCTCCCTCCGTCTCTGATTCTAAGTCTCTCCTTCCTCTTCTGATATCCAGTGCCCAAAGCAGGCAGTTGGTATGTTACTCATCTGACCGCCTGGTGGTGGTGGTAGGGGAGGTGTCCCTGGCATCCCCCAGGGCCAGTGACTTTCCCTGAGGGGCTGGTGGCCTCTGCTGATGTGGTGGTCTCTGTATTGGTGCTGTACCTGCTTTTCCTGGTGTGGCATTTAGCTCCGCTTAACGGCAGCTCAGAGTGCCACCCAGGGAGGAGCCACCTGTTCATCCTTCAGCCCTGTCCGAGCTCACGAGCTCCCTGTCCTCTCATGCCAGCTGGGGTTTCAGAAGCCGGGCAGCTGCAGGAACCCTGGCCACCCGGGGCTGTGGGTCCGCAGGCGAATCCTCCACTGTGGCTCCCCTATGCTGGGGGGGGGGGGGACATTTTCCTTGACCCTGAATATTTCTGTGCTAGGTTTGACGGAGAGCGGCTGGTTGGGGAGGGATGGGATGGGCAAGGAGTGCGAGGTGAAGAGTAGACTGGGGGAACACAGGCCCTGTCTGTTGGACTCTTCTCCTTCCCTTTGTCTTCAGACTTGAGGATGCTGCCTCCCTCCTGGCATAGGAGGCACAGGCCAGGGCAGGCCGCTAACTACCTGCAGCCAGCACTGACTCCCTCGGGCTGTAAATGGTAGTGAGCGCTTCCAAAGGGGCGCAGGGGCCAAGGGGCTCAGTGCGCCCTGAGAGAAGGCTCTCACATGAGGGCTTTCTGACCTGCCTGAGGGGACAGGGGCATGGAGGTTGGAGTACTCTTCCTGCTTCTACTGGTTTTTTTCAAATTCCTTCTGATTAAAATATTCAGTATGCCGAGGCGCCGTGTCTTGGGGTAGCATGTCCTGAATCCTGTCATCACCTCGCTGGCCGGGGCAGCTCCAGCTGTCCTCCCTCCCTGACTCCCCAGCACAGTCTCCACGTCCACATCCACCTCAAACGCCGGGGGGCCCTGTTGAGCACACCCGCAACTTGCTCACTGTCACCACCTTTGGTTCCCATGGCAGCGCAGACTGAGCTACAGGCTCTGCCACTCAGCACATGTCCAGCTGAGAGCGACTTGTCAGTCTCCCCCCTTAAAGGATCCCTCAACCGCAAGACTGGCTGCTGGGAGGTCTGGTGAGGAGAAAGGGGCGGGAAGGAAACTTCCACCGGGAACACTGCTCCCCACAAGAACACAATGCTGTCCTCTCTTTCTGATTTTCAACTACAAACTGGAAGAGGAATTGGGGGCAGGCGGGGGTGGCAGGACGGATCTGCTGCCTTCCACCTGGCCCTGGGGAGGGTGTCTGGCCACTGCTGCTGGCAGTCCTCATCAGAATAGGGGGAAAGTGGCCCTTTTGGATTCTCTGCTCTGGACCTCAGGTAAACTTCTCCTGGGGTAAAGGATGAGTTCCACCCATACCCTGTTATGCAGAGAAATGTTTAATGCAGCAAATAGAAAGTGCTTTACACAACGTAGCTGTTAGCTGCTCAGCATGTCCCGCCTTGCCTTCCTGCCTTCCCTGTGCTTGCCCGCCGGGCACCTGCTTACTGAACTTCTTCCAGGCTCCTGGATCTGCCCCGTGTGCCTTCTCAGATTCCACTCCTTCTCCCTGGGGGCTGCTTCTCCAACTCGCTAGTCCCCTAGCTCCTTTCTGTCACTGAAGCCTCCGCTGGAAGGTGCATCCTCAGGGAAGTCCTTACAGAATATCCTATGAGATTCAGCTGGTATTCCCACAGCCCCTGTCCTTCCCTGTTAGAGTGAATTTTTCTCGCAGGCTCAGTGTCCTGCTTCTCCTGCTAGGATGCAGGGACATGTCTATCAGTTGCCCCACGAGTCCCCACTAGCACAGCGGCTGGTATAGAGGAGGTGCTCGATGCCTGTTTGTTAAGTGAAGGGAAAAAAAACCCAATAAAACAATTAGCTGTTCTTTTTAAAGGCAATGTTTTGGTGAAATTCCCATAGCCTGGGGGACAGAGTGGCCTAAGGAACTTGGAACCCTCTGCTCTACCCTCTAAGAAGCAAAACAAAAAACCAAAAGCCCTGAACAGGGGGTGCAGGCTCCTGGCCTAGGGCAGGCCTCATTCTGCCTCCCCAGAGCTCCCTCCAAGGGCTCACTGTCAGCAGATCCGACAAGGCCTGGGGGAGCTATGTGGAAAGAGAGAGAAAAAGAAAAAGAGGCTCAAAGCCAATTCTGTGAAGCTATAAAGTCACCAGGGCCCATTTCCCTCCTAAGGTGTGAGACCTCCCTCCCTAGGGTCTGTGTTAATGGGGCAGTTACGAACTTTCCATCTGAGAATAACCGAGATAGCTGTGTGCTGTGGCCATTAACCAGCTAATAGGTGAGAAAGAACGCGTGGTCCAGCGCTCGGATGGCTGGCAGACGCCGCTGGGCTGTTGCAGCAAAGCAGAACCCCCCTTCGGGTCCTTTCCTCTGCCACATGCTGGTCATGTGACCTTCCCTAAATCAGCTAAGCTCTCAGAACCTGATCGGCAAACAGGGATTCATTCGTTCCACAGATACTTGCTGAGCCCCTGCTACGTGCCAGGGCCAGGGATGCCATTCCTTCCTTTTCCGATGGTTTTAAGGAGGAGAAATACTGACCCAAGTGCGTGCGGGGCCCAGGCAGGTAACAGAAATGAAGAGGTGAGGGGAAATCTGGGGCATGCCGCCTGGTTTAAAGTGGGCAGCGGGTACTTCAGCTGGTTGTGGCCATGTAGGAATGTGGCCCAGTATGACCAGCACTTCTGTTATTTTCAGAAAACCTGAGAATATTATCATTTTTAAAATGTTGGCAACTAATTCAAAATTTTTAAAATTTCCATGCACTTCAAATGTGGGCTAAATTTGGCTAACTGGTGACTCCTGGGAAAGGCTAGGAGATCATTAATGTGAAGGACCCAGCTCAGAATCTCTACTGTTAGCTTAGCTTGTCTCAGTATTATTGGCAATAGTATTATTGTGATTAGTCAGTTCCCAGAGAGCTCTTAGCCCAGAAGGGGAAATAGAGTATACAATGTAGAGATATAACCTACATTTAAGGTGTTGATGTGAACCATAAGGTATCTGTAGGTGATGGGAAGGTTATTTCCCTATAAAAGAATGCAGACTTTCCGGAAGAGGCGGCATGGGCTGGCTCAGGAAGACTCATGAGACCCAGTGGTCCTCATCCACATGGTCACACACAGCATGTCACCAACTCCCTCATCTGATAAGGTAATCAGAAACATCATGTGATACTGTGTTTAGGAAGACTCAGTGTCATAAAGATCATAATTCTCCCTAAGTTAATTTATAAAACCTAGGTAGCCCCAACAAAAATATCTTTTTTTTTCCCCCTGCAGCTAAACAACTTAATTATAAAGTTTATTTGGGAGAACGAGTGAGAAGAGTGAGGAAAAACCTGAAAAAGAAGAACAAAGAGCAGGCAGTAAGCCTTCTAGATACTAAAACATGCTATACAGCCTCTATCGTTAAAATAAAACAGAATAATTAGCAAAGACCAATTCATATGCAGATTTAAAATGAAACAAAGACAACTGCACAAAGCAGAGGAAAAATAATGGACTTTTAAATTATATGCAGATAATTAGAGAGCCATATAGAAAAAAATAATAATAAAATTGGATCCATTCTTCATGTCATACATCAGGATAAATCCCAAATAGTTAGAAATATATATATGTTAAAAAGGAAATCATATAAGCACTAGAAGAAAATATTGTTGAATTGCTATATAGCCTGGTAATGGGAAAAATTGTTCCTTCAATGAGCAACTAAGGTCCTGCAACAATTGGTGCTTCTCATCTCTCTCCCTTCCTGTCTGTCTGTTTCTGTCTATCTGCCTCTCTCTCTTGCTAAAGAAAAAAAAATTGTTCCTAATTGTGACTCAAACTCATAAGCAGTAAGGGAATTAATTATAAATTTATTACATTCAAGATTTTTTCACATGGTAAAAATTGTTACAAGATAAGTGAAAAGATAAATGACAAGCTCAGAATAATATTTGCAACTCTGTCACAGACAGAGTTTATATACCTAATATATAAAAGAGTTTCTAAAATTAGAGAAAGAAGACCAATAAGCCAATAGAAAAATCAGCTAGAGAGTTGTAATGACAGTCTCCAGAGAAAGAAGTACAAGTGGTCCTTAACCTTTTGAAAGATGCACATATTTGTTTATAATAAGAGAACTGTGAATTAAAACTACATTGAAGTATAATCTCTCACCTATTCAATTGGAAAAAAATTAAAGGTTCACAAATTCTCTGTTGGTGAATCTCTGGAGAAACGGGATCCCAAGCTTTGCTGGTAGAAATGCATAGTGTACAATCCCTATGGAGGAGAATCTGACAATAGCTGGAAAAATTACATACACATTTACCTTTGAACCAGCAATTCCATTTCTAAACATATAGTTCAAAACTACACTGGCAAAAATATGAAGACGTATATGTCCATGTGTCCAAGGCTATTCACTAAGAACTATTTGTAGTAGTTTGAAAGTTTGGAAACAATTCAAATGTTCATCCAAGGAAGATTGATAGAAGAAGCAATAGGGCACTCATACAAGGACAGGGCAACCAACCAAGTTGGTTTGAGACATACGGAACTTTCAGCACTGAAACCAGGAAGGTCCTGGGCAAATGGGGATGAGTTAGTCACTGTTACAATTGAGGTCTGTGCAACTTTAATGAAGGAAAGAGCAATATCTCTTTATACTAGTATGGAGTGATCATCAAATATATAATTACATGAAAAAAAAGCAAAGTGGAGGAAAGTATATAGAATGTACTATTTATCTAACTAACGGATAAACACAACACACACACTGGCTTATGTTAACAAAAAGAATAGAAATAAACCATAAATATGAAATAAAACATAATTAATTGTTCATATAGGGAAATGGAGGAAATAAGGTGAAAGGTACAGGAATATCAACTAAGTCTTCTATGAATAAATCTTGTTTTGTAGATTTGAATCAGAATCATGTAAATACTCTATATAATTATAAAACAGAATTAAATTACAAAAAGCAACTCCTAAAAGCAGAACTATATGACTTCTGCTTCAGACAATGACAGAATAACTAGGACTGGACCAGTGCTTCCACTATGAGAAAGCATACAAAGTAACTGTTTTTAGATGTTGCACAACAGGCAATAGAGGACTGTCATCCATTAGAGAAATTGCTCTGGCTCTCTGCTTGGAGGTACTGCTAGACCATGCAGCACAGGGAGGTGGACTCCAAGCAGAGCACAGCAGTTTTGCTGAGATGAGGGGACACATATTAGAGTTCAAGGCTGTTGAGGCAGTTAAAACTGCAGGACTGGGAACCAGGCAGGAGGGACTTGTGCATAGCAAGAACTATGAAATCTGCACAGTGGTCCCTTAAGTCTTTAGTCAAATACAAAGAGTAAATGCACAAGACTAGATTTTTGAAAGACTGGCAGAGAACAGCTACAAAAGAACTGTGAGCTGTGAATGCATATTCTAAAAGTCACAGCTCTGGGAGACATAAGTGGTCTGATCATCAGAGCACAGAGACCTGCTGAACACTCTAGGCATTCAACTGAGATACTGGAAAAGCCACACCTTAATTTGTAGGGCTATTATAGCTCCAGAGTACGTACTATTCTAGACATCCCTTTAGAAAGCTTAAAAATAAGCCTTTCAATTGTTAAGCTGATCCACCAGTAAATTAACGATGTGCCAGAAAAAGAAATTCAAAATTCTTTAAAAGAAGACACTAAATTGCAGGCTCAACAATAGAGCATGCACAGTATCCATCATACAAGCAAAAGTTATTAAACATGTGAAGAAAAAAGAAAAGGAAACCATAACCTGGAAAAATAAATGATCAATAGTAATGAAGAGAAACTAATTCAGGGATGACAAAGATATTATAATTAGTAGCTGGAAACTTTAAAATAGTTATTATAAATATGTTTTAAATCAGGGGTCCCCAAACTTTTTACACAGGGGGCCAGTTCACTGTCCCTCAGACCGTTGGAGGGCCGCCACATACAGTGCTCCTCTCTCTGACCTCCAATGAAAGAGGTAGCCCTTCCGGAAGTGCGGTGGGGGGCCGGATAAATGGCCTCAGGGGCCGCATGTGGCCCGCGGGCCGTAGTTTGGGGACCCCTGTTTTAAATACTTCAAGCAAAAATATGGTATAATAGGTGAGCCTATGGAGAAATATCAGTAGAGAAATGGAAACTAAAAAAATTGAAATTCTATAATCAAAAAGTATAATATATATTTTAAATGAAAAATTCAGCAAATAGGCTAAACAGAAGATTGGGTACTGCAGGAGAAAAGATCCATGCACTTGCTTATATGACAATAGAACTGATCCAAAATGAAACACAGAGAGGGAAAAGTTTAAAAAAAAATAGTCTTAGTGACTATTTGGGATAATATCAAGCAGTCTAACATATGTGTAATTAGAGTTCCAGAAATAAAGGAGAAAGAATTAAGAGAGAAAAAATATTTGAAGAAATAATGACCAATTTATTTTCCCCAAATTTGTTGAAAGATATCAGTTCACTTCAAAGAGCTCAGTGAACTTCAAGCAAGATAAATACAGGGAACATATAAGTACAACATGGTCAAATTGCTTAAACCAAAGATACAAAAAAAAAATCTTAAAAGTAGCCAGGACCAAAAGATACATTATATCCTGGAGAGAAATGGTAAACCACCCACCTTTTATTAAAAACAATGAGAGCTGGAGTGAGGGGTGAGGAATGTAATGATACATTGAAAGTACTGAGAGAAAGAGGGGAAAAAAAACAACCCTGTCAATCTAGAATTTTATACCCAGGGAAATAACCTTTAAAAATGAAAGCAAAATAAAGACATTTTCAGAAGAACAAAAACTGAAAGGATTTGTCATCAGTAGATATGCACAGCCAGAAATACTAATGTTCTTCAGATGAAACATGGATCAAGCAGAAGAAATGAAGAAAGCTGAAAATAGTAAATACATAGGGAGATATAAAATGCTTTTCCCTCCTTGTTCTTAATTGTTAAGAATATAATGACTAATTTAAAGCAAAATTAATAATGTATTGTGGAGTTTATAACATATATAAGTAAAATGCATGATAATAACAAAAAAGATATGTAGGGGGTAAATGGAAATATGCTGTTGTCAATTTCTTATATTACATGTGAGTTGATAGAATATTCACTCTAAGTAAACTGATAAAAGGTTAAGGATGCATATTGTTTCCATAAATCAACTATTAAATATGAAACAGAAAGGTCTAGCAAAAAAATCCAACAACGGACATAAAATAGAATACTAAAAATAAATAATTCAGAAAATGACTTTAGGGAAGGAGACAAAAAAGGAATAAAGAACATGAATATAAAAGCAAATAGCAAGATGGTAGAATTAAAGCTAGCCACATTAATAATTACACGACTTTACATTAAATTTAAATAGACTGAACACTCCAAATCAAAGGCAGAAATTTTCAGACTGGATAAAAAAGCAAGACCTAACTAGATGCTGTCAAGAGATGCTCTTTAAATATAAAAGCACAAGTAAGATTGAAAGTAAGTGAATGTAAAAAGATGCCATGCAAATAGTAAGCATAAGAAGACTGGGGTAAGCAAAGATTTGGGCAGGACACAGAAAGTTCCAACTATAAGACACTGATAAATTTACCTTCCTCAAAATCAAGAACTTTCACTTCTTAAAAGACACCATTAAGAGAATGAAAAGGCAAGCCACAATTAGAAGACAGTATTTACACTACATATGTTTGACAAAGAATTTTTTTTTTAATTTATTTTTTACAGAGACAGAGAGTGAATCAGAGTGAAGGATAAATAGGAACAGAGAGATGAGAAGCATCAATCATTAGTTTTTCATTGTGCGTTGCAACACCTTAGTTGTTCATTGATTGCTTTCTCATATGTGCCTTGACCACGGGCCTTCAGCAGACCGAGTAACCCCTTGCTGGAGCCCGGAACCTTGGGCTCAAGCTGGCGAGCTTTTGCTCAAACCGGATGAGCCTGTACTCAAGCTGGCGACTTCGGGGTCTCGAACCTGGGTCCTCTGCATCCCAGTCCGACGCTCTATCCACTGCGCCACCGCTTGGTCAGGCGACAAAGAATTTTTATCTAGATTGTATAAAGAACTCATAACCTGATAACCAAAACAATTCAATTTTTTTAAAATGATGAGACAATTCAACAGACACATTCCAGAAGAAGATATACAAATGGCCAATAAGAAACTAAAAAGTTTTATATCATGAATATAATATATTATATTATATTATATTTAAAAGTAAAACCACAAGATACAACCACATACCCCCTTCAAATAGGTAAAATGTAAAAGATTAGCAGCTTCAAATGTTGGCAAGGATGTCGAGTTCCTAACTGTCACATATTGCTAACAACACTGTAAGATTGGTCAACCACTTGGGAAAATGGCCTGGCAATGTCTTATAAGGATAAATGTATACCTACCCAGCGATTCCACTCTTAGGGATTTACATAAGAATGCTCACAAAAAGAGCAAAGAGCTTGATTTATCCAAATGGGAAGCATTTCAATTGTCCATCAATGGAAGCATGGATAAACAAATGATAAATATTCATAAATGGAATACTATTCAGCAATACAAAGTAGCGGACCACTGATACTGTTGTGTGTACAACAACAGAAATGAATCTCAAAAACATGATGCCTAGTGAAAGGAGATAAACACAAAAGAATTCTATAAGAATCTATTTGTATCAAATTCCACAGGCAACTGCTCTATGGTGAAAAATATCAAAGCAGTGGCTGCTTTGAAGAAAGGGTGTGGGGATTACAGCTGGTGCCTAGGGACAGGCACTGCGTTTTCCTTTAGTCTGACACTCACAACACTTCTGACATAAGATATATCTGACATAAGTTATGCCAGCCAATCCTCCGACACCAGCTGAGTGTCCTACAATTCTCCTCAGTTCTGACTATCTACCTGAAGTTAGCGTCAGATGATCCCATAAGTGAAAGGCTCAGTCCCACAAGACTGCCCCACTTCAGACGCCAACTGCACGTCCAAGGTTGTCACCTGTACTTCTCTGACAGAGTGGCTGTAAATCAAGTTCCCATGCCCCCCCTTACTTCGGTTCAATAATTTCCTAGAACCGCTTACAGAATTCAGGGAAACACTTAATGTTTACTAGTTAATTTTAAGTGAATTTTTTATTTATTTTTTATTATTTTTATTTATTTATTCATTTTGGGGGGGGAGAGAGAGAGAAGAAGGGGAGGAGCAGGAAGCTTCAACTCCTATATGTGCCTTGACCGGGCAAGGCCAGGGTTTTGAACCGGCGACCTCAGCATTCCAGTTCGACACTTTATCCACTGCGCTACCACAGGTCAGGCGACTTTAAAGGATAGGATATAGGTGAATAGTCAGATGAAGAGATACACAAGGTGAGGTTCTGAGCACAGGGGCTCTTGTCCCTGTGGAGTTGGGTGGGCCTCCCTCCTGGCACAGGGATGTGTTCAGCAACCCGGAAGCTCTCAGAACCCCATACTTTTGGGATTATTATGGAGGCTTCATCACATATGATCAGGTTGTCTGATCATCACATACGACCAGGTCAGGGATAATTTTTTTTCCTCCAAAATGTACAAGATGAGCCTAGAACATCTTACTCTTGGCAACCAGAAGACTATCAACAACTGTAAGGAAATGTCGACTTGAAGAAGAGGTTCCCACTGGCCAAATATGGGATAATTTGAGCATCAGTAAGGACAACTACAATAGATTGAAACACATTCAATACATTTAAGTCCTTGAATTCATTTAAATATTAAAACAAAAGCCGAATAGGATACCTGGAGAATGGGACATAATCAACTTTGGAAAATTGGTGAAGAAATGGAAAGAATCAAACATTTATCCTGCATTCTCTATTCAAAATATACTACTAGAAATCTAATAGTAAATGAAGGAACATTCTCTTTGTAGAAACATTCTGGCTAATTAAGTGAAGATATTACCACTCCCCAGTGAATTAATGAGTCTGGCAATGGGCAGCAACAGTTGTTAACATCCCAAGCAAATCAATCAGACACTGTCAACCTTCTAGAACAGGGGTAGTCAACATTTTTATACCTACCGCTGCCCACTTTTGTATCTCTGCTAGTAGTAAAATTTTCTAACCACCCACCGGTTCTACAGTAATGGTGATTTTTTAAAGTAGGGAAGTCACTTTACTTTATAAAATTTATAAAACAGAGTTATAGCAAGTTAAAGTATATAATAATAATTACTTACCAAGTACTTTATGTCAGATTTTTGCTAAGTTTGGCCGAATAAATCTTTATAAAACAACTGACTATAGTTAAATCTATCTTTTTATTTATACTTTGGTTGCTCCACTACCACCCACCATGAAAGCTGGAGCACCCCCTAGTGGGCAGGAGGGACCGGGTTGACTACCACTGCTCTAGAAGAAGGACAAAGTACCATCTGTGAAACTGTCTTGCTAAGAAAAATTGAAACTGAACCTGATCAATGCTTAGATCCAGCTACAGGGGACAGAGGAACAGGTCAGACATCATCATGGGGACACAATCTTGTAAATTTTATTTATCTATGGGATACTATACTGGCTAACCTGGTTTCTTCAACAAACAAAATGCAAGGAGAAAGAGAGAGGGAGAGCAAGAGAGGCACTATGTAAAGAGACTTAAATGACATATCAACCAACCCAAATATGTGGACCTTGTCTAGATTGTAAATAGAGAAAAAAAGAGACTTTATGAGACAACTGGAATATGGACATTGACTGAAAATTTAATAATCAGGAAACATTGTTCAGTTTTGATATAACATAGTTTTTTAAAAAGGATTATTTTTAGAAATACACAGTGAAATTTTTATAGATGAAATCATTGTAGGGGTTTGAAGGATTTGAGAACTCACCAAGGAAAAACGTACAACCATGAGAAGCATTAATGTACAACAAGCTTTATTGGCGGCCACTTCACTGCATGAAAGGGGAACCGCTTCACAGCAGCAGACTGTCCAGTGCTCAGGGCAGGGAGGGGTGAGAGAGTCCCCAGGGGAGAGGGGAGTCAGAGAAGGGGCTCAGGTGTCTAGATGATGGCTGTCACTCATCAGTACAGTGCAGAGTCACTGGGTCTGAGAACTCAGAGGGCAGCCTGGGGTCTCAGAACCACAAGCCTCCATCTCATCAATGGTCAGATGCTGGGTAAGGTTTCTGGGGTATGCAAAGCAGGCAGACTCTAAGTGGCTAAAAATCTGCTTATTTGGGATGTTTTTTAAAACAAATGAATGTGCACAAATTTGAGTTTGGCTTCTGTGGGCTTTTAAACTAATGGATCTAGCCTGCAGTGAAGAAGTAAACAATCTAGGGGCCAATACACAGAGGCCGTCTCTGGCTCCTTTATAGCAATATATCTATCCATGTGTGACTTCCGAGAGCTCCCAAAGTAATCTGGGAGGGGGAGGGGCGATGAAATGAGAGTGGCCATGGGTCGCTAATTGTTCAGGCTGGTACATGCAGGTTTATTAATATTCATTATACTTTCGTATAAGTTTGAAATGTTCTCCACGAAAAATGAAATATTCCCTGGATTTTGTCCCCAGGTAAAAAGCACACACGTTCCTCTCTCATCACAGTCTAGGTCTGAAAACCCTTGCCAAGAGGCATGGCTTTCCCCTGGGGCTTGCTTTCCTGGAAGCTTCTAAATCTCAATGATCTGGGTGGGCATCTTGAGCTCCTAGTCCCTTGACAGGGCCTCGGCGGGAGACCAGGAGAGAATGAAAAGGGTCATCACAAGCAGAGGACCGAGCAGCGATGGGAGTTAGGTAACCAGGAGGGAGACAGGCAGTGGGAAAGCCCCACCACCACCACCAAGGCCCACTCTTATTATTCTGCTCAAGGGCCAAGCCCAAGCAAGGGCACCATAGATTCCTTCTGAGTAATCTGGGAGGAGGAAGTGGGGGAGAGTAACCAAACGAGATTGGCCATCAGTTGCTAACTGTGGAGGTTGGGTGGTGGGTTCACTGATACTCTTCGTACTTTCTGTAGGTTCAGTGCCAGCAATCCACTTGCCAGGTGACCTCCGGAAGATCCCATCCCCTCTGGGCCACCACTTCCTCCTCATCAGAGGTCTGAGCTCCTGGGTTACAGGAGTGACAGGAAATGGCTACTGAGGAGGCCAGGGTGAAGGCTTGCCTGAGGCCACACATTTTATCAGGAATGTTTTCATTGAGAGATCACTGAGCAGTACATTTCAGGAAAGAGGGCTGATGGAAGAGAAAAGAAACAGCGAGAAAGAAGGAGGTGGGGAAGTTGCCAAGTGTGCTCCCAGCTGGATAAGGAGGGAGTGATGGAGGCAGGGGCATAATTAGAGAAACCCTTTCGTGCCACAGTGTGATGGAAATCACCCCGTCCCCGCCTGGCTCCCCTCTCCTGACTCTTGAATCATCAGTGAGCAATGATGCGGAGCCCCGCAGGCAGACACTCCGATTTGGATTTGAGAGTTCAGTCCTTTGATTTGTTTTGTGAACACTAACAGTACCCCTGCAGGTCCTCCACTTCAAAGGCCCGAGGGCTGGGGAGCTGAGAGCCTGCAGCTACTGCACGGAGAGAAGACAGACAAGGGAAAGGTGGGTTTTCCACAGGCCCCAAGATGAATTGCTTTGGCTTCCCGGTGAAGGCTTCAGGCTGTGGATTCAAATCATAACCTCACCGCTTCTCAGCTGTGTTACCTTTGTCAGGTTTCTTAACCTCTCAGAGCTTCTTCATCTATAAAACCAGATTACTGACGGTTCCCACTCCGAGGATTCTGGTGAGTGGTTAGCAAAAGAACTAATGTATGCTGGATACTTTCTCCACGTTTTCTGTTAATAACAAGGTCAACAAGCCATAGTCTCTGCTTGCAAGGAACTCAGCCTAGCAGGCCAGATCAAACTAGAGATACAAATGGCAATATTAGAAGGTGTAAATGCTAATGTCTCCATGGTGGAAAAGATCAAATGTCATGTGAGTCCTGAAAAGAGAAAAGATCATTCTTGCAGCCAAAGACAGGACACCTCTGGGGTGGTGACATTTCAGCTGGACTGAGGATGAGTCAAGTCCAATGGCAAGAACCAGACAGAGTAGGAGCTCGAGGAGGCTTCTTGGCTGAGGGAGGAGGCGTGTGTGGACAAGGTCAAGAACCCCAGCTGAATGAAGAGCAGGGTCCACGGTGAGATGTGTGTGAGACAAAGCTGAGGAGAGGCTGCAGCTGGCTTCTGGATTAGGCTCTTTTGGATGCAAAGAGCAGAGAAACACTCAAGCTTACTGCAGAAAGCAGTTATTTTTAGGAGAAATGTAGGAAAACCCAGGGAAAAGAGGGACTAGGGGTTTTAAGGGTGTTGGGTTTTGTGGAGGCTGGATGGTTGGCTCATTTATTCACCAAAGGATCACTGTGTACGACTGGGTACCTGGGAGGGGTCTAGGCGCTGGGAACAAGGTCCCTGCCCTTAGGAACAAATAATAAACAAATCAATAAGATAATTTCACATAGTGATACGTGTTGTAAAGAAAACAAAGGCAGTGTAATGGGATCTGAACTGGCAGGGCAAAGGGACCCACATTGATGGGGGTGGTTGGCTAAGTTGGAAAGGGGCTCTCTGAGCTGCGACCTGAGTGGCGGGAAAGCAAAGTGGTTAGCATAGATCTAGGGGGAGGCTGGTTGGCAGAGGGAACTGTGAGAGTCGAGGCTGAGGCTGGAATGAATGATCTTGGACGAGCAGGAGAGGCGACCAGAGGAAGACAAGCGGGCAGGACCAGATCATGAAAATGTTAACCTTGTTAGGCTACAATAGGTGGTCTGGAATTTATTCTAAGTGTGACGGGCAGAGATTTAAGCATTCTGAGAAGAGTGACAAGAACTGCTGGGCATGGTTACAAGCCAGCTGCAGGTGCTGTATGGGAAGGCGGAAGCAGGAAAGCCAGGCAGGAGGCTGTCCCCATGGCCACGCACATAGGGGGTGGTGTGTTCTGGGTCCAGAGAAGCTCTGGGGGGCCTTGACGGGGGGGGGGGGGGGGGGAGTCTGCCATCTTCTCAACAGAAGACCTGATAAAGCATGTATGGTGCATCCTGAGCCGTTCTGCAGTCCCAGCTATGGTGCACATCTGAAAACAGTGCCCGGGAAAGACATCCCTGGACATTTTGTTGGAGAGGAAACTGCACAGGTATTTTTTGAGCCCAAATGTGTAAAATTAAACACTCATTTCTGTATTAGTTCACCTACATAGAAAGAAACATCTGGGAAGGTACTCACTAGGTTGTTATCTGCGGTTTTTCTGAGAAGAAGGTTTTTATTTATTTTTGCGTTTTTACTTTGTTCTTTGAACTTTTCTGAATTAATTATTTTCAGTGAATATGTATCATTTATATGAAAGTCTAGTAACTTTTGTAAAAAAAAAAAAGGTGAAGGTGAAGGAAGAGGGAAGATAGGAAAGGAAATATTAGAGGAGGGAGGGAGGGCCAGAGGAGGAAGAAAAGAAAAGACTAACAGCCCCTCTGTGCCCCTAATCCTGCCCACACACCCACACACGTTCCCGGCTGGGGACATGAGAGACAGCTGGACAGGATCCAGGTGTGTGTATTCCAAGGACATCATCAGAGCCCCGGAGAGTTCCTCTCGGAGAGGATGATTCATGGAGGATGATTAATCCTGCCACAGCGTGGCCCAGGCTCCCAGAGCAAAGATCCGTCACTCCTGGAGAGGCCAGCTTTGAATTTCAGAGGCGGGGAGCAGAGACGGTGCTTGTGGAGTCCCCCACCCCCACCGCGCGCGCGCGCGCGCGCGCGCGCGCACACACACACACTCTGAAGCTGCCAGCTGCCTCTAACTACCTGTAAAGAGTCGCTTAGGCATCCATGGCCAGGAAGGAAGTGTCCAAGTGGAAACCAACCAGTGTGGAGAGAAAAGGGCCCTGCAGTCTAGACGCAGGCTCAGCTGGGTAAGTGCAAAGATCTCTCATCTTCTCAGAAGAAAAACTCGGGCAATGGATGGATTGAGACAGGAAGAAAAGGGGAGAAGATAAAGGAGGCATGCTCGTTATGGAACCTAATGGGTGACTCCTCAGCATCAGTTACTGGTACTTGACATCTGTGGTTACAAGCCTTTAGCTCTCCAGATGTGTTCTTTTTAACCCACGGTGTTTAAAAACTGAACTAGTTGCTAGGTTTGAAAAACTAGGAGTTTTTACATCAAGATCTGAATTTCTGTTTGTTTGTTTTTGTTGGAAAACTTGTGAGACGCCACTCCCTAGGCTTGCCTTCCCAGGACGGAACAATTAGGTGGAGCTGAACAGCGACTCCCCCTACAGGGCTGTGCTCTCCTGCTGACCACTATGCAAGGATCACTCATCTCTATTACTTCCTGGGGTCATGTGGGCATATGCCTTGGCTACCCCTGGCACTTAATAGCTCCTTTACTTCTTACACAAAGCAGTGATGCAGAAACGATGGGATGGAAAATAAAAGCTCAAAGAGATTAAGTGACTGACCCAGGATCACACAGCTTCGAGTGGCAGAGTCAGGATTTGGACCTCCGGCCTCAGAACCTGTGACCTTGGCAGTGTGGCAGAGTCTAGAACCAGGAACCAGTGAGTCATCTCCCAAGCTGCTGGCCATGGCTTATTTAAGATTCCTTTTTCCAGAAGGAACTGGTCCTGCAGCCTCCAACAGCACTGAGATCCAGGGGTGGCCAGCTGGCCCCTGCTGAGTACAGAGGGATGCAGACCCAGCAGCAGGGGACTGGGAGGGTTCTCCACCTAAGAAGTAGAGAAGGTGAGGGAGCATAGGGAGTTTAATCTTCACCAGGACCTTTGTTGCCTGAGGAGAGGCCTAATGAAGGGGGGGGGGGGCATAACCTGAGTGGGTGGAGCGTTAGATGCCCCTCCCCACTTCCGTGCTGGGACCAAGCCTCTTGCCTTTTTCTCTCCTCTATGTGAGTGCTTTATTTAAAACCACCTTTGGGCAAAAAGGGATTTTGCTACTCAAAAATAATTTGAAAAAATTTGACATTTTGAGTTTGTGTCAAAAAGCCATAGATATATAGTTTTGTGTGTGGCTAAGAAGCTACCACCAGGAACTGTCAAATGAGTCCTGCGGGCCATGGCCAGCAGCTTATCTTCAGCTTTCAGGAAGGGCCTCCTGCTAGCCTCGCCTCTCCCCGCGGCTTCTGGAATGGAGCTGGCCCTCCCAGGACTCCCAGCAGGGCCCAGAATTTGTTTGCGTAGATTTGCATAAAAGGCTTCACTGAATGAGATTCACTGAATGCAGGTGAGACTCACAGAGTCCCCCAGGGCAACGGTTTTGTCTTTGAATTTCATTTTCTCTTTGAATTTCATTTTCTCTTGAGAAGCAAACACTTCACTTCTTTGGCTTTCTTCCTCCACTAGACCTGCACTCCCTTCCCCTTATTCCTACGCATCACACACACAGGGACACAGAGACACAGGCACATGCACACTCTCACACACACACACACACACACACACACACACACACACACACGCAAATGCACATGCACATGAACCCAACAAGCTTTAAGACAATGAATAAGACAGAGGGCTCTTGGACTTTGACTCTGCCCCATTGTAAAGTCTGGCTGGGGCACAAAGGAAAAGCTCCCAGCCCTAACTGCCTGAGAAGCACCTGTCATTGGTTTGGGTATGGCAGTGTGGCCTTCAAAAAAACACAACTGAGATCCCGCCTTGTGTCACTGAGCCAGCTTTCAGGGACTACGGTCCAGGGGTCTGTCCTGGAATCTCTGGACAGTCTGAAGGCCACTCTGCTTGGGAAACCCTGAGGAAAATCCTTCCTCTCTCCTGTTGCATCTAGATTCTTTGCAAAGCCTTTCAGACATAGTGTCACCCAATAAGAAGAAGTCTGGCATCATCATAGGGAATGGGATAGAAGCTTTGAATGAACTTTCCCAGCAGCCCACAAGCGTAACACAAACGGATCTACCACTCAATCAGAGACCCAGACCTGCCTAGACACCTAGATAGCTATGTCCCTAGGCCCTGAGAGTGGCGTGAATGAGCTTCCTACCTCTCCATCCTGCCCCCCATTTCCTGGCTGGACCAGGCATTTAGGGGGAGCTACATGGGGCTCCCTGCTGGCGAAGGCTCCAAATCCACTTCTGTCTCCTGGGCCGGGTCCCTCACACCCTCTTCTTCCATTGGTGGGGTCCTCTTCATTCCACTCCACCCCTAATCAGCCCAGTTTGTTCCCCTCTTCCTAGCTCCCCCACCTTCTCTGTCTCAGGGCTCTGCTCACCACCACCTTCTCAGTCCTTATACAGCTTGTGGCCTGTTCGCTCCCCTCCATCCCTTCTCCCAGTAATATTAACCACAACAATAACCAACATGGATTACTACCTTTATATCCTAGGAACTATTGTTCATTTCATTTAATTCTCACAAAAACTTCATGAAGCGGATCTTAGTATAGATAAGGACACCGAAGATCAACAAGGTAAAACAACCTACTCAGGGTCAAACGATTTGTAAGTGGAAGACAGGCTTCAGACTCATGTCCGTCTGTTGTAGTCATGCCCCTTATCCCTACCTGGCATTACATTACATGTTCATTGATTTTGATATTATCAGTCTAGAATGTGGTCTTCCTGAGGGCAGGGACTGACTTAGTCCCCACTCCCTGTATGGGTACCTGGCTCATAATTGATGTTTAATACATATTTATTAAGTGAATAAATGAAATGATGGCAAAGTCTACACTCTTATTTCAGAAACTTACTTTTCAAAGCAACAATGCACATGGTTTAAAATATTAGAAGTACGAAAAGGGACATGCAATATAAATCTCCTTCTTAGACATTCAGTTCCCTCCCTCCCAGGTTACAAGGCTCTGACAGACCCTTCCAGAGGGGTTCAGATGTTCTGTGCATGTGTGGGCTTGCACAAGCACGTGTGTAATATGTGCCTGTGGTATCACACAATAGAAACCATTATGCAGCTTGATTTTTTTTTTTTTTTTTTGCTGAATACGTCTTGGAAATGTTCAAATCAGTATATAACCACACACACACAAATCGCTATGCTTCTAACTGTTGTGCTAAGTCTCCTACTAGTCATGTGGGTTCCAGAGAAGTCCCTGGGGACTCTTTAAGAATAAAGTAGCTAACTATGATCTGGCCTCATGCATGCCCTAGAATCTTGGAGAGGGGAGGGACCTCTGAGATGGCCTGGTTTAACCTCCTCGTGTTACAAATGGGGTAACTGAGGTCCAGGGGGTGGAGGTGGGATGGGAATAGAAATCCCCAGAGTCACATAGGGAAGTCACTGTAGATCAGGGGCAAGAACGAGGCCTGTGGAATCCTTAGCCAGCCTCCTGCGCCCCCAGTCTCCTCTCCCTCTGGCAAGCTCAGAAGAAATCATAGCCAGTTCCCAGCAGAGAGAGTGCCTGGTTGGGCTTTGTCAACAGCAGTGCCTCCCAGGCAGGCTGAGGTGAAAGTGATAATGTAGGTTGTTTGCTAATCAGAAAAGAGAGCTCAAGCCCTTTAAATGCTGGCTGTTTCATTCGGTCCCAGAAGACTGGATTAGCATCGATTGTCTGTACTGAGCTAGTAGATAAAAGATCCACACAGAAAGGGACTATCAGCCAGCAAGGCTGAGCCAAGTCACCTCCCTCCCGGGGCAGCCTCCGCCGCATCCAGGACATCTCAGCCCATCAGCAGCTTCCAAGAGTCTGCGTCTTTCCCTCTGGTCAATAAAAGTATGGATGGGTTATGGGAACAAATCCAGAAGCAAAGCTGGGAAAGCAAAAATTCAAGGCGAGGAGACTGTTGGATGAATGCTCCTATCTGCATGTGTCTTCTCCCAAAGCCTTCTGCATGTGCCTCCCTTCCGCATCCTTCACCTTACCTTCTCCAATGCGCGCACGCACACACACACGCGTGTGCACACACACACACACACACACACTCCATGAGGGCAGGAACGCAGCACACCTTTGCTGTGATTCCCAGTGCCTAGTGCAGTACCTGCCACGGCAGGTGCTCGGTGAGTATTTGCTGGAGCAGTCCGTATGTGGACACCCGCGTACCACCACCCCTCACAGAAACACACACCATGCATTCCCTTGTTGTTTAAACCGTGTCTGCTTCCTCGCCTCTCCTTCCCCTTCCTGTGGCTGCAGGTTCAGCGTCTTCCAGGAAACATTTCCCACTACTCCAGCGACAATGGCCTCTCCTTGCCCCGAACTTCCTGTAGGTTCAATGAGTAAAGCAAGCACATTTTCCGGCCCTTAATCTCAGACATGGTCTGGTGGGTATGCACAATTTTCAGTAACAATGAGATAGTTTAAAATTCAGATCATCGCAGAACATCCAAAATGAAATAGAATTGGTACCATAAAAGCAATAGTTAATTCCATGTTGCTTTTTATGTATATATAGGAGTAGGGTGGGATAGTGGAAGGAATCCTGGGTATGACACCACAGAGACTGGGATTCAACTCTGTCCTCTGCCACTTGCTAGCTTCACATCCTTGGACAAGTCACTCAGCCTGTCAAGGTCCAGTGCTCATCTACAATACAGGGGTGATAAGGCCTTCCTCAAAGGGTTGTGAATACGAAGGGAGTGAGCACTAAAGTGTCACCCCACAAGCACAGTGATTTTGTTGTTGGTTTTGTTTATGGATGTATACCAACACCTAGTACATTGCCTGGCACATAGTAGGCACTCAAGAAATAGTTGTTGAATGAATGAACATGTAATAGTAATAAAATTAGCTATGGTTTATTAGCCATTCACTGTGAGTCAGGCTGTATGCTAAGTGTTTAATGTGTAGTACCTTATTTAAGCCTCACTGTAGTCCTGGAGGAATCCCCATTTTTTTTTTTTTAGATGAAAAAACTGAGGCCAAGGCCCAAGCTTCATAGCAAGTTTTCAATAAGAGTTTATTGGTACCCTGGCCGGTTGGCTCAGTGGTAGAGCATCGGCCTGGTATTCAGGAGTCCCGGGTTTGATTCCCGGCCAGGGCACATAGGAGAAGCATCCATCTGCTTCTCCACCCCTCCCCCTCTCCTTCCTCTCTGTCTCTCTCTTCCCCTCCCGCAGTTGAGGCTCCATTGGAGCAAAGTTGGCCTGGGCGCTGAGGATGGCTCTGTGGCCTCTGCCTCAGGCGCTAGAATGGCTCTGGTTGCAACAGAGCGATGCCCCAGATGGGCAGAGCATCGCCCCCTGGTGGGCTAGCCGGGTGGATCCTGGCCGGGTGCATGTGGGAGTCTGTCTGACTGCCTCCTGGTTTCCAGCTTCAGAAAAATACAAAAAAAAAAAAAAAAAAAGAGTTTATTGGCTTCCCTCCCCCCAGCACACTGTCACTTCTCTCTATCCTCACTCAACCCTCAGCCCTTCAGCAACTATAGCCTCAGTCATAAGAGGGTCTCAGTCTTGGGCCCTCTGCTTAGGCTGCAGGGTACAGCCTATACTTATATCCAGACAAAGAAACCTTATGGGGCCAGGCATGAATGCGCATTTCTCCTGCCCCACCTCTCCCAGTTACAAAGCAGCTGCCTGGGTTCCAGCCCTCACCCTCAGTCTCCTTCTCTGTCTATCAGTGTAGTAGCTCTTTGCTGACTTCCCAGACTTGGGCATTTTCTGCCTGTACTGAATCTTTGTCTAGAACATCTTCCTGTCTTCTTCACTTGCAAATGACTAGATATCTCAGGTTAAGGGGGGCATCTTCCAGGTATCCTTCTCTGCCCCTTCCTGCACCATGACAGGGACCCTCCTTTGGTTCCTGTGGCTCTATACACCCCCCACCCCATCACTCTGTGTTGTGATTTCCCGTTTAACTGCCTGTCTCCCTACTCCCCTTGCTGAGTCTAAGTTGCTATTTGATCCCAAGAACCTTTCTCAACCTGCTCGCTGCTGTACCCCCAGTCCCCCTTAGTGTCTGTCGCAGAGCAGGGCTCACTGACACATTGTGAGTGAATGCTCTGCTCTATTACCTGACTTCACCTTCCGCCGGGACCCATACTTCTGCATTCTCCTTCCAGCCTGCGGTCCTGCAGCCCTGCTAGTAATCCCTTCCTGCTGCTGAGCCAAAGCCCTGCAGCTGGCCTTCGGTGCACCAGGCCAGGCCATTTTGTGCCAACACTGAGAAAATTCTTCCTTATCAGTTCAGAAAGATTTTTTTAGGCTGTTGGGGGAAAAATAGAAATGTCTTCCTGGAAAGGGACTTAAAGGTCATGTAGTCCTTTCATTGTACAGAACGGAGGTGGGCTGGGGTCGTGGGTAGGGAGACTGCCCAACGTCACACTGTTTAGGGCAGGAACTTCAAACAAACCCAAGGATTCCCAACACAACATGCAAAATCGTGTCATCCTTATAGTCAGCCTAGAATTATGTTTAGGCCACAGTACGTACAAAGGCAAGCAATGAGACTGATATAGATGGCATTTTGCAATTATAAAAATTAAGACTAGCCCTCGAATTTAGGATTTTGTATGTCCTCTGCCCCGTGGCGTGTCAGAAGGCAGGATAAAAAGCATGGTAGGAGGAAGTTGTTTCCACTCTGGCCTCAGAACTGCCACTAATGGGCCAGCAATTTCCTCGCTGTTCTTCAAGAACAGTGAATTTCCCTGTAGCATTAGAGGAAAAATAATGGCCAATAATGCTGGAAAGAAAGGGAAAAGCCCAATCAAGGCGAACTGGGAATGTTCCGGTGAACAAAACTTTGTTTGGAAAGTAGTGAGCACCTCTGAGGGTCTTTGACCAGGGGACACCGTGTTCAGCCCCAGCTGAGCCCCTTGGGGACACCTGACGCATAAATCTGGGTGAGAAGCGAGCATGTCACATGAGGCTGTAACTTCACCCACCTGCTGCAGAGGCTAATGTCCTGGTATCTCTTCCTCTCAGGTAACAGCTCTGTCCCCTAACGACTCTCATTTCACAAGCTCAGGTTTCCTGAGGGAGAGATTTGAGCAAAGCAGAAAGATTCCCCAGCTGGAATCTCAGCGGAGAGCTTTATGAATAAATCTGCCCTGAGAGGCCAGTCTTTGCCAAAAGCTGTGCTGCAGAGCCTAGCCTTCCAGGAGGGGACGGCGAAGGGAGCCAACAAGGGCCCGGCAGGACCATTTCTTTACCCGGCCTCGAATGCACAAAACAAAGTCATGGTCCCTGCAGGAGAGCTCAGTGCAAGCCAGCATGTTGTACAGCCATTGACGCTTCTGCCAGCACCCCGGGCGTTTAAGGGGCTGCCTTCCGGGAAAGACCGGGCGCGCTGAGGACAGTCCTGCTGAGCGTGGGCTGCCTGTCCTTGGGGGAGATTGCATCTCTCTGGGCTTCCCTTTCCCAAACCATTGAAGGGAGGATTTGAACCAATTCAAGTACAAACTAACAAGTGGGTTTTATCTCCTTTTTCCAGCTCTGATCTGTTGTTGGTGACGGCCAGACGTGTGGTGTTAAGAATGACTCTGAGGCTACGCCCAGCAGAGTACAGCATTTATTAGGTTCTCCGGAAGAGGGAGAAGCCTCTTAGTTTCCTATTACCGCTGTAACAAATCACCTTTTTTGGCCTAAAACAGCACAAATTTATTCTCTTACAGTCGCAGAGGTCAGAAGCCTGAAGTCAGTTTCACTGGGCTAATGTCAAAGAACTGGCAGGGCTGGTTCCTTCCGGAATTCCTGAGGAGAGAATCCCTTCCATCTGCCACGTGACGGAGCATAGTCACGCGCTCTGAGATTAGTACATGGCCGTCTTTCGGGGGGCCCATAACTCAGCCCACCACTCCTGACATATGACACTGATTTGCAATCCCTACAATCACCCTGGAATTAGAGCTGGAATGGAATGATTCTAAGTTAGCGTGTGAGGCCTGGCGTGTGAGCTATAACAGAGAAAAAGATTGCACGTGGCATTTTCTCTGTTTCAAGAACCATGCCAGCCTCATTGAAATTCCACATCCCACTGCCTTCTTCCGACACTGTATCATTTACAATGCTCCTGAGGCTAGTACAGTGACTCATTATTATTACTTAATGAAGCATCTAAGGCCTAAACCCAGAGTCAGCAGCTGGGATAAAGAGTGAGGACCGAGCTGGACTGAAGGGGGGTCTGTAGCCTGGCTGTGGACCAGAGGAGACAGGGGCATGCATCTCACAGGCATTTACTGAGGCTTAGTGTGCTCCGGGAACTGTGGATACAACAGGAGTAAGAGCCGCGTGGGTGGTCCCGACCACAAAGCATTCACAGGCACCGGCAGAGACAGACCTGTGCTTGAGTATACCGAGGCCCCCATGAAAAGTGCTCAGAAAGAGTGGGGGTTGGGGAGCAGAGCGGACAGTCTCCGCTTCAGAGAATCAGTGGAGGCTTTCCAGAGGAGGGGGCAGTTGACCTGGGTCTTGAAGGACGGCCAGACACTGAGGTTGGAAAAGGGAAGGGAAGGGACTTTGGCAGAAGAAACTGATATTGGGGGGGGGGGGGGCACGACAGTGAAAGGTGTGATTTTTCACAGCACCCTGAGTGAAATGCAGAGCTACTCTGGCAGGAGAAAAAGAGAATCTGGAAAGTTTGCCTTTAGACAGAATTGATGACAAGGAGGTGACGTTTGCCTGGTGATGGGAACATGGGCAGTCCCTGTGGGGGAGTCTGGCTTTGGGAACAGAGTCAAGCCAAAGCTCTCTCTGAGCAAGTTCGGGCGGCTACAAGGGGAGGCCAGATGCTGAAGGGGTAAAGACAGACGTGTGTTCAAATCTCAGCTCAACGCTTACTAGCTGAGGACTCTGGCGAGTTCCTTAGTCCCTTTGGGCCTCAGTCTCCTTATCTATAAAATGGGAAGAATCATAACCAGCTGTGGGGATGGCTGTACAGTGAATGGATTCCTCGCCCGTCTTGTTTTCTGCTGTATATCCAGCGCCTGGCACATGTTTGTAAACCGAATGAGTAATGTCTGGAAAAACCCGCTTGCTTGGCAGGGTGTCTAGTGAATAATAAATATTTACTGCATTAATTAGTTAATTAATTTTAGGGGGAAAAGTCAGTGATCATCTGGCCCAGCCCCCATGTCTCACTGGGCGTCTCTAATATTTCTGATAAGCTGTCGCCTCCTCTGGGGTCATGGCAGTCTGTAACCATGGGAAAGAGCTCTGAATCCGGAGGAGGGGAGCCGGGAGGTCTCGGTATCAGTCCTGGCTGTCAATCATGAACTGTGATTCTGGGGACACCCACATCCTGGTCCAGGTCTTGTGACTTCCTTCAGCCCACATCCCAACTCAGCTGTGCGTCATTTCAGGCAAGGTCACCAGAGGCTAAGGAAGGACACCCGGCCGTTTGGGCTTCATGATGAGTGCTGTGCCCTTTCCCTTTCTTCTCAGTTGGCAACACAACAGCAACTCCAGAACTTTCCGTGGGTCATGCACCATAGAAAGAGCATAGCCTCTGGAGCCATGCCTCTACTCGTGAGCTGTATGACCTGGGACAAGTTTAACCTCTCTGCCCTCAGTCCCTTTATCTGGGTAGAATAGCTAGTGTAACCTTAGGAACTTAACATCTCCATTCTTCAGTATCCTCATGGGTACTGAGTAGATAACAACACTTACGCCCAGGGTTAGAGTGAGTGCTGATAATCAGAGCAGTGTACCACCCCAGGCTCTCTGATGAGTCCTACCTGAGGCCATCCACCTGCTGCTCCCAGCTCTGTAGGGTCCCCCAACTCAACGTTTGGGACCCGGGGCGTGGTTTTTGCACCCAGCCTAAGGATGGGACCCTGTATCCTTCCCCAGGGCTGTGGGAGCCCCTCCGGAGGAAGCCTCTAAAGGCTGCGCCTTTCCTCTTCGTCATCAGGAGGGTGGGGGTGTGGCCCTGACCCAATAACACATGCCTGTGCCAGAGGCCACTGGCCCAGAGGGATAAATATTTGGGGGAAAAGAATGACTTTAAAGTGAATTCTCCTGGCCCTGGCCGGTTGGCTCAGTGGTAGAGTGTCGGCCTGGCGTGCAGGAGTCCCAGGTTCGATTCTCGACCAGGGCACACAGGAGAAGCGCCCATCTGCTTCTCCACTCCTCCCCCTCTCCTTCCTCTCTCTCTCTCTTCCCCTCCCACAGCCAAGGCTCCATTGCAGCAAAGATGGCCCAGGCGCTGAGGATGGCTCTATGGCCTCTGCCTCAGGTGCTGGAATGGCTCTGATTGCGGCAGAGCGACGCCCCAGATGGGCAGAGCATTGCCCCCTGGTGAGCATGCTGGGTGGATCCCGGTTGGGCGCATGCAGGAGTCTGTCTGACTGCCTCCCCGTTTCCAACTTCAGAAAAATACACACACACAAAAAAGTGAATTCTCCTACATCCCTTTCTGTCTTTGGATTGCCCTAATAAGCTGTTATTACCGTAATTTATGTGTCCCTCAATTAAGAGAGGGCAGTGGCTTTTTTCCCGTTGTCTCAGGAGATGCCCCCTTCACATCACCAACAAGTGCCACGTGAAGTGAGAAGAGGGCATCTCCTGGGGCTGCGTGGAGGAACGCTCTTCCACTGCTTAGTGCCCTCTTTCCCTCCCTCCATTCCTCCCTCCTTCCCTCCCTCTTACTCCCTCCCCCATACACATTTATACACATTCATTCTTACCACGGGGTTAACTCCTTCATTAGCTGTGCACCACTTCAATCTGAAACCCAAATATAGCGGTGAAGTGTTGGGGCTCTAAGTGGCCCGGCCCAGGGTAGGAACCCCAGCTCTGCTGTCTCCCGGCTGGGCAACCTTGGGCAAGGTCCTCAACCTTCCATGAGCTTCAGGCTCAACTGTGAAAGGGGAAAATAATAGTTCCTACATGATGAGCTTGCTAGTGAGGACTAAATGAACTGAGACATGCAAATAAAATGCTGAGCACGTGGGAAGCACTCTTTAAATAGAGTCACTTGCTGTTGTTAGGTTGTTGTTATTTTCAACTCCATGAAAAGGTAAGCTCTGGAAGACCAGGTCAGCTTTTCTCACCACTCTGTCTCTATCACCTAGGACAGTGCCTGGCATCTAGTCAGTGCTCAACAAATATTTGGAGAGTCAAATACTGATCATACTTCTTGGAAGCATGACTTCTTCTCCCCCTGTGGGACTTCAGGAGTCCTCCCCCGGGCTCCCACTGCACCTGACATCAGAGTTACCACCGGAGTTCCTTATGTGCCGGGCATTGAGCTAAGCGCCTTATCCTCCATGGATTTCCTTGTCTCTGCTCCCCTCATTTTGCAAATTCCTTGAGGAGAAAGACTAGGAGGTCTAACCCAGAGTAAGTGCTCAGCAAGTACTTCCTGAAAAGGTATATGATCAAGCAGCCCATTTTACATGTGAGAAAACTGAGCCCCAAGGGTTAACACACACACCTAGAGCAGAGGGTCAGATCAGCACTGCATGACCGCCATCACCCATGGTGCGGGGTGGGTGACACCAGCGGATCGTGAGCTAATCTCACCAGAGGAGGAGAGAACTGGGTGCTCCCACATCAATTCCGCAGACACCCCCCCCCCCGCCTGATCGTGTGGGAGGGTCACCCATACCGCTGCGATGTGCTTTTCATTAAAGCAGAGCTCCCTCACAGATAGTCTTCGAAATGTCAATTTTAATTAAAACCCTAATCCTAATAAACACACCATAGATTAAACCCAGCCAGAGCAGCTTCCTGCTGGCTGAACTTCTCACATGCTTCAGTAGACAAAATTGTCTCCAGTAAAAGGCTTGTTTGGAAATAACCAGTCAACCAGGCAGCCTCGCTCAAAGGAAGGGCTGGGCCACGGTTCCGAACATCACTGACGGCAGGCTTCCAAAGACACAGCTCAGAACGGAGAGAGGGGGATGGACGGCAGCCCCAGATCAGCTGCTGCGGCAGAGGTGCTGCTCTTAGACAGGTAGAATCAGAGCATCTTCAACATTGGACGGGACTCTGGAGATCTGGTGCATGTCATTTTACAGATGGGGAAACTGAGTCCTAGAGAGAGGAATGGGCAGAGACCTCTTAGCACAGGGGTCGGGAACCATTTCGGCTGATAGAGCCATGAACACCACGTATTTTATAATGTAATTCCATGAGAGCCATACAACGACCCCTGTATGTTATGCATTATCCAATAAAAATTTGGTGTCGTCCTGGAGGACAGCTGTGATTGGCTCCAGCCACCCACAACCATGAACATGAGCGGTAGGAAATGAATGGATTGTAGTACATGAGAATGTTTTATATTTTTAACGTTATTATTTTTTTTTATTAAAGATTTGTCTGCGAGCCAGATGCAGCCATCAAAAGAGCCACATCTGGCTCGCAAGCCATAGGTTCCCGACCCCTGTCTTAGCATCAAGAACTCAGCTATCTTTCTCCTAGCTCAGTGCCCTTCCTGCTCATCAGCGTGGCTTGGTCAACTGGTAGCTGTGTAACCTTGACCAAATCCCTACCCCACAGCTGTAAGCATGGACAGGACCTATGACTTGCTTCAAACCTAAACAATATGGCGGAGGTATGGGATGTCAATTCTGTGATTAAGTGTCATGAAATCACAATGTCTGCCAAGCTAGGAAACTCCGTCTCTTGCTGGCTTTGATTGAAGCAAGTGGCTGTGTTGGGAAGGGCCATATGGCAAGGATCTGAGGGCGACCTCCAGCCAACAACAAGTAGGAATGTAGGCTCTTAATCTTAGTCTGAAAGCACCTGGGCCCTGCTAACAATTACACGAGCTTAGAAATGGGTCCTTCTTCAGCCAAACCTTCAGATGAGAACCCAACCCCGGCTGATACTCTGATTTTGTAGAGGACCCAGCTAAGCTATTTCCTGAACCTCTGACCCACAGAAACTCTGAGATCACAAATGTGTGTTATAAAAGCTGCTAAGTGTGCGGCAATGTTGTTATGCAGCAATAGATCATGAATACACTGTGCCTGTCATTCAGCTGCTACATCCTTGGCGTCTAACCAGTGCATGGCACATGGAAGGTACTCAAAAATATTTGGCAAATAAACGATTTAATTAATTTATCAGAATAATGACATGAAGTCCTCTGGATCCAACATTTGCCCAAATCCTTTTTCTTTCTTCCTCCTACTGACAAGCTAATAGCTCACAACTCAATGTCAGCCCATCAGACAAGGGCTGTGCTCTCAAACCATTTCCTCTTCGGAGGGCAAGTGGGAAGCACACACTGTTATTATGATGATAATTGTAATCCGGCCTTAATGAAACCGACCTGTGGTTAAATAACTGTGTGCTGAGTATAAATTGTTATTGTTATTGATGGACTGTTTCCTTTACCTGAGAAACGCAGTGCAGTGTGCAGACGGGCAGCGATCATGACTATCGATCCATAGTCACGCCAGAGATGGAGAGGATGCCGTTTACCACTGTGGCTTGGACTCTGGATGACACTGGCTCTCAGTTACAGCCCACACCTGGCTCCCCCCCCCCCACATACACACAGCCCTGGCTTAGGTTGGTGACTCAAAGCAAACTGCCACAAGTCACAGTTCTGCCCAGCATTTTCTGCTGCTTTTTTTGTAGTCTGAACAGCCGCAGAAACTTCCCAGAGTAAGAGAGCGGGGAGCACGCCACTTTTTCTATCAGGGCAGCCACCAGTCTCGTCCTGCCCTGGCCTGTCTCCATGCAGCTCTGCCCAGACTTGGCAGGCTCAGGTTATCAACGTTCCAAGGTCACTCGGGGAGACATAGATAGAGAGAGACAGGATCACAAGGCAACACCTTGCCAGCCTCTGCTTGATTTCAGGGCAGCTTGTCAAGAACACCGCTGACTGGCACTCTGTTAGACTGAATATAACCTGGTCTTGAGGGTTAGCGGAAGTTCCCCAGGGAGCCCGCCGACAGCGTGTTGGAGGTCCCCGGGGAGAGGCTGGGGGGGACTTCTCTGAGAGCACCTGTGGCTGATGCTGGGAAGGCAGTGTGTGGTCAGAGCTCAGGGCAGAGAGAGCTGTCTGCGCCTCTTTTCTCATCCTCACTCTGTTCCTTAGTGTCTCTCTCTCTTTCTCTCTCCCTGATTCTCAATTTCCTGGTCTGCTGCTGCTGATGGCTCAGGCTGGTCATTGCTCCCCCTACCCAAAGCTCACTGCCCAAAGGCTGTGGATCCAAGAGAGTTGCTCCTTCCTCCCGAGAACTGGATAAAGGAGTCCTCCAATGGGCACAGGACCCACTTGCAACAATTACAGCAGTAATAGGAGCTCCCATTGCATGACCACTTACCATGTGCGGTGGGCTGGGCTCATGACCTCACTTAACACGCAGGGCAGTGGGTGAGAACGGTTCATTCCTGTGTTGCAGGAAAAGGTCAGAAATTGGTCCTTTGGGAAAACAGATAACAGTGATAAACAGCTGGAAAGATTAATAATCAAAGAAAAAAAAGGCAGGAGCAAATACCCAGTGAAAATAGGGATATCACTACTTATTCTACAGAATTAAGAGTATTTAAAAAAGTGACAGTATCAACTATTATACACCAATAACATTGAAATAAAATTAGATAAAATGAACACATTTCTAGTAAAACACAATTAGCCAAACAGACGCAAACAGAAAATCTGAATGAGGCCATTCATAATTTACAATTAAAACTCTCAAAGAGGCCCTGACTGGTTGGCTCAGTGGTAGAGCGTCGGCCTGGCGTGCAGGAGTCCCCGGTTCGATTCCCGGCCAGGGCACACAGGAGAAGCGCCCATCTGCTTCTCCACCCCTCCCCCTCTCCTTCCTCTCTGTCTCTCTCTTCCCCTCCCGCAGCGAGGCTCCATTGGAGCAAAGATGGCCCGGGCGCTGGGGATGGCTCCTTGGCCTCTGCCCCAGGCGCTGGAGTGGCTCTGGTCGCAACAGAGCGATGCCCCGGAGGGGCAGAGCATCGCCCCCTGGTGGGCAGAGCGTTGCCCCCTGGTGGGCGTGCCGGGTGGATCCTGGTCGGGCGCATGCGGGAGTCTGTCTGACTGCCTCCCCGTTTCCAACTTCAGAAAAATACAAAAAAAAAAAAAAAAAAAAAACTCTCAAAGAAAATTCCATCCCCAGATGGCCACACAGGCAAATTTTATCATATGTATTGTATTATACGAACTCTTCGAGAGCATAGAAAAAAAGAAGAAATGTTTCTCAACTCATTTTTTGAGACAAAATACTTCTCAGCTCATTTTATGATATATAGTTTTGATACCAAATCCTGACAAGGATAATACAAGAAAGGAAAATCACAGACCTAGCTCACTCATAAACATAAAGGCAAAAACCCTAATCAAAATATTAGGGAAATGATGTCAGTAACATATAACTAGGATATACATCCTAACTAAATTGAGTTTATTCCTGGATGCAAGGTTGGTATAATGGTGTGAAATTAGTCTATATTATTTGCTATGTTAACTGAATAAAGAAGAAAAATTAAATTATAATCTCAGGTACAGAAAATACATAGGATGAAATTTAATATCTAGTCATGATATAAAATCTTTAATAAATTAGGAATAAAAGGAAATTTACTTAATTTAATAAAAGATCTCTAGAAAAAACAACCTTTGTGGAAACATTCTACTTTAAAATGAAATGCTGAGAACTTGCCTTTGAGATATGACATGTGACAAGGATGCCTGCTATCCCCACTTTTGTCAACATTATACTGAAAATTTGGACCAGAGTGATAAGAAAAAAAGTTAAAGGCATAGGACTAGAAAGCAAAGAGAAAAAAATTATATAATTCACATTTGCTATGGAAGGATTCATAAGACTCCATTGATAAATCACCAGTATATAAAAATCAGTATCAGGTATTTACAGACATAAATCTGAGAGGCAAAACAACAAGGACTTTGAAAAGATAACAAAAACTTTTCCCTTGAGGAAGAAATTATTTTAAAATAGCACACAAAAAGTACTAACCATAAAGGGAAAAAAGTACAAACTTTTTTTTTTTAATTTTATTTATTTATTTATTTTTTACAGAGACAGAGAGTGAGTCAGAGAGAGGGATAGACAGGGACAGACTGACAGGAACAGAGAGAGATGAGAAGCATCAATCATTAGTTTTTCATTGCGCATTGCAACACCTTAGTTGTTCATTGATTGCTTTCTCATATGTGCCTTGACCGCGGGCCTTCAGCAGACTGAGTAACCCCTTGCTGGAGCCAGCGACCTTGGGTTCAAGTTGGTGGGCTTTTGCTCAAACCAGATGAGCTCAAGCTGGCGACCTCGGGGTCTCGAACATGGGTCCTCTGCATCCCAGTCCAGTGCTCTATCCACTGTGCCACCGCCTGGTCAGGCAAAAAAAGTACAAACTTGCCTACACTGAAATTTAGAACCTCTGTTCATCTTATGATATTATTAAGAAAGTGAAAAGGCAATCTCTGCAAAGAGGAGAAATCTGCAAACATCATAACTGACCAAAGGGTCATATCCAGCATATATAAAGAACTGCTACGAATCAATAAATAAAAGTCAACTCGGTAGGAAAGCAGACAAGAACTGGAATCTCACAAAAGAGTTTATCTGAATGACCAAGAGATATAAGGAAAACTGTTAAACACCAATAACTTTGAAATTATGCAGACAATACAAATTAAAATAATAATGCCATACTACCATATATTATATGTGATCCCACCATCCAGCCATCAAAATGGCTAATATTTTTTAAAAGACTTATAATACCTAGAGTTAATGAGAATGTGGAGTAATAAAACATCTCCTAGACTGCTGATGAGAATACAAATTGCTACAATCACTTTGCAAAAACATTTATTGACATTCCCAATGACCTAGCAATTCCTTCCCTACATATAAATCCATTAGAAATTTGTGCAAAGTTGGATCAATGAATATATATATAAGAATGTTCATGGTAATAGTTATTATTAATAATAGCTAGAGGCCCTGGCAGGTTGGCTCAGTGGTAGAGCGTCAGCCTGGCGTGCGGGATCCTGGGTTCAATTCCCGGCCAGGGCACACAGGAGAAGTGCCCATCTGCGTCTCCACCCCTCCCACTCTCCTTCCTCTCTGTCTCTCTCTTCCCCTCCTGCAGCCAAGGCTCCATTGGAGCAAAATTGGCCCGGGCGCTGAGGATGGCTCTGTGGCCTCAGCCTCAGGTGCTAGAATGGCTCTGATTGCGGCAGAGCTACGCCCCAGAGGGGCAGAGCATTGCCCCCTGGTGGGCATGCCGGGTGGATCCCAGTCAGGCACATGGAGGAGTCTGTCTGACTGCCTCCCAGTTTCCAACTTCAGAAAAATACAAAAATAAATTTAAAAATAATAATAATAATAGCTAGAAACTGTAAACAACCCAAGTGTCCATCAAGAGAAGACTGGATAAACAAACTGTGACATGTTCACACAATAGAATATCACACAGCAAGAGAAATAAGTAACCTGCAACACCATACGTGCAGCAAACATGTTGGATTAAAAAAGCTGTACATCCTGTGTGATTCTGTTTAGCTAACGTTTAATATTAGACAAAACCATATTTTAGCATCCAGGGATGCATCCTTAGTAAAAGTATACAAAGAAGAAAAAAGAAATTATATCTGTCAGGGTCTACTCATGAAACAGAAACACTATCACACAGGTTGTTGTAGCAGAGAGAATTTTTAAAATCGCCCATCAGGTGTTTGAGAACTGAAAAGGCAAAAAGCAATTCATAGAGGTAGTGACTGCAGGAAGCAGCTGTCGGGGGCAACAGAGGAGAGAGGTTGGAATGAAAACACCTTAGAAGCTTTGAGCTGGGCTGGGCCCCTGTGAGGAGGGGGTGCTGGCCAGCTGGCAGGTGCTCATGTCTCCAAAGGGGCACCATGAGATTGTTTCTGTGAGTGTTGGACAGACTATGGATTGGAATCAACTGCTGCTGCTGCAATAAACTGCCCTGCTGTGGTGTAGCCGGCAGGTACAGAAAGCAAACAGGGAAAAGCGAGTCCTTTCTTGTTCCTCCAGGCTTGCCATCTTGCTGTTGGCCGCATCTAAGAGGAAGCTAGCTGGCCGAGGAGGAAAGTGGCTTGCAGGGTCCCAGCCTTGGCATCATAAAGCAGAGGTGAGAACAGTGGGCTTGAAGTAGGGAGACAAGAGGTTATTAATTACCACAGACATGATTACCAGAAAGTGAAGGCAGTGGTCACCTTAAGGAAGGAGGGAGAGGGTGCGCCTGGGAGGAGCCATTTAGGGATGAGGGAGAGCTTCTTTCTAGGGTGAAGGTAGTATTTTATTTCTTTTTTTTTTTTTTTTTTCATTTTTCTGAAGCTGGAAACAGGGAGAGACAGTCAGACAGACTCCCGCATGCGCCCGACCAGGATCCACCCGGCACGCCCACCATGGGGCAACGCTCTGTCCACCAGGGGGCGATGCTCTGCCCATCCTGGGCGTCGCCATGTTGCGACCAGAGCCACTCTAGCGCCTGAGGCAGAGGCCACAGAGCCATCCCCAGCGCCCGGGCCATCTTTGCTCCAATGGAGCCTCGGCTGCGGGAGGGGAAGAGAGAGACAGAGAGGAAAGCGCGGCGGAGGGGTGGAGAAGCAAATGGGCGCTTCTCCTGTGTGCCCTGGCCGGGAATCGAACCCGGGTCCTCCGCACGCTAGGCCGACGCTCTACCGCTGAGCCAACCGGCCAGGGCCATATTTTATTTCTTAATGGGGGTGGTGGTCACATGGGTGTTTGGTTTAGAATCATCTGCCATGCTGGACACCTATGTCCTATGTACTTTGTTGTATGTGTGTTGTTTTTCTCAAATAAAAGTGAAGGAAACCTTTCAGCGTTACTATAGACTGGAAGGTCACTGGAGAGCTCTCTGAGGAGGGGCTGTTTGAGTCCAGTTTGGATAATCAGAGGGACAGGCCATGCCAGGAGCCAAGCACAGCCTTTCAGACAGAGGGTGGTGAGCCCCCTCCCTCTTATCAATGCAAGCCTGCTGGCAGTGTGCAGGGAGGCCTGGAGGAACAGGAGGGGCCAGAGGAATGGAGGCAGCAAGAGGCTGCTGCTGTGGAAACCGTAGGGAGCTAGCGGAGGTGGGCCTGGCTTTCGGGGTAGCCCTGTAGTCAGGTGCAGATAGGGCCAAGCGTCTAGTGACTGAGCAGTCCCTTACCTGTGGGAGGGCCGAGGAAACGCACCTCGCCGCTCTGACTACGCCCCGACCTGGTCCCAGCCTCCTGGAAAGTGTCTGGAAGTGCTGGGAGGTGATTCTGGGACAAAGAAGCCAACAGATGGGCCAGCTCCAGAGAGAGTCCCTGAGGTTTGATGCAGTTGCAGCAGGCCTTCCTGGAGCTGGCAGAGGCTTCCGGAAGGAACATCAAGATCTGGTCTTGTGCTGTCTTATGTCTCTCTTTCCTCTTTTCTTCCTGATTTCCTTCCTTTGGCCTTTCTTTCCTTCTCCTTTCTTCCTTCCTTCCTTCCTCCCCCCTCTCACACACTAGCTTACCCACAATCAGAGAGAGCACCATGTACATAAACATACACACAGAGCATTCCTATCTACCCACCCACAACATACGCAGAGTCATTCATACACATCTCAGAGATATGCCTCGTATGCCTACAGAACACTTTCGAGTTCAGCTATCGAGTTCATAGCCTCTTGGCAAGTCATAGCAGCCCCACGTTACAGGCGAAGAACTTGAGGCTCAGAGAAGTTGAAGAACGCCTCCAAGGTCACAGAGCCGGAAACTGACAGAGTCGGGACCAGCACTCAGGTTGGCCTGGCTCTGTGCTTCAGACACACCTCACTATCCCACCCAATTTTAACTCTCCCCGAAGGGGCTGCACCACTTTCAGTGGGTGGTTGAGAGCACACATTTCCACCTGCCTTCACCAACATTTGATATTTATTATCAACCTTTCTTTTTATTAACCATCTGATGACTTAAGAACAACATGTGACTGTTTTAATTTGCATTCTGGCGGGAGATTTCTCAGATAAAGAAATTTCTGGGCCCTGGCCGGTTGGCTCAGTGGTAGAGCGTCGGCCTGGTGTGCAGAAGTCCCAGGTTCGATTCCTGGCCAGGGCACACAGGAGAAGCGCCCATCTGCTTCTCCACCCCCCCCCTTCCTCTCTGTCTCTCTCTTCCCCTCCCGCAGCGAGGCTCCATTGGAGCAAAGATGGCCCGGGCGCTGGGGATGGCTCCTTGGCCTCTGCCCCAGGTGCTAGAGTGGCTCTGGTCGCAACAGAGAGACACCCCGGAGGGGCAGAGCATCGCCCCCTGGTGGGCGTGCCAGGTGGATCCTGGTCGGGCGCATGCGGGAGTCTGTCTGACTGTCTATCCCCGTTTCCAGCTTCAGAAAAATACAAAAAAAAAAAAAAAAAGAAATTTCTGGGTCCCCGTCTCAGCCATTCTGATCTGAGGCTCAAGAGTCCGTGTGACTTACCACCTTCCCGTGTGGTGCAGTAAGAACCATGAGGACTGTGGCCTGAGGGTGGGTGAGGCCCTGCCCAGCTCTGTTGACCTATGATTCTGGGACTCCTGCCGCCTTCTGGGCCCAGAACATGTTTAGGCTCAGTGTCTACACCCTCTCTGCCACTGCAATGCTGTCTTTTCCAGGAAGGAAGATTTTTAAGACGGTGGCCGTTTACTAACTTGGCTTTTGGAGCCATATTTCAGATGTCACGCTGAAGAAATCCAACCCGTCAGAAAGAAGAAACAAATATCTGCAAAGAATCTACTGTTTTCTGGGCACCATGCTGGGCTCGCTGTGAGCAAGGTCATTTACACCTTAGAACCACCTTGGGAAATGTCCCCATTTCACAGATAAAGCAACAAAAGCTCAGAGGCTTAGTAATTTGCTTAAGATCACACAGCTACAAAGGGACCCCTATCTCAGGCTTGTCTGACTCCAAAAAGGTGCTCTTTTTATGTTCACCTGCCTGCAGATTAGGGTTTCTTAGGAGAGGTAGATGGTAAGTGGCCAGCGCCTCCTTCCCATGGATGCTCAGAGGATTCTGCTCACATTGGCTCCCAGCTCTCACACCCTTCCTGCTGGCATTATGCTCTTGACCCCTGGAGGCTTCTGAAAGGTGCAAGTATTCTATGGACAAAGTATTTTTATTTATTTACTTACTTACTTATTTTTAGGTGAGAGGAGGGAAGTTAGTGAGGCAGACTCCCACATGCGCCGTGACTGGGATCCACTTGACAATGCCCAGCCGGGGCCAATGCTCATGTACTGAGCTATTTTTAGGACCTGAAGCTGATGAATTTCAACGGAGTTATCCTCAGTGCCCAGGACCATACTCAAACCAATCAAGCCACTGGTTGCTGGAGGCAAAGAGGGAGAGAGAAGGGGATGGAGAAGCAGATGGTCGTCTCTCCTGTGTGCCCTGACCAGGAATCAAACCCAGGATGTCCATAAACAAACCACTCTGAGCCACCTCCCAGGGCCTGGAAAGAGTATCATATATAAAGAGTATTGTATTGGCCCTGGCCGGTTGGCTCAGCGGTAGAGCGTCGGCCTGGCGTGCGGGGGACCTGGGTTCGATTCCCGGCCAGGGCACATAGGAGAAGCGCCCATTTGCTTCTCCACCTCCCCCTCCTTCCTCTCTGTCTCTCTCTTCCCCTCCTGCAGCCAAGGCTCCATTGGAGCAAAGATGGCCCGGGCGCTGGGGATGGCTCCTTGGCCTCTGCCCCAGGCGCTAGAGTGGCTCTGGTCGCGGCAGAGTGACCCCCACCCACCCCCTGGAGGGGCAAAGCATCGCCCCCTGGTGGGCAGAGCGTCGCCCCTGGTGGGCGTGCTGGGTGGATCCCGGTTGGGCACATGCAGGAGTCTGTCTGACTGTCTCTCCCCGTTTCCAGCTTCAGAAAAATACAAAAAAATAATAATAATAAAGAGTATTGTATTAGCGTATAATAGATTATTTGATCCAAGCCAGGAGAATCTGTTCCTGAGAGCGCGGCCTGGAGGGGAGACGGACTGGGGGTATGAGAAAGAGAATGGTCAAGTTCTGCCCCTGACCATCCTGCGGTTTCCGGCTTCCAGGATCAGAGTGAAGAAGAAAAGTATTTCAATCAATTGTGCAATTTCTTAAGTTTGTTTTTTTTTATGTGTATATATTCTGGAAAAATTTAAAAGAACAGCATACCAAGTAACCAAGTATCCACTATCTAAAAGTGACCATTCAAAGAATATTTGTCAAATATCTTAAAAACAAAATATACAACGTATTACTCCTCTGAAGATGAAACCACCTTGGTTCTCTGTTCTAGACTTCATTTCCTCCCTACCACACCGCCCTGCAACCTCAGTCATCCGTGTAAGTCATTTTGCCCTAATCCATTTTATCCTCCTATCTGTTAGTAAGCGTTCAATGCATGTATCGTGAACAAATTAAAGTTAAAAATTGAATTTATATAAATGGTATTATACTATATCCATTATTCTGCTCTCTGCTTTTCTCCTCTTTAAGCTGTACCATTGAGAACTCTTTAAAAGTTAAGAATCATGTCTTATTTAATCTCTGCATCCCTGGTGGCTTTGTATATTCTTAACGGTCAATAAATGAGGAAGGAAGGAAGGAAGGAAGGAAGGAAGGAAGGAAGGAAGGAAGGAAGGAAGGAAGGAAGGAAGGAAGGAAGGAAGGAAGGAAAAGGAAAGGAAAGGAAAGGAAAGGAAAGGAAAGGAAAGGAAAGGAAAGGAAAGGAAAGGAAAGGAAAGGAAAGGAAAGGAAAGGAAAGGAAAGGAAAGAGGGAGGGAGGGAGGGAGGGAGGGAGGGAAAGGAAAAGAGGAAGGAAGGAAAGGTCTTTTTGAGTCAAAATGTTTTTGTGTGGCTCCCAATTCAAAGTGAAGGTAATTACACAGTCCTGCTAAGTCCTCCATACGATGATTTCCCTGACTCTGAGAACTGTTCACATCCCATTAGAGCTGCCATCCCTCCATCCTCTGATCTGCTCACTCTCCTGTTCTCCTGGGAAGACCCAGCCATGGCTCTGAGACGTTCCAGGCCACACAGCCGCCTAATGTGCTTAGCTCCAATGGGGCTCAACTCTCGCTGGTCATAAATCAACCAGCCAAGGCTGAAGCTTGCATTATCTCTCAAAAACCCTCAAGGATTTGGGAAATTTGCTGCCAGTTCAAACACTTGTCTTTCCTCCTTTCTCTCTCCCTGTCCCTCTCTGTCTCTGTCATCCACAGAGCACCCTTCTCGATGACTGTCTGTCTCCCTGAGAGTCTTTCTGAGTCTCTCGCTGTCTCTGATGCAGAATTATGACCCTGTTTCCTTTCTTCAGCCCCAGCATCAACCTTCCCACCTTCCTCCCTCCTCTCCCCTGAGTCTAGCTGCAGCCATAGATCCAGGATCCCAGCTGGGCCATAGATCTCTCCATTACTGCTGTTCTCTCCTTCTCACTTTTAAGAATGCTTTTTATGGTGGCTTCTAGCACAAACAGCTGTTGGAGCTTGTTGGGGAAGACCTCTGGGAGCAGATGCTCTGGCAGTCCTTTAGATTCCTCTTTCCTCTGCAATCTGAGGTGGATTTGGGAAGAAATGCATTCATTCCTTAACCCAGTAAACAAATGTTTATTGAGCTTCTATTATCTGCCAGTCACTGAGGTGTATGCTAGGAATAAAGCAGTATATAAATAGAGCTTACAGTCTAATGGGAAAGGCAGCTGTAAATCTAATAGCCATTTATATAATGAATGATGATCAATGCTATAAAAAATGGGTCCACAGTGTTCTAATAAGTTTATGTCTACTGAGTTTATGTAGCTGGCACTATTGTAAGCATTTCACATACACTTATATTAATAAAAACATCCATAACTCTCTTTTCCATGTGATGAAACTGAGGAACAGAGTGGTTAAGATACTTGCTCCTGGGCACACAGCTTGTGAGTGGGAAGGCCAAGATTTCAACATGCCATGGGATTGGGGAAGCAAAAGAGGAAAGCGTCCCCTGAGACTCAGTTTCCTTCCACACATGAATAGAATTTTCTTTCCCATGCTCGCATAGAGTATAGGAGGCAGGAGCAAGACTAGACTACAACCTCTCAAATCTCAGACTAATCCAGTTCCTAAATCAAGTAGGCTGCAATGTGCAAATTGACTCTGTTACTAAAACTATGGAGGCCCTGGCCGGTTGGCTCAGCGGTAGAGCGTCGGCCTAGCGTGCGGAGGACCCGGGTTCGATTCCCGGCCAGGGCACACAGGAGAAGCGCCCATCTGCTTCTCCACCCCTCCGCCGCGCTTTCCTCTCTGTCTCTCTCTTCCCCTCCTGCAGCCAAGGCTCCATTGGAGTAAAGATGGCCCGGGCGCTGGGGATGGCTCTGTGGCCTCTGCCTCAGGCGCTAGAGTGGCTCTGGTCGCAACATGGCGACGCCCAGGATGGGCAGAGCGTCGCCCCATGGTGGGCGTGCCGGGTGGATCCCGGTCGGGCGCATGCGGGAGTCTGTCTGACTGTCTCTCCCTGTTTCCAGCTTCAGAAAAATGAAAACAAAACAAAACAAAAAAAACTATGGAGCCCCATGGGATGTCCTGGGGAAAGTGAAGTGAAGTAGGAGATGGTGGGGAATAGATACCTCCGACTGAGATGGGCAGGTAGGGGTTGAACCCCCTACCCTAGGACATGCTTGGGGATGGTAAACCCCTTGACGGAAGGACCACGTGTGTTCTCTGTCACGTCTCCAGCACTTAATACGATGTCTGGTGCTTAATCATCATTTATTGAAAAATGAATGCATGGATAAGTTGACTTAAATCTAAGTAAATTAAGTGGGGGAAAAAAATAGAACAGATGGAAACTCCATGTGTCTTCCAAGCTAGGGGTTTATAATTCCATAAACTTCATTTCTTTCTATTCTCACTAACACCAGCCCGCAGTGCCAAGACAGTCTGCCAGGTATCTGGGTCAGTTTCTCCCCTTCCCTTTCAATCTGCATATCCAAAATGTTTTTCCTGCTGTTTCATAAAACTCCCTTTTTAATTTCATTTCCAGTTTCTACTGATTCAATTAAGAGCTGAGTTTGATTTAGAAACCTTACCTCTTAAGTCTCTTTTGATAAAGCAGTCCCCAGAGCACACGTTTCTTTCAAGCCTCTTTATGAGTTTAGGAGCTGAGAAAAATGCCGACCACTTTCAGGATAATTACACTGGAGCAGACACATTGTTCCTGGAATCTGTTTCCCAATCTTGAGTAAACAGAGCCTGGTCCTTTTCATGCTCGTGTAATACGTACTGCTTTCTCCTTCATTTTGTTCTCGGTCTGGAGAGCGGCCGAGGGTTATTTAATCTCTGGACCAGAGAAGAGGGACGGACTTGTTTAGGAAAACATCATCTACAGGAGCTTTGGCTACAAGGGGGGCTTTGGCTGGGGGGCTGACTCTGATGATCCTGACACACACAATGGCTTTCTCCGTCCCACGGAGAGGACAGGGAAGCCAGGAACTGCTTGGCAATCTTTGAAAAGAGCGAAGAATCAGATGTAGCCACCAACTCAAGATCCTTTTGGCTGAAACCATCCACTAAAGCAACTTCCACTGTCACATCTTTTTTACAGGTGATGTGTTGGATAAGGACACACATGGGAATCAAGCCAATGGGTTCCTGTCCCAACTCTGCCAATTAAATTCTCTGTGTGACCTGGGACGTGTGACCTAAGCTCTGGTAACATCAGTTTTCCTATCTGTGTAATAGGAATAATAATAGTTTATCTCAAATGCAGTGTCTGGCCCGGAATATATACCTGACAGTTGATGATGACCTGTGACATGTAAGTGTTTTCACATTCATACTCACATGTGATCACATTTTCTTTGCTCACCTATGTCCTTCTGACTCTCAATCTCTATGTTTCTTTATCTGGGGCCATTCCAAAGGAATGTGACTTGTTCTCTGTGACTCCCAGGACAAGGAAGTAGAAGCTACAGGAAGACAGCTTTCAGTTCAAAATAGGGAGATTTATTTTTAAAGGTCAGAGGCATCAAAAAGTGACTGCCTCAGAAAGGGAGTGTTTCCTGTCCCTGGCCGCAGACACCCAGAGAATGGCCGGGATGTGAGCGGAATGGAGAAGTTAGACTTGGTGGCCTTCCAATCCTGAGAGTCTAAGTTTCTCCTATGACCAGGCAGTGCTCCTTCCTGCCAAGTCTCCATCCCCATACTCCTCATTATTTTCCTGGGAAATCCCACGAGGCTTGAGAGTTTTACCTGCCATTTCAGCCCTCACACTCCAGCCTCGTTGACTTAAGAACTGGAGTTCTTTGGGATTCAAGAATCTGGATTCTAGTCCTAGTTCAGCTTTCTATTCTCTAAGTGATCCTCGGGCAAAAAAAATTCTCTAGTTTGTGTCTACCCAGCATCAACTCCCATTCTTTTAGAACAGCTCCTCCATGGCCCTTTGGGAACCAGTCCGCCCCCACTCTCAGTCCAAGTGGCTCTAGTGAGATTGTCTCAACACCAAGGTCAGCCCATGACCCAAATCTAACCAGGGGCTGCTCCAGCTCCCTGGCTACAGTAACTGCCCCAGGAATGGGCCTCTGAGTCAAGTTGGACCAATCAGAATCCAGCCCAAAATTTTGCTAAAACTGTTGAAAAAAGGCTGCTACTAAGCTGGTAACACACAAGCCAGGGTTTTTCTGGGGTTTGCCATCTGGGCAGAGCCTGCCTGAAAATGAAGTCAACACAGAGAAAGGCAAAGCTGAGTGGTGATGGGAACAAACCCTGATGACCTTTACAATGCCTGGCTCCCACAGCACCTGAAGTTAGACACACAGCTAGAGTTTTTCGGTGATGCTAACCAGTGAATTCTGGTTGTGTTTGGCTTTTAAATTTTTGGTCATTGCATTTATGTATTTCTGTGTTTATGTATTTATGTGCATAAACACACAATACATTTGTGTGTTTCTCAAATATATTTGACTTGGACTCCAGCCACCTGCAGTTAATGCTCCAAAAAACACCGATCATAACGTACAACAAAAGGTAAGTCTTGAGCCGTCCTAGTCTCTGTACCAAGATATACCTAGTAAAATCTAGTAAAAACTGTTGTTTAGTGTATCACTCCACAGAGAACCATGAGGGTCATTCCCAGAGCCATCAATACCTAACAAGAGTAAAATTTGGGACTGCTCTCTCTGTCCTAGTCATCTAGACATCTCTTATACTCCATGTATATAACTCCAATCTTTACCACCATTTCCTGGGACTGCCCACCCCCCCCCCTTTTTTATAGTGAATGAAATTATCATTCATCCACCAAATACTGAAAGTACCTACTATATGCCAAATGTTATAACAGATTATGTTTGGATTACAAAGATGTATAAGTTATTAAGAGGCTCACAGTAAAACCAGGAGGCAGTATTTGTAGTGAATGTTATGTAACTAACCCAATGTGCCTGGCATTTTACTGATTTTTTCTTAATCTGACAATAATATTTATTAGTTTCTTTTTGCTCTAACAAACAACCACAAACTTAGTGTTTTAAAAACCACAAATTGGCCCTAGCTGGTTGGCTCAGTGGTAGAGCGTCGGCCTGGCGTGCAGAAGTCCCGGGTTCGATTCCCGGCCAGGGCACACAGGAGAAGCGCCCATCTGCTTCTCCACCCCTCCCCCTCTCCTTCCTCTCTGTCTCTCTCTTCCCCTCCCGCAGCGGAGGCTCCATTGGAGCAAAGATGGCCCGGGCGCTGGGGATGGCTCCTCGGCCTCTGCCCCGGGCGCTAGAGTGGCTCTGGTCGCAACAGAGCGACGCCCCCCCCCCCTGAGGGGCAGAACATCGCCCCCTGGTGGGCAGAGCGTCACCCCCTGGTGGGCGTGCCGGGTATCCCGGTCCGGCGCATGCGGGAGTCTGTCTGTCTCTCCCCGTTTCCGGCTTCAGAAAAATACAGAAAAATAAATAAATAAATAAAATAAAAACCACAAATTTATTTTCTTACAGTTCTGGAGATCAGAAATCTGAAAGGGTTCTCCTGGGCTAAAATCAAGGTGTCAGCAGGGCTTTACTCCTTCTGGAGGCTCCAACTTGCTTTTTCCAACTTCCTAAGATGGCCTGCATTCCTTGGCTCATGGCCCCTTTCTCCATCTTCAGCCAGCTGTTTAGCATTCAATATCTCTCTCTATCACTCTCTCTCCTACCTTCAAGAACTCTTGTGATTATATTAAACCTACCTAGATAATTCAAGATAATCTCCCCGTGTCAAGATCCTTAATAACATCTGCAAAATCTCTTTTGCCAATTAATGTAATGTGGTCATAGTTCCTAAGGATTAGGATATAGGCATCTTTGGGGGACCATTATTCTGCCTACTACAAATAAAAAGAAGTATTCTTATTGTTATCCCCATTTCCAGAGAAAAACCAAGGCTTAGAGAGGTTCAAGTAACCCTTCTGATACCTGGTAAGAGCCAGAGCCTTGATTCACACCCAAGGGATCTCATCCAGAGTGCACACACTTATTCACGGCTTTTCTCCCTGCCAGCCCAAGTAATTTAAAAGTCACACCTGGGCAAGTCGCTTCACTATCCTGTGCCTCAATTTTGTCATCTGCAAAATAAACTAGTAATTATTTTTCCTGAACACTTGAGGTTATGCATGTGGCACTGTTAGCACGGCATCTGGCACAAGGGAGGAGCTCAGAGTGTGGCCACTATTCCCGAAGCTGCTACCCAGGGTGGAAGGGTGCAGGGGCCCGAAGAGACAGACTCAAGGCCCTTGAATGGAGGAGGGGGTCCTGTCCAAGGGGGAGATGCTCGCCTGCGGCTGAGAAGAATGGGGTGTTCAAGGTCAGCTGTGGGGCTCAGGTGGAGGGAAGGCCAGATGCCTTCTGCTGGCTTTCAGAACACAGGTGAGAGGACACCTGGCCGGGGTCAGACACCTGGGGGAGCAAGCCCAGGACCAGAGGAGGCCAAGGCGAGAGGCTGTCTCTGTGGCTGGCAGCAAGAGGAGCAGATAAAAACCCTCCGCTCTCCCCATCCTCACATTCTTAACGATGGGCACGGCAGCCCATCCACTCAAGACCAATTATCGGCCAGGCCCCACTCTGAGAGAATGTGCCCGGGGAGAAATCACACACCCAGTCTCCCGGAACTCTGCTGCCAGGTGTGTCCTGTTGAGCTGGTTTCCTGCAGGGGCCGTCTGACAAGAGAAGGACAGCAGGATTTATCACTGTCCCAACTTGTCCATTTGTCTTCCCTCGGAGGGTCCTGACAGGGGAGTTTCCAGGGACCGAACTGACATGCACTTGAGTTCTTGACAGAGACACATGGCAGTGATTACACGCAACGTTAGGCACGGTTACTGCAAGGCACGGCAGCTCCGAGTCCTCTCTTGAGCGCAGTCTCAAACTGACTCTACAGCCTTTTTTATTTTGCTTCCAACTCCTTTTATAAATTAGGTGTGGGGATGGAGGAAGAGGGGGTGCTCCTCTCTCCTAGAGGTGGAGATGGGGGGTCCCTCTGCTGGCACAGTTGAATAGGGTAGCTGGGCTGATGTTCCTCACCAGCCCGTCTTAGGGTACAGGAGCATTCATTTCTTCCTCAAACATGAGACTCAAACCATGATCTCCCTGGAAAGTGGGCATGGTGACACAGGACAGAGCTTTTCCTGAGATGAAGAGGGTGGAGGAAGAGGACAGAATCACAGAGGTTTCATGACCATCAACTCCAACTCCAGAGCTAAGGTCCAATTTCTCTCCTATCTCAGCCAGCTATTTATCTGGTATTTGCTTGCACCCCTTCATTGACAGAGAGCTCACTACTTCTCAGGGCGGCTTACTCCAATCTTGAGCAGCTTTCCCTCTTAGAAATGTGCTGTCAGTCCACTTTCCCTATCACAGTGTTTCTCCGGAAGTTGCCTCTTGCATGAGGATCATCTGGGGGAACTCCTTAAAATGCAGAACCTTGGGCCCAGCCCCAACCTGGTGAATCCATGTCTGAGTCCGGGGCCTGGGACCTGCACAGCTAAAGATGCCTGACCTGTAAGAAAAGAGTGTGGGCCCCTGAGATGAATTTGCAAGGCTACCCACAAGCAAAGACTACGCAAAGGAAAAGCCAGGAGGAACCCGGAGGACAAACTCCTCCAACTTGTCAAACTCGGCCAAGAGTGGGGCTGATTGTGGAGGAAGCCCCATCAGCTGGGGATGAACTAACCAGGAAATCATAAATAAAAGCTGACACTTACCAAGTACCCAACTGTGCAGGCGCAGTCCTCACAGCTGGATAACCCCTGCGCCGTGCTGGAGCAGGCGTTGAGTGACCTCCAGTCAGCAGGGGGACTGAGGCTGAGAGAGCGACTTGCCCAGGGAAAGCTGTCTGCAAAGCAGCCATGCTGAGGTTTGTAGGATGCCACCCCCCTCATCACCACCTGACAATTTGATGAGAACCCCAAGTCAAAACCTATGCCGGTCCAGGCTTCCCCCTTTATCTCAATGAGCAGACACAAAGTTGCTGTCGTTTAACTGTAGAATCAATCTTTTCTCTAACTCCTAGGAGGAGAGAGATCTCTCTAGGCACTTTTGAGGAGTGCTAGCCAGTCCCCAGGGAGACGGGTCTACTTGGGGATTCCAGGTGATGGTCCTGGCCCTGGGGAACAACACAGGCCCTCAGGGAGCAGTCTTGCTTCCCTGGGCTTCTCACCTCACCTGGTCACTCCTGCAGTCAGGCCCACGGCAAACATTTGCAGGACCTGAGCAAGAATATAAACAGAGGCCCGTGTATCACATGTCTGAATAGCTGGACATTATAAATTAAGGTAGCAAACTATAAAAAATGCATGTTCTACCTTATTATCTTGACAATATTCTTTCACTGTGGCCTGGAAGGCCAAGTTCAGATTTAGAAATGGAAGGGTCTCTTCCTTACAACTTGGCGATGTGGGAGAGCTGGCTCCCAGCCCTGGCTCCTGGCAGGGCCCCCTTTCTCTCCACCCCCAACACTGCCCCACACCCCACAGGCCTCACAGACGTCTGTGTGGACACCCACAGCCTGCACATCCCAGCTCTATCCACATGCCCTGCAAACAGCTATTTCTTGGCCCCCATAGGGCTGGGCAGAGTCATTTGGGGGAACTTTGTCTTGCCCTGCCTGCTCTGGTCATGGCCCCTGTGCAGCTATCTCAGGCCCCTGAATCAATTTGCTGCAGCAGCTAATCACGGAGGCTGGGATGGGAGAGAGCTCAGCCACCTGCATTAGTATGCCACTCAACCGCCCGGGGGCCTGCAGTCCCTGCTCCCAGCCTGGCACCAGGCTTGGCAAAGGAAGCTGGAGGCAGCCCCTCCCACAGCAAATGAAGCAGCAGGCAAGGAAATGAATTATTGAGCTGTTGCTCCAGGCTGCGAATGAGAGAAAAAAAGAGGCAGGAGAGGGGGGTAGAGAACTTATACTTTAGGAAGGGAAGGAGGTCACCTAGATCATGAGATCATATCTGCTAGACACCTCACCTGCAATTTGCCTATTAAATCTTATTGCCTTTGGAGTTTATAAAATACTGTGCTGCGTCTCACTTGGGGATGATAGCAGCTGCAGTCCTACAGGTCAGTGGTCAACAGAGTGCCCATGAGACCAGCAGCATCAGCTTTGCCTGCTGTTAGACATGCAGATTCTCGGACCCCAGTGTGAACCACTGAATCAGAAACTCTGGAGGGGTCTCAGGACTCTGTGTGTAGCAAGCCTCCTAATGATTCTGATGCGCACTGACATTGAGAATCACTGACGTAGGCAGTGCAGGGTCATTGCTTGTTTCAGAGCAGAATACCTATTCCATGAGAGCCATGTGCACAAATATGTATTCATTCAACAAACATTTGTTCAGAGCCAAACACTGTGTAAGGCACTGGGGCTTCAAGATACAGCCTCTGCCCTTGAATTGCTCACAGTGAGCTCAGAAGCAGACAAGGAAACAGGTCACTAGGATGTGACAAATGCTAACACAGGACAGGTGGAGGGTGCCTGTGCTGGAGGAGTGTCAGATAAGACTTCCCAGAGGTGGCCCCGCCTTAGGGACACAGGGGGAAGCAGGCATTATCGGGTGCAGAGGGGAGCGCAGTAATGTGTTCCCGGCGACAAAGACTCTGTCCTTGAAGTTTAGTCAGGCTCCCCTGAGCCCTCTTCTCCACTAAGCCTTCACCCTGGCCCCCATTTTGTCTGTGGTCCACCCAGCCCAGTCTGAACAGAGAATCCTGCAAAATCATCCTCTCATCATTAAAATCTGATCAGATACCTCATCCTTCACTCATGATGTCTAAGCCCTCAGCATGCCTTTGGCAAGAATCCTGTTAAGCCAGTTTAGAAAAAATTTCCTTCCCTTGAAGCTCCTCTGAGTAATTTCCACCATTGGTCCCATTGCTCTGTTCATTGGCCCCGACTCTGCTCATTGGCCCCAACTCTCTGCTCATTGGCCCCGACTCTGCTCATTGGCCCCGACTCTCTGCTCATTGGCCTCATCGCTCTGCTCATTGGCCCTGACTCTCTGCTCATTGGCCCCGACTCTCTGCTCATTGGCCTCATCGCTCTGCTCATTGGCCCCGACTCTCTGCTCATTGGCCCTGACTCTGTTCATTGGCCTCATTACTCTGCTCATTGGCCCCGACTCTGATCATTGGCCCCATCTCTCTGCTCATTGGCTGTGAATCCCCAGCTGTCTCTGTTGTATTGTGAGCTGAGCCCTATCTCTCTCCCCTATTGAATCACCCCTGTCAAAATAGTCTTGAATGGAGTCCTCCTATGGTTTCGCAAGTATCAGAATCAATTTTTCTTTAACACTGGGCAAAGGGGCAGGTGTGCAGAGGCCCAGAGGAAGGAAAGAACATGCCCTGTCCGGCCCAGCCGTTAGTATGGCTCACACGTGAGAGCAGCGCATGGGTGAGGATCAACCAAGGAGGTGGGTCTGGAGCAGTAAACCGGGCTCGGGAGACTCTCTGGGAGTTGAGTTTGTCCTGAAGACAGTGGGGGGCAGGAGTGTAGAGGAGAGTCATGGTTAGGCTTGTGCTCTAGAAAGATCTGTCTGGCCGGCTGCCTCAGGCTGAGTGGGTTGGAGAGCCGAAGCCTGGAGCCCCAAGAGACCAGTGAAGAGATGCTGTGCCCAGGGGAGAAGTGTTGGTGGACAGAGCTGGAGCAGAGCAGGTGGTGGAGGGACGTAGACATCTTTGAGGTCGGCGTGGAGAGGGAGCCGCAGATCAGAATCACCCTAGAGCGTGTTTAAGCATACACTTGCCCGGGTCCTCATCAGAACCCCTGAATCAGAAATGCAAGCATGTGCATGTTTAGAAAGCCTCCCTGGTCATTCAGGTATAGCCAAGGCTAAGAACCACAGAGGTAGGAGGTGAAGAGATGGGGTTCAGTGACAGATTGACAGGGGAGGGCAGGAGTGATGGAGAAGAAGGAACGAGTGTGTGTGTGTGTGTGTGTATGCGTGTGTGTGTGTGTATGTGTGTGTGGTGGGGGGACACCCTGGGAGTCAGTGTGACTCATCAGAGATGCGAGTCACTGTGTCTTCAGAAGGCTAGCCACGAGACTGGACTGGGCAGTCAGCGTCCGAAAGCTTTGTCCTCTTCTTTCTCAGTGCAAAGGAGATGCTGGGTTTTGAGGAGACTAACCATCACATAAATGAACAGTTTGATTAAGGGGGTTGAATTGAAACTCACTCATTCACTACTTGTTCTTTCAAGAAATGTTTAGTGAGCAACTACTATGTGCTGGGTGCTGTACTAGGTGCTGGAGTACTGTGGTGAGCAAAATTGATGATGGTCCCAAGCTAGGGGATGGGGCCAACTCTATACAGAGTACCAACTCCACAAGTGTGCCAAGTGCCCTGAAGGAAAATGCTTTGAAAACACATAACAGGGGGTGTGACTCACACTGGGAGGCCTGGAAGTCTTCCCTAAGACAGTATCACCTGACCAGAGGTGCAAAGGATGAGTGAGAATTAGCTAGGCTGAAAGGGAGGAGGGTGCTACAGGCAGAAGGACAGCATGCACCGAGACCCACCCGAGGGACCTGAGGCAGGTGGCCTTTATCCTCACCGCTTGGGCTCTTCACGGGTATGCAAGCCCAGATTCTCCAGTCTGTGGGAGAAGCCTCCCCAAGCAGCAGCCGCTAAGACCCCTTTCCTGGAAAGCCCACCTGGGAACTGGCGCTAGCAGATTATCCCAGGTTTCCTATAAGAGGGAGATGGCCAGAGGTCCTTGTGGTGGTCCACGTTCCACAGTGGCCTCCCACAGGCTGGCGGGACAGGCCCAGGTGTATGAGCCGAGACAACCTTGCTGCGAGGTCATCCGCTGTCTCCGCAGCAACGGGTAGTGCTCCCAGACAGCTTCTCTGGAGCATTCCTCTTCAATTTCCATTTTACAGCCCCTGCTCCCCCCTCAGCAGGAGGCTGCATCTCCAAAGAAGTCAGGCTGACACTGCAGGCTGCAATTACCTGCCACGGCCTGCTGAGAGTCCCGGGTCATCTCCCATCTTTGGAGCTGATATATCTCTGCACTTATCCTACTGTATAGATACTCATCAGTCACCGGCTGCACGCCCATCACAGAGCTGAGTGCCACAGTGCACAGGGATGGAGAAGAAGAAAATTCGGGATGGCCTTTTCACCACTCAACCTGTAGGTGACTCCCCATAACCAATCTACAAATGTGTGTAGGGTAGGAACAAGGAGTTGAGGTTGGTGAGTGTGGCTTAAAGTCCCAAAAGTACCCTCGGGGTGATTACTGTAGAGCACCAGGCACTGACTGAACTTTTCTGGCTTGAGTATCTCCATTTCTGCCACATCCAGGGTTCTACCCCTTCCCAACCCATTTTCACCCTCAGTCTCTATCCTAGACTTTTCAGTTAAACAAAGTAGTAAATTTCTTTCATTCTTTTCCTTTCCCCTTTTTATTTGTGTACTGCCCTAATTTCTCTTAAGCTGTATCTTTTTTTTCTTCTTCTTCTTATCTGATTTTATTTATTCATTATAGAGAGGGGAGAGAGAGAGAGAGAGAGAGAAAGGGGGAGGAGCAGAAAGCATCAACCCCCACATGTGCCTTGACCAGGCAAGCCCAGGGCCCCGAACCGGCAACCTCAGCGCTTCCAGGTCCACACCCCATCCACTGCGCCAACACAGGTCAGGCTCTTTTTTTTTTTTTAGAACAAACCTTGAACATTGTTTATCTTCAAGAATTTCTGTCTATGTCCCCCTTTTTTTTTTTTTCTTAGCAAACTCCTACACATCCTTCAGGACCCAAAACATCCCCACCCATGTGACCTCTCCCACGTGTCCCTCAGCAGAATTAGAAGTTTCCTCCTCTGGGCACTCATGGCCACCTGTCCACTATTCCAGTAAAATGCTTAACTGTGTCGTATGAAGTTTCTGAAAATTTATTCGTGCAGATCCCTGTGTTTACATACTTGTTCATCTGTGAGACTTCAGCGCATGGAAAGGGACTGACACACAGTGTGTGTCCGAGGACTGAGGGAATGAGTGAATTATAACCTGCCTCTTCCCGCTGTGACATCAGCCCTTCTTTGGGTTGCCCAGAAGAGAAGGAAACTGATTTGTCAGTCTACATAGAGCAGACTGACAGTAGTGGTGTGAAGCCCACCGCATCAGCTCTGGGTGGTGTGATCTATTTACCAAGCTAAGGAGATACTAAACAATGATTGCAGTTTTAATGCTTTTATATATAGTACTTACTCTGCCTCACTGCTCATCCCTCTTGTACTTCCTCTGGAGGCCACACAATGCAGTAGATGTGGAGGGGGAGACCTGGGTTCTAGTCCCCCCCCCCCTCAGGTTACTCTATGAATTTGTGGAGTCTCTACATCCTCATGACGGGCCTGGGCCAGACCAGGAGTTCAAACTCCCAACACCCACAATGACAGCGCGGCCTCAGTGGCCACTCAGCTCCAGCTTCTTTTGCGGGAAAACAGACCCAGTGTCGCCAGATCTTGCCATTTTTAAAAGACGCTGGGAATGGAGTCTTTATATAAAATACTTGCTTTGAGAAAATACCGTGTGGGCCTAGGCTGTGAAGAATCAAAGACTCTCATCTATTGCTGGTAAGAGTACAAAAGGATCCTACCCGTCTGGGAGGGAATTAGGCAATATCTTTCCAAATAAAGGAGTGGTTACGCTTTGATCCAGCCAATCCTAGCTTCTAGGAATTTCCCTTGTAAGACTCACCTCCAAATCACTGCAGAACAAGATATGCACGAGGTTGCTCATTATAGCATGATTTTAATAGCCCCAAATTGAAAATAACTCCAATGTCCACCCAAAGGGGACTGTTTGAACATTGGTGTATTCACACCATAGAGTACTTTGTGGCTGGAAAAAGGAATGGACAATCTCCACATGTGTTTATATGGACTGATCTCCAGGCTCGCTTGTATGATGAAAGCAAAGGGCAGCACAGTGTACAGAATGTGCACTTCAAACTCAAGTCCACCAGCTGAGAACAGAGGCGATGTGCAAAGCCCACCGCATTAGCTCTCTCTGCACTGCAGGCAAGTGTCAGCAGAGCTCCTAACGTGTATGTGTGTGTGTGTGTGTGTGCACATGTGTTTGAGCCAGCGTGTTCAGGCCTCCTACCATAAGTGGCAGGGACTTGTTTACTGTGGACCCCCCGCAGGGGCAAGCACTGCCCAGAGGGCCATTGGCAAACCCAGTTCCTCATTAGAACAGACTGGCTGAGTGACGCTAGTGTAACTTTGCAGAAAGAGTGTTGGACTTGGATTCCAACAGCATTAGGTTCTAATACCAGATCTGCCCCTAATGGTCGTGAGGAACTTTCCTCTTCCTCCCACTTATTACAATTGTTATCTGTGTTCACTCTAATAATGCCTTTTCCACCACTAGACCGTGAGTTCTGTGAGACTGGATGATCCGTTTACCCACCACTGAATTTAGCACTTCCCATGGTGACTGGCATGTGGTAGGTTCTTAATATCTCTTGCATGAATGACTAAAATGAATAAATGAGCAGTGTCTATAAAGAACTTAACATCATGCCTAGACATGGTTAAGTGTTCAATGACAGCCAGTAGCTGTTTACTTAATGTTACAATGATGGTGATTACAAGTTGTATGACTTAGACCAATTAATGAAACCCCTGAGCCTTGACTTCCTGATTGGTATTATAGATGCAATAATACCTATTTTCCGGTGGTGTTGTGAACATTAATGAGATAACATATGCAAATCACTCAGTAGTTATTATTAAAGAGAAATAGTATAACATAATAATCGAAGAAGCAGACAGATCCCTTGATTGATGTTAAAATGTGAAGAGCATTGCATGGAGAGGCTCGGCCCCGCCCCGTCCTCTGTCCTCTTGTGAAGGGTAGTCATCCGTCCTGCAGCAAGTGCTGGTTGACCAGATACTCCGCGCTGGGAACCACACCAAGAGTAACATGAAAAAAAATGAGCAATTAGTAAGTATGAGCTCCTTTTCGGGGTGACGAAAATGTTCTAAAATTATGTGGTGGTTGCACACAACTCTGTGAATATACTAAGAACCACTGACTTGTACACTTTAAGTGGGTGGATGAACTGTATGCCATGTAAATTATATCTCAATAAGGTTGCTATTGTTAAAAAAAGGACAAGAACAACAGACCTGTGACTACCACTTCCTACCTGTGTGACTTTGGGCAAGTCACTTCACCCCTCTGCCTTCAGTTTTCTGTTCTGGAATAGTAATAATAAAACCTACCTCATAGGGTTTTGGAGAGGACTAAAAAAGAAATGTTGGAAAAGTGCTAGTTTAGAGTTTGGTATGTGATAAGAGCTCCGTTAACGTTAGCTAACATCATCACCATCGTCATCTTTATCAACAGTGGGGGGAGGGGCGGGCAGGAAGGAGTCCGGGAAGAAGTGAGGGAGGAGGGGATGATATCTACGTTGGGTGAGAACCATCCCCATTGAAGGATGAGAAGAGTAGCCCCGAAAGGGGGAACAGCATGAGCAAAGGTATGGGGGTGAGAAACGGCATGCTCAAGATTAGGACCCACCAGCCATTTTGCACAAAGTACAGGCCGGCAACTTGAACTTTATTGTGAAGACAATGGGGAGGCGACCAACAGAAAGCAACATGGCAAGTTGGCGTACCAGAATAATCACTACAGTGGGGACGATGAATTTTAAGAGATGAAGAACCAAAGTGGCAGAGGAGTTGGGAGACTATTGCAGCAATGCGAGTGAGAGATGATGAAGGCTTGAACTTGGATCAGGGTACCTTGATCATAAGGGACAGAGACTCACTCCTAACTCTGAGCATCTCTGCTCCATTGTCTCCTCCTGACTGATGCACTTCTTGTCTTACTTACGGCTCTGCTTTCCCCTGACAGCTCCCTGTGGGTGGCCCAAGAGTAATCATCACCCTGATCCTCCCTTTAGGGATCACCACCGGCTGCCTTCTTCCCTCTGGGCCACTTGAACCCAATTTGAGGCAGGAGCTGAGTGGCTCCACCCATTTTTCTGATCCAGCTCGGGCAAATCATAGGCCAAGGACCAGCCTACAGTGTGAGTGGGGCTGGTCCACAAGGCAGACAATCGGCCCTTTGAGCTAGCAGGGCTCTGCTAAGGGACTCTTCTTGCAGGCCCCTGAAATACATCTCCCATAGTGGACCTAACGGCAAGGGGTACATTTTAAATTTATTAGGCAATAAAATCAGCATCGTTGGGTAATTGTTTGGATATAGGAGTGAGTTGGAGTGGAGATGACGTCCAGGGTTGGCTTGGTGACTGGTGATCGCTCAGCTCCCCTGACCTCGAGGCTGGTGCTGTTCTCAGGTTCGCAGGAAGCTTCTCTACACTTAATTCAGCCAGTGTCTCGGCAGAAAACGGGTGGCTCTCCCACACTGGGAAACTTGAGGCGAGTTCAGTAAGAGGACAACAGAAGGTATAGGATAACCACAAGGGATAGCGCAGTACCGTAGAACCATAGGGCTAGGAACAGCAGTGCGCTGTCCAGCGCTAGGCCGGCGAAGGGTGGGGACAGGGCAGTCCTCAGAATCCAGCAAGGGAGGCCCGCTGCGCGCAGCCAGCATGGTTACAGGACGCTGGGGAAAGCAACACGCTGTCCTGGCTCCCCAGGCACTAACCCCACAGGAAGACACTGATGTGTTCCTTACGGCTGCCCTGGGGGGGGAAGGGGAATCTCCAGAGGAGAAAAGATAAGACGACCAGTGCACTCCTCGTGGCGGGTTTATAGCCAACCCGCTCAGCAATCCCAGCCGGAAGGGGCCACACACTTCCTGATAGCCTCAACCTAAAAACCATTGTTCTAATTTGCTTGGCTAGGTCAAGTATCCATCCTCCGGGGAGCCACTGTGGCAGAAAGGGAGAGCATGCTCTGATTGGCTAAGCCAGAAGCTGCAGGTGGAGTCAGCTCTGATCCAACCTCCCACCTGAGGTGGGGGAAGGTAAATCCCCGAGAAAATCAGGGTGTTGTTAACTGATCAGGTAAAAAGAATAGACGTCCACTACTGCCCATTCAGGACTCTTCAAAGACTTTTAAGTGGGGGTTCATAGTTCTTGCTTGATTGAGGGAGGAACCAGAATATAATGTGAATGAGTGAACCCAGCCACAAGGGATAGAGCTGTCCCCTCCACTAGCAGGGATGAATCTTAACATTCTGTGGCTTCAACCAGCAAGTTGTTAGCCAACAAGTTCAGCCTTCTCATCAAGTATGAAGACCCCTTGTTGCCAGTAGAGACCACCAAGCCTTGCTTTCTGAATCCACTCCTAGCAGTTAGATCTAGGTGAGACTTCTCTACATCCAAGGAAGTTTGCTGGAAGGTGCCACCTAGTGGAACATCAGATGACCAGCCGCTTAGAAAAACAAACAAACAGAAAAAAACCTTAGGAAGGTTTGGCACCCGAAAAGCCACTGAGCAATGGTTTTCATACCCAATTGGAGGTGGAATCACCTGAGGATGGTCAAGTCCTTCCCCCAGAGGTTCTGACTTGATTGGTCTGGGCTTCAGGCTGGGCATCCAGAGTTTTAAAAGGTCCCCAGGTAATTCTATGAGCAGTCAAGGGTGAGACGACTGGATTATAGCGCTCCTAACCCTTTATTTTACAGAGGAGCCCACAGATGGAAGTCACTTCTCCAAGAGTCTCAGACTCTCAGGCAGCCCTGCACCCCACCACCTCTCTATTTGTGTCTTCATACGTTTTTCCTTTGTGAAAAAAATGAAAAGTAATTAAACAGGAGGCACTCTCATTCCCCAAGCCCGGATATTTATTTTAGCGGCAGTGCCCAGAGGAAGATGGCCCCCTGTACACATGATATTTGCATCCGACCCTTCTGACTAATTCTCTATTTGAGATGTACCCACCCGATGACATAGTTTATTTACTCTTTGAGATTTATGGCCTTCTCTGTTTGCTCTTTCAAAATGTATCCTACTCAAGGCACTTTCCACGTCCACTGTCTTGATTCAATAGCAGTCCCTTATAGTTGGCAGGATTGGTTTTAATTGGCACCTCACTGTGGAAATGACAAAGTAGACGCCAAGTGAGAGACAGGCAATTTTCTGTCTAGAGGTCATTTCAAATAGGCGTCCTGCAAACCCTTTCTTCTTATTCAAACTAAGAGCCGAAATGCTGCTAAACGCGCACACTGGACTGAACCACCTGACTGGTATTCTATGTCTGGCTCCCCTTCTCCCATCCTGTCTTGCAAGATGGAGTCTCAGAATTTTAGAATTAAAAAAGACCACAAAGAGCATCTGGTCCAACTGTTTTATTTAATGCAGCCATATTCTACATTTATTTACATATTATTTATAACATCTCCAGTTCCTGCTAACATATACACTCATGGGCCCAGACATGACAGACCCGATGCCCAGAGTAGCTGAGCAACCTGTCTGGAGCCACACAGGAAGTTAGGGGCAAAGCGGGACTGATCAAGGCTGATCAGATCCAGGCGGGGAAATCTCAGATGCTTCCTTCTTCTTTCTTCCTCTGTATTAGAACTTTGACACTTGAAATATGATGAACCTGGTAGAGATAGTGACTTGGGTCATTCATTGTCACCAGTGGTAATGTATCCTGAGTGCAGGTTTTAAAGAAGTGAGTGCTTGCTTGCTTGATTGGTTCATTATTCATCTTTCATATGTTTGCTGAGAATGTATTTCGGGCCAGGTACTGTACTAGGCATTGAGGACATGTTGGGGGAGGGCAGGGAGATGCTCTCTGTCATTAAGGGGCTTACTGTCCAGTGGAGGAGACAGGTATCATTCATCTAGTCACCATCAACACTGTGACTGTTAAGGAAAGGCATGGCTAAGAGGTCACAGAACTGGGAGCTTAGTCTTTTCAGGGAGACACAGCAGGCCACTCTGACAATGTGTGACCACCTTTGCAGAAGGGTCTCCAAGCAGAGGGGCTAGAGGCTGGCAGCAAACACAGAAGCCCAACACCAATAGCCTTCTCAGGCTTTGCTTAGGGTTAGGCAGACCTTCTCTCGCCACCCTGGAAATTACATCATCGCAGAGTCACAATCATCCCCATTTCACAGATGAGGAAGCTGGGACTCAGAGCAGCGAAGGCGTTTGGCCAAGGTTAGAGTGTTAAAGGTCATGGACACGCAGACCAACACCTCCTGACTCACTGATCTGTTCTACTCTTCCATCCCCTCGGCTTTGGACTAGGCCAGACCAGCCTGGGGTACAGCCCTTGACAAGTGGGGTCAGCAGCAAAGGACCCTAAGCAAACTAAGGTGAGGACATCTAGGAGGAAAGGCTTTCATGTCCTCATCAGGAACACTGAAGGCCTGCGCCTGTCACCTGTTGCCTCACTTCTAGCTGACCCTTCTTGCTGAAGTATGTCTCAGAGGATACTAAAAGATACGCCCGTTACTGATGACAGGAGGGACAACTGAAGAGCTCACTAAAAGAGACAGAAAAAAATAGAAAGATGGGAAGATGGGGAAAGACAGGAGATAATCCTCATTCATTAAATGTATGTATTGAACCCTTTATGGGTACCAGAAATACAAGTAAATAAGCAAATATGTAAGATTTTGGCCAAGAGGAATATGCATTATGAGCAATATACAGCAAGATGTCAAGTATGGAAAATACTGTATGATTTCACTAATAAGTGGAATCTAGCCTGACCTGTGGTGGCGCAGTAAATAAAGCCTCTACCTGGAATGCTGAGGTCGAGATTCACAACCCCGGGCTTGACCGGTCTGGGCACATACAGGAAACAAGTACAAATTGATGCTTCCTCCCCCTCCCCCTCTTTTTCTCTCTCCCTCCTCTCCCTAAAATCAATAACTAAAATCTTTAAAAATAGATATTGAAGGGAACACAGTGTAAAATATGATTATCTAACCACTAAGATGTATACCTGAAACCAGTACAAAATAAAACTGAAAGAACACGAAAGTATGGAGAGATCACCAGGTGGCGATCAGGGAGGGTCCTTGGGAGGAGGTGACATTTAAGCTGAGATATGGAATCTAAGAGGGAGGGAGCAACAGTGGGAAAGATCCGGTGAAACAGCATTCCTGGCTGAGACGAGCTCGATTCAAAGGCCTGGGGGCTGGACTGAACGTAGTGCAGTCAAGGACCAGGCAGTTCATGTGCCCGACCTGGAGTGAGTGACGGACGGCCGACAGATGAGGTTGGGGAGGCCCAGGCCGCAGCCACAGGTGTTTGCTGTGCCACTGAAATCCTGTTCATCCCTCCTCGGCGTTCCTACTGGTGTCTGACTCTTCGTTTTGGCCACAGTTACTAGTTTCATTAGGCCAGCATCTGCAGTATGCCCTCATGCATATTATCTCATTTAATGCCACAGTAGGCCTAGGACAGCTCAGTCTGAAAGTAACATTTCTTGTTTAATTCAATCAATGACCAGATCAGTTTTCCCAGAAAAACAGCCAGAGCTAATGGGCTGTCTACACCCCATGTCTCAAATGGAAGTGTCTCAGTGAATGGAATAAAGCCCCAAGAGTTTCGTCCGCCTAACAGCCCACACTGTAGAAGGAGATCAAAGAGACCAGGATTAAAGCTGGGTTAATGGGTTAGAGTTTCCATTGAGGGCTCACCAGGCTGGTGTGTAGCTTTGATTAAGGAGTCACTCAGTAAGACACAAGAAAAAGCTCAAATCCAATTTTGCACAGAATCCTCTCGGGAGCTGGCAGAAGGGAAGGAGAGGAGAGAGACAGTGAAGATTTTTCTGTGCATGATCTCAGTTGCTATACTTCACTCAGCCACTAATTTACTGAGCATCTATTGTGTTCCAGGCCTGGGAGGGGCCACAGCTTAGCTTCTTATAGTTACGAGCAGGAGTGTGAGTTGAAATCCATGAGCCCTGGTTTAGCTCCTGCTCCTTTGGTCCAGGGAGAGGGGTCATCTTTTTTGTAATTTCCTCTGCCTGGAAGGAGCATGGGTTTTCTGATTTAAAAAAGAAGTATGTGCTAGGAGAGACAGGACATACTGTGCAGGACAGTAAAATACAAAGTTCCCCCTTATTTGGAGCTCACAATCTACAGAAGACCAAAAATGATACCTATTCTGAAGAAATACCAAACAAATGGTGCTGATGGGGGTGATCTTTGATATTTCAGATCAGCTGGTCAGGGAAGCTCTCTCTGAGGCAGGGTAGTTGATTTAGTTCCTGAGAACTGGGAGGGAGAGAACCAGGCAACGGTTTAGGTTTAGAGGAAGAGATTTCTAGACAATGGTACAGCAAATCTACAAAGGCCCTGAGGCCATCTTCAACTCGGTTCATTTGAGGAATATAGCAAGAAGAGAAATGTAAGTAGAAGGGAAGTCAGGTCAGCTCATGTAGGGCTCATGGGCTGTGGGGAGGATTCTTATAGATTATTGGAACATAAAGGGAAGTCACAGGTGAGTTCCGAGAGCGGAATGAGCCCCCTATTTGTAAAAGGATCATCCTTGCTACTCTATATCTAGCATGTGCTCCTGATGTGGAGGCACATAAAAAAAACTGCAACATTATCTTTCCCTCTAGGAACTTTCACTTTCGTCAGAGACGGGATGGAAATTCAATTACATGTCAACTGAAGTATTAAAACAACAGGACTATTTATAACAGCATTATTCTCAATAGCCAAAAGGTGTAAATAATCAGAATATCCATGGATGGATAAATAGATAAACAAAATGTGGTATTACATTTTGTAATGAAAAACACTACAATGGAATGCTTTTCAATATTATTCAGTCTTAAAAAGGAATGGAATTCTGATACTTGCTACAGTATGGATAAGCCTTGAAAACGTTATGCTAAGTGAAATAAGCCAAACAGAAAATGGTAAATATTCTATGATTCCATTTATATGAAATACCTAGAATGGTCAAATTCATAAAGACAGAAAGTAGAATGATGGTTACCAGGATTTGAGAGGAGAGGAGATTGGGAAGTTAGTGTTTAATAGGGACAGAGTTTCAGTTTAAGAAGATGAAAAAGTTCTGGAGGTGGATAGTGGTGATGGTTGCACAACAATGTGAATGTACTTAATGCCAATGAATGGTTAAAATGGTAAATTTTATATTCTTTATATTCTACCACAACAAACATATATATATTTAAAAGCATAGGGTAAGGATCTAGGGGTAGAAGAGTGGGCAGTCTAGGCAGAGAGAATAGCAAGTACAAAGGCCCAGGGGTGGGAATGTGGCTGGTGTTCTGTGATGAAACTTACCAAGGCGGCCAATGGGTTGGGGCATAATGAATCGGGTGAGTACTATTCATCTATAGCCTTGTATGATCTTATAGCTCTTTATAGAAATCTAGTGGGAGATGGGAAGCTGCAGGAAAGATTCGAGCAGAGGGGTGATGCTAACTGACCTTTGTCAAAGCAGGATCATTCCGGCTTCTGCTTTATTCACTCTGAGTCTTATTTGCAAATGATAATTAAAGCATTTCTCTCACAGGGTAACCATGAGCATAAAAAGAGGTAATACATGTCAAGGGTTTAACATGGTGCCTGACATAGCATTCAGTAAAAGGTAAGCATTACTGTGACAGAAATCCAAAGAAAGACAGATGCCCCCTGAGGAGTTTTGGAGGACTTCACGGAGAAGATGGTAGTTCAGCTAGACATAGAAAGATGTATGATGTCCGCTGATATCGATGGCAGAAAAAAGAGGGTTTTCTGGGTGGAAGGACCTAAGTTTTCAAGAAAACAGCCAGCAACTGGTCAGGGCAGTGAGGAGAGATTGTTTGATCAGCTCTGGCAAGTCACAGTGAGGAGTCTGGACTAGAGCCTAGGTGATGGGAGCTTGGAAGGTTTTGTAGCAAATGTTAAGATCTATGAGCTTTGATTTCAGAAAACGGAACTCCTATCCCTCAGCCTGGAGCTAAGATCTGGAAGTAGAAGTCAAGACATTGGTCCAGGGCTGGGGGCTGCTAGGCAGCTGCTGGCCTGGAGTTGGAGAGAATCAGGAGGACGCCTGTGGGGGTGGAAAAGGGGAAGGCCACCGCGAGGACGCACGCGGTCCCTGGGCATCAGACAGGAAGCAACTCCCTGAAGAGTGCTGAGGAGCCACAGGTGTCACCATCCAGCTCCGTGGCCCTTCGCAGTGCCCCGACGGCCAGACTTCCTTGGAGCCCTCACCCCGGTCACAGACACATTCCATCATCTAATACGATTCGGTATTCAGTGTTTCAGCTCCCACACGTCATGGCTTGAGACTGTTTTCATTTCATTCCTGTGCCTGGCAGTGTCTGGTTCACAGTAGGCGTTCACGAACGAGAGTAAGAAGTTTCAAGTAAAGGCTCTGTGAGCTGATTGCTAGAAGTACACATGGGACTTGAGGGCATTCCAACTCCAAGGAGGTTGGCCTTGCGTGAGAAAAGGTCCTACAGACAGGCTCTGGTCACCTGACCGCAGGTTTGCAGGGACAGCAGACGGGTGGCAGGCGGGCACAGACTCCACAGTTTACACAAGGCGTTCACCCCAGGAACTCCGTCAGGAAGGAAACGAGGGTCCGCCGGCAGAACAGTGCGCGTGGAGCGCCGCTGTGCCCATTTCACAGGTGTGGCCGGGAAATAGAGTCCTCGGCGTCACAGTAGGTCCGCAGGTTCCCGGGGCCGAGCCAAGGTGGGTGGGAAGCCGCAGCGCCAGGGCTGCAGGCGCGGAGCGTCCGGCCCGGCTCCCGCACTATCTGCAGATCCCCGGGGAGCTCGCGAACTGTCGCCCGATCTCCGGAGCAGAGCTTGCCGGGCGGGGCTGCGGGAGCCCCGGGCGCGCCCCAACGCGCGGAGACGCACGGGTGTCCAGACCGCACCGGTTAGCGCCCAACTCGCCAACTCCTCGACTTTCGCAAAGCTCCCGCGGGCGGGGTGCCGCCGAGGAGCGGGCCGCACCATCGCGGCCCGAGAGGGGGAAGCGGTCCTTCCCCGGGCCCCCGCCGCGCCCGGGCGGGCCAGGAAGAGCCCGAGAAGCCTGTGGCTCGCCGCGGACAGCTCTCGGCAGCCGAGCCGCAGGAGGGCGGCGCCGGGCGAGCGGCTCGCCAGGGCTCGGGGGGCGGCGGCGGCGGCGGCGATCCCCCCGTGGCGGCGGCGCGGTGGCCGAGCTCGGCTCCCCGGCTTGGCGAGCAGCGGAAGTGCCGCGGAGTTGGAGCGGGGCCGGCGCCGCGGCCGCTTCTCGTCCCCGAGCTGCTGCCGCCGCCGGGTGGACGGGCGGACGCCGGAGCTGGGGGCCGCGCGGAGGGACCGGCGGACGCGGCGGGGCTGACCGGCCCCGATGAGGCGGAAGGAGAAGCGGCTTCTGCAGGCGGTGGCGCTGGTGCTGGCGGCCCTGGTCCTTTTGCCCAACGTGGGGCTCTGGGCGCTGTACCGCGAACGGCAGCCCGACGGCACCCCCGGGGGACCTGGGGCGGCGGTGGCTCCGGCGGCCGGACAGGTGAGTCCCCCAGTTGTCATGGGGTAGGGAACACTTTCTCCCCACATTTACTTCTGGGTTTTGGTTCCTTCCTTCGTCTTCCCCTGCCTTCTCAGAGTCAGCGCCAGAGATTCTTCTGCTCTTTCCATTTTTTTCGATGGGAAATTGAGGTTTAGAGAAGGACAGGGACTTGTCCAGGGCCCCACGCCCAGCAGGGACAGAACCAGAACTAGAAACCAGGGCTCTTGGTGCTCAGTCTGGAATCTTGTTTCTTACCGTAGGTTACCATCCTTATTTCTGTCCGTGTCTGGGAATGCCCTCACCCCTTCCAGCATCTCTCTTTTGGAAGATCCTGTCTGCATACCCGTATCCCAAGATAACTCCTGGAGATCCCAGGACTTCCTTTTGGTGTCCAGGTCTTTTCTGCTCCCCCCCCCCCCCCCACCTGCTGATCCCGATGTTCCCTACTCAGGTCAGCCCCTTTCCTGTTTTCCCACCTGCCCGAGACACCTGGGCCTCCGCTTCTCCCCACTTGTTCCTCCTCCCTCCTTCCAAGCCTCATTTCTTTCCCAGATTCTGTAGGTTCCTTGGAGGATGCAAAGATCATGCTCCGCTTGGAGCTTCAGGACCTAGGGGGTGAGGAAGGAAGGAGGTAAACCCCTGGTCCTTGAGGGGCTTGCTGCCTTTGACCTTCTGGGGGTCCAGAAGTGGGGGCTCTGGTGGAGGGATCCCTCAGATTCCCCAGAGACTCTTTGTGCGCAGTGTCTTGAAGATGGGCTATCATATGCCTTCCTCGTCCCTTCTCAGAGTACTCGTGACCCCTCTGAACTTGTCCTGTCTAATTAGGTGTGGTGTTTCTTGCAGCAAAAACTAGGATCTTAATTGTTTCTGCCTCCTCAGAACTCCCCTACGTAGACGTGTGTGTTCGTGTGCGGTGTGTCACGCACGCATATAGATTGAGAGCAGAAGCTCTCCCAGCCCCTGGCTCGGTAGGTGCCAGTGAGCGTATGCCTGCTTGAGCTCTTTCACAGAGTGGGACATCCAGGTTTGGTATGGGGCTTCCTTGTTCACGTGGAAAGTGGATAATTTGTACACCAGGGTCAAATGCAACTGATTGTTGGCAGGATGAATGAAGAAGCTGACTTTTAAAGCTGATGGTTTTCCTGTCTCTTCCCATCTAGGCAGTGTGGCATCTTGAGCACAGAGGGCTCTTTGGGACAGGGCTGACCAATTCTGAGTGTAGCCTGTCGCTTGGTAATTGCTGCAAACCATCCTGAGGGGCCTGGTTGATCTCTGGTAGAGCTTACTGTTGGGGCATGGAGGGCCCTAACTCCTTGCCTAAATTCTGGTTCAAACCCTGTCAGCTTAACTTAAACCCCTCTCCCTTAGATCTGCATTCATATAGGCTTTTCCTCCAGGAAAGACCTCTTCTGTTCCCATCCTCTGCCAGCATCAGAGTTAGGAGGTCAGGGTTCTGTCCTCTGCCCTACCATTAACTTACTGTGTATGTCTTCGATTACCTCTCAGGTTCCTCTCTGAGCCTCCCTTTCTCCTTATGTAAAATGTGGTTATTGGTCCAGCCCCACCATTCTGTGATACCATCAGTGAATCAATAAGAAGGGCACTGACCCCTTTTTTCCTGGGTCAGCAGCCCCTGTAGCATCCCTAGCTGCAGGGGCGCCATTCTGGACACAGCCAGTACGTATCAAGGGGAAGAGTGTCCTGCCCAAGTGCAAACTCTCCATTGGAATAGCTCTAGCCAGTTCTAAAATAGCTCCTAACATTCTGCCTCTGCCTGGAGAAAGCCCTCGTATTTCATCCGCTGTGGATGCCAGAGATGTCCTGATTCTCATTTTCTATAGACCCAGATGTGTAGAGAGAAGGTCAAGGTTAACTGCCAGTTTGGCCTGAGCTTTCAAAGTAAATTACTCACTTGTGCAAGAGGGAATTGATGGAGCCTTTTGGGCAGAGAGAGAGGGAAGCAACAGCTGGGCGCTGCTCAGAGCCCTTAACTAAAATGGACAGATAGGCACATCTGGGAAGGTCTAATTCTTGTTCATTTCTTGTGCTCTGCAACATCACCAAGAGGAGGAGGAAGAGGTGGTTAATGGGGTTTGGTGGTGGTGGTAAGGGTGTCCAACTGATTATCCTTGCTTTAAAAAACAATCTCTGCTTCCTGGGAGCAGCAGAATGGAGCTATTTCCCCAATGATCAGCTCTGCTAGGTGCTATAGGATTCTGCATTCATGTGCTGCCTTTCAGGAACACTGCCAAATTTCCACACAGTCCCCTATTTGTTCCACTCGCCTGCAGATGCACAGCGCTGGGCTTGGCCCCGGGTCCCGTGTTTGAATGTCAGCTGGCCTTGAGGGAAGAGGCTGACCTCTTACAGCGAGGGTGTTCCATCCCTCATCCCAGTGTGCTGGAATTTGCACGGAACACATCAGGCCGCTGTCTGGGAAAACTGGCATCTTGAGCACACAGAACTTCTTTCGACAAGGCTGACCAGTTCTGAGCTCAGCCTGTCACTCTCGTAATTGTTGAGAATTATCCCAGAGCCCCTCGTTGATCTTTCCAGTAGAAATAACTGCAGAGGCTCTGGAGGGAAGTCTGACAGGACTTGATCCAAATGGAAAATAGTATATTCCTGTGGGGGCGAGAGAAGTTTCTTTGAGGGTGACAAATGCACTGTTTGCGCAGTCCATTAACTCCTTGATTTCTCCACTGGATTGAAGAATACAGAGTTTTAAATTAAGAGCATTTATCACCTGCTAGAACTTAAATCTACATAACTATCACCCTGGCTCATCGCAGGTGCACCTCTGGAGCTGGGTCGGGCAGCTGATTTATAAAGGACACATAATGCTTTAGGATTTTGGCATTCATCTGCCCGGACAGTTTAGCTGGCTGCTTTGAGAACTGCAAAACCCAAGCAGGAAAAGCCAGTCTTGAAGCCATCTTCATTTTAATTTGGAGTTCCCTTTCATTGCTAGCCCCCAACTGCTTAACATCTTGGTTTGATTCCACAATCTGTTTCATATTCCAGACTTGGGAACTGGCCGTTAAAAACCCCTACTAGGAAATACGATGCAACCCCTCCCCATTTCTGAGCTGCAATCTTGTGTGAAAAATTACTTCACTGGATAATAGCGACTATGGAATAGAAATTGGTGGGGTAATGGAATACCAGGAACTTAAGTTTCAAGTATCAAGAGTTGGGTTTTGTTTGTTTGGTTTTTTTTCATTGTGAAATTTATTCTTAGAACATCCAGAAATCCATACTTTTCCCTCTTTGTCAGTCTTCCTGGGGGCTGAGCCTTACCAATCAGAAAGTGAAGTACCCTAGAAATGTGGCCTTGGAGTGGTTTCCTTAATTTTCCACAGAGGGGCCGGGATCCTTTAGATGGCTAATCACTTCTCTGTCTGCATGCCCAGCTGAAATCTGACGCCACAGCGGAAAGGTTGTTGATTTAGTTGGTCAAATCTGGCACCCTGCATTCTTTCTCTTTTCCTTGGCTTGCCAGTCTCCCAAGGAGCCCAGCTGAGGAAGGCCTGGGAAGAAAGGCCTGGGTTCTCATTCTCTCTCCTTCCCTCAACGTACTGTGTGACCTTAGGAAAGTGGTTTAACTTCTCTGAACCTTGGATTCCTCATCTCTGAAGCAAGGGCTCACATTCAGAAGGAGAAAGGTAATGTTGTGTGTTATAATAGTGCTTCCCCTCGCTGGCCAGGGCAGACATTGCTAAAAAATCTCTTTCCTGTTAAACCCAGACTTGGCCTCAGACTGTTTCTCAACACTGCTACACAAGTGGCTTTAATGGCATGTTGAAAGTCACTTGCGACGTAGGGAATGGATACTGTACTGTTCGGGCTTTTCCAACTCTGACATCCTGGAGTTCTGTGGGTTTGTTTGGAAGCATGTGTTGGAAAGACCTGGAAAGTAAGTAGCAATGTGTTTAAATAGGCTTCAGTGTCTAACTTGTGATGAGGTCGTTACTTGGGGATGTGTTCATACTCTAAGGCAGGGGTCCCCAAACTTTTTACACAAGGGGCCAGTTCACTGTCCCTCAGACCGTTGGAGGGCCAGACCATAAAAAAAAACTATGAACAAATCCCTATGCACACTGCACATATCTTATTTTAAAGTAAAAAAACAAAACAGGAACAAATACAATATATAAAATAAGGAACAAGTAAATTTAAATCAACAAACTGACCAGTATTCCAATGGGAACCATGGGCCTGCTTTTGGCTAATGAGTTGGTCCTCTCACTGACCACCAATGAAAGAGGTGCCCCTTCCAGAAGTGCGGCGGGGGCCGGATAAATGGCCTCAGGGGTCCGCATGCGGCCCGCAGGCCGTAGTTTGGGGACCCCTGCTCTAATGCCTTCTCACAGTCTGTCGTCTAAGGACGTTCAGCTTTTAATTTGTTGGCTCCAGTGACACGATAAAAAATAATGGAATCAGGAATGAGAAAGCAAAGGCCCGTTTAAAAGATACCCATCTAGCTTGCTAATTGTACCTTGTCCACAGTCAGCTCTTACACAGAGATGCCATCAGGATCTCATCACTTAAAAACTCCTGGAGGCAAACTTGGCAGCCAGAAGTATGTCACGTGGCAGCTAAATGCTCATGATGGTGTTTGCAGTGGGTTTTTTATTTTGCATATATCTGACCTTCTGTATTTCCGTATCTGTGTCAGAGCCAGTAAAAGCAGAGCTGATGGATAAGGCTCTGCCCCCAGGAAGACTGAAATAAGAGTCTTGCTTCTCTGAAAACCACTGTCCTGATGCCCAGTGGAGTGGGGTAAGGAGGTGGCCTGAGTTCCTGGGGCCAAGGAGTGCCCGGGGCCTTCCCTCCCAGAAGGGTCTTAGAGTAGGAACCACATCCTCTTCTGACATGTAGTGTAAGGCTTGGCACTTGTAAGCCAGTCGGAACATGTTTGCTGAGTGACGATATGTAGCAGAGCAGGAAGGCTTCTCTCCAACCCCCTCGTTTTGTGGGTATGGAAACTGAGGCCCGGGAGAGGGGCAGTCAGCTCACAGAGAGGGGCATGCAGGCCGGACCCAGCTCTTCTCACCGGGAATAGCTTTCCCTCCACATCCCAATATTTGATCCTGCTCTGCTGTGATTTCCCTCGTGAGCCAAGGTCATTAATCCCGGTTTGGGAGGCCAGTACTTACTGAGACCAACTCTCTGCTGGAACTTACCTGGCTTTTAACTTTTCTTCCCAAATTTTTAGAGTTGTAAAGGAAGTAAAGTGGATTAACTTTTATGGTGGCAAAGGGATCCAGCAGGGGGATTAGAGGAGTTCAAAGGACACATCGCACGTGGCACCGTTACTGTTCGTGGCAGACGGAGCCCATCTCAGTTTAAGAGCCACCTCCGATTCTCTGTCAGTTGCAGGTAACAGAATGAATTAAGCCACGTGGGCTGAAATGAGTAAGGGAATTTATTAGCTCCTGTAATTTCAGTTGACTTCAGGTATGGTGTGATCTAGAGGTTCATTTTCTAGACGGAGGCCTCATGGTAGCAACACAATGGCAGCTCTTTCCGATCTCATATCCACTCCCAGATCCAGAGGAAGGAGTCGGTCACCTTTGATAGCTTCTGTAGAAGAGAACTGAAACTTCTTCCCTTAAGCCCTGGCAAGATCTCCTTACATGTTATTGGCCCATTTTGGATCTACTGTGCTCTCGGAACCATTCAGTCTATGCTGGTAGACTTAACCCACCCAAATCGTAGGAAGAGTGGTTCCCCAGAGAAAAATCTGGGTGCTCTTGTGGGGAGGAGGGGAAATGAGATCTGGAGAAGAAGCCAACATAGGTCCGCGTCAGAGTCCTGCTGACACGTACCCCAGCTGGTTACCGGAGGGCTCAGGCTTGGTCCCCGAGGTGAAGCCCCTTTGCCCATCCTGGACTCAGTTTCGATCCCTGAACCTGCACCCCGGCTGTCTGATTCTCATCGTAGCTCTGCCCACCCTTGGCTGAGACGATCAACTCCGTGGGCCCCAGTCTCCTGCCGAGGACAGATGCTTGCCAGCCTAGCGTAGGGGGCTGCGATGAGGAGCAGTTGAAAGCTGCCTTTATTTCATCTAACTTACGAGCTCGGCTGCTGCCTGCCTTCTCCCTCACAGACGCCCCGAGAGCTGTGCCACCCCCCCACCCCCTTCCTACACCCGCACTAAAAGTCAATTCATTGAAAATTTCTCTCAAGCTGAAAAAGAACTTCTGTGTCTTCAGCTTTGACTTTTTTCCTGCCTGGCCCTCTTCGCTGGAGGAGGCGGAGTGTTCATACTTTGGAAGCTCGAGGAAGCTAAACAATCCCGCTTGCTGGGGCGGGTGGGTGTGTATTTGTGAGTGTGCAGCTCCCTCTCCCTGTGTCTCCCTCCTCCCTTCTCTCGGCTGCTTCCCCTCGGCTGCCCTCTGCTGAGTGCAGCTAGGAGGCGGAAGGGGGGGACGCCGGCGCCCCTGTTTCCTTCCCCTTGGAATTTCAGATGCTGAGTTTTCTTGTTTGGTGATGGAAGGGCATTGCGAAACGATACTCAGAACGATGATGCCAGGCATGATCGTGTTAATAGTAACAGTAGCGGCTGCCGTTAGTTCAGCAGCTATTCCGCTAGGCAGAGGATTAATAGGCCCTTTACCTGTGCAACTTGTCAGATAGTCACAACAGTCCACAGGTAGGAGCAGATGGGGGAGCGGAACCTCCCCCTGAGACGCTGTGGGGCAGTGTGTGGGGCCTGGGGCCGGGGTGTGGAGGGATGCGTGCCTTGCTGCAGTTTGGAAGGTACCGGTAAGCAGTCCACGCTGAGGTGGTTGGCCTGACGGCGCCGGGTTCAGAAGTGGAGGAGGGCGTGGGGGCTACTAGGCTGTGCTTGGTGTCCTGATTCTTTGAAATCTGAAGCAGTTATGGGGGAGGGGGGTGGACAGAGACCTTGCTGCTTCCTAGCCTGGAGGAGAACCCAGATCCTCTGCTTCTTTCTAGGAAGTATCCTTTGGCCACTGCAGTCCTCAGGGGTTTCTCCCAGGTCTTTGATGCCCCAAGCTTTCATTTTCTCACCTGCCCGCCTAGATCAGAGGCCCTTCCAGGAAGGCACAGCACAGTGCTTTTTCCGCTTCTCCTGCTTCCCCCTCCCTGCACCTGCCAGTGTGTTCCACGTGCCTCTGGGACTGCACGCGCATGGCTCCCTTGCTTCCGACGCCCTTCTTGTGGGCCGCCTCCCTCCTAAACCTGGCTCACCCCGCTGTGGCAGCCTGGGGTAGCAAGGGTGAGTCGGGGGTCTCAGCACCCCTTATATGTGTCTCTTGCAGTGTAGTGATCGTTTTGAATCTGCACAGACTGGCTGCTCCTGAAGGCAGGAGCTCCATCTCGGTCACCCACTCTTGTTTGCCCAGAATATTTGATGGCTGAAGAAACAAGCGCAGGGGTTGGGAAACTTTGTGGCTGAGAGAGCCATGAACGCCACATATTTTAAAATATAATTCCATGAGAGCCATACAACGACCCGACCCGTGTACGTTACGCATTATCCAATAAAAATTTGGTGTCGTCCCGGAGGACAGCTGTGATTGGCTCCAGCCACCCGCAATCATGAACATGAGTGGTAGGAAATGAATGGATTGTAATACATGACAATGTTTTATTATTTTTTTTATTTTTATTTTTTTGTATTTTTCTGAAGTTGGAAATGGGGAGGCAAGTCCCGCATGCCCCCCACTGGGATCCACCTGGCATGCCCACCAGGGGGCGATGCTCTGCCCATCTGGGGCGTTGCTCTGTCACAACCAGAGCCATTCTAGTGCCTGAGGCAGAGGCCATAGAGCCATCCTCAGCGCCTGGGCCAACTTTGCTCCAGTGGAGCCCTGGCTGCGGAGGGGAAGAGAGAGACAGAGAGGAAGGAGAGGGGGAGGAGTAGAGAAGCAGATGGGTGCTTCTCCTGTTGTGCCCTGGCCGGGAATCGAACCTGGGACTCCTGCACACCAGGCTGACGCTCTACCACTGAGCCAACCGGCCAGGGCTTGTTTTATATTTTTAACGTTATTATTTTTCTTATTAAAGATTTGTCTGCGAGCCCGATGCAGCCATCAAAAGAGCCACATCTGGCTCATAAGCCATAGGTTCCCGACCCCTGAACAAGCAAGTGAATGATATGGTTGGTGCTCAGAGACTGCGGGCCCCGTGCAGGAAGCTGAGGCTTGCCGAATGGTTCTTCTCCAACTGCCTGGTGCTTCAGAATCCCTGGGGAGCCTGTTAACTTGGGGACTCCAGGGCCCATGCCCAAGGAGCATGTCCATGCTGTTGTGGGCTGGGCCAGGAACCTTGTATTGAACAAATGCTACTGAGAGAGCATCAGCGAGCTCTCTGCTCTCTGCCCATAGCCCGGCTTGCCTGCACCCCCAAGAGGCACACCTCACCTTCCCCAGGGGCCCACTCCACTCTCCCAAGGAGCACTTGGCCACTGCCTTTGAACTTCTATTCCTGGGAGTGCATTAATCTGCAGTTTCCCGAGTGGCCAGCCAGCTCCCAGAGGAGCCTGTCAGTAGTGGCGCTGTGTCAGACGCAAGCCGCCCAGGGGCAGGTCTGGGATCTTGGGTCTGGGTGGGCAATGCACTTTAGAATTCCCTCTGCTGTGGGCCGCAGGGGCTCTGGGGCCCTAAAGCTTCGTTCTCCTCCGATGTCTGTGGTCTGTTGCCCCTCCAGGGGGGGTGCTCTGCCATCCTGCAGTGGAGGCCAGAGTGAGGTACCTGTGGTGGGGAAACAGTGGTGCTGAACTTGGGGCCTCCCCGGGAAGGGGTGGCATCATGGAGACCCTAAGAACCTCTTTCGTGAGCTGGAAAGAGTGTTGGATTGGGAACCTGGCCCAACTCGGCCACTTGCTAGCTCCGTGTCCAACCTCCGGAGCTGCGGCCTTCTTCTCCTACAACGAGCACCGTGATGGCTACGTCATAGTGCCGGGAGATGATTAAATTGCATTACAGATGAGAAAACTGAGGTGCAGAGAGGTTTGGTGACATACCCACGGCAGAAAGTGATGGAAACAGGATTCCAGCTGCGGTGGTCTCACGTGAGTGAGCTTCCATCTGCTGCCTTGCCACCCAGTGGTCCTGTGACCACGGCGCGTCCACCCTCTTTCCCTGGACACGAGGCCACAGTAGGAGGCTATCGCTGAGGGCCCCGTGAGCCTTGGCTCTGAAAAGCTCTTCCTTTGGTTGCATGCCCAGGCGGCCGTGTCTCCTGGGAGCCTCACTGGGCAGCCTCCCGGGAGCCCCATTACCAGGGCCGTGTCTGTGTGCAGGTCTCCCCCATGGCTTACCAAGGTCGGCCTCCTTGAAGAGGCCGGCTGCTGAGCAGAGGGTGCTGGCGGGGTCTGGAGGAAGGTGTTTTCTTAAAGGGAACAGGTTGGAGACATCTGGCGGGGGAGTGTGTGTGTGAAAATTACTTCCTGCTGCTAAAGCACATTGTATGTGCTCAACTGAAAACTGTTATTTTTTTTTTTTCGTGTTTCCTCCTGGGTGTTGATCAGAGTCAGCTACTGACAGTTAAAATGTGTATGTGTGTGCACATCTATTTGTGAAATAACCAGTTTCTAAATTTGGCACCTAACTTTAGTGAAAAGCTAGTGATTCTGTGCTGGGGGCACCAGGGTCTGTGGTTTGGATTCCTGGTTATTTTATTGATAATGAACCTTAATGGCTATCTCCTTCAGAGAACTTTTATTGCTCTGTTTGCCCTTTATATCGTTTGTTGTTGTTTTTTTTTGAAACCTTATACGTGTACTTTAATGGAGGTCGTAAACTGTTAGCCTGTGGGCCAGGTGTCGCCCAAAGGTATGTTTTGTGTGGCTCACCTAGTGTGGGCCCGTAGATGGTTGGGTGTCTTTATTTTTAAATGTTGGGAAGTTATCAGTACTTAAACATTGGAATTTTCTTATTTGTTTTAAAATTCTCACTTTCTGGCTTTTGGGAGGAAGTGGAAAAGTCTGACACCAGGGCCCAGGTTCCGATACCACAGAAAGTGGCTGGATCTGGGTGGCAGCGGCCCCTGCGGGCAGGCCCATCTCTCCGGTGGCCCTGGTGCCCGCCATACTTTGTGGTCTCCACCCTGGGTTCTGCACGCATCACAGAACCAGCCCGGCCTCTGGAGGCATTTGAGTCTGAGAGCCCTGCTTTGCCATCTTCGTCCGATTTGTTCTTTTTATCTCACGGGGAGGCACGATGGGACTACGGCCCCCACTTTAGAGATGAGAAAAACAAGGTTCAGAGAGCATAAACGATGTGACTGTTCACTGAGTCAGCAAGTTGAAGCTAATCCTTCTGTCAGCCTAATGTACATTTTGGAAAAGGAAAAAGATGGTTACTTGGAAATGTAAATGTGTAAACCTCAGGCTCTTGAACAAACTCACTTAAGTTTATAGCCAATGTTCCTGCTCTCTCAGAGCCCAGCCATCACTCACCTTGCTTCTCCTTGTCTATAGGTATTCTGAACTTGAGGTCCACCCTGTCTAACAAAGTTTGTCCCCGCCGTGCCAGGGGCTGCTGTAGGTTTGTGAGCGATGGAGTGAGCACAGGGTCCACTTTGATTTCTGCCTGTGCTTCCCGGCGTGTCAGGAAACCCTGGAATGTCCATTCCTGTTACCGGGGAGTGTTAGGAGTCTGCGAAGTGAGAGGAAAGATGGCTTTCCCAGCGGAAGTGGCACGTGCGGCATTCCCTCGCGTGAGAGGGGCCTTCAGGGCATCTGGGAGCACTTCTGGAAAGGAGAGAGCCTTCCTGAGAGCAGTTTGGGGACCCCCCACCCCTGAGCTAACTAACCGAGTGAGGCAGCTCTGCTGAACACAGCCAGCAGGACATCCGAGTACAGGGCCCTTTGCCAGGGCAGGCGTGGCTGCCCCCCCCCCTCAGGAACCTTCCCTTAGGTTCCAGGTGGCTGCGGTGTGGCAGTGGGCCTGGGCGTGGGGCACAGGCGGTGTGGCAGCCAGCCATGGGTCGGGCCGAGAGCTGGGCTCTGTCTGAGTCCTGGCTCCCCAGCAGTAGCCGTGCTGACCATTAATCCATCGAGCTGCCGCTGCACGCCATGCCCTGTGCCCAGCTCATTTCATCAGGGTTGTAACCCCAGGAGGTAAGTGCTCATTTTTGCAGACGGGAAAAGGGAGGCCCAGGAAGCTTAAGTAACTTCCAGGAATGCAGAGGAAATAAGCAGTGGAACCGACTCTGATCTCTGGCTCTCAAACTCGGGCTCGTAACTACCAGGCCTTATGGATGCCTGTGTCGAGTCATGGCACCTCCCTTGGCCTCCAGTCCCACTTCTGTAAAGTGGGATTAGGATCTTCCTGGCATGCAGCAGAGGACGATAACGCGCCCTGTCCCCCTCACTCTGGGCCATCGTCAGATACTGCTGTCTGCTGTGAGGCGGCCAAGGGCCCTGCCAGGGAACAGTGGGGCACATTAAGAAGGCTGCTAGGTGCCAAGCCAGAGGTATTAAAGGGACATTTGATTAGTTTTAACCCTAATTGTCAGGCATTTGCTCTCTCTTTTTTTCTCTGCAGCATTTAAGAGGGGAAAAGACCTGGTGTGGATTTCCTCCCTCTCTGGTGTATGAGTGGGCTCTCTTTGACTCCTCCTCTACTCTCAACCCTTCTTTCTCCCTGTCTCTCTGTGTCTCTGTCTCTACCTCTACTCCCACCGCTCTATGCTGCGTGTTGTCTCAGCAAGTACAATGAGAGATGAAACTGAAGAGGTCACAGGACTACCCCTGTGGAATCCATGATTGCAAGGGACAATCTTTCATCTTGTCCAATCTCCCCAGCCTCATCCCTCCCAAATAAATGGTCAGCCATCTCTAACTTGAACACCTCCAGTGATGGGGAGCTCACTCCCTTTAGCTCAGAAGAGTCCTAAGTGAGCTGCTATGGCTCAGGGTGACTTAGAGCAGTGGTCCTCAACCTTTTTTGGGCCACGGACCGGCCTTTAGGGTGGGATGGATAAATGCACAAAATAAAATTATGCAACCGGCGTAAAAACTGTGGTATTTTTAAATATAATTGTCAAACTCACAAGACAAGCATCAAGAGTGAGTCTTAGGCCCTGGCCGGTTGGCTCAGCGGTAGAGCATCAGCCTGGCGTGCGGGGGACCCGGGTTCGATTCCCGGCCAGGGCACATAGGAGAAGCGCCCATTTGCTTCTCCATACCCCCCCCCCCGCCCCTCCTTCCTCTCTGTCTCTCTCTTCCCCTCCCGCAGCCAAGGCTCCATCGGAGCAAAGATGGCCCGGGTGCTGGGGGTGGCTCCTTGGCCTCTGCCCCAGGCGCTGGAGTGGCTCTGGTCGCGGCAGAGCGACGCCCCGGAGGGGCAGAGCATTGCCCCCTGGTGGGCAGAGGGTGGATCCCGGTCGGGCGCATGCAGGAGTCTGTCTGACTGTCTCTCTCCGTTTCCAGCTTCAGAAAAATACAAAAAAAAAAAAAAAAAAAAGAGTGAGTCTTAGATGAATGTAACAGAGGGAATCTGGTCTTTTTTTTTTTTTTTTAAATAAAACATTGTTCAGACTTAAATATAAATAAAACGGAAATAATGTAAGTTATTTATTCTTTCTCTGTGGGCCGGTAGTGGTCCACGGCCCGGGGGCTGGGGACCCCTGACTTAGAGGATTTCTTGAGCACTCACTGCACATCCTTTAGGCTCCTGTCAAGTCTCTCCTTTCCCAGAAAGTTCTCTGATCTTTCCACTTAGAGTTAACTCCTCTCTCGGAAATTCTTAGCAAATGTAATTTGTAAAATAGTAGTGACATGGATGTTACCACGCTGTGTTTTGCCACTTCCCTAGGCCGAGGAGGTGATGTTGAAGGATCCTTCTCAGCAGGACAGCCCCTTGGGGGAGGTTCCTGCCAGAGAAAAGGACCCCAGAGCCCTGCCATGTGGGACTAGGCTCTTTCTTTCTTTCTTTCTTTTTGAAGGTCCATCTCTGAATGTGGCCAGTGCATTTTGTCTCTTCTTTTAGTCCTGGGCATATTTTAGGTGTGCGGACCATGTGGGCTCTGCCGTGACTGCTCATTATAGTGTGAAAGCTGCCGGAGACAACCCATAAACGAATGCGTGTGCTGTGTTCCAGTAAAACTTTATTTGCAAAAACAGGCAGCAGACTGGATTTAGCACGCCACGGTTTGCTGACCCTTGTCCTCTCTTCCTGGTAGAGGAACCATCTCGAGGTGCCGAGTGACCTCCTTCTCCCAGGACCACATCTCCTATTAAATCGATGAATGGACTGTTATAGGTTGAATCATGTCCCCCAAAATGATATGTTGAAATTCTAATCACCAATACCTCAGAATGTGACCTCATTTGGAAATAGGGTCGCTGCAGATGTATTAGTTAAGATGAGGTCATGCTGGACCAGGGTAGTAGGTCCTTAATCCTGTATGATTGACCAGTGTCCTTGTAAGAAGAGAGACACAGAGGGAAGATGGCCCTGTGAGGACTGAGACCATCTTAGAGATTGCGGTTATGCTGCCGGAAACCAAGGGATGCCTGGGGCAGCCCGAAGAGGCTTTGGGGAGGCGTGGCCCTGCCAACAGCTTGATTTCTGATTTGCAGCTTCCAGAACTATAAGACCATAAAATTCTGTTGCTTTAAGCCCCCTAGTCTATGGTACTTTTTTTAAAATTATTTTTATTTTATTTATTTATTTTTACAGAGACAGAGAAAGTCAGAGAGAGGGATAGATAGGGACAGACAGACAGGAACGGAGAGAGATGAGAAGCATCAATCATCATTTGTTCGTAGCGACACCTTCATTTTCATTGATTGCTTTCTCATATGTGCCTTGACCATGGGCCTTCAGCAGACTGAGAAACCCCTTGCTCAAGTCAGTGACCTTGGGTCCAAGCTGGTGAGCTTTGGTCAAACCAGATGAGCCTGTGCTCAAGCTGGCGACCTCGGGGTCTCGAACCTGGGTCCTCTGCATCCCAGTCCGATGCTCTATCCACTGCGCCACCGCCTGGTCAGGCATCTATGGTACTTTTTAATGGTAGCCCCAGGAAACTATTGATAATACGTGGACCATCTTCCATTTTCACATCAGGTGGTTTTGTGTGTGTGTACCCGTGTGTGGTGTGTGTTTTTGTGTTGCTTCTGGGTGGAGTGGGTAAAACACTTCCCAAAGGCAGGATAATTGTCTTAATCTCTTCTAGGGACTTCTATTCCTTTTAAGTTTACAGGGAAAATACTCTCTTCCTATGGAGGATTAGCATATTACCCTGTACATATGCATTCTTTAACAAAACCCACTCTCCTTGTTAAGAGATACTTTTTTTTTAAACTTAGCTATATCCTCGAATACTAATGAATAAACACATGGTACATAATGCCTTTTACTTTAACTGTATTATCTTTCTTTTTTCTGAGTTCCCACTACCATGCTTTCAGCAACTTATTTTCATTCTGGATCCCAGTGCAGGTGATTTGAGGGCTACTGTGTGATAGGTGCAGGAAACGGCCCCAGTCTTTAGAGAGCTCCTGTCAACAAGGGGACATGGACAAGTTCATGGCGATGCAGCGCACAAGGCAGACAGAGCATGCTTCGACTGCAGGGTCAGCCAGGGGTCGGTGTGAGGAGGAGGAGGAGGAGGAGGAGGAGGAGGAGGAGGAGGAGGAGGAGGAGGAGGATGCACTAATTGAGGTTGGGCAGACTTCTGAATGGTGGTGACTTTTTTTTTTTAATTTTTATTTATTTATTTATATTTTACAGAGACAGAGAGTGAGACAGAGAGAGGGATAGACAGGGATGGAGAGAGATAAGAAGCATAAATCATTAGTTTTTCATTGCGCGTTGCAACACCTTAGTTGTTCATTGATTGCTTTCTCATATGTGCCTTGACCGCGGGCCTTCAGCAGACCGAGTAACCCCTTGCTGGAGCCAGTGACCTTGGGTTCAAGCTGGTGGGCTTTTCCTAAAACCAGATGAGCCCGCACTCAAGCTGGCGACCTCGGGGTCTCGAACCCGGGTCCTCTGCATCCCAGTCCAACGCTCTATTTACTGCGCCACTGCCTGGTCAGGCAAGGTGGTGACTTTTAAGGGGCCCTGAGAAAGGTTAGGAAGTTAGAAAAGTGTACATACTAGGATTGGGCCTCTCTGGTGGCAGAAGGTGGGGTGCTGCTCCAGGAGTCCCTGAACCTTCAGATGTCTCATCTAACTGCGGAGAGATGGGGACCAGAGCACAGCGTCTGCGGAAGGCTTATAAGGCCACAGTTTTGCCTGAGTTTGAATCCCAGCTCTGCCCTTTACCAGCTGTTGGGAAAGTTCCCGAATTGGTTTGTTTCTCCATTTCCTCCACTTTAAAATGGCCATGAAAGGACCATGAGCGATCTTGCTTCGGTTTGGTTCAAGTGAACTCTTACAAAAATTCAAAAATAAGTAAGTTAAATAAAATGAGCATGACAAGAGTACCATAGGGTAGTTATCAGGGTTAAATGATTTCATACACACAAGGCAGCTGGAATGGTGCCTAGTGTCTGAGGAATGGTTCTTAGATGCTATTATTATGTCAGGTCCAGAGTCACTTCACCTAAACCCTCTGTGTGAGGCACGTTTTAAGATTCAGAATTATGTTGGTCAGGATTCCCTCAGGAGAGAGAAACCACTCGTGAACATGGGACATTTTTTTTCCCCATTGATTTTCGAGAGATAGAGGAAAGGAGACAGAGAGTGAAGCATCAATTTGTTGTTCCACTTAGTTGTTTCATTTAGTTGTGCACTCATTGATTGCTTCTTGTACTTGACCCGACCGGGATCGAACCTGCAATCTCAGTGTGCCAGGATGATGCTTTATCCGCTGAGCCATCTGGCCAGGGCCAAACATGATACATTTGATGTAGTTAGAATTACTCACTATGACAGGAGATCAGTGTAATGAAGGATTGGCTGTTTCAAAGCAAAGGGAACTCTAACTATGTTCTAAAGAATGTGGGAATAGCAGATATGGGAGCAGCCACCACCCTTATGGGCGAGGTGGAGCACCAGGGAGCACCCCTCCATTAGAGTGCTCCAAGAGGAGGCCCCTGGCTGAGATCTTGGAGAGGGCACAGCTGTGCTTACTGAACGGCACACCCCTGAATCGTGCTGGGGAAAGCCGGCCATGTCAGGTGTCTAACGGAAGGCGTTCAGCTGAAGCCACCCAAGGGAGTGGGTGCTGGCGGAAGCCGCTGGCCGCGAGATACTGCTGCTCACTGCAGCTGGGCGTGGAGAAGCTGTGCTTGGTGCAGGAGTCTGGTGCCAGGGAAGCCGCCATGCTGCCCACCCGGCCAATACACCAGAAACAGCCCTTCCAGCATCTCCCACTGGTCACTGGTACCATTATTGGCTGACAAGGGAATAATGTTTAAAGGGCCCAGATCCATCTTAGTATAGAAGGCAATGAAGGCGGATTTAACATTGAGAACCAGTAAATCGATAACTAGCACAAGAATCTTTCTGACTTAGGGATGTTCATATGGTGCATATATTGTATTGAGTAATGGCCCCAGAGAGGCAACTATAGTAGCTCCCCATGATCAAACTTTTTTTTTTCTTGTGGCCAAAGTATAAGAATATTCCCCCTACATGGATAAATAAAGACTAAAAATAGCCTCATGTCCATTCAGGTCAGGTTTTGTCACCAAATGAGTCCATTTTTAACAGTTATTTCTAAAAAGCTCTTTGGATTCTGGAATGAAAGCTAAGGAATCATTGACCTATATTTTTTTTATTACCTTTTGCCACACAGCAGTCAGCGTGGTCTTTTGGAAACGTAAATTATGCCACCAGTTCTCTGAGGGCTTCCCCTTGTTCTCGGATGAAGACTGAACCCCACTCCTGGCCCTCTATGCCCCCTCCTCTGCCCTCCATTCATACCGACCGCGATCAAGCCATGTGTCCTCTTGCACCGCGCCTCTGCACAGGTCATTCTCACTGCCTGGAGTGCTCTTCCAGTGACCTCAGCACACATATGCATGTACACACACACACACACACACACACACACACACGTTAGCTTGGCTAACACTGCCTCACCCTCATCTTCCCCTTGTCAGATCAGGTGTCCCACCCTCAGGGGACCCTTCCCCTCTCCGTACCCCCTACACAAGCCCTCACCCCAGATGGGTAATTTTTTCTTTAAAGCACATGTCTTAGTTTGTGGTTACATCCATTTAAAATTAGCGCGATTATTTGATTAATGTCTTCTGACTTAATTGTAAGTACCGTGCAGACAGTAGTTGCCTGTGTTTTTCCTCTCATTATTTTATCCCCAGTGCTTTACATAATGCCTGGCGTAGGACATGTTTGATCAGTGAGAAAAATGAATGAACAACCTTGGATTGAACCAGAAAAAAAAATCCATAAAGGATATTATAGGAACAACTGGCAAAATTTTGCTGTTGACTATAGATTATGTAATAGTATTGTGTCATTGTTAAATTTCCTGATTTTGATGTCCTTATTCTTAGGAATACACACTGGGAATAAAAGGTTATCATGTCTCCAACTTTCGGTTGGTTCAGAAGAGGTTTCAGATACAGATCGGTGGAGGAGAGGGAGGAAGAATGATAAAACTGTGGGAAATGGTAACATTGAACATGGAAGATGGATACATGGGAGTTCATTGTGCTATTCTTGCATCTTTTCTGTAACTTCGGAATTATTTTACCATAAAATGTATTTTTGATGCAATGAAATAAACAAACAAAAGGGGAGAGGGATGTTAAGAGGAGGACCCCTCACCTCCAAGCGCAAAGGCAGGAGGGCTAGGGGGGGCCTGCGTGGTCCCTGTGGGGAACTCCGAGGAGGGCTGTGTAGCTGGAGTGTGGTCTTGGCTGGGGAGGGACAGCCGGGCTGGAGCTGGAGCCCTTACCTGCCGAGCCTGACAGCCATGCCTGGGCTGGGCTGGAGCCCCCCGCCCCCCGCCCCCCTCCCCCGCCTCTGTTGAGGGAGCGCCATGCCCTGCTTTTCAGCCAGCCGTACTTAGCTTGAATGCCCTTGTCTCCACTTACCCCTTTTTTCCCAGTGGTGATTTCTGAGCCAAGGCCTGAATGCATCTCTAGGCTTTCATCTGGTTTCTCTTTTAGTTTAATAATAGGGAAGCTGTCATCCATGTATGGGTGATGTACTTGACTTTCCTGTTGTCTGCTTGCTGTGCAACTCCCAGAGTTCCTATTTTGGTTATGTGTTACTGTGTAACTGTTATCTCAAAATTCGGAAGCTTATCGCGACACATGTTTATTATCTCACAGTTTCTATGGGTCAGGAATCTGGGCTTAGCTGGGTGGTTGTGGCTCGTGGCCTCTCATGGGATGAATCAAGATGTTGGCCAGGGCTGTAGTCGTCCGAAGGTTTGACAGAGGCTGGGGGATCTGCTTCTGAGATGGCTCATCACGTGGCTCCTGGCAGGAAGCCTCCGTTACTCAATGCTAGACCTTTCCAGTGGAAGCTTGAATGTCCCTATTGCATGGCAGTTAGCTTTTCCCATAGCAAGTGGTCTGAGAGAGAGCAAGCTGGAAGCCACAAGACCTTATCGGACCTAGTGTCCAACGTTGCACATTGTCATGGACACCTCTCAAGGCACAAGTGTAAAAGGACTTGTGGACATTTAAACATCCCCACAGTTCCCCAGGGCCTGGCATGTGCTGGCAGTAAGGTGGTTCAAGGGATCCAAGGCACAGATCACCGTCTGCCCTCCAGAAGTTTACAGATGTTAGGGGAGGCAGGATAACCCATGGAAAACTAAGTCAGAATGGACAAGAAAGGAGAGCTGTCCAGAGCAGATGTTGACACTGATATCCGCGCTGTCCTCCAACGATCGTGAATCCCGACGGTGGCACGGCAGGACTGACTGCCTTCCAGCCCGTCTCCACTTGTGAATAACATCCCCTGGAATTGAGCAGTGGGCAGTCCTGATGCCAAGTGCTTCATTTGTGTTATCTCATTTGTTGCTTTGAACTGCCTTGTGGGGTCACTGTTGTTATCCCCATTTTAGAGATCACAGAAGTAAAGTTTAGAGAAATGACGTAATTTATGCCAAGATTATACAGCTAGTAAATGGCAGGGGAGTTCAAACCATGGGCCCCTGTACGTTGAAACTCCAGCTTCTCCACTTCAGCACTTTAGAGACTAGAGCAAGCGACTTTAGCTTCTCTGTGCCTCAGTTTCCTCATCTGCAAAATGCACGTAAAACTGTTCAGTGTTCTCAGCTCAGTGCCAGTGTGTGGACAGCATTAGCTACAACTGCCGCTGTTCTCAGCTCAGAGTGAAACACACAGCTCTGCTGTCCTCAAGTTCTTTGTGCTGGTCTGTGATAAAGGTTTGAGATGAGGTCAGCCCAGATGTTGGCCAGGCTGGGGTTCAGGAAGCAGAACTGAGCTGGCAACTTTCTTTGGAAGTGCTTTGCCTTTTGAGAAGCAAGGAACACTGAGCTGAATATCAGTCCGGATGTAAATCTGTGCTCTGTGTCCTTGAGCCAATTAATAAACCTTTCTGGGCTCCAGGGACCACTTACAAAAGAGGCTTGGCAATGCCTCCCTTCCCAGGTTCTGCATTAGAAAGAAGATGGAGAGAGTGTGTTTTGAAAACCATAACACTCTGGTGCAAAGCTTTGAGACTCTTCATTCCCTTCCAACTGATTGAGAAATTGTGGCTTCTTAAGCAACTGGAATCCGGAAAGGCTGTCTCTGGGAGTCACTCCTGTCTGCCCACTGCCACCCACACCCTCTTTGTGAAAACACTCTGGAAAAACATCAGTATTGATCTGAATCCCGAGGACCAACACAGCCTCCAAACATAATCAAGAACCAGGTGGTTCTCTTTGAAAATTCAAATCTGATACCCAATTTGGAGGATGTTATCTTTTAGAATTAATCTTTTTTCCCTTTTTAATGAGTTGGCATTTGCTTTCTGTGCCAGCGCATTATGGAATTCGTCCGAATGTCTCATTCACTGTGATCTCAGAAGCTGCGTGCACTCAGTCACCCCCCGTGGGAATAACAGGACCTATTTTACAAGAAGGAAAAAGAAAATCTTCCTCCTTTCATTTTCTCACTTTAAAGCACTCCCTTGTTTAAACTTAAAGGGACTAATTTTTTCTTTTTAAAATTCAGATATGCATGAACCGATGTTTAAAAAAAAATGACTGCACGTCTCAGTGTATTCATTACCCACCGAGGTTACAAGTAAGTCCTCCCCGAGTCATCGGGTGGTTCAGAGTGATGGGAGGGGAGTCAGTCAATTACCTGTCGTGGGGGCTCCTTCTCCGTGTCTCTCCTCCATTTTCCCATTGTTGAACTGTAGTTACCAGAAGACAAAAAGGGGAGAGGAGGAGGAGGAGGAGAAATGTCAAGAGAGAAGCCGGGAGCTGTCAATGCTTTCTGCTTTCCAGCTGTCTGACCTCAGAGCAATTACTTAAACTCAGAGTGCCTGTCCCACCTCTACAGTGGGAATAGTGACAGCGATGGCTGTGTTTGCCAGCTGCAGGGGTGATTACCCGAGAAAATACGTGTGGGAAAAATGCTTTGCAAATGCCGTTATACCGCAGTTGGTACTGAGGTATGATTACATGCGTGTATAACTCATGTGGGTTTTTTTAAAATAAATTTTAAAGAGGTCCCTTTTATTTTTAGAAACAGAGTTTGAGTTGGAAGGGAACCGTAGGAATCATTCAGTGCAACGTCTCGCCCTGGGGAGGAATCCTCCCTGCAGCCGCCTTCAAAGGTGGTCATCCAGTCTTGCCTTGATAGTGAGCTCCGGGGATGGGGAGGTCGCCACCTCTCCCTTTTCTTCTTTCTCCTAATCAGCCCAGCCCTCAGTTCTTCTGGATACGGGATACCCCGGTGGTTTTCTTTCTCCCTGAGATAGACAGCAAGAGAAGTCATGGTTGGAAGTGAAGAAGCATGCCATGGCATGCATTGTGCAGCTCTGCCGTCTGTACACATTACCGCTGGAGATATGTCAGCGGCTCTCCCAAGTATTTAAATTGCTCGTCCAGGGGACCCTGTATTCTCTGTACCAGAAACTACTGATTTATGGGACTTAGGGCTGCAGTCCTGGAGCAGGAGGAGGATCTGGCAGGACCGTCTTAGCTCTGAGCGTCTGAATGCCTTTCTCTGTTCCAGCTGGTGGTTTTTCTAGCACTCGGTATTTATGGATTTATCCGAGAAGGTGCAGTCTGTGGCAGAAATTACTCCTTCTCTTCTTCTCCTCCTCACTTTCCCCTCTGAAATGGGGATGTGGGGAACAGGTGGAAAGCCTGTTTGCTTCAGGCTGCTTCTGCCACAGGGGTTTCCATCCCTTTCTGTTCAGGATGTAGTGGGGGGGGGGGGGCTTGGAGACCATCTCAGCCAGCCAGAGCTCCACACACCGTCTGTGGAGGTCCAAGTGGTGCTTCAGGGATGCTGTAAACATTGTTTCAAATGTGGTTAACTCTTCTTAAAGTTGTAACAATAAGAAAAAAAAAATTTTTTTAAACCACTCCTGTGTGTTTTGTATACCACATCTTACATGTTGAAGACCATCAGCTTATTCCTCCAGCCTCTGTTTCTTCAAAGAGAATCCTGAGATTGTAAGGCAGGCTGTATTTTTAAAAAAAAAATGCACCTACTTATACATCAAATATAAATTACTACCCAGGACATCAGAAAAATTTTCTCAACATTGGACGGTTAAAACAAAATAGATAAATGGTACTTTGAGGCAGATGTAAGCCACAAGCTCTCTTGTCTTTAATTCCTGGGTCAAATTGTTTATGGTAATCAAAACAACCTCATCGTCCTCATTGGTTACTTTATAGTAAAGAATGTTATTGACCCTGCCTAGTTGGCTCAGTGGAGAGCATCGGCCTGGCGTTTGGAAGCCCCGAGTTTGATTCCCGGCCAGGGCACACAGGAGAAACGCCCATCTGCTTCTCCACCCCTCCCCCTCTCCTTCCTCTCTGTCTCTCTCTTCCCCTCCCGTAGCCAAGACTCCATTGGAACAAAGTTGGCCCGGGCGCTGAGGATGGCTCTATGGCCTCTGCCTCAGGTGCTAGAATGGCTCTGGTCATAACAGAGCAACACCCCAGATGGGCAGAGCATCACCTTCTGGTGGGCATGCTGGGTGGATCCCAGCCGGGTGCATGTGGGAGTCTGTCTGACTGCCTCCCCATTTCTAACTTTGGAAAAATACCAAAAAAAAAAAAAAAAAAAAAAAAAAAAGAATGTTATTAATTTGGAAGGTCTAAATTTATAACAATAAAATACAACTTTCTGGGTTTAGACCTGACTCACAGAAAACCTACCAGCCTTTCAAAGAAGTGGCACCGTGTAGAGTAGTTGGGACCCTCTCTTACTCCATCATTGCTTTCTAATTAATCTATGTTCCAGGCAAACTGGATAACAACATGGTATTTGATTAGAAGACTTACCAGCTGACAACTACATTCATAGTTTCATGTTATTGTCCAGGCAACTGCTTTTTACTTGTGAGCAGACCCTGGCAGACTTTTCCTGCTAGATTTTATTGATCCATGGAAAAAGAAAAGTCCCTCTTCCGGTCATCATGAGTGAGAAATTCTTCCCTCTGCTTTAATTATAAGACCATAATCTTTTACCTGTGGTCCAGTTTCTTTCACATGTGCTTAGAGTCCTGTAGGACACATAAAAATCACTCCAGCAGCTGTGGGTGACACATGGATCACTCCTATCTAGGCCTCTTTGAGACCCAGCAATCTCTATTTCCTTCTTCTTCCTCCTTTCACTGGATCTTTTATCCACCCTCTCGGTCGGTCTAGCAGAGCTCACTGACTCCACTCCTATCCTCCCCACACTTTGCAGAAGTCTAGAGCTCTTTCCTCCATCCCTGTGATGCTGATGGAGCCGCCGGATTAGCATGTTCTCTGACCTCCGGCAGGTCAGCGCCCCTTGTGGAAAATGAGGGAATCACCTCTCGCCTCCTGCTCACAGGATGTGTCCTGCGGTGGTAGGGGGCACTGGAGCACTCTGAGTAATGGAGGGTCTGCTGCCTCTTCTCTGTGGAGTTGTCTGTGCTCTTTAACCCTTTGGCACCCAGCCCTGTCTGTTCCCTCCTTCCTCATCCCAAGAAAGCAGGTAGGAAAGGAGATGGAGGGAGTTCCAGCTTGCCTTTCATATGGACTAAAAGTAATGCAAGTTCCCACATACACAGTCAGAGCAGCCGTCCTTCCCCCGTCATCCAGACAAACTCGGTGAGGGGTCTCTTGCGCAAACACCCCCTCCTCAAGCAGAACACAGACCTAGCACTCAGAAAGGCCTGCATTTGGGTCTTGGCTCTGTCAATTGTCGTCGTTGTGTGAGCCTTGAGGAAGATGCTTAACCTTTGTGAGCCTCAGTTTTCCCACCTGTATAATGGAGATAATAGTTACCCACTTCATAGACTTATGCTAAAGAGTCATTGTGCGAGGGTATAGGCAGGAGTCATGCCTGGCACTTGGTTTGGGCTCAAAATAACTGTTTGTTTGTGATAGTAGCGTTTGGAGTCTGTTTTCCTTTCCACAAATAAACTCTACAGTTTAACTCACCTTATTTGCCCTGGGTAGAAATGTTAGGGGTGAAGATAGAAGAAAGGGAAGCATGTCATGTGATTTGTCCCCTCTGGTCCTGCCAGCAATCTTCCCCACCCCAACCTGGCCCCTCCTGCTCCACTGGGAGCAGGATTATCACCTCCGGGGAGCAGAGGAGGGCCTCAGCTGCACAGTCTTGACCCTCATGGAACGGGCGGTTCTCAGCCAGGGATGACACTTCCTGTCTGCCTTGTGGCATCTTCTCCCTCCCCACCTTGCAGGTCCGTCTCTCATTTCAGAAGCCCTCCCAGGACTTCAAGATGAAACACTTCCACACTGGGCAGATCGTTTCCATTGAATTCTCCGGTAGCTGTCTCCAGCGCTGAGGAGAGACATTTTAATTAATTACAGTCCCCACGGGCTCCAGGATCAATAGCGGCGCAGAGCTGTGGGATGAATTCGAGCCTCCGCCGTCTCCAGCTCTCTCTCTGACCTTGCATCAGGTGTCCAAGCCCTCTGGGCCTCAGTTTTCTCCTCCTAGAACTGGGAGTATCTGTTTCCCAGGAGTGCAGGGAGCCTCCAAAAAGATGCGGTGATTGAAAGTGTTGTAAACTGTGGAGTACTGGCGACAAGTAAATTACTGTTAAGATTGCGTTTATATTCCCAAAGGGCAAGCATGAGGGATGTTTCTCTTCTAAGCCATTTCTGGAATCTTCTTGCTTTTGCTTCTTGATACCTTAAGACCAACTGGCAGGCTCCATATCCCTTTCTAAGCCAGAGAGAAGCAAGCAGCCCAGAATTAAGCAGGTACGTGTATAGGTGAGGAGAGGTTTCTGCTCTCCCAGGTCCAAGTTTCTCCAGCGAGGTCAGGTGATCCTAGTAGTGGGACCTGGAATACGAAGCCGAAAGCCGGGCCGCCGTTCATTCTGACCCTCACTATGCTGACCGCCTGTAGCACTGAACCTTTATAGCCGAGAACAGAAGGCTTGTCTGTCCCGGCCTCTTCCTGCCTCCTGCTTCCTTCTTCCTGCAGTGTATTCTGTTCACAACAGCCAAAGTAATCCTTGTGAAACACGAGTCTGCTCATGTCCCTACCCTCTTACAGCCCTTGCCTTCAGGGTGAAATTCAGAGTTCCTCGTGTGCCGTCCAGGCCCTGTGTGACCTGACCCCGGCCAGCTTCTCCAGCCACCATCTCCTGGTCTCCCTCAGGCCCCTTGGCTCCAGCTGTAGCCCACCCACTCCACAGATGCACAATTCGCAGGGTCCCCAGGCGCTGGACATGCTACAATTTGGGCTTCCCCTCGTCAGGTCCTCTGTGCACTTTAGGTCTCTGCTGTGACATCACCTTCCCCAGCAAACCTTCCTCAGGCTGGGTGTGTTTCCATGGTACCCTGTGCCGATGGGTGTCATGGCCCCTATCACATCCTTGGCCGCCTCCCTGCACCCACCTACTCCCCTCTGAGAACTCCTTGAGAGCTGTGTCTATGCGACTTGCTCGCTGTCATAGCCCCAGGCCCCTGGTGCACCTCTTGCAACAGAGTACATGCCAAATAAGGGGAGGAGGAATGGACTTGAATGTCAGGGCTAGCCGAGAAGCCTGGGGGTGCCCCCTCTCCTGGGCACCTGTCAGATACCAGCTCCCTGGCCCTGCCGCAGCCCTCCGGAGGCAGGATTTCTGTGACTGTGCCAGGGAATCGGCATGTTTAACAATGCGCATGCCCAGGTGGACTGCTCAGTGATCTGATACAAGCCTTGTACTTTACAAAACAGGAAAGTGAGGTCCAGAGACAGATAGTATGTGACCTCTGCAACATATCTCCCAATCTCTTTCTCTCTTTTTCTCTCTCTCTCTCTCTCTCACACACACACAGGCACACGTTTGTGTGATATGAAATGAAGGCCCCCAACAGATATATGAAAAGATGCTCAGCTTCATTAGTTATTAGGGAAATGCAAATCAAAACTACAATGAGATACCACTTCACCCCTGTTAGATTAGCTATTATCAACAAGACGGGTAATAGCAAATGTTGGAGAGGCTGTGGAGAAAAGGGAACTCTCATCCACTGTTGGTGGGACTGTAAAGTAGTACAACCATTATGGAGGAAAGTATGGTGGTTCCTCAAAAAACTGCAAATAGAACTACCTTATGACCCAGCAATCCCTCTACTGGGTATATACCCCAAAACCTCAGAAACTTTGATACGTGAAGACACATGTAGCCCCATGTTCATTGCAGCACTGTTCACAGTGGCCAAGACATGGAAACAACCAAAAAGCCCTTCAATAGAAGACTGGATAAAGAAGATGTGGCACATATACACTATGGAATACTACTCAGCCATAAGAAATGATGACATCAGATCATTTACAGCAAAATGGTGGGATCTTGATAACATTATAAGGAGTGAAATAAGTAAATCAGAAAAAAAAACAAGAACTACATGATTCCATACATTGGTGGAACATAAAAATGAGACTAAGAGACATGGACAAGTGTGTGGTGGTTACCAGGGGTGGGGGGAGGGAGGACAGGGGGAGAGTTAGGGGGAGGGGGAGGGGCACAGAGAACTAGATAGAGGGTGGCGAAGGACAATCTGACTTTGGGCGAGGGGTATGCAACATAATTTAATGACAAGGTAACCTAGACATGTTTTCTTTGAATATATGTACCCTGATTTATTAATGTCATCCCATTACCATTAATAAAAATTTATTTAAAAAAAAAAAAAAAAAAAAAGAAATGAAGGCCTAACGCTTTTTCCCCTCCTAAAAACGTTGATCTTCCAGAAAGCTGCAGGAAGCACAGAAGAGAGAATTTTTGTCCTTGTTTTAACCTTAGGTCTGACCTGGGACATCTGAGAATATTGTTTATTTCCTTTTCATAAACAGGACTTAACCTTAAAATAGGCCCTACTTATTTTTAAAATTTGAAACAACTACTTTCACTATAAGACTCATGTAATTGAGTGAGAAATTAGAATGTGGGAAATCCCTGATGTTTCACTTTTCTGTTTCAAAAACGATTAGTGGAGAGTGAATTATCCTGCCTGATGCCACAAGGTCTATTTTTTTTTCTTGTGACAGAGACAGAGAGAGAGAGACAGAGAGAGGGATAGACAGGGACAGACAGACAGGAGGAGAGAGAGATGAGAAGCATCAATTCTTTGTTGCAGCACCTTAGGTGCTCATTGATTGCTTTCTTGTATGTGCCTTGACTGGGGGGGGGGGGCTACAGCATAGTTAGTGACCCCTTGCTCAAGCCAGTGACCCTGGGCTCAAGCCAGCGACCTTTGGGCTCAAGCCTCAAGCCAGAGACCATGGAGTCATATCTATGATCTCACACTCAAGCCAGTAAACCCGCTCTCAAGCTGGATGAGACTGCACTCAAGCCAGCCACCTTGGGGTTTTGAACCTGGGTTCTCTGCATCCCAGTCTGACGCTTTATCCACTGCACTATTTTTATCAGTGTGAGGATGTTGAGACTAAAACAACAACATATTTACTGTTGCTTGTATTCAATAGTATTTGATGACTCTGCCTCTCTCTTTAAAGCCTGTCAGAGTACAGAAGCCATGTAGGAACATGTGTTTGTAATTAATTTGGCTTCCTAGGACAAACAGGAAGGGAGACGCCCCCAACTCCACATGTGACAGATGAGGTATGGCACGTCCGGAGGAAAGCCGGGGATGAGGACGTTGTGTCTGGAGGGCAGGGTGAAGGAACTCGGGTGGGTTTTCATAGAACCAGTGACCGTAGGTGCCTGAATGCTGGGATGGGAGAGAGGTCCATTCAAGTAAAGCAGACCCTGGCTCTAGGGTGGGAAGACCTTCTACTCGAATATAAGGAAGAACTTGCCAGCAAGTGGAAGCCTGCCAGTGAGTGTTCTCAAAGGTAATGAGTTCCCACATCAAGAGAAATGTTCGAGGCTGGGACCATCTAATAGGCCTGTCACAGGATGTCCAGGGTGGGAGAAAGTGGGCTAAGGGTAAGATCAAGTCCGAGTACGCTTCCCACCGACTTGAGAGCAGGCCCCAATGCCCACAGGCCGAGCCAGTGAGAGGGAAGGTTCTCTGGTGGGGGCTGCGGTCAAGAGAGAAGGGGGCTCCGGCTGATTGCTTGTGAATGTGGGTCCAGTGAGTCCAGAGCTCTGGGTTTTTCAAAAAGACAGACTTCTGGATTCTTTTGTAGAGACTCTCCTGAGTTTTAAATATTGTGGAGCCAGGTAAAGCCATCTGTGCCCGCAGTCTGGGCCGTGGCCTGCCGGTTTAACCCCTCTGTTCCAGGATTTTCCGGGTGACGTGAGCCCAGTCCTTCTGGCAGGGGGTGGAATGAATGACATGGGCAGGGCAGGGATTACTCTCTGCCTGACAGATGGGGAAACCAGGACACCTGGAGGGGAAGGGGCTTCCAGACAGACCAGTGCAAGGCAATAACAGGTGAGGGAGAGCACCGGGCTGCGCCAGGATGAACGGGCAGGTAAAGAATGCTGTTTTCTTCCTAGCCTATTCCTCTGTGGCCACTTGGAAGCTTTTCTCCTAAAATAGGGTTTGGTGAACAGAGCGCTGGGAAGACCTGGAGCAGAAAAGTTGGCCTCCCAGGCACAATGGGAGGAGGAGGGCCTTCCTTTCCCCTCCTTGCACTGCCCAGGGGTGCCGCATGCTTCAAGGTGACTGAATGGCACCCCCTGGGGTGGTGCTGGGCTCAGTCTGCACAGATGTCTGGAGCCATTCCACAGCACCGCCTCTCCTTTCCCCCAAGGATCCGTGTCTCTAGACCGCCAGCCACACCTGAAATCACCCATGGTAACCCCGCTTCTGGGTGAGGGCTTCCTGCCACCGGGACTCTCTCTGGAAATGCCTGCAGGAGAAGGAGAAAGGCCGCAGGAACGCAACCTGACGATGCCTCAGGCTTGAAGTATCAGAGTGCCAGGGATTTGGGCACTGCATAAATTAGCTTTGCCAGGACGCCAACCTCAAAAAGGCAGTTGTGTCCAAACCACGTTATGGTCCTCCCCGCCGTCTGCCCGGCTTCCTGCCTCGTGGCCTTCCTGTCACTCTTTGTGCTGAGACTGCGCTTTCGCTTTCGAGGCCGGCTTGCAGACCAACTTTTTTAAGCCTTGCTTATTTCACCAGCGAATGGTGGCTTGCTGGTTTTGTTTTATTTCGTTTTAAAGTAAAGTTCTTTTTTTTTTAAAGTATTAGCACTTTTTTTTTTCATACAACTTTGTTGAAGTACATGTGAAGTATGATAAAATGCACATTTTAAAAATGTATGTAACTTGATCAATTTTAACAGATGTTTAAACCTTTGAAACTATCATCAGAATCAAAATAATAAACATTTCCATCATCCCTCCAAGGTTCTTTGTGCCTCTTTGTAACCTGTCCCTCCCTCTGTCTCCACGAAACCACCGTCCTGCCGTCTGTCTCCCCAGGTGAATTTTCTTTGTCTGGAAACTCAGATGGGAGGATTCACGCTGTCTGGGTTCCCCGCCTGCCTTTTTTACTACGCGTGATGATCCTGAGGTTCACCCAGTGTTCCTGTGTGTGTTGTAGCATGTACCTTCTTGTCACTGAGTAGTATTCCATCACACGGCCATACTGTAATTTGTTTATCCATTTGTCTGTTGATAGACATCTGAGTTGTTTCTAGCTTTTGGCTATCCCAAATAAAGCTGCTGTGAACATTTGTGTGCAAGTCTTTGTGTGGATTTGCGTTTTTGTTTTTCTGGGGTAAAAAGCCTATAAGGACAATGGAATGTCTGGATGGTATGGTAGGTGTGTTATTTAATTTTTTTTAAAGAAACTCCTAAATTGTTTTTCTAAGTGGTGAGAGTGCCAGGAGTCAACATCCTTGACAGTGCTTGCAATGACCAGTCAATTTTATTTTAGCTGTTCTACTACTGCCTGCAAAGAAATGAAATTTACATCCACACGTGAGCATTTCTTCAGGTGTTTATTGGCCATTTTGTATCTGTTGTTGAAGTGTCTGTTCACAGCCTCCTGGCGATTTTAAAATGGGTTGTTTATCTTATTATTACTGAGTTTTGAGAGTTTTTAAAAAAATGTGTTATATAATAACAAGCCTTTTATCTGATATATGTTTTGCAAATATATTCTCCCAGTCCATAGTTGTGCCTTTTTGTTTTCCTAGTAAAGTGTCAGTATCGTCTAGTAAAATATGGAGCCCTTAGGGTTTCTAGGGGTAAGAAGGACATTGAGTATTTAACAAACGTAGTATACTTAAAGAGTTCTGTAGATTCTGAATGTGGTACCAACATGAATGAGAGCATATTGATGACATATTAGCTCTTGACTTGGAAATTATTTGGTATGATTTGAAAAACATATGTGGGACATATGGAACAACATGCTAGGTGCTAGAAGAGATGGGAAAAAAGGTATGGACATCAGACATGGATCATGTTTTCAGAGGCCTCCCATCTGTGGAAGTAGGGCTGAAAGGCATGCATTCTGATCATGATTATTGGATATGCTGTATACTTCTTTTTCTTTTTTTTAATTTTTAGTGAGAGTAGGGGAGGCAGAGACAGACTCCCGCATGCACCCCAACCGGGATCCACCCGGCATGCCCACTAGGGGACAATGCTCTGCCCATTTGGGACCCTTAACTCTGTTGCAACTGGAGCCAGTTTTTAGTCTTTGCTTCGGCAGCAAGTTATACTGAAGTTGTGAACAACACGGAGGTTCATGGAGCCAGTTTTTAGCACCTGAGGCAGAGACTATGGAGCCAGCCTCAGCACCAGGGGCCAGCTCACTCTAATTGAGCCATGGCTGCAAGAAGGGAGGAGGAGGAGGAGAGAGAGAAAGAGAAGTGAGAGGGGGAAGGTTGGAGAAGCAGATGGATGCTTCTTCTGTGTGCCCTGACTGGGAATCAAACCTGGGACTTTCACACGCCAGGCTGATGCTCTACCACTGAGCCAACTGGCCAGGGCCTGCATATGCTGTGTACTTGACTGGTATGACCTCATCCAATCTTCAAAACAACCCTCTGATGTAGATATCCCCTATTTTTTTCTTTTTTTCCAAGTGAGAGGGGGGAGATACACAGTATTCCACATGCACCCCAATCAGAACCCACCCGGCAACCCCCATCTGGGGCCGTGCTTGCAACTGAGCTATTTTTAGTGCCTGAAGCAGAGGTTCCATGGAGCGAGCCTCAGCGCCTGGGGCCAAGGTGCTCACAAGCCCTGGATGCAGAAGGAGAAGAGAGAGAAAGAAAGAGGCATAGGGGTGGAGAAACAGGTGGTTGCTTCTCCTGTGTGCCCTGACCAGAAATAGAAGCTGGAACATCTATACACCAGGCCAATACTCTGCCATTGAGCCTACCAGCCAGGGCCTAGATTTCCCCTATTTTGTAGCTGAAAAAACTGAGACTTAGAGAAGTGAGGTAACTTGCCCAGTTCATATGGCTAGGACATGGCAGACCTGGATTCAAATATACTTATCTAAGAGTTTTTTATAGACTTTAATCTGCATCACCCCATCTCCCCTTCCTAGAGGTTAGGGGATGGTTTTCCTGGTGACCAGCCCCATCCTAAGGCCATCTATCTGGAATGCCCATCCTAAGTCAGCGTATCAGCATAAACTCAAGTCTGCTCAAAAGAGGCTCCTTACCCTTTATCCTTAGGAGGAACAAAAGACCCTCCTGTTACTCTCTGGCTATTCCAAGGATTTTAGGAACTTTGTACCAGGAACCTGGGACAAAGACTAAATATTATTTCTTATTATGACTTCCTTCCATCTAAACATTTATTTATTCTTTCAGCAAACGCTAGGTCATTTGATATTTATCAAGTATCTAGTATGTGCCGATACTGTGGTAACCTAGGAGATAGGGCAAAGGACATAACAAGGACATATCGTGGCCTCTGTCCATGAGAAGGTCACATTTTAGCAGAAGATTATTTCTGCCTTCTGGGTATTCTTGTCTCACCTTGCACCTTTTTCTCTTTTTCTTGCCTTCTTTTGGATTTTTTTTCTCATTTTTGTTTTCCTCTCATCTACTAAGTTCAGTACGTATTCTGTTTCTACGTTTTGAATAGATACCAAGAAGTTTTAACATGTCTTCTCGAGCCTAATATTAATATTTTACAAGGAACTCAGTGAACACCCTATCTTTGATCACCCCCCTCGCCTGACTTGCATGCTATTGTTGTCGTGTATTTTAGTTATTTTAAATTCTGTAAGACTGTACTATTATTTTATTCACTTTCCTTCTGCCTAAAGCATAGCCTTTTAAATGTCTTTGACTGAAGGTCTCTTGATAACGAACTCTCAGGTTTTGCTTGAGAAAATCTTTATTTTGCTCCTGTTCTTGCTGGGTGTACAATTCTAGTTTGACAGTTGTTTACCCTCGGTGCGTTCAATATGTTATTCTACTGCCTTCTGGATTCTATTATAGCTGTTGAGAAGTCAGGGCTCATGTGATGATTATTTCTTTAAATTAAATCTGCCTTTTCTCAGGCTACTTTTAAGATTTTATCTCTGTTTCTGAGGTTCTGCAGTTTCACTTGATGTAGAATTATGAAAACAGAGTTGTTGAGGCATAATTGGCATGCAGTAAATTGCCCATTTTTGAAGTGTATAATTTTGGTAGATTTTGATGTGTATACACCCGTGAAACCATCACCAGCTCAGATAATAGATGTATCCGTCATCCCCCAGATTTCCCTGTCCCTTTGTGTTTGTGATTCCGTCCCCCCATCCCTTCTGCCCCCTCCAGGCCCCAGGCAGCCACTGATCTACTTTCTATCACTGTAGATTAGTGTGTATTTTCTAGAATTTTGTACAAATGGAGCCATATAGTATGTACACTTATAAAAAACCAGGTTTCTTTTACTGAGCACGATTATTTTGAGGTTCATCCTTGTAGCATACATGAATGCTTTATTCCTTTTTCATCGGTCACTAGTATTCCTTTGTATGGATTGTATTTGCCTGTTGATGGGTAATTTGGGTTGTGTCCAGATTGGGGGCTAGCACCAACTTTTTGTTAACATTCATATACAAGTCTTTGTATAGACATATGTTTTTATTTCTCTTGGGTAAATACCAAGGAGTGGAATGGCTAGTTATGTTAGGCGGATATTTACCGTTTTAAAACCTGGTGGTACCATTTTGTTACCTGTGGCAATGTATGAGAGTTCCAGTTTTTCTGTATCCTCACCAACACTTAGTAATCAATGTTTTTAATATTAGCCTTTCTAGTTTCTGTTTTTCTGATGATTAGTGATGTCGATCATCTCTTCATGTGCTCACCTGTGCTCTGTATATGGTCTCCGTGATGTGTCTTAAAATCTTTTGCCCATTCTTTAAAAATTGGGTTGTTTGGTTTCTCATTATTAAATTTTAAGAGTTTCTTTTTTATATTCTGGGTACAAGTCCTTTACTGGATATAGGCTTTGCTATATTTACTCCCAGTCTGTAACTTGTCCTTTTATTTTCTTCCTGGTGCAGCTTGATTTATCATTTAACTCTTTTATGGATCGTGTGTTTGGTGTCATAGCTAAGATATCTTTACGTAACCCAAAGTCACAGAAATACTTTTTTATATTTCCTTCCAGAAGTTTAATCATTTTAGATTTTACATTTATATCTACAATCCATGGTGAGTTAATTTTTATGTGAAGTATGGCTCAAAGTTTTGTGGGGGGTTTTTTAGGTGAGAGGAGGGGAGATAGTGAGGCAGACTCCCACATGCTCCCCAACTGGGATCCACCTGGCAACCCCATCTGAGGCGGATGCTCAGGTTCTGAGCTATTTTTAGCGCCTGAAGCTGTTGTGCTCTGAGGGAGCTATTCTCAGTGCCTGTGGCCACGCTCAAACCAGTCCAACCACTGGCTGCAGGAGAGGAAGAGGAAGAGAAGGAGGAGAGTGAGGTGGGCAGAAGCAGATGGTCACTTCTCCTGACCAGGAGTCAAACCCAGGACATCCATCCATACACCGGGCCAATGCTCTATCCCTTGAGCCACCAGCCAGGGCTTCAAAGTTCTTTTTTGCGTAGTAATGTCCAGGTCTAATATTATTAGATAAGTAGCCTGTCATTTCTCTACGTACGTGCCTTTGCGCATTTGTCAAAAATCAGTTACCCATATGTGACTGGGCTTATATTTGTACCCTCTGTTCTGTTTCATTGATTATATTTGTTTTCCCCCATTCTTAGTGGGATCACTTTACACTAAATTCTCAGCTTGAAGTTTTTCAGATCTCCCAGCTACTCTGATTACGGACTACAAACCTGACCGAGAGCTGGCTCGTGGTAACAAATTCTTGAGAGAGGTTCCCTCCCACCTCATTTCCGCATGGACAGAATTTGGTCCAGTCCACTGGTATGTAGGTTTCTTTCTAGTTTATTCTTCTATTGAGGGTACAGGGGGTTCCAGCTATATGTGAATGGTGGTGTAAACTCCTGTCAGACTCCCCGCCCGGTGTGTATTCTGGCTTTGTCCTCTGTGTCCTATGTTCTAGGAGGTTGTGCAAATCTGTACTTGTGTTAACCGGGTTTAGCAAATGTTTCCGCCAAAAGCCAGTTTCAGGTCTTTGGGTTCCTATTTTCGTTTGTTGGGTTTTTGTTTTTGTGTGTGTGTGTGTGATTTCTTTTTAATTAATTAATTATTTTGCTTTCTTTAAAACTTAATGATTCATTTTAAAAATGTGTGATCTTGCCTGACCAGGCGGTGGTGCAGTGGATAGAGCGTCGCACTGGGATGCGGAGGACCCAGGTTCGAGACGCTGAGGTTGCCAGCTTGAGCACGGGCTCATCTGGTTTGAGCAAGGCTCACCAGCTTGGACCCAAGGTCACTGGCTCGAGCAAGGGGTTACTCGGTCTGCTGAAGGCCCGCGGTCAAGGCACATATGAGAAAGCAGTCAATGAACAACTAAGGAGCCGCAACGAAGAATTGATGTTTCTTATCTCTCTCTTTTCCTGTCTGTCTGTCCCTATCTGTTTCTCTCTCTGACTCTCTCTGTCTCTGCCGAAAAAAAGAAAAAAAAAGTGTGATATTTTTTTCTATTGTTGCTTTTTATTTTGCCTTTCTAGTTGTTTTCAGCCACTGGTTTGGTCAGGGTATCCAGTCCGCCACACTGTTGGAAATACAAGTTTGGCCTCAAACTTCATGGTGTGGTTGTTAGCATATGTTTCTTATGTGGGATTAATGGCATTTGTGTCTGTGTTTGTTCCCATTTCCTTTGGTAAGCCCTAGAGAACCACGGGAGGAAGGAATTTCTTTTTCCTGTATTGGTGATGTGTCCACTGTGGTGTTATGACCACCTCATGAATCCCTTTCCCTTTGCCTGAATCTCCCAGGCCAGCACAGTGGAGGTTTTAAGTGTGATTAAAGTGCCTGCTCCCTGCCATATCTGGAGTCCATCCCTTGTTACCTTACTCGCATACTGTTCTCTTCTTCTCCCGTAGATTACTGACTGCAGGTAAAGCAACCGTGTTCTAGCACAGTGCCCGGCAGGTAAAGAGCACTTGATAACAAAATGAATGAGTGAGTGACAGGGTCTGTCACTGCACCAAGGAAGCAGAAATTGGCACTAGCCCAGGTTAGTGCCCCAGCCATTTCTGGAGCCCTTGTGCTGTGTCCTTTTCCATGCCAGGCACATCTGGAGTGTGCAGAAACAAGCGAAGGCTGAGTATCATATTCCAGGAGCCCACAGTCCAGTGCAGAAAAGGAAACATTCCCATTGTAGGAATTTCCAAATTCAAAAGATACCTTCCTCATCTTGTGAGTAGACCCCGTTGGGCTATAACCTTCGCTATTGATGAACTGTCTGGGGTTTAAATGCTGTGTTCCTGTGTACGCACGGCTTTGTGTCCCCCAAACAGCCTCACCTGGGCACCTTGTGCTGAGATGGCCAGACTTCTGTCTCAGCCCTTTTTTTAGTTCAGTGAATTATGGAGTGCCTCTTGTGCCCAAGACTGTACCAGATTGTTTAGTTATAAGTTTATTAGAAGTTATTAGAAGTTTAAAATAATACATTGATTCCTGTCCTTGGGAGAGTGGAGGTCACGGGCAGCAACTATTGGCCCTGCTCACAGAAGGCCTAAATGGCCATCAGTAGACAATTCCAAGGCCCTTCAGCATTGGACACAAGGAAGGGGACCCTGCTGTGGTGTACAGCAAGACTTTCAGAGCCGAGAATCTGTACCTTAGGCCTCTGTGTCTGGCTCGCTGAGGTGCAGGTTGACAGTCGTAGAGGTTGAAGAGGTGTGAGGAGGCTAGGTAACCAGTTCCCTGCTTCTCAGACCTGTGAATGTCTCTTGCCTGGGGCCGCCTAGATCCCTGGGCCCTAACTCTGCCTCCAGGAAAACACAAAGTGGTGGACCCCGGTGTGACCTTGGCCTCCATCTCTCCCATGGGCCTCCTCCACGCGGCTTTCTAACGGCTTCTGGGGTGAACCAACGTTAAGGAACTCCGGACTTAGTCCAAGTGATCATTCTTACTCTTTCTGGAACCCTGTCCAGCGTGGGCATCTGGCTTAACCCGAAGCTAAGATGCAACATTTGGTAAGAAAAGGAAAGTCAAGCCGTTTGACATACCTTTTATGCACCTGTCTTCCGAGCGCACACCAGGCACGGCAGGCCTGGGGGCTCCTGGGGCCAGTCATCCGCTTCGGACCTGGGGGCCGTCTTTTTCTTTATTTGGCGGGATCCATAATTCCCAGTCCGTGGCCCACAGACTCGGTCCAGTTGTTAAAATTGTCAGCAGTCCAAGGTAAAATGAAAGAGAAAAGGGAGAGAGAGCAGTGAGTTTTGTCAAAGAGCTCAGTGAGTTACTGATCCCGAGTGCCCGTCTTTCCAGCCTGGAATAATGCATCCTTTATCTTATGAAATATGTTCTCATGTGTCCTTTATTTTATGAAATGATAGCAGGCGGTGGACTGTTTGTCTTCTTGGTTGGTCTGAGTGTTCTCACTGAACAGAACACAAAGCTGACAACACTGTGTCCCTTCCCAGCATTTTTTCTTTCTTTCTTTTTTTTTTTCCCCTGCTGGGGGAGGGGTCTTTCCAAGTTCGTTGAATTCAGAAGTCAGGAACTCTCCAAGTTAAACTGAAATTGAATAACCTCAGCTTTCCCAATGTGTATTATGTGGAGGTGGGAGGGAGGGGAAGATGCTCTTCCCTCTTACTAGCAGTAAAATTTGGGTTTTGATGGCTCTAGCTTTCAGTTTTATTTTTTCCCGTGGGCATGTTAGAATGAGAACCAAGCCTGCTCCTTGGGAGGAACGAGGCCGTTGTTGGGCAGCATCTGCGCTGACCTCTCAAGGTCACGCACACCTTCATGGGTCATGGTTTTGGTAGTGACTGACCGCTGGTATGTCTCTGTACACCTTTTAGCTTTCTGGGATACACATAAGTCCTCTGACACTTGCATACTTGCCTTTCTTGAACCCTAGAGCCCAGGTTTTGGGGTCCATCAGCTTTTCTGCACACACAAGAAAAGGTGTATGTGTGGAGGAGTCTGAGTACATCGGGTGTGGATTAGTTTCACCCCAGAGAGCCTGTTCATTCATATTCCCTTGCAGTATGTCAGCTCAAAGAACGGCTGCAGGCATGGGCGCTGGGGAGCGAGAGCCGGAGGGCTCAGCAGACAGCACAGTGACCTGCGAGAGCCTTCAGGGCAGTGGGAAGAAACTGAGGGAAGAATCCTTTAAGCAGGTTTTTATAAAAGTCTGCAGTATTAGAAAGCCAAGTCACGAGTGAGTTCAAGGTTCAGCTCCATCCCTCACTGCCTGTGGCTTCAAGCAAGCATTTAATTTCTCCTTATTAATTTCATCCGTAATAAAAATAGAAGACTGTTATCTGTCTTTCTGCCTTTATTTGATTGTTGTAAGGTTATTTGGCTATTGTATGTAATTTGGTTCTTAAAATGAATACCGTGGGCTTTGACTATGGTCAGATGCAAATAAGATTCATGTTTTATTCAGGGCACTTATTACTAAGTGCCAGCTGTGTGCAAGGCATAGTTCTATGGAGTTGGGGGTACCCTGGTGTGAAAACCAGACTCTGCCTACGGGAAGCTTACATTCTAGTGGAAGAAACACACAGACAAGCCAGCAAACACATTAATAAGCCAGTGATGATGGGTGCTACAATGTAATAAACAATGAAAACCCCCGCTGGTGTAAGCAGGGATTAGAGGGAGGCTCTATGAAGAATCTATGGTCTAGCTGGGACATGACGGCTGGGAAGAAGCCAGGAGAAGAGAGTCCAGGCAGAAGGAACAGCAAGCACAGGGATCCTGAGGCCTCAGAGAGCCGGCTCGCTGGAAGACTAGGAACAAGCGCAGTGGGGCCAGAGGGCTGTGCCCTATAACAGACTTATGTTTCTTTACAGTGAAGTTGTTTCAGCTTCTTGTTATGCTTGTCCTCCTATTTATTATTTCAAGCTCATTTGTCTCGGAGAACAAAAATTAACTTACAGATATGTTTCTGGATATTAAAATCATTCTTAAAAGTAACTTGAGACTGTTGGAGGGAGAATACCATGCAGTAGACAAAGTGTGGACCCAAGAGTCAGTCTTATATGAGTGTATGTGTGTCTGTCTGTCTCTCCCTGTCTCATCAGCTCTGCCACTTACGAGCCCTTCGACCTTGGATAAGTTACTCAGCCTGTTTGAGCCTCAGTTTCCTCATCTGTGAAACGAAGTTGATAAACCCTGCACTCTGTCCCCTAAGGACTGTAAGGAAAATAAGATTTTTTTTTAAAGGAAATGATCATGTGAAAGCGCCTGGAATGCACAAAGAGCGTCATTAACGGGAAAGAGGTGTCTGACTCCAGGCAGGCTCTTCGCACCCCGGGCTTGTTTGGCTGTGGATAATTGGATGCTCTCAGCCAGGCTCTGCCGTGTGGATTCAGTCAGGGCTAGCTTGCAGGTGGGGAGCCCGTTCCAGGGCCATGTCCTTCACGTGCAGCAGCAACAGCATTACAAGGAAATAAATGAATAATAAATGAAAGGCTCCGAAGTCAGGCTACTCCTGCAAGATTTCTGTACTCAGGAAACTCAGCAGAAAGGAGGTGGCCTCATCGCGCCTTCTGCCAGGGGAGGAGGGCTCTGCCGCGGCACCAGCAGCGCAGAGGCTCTGGTCTCCGAGAGCAGTGTGGCTCCAAGGGGTGGAGGCCTCGTGCTGGATCGCCCAGTGGGTTCGTGGCAGTGCTGGGACGCCAGTGTGGCTCTTCTAAGCGCCGCCCCAGTGCTGCCTGTACCCCAGCCCTCGGCTCTGCATCCTGCAACACTCAGTCATTCACCAGCACATGGTGTTGCTTCTGCCACTGTGCTCACCTAGGGGTGCATGTATGTATGAAGACAGAGTGACCCTCGTGGTGCTTACAGCCTAGCCGGGAGCCGGATTTACATCTGTGATATCACGAGGTGAGAGAAGTGTTTTCATGGAGCAAGAAGGGGGTGCAGTGGAAGCACACAACAGGTACCAAGCAAAGATTTGTTTTCATTTGGGGGGTGTGGGGAAAGCGTGTTGGGACAAGTGCTATTTAAGTGAACACCGAAAGGATGAATTAGCCAGGTTGGAGTACGGCATGAAGGGAGGGTTCCTGCAGAGGTGTGGCTTGTCTGACTGGGGTTGGCCTTGAAGGGCCAAATGGTGACACTGGGACCAGAGAAGGTGGGGGGTCCTGGAAGGAAGACACGCTCCGCGGTGAGGAGTTCAGATTTTATCCCAGCAGCAGTGGGAAGGGTTTACATGGTCAGGTTTGCATTCTGCAAGAGTCACGGCAGCTGCTCCGTAGAGACCGGCTGGGAGGGGACAAGGGTGCCACCTGGGAGGCCGGGAGGCCCAAGCAGGGGACATGGAGAGAAGTAAACACATTCAGGTGACATTCAAGGATTAACTTCAACAGGACTTGCAACTGTGACTTCCTTGTTGGGCACCTTGACTTTCCTGTCTGATCCAGCCCTCCTGCCCTGTGGTGCTGGCCAGCGTCTGGTTTACCTCGAAGCTCCTCCAGAGCCCTTTCCATCTAAGGCCCTGAGAGGGGCCCTGGAAATGTGCTCTACGGTCACACGTTCTATAAAAATCTGCAAAAGTGAGATGGTACCATCACTGCCATGAAGACTGCGGCCTCTCTCAACTCGGACATCCCCTCGTCGGTTGTTGTCGGGATAGCGACAAGCATTTTTCGGGTCCTGCGGTGGGGAAGTTGAGTTGGGACTACGTCTTGCAGCATATAAAAAGTACATTGTGCGCATGCCTTAGCTTCTTGTTCTTTTTCTTAGAGAGCCTCTCCTCACCACCCCCCGCCCTGTCCAAAACCTAAACTTCAGGTCCCACAGAACGGATCTGTCCTTGATCGTTTGGTGGCTGTGATTTTTCCTACCTGTACCTTAGTGGCTGGCGGCGGTGGCAGGAACCAGCAACTCTGCTCCAGGTGAGGAGGCTTATGGGGCTGTAAGAGTCTTCTGCAGACATCAAAAGCGTTGGCATGGAGATCACTGTGTGTGCTGCTTTCTCTGTCTGTAGCAGGCAACTCGGGCACAAATATGATTGTGTTTGCTTCGTGCCAGACACTGTTCTAAGCACTTCACGTAGCGACTCATTTAATTCTCAGAAACAAGTTTATGAAATAGATAGCATGACCTCTATTTTCCACATGAGGCTAGTGCTCATGTGCTAATAAGTGGGATCCCAACCACCCGTGGAGTCTGCTGTCAGAATCAGGCCACAGGGCTGCGGCCATGTCATTGTCCAGGGCCTCATGCTGGGAGGGCCCTGTATTTGGTGTGTTACAAATGCTGCTGCCATCCTGAAATTCTAATAGTTTTCTCAGCAAGGGTCCCTGCATTTTCATTTTGTACTGGGTCCCACAAGGTCCGTCCTCAATCATGGTCCAGGTCTGTGCTCCTAACCTCTTACTACATTATTCTGACAATAGGCAGAACATGGAACTAGCTGCCTCAGGAGGTAGTGAGCTCCCCATCCCTGGAGGTATTCAAGCAGAGGCTGGATGACCCCTCTGGCAGGGATGTTTTAGAGGGCCCAAATGGGAGGAAGGGACAGCCAGTAGGTCGGAGTAGATAACTTTTAGCATCTGAGACCCTCTGAGCCCGGAGAGTTGGTGACTCTGTCACTTGCCCTTCATCAGCTTTACAAAAGTCTAAAAATAGAGGAAACAGGGCTGAAAGGAAATGGTCCGATCATAGAATTCTGTGAAAGCTGGGACAGTTGCCAAAGGAAAGAGATCTGTGAAAGGACGTAGAACCTGGAGACATTTAGTTGACAGTGGCAATGGCACAGGGCTGCGGCCCCATCACAGCCCAATACAAGCCTGCTTCTCTCTCTGCTCTCATCAAACGTGTCCCTGACCAGCTGCAGATAAATTAAATGAGCATCGGACAGGGGCTTCTTGATCTTAATGAGCCTGGAGTTTCCACCCTGGGTCACGGGCCACAGCAGATGCTGTAGACACTGTGCCCGGGGCAGCACGGACAGGGCCATTTCTGAACCTGTGGGGTAACTTGCCTCTGAGGCCACCCTCTTTACAGCCTTTTCCTACCACCTGGAGACATAAACATTCACTTGAGCCCCAGCACTAGCCTGAGACCCTCAATGATTTCCCAGGAGTTCTCCAACTCGTGTGTGTGTGTGTGTGTGTGTGTGTGTGTTGCAATGTCCCTTCAGACCTTCTGTTATGGCTGTGGCACTGATTCTCAGTTTTGTGACCCTGACTTAATCTCTTTGGATCTGAGTCTCCACCTCTGTGAAGGGGACATGAGAGAATAGAGAATGCATACTAACACTCAGTTTGATACTGTTTACCCAGGTATTCTCATTAATAACACACTCGTACAGTGCCTTGGGGTTTGCAAGGAGCTTTTCACATAGGTGACCTCACCAATTATCTTAACAGCCAGAGGGTGGTATTGCCCTCATTTTATTCATAAAGAAATTAAAGCTAAAAATTCAGGCCTAGAAGAACAGAATTTAATAATAACAGGAATCCTTTGTATTTTCTAAAAGTTTGTCCTTTTGGTCATTGTGCTGACGACAGGCTCTCACAAGTTGACATTTGCATGGTGCCCAGTCCTCTCTGAATGCACAAGGACATTCTACTGAGGTTTGGGGAGCCCCTGATGTACTCCACTGCAGATTTTCATTGACTGGGAGAAAGACTGCCGGCACCTCTAGATCCTGAGCTCTGAAGCTAGACCATCCCTATGTTCACAACTCCAGTCTGTCACTCCCCGGCTACGTGACCTGGGACAAATGATCTAACCTCTTGGAACCTGAATTATCTCATGTTAAACAAGGACAACCATAGCACCGACTACGTGCAACTAACTTGAGAATTCAGTGAGATGATCCCTGTAAAATGCTTAGCCCAGTTCCTGACCCACAGCTCCTCTGTCATCATTTCCATTATTATAATTATCAGCGCTTTTGCACGAAATGTATCCATCTTCAAATGCGTCGCTTTCCATAGTTTGGCCACTGCACATTTTTAATAAACTGGTTTCAGGCTTGAAATCGTAGGTGCTTCTGGTTTTTCTTTTTAGCATCTGTTAGAAGTATTTTTCAAAGCTCTGCCTGGATTCACAGGGGGCCCCTGTAAATCCACTTGAAAGCAGATCTCATCACTAAAAACCTACAAAACACCTCTGCGAGAATGGAAGAGTCGGGCCGTAATTTACAGTGTCCACTTTGCGCTGCCATGTGGCATTTTGCAAACTGCCACTGCTATTAGCCGTCACTTTTGAGTATTTATGATCTTGCGGTTGGAGCACTTTGATTCTCATAATAGGAACAGGGTCGCATTTAGAAAACGTACTCCCAGCAGCCGAGCTGGAAAATGAGATCCTTCTCAGGACGGCTGATGGATGGGGCCACACGAGAAAGTGTGGCCTGTCATCCACGCTGAGATGTGCCCTTTCCATACACCCCAGGTGGAGCTGTCTTTGTATGTCAGGCCTCCGCCGGCCAGGCCTGGACTTCCTGCTTGGCAATGGCCGTGGGGCCAGGGCAAAAGATGTGTCGCTAAATATCAAACCATTTTCCACATGGGTGCCTTTTACAGCCACAAGGTTGGCAACGATAGAGCTAAGATTTTGGCAGGAATTCCTCTGTGGTCCTAAACTGGTACTTTGTGTCCCAGGTAGCAAGAGAGTTTTGGATTTTGCAAGTGAGAAAGCATGAATTAAGAGTGGCATTAGGCATGACGCAGTCCCCTGCTCAGAGCCTCAGTGTTTCCTCTACTCAGTGGGAGGATTTTGTCTTGGTGAGTTCTGAGGACCATTCTTGCAGTCCATTGAATCTCTTGGTTCCCATAAAGTGCTTGGCTGTCAAATTAGACAGGATTTTTGGTCAATAGAAGAGGTTTTCAGAGTAGGGGTGAGATTATATGAGTTACGAGATTCTTGCTATATACGGAACGGAATAGCACCTCCATCTTTCTGAAATGCGTCAGCTTGCTTGTGAGTCCACCCACCAGGAGACTGCGAGACCTTGGATGACTCTTCTCTTCCCAGACCCATTCCTCCCTCCGGAAATCCCCCTCCCCCCAGGAAACCACTTACACTCAATCGCCCTGTCTCCGTCTCCCTACGCTCATCTCATCGCTCATCTCATCTCGGCTGGAACAGTTTCTCAGACTTTCCTTGTTTCTGATGACCTTGACAGTTGTTAGGAGTCTTGGCTGGGTATTTTGTAGAATCTCTTGGTACATGTCTTAATTTTTTTTTTTAATGTTTGGACGGGAGTTATGTGGTTTAGGGAAGAAAGCTACAGAGCTAAAGTGCCATTTTCATCACATTATATTATATTATGGGTACTCACTGTTAGCATGACTCATCACTGTCGATGTTGACCTTGATTACCCAGTGAGGTAGCATTTGTCAGATTTCTCCGCTGTGAAGTTACTCTCCCCCACCCCCCACCCCGTTCACGCTACTCTCTCTGGAGGAAAGTCATTAGGTCATTTATTTTTTCATTACACTTTATTGACTACTCCCTACATCCTGGCAGGGCGGCGGACCAGGGACATGGACCTGCTGGACACATGGCCTCTGCCCTCAGGGACTTTGGGGTCTAGAAGGCAAAACAGGAAAGTAGGTTTTGTGGCCAGACCCTGCAGTGAGCACAGAGGAGGTCCCCTCACACTAGGCTGTCCCCTTTTATGGTCTTGTGCCTGCAGCGAATTTTCCAAATGCCCTCCATTTCTTTCAACCATAAAGCTTTAAATGTTTAAAAAAAAAAAAAATGAAGCGAGTTTATTTCCTTTCTACACTGAACCCTGTGATTCCTCGATATTATTATTAGCTTTTTAAAAACATTTGCATAGCACTTTCCATATTAAAAGTGGTTTGTTTGTTTTTTTAGTCATTAGTAATCCACATTAATATGCAGATTGAATTAATCTATTTCAGGCAGAAGTTGGTCTGGAGGAAACAAAATAGCTGAAGTGTTATTCCTGCCCACCTGCGTCTTCTCTTTCTCCCCCTGCGCGTCACCCGGATCATTATTAGGATTATTGCCCTGATTATTAAAGGCTGATTGAGCACCGCCAGAGTCGGCCGAGCTTCCAGGAACCCGGGGGAGGCCGCGTCCCTGCACTCCGGACTCGGAGCTGCGCCGAGGCCGCCGCGGGGGATTCATTAGCGCTCGGAAACTGAAATTGGCCTCATAAATAGTCATCCTTCAGGAAACAGTTTTCAACTCTCCTATTTTTATTTCAGTTGCACAAAGCCGAATGCCTTTTTGGCTCCGTTACTGTCTGAGGACGTTGGCTTCTACCTTCAGAAAAAGAAAAGTGTGTCCCCCATAGCTTAACTGTCATTTACTGAGCTATCCCTCTGTGCTGGGTGCTCCGCAGGACAGCCTCCCAGGAAGGCTCTGTTGGGTTCCTCCCTGCGAGAGGAGGCAGCTGCGGCTCAGGAAGATGAAATCTCAAGTCTGGTGAACATCAGAGCTGGGATTTGAACCCTTAGCTGTATGGCTCCACAGCCCTCCCTCTTTTTATTTTTAATTAATTAATTTTTTTTAAGAGAGAGACAGGAAGGGAGAGAGATGAGAAGCATGAACCTGTTGTTGGAACACTTTAGTTATTCATTGATTGTGTCTCATACATGCCTTGACCGGGGGACTCCAGCCAGGGAGATTGAAGGCCAGGTACACCAGGGTCTGCAAAACCAACAAGAAGCTGCTGCTTCACGGTGGTGCACCGCAGAGCTAGACCTGGGGCTCAGTCCTTCCTGGCTGCTTCCTAGCTGTGTGAGCAGGGCAAGGTGGCAAAGCCTCAGTTGTCCTCATCCTTAATTTGGGGGAAAAAATACCTGCCTTGCAAGGCTCTGGAGGTCAGATAAGAAAATGCTCAGAGTGCATTTAGCTCGGCTCTCCAGTGCAAAGCAGAGCTCAGGCGCTCAGTGAGACTGGAGGTCTAACGCTGAGGGGCCTCCTTGCCAGTACAGTATTCTGCCCCCCAAACAAAGAGTTCTGCCTAAAAGATGTCCTATTTCAGAGCCTGTGGTTCTCGCTTTTAACTGAGTTTCTTCCTGGAAATACCCATGGAAAGAATGTGTTCTTGCTAATTAATGAGGCCCCTCTGGAGAGGCCCCACCTCCGCCGGTTCCTGAGGAGGATGAGTTTGGAGTTTGGCGATTTCTTGGGATGCATGGTCCCAGATGGAGAGCTAACTTCCAGATTAGGATTAGCTAATTAGCCAGCCCCCAGTCCCTGGAACGGGGAGAGGCATTTGGGGCAGAGTAGGAAAGTTCACAAAATGCAGATTAGCACTAATGCAAAAGGGTAACTCCCAGTGATTCTGACTGTGTAGAGGTAATCGCTGCTACATTTTTGTATCTATGCATTCACATTTTTGTTGTTGTTGTTACTGTGTGTCTTAGTTCAGGCTGCTGCAACAAACTACCTCAGTCTGGGTGGCTTACAAACACCAGAATTAATCACTCACAGTTTTGGAAGGCGAAAGTCCGAGGTCGGGGCCAGCACGGTCAGGTCCTGGTGAGGACCCCCTTCCACGTTGCAGACTGCAGACTTCTCGTTATATCCTCACATGGTATTTGGAAGTGAGTGAGGCCTTTGGAAGGTAATTAGATCATGAGGTTTGAACCCTTTTGAATGAGTTAGTGCCCTTCTTGAAATGTCTTTAGACAGCAATACTCTCTTCCCCCAAAACACAAGAACTTAATCACTCTTGTTGCGTGCTTACCTGTGGCAGTCACTCTTGAAGGAATTAACTGCATTAAGTATTTCAGTCCTCACAATGACCCCATGAGGTAGAACTGTTATCACTTCTATTTCACACAGGAGGAAACAGACACAGAGTGGTTAAGCAATTTCCTCAGGGTCACACAGCTACTAAATGGAAGAACCAGTGACTGAGCCCAGGTAGTCTGATTCTGAACTGTGTGTTATTAAGCATTGTGCAGTATTGCCTCCTTTGGCTAAACCTCAAAGGGAAGTTGTTGACATGGGAAGGCGCTGGAGACTGCAGGTCCTCCTGACAAGTGGTCCTAGCTTAGAGAGTACTTGGATAAAAACAGGAAAGGTCACATCATTTGTTTAATGAATACATATTTCTCGTCTTGTCTCCTGGGTGAACTACAAGTGCTCAGCAGGGAGTGGGGGTAGAAGCAACAGAATCGTCCCTGTTCTCTTTTTACAAGTGGCATTGAAATGTCTGAAATGTTCGAGCTCTGAGCTCTAACAGGTAGCCGGAGAGCTTCTGGCCCATAGCCCTTGTTTTACAGACAGGGATCAGAGGCCCGAGCAGGAAGGGGCTTGCCCAGGTCACCCTGAGGGTTAGTGGCAGCACCAGGAGCGGGAAGCCAAGTCTGCAACCCCGTGCTCGGGCCACGCCAGCAAGCTCTGAGTGGTCATTGCCATATTTCACACCAGTGGGGGATGTGAAGGCTTGTTTTCTCCTGAACTGGGGGCTTTGCCCAGACTGGGAGCTGAATGACCGTCTGGTGATGGATGGGTTATGTAGTTAGAGATCAGTCATATGGTCCGCTTTACCCACTGCATAGTCACGGCCACATTTGTATGAGAATCAGTCCAACCTGCTTCCGAACAAGATGGGAGCCCAACCTCAGGCTTCCCTGAAGAACACCAGAGCAGGTTTGTGCTGTGAGCCCAGAGGGCCACGCTGGGTCTGGTCAGACTGGGGAGTTCATTGTTCATCCATTTAATAAATAAGCTCAGGATGCCTTCCCTCTGCCAAGGAGGGCGAAACCCAGCAGACAGCAAGGGCGGCAGATGTGAAAACATACAAGTCCAGTGAAGTGGAACAGATGCTGGGAGAAGCAGGTGCAGCAGCAGAGGGGCCCACGCAGGCGCAGTCGCTCCTACCTGAGAACAGGACTTCCAGGATGCGCCTGCTCTGGGCTGCATCTGGAAAATGAATGTGGACTTGCCAGGCAGGTGGGGGTCGGGCATTCCTGGCAGAAGGAAAAGACCAGAGTTTCAGTGGTTCCAGAAGTTATTAGGTGTGTAGGCTGGGGTCAGGGGCAGGGAGGCATGCAGATGTGAAGTAAGGAGGGGTGCTGACCAGCAGGGCCCTTGGACGTCCTGCCCAGGCGCCAGCACTCGGCCCAAAGACCATGGGAACTACCGCTGGTGTTCAGGAAGCCCACGCGGCAGAGTGAGCCGCTCAGTTGTGCGTTTAGGAAAGCGCCCCGGGCTCTAGGGCTGGAGGGTAGACTGGGGGGCGACATGAGGACCAGAACCACCACCGTACTCGTGGGACAGACCTGCAAAGACAAAGATGAGAGGCCAGGTGTGGGAACAGTCAAGGAGGTGCAGTCAACACGACTTGGTCACCAGTTGGATGTAGGGAGGAGAGGGACAAGGGGATGTTGAGGAGAGCAGTGACAGGTGACATGCAGTGAGCACATAGCCGTGTGCCGGACACAGTGCTCAGCCCCTGACATTGGTCCTCATCTCGTCGCAACAGGCCTTATCTCTGCGAACTTGCTGTCTTCAAGTTGCAGCTGAGGAAACTGGCTCAGCAAAGCTGAAACTTGCCCGCAGTGACAGAGAGCAGGTCAGATGGCTGGGCTGAGCCGGGCGGTCTGCTTGCTGAGCTCCTGTCTTGGACTGCTCTGGGTTCCTGGTTTCAGTCACCGGGGCAGTGCGGGCACTTTGCCCTAAGGCCTGCCATCTAGACGAGTCAAAAGGGGAGGGTGCCCGAGCTACTGTCTCATTGGGAATGCAGGTGTTTTGGTTCAGGGCTCCAGTTTCGTTGCTGGGACATGTGCACAAATACTAGAAGTGGTTAAGAGTGGTTTTGAAATACTTCGCAGTAGCTTTGCTTCCTCCTCTGATGCCATGAGAAAGGCCCTGGACTGGGGGTCAGACCCAGATTCCCTTTTAGCCTCTGTGCTTTCCAGCCTCGTGTCCCCAAGTAAGTCACTGTGCATCCCTGGGCCGCCCTCTTCTCCATAATGAGGCTGGTGTCTAGTTTTCCCGAGCAGGACAATCAGCTAGAGGGCTTTTTTTTTTTTTTTTTTTTTTTTTAACAGAGACAGAGTGAGAGTCAGAGAGAGGGATAGATAGGGACAGACAGGAACGGAGAGAGATGAGAATCATCAGTCATCAGTTTTTTGTTGTGGCACTTTAGTTGTTCATTGATTGCTTTCTCATATGTGCCTTGATGGGGGGGGCTACAGCAGACCGAGTGACCCCTTGTTCAAGCCAGCGACCTTGGGTCCAAGCTGGTGAGCTTTTGCTCAAACCAGATGAGCCTGCGCGCAAGCTGGCGACCTCAGGGTCTCGAACCTGGGTCCTCTGCATCCCAGTCCGACACTGTATCCACTGCACCACCGCCTGGTCAGGCTAGAGGGCTTTTTGAAACACATATTTCTGGGACCCACCCCTGGAGTTGCGATTCAGTCGGCCTGGAGCAGGGCCCTAGGTAAGCATTGCATTTCTTACCAGATTCTGGGAGATGCCGGTGCCGCAGAACCGGACTGGAACTGCACTTGAAGCGCACTGCCATAGGCATGCTGTATTCTCTGCATTTCGGGCTCCATTTCTCTGGGCAGGGACACACTGGGCCAATGTGCACTTCAGCGTGGACACCTGAGAACACGCAGTCCATGACGGAGAGCATCCAACAAGTGAAATGGTAATGGGGCACAGTCACCCTGCCCTCCCCTCCATCCTCTTCTACTCTTTCTTATCCTTTCCCTGCCACCTGTGACCCCAAGTCCGGACCCGCCCCCCAAATAACTTGTTTCCCTAGGTGGTTTTCCCAAGGTCGCTGGCTTGAGCAAGGGGTCACTCGGTCTGCTGTAGCCCCCCCCCCCCCCCCCCCCGTCAAGACACATATGAGAAAGCAATCGATGAACAACTAAAGTGCCACAACAAAAAACTGATGACTGATGCTTCTCATCTCTTTCTGTTCCTGTCTGTCCCTATCTATCCCTCTCTCTGACTCTCGCTCTGTCTCTGTTAAACCCTATATGCCAGCTGTGGTCAGGGCCAGTGCTCTTGCCCTGAGCAAATGATGGATTGAAGACACCCAGGACAGGCACAAGCTCACCTGCTTGAGATATACAACTTCTAATCGAGCAGCCGGTAAGCTAGCCTTCCACCCCGGCCGCAGCAGCCTGTATAACCTGAGTATTGCCATGGCGAGGAGGGGAAAACTCCCCCCCAGATCACCTGTCGGCCTTCAGGGACCTATAAGGGGATGTAGTTTTTCTGTCCGCACTCGGGCATGAGCAGCATCACATCTCCCTATGTCCCTGTGCCAGGGATCTGGTGAAATTCCAGGGAGACAAATGGAGATTACATGGAAATCAATCACACAGCTGGTGTTCTCTGCAGGCAACTGTTCAATTTTACTTCCCTTTCATTTTTCTCCCTGTTCCCTGGGATCAACTCCTTTAAGAGCTTGACACCAGCCAGACTTGTGTGATTAAGTGGTAAACTTAAGCTGACTGTTGGAACTTGTGTGTGTTTCTATGGAACTGGGAAATTGCTCGGGGCAACTGATGGGTCATGAGTCCTCTGGGCCGCTGAGGGCATGGCGCCTGTTTAAAGGCATTTCTTGAGTCTTATCTATCAGTGTCTAGGTGGGTTTTTAAAATTATTTTTCCTTAAAACCCACTTGTAATTTTGGCTGCTTTGAGCTGCAAGTAACAGAAGAATCAACTCATTTAAATGATAGGGAGATTTCCTAAAAATAAATAAATAAATAAATGATAGGGAGATTTTTTTTTTAAATAAGGATTAGTTATTTTGTTTTTATTTTTATTATTTATTTATTTATTTTACAGAGGCAGAGATAGACATGGACAGACAGACAGAAACGGAGAGAAATGAGAAGCATCAATCATTCGTTTTTCGTTGCGCGTTGCGACTTCTTAGTTGTTCATTGATTGTTTTCTCATATGTGCCTTGACCACGGGCCTTCAGCAGACCGAGTAACCCCTTGCTGGAGCCAGCGACCTTGGGTCTAAGCTGGTGAGCTCTTTGCTCAAGCCAGATGAGCCCGCGCTCAAGCTGGCAACCTCGGGGTCTCGAACCTGGGTCCTTCTGCATCCCAGTCCGACGCTCTATCCACTGCACCACCACCTGGTCAGGCGATAGGGAGATTTATTATCTTGTGTTACAAGAATCCTAGGAGAAGGGAAACTGTGGGATTAATTAATTCAGTGGCTCAGCAGCATCACCTGAAATTCATTTTCCTGCCATCCTTCTGTCATGCTGCCATGCTCAGCATGTTCTCCCTGGTTTAAAGTTCCTCATTGTCACAAGACGGTTGCCGTAGCTCCAAACATTACATGTAGACACAGAAACCTGCAGGATGGATAACTGAACAAAATCAGAATTCCCTTAAGAAGGATGAAAGGGTGGGTGTAAGAAATGACCACTGGGTGGCTCAGTGTAGGTGTCAGCTCTTCTTGGTAATAAACATTTACCTTTTCTCTTTTGCCTAAGACATTAAGTATAAACATCTTGTCGGGGCATCGTGAGACTGCCACACTATGCCCTCAGCTTACATTTCCTAGTTTTATCTCCCACTGTCTCTGGGTGGAGCCACTGGGTAGCCAAACCGAATGAAGTGGTTGATGGAAGAGCCTGCTGTTAGCTTCCGGGGGTCCCAGATTTAGTCCCTACTCATGGGTAGCGAATACAGGTTCCCGACGGGCCTGGGGAGGCCACTTGCATGAATGCTACCTGCCTGTGTTTGAGAGTGGGGTGAACTGGGGCGGGAAGTTGGAGAACCCACCTCCCCCCTTCTAGAGGGGTATCTGCTGGACCCAGGTGCTGCCAGTGGCTGCCATGCAGGAGCCCAGGGCAGGTGCCAGGTCTTCTGGTTACTCAAGAGAGCACAAATATTAGTTATGCATGGGATAACTTTCTGGATTTTTAGTAGTTAGCCGTATTTGTTTTATTTTTACAAAGCCCTGTGTGTGTAGTTCCCTGTAGACTGGAGGTGACCTTAGCCCTCCAGTTTGAGACCTCTTTTCATTGATTTGACTTATCTCATTTGATCCCATCTATTTTCTTTTTTTTTTTTTTTTCACTCATTTATTTATTATTTCACATCGCCGTGACAGTGATGTTTTCCTGGTGTGTGTCGCAGGAGCCAGCTTTTAAAACCCTAGTACCAAATAAGCCCCTAGAAGTTCCGTTAGTTGAGTGCAATTGTGTTCCTAAATGTTTGGAGTGAACCATTCCATGAAAGAGAGAGGGTTTGTGACAAGCCTAATAAACAGCTATCTGCTCCACATGTTTGCCCTCCAGCACTGGCACGCTGTTTGTCAGCCACAGCTGATGTGAGCACGTCTGCATGGGCCTCAACAACTGTCTCCCCGAGCCCAGCTGCTTACATCATCTCCTGCCATCTCACCTTGTACCCCGGCAAAGGGGAAATACCTGAACCCTGGATCTTAACATTGAATTTTAAAGGTTAGAAAACTCTGCTTCCTAATATTTTCTGGGGTGTTTGTTTGTTAGAAAGAGACAGAGAAAGTCAGAGAAAGGAACAGATAGGGACAGACAAACAGGAAGGGAGAGAGATGAGAAGCATCAATTCTTCATTGCAGCTCCTTAGTTGTTCATTGATTGCTTTCTCATATGGGGGGCTACAGCAGAATGAGTGACCCCTTGCTCAAGCCAGCAACCTTGGGCTTAAGCCAGAGACCTTTGGGCTCGAGCCAGCGACCTTTGGGCTCTAGCCAGCGACCATGGGGTCATGTCTATGATTCCACACTCAAGCCAGTGACCCTGTGCTCAAGCCAAATGAGCCTGCACTGAAGCTGGTGACCTCGGGGTTTTGAACCCGATCCTCCAAGTCCCAGTCTGACACTCGATCCACTGCACCACTGCCTGGTCAGGCTGTTTTGTTTTTAAAGAAAGACATTTGTCTTAGGATGCTTTTAGTGACAAGTGACAACCTTCTCAAACTAGCTTAAGCAAAAAAGGGAATTTATTGGATTGTGTAACTTGAAAGACCTTCGGGCACAGCGGGATCCCGGGGCTGAGACATCTCCCGGAACCTCTGCTCAGTGCTGGCTGCTTCTCTGCAGACCTGCCTCCCCGCTCACGGCACCAGAGGCCTCCGGCAGCCCCGGGCAGCCTTCCCGCGGCTTCACGGCTCTAGGAGGAGAAATGCACCGGAGGCCTCCGGCAGCCCCGGGCAGCCTTCCTGCGGCTTCACAGCTCTAGGAGGAGAAAGGCTCTTTCCTGATCCCTGTTGTCAGTCACTGAACCGGCCTTCTGTGTCCGCTTTGAGCCAAGTACTTGCCTCTGAGCCTTTCACTGTGGTCAAGGAGGCCATACTCTTTGGTTTATAGGTGAAATGTCTATTCATGAAACTAAGAGGGAGTCCAGCTCCCCAAACCTCCGGCACTGGCAGTAGGAAAAGTCTGGTTCCCCGAGATTTAAGTGAGGGTTCTAGAAAAGCAAAGGGATGAAGGCTGGGCAGGCTATTGCCTCCTTTTATATTAAAACAACAAATATCTTAATGTTCAGTAAGTGTCTTGAGGACCAAATAAACACCCTTAACTAGGTTCCTGGCTTTCCTAGAAAAAAGGACCCAATGCAGAATTTTAATACCACTTCAAAAACGGGTAACCTCTTATCAGCAGTTCCGATAGTCTTTAAAAAACAAACGGACCATTGGGACATTTGCCAAACCCACACTTTTCATAATAGGAAAAGAAGGGGCAAGCTTTATTTTCCCATGCGTAACTAATATAGGTACAATGTAAATTTCCTCGTGTCTTAACCCAACTTCCTAGTAGAGTAATGCTTCATTTATCTGGCATCATTAGGGAGTGAGGTTTTCTGGGTGAGTAGATTTTGCAGATATGTTTGTGCTTTTAATATTTAAGTAGGTAAAAAAAAAAATCTTAAAGCACTTGCTTGTACTAATGGAATATGCTGATATTATGAACATAAACATTTGTAAAGCCGTTTTGCCCCATGCTCCTGGAAGTTAGAATATGTACCAGTAGGTATGAGGATCCACAGACTAAACATGACCCATTTTTTCTGGATATGACTTGGTGGTGGAGAGTGTGTGTGACCATTTTATACTATATTTAAATGAAATTTAATAACATTTATGTGAAAATAAACTTGAGTACAGTGTGGAATAGGATACAAAATTCTTAGGAGTTTTTCAGATGCAACCCAAATTGATTCTACTATTAGCCGGATTCCACCTTTCCCTCCTCTCCCATCCCTCTCTCCATTCACGGCCATGTGCCTTTCAGGAGACAGACCTCCTGCGTTCAGAGGCTCCTTGGGCCCTTTGCCTCTTCACCAGCGTCTCTAGGCTGCAGCGTTATTCCCTTCTTTAGTGTATATTGTCTTGAGCTGTTCTCCATCACAACTTGGTCTTTTTAAATTTTTATTTATTTATTTACTTATTTATTTATTTTTGTATTTTTCTGAAGTTGGAAACGGGGAGGCAGTCAGACAGATTCCCGCATGCACCCGACTGGGATCCACCCGGCATGCCCACCAGGGGGCGATGCTCTGCCCATCTGGGGCGTCGCTCTGTTGCAACCAGAGCCATTCTAGAGCCTGAGGCAGAGGTCACAGAGCCATCCTCAGCGCCTGGGCCAACTTTGCTCCAATGGAGCCTCGGCTGTGGGAGGGGAAGAGAGAGACAGAGAAGAAGGAGAGGGGGAGGGGTGGAGAAGCAGATGGGCGCTTCTCCTGTGTGCCCTGGCCGGGAATCGAACCCGGGACTTCTGCATGCCAGGCCGATGCTCTACCTCTGAGCCAACCGGCCAGGGCCACAACTTGGTCTTTAGTCTAGGGCAGTGATTCTCAAACTTTTTGAAGTCGGGGCGCATTTAAAATCCTACAAATGATTGTAGGCGTGCTATATACAAATTTCTGAGAAATATGTTATAATAATTAAGTCAAATATTAAAGAAAATATATATAAAGTCCAAGCGTGCTTTTATGATAATTAAACGAAATAAGTACGAAAAAATTAAATTTATTTTGACATTAAAAAACATTTTTTATATTACATTTTTTGAGTTATGCTTTTTAGAATTTATAAAAAAAGAGGGGTTAAAAAAAAAAGACAAAAAGTTATCCTTTTATATAGATAGAGATACATTCTCAATAAGATTTAGTAAATTTGGCAGGTCCTGGCACAAATGTGTTAAGTTTTTTCATTCTTGTGTTTATAAAAAACATGAGCCTGATGTGTCCTAGCAATTTCTTCAATGTTTGGGCATATATTTGAAAGGCAAACTCTCATTTTCTTGTCAATACATTGAAGAATTCCTCTCTTTTTGCTCTTAATTGTGTTGAAGGTAGAAAATCCTAACTCACATAAATAGGATGTTGAAAATTGTAGTAAAATGTTCAAAGCTTTTTAAGATATTGCAACATATTCTTCTTTTATAGAAATCCAAAAGGCTTCAAGAGACAATTACTTACGTTTAATCATCAATCCACGATCAGTGGATATAGCTGCCAGTTCTTCTTCTGTTAATGTTAAACCAAAATCACTTGAAACTTCCGTGAATGGGTTTCTAATCCAATCGTACTGTGCAGTGTTAAGTGATGGAAAATGCTATAAATTAAATTCTGCCCGTCAGCCTTCAGGTCCTGTTTTATTTACACTTAACTTTTGCTCACTTCGAGAATCGGTTTCTTCAATATCACACTTCTTTTTGAGAAATCTATCTATTTTATTTGGGTGTTTTTATCTAAAAATAATATAATGATGTGTTAATAATAAATATAATAATGATGTGTTAACAAAAAGAGCAGTATTTCGATAATGAAATGGTATAATAGAGTAACTATATTTATTTTTATATCTGGGCACATGCCACGAACCAGCTAGTAATTCCAGGTCCCAAGTAGGAATGGTGTGGAAATAAGAAAATACAGGGTCGGGAGGGCCCTGTGATTGCTGCTGGCAAGAACAAAGTGCACCTAAAAACCGCATCTTGCTTTATTTATAGGGCAAAGTGAGGCCATTAGCAAATCTTAACTTTACACCAAAAAAAGGATAGAAGAGGCCCTGGCCGGTTGCCTCAGTGGTGGAGCGTCAGCCTGGCGTGCAGAAGTCCCGGGTTCGATTCCCTGCCAGGGCACACAGGAGAGGCGCCCATCTGCTTCTCCACCCCTCCCCCTCTCCTTCCTCTCTGTCTCTCTCTTCCCCTCCCGCAGCCGAGGCTCCATTGGAGCAAAGATGGCCCGGGCGCTGGGGGTGGCTCTGTGGCCTCTGCCCCAGGCGCTGGAGTGGCTCTGGTCACAACGGGGCGACGCCCCGGAGGGGCAGAGCATCGCCCCCTGGTGGGCAGAGCTTCGCCCCCTGGTGGGCGTGCCGGGTGGATCCTGGTCGGGCGCATGCGGGAGTCTGTCTGACTGTCTCTCCCTGTTTCCAGCTTCGAAACAAAAACAAACAAACAAACAAACAAAAAAAACAAACAAAAAAGGATAGAAGAATTTTGCCTCTAGTCTTTCCAGGGAACATGGGGGTTAGTGTAAACAATCCAGCACCACAGCCTAACAGCCTTTTGCAACCTAATCAGGCAAGTGAGGTGTGGGGGGTTGGGCAGACTGTCAGCTTACAGCCAATTCCCCACACTTCTGTCCCCCAAAAATCTAAACTCCAAAAGCCTGTTGATTTTTTGGTCCCCAACAGGCACATATTTCTCTGAAATACCATAGGGCGCACCTGGAAATTTTCTAGAGTGCACCCTGGTACACACTTTGAGAACCATTGGTAGGGAATAATTGAGCATGGCCAGGAGAAACCAGATAATGAAGCTTTTTTAAATGAATTATATTAAAAATCACACACAGACCTAACTTAGTAGACTGACTAGGCAGGGCAGGGATGCCAATATTTTTCTATAAATAAATCCAAAGATCGTGGGACTTGTTCAGTGTGGACTGACACTGGGAAGAGATTGATGAGGTCTCAGGGACTGACCACCAGACAAATGACTCACTGATTCCAGCTATGACCCTGTCTTCGGAGGATGCGGGTTTTCTATGCTTTGGGGGCACTTGTGCGGAGTGGTCAGACTGCTCATCACCGTGAATGGTCCTTCTTGCCTATTCTTTGGAACTTTTTCTCCCAGGCTCTCCATGACCATTTCAAACTTACAGCTTTGATCATGAGGTTTAATTGTTGGCTCCCCAGCGAGGCTTGCCTCTGTCACATGTGAAGATCAAGCCAGAAGTCCAATTATGTTTCTCTTGAATGGCGATATTTTTAAAACTTTATTTAGTTCAGATGTTTTGTTTACTTTTTATTTTGACGTAATTTTAGATTGACCAAAAAAGTGGCAAAAATAATCTCTTGTATACCCTTCACCCAGCTTTTTCTAATGTTATCGTCTTACACAGTCATAGTACAATTATCTTAGACCAGGGGTCCCCAAATTACGGCCCGTGGGCCACATGCGGCCCCCTGAGGCCATTTATCCGGCCCCCGCTGCACTTCCAGAAGGGGGCACCTCTTTCATTGGTGGTCAGTGAGAGGAGCATAGTTCCCATTGAAATACTGGTCAGTTGGTTGATTTAAATTTACTTGTTCTTTATTTTAAATATTGTATTTGTTCCCGTTTTGTTTTTTTACTTTAAAATAAGATATGTGCAGTGTGCATAGGGATTTGTTCATAGTTTTTTTTATAGTCTGGCTCTCCAACAGTCTGAGGGACAGTGAACTGGCCCCCTGTGAAAAAAGTTTGGGGACCCCTGATCTAGACCATGAGACAGTATTATGAACCAACCTATAGACCTTACATGAACCTTGCCAAAATGTTTCATTATGTTCTTTTTTTCTGTTCCAAGATCCCACATTATATTTACTGGTCATATCTCCTTAGGCTCCTCCAACATTTCCTCAGTCTTTTCTTTGTTTTTCATGACCTTGACACTTTTTGGAAAGAGTAGCCAATTATTTTGTAGAATGTCCCTGTTCCGGCTAGTCTGATGTTTTCAGTTGATTAGTTGACACATTTGAGGAAAAACCACAGAAAGGGCCTGTGTCCTTCTCAACACATTGTATTGGAGGTACCTGATGTCTTATTACCAGCAATAGTAAGGTCCTACCTGCAGTGTTTCTCCAGCATATAGTTACTATTTTCCATTTTGCAATTAATAAGACTCTTGTCAGGAAATACTTTGAAACTATGTGAATATTCAGTTATAGGACCTTTATCTTTAAAGGATATTTTATGTGAAACTCGAGCATAGAAAACAGGTAGAAGTAAATTGTTTTTATTGAAATGGACAGGAGGCGGGGCAGCATCCCAGTGGCCTCTTGCCCCTCCCTCCCTAACACATCCCAGGGTTGTGGGTTGAGTCTGTTGACCCCTTATGCCTCTGGAATGCTGTTTGAAAATCATGGCTCTGAGCTGTGGTTTCTGACTTTTGGTTTTCATGATACTTCCACATGCTGCTAGAAGTCGCTGCACTCAAATATCCTGCAAGGTGGTATTCTTCCATGTTGAAATCAACAAAGTTGCCTGACCTGTGGTGGCGCGATGGATAAAGCATTGACTTGGAATGCTGAGGTCACCGGTTCAAAACCCTGGGCTCACCTGGTCAAGGCACATACAACAAGCAATCAATAAACAACGAAAGTGAAGCAACTATGACTTGATACGTCTTGTTCTCTCCCCTCCTCTCTCTGTAAAATCAATCAATAAAATTAAAAAAAAAAAAGAAATCAGCAAAATTAAATTGAACTTCAGCAACATGAACTATAGCTGATGCCAGTCAGCAAACATTTAGCACCCACTGTATACCAGTCACTGTGTTAAACTAGCGAATGTAAAATCCATAAAACACCATCACTGCCCATTCACCCTGCATCTACTCTTTCAGAACAAACAGAATTTTAACATCTAGACCAGCCATTGTCAACCTTTTTCATCTCATGGCACACATAAACTAATTACTAAAATTCTACGGCACACTAAAAAATATATTTTTGGCCGATCTGACAAAAAAATAGGTATAATTTTTATTTGTTCACACCGGATGGCTATTGTTGTGTTGGCTGTTGTCATGTTTTTTTTTATTGACAATATAAGGGAAAGAAGGCAGTCCCTCTGATTAAATTGTTGGGTATTCCATGTTTTAAACATACTTATAGTACAGTGGTTGAAAATCGCTGATCTATTGTAGATAGACCCAAGAAGGAAGCATGGACAACCCCCACCCCCCCATGACTGGGGGGAGGGGAGATACTTGAGGCTATTTGGTTGTGTTTTGAGTGAGTGCAGCAGCCACTTTTAACCTAAGTAGCTGTTAGATGTCGGTCACAAGCAGTTCCCTTTTCTCTGAAAAGCATGCATACTTTAGAGGAAAAACAGACTGTTCTCAGCACCCTTGCCCAGAGAAAGAGCCACCCTTTGGTGCTTTGATTCTCCTTCCCACAGCTCAAACAGTCCAAACCCTCGCCCTTCATGGCTGAGGTGTTTTAGCTGTCCATAATTACATTATTATTCCAGACACTCTGCGCGCCTCTTGCTGAGGAGGGAGGATTAGGCTGAGGAGGCCGGGGCTCGCTCAGCCAGTCGCCTCTCCCACTCCTGGCAGAGGAGATTATGCCCCTGGAACAGAACTGTCTGGCCGGGCCTTTGTTACTTAATTAGTCCCCTGTCTCTCTTCCCTTCAGGACCAAGGCAGGATCCAGGATGCAGCCCCCACACACCCTTGTTTAGATGAATGCAAATGCCTCTAACCAAGTGCTTTAATCATTCACTTTAAATAAATCAGAAAATTGTCAAAACCACTGTAGTCGCAGGAAATTCAGGGGTAGGAAATAACTTTTCAAGGCATATGTTCCTCAAGGGAGTAAAGTAGCAAATATCATCTCTTTAAATTCTGTTTAACATGAAGCCTTTATTGACTGCTCATGATGGTTCTGCACAATTTAATGCTCCTTTAAGTGAATATTATTTAGCTTCTTCACTCAAGTCACTGCGGCCTTGTGGATCTGTAAATTTAGATGCTGATCACAACTAGAAGTCAATGTATAAGATGGTTACAATTTAATTAACTGGTGATAGATCTTATGCAATGTCAGGTTAAAGGGAATGTATAAATATTGCTCTATGAATGGGCCTCCACAGGAAGTGGAGACGCTCTCTCCTCTCTCTCTCATGGGATGAGTTATGGGAAGGCTCTATTAACTGCCAAGGAGTATGAGGGTGAGGTAGACAGGGGGCACTATTGAACAGCTGTGTTCAGCCATTTGGCCTTGAAGAATTTGACTTCAGAGGTCAATAAAGCTTCCTGACACTGAATTTCATTTTATAAAAACACCTTTGAAATACATCAACTAATGATTTGTCTTTGGCTTTTTTAAAGGACTTATTTATTGATTTTTAGAGAGAGGAGGCAGAGAGAGAAGGGAAGAAATGTGAAACATCAACTCATAGTTGCTTCTTGTATGTACCTTGACTGGGCAAGCCCAGGACTTCTAACCAGCGACCTCAGCGTCCCAGGTCAATGTTCTATCCACTGCGGCACCATAGGTCAGGTCTGTCTTTGGCTTTTGGTGGATGAAAGAACATTTTGAGTTATTAAGTAGACTTGAGCTAAAAAGCAAGCATTGGTTCACCCTATTCACCTTGGGGGGGGGGGGGGCAGGAAAGCGAGGCCCAGAGGAGAGAGACTTAGCTCTTGGCATTGTCCATCAGTTCCATGTGCTGCTGGCGAAGTCAACACGGGGAGTTTACTCAAAGCCTAAAACTCCTTAGGAGTCTCACCCTGATTTCTGGTCTCCTTAGGAGCTGAGGCCTCGGGCGCTGAGGTTCATTCATTCTGTAGCTCTGATTCATCAGCAGAAAACAATGTTCTATGGTCCTTCTCCTCCAGCCCAGCGGGCCCCAGGAAAGAGTCTTACTCTTACTCCCTGAGGCATATGTCTCCTACAACCCTAGTAGACCAAAAAGAGCCCTGGGCTGGGAGTCAGCCCTCCATGAATGACACCAGATCCAGGGCCCTGCACAGAGTCCTGGCCACTCCCTCAGCGTAGTGCTGCTTTCATTGTGTTGCCACTCCCTCAGCTTAGTGCTGCTTTCATTGTGTTGCCACACACTCAGCGTAGTGCTGCTTTCATTGTGTTGCCACTCCTTCAGCTTAGTGCTGCTTTCATTGTGTTGCCACTCCTTCAGCGTAGTGCTGCTTTCATTGTGTTGCCACTCCCTCAGCTTAGTGCTGCTTTCATTGTGTTGCCACTCCCTCAGCGTAGTGCTGCTTTCATTGTGTGGCCACTCCCTCAGCTTAGTGCTGCTTTCATTGTGTGGCCACTCCCTCAGCGTAGTGCTGCTTTCATTGTGCTGCCACTCCCTCAGCGTAGTGCTGCTTTCATTGTGTTGCCATTCCTTCAGCGTAGTGCTGCTTTCATTGTGTTGCCACTCCCTCAGCTTAGTGCTGCTTTCATTGTGTTGCCACACCCTCAGCTTAGTGCTGCTTTCATTGTGTTGCCACTCCTTCAGCTTAGTGCTGCTTTCATTGTGTTGCTACACTGTCATTGTCATTCGCACCCAGCTGAAAACTCCAGAGCGGGAATCCCTCCTTACCTAGCTCAGTGTTGTGGCCCCAGGGCCTAGCCTGGCCTCTGGCACATGGTGGACGGCTCAGGATTATTGTTCAAGAATGAATGAATTAACCTCAGATCTGCGAACCTTCATCTGCAAAATGAGGATAACTTGACCCTTTCTCCCCTACGTGGGAATAAGCAGGATAACTTATGCAGAAGAGTCATGAGATGTTGTTAAATTGTTATAAAGTACTGTACCCCAGATTCTGAAAGGCCCTGTACCCCATTTCATCGAGTTCGCGTAGACACACTGTTGGGCAGATAAAATATATTATGCTTACTTTGTTAAAGATGGCGCTGCCCACGTAGAAGCCCATCTCCCAGGTGATGATATTAGTTGCCCTTCCTGCTTGGGATGGGTGTGATTATATTAATGTGTGTTGGGGGGGGGGGGGGGGCTGTGAGCAGGCAGAATCCTTGTAGTCTGGGACTTGGTTTTAGGATTAAGCCTTTCTCACCCTTTTTGATGTGGGGTGGTGCACTCTTATAAGGAATCCCATTATGCCTCAGATAAGTGACTGTATCAGAGACTTCCTTGTTTGTATATTGGATTAAAGGCTTGGATTTCTACACTATAAATGGGGGCAGACCGGGAGCTTTTTCTCTCTCGGTTCCTGGGATTAGCTTTAGAGAGGAGAGCAGAGAAAGGCCGCATGGAGGAGGCCAGGAGAGGCAGCCAAGATGGTGGAGTGTTGAGTGAGAAGCCAGTTTATGCAGAGTTTGTTCAGAGAGAAGGAGATGGGGAATAGAGGTAAGTCTGGTGAGCTAGAGACCTTTGATTCTAGGAAACTCGGGTAAGTCAGTAGCTTTGTGAGCACTGAATGAGTGGGTTTTGGAGCCCAGTGTGTGTTTTACTAGCCCACCGGGTGCAAGCTAGGATTAAAGATGATGGCCCACCAGTTCTTGGCTCCATTGTTTCATTACCGACTGTCCGAATGCAGTGCAAACCTGCATGGGCCAGGCGGCTATGATGGTGGCCATGGCTACTGGCTTTACACACACCCAGTCCAGATAAATTTTGATGAGTTTTATTAAAGGAGAAAATTTTAAATATGCCAGCTGCATATGGCTGACATGGGGTATCTGCAGGCCCAAATTGTGCAGTCCCAAAAATATCAGGGACTGCTTATATACCCTTGATCACACACGAGCGGGAAGAGCATGACATTATGGCACAATCATTAATAAGATTATAACATTTGTCTAGGGCAGGGGTCCCCAAACTTTTTACACAGGGGGCCAGTTCACTGTCCCTCAGACTATAAAAAAAAACTATGAACAAATCCCTATGCACACTGCACATATCTTATTTTAAAGTAAAAAAACAAAACGGGAACAAATATAACATTTAAAATAAAGAACAAGTAAATTTAAATCAACAAACTGACCAGTATTTCAATGGGAACTATGTTCCTCTCACTGACCACCAATGAAAGAGGTGCCCCTTCCGGAAGTGCGGCGGGGGGCCGGATAAATGGCCTCAGGGGGCTGCATGTGGCCCGCGGGCCGTAGTTTGGGGATCTCTGGTCTAGGGGATACACAGAAACATTAGAATTTCTTTTTTTCTTTTTTCTTTTTTTTTTTTTGTATTTTTCCGAAGCTGGAAACAGGGAGAGACAGACAGACTCCCGCATGCGCCTGACCGGGATCCACCCGGCACACCCACCAGGGGGCGACGCTCTGCCCACCAGGGGGCGATGCTCTGCCACTCCGGGGTGTCGCTCTGTCACGACCAGAGCCACTCTAGCGCCTGGGGCAGAGGCCAAGGAGCCATCCCCAGCGCCCAGGCCATCTTTGCTCCAATGGAGCCTCGGCTGTGGGAGGGGAAGAGAGAGACAGAGAGGAAGGAGAGGGGGAGGGGTGGAGAAGCAGGTGGGCGCTTCTCCTGTGTGCCTTGGCCGGGAATTGAACCCGGGACCCCTTGTACGCCAGGCCGACGCTCTACCTCTGAGCCAACCGGCCAGGGCCTAGAAACATTAGAATTTCAAGGTAACACAATCAAAGATGTTTACAAATCTTTCAGGGTTCCTCTTCCCTCACTAACCTAGAGTTATTTTACTCTCAAGATTCCAACAAAGGGAAGAACTACAATCAATGCAAGGTGGTATGTAAATTCTGCCTCCTACTGAAAGAGAAGAAGTTTCTCAGTTAACCTTTAATCCTTTCAGAGAACTTAAGACCAAATGACCCTAGTCGTCCTTGTAAGTCAGGAGACTTCTATATTCCTTTTCCTCCATTTTCCAAGGAAAGGACAGGAAAGCCTGACCTTTTCTTCCTAGAATATCAATATTAATTTGCAGCTTTTTGGTACCTTAAAACAACATCAATGAAGACACAGTTCCCATGAGTGACGGGCAGTGTGCTGACCTCGGGGGCTGTAGCTGCAGTGCATTTCACTCTTCCTATGACTTCCCTGTGACGAGAACACACCTGAGGTGCTCAGGGACAGGAGCTGACAGTATGCTGCCTGGAATGAGACACTCCTGATGCTTCACGAAGCCTCATAGTTGTTCCTCTCCCCCACTTGACAGGTGAGAGAGGGGCTCACGGACACTGATCTACCTGCGTGGCGTCCTGGGAGTCTGTGGCTAAGCCAGGACTAGGTCCCAGGTGCCCTGCCTGTCCCCCCGCAGCTCCGTGCTTTAAGTCTCCATTCCTCTTAGAGAAGACTTGGAGTGTTCAATTGGCTACAGTCTGACATGCGATACGTGTCAGAGCTCATTACTGCTGTGGGGCCGGTGGGCTGGATTCTCCAGTGCTATCCTTTGTTGCAGCTCAGCAACTGCAGTTAACTCCAGCACTCAAGACAGCCTCACTGGGCAGGTGTCACCAAGGGCAACTTTGAGGCAGTCACCCAGATTCCCCAGTGCCTCTGAGAGGTGTTCTCGGCACCTCAGTCTGGCCAGCTGGCCTTCTCCTGAGCTCCCAAATGGTGCCGAGCAGAAGCCTTATGATGTTGGGAAACAGTTCCCAGTTAAACAGCACAGCATCATTTTGCTTGGCCCTGAGCTGGGCTCCAGCCAGAACCCTTACAAGGCCAGTGTGGTTATTTCCCTGGAGGCTGTACCCTCAGTGCTCCCAAGCTGTCAATACCAGCCACAAGAGAACATGCTTCAGGATCCACCAGAATCAGGGACGAATCCCTCCTCTGGACTAGATTCTATTGGTTATTTTAATGTTAGCCTTAGAAAAGGCAAAAGAAGGTTGAGGAACTAACTGGTCCAGATTAAAGAAAATGGGCCTGGGCCGGTTGGCTCAGTGGTACAGTGTTGGCCCAGGTTCGATTCCTGGTCAAGGCACACAGAAGTGACCATCTGCTTCTCCACCCCTCCCCGTCTCCCTTCTCTCTCTCTCTCTCTCTTTCTCTCCATCTCCCGCAGCCATGGCTCAGTTGGAGTAAGTTGGCCCTGGGCACTGAGGCTGGCTCCATGGCCTTGCCTCAGGCACTAAAATAGCTTGGTTGCCAAGCAACAGAGCAATGGCCCCAGATTGGCAGAGCATCATCCCCAGATAGGCAGAGCATCACCACATAGGGAACTTGCCCCGTGGATTCCAATCAGTCATGGCATATGTGGGAGTCTCTCTCTGCCTTCCCACTTCTCACTTGAGAAAAATTAAAAACAAAAATGAAAGTGACATGACAAGTAAACATAACACAAAATCCCTGATCAGATTCTGGTTTGGGGGGGGCGGGGAACAGCTATAAAAGCCATTATGAGAAAGATAATAACAGGTGTTGGTGAGGATGAGACACCAGAACTCTCATACGTCACTGATGAGCCTGTAAAATAGTACAGCTGCTTTGAAAAAGTCTGCAGTTCCTCAAAGGATTACACATATAGAGTTAACCATATGACCCAGCAATCTCTCTCCTAGGTGTACACCCAACAGAAATGAAAGCATACGTCCAATGCAAAAACTTATCCATGAATATACATAGTGGCAGCATTATTCAGAGTAGACAAAAGGCAGAAACAACCCAAGTGTTTATCAAATTATGAGTGACTATATAAAATTTGGTATAGCCAAACCATGGAATATATATTCGCTTATAGAAAAGAAGGAAATGCCGATTCGTGCTGTAGTGTGAATGAACAGTATGCTACCGAAAGAGGCTAGACACACAAGACCGCATGTTGTTTTCATTTATATGAAATGTCCAGAATAGGCAAATCCATAGGTCAGTGGTTTCCAAGGGCTTAGCAGGGAGGGAGAAATGGGGAATGGCTGATGCTGTACTGGTCCGGGGTTTCTAGTGGTGAAGATTGCACAACTTTCTGAAAATAATAAAAATCACTGAATTGTATACTTTAAAAGGGTAAATTTTATGTTATGTGAACTATGGCAATTTTAAAAATAAAAGGTAATTTGGGGGAGACGAGGGAAATTCAAATATGGAGTATATATTAGATAATACTTTATATCAATGTGATTATGAAATTGTGGTTATGTAGAAGAATGTTCTGTTGAGAGATGTGTGCTCTGTGGTCAAGCATCATGACATCTGCAATTTACTTTCACATGATTCAGCAAAAATAAATGTTTAAATAGGTTAGTGAACAAATGTGGTGAAATAGTAATAATTGGTAAACCTAGGTCAAGAGTGTACTGGTTTTTACTATTCTTACAGCCTTTCTGTTGAAATTGCTAAAAATAATAGGTTGGTAAATAATGTCTTTGAAAAGACAATGAGGTAGTGTATCGGGTTCCTGGACCCAGTTCCATCGTGTGTGTGTGTGTGTGTGTGTGTGTGTGTGCGCGCGCGCGCGTGTGCATGTGTGTGTGTGTGTGATGGCATGTGTAAGCATTCTGGTTCCCCAACATAGAAGCTCTTTGGAAAAAGGGCCAACGAGCTGTCCTTTGGGTTTTTATGGAGGCTTTACTAAGTAGTCACGATTCACTAAGGCGTCGTCCATTGGTGATTGATTCAATGTCAAGCCCACATCTCACCTCCCCAGAAATCGGGGTAAGACTGAAAGGTCCAATCCTCTAACCACTTGGTAGGCTCCACTGTCAATCAGCCCCCTTCCTTGGGGGGGATCTTCATAACATTACAAGAGATACCCCATTGCTCTCATCAGTTAGGGTATTCTAAGAGGGTTTGTGGGGTTTTTTGTATTTTTTTTTTTTTTTCTGAAGTTGGAAACAGGGAGGCAAGTCAGACAGACTCCCGCATGCGCCCAACCAGGATCCACCCGGCACGCCCAACAGGGGGTGATGCTCTGCCCCTCTGGGGCATCACTCTATTGCAACCAGAGCCATTCTAGCGCCTGAGGCAGAGGCCACAGAGCCATCCTCAGGGCCCGGGCCAACTTTGCTCCAATGGAGCCTTGGCTGCGGGAGGGGAAGAGAGAGACAGAGAGGAAGGAGGGGGTGGGGGGTGGAGAAGCAGATGGGTGCTTCTCCTGTGTGCCCTGGCTGGGAATCGAACCCGGGACTTCTGCATGCCAGGCCAATGCTCTACCACTGAGCCAACAGCCAGGGCCTTATTCTAAGAGTTTGGGGAGCTGTGAGCCAGGAACTATGGGTGAAAACCAAATATATCTAAGACACTTGTTTTGGTCATCTGAATGACCAAATATATATATCAATATTTCTTCTAAATCACTACATCACGGGTGCAATTGTTAGAATACCAAGGAACAGAGACAAGTCAAAAGGCATTTTGGCTTTATACCTTGATCTTCTAATCTCAGTCCATGAGGGTAAACAAATACTTGTTTGAGCCTTTCTTATAGGTAATTAGTTCCATTTCTGAGCAGTATAGACCGCACCCCCCTCTTCTTAGGGAGTGCCTGAAACCCACCGTCAAACTGGGCCCACATGTCAGCTGTCAAACAGGAGGGCTTCTTCTGACCTCCAGTGAGCCTGAAATGACACCCAAGGGGCCCACAGCTCCCTTCCTGAGCTCATTCCTCGGGTAGGAAAGAGGCGTGCGGGGAAACATTTTCTCTCTTCTCCAAGGGAAACAGTGAAATAGCCAGCAAGCATCATTTCTGAGGAGAAAGAGTTGTCAGTTAATTTTCTAACTGACAACTTCCATGTTCTTCCCTGGGCAGTATTTATATTGGGGGCAGGGATGTTTATAAAGCCTTGTGGTAACTTGTCAAGTCCCTTGTGTCTTGTCCCATTCCCCCAAGTTTGGAAAAATCAGCAGGGTCTCCGGCAGCCTTGAGACATGCGGGAGGACTCGGCCACATCCCTTCCAGAACAAACGGTAAAACCGTGTATCAGGAACGTCAGCCCTGGAAGGGACCTCGAGCTGCCGCGTCTTCCTGATGCCAGTAAGGCCTTCCACAAGTGGAACCCACTGCGCTCACACCTCGTGCCCGCCCGGGAAACAGAGTCAGGAGCACTGGCAGAGCCTTGAAACCAACTGCTTTTATAGTCTGCAGGCTGATTTCTCAATGTGCAGATTTGCTATGAATTTATAGAGTGTTTTGATTCTAAATTCACAATGTGCATCTTTAATGGCTCCAAGTTTGGATAATTTCATGCTGTTTATATCCTAGCAGCAATGGTTTATGCATATTTCCCGAGTTATTATCCTCCTAGGAGAAGAGTGAACAACCTCCTTTTACAAAAGACGGTCCCATATGTCCTGGTTTAGTGCGCCTCTTTTCAAAGATCATTTTGCATTGAGATGTGCAGAAAGCATGGCAGCTGGAGGAGGCACCCACCCCAGTCTGCAGGCAGGTGGGTTTGTGGGTTTCCTGTTCCCTCTTGCCTGGCTCCCAGATGGTCCTGCATTTGAAAATCACCAATTAGGCACTTTGCAGTCTCCTGGAGTTTTTCTATTGAGACATTTTTCAACCTCATTTAACAACAACGATAACAAAAACAAAAAAATGTTGCCCACCTCTATTTCCCATCAGGAAAGAGAGTCTTAAATTGTTTTGATTGATTGATTTTAGAGAGAGAGAAACATGCATTTGTTGTTTCACTTATCTGTGCATTCGTTGGGTGAATCTTGTCTGTGCCCTGACCAGGGATCGAACCTGCATTCTAGGAGCATTGGGACAATGCTCCACCCAACTGAGCTACCCGGCCAGGGTCAGGAAGGAACTTTCTTAAAGTGTGGTGACAGCCTTAAAAAAATTGACCCGGGAATTTTCTTTCTGAGAGTCTCACCTAAAAAGGTAGTCAGGAATGTGTATTGAACCCTAAAAAGAAAACTCTTATTGTATTAAAATATATGAACATGAAAAAAAAATGTAATAGTGGAAAATTGGAAGCAATTAAATCTCCAACAGTAGGGGATATGATTCATCCATGTAGTAGAATATAATTCACCCTTTGAAAATACTTTCAAAGAACTTTTAATAACAGGAAATTTCTCTTGACACAATGATAGGTGAAGAAAGCCCATTCCAGACCTACAATTAGGTCTTCAGATTTCAGACATCTGCATTGAAACAAGATAAAAAAGGGTCACCACATAATGATTAACAGTGGTTATTATTGGATGGTGGGGTTTATGGAGGATTTTTTAAATTATATTTTTAAATTTTAAGATAATTGCAGATTTCACACACAGTTGCAAAAATATTACAAAGAGATCCTGTGTACTCTTTACCCAGGTTCCCATAGGGGGTTTTAATTTTCTTCTCTGTGCTTTTCTCTTTGTCAGATAATCTATAGCCAGGGGAAATAAGCATAAAGACTGACATTAAAAAACAAAAACAAAAAGAGCCTTACCCATTCTTCTGGAGTGCCTTGCTGCAAGTTGTAAGGTGTCCCCTTTCCCCTGTACTCCCGTTGCCTGGCCTCTTGGTCCGCCATTAAGAGCTTAGCTCCTGCTAAGATCGTTGTTGTTAACGGGACCTTTGCCTATGTATGTTCATGTGGAAGAAACAAGGCACCCCTTCCCGAAGCGCCCAGTTTACCCAAACTCTTTGGAGAAGACAGGAAGGAAACATTTTTACATGAAAACCAAGTTAAAATAAGACATCCAAATGATTGAGTGGAAAGGAAGATTTGAGATATGAGATGAATATTTAAGATCAAGCGAAGTGCTGTTTGAGAAGCGCTGCTAGTGGATGTCGAAGAAATGCTTCTCTAGTTAAATGAGGCCGTCTGTTTCTTCAGCTGGCTTCTTGTTCCAGGGGCGGGGTCACGGAACACACAGCACTGTAGGGAATTGCTGGGGAAGAGAATGGCCGGAGTCGCCCTCCTTAACTTTTTTAAAGAACTATTTAGATTTTTCTCTCTGCCTAGGGCCACATGTTGCCTAAATGCACACTACCAGGGAGTCAGGGTCTCTGGGTAGGAATCGTGACCCCAGCATTGACCTCTGTGGGAATCTGGCAGGACATCTCGTCTCTGGACCTGCCTTTCCTGGCCCGCAGCATGAGCTGTTCAGAACACGGTCATAGCCAAGGGCCTGCTGACTCGACGATGCGAAGGTCAGTCAGCCTGAAGCATGAGAAGTCACAGGCTTCCCAGACTCCTTATCCCTAATTGGGAGCTCAGACGTGTAAGGGTTTAGCATCCTTAGAAGTGAGTCTTCATTGGTTTGGGTACTTCTCTGCCTCCTCTGTGAACCTTCCTGTGGACACCTCTCTTTTGTTATTAAAAAGAAGGGGGGCACTCAAGAGAAAGAAGGTTGTAGCAACTGATTACGAGAATACCCCCTGTCGTGCTCTCTCTCTTTTTTTTTATTTCTACTTTTCTTACCCCTAAAGATTATCTTGGTGATGTCAAAAGCAATTTTTATAGGCAGGTTGGTCTTTTACAAGAGATGTGTTTACAAAGCATGAAATTAACATTTTTGCACAGAGCCAAATAATTGCTTATAACATGGTGACTTTAGTGGGAAGTTTGCAGTGTGAGCAGTTATTAGCAAGGTCTGATGCCACACGCAACAATGCAGCAAGCAGACTCCCTCACCAAAGCAGCAGAGGTCATTTCGGATGTTGGGAGCCACGCAGTTTATTGGCATTGCAGTCCACCGAAAGCTACAGACTTTATCCCCAGGCTAGTTATGTGACTGGATAACCAGTTATAGACTTAACTGAACTTAGCACCATTTTTGCCTGAGAGCAAGGGTCAGGCCAGGCTGGAGATAGCCTGGACCCACAGACACAACAAGTCTTTTAGAGACAAGATGGGCAGAGTGATTCCATGTCCTCAGCTGGACAACATGCAGATTGCTGGTTTCGTGGGTGACCCAGCTCAGGACATGGTCATAGATCCGCTTCCACGTGACTGGCCCTTCATCATCACAAGATGCTTTTTTTGTTCATGGTCTTTTTTGGGCCTCTGCATGGCTGATGAAGCTGCCTGGGCAGCCATTATCCTCCCCCTTCTCAAATGAAGAAACTGAGCCCTGGCCATTCAGTGTCATGCTCGGGGTCACATGGGAAATCACAGCTCCTGGGACATCAAGTGGCTAATGGGGATTGACCTGCTGGAAACAACTTACATTGTACATTCTATGCCTATAAAAAAGAGAGAGAGAGCCCTGACTGGCTGGTTCAGTGGATAGAGCATTGGCCTGGGGTACGAACATCCTAGATTCAGTTCCCGATCAGGGCACACAAGAAGAGACCATCTGCTTCTCTTCCCCTTATCTCCCTCTTCCTCTCTCACAGCCAGTGGCTTGATTGGTGCAAATGTCAGCCCCAGACTCTGAGGGATAGCTCAGTGGGTCCAAGCATTGGCCTAAGGCGCTGAGCATAGTTAGGTTGATTCAAGCATCGGCCTCAGACAGGGGTTGCCAGGTGGATCCTAATCGGACACATGTGAGAGTCAGTCTCACTCTCTCCCCTCCTCTCACTTAAAAAGAGAGAGAGAGAGAGAGATAACTTGGACTAGTGATGCGATTGAAGAAACAAGAGCCTGGACAAATACTTAATTCGTGTAAATGAGGGTGGGGCTCTCTGTAGAGAGGACAGTGCTCGGTGTGGGGTTTCGCAATAGAGTCATGAGCTTCTTTAGTTGATTGTTACATTTAAGCCTTCCGAGGCTAAGGGTGTGTGGAGCTGTGTTTGACTGTCTTATGTGTCCTTTCCTATCTGGTACAATGTCTATAAATTCTGTATTCTTTGAGTCCTGACATATTTCAGACAAGGACCCAGTAAGTGCCACATGTCCAGTCATCTGTGACTCCTTTAGAAAACAAACACACACCAAGAGAGGAAGGAGTTGAAAGCCAGCAATGCATGTAGAGTCCACGCTTAGACTGAGGTCAGCGGACAGAGTGTTTCTTAGAAATTAAGCCCTCTGCAGTATGAAGGGCTCCCCCACCCTCTGCCCACATCTTGTGTAGTTTTTAAGAGCATGAAAAATGAAATGGGGCTCTTCACATGTGAGACAGCTGTTTTCTCAGGCCTCATTATTTGAATAGCCCAAATAATACAACTTATAATTATGTCCTGCCTGGCGGCGTATCTTTGCCTTCTGAGTGAGAGTTGAAATTTCTTGGCAAGTGAACGCCATTGACAGCGAGCCTCTCTTTTCACAGCCTAGTTCCAGGTGGCCCCTCCGCGGCCGTCTTCCTGACCACCCTAGCCTCCAGAGCTGCCTGCCTGCATAAGTACTTGTCATTTCACCAGGAAGGGTTCCCCAACTTCCTTGCTTTTCCCAGGGGCATGGGGAGGGCTGTGCACCTCTCCAGAGGGAGCCAGGCCAGCCGGATTAATTAAGGTAAATAGTGGAGTGATCGGCAGTGGCTTAAGCTACAGGCAGGTAACCTAGGCAACAGCAGGGAGTCTGCACCTCTGCTGACAAGTAATGTGAGATTAATTTCTTCGTGGATCTAGGGACTTCTCTTATGCTCAGAGTCTACTTCAGGTGCCTTGAGAAGCTGGGCTGTTGGATAACAGGAGGGAGGGGAATTGCTAATAGTCTGCCAGGGTAACCTGAGGTGTTGTGTCCCCTTCGGAAACATGATGTGGGCATTGTAATGGGCAGATGCGACATCAGAGGCCTGGGGATCAAGAGCAACTCCTCGGCTGTAGTAACTTGATCAAGTCCCTTCTGAGTTTTGGTTAGCCAGCTGCCACTTTCTATCAGTTTCCTCATCTATAAAATGGGACGATAATCATAGTGCCACCTTCTAGGCTTGTTATAAATTGTCTCGCATATCCTGGCACATAGGATAAAATGCTGCCTGCCCTGCTGGGTCTTCACTGTGAGAGAAAGAGGCTCTGGGTGCCCTGTCCTCTTGCGTACTCTGATACCGGGCAAGAAAGGGGCTCAGCCTAGAGATGGGTGCAGAATGGAAGGCGGGCAGGAAGAGGGGCTGCAGATGGGGAACACCAGGCGCAGTGAGCAGGCCGGAAGGTTGGGGATGGGGGCGGCACCCGAGGGCCCGGAGACCATTGGAGAGGCGGGCAGGAAGAGGGGCTGCAGATGGGGAACACCAGGCGCAGTGAGCAGGCCGGAAGGTTGGGGATGGGGGCGGCACCCGAGGGCCCGGAGACCATTGGAGAGGCGGGCAGTGCACACAGAGCGGAACCGAAGCCGCCGGAGGATCTCTGGAGGCCGAGGATCCGAAGGTGTTGCCCTTCCAGGACTTGGCTTCCAGCCTGAGTCCGGCTCCCTGGCCCAGACCACTTGCTGAGCACACGCTTCTACAGCTGCTGCCCCTGGCGCGAGAGCACTGGCCCGCTGGGAATGCGCCTCTGGTTGTTTCTCTACCGCGTGATGCGAAGGCCGTGGGGAAACATGGTCCCACGAAAAAGGCCTGAGATTTTCCTGTTCAGTGAGTGAGGCCAGAAGACACGATGCGTGCTTTCCGAAGCTGTAGGTGGATTGGGAGAGTTTGCAGTCTGTGGAAACACTTAAGACTTGCAGGTTATACAGGATGAGAGAAATGTCTGGGGTGTAACATCCAGGTAACAGCCCTGGCTGAATAATCTCAGACAGGCCAAGTTCAGGGGCTCCATTTCTTTACTAAAAATTCTGTGAAGGACACTCAAGAAACTTCATGGTTATCATAGGGAGTGGGACCAGAGATTGGGCATGGGGAGAGATTTATTTGCATTGTATACCCTTTTGACTTTTTGAATCTGTTGCCATGTACCTTAATTATTTTAAAAATTGTAAATCAAATTGTAGATCTGTCTTTAAGAAATGCAAGGAAGAGGTTGGCCTAAATCATTGGTTTCCAAACTGTTTTTTTAAGCATGGAACACTTGTCACATAATCTTACTTGAAAGCCTAATGAATGTGCGACAAAGAAGAGGCAGGAGCCCCTCCTGCCAGAGCCCCCCTGCCCCTGATTCCCAGTCGCAGCATCTGGAATGGATCCATGGAGCCCAGTTTGAAAAGAACAGAATGAAATGCTCTCTCAGGCGCCTCCCACCTCTCCAGTCCTGTGCTCCCCTCCTATGTAGCAGAGGAAGCTGGGGCGGCCCAGTCCTGTGGCACAGGCTGCGCTCTCACTGCTAACGCTGCAGACACACCCTGCCCTTCTTGGAGTCAGCAGTTGGGAAGGATGAGCTGTGCACAGGCTGAGTGTCACTCAGACTCTGGCGGACAGGAAACAGGTCACCTTTGGATTGCTTCTCCTGGGCTGAAATGATAGGGAAATGTTTAAAGGTGGATTTTGCGGCCGTTTTAGGTAACCACTGAACCTGCAGCTTCGATAGGCAGGATGCTACAGGGCAGCGGTAAGAGACGGGACAAACCTGACCTGTGGTGGCGCAGTGGATAAAGCATTGACCTGGAAATGCTGAAGTCGCCGGTTCGAAACCCTGGGCTTGCCTGGTCAAGGCACAAATGGGAGTTGATGCTTCCAGCTCCAACCCCCCTTCTCTCTCTCTCCCTCTGTCTCTCCCTCTCCTCTCTAAAAATGAATAATAAAAAAAAAAGAGACGGGACAAGACCCCTTCACCTTGTCTAAGGGTGCTTTGTGAACACAGGCTCACTGCCTGTCGGCGCAGGGATCTGACGTGTTACTTGGCTTCTCTGAGCCTCTCGCTGAATCCATAAAAGGGGAAATACGAGTGCCTCGTATTCCAAGGACTGTCTCATCATGTTCACAGGTTCCGCTGCCGCCCACGCTCGAAGGTGGGGGAGGAGCATAAGAGGAGGAGGCTGACTGGGAGTGATTCTTAGAACTCTGCCTACCGCAGATGGTTTGGTTTGCAATGAATGGGAAATTAAAGCAAAGTGGGTCTTTGTCACAGATAGTTTGAAAGCACTGATTTAGATAGAATCCAGTAGAAAGGAATAACATGGATACAAATGGCTATAATTTGAGACCTTAGTGCTAACTTCCAAAAAGAGAAGGGGAGAGAAAGCCCAGCGAGAGGTCAGTGGGAGGAAAGATTATTATTTTAAGTGGAGGGGAGTAGAATTAGGGTTTCTTGAAGCTATAGAATTTGAACCAAGCATTGAAAGACAGATGCGATTTGGCTATTTAAAAAGATGAAACGGGGACAGGATTCCAGCAGTCATATTTACATGTGGGCACCTCTGTGTGCAAACAGAACTGAACTGAATTCTCCGAATGTTCCCTCAGGTCATTTGTCACCTCTTATTACCACACAAAGTGCTATATAACAAACTACCCCAACACTTAGTAACTTCAGATAACAGCCGTGTGTTCTTGTTTGTGGGTCTACAGATCGGTTGGTTGGTTTCTCTGGTCGGGCCGGGCTCTGTCCTGCATCCCTGGTCAGCCGTGGTGGGCTGGTGGCGCTGCTGGCCTTGCGGGGCTCTCTCCTAAGTGTCAGCTGCTCTAGGATGACCTCTGTCCTCCAGTTTCCTCTCACATCTTTCCAGTATACCAGCCTAGGCTTGTCCCCCGAGAAAAGGCAGAGGAACAACAACAACAAAAAGGGTGAAAAAGTCCAAGTCTCTGGAGCTTTGGGCTCAAAACTGATACACTGTCACTTCTGCCTCATTCTTTTGGCCAAAGCAAGTAATAGCCTGCCCAGACTCGGGAGATTGGGAAATAGACCCCACCTCGTCATGTGAGGGGTGCACGATTCCATAGCAAAGCACAGACACAGTGTGTGGGGGAGGGGGGACTAGAGCCACTTTCACTCAGCCTGTCACAGTCATCCTGAGAAATCTTTCTCAATTATCTAGAATTAAAAAATAAAAAAGAACCTCCCTCCCAGCTTCGCACACAGTTTCTAAAGCTAAGCAAGGGCTTCTGGCAGAAACTTACATATGAGAAACCATTCGAAAAAATATAAAGTGATCTATTAACCAGAGTTATAAGAAGCAAGGCTTCTAAAACAGTCTGTAGTCTTCTGTGTGAGTAACAAACAGAACGGGACATTTCCAGGCAACCTTATCACCTGTGGTGCCTTCACCAGCCCACATTATACTCATCCTCAGTGCCCAGCCCCAGTTCCCTGTGCAGAGCTGTTCCCAGAAAACTACTCTGGGAGAATAATTCATGCTTCTTCTCCCAGGTCCCCATAGCAATTTTTTTAGAATGAAATAATCTCAAATCTGGCCTGTTTATAGACAGAAACTATGTCTTTTATGTTACGCTCTAAAGCACCTAACCTGAGGCCAAGAAAAAGTAATTGCACAATAAACATTTATTAGATGAATGGATAGATGGATGAATGGATGGGTGAGTAGACGGACAGGTGACGTATGCTTTAGCAGTTGCCCAAAGACTGCCTTTAGAAAAATCTTATATTACTGTAGACTTATTTCTCTCCTTCTGCATCAGTATGTCGGCTTGAGATCTTTGTGTAATTGTTCTATGTCTGTGTGCTTCAAAGAAAAAAAGACAAAAAACCAGTGCACATTGCAGAGGGGAAGAACGGTGTTGTGTTCTCCCTCATAAACCCTGAGATCATTAGCATAACTTTTCTTTTTTTTTTTTCCCATTTTTCTGAAGCTGGAAACAGGGAGAGACAGTCAGACGGACTCCTGCATGCGCCTGACCAGGATCCACCCGGCACGCCCACCATGGGGCGACGCTCTGCCCACCAGGGGGCGATGCTCTGCCCATCCTGGGCGTCGCCATGTTGCGACCAGAGCTACTCTAGCGCCTGAGGCAGAAACCACAGAGCCATCCCCAGCGCCCGGGCCATCTTTGCTCCAATGGAGCCTTGGCTGAGGGAGGGGAAGAGAGAGACAGAGAGGAAAGCGCGGCGGAGGGGTGGAGAAGCAAATGGGCGCTTCTCCTGTGTGCCCTGGCCGGGAATCGAACCCGGGTCCTCCGCACGCTAGGCCGACGCTCTACCGCTGAGCCAACCGGCCAGGGCTAGCATAACTTTTCAAAACGAGGTTCATGAGTTCCCTAGGATGTTAATCATTCTCCAGCACGTGGGGGGTGGGATGGGGTAGGGGAAGTTCTCAAATAAATTTGTGAATTTGTGAAATGCTGGATTAAACAAACTTAGGCAGCTTTCTTTTCTATAAGACTTCACAGGCCATAAATGTATTAATATACAGAAGAGCATGAGAATAAGTAAGGGTTGAAAATTGGAAGGATTAGCTTTTGGGGGGTGGGGGGAAGGTGAGGGACATCTTAACAATATCAAGTCTTCTGATTCATAAACATGATATATCTCTAGTCATTTAATTGTTTGATTTCTCTCACGAGTGTTGTGCATATTTTTGTTAAATTTATCCATCAAATATTTGTCTAGGGCAGGGGTAGTCAACCTTTTTATATCTACTGCCCACTTTTTTTATTTTTATTTATTCATGTTAGAGAGGAGAGAGAGACAGAGAGAGAGAGAGAGAGAAGGGGGGGAGGAGCTGGAAGCATCAACTCCCATATGTGCCTTGACCAGGCAAGCCCAGGGTTTCGAACCGGCGACCTCAGCATTTCCAGGTCAACACTTAATCCACTGCGCCACCACAGGTCAGGCTATCCATCAGATATTTAACATTTTTGATGCCATTGTAAATGGTATGTTTTATTTCAATTTTTGATGTTTCATTAGAAATAGAATTTTCGTTTTCATATGTCAACCTTGTATTCTGTGCCATCGCTAACCTCACTAATTATACTAGCTTTTCATTAGAGTTCTTCACATCTTTTGTATAAATAATCATGTCACGGACAAGTGTTATTCGGACCTCCATTGCGCAGCCGGAGGGTGGAGACCTAGGAAGACAAGGGACCTGCGTACCGCCCCACTCCTCCTAAATGGGGACCCAGGAGTCTGAAAGCTGGGTCTCCGGATCCTCCTGCAGGGTCCTCTCCACCACACCAAGTTGCTTTTCAGGCATTTAGGCTTCAAGACAAGATGCTTGTATCAGTTAAGATTGGATTTGAATGACTTACCACAATAGAAGTTTATTTTTCTCTCACATGGAAGTCTGGAGGGTTGCAGTCCGGGGCTGATGTGGTAGTTCTACTCCATAACGCCTGCAGGGACTTGGGCTCCTTCCCCCTGATAGTTTCACCATCCTGAGGGCAGGGCCCCCGCCGCGTAGTCCAGCATGCTGGCGTTCTAGGCAGTGGAAAAGACAGGATAAAGAGGGGCAAAGGCACACACCTGTGATTTCTTCAGGTAGGTCCCACGGACTGCCTCGACACCTGTGCTCACAACTCACGGGATAGAGCCTACTCTGACCACACCTAGCCGCAAGACTGTCTGGGAAATGGCGTCTTTATCCTGAGCAGTCATGTTCCCGGCTAAAATTTCTGTTACGGTGGAAGAAAGAGGAAACAGCTCCTGGGAGACACGCAGCAATTTGTGCGTGAACCTTAAGGTTAGGAATGCAGAAAGGGGACCGTTTGCAAATGAAAGAAGGAAGCAGGTAGAAGAGTTCAAAGTCTGCTGCATCTTTTAGAAATCATTTTAGGATCCAGGGAGCCAACTCTCTTTAGAGTTTTGTAGCTCATTAAGTTGACTTGAAGCCATTTAGTCAAGAGAATAAAGTTAATCCTCAGAACCCCTTTATGGTATTAAATCCTAGTGACTGTGTGAGACATGTCTAATCATGGGTGACTTTCTTTCATTAGAAAAGATAGAACAAAAGATATCTCTGCTCATTCACTCATTCAACAAAAAATTACTATCTCCTACCCTCATGGGGTTCACAATCTGGGGAGAGACAATAACGAAATCATCACCCAAACGAATGTGAAATCACAAAGGAGCAGTAAGAATGCTGTAAGGACACACTCAGGCCATTATCTCTGGGCAGGAAGGTGGTCCTGTGTGCTGTGGTTACACCTCATGTGTGGTGCCTGGGGCAGCGTGTCCTTCTGTAAGAACAAAGACTGCAGAGTGAGACTAAGGTGTTTGTGTGAAGGGGAGGGGCGGGCAGTGGGCGGAGCCCTGGAGGAGGGGATGCTGTCAGTCACCTTCTGCTTCCCCATCCCACCGCACCCGCCTTGGGGGACCTTTGTAAGCAGCAAACAGCCTGCCAGCTTGAAGATGGAAGCTTGTGGAAATCAACCTGCCAGGTGTACTTGGGAGTTCACCCTTTCAGCTCAGCAGGCATGGCAGATGGGTCCTGTCCCTGGCCAAGGCTGGCTCGCTTGTAAGGGCTGCAGGGCAGCAGGGGGCACAGTGTCGAGAAGAATTCTCAGGGTCTGGGGTCTGCCAGGGCAGATACTGTGCTGGGTCAGGGATGCCTGCCTTCATCCTCGTGTGACTGTAGTGAAGGTATGGGATACTGTTTGTCGGAGTGCTTGGTAAATTGCAGCATTCTAGCCAAACAATAGCTAATAATGTAGCTGCGACCTTTAGTGCTTCCTAAATACCAAATATGCTAAGAACTTTTCCTTGCTGTATCTCATTTAATCCTCACAATAACCTTTATGCTAAATACTTTTTTATTAATTTTAATTTATTGTGTTTACATAGATTTTAGTGCTACCCCAAGTGCATCCCCCTCCCCCATATTCCCCTCAACATCCCCTTTGTCCCCCTCCCAATAGCACCCTCCCCCCTTCCCTTCAGGTTTATCCCATCTTATCATCCCCTTTCCCTCTGTCCTCTTTTCCTCTGGTTCCTTTGATCTCTGCTCTGTCTCAATTCCAAATACTTTTTTTTTTAAATATTCCTCATTAAAGGAACCCAGGCTCAGCCATCTTCAATATGTAGGGGGCAATGATTGAAATTACCGTATTTCCCCATGTATAAGACACACCCTTTCTCAAAAAATTTGGAATCTGAAAACTGGGTGCATCTTATACAGTGGTTGTGGCATTTCAAATGCCATAGATGGAACTGAGGATGAGGCAACATATAAAGACAGTGATTCGTCATCAGACACAGATGAGGACAAGCTGATGGATGGGAGTTTTAACAGTGATGAGTTGTATGAATTTTACGATGAATAAAACTTGAGTTCAGTAACTTTATGTAATACATTTTTTTTCAAATTTCAGGCCCCAAAATTAAAGTGCGTCTTACATATGGGAGTGTCTTATACATGGAGAAATACGGTATCACTGTTAAGAGAGCAACTGCTCTCTTGCTTGGTGGCTCAGTCCTGCTTCCCCAACCAGCAGACTAATCGGATATGTCTTCAGTCATTTTTTGGTCCTTGAAAGGCTTGGAACTTGCCTTCTGTTCAGCTTGCCAGTTTTGCCGGCCTCGCTTTACTTGTCCACATCGGCTGGCGGAGCAGTATAATGGCCCTCTGTTTCGCTCAATTTGCCGAGCCTCTAGGGAGAACACTTGTTAGAGGCTTTCCCGTGGGGGATCACACATCAGCTCCACAGAGACTTTCAAGACTCCCTTGTGAAGATGGTGTAGGAAAATGATTCGCTTCAGCAATTTTTCCCGGAACAGACCATCTTTCTAGACACGGAGATGTGGGGAGGAGTGGGCGGACGTGCGTGGTAGGAACCGTTAGCTGTGATGATTATACTCAGGTGGTGGTTGGCAGTTTGCAAAACACTTTCCATGTCAATTTTCTCCCCAAGCCTCAGTTTGGTCATCGACAAAGTGGATAGAACGACAATAATAAAGTTTCATCTTATGAAAGGGTTGGGTTATAATAAATGCACCACTTTTGGGGAAAATAACATAAAAATCAGAATCGGCCCGTGGAGTAGAATGATGACCCATCTCCAAAGTCCAGTGTAGGCTGTTTTTGCTCCACCATTGAAACCGATGACTTTCTCTGATTGAAGTCATTGCTGTGCCTTTTGAGGTAATGAAAACACTTATCTGCCAAGCATGGGCTCGTTCAACACCAAAATGCCCGCACTTCCAGACATCAGAGAGAACAAGGCCACTGGGGGTACCATCTGGGGCACAGGCCCCTGAGCATGGGGACAGGGGGATCGACAGCCCCCCCCCCCCATTTCCAACTTCTTTCTTTTTCCTTTTGACCAGGTATCATTTAATTCCTGAAGGTTAAGTATATGTATGATACAATTCTATCAGGTCTGACATGCTCTCTGTGGACAGGATTGAAACTTGAAAGTAACACGTGATGAAACTAACACCAGACTAGGTGAGGGGAGACCTGGGCTCAGGCCCTAGGTCAGACGAACCTGCGTCCACGGGACCTTGAACTTACGTACCTTAAAGATGAAGGTGTCACCTGAGTGTTCAAGTTCTCAGGCTGCGTTTGTGTGTGTGTGTGTGACAGAGACAGAGAGAGACAGAGGGATAGACAGGGACAGACAGGAACGGAGAGAGATGGAAAGCATCAATTCTTCCTTGCGGCTCCTTAGTTGTTTGTTGATTGCCCTCTCATATGTGCCTTGACTGGGGGGGCTATAGCAGAGCGAGTGTCTCCTTGCTCAAGCCAGTGACCTTGAGCTTCAAGCCAACGAAACCTGGGCTCAAGCCAGTGACCATGGGGTCATGTCCATGATCCCACACTCAAGCCAGCAACCCTGCACTCAAGCCAAACAAGCCCGTGCTCAAGCCATCGACCTCGGGGTTTCAAACCTGGGTCCTCTGCGTCCCAGTCTGACACTCTATCCACTATGCCACTGTCTGGTCAGGCTCAGGTTGCATTTTTTTACTGCAGACCGACACGACCCTCATGACTATTTTAAAACAAAAGATTGGCATGTGTCCATCCCCACTTCTACCTTCCTAGCCCAAGTTGGTATCATCTCTGCATATACCACTATGATTGCCTCCTTCTTGGGTTTACCCTTCCTCTTGGCTTTATAAAACCTTCTCCGTTTGGCTATAAGAGAACTTTCCAAATGCAGCCTCTTCTTACCACCTCCTTATACTTGGATTTCCAGATGCTTCTGGGAGAAAGACAAAATGTTCATCCCTGTCCACCTCTCATCCCCACCAGGCTTGCCCTCCTTCTCTGTGCACCACACCCTCTGCTCTTCATTCAGTCCTTCCTGTGTTTCCTATTTGCCCAGCCACAGGGCCTTTGCACGGCCACACTTTTCTTTCTGACTAGAATGCTCTGTTCTCCCTCTGCTAAGTTAGGTTCTAATTTTACTCTGTCCATTTCCTCAGGGAAGCCTTTACTGACCTCCCTGCATAGGTCAGATCACCCTGCTCAGATCTGAAAGAAAGGGACTTTCTTTGTACCACGTACCTTTCTTTTATGTGCATACCACTGTAACTGTTTTCATTTATTTGTGGTTCTGGAGTAAACTCTATATTCCTCCCTGCCATACACAGTACTATAAGCTCTATGAGAGCAAGGCCCTTGTCTGTCTTGCTCACCAGTGTATCCTGGACACTCCGCACAAAGCCTGGCGTGTGCTTATACTTGTTAAACAGTTAAGTGGATGGATGGACAGAAGGACAGACTGATGGACAGGCAGATAGATAAGTGGGTGGATGATGGACTCAGATGAACATTATGAAATGATCAGAGTCTATCTTTCCCCAGTGAAAAAACATTTGGGAATTTCCTCAAGAAAATGGTTCAAGTTGCAATTGTTCTTTTAAAATGGGAAAATTATCATAGGTTTCGTTTGCCCTTTAGATAACAGACATTATAAAATGTCCTGGCTTTTTTTTTCTCTGCTGTTTAAAGTATTTTAATTAGCATTCACACCTTAAGTAGCAAATGACCTTTTCTAGAACCATCGGTACAGAACAGAGGCTGAATTCGATGGGTGGTATGTCTGCCCTGGAAATACAGCAGGTCCTCAGATAATGTCACTTCATTCAACATTGTTTCGTTATAATGTTGATGAGAAAGAAAATGGACTCTGTAGCATTTGTATGTTGTCCACAGGTCTGCATGGTTTCTGTCCAGTTCCTCTGTTTTGCTCCCACATCTCAGCAAGGTGCACCGTCGGTGGACCGGCCTGTCTCCCTTGTCCCAGTCTGAGTGTGGGTGTGTGTGGGTTAGTGGTCCTGTGATGGCTCGTTTCCTCCCTGTGCCCTGAGCTGCTAGGATTGGCTCCGCCCACCCAAACTTGGAACTATAATAAGCCGGTTGGAAAATAGTGATCTTACTTGTTTTTATTAATTTTTCTTAAATGCATATATAGCTCACATTTATTCCAGTGTTAAATAATTAGAACGTTTGGGGTCTTTATTTAGAAGCTTGGTGATGTTTTTGTGACTTGAAATATGCAGTAGGAACTTGACTCTTGTTTATATTAATGAGCCTATGGGAACATTGGTTTCATTATACATTGTTTCACTTAAAGTCCCAGGTGTTAAGAACCTATCACTGAGTTAAATGAGGACTTACTTTAAACAATGGTTTCTATCTGTGAATGACCTACCCTCTTAAGGAATGAGGCCCCGTCCAGATTCCAGATTCCAACATCCCGGTGTTGAGATGACAGGGAAAAGGACACACCTGATTGCCAGGTGGGACCGAAGGACCTTCCTGGCATGGGCCCAGCAGACTTAAGCAGTCTCCTGGTTACTGGGTTACAATGTCTCTCTTTAGTTATAAATGGTCCCCTTTAGGTTGGTTGTCTCCTCAGAGCAGCCTGCTGGATAGGAGCTGGGGTTAGGTCAGCCCCATTTTAGTCTGACTTGTGGAACGCCAGAATAAGAGGGGTCCTCGGCCTGCAAAGAGAGACCATTTCTTCTGAATGAAAACAGTCGTCTTTCTCCTTGCCGCTCCCCAAAAAAGAGGAGGGTTCGGAGATTAATTGCAGGGGCATAGATAGCAACATCTTTTATTTATTTATTTATTTATTTATTTATTATTATTTTTTTGTATTTTTCTGAAGCTGGAAACGGGGAGAGACAGTCAGACAGACTCCCGCATGTGCCCGACCGGGATCCACCTGGCAAGTCCACCAGGGGCGACGCTCTGCCCACCAGGGGGCGATGCTCTGCCCATCCTGGGCGTCGCTCTGCCGCGACCAGAGCCACTCTAGTGCCTGGGGCAGAGGCCAAGGAGCCATCCCCAGCGCCCGGGCCATCTTTGCTCCAATGGAGCCTTGGCTGCGGGAGGGGAAGAGAGAGACAGAGAGGAAAGAGGGGGGGTGGAGAAGTAAATGGGCGCTTCTCCTATGTGCCCTGGCCAGGAATCGAACCCAGGTCCCCCGCACGCCAGGCCGACGCTCTACCGCTGAGCCAACCGGCCAGGGCCACATCTTTTATTTTTGGACTTCTCCTCCAGCCTGTTCTTGGCTCAAACACCTTCTATGGCTACCACCTGCCATAAAGCTCAACTGTAAAGCCCTTGGATTCTGGTCCAGACTTCCTGCCCTCATTGCTTCTGGCTCTTTTGTGCCCACTTAGTCTACCAGGCTCCTTGCCCTTAAGCAAATGTGTCCCTTCAATTCTAACCTTCATTTCTTGGCCCATGCTTCCCCTCCAGCTGGGCTCCGCCCCTCCACTGCTACCAGTCAAAATCCTACCCAGCCTTCCATACAATTCTCAAAGACTGCTTCTACAAGAATTCTTCCCTGATCATTTCAGGTAGAACCTGATCTTGGGCCCTTGTAAATACCTGTAGAATTTATCCGTTTACCTTTCAAGGCACTATGTTACAGTGTTGTGTGTTTTTTCCTGTCTTATATACTTGTCTCCTATCCATGATCTCTACTGAGGCCAGGGACTATCTTATTTATCTCTGTCTCCCCACAGTTCTTTGAACATAGTAGGTTCTCAGTTCATCAATGAAGTTATCCTCATTTGTGGCATAAACGAATAAATCAAAACAGTCCAGCTTGTGTCCTCAAAATTCATGAAGAAAGCACATTTATCCACCTGTCTAAACTCCCTTGCTTAATTTTACACCTTTGGCTAGCTTAAATCCTACCTGGCCCTCTGTGAAGTATAACCTTGAAGGCAGTCGTAAAGAGAATGCTTTGCTGTGAGCACGTGTGTGTGTGTGTGTATAAGAAGGTGACTAGAATAATCTACTTAACATATAAACAAATGTTTGGAATTATATAGAGTCATTTAAACCTCAAAACAAGATCACTCCAGTGTCCCTGTAGTTGAGAGGAGGGTCTGGAGGAAGCCCTCCAAAACTTTGCAGCAGAATCTGGTCTGTAATTCGTCCTCAGACCCTGAGTAACGCAGATGACCCTCTCAGCCTTCCACTCAGCATTGCCCCTGTGGAGCGCTCGGCTCTTTCCCCTTATCTGGAAGACACGGGGCTGTGGACCAGAGACGCAGGTGTCCTCCGGGAGGGCGGGCGGGCGGCAGTTGCCACATCGGCAGTGTCGGGATTAGTGCACTTTAGCAGGCCTTTCTTCTTGGGCAGGATACAGTTGGCTTGCTCCGCCACCTTTCCCGCCTCCCTCCAAAGGGTGCCAGGGCGCGCCAAATAGTGATTAAACAAAAGATTAAAATTGCATTTGTATGTGTGAGCGTGTGGCTGTTTGAACGCTAATCAATTCTTCCAGGGAACGTTGAGTAAAAGCACGCAGATACCAGGAGCGGTTATGTAAAGGAGCCAGTCAAAATCCATTTCCAATGTATTATTTACCCTGCTTTCCACATTAATTCTGCCGGCCTCCTCCACCCACTCTCCCTCCCTCACCTCTCTTGCCTTGCTCCTCCCAGCCCCTTTGCTTCTTGTAGCAAAAGGACAGTCGCTGAAGGAAAATAATCACTGCTTTTCTAGACCATCTTTGTGTCGGTAGAAACTTAAAATGACCTCTGGACTGAAATTGCAGATGTGCGCCTTTTTTTTTTTTTTTGCATAATATTAAATGATTGCTGTTGCATAAGAATTGCTGTCTTTTGAGAAGCTCTGTCCAAGCCATTCTTGTCGCTAAAGGTCTGCGGCATTTGTTTCTATTGTAGAATGCCACTGTTAACATTTTGCTTCCCTGAAGAACACTGGATTTCCACATGGGCATCTGACCTCCTGTTAATGAGGAAACCGTCTAAATCCTGTTATCAGCGGTAGCCAGTTGAATTGACTCAGGTGTTAAACAGGTTGCCTCTGCAGGGCTCACAGTTTTATTATTAGAGCTGTATCACTTTCCCGCTCTCCCTAACGTGACCGTCGCAAACATCAGATCACAGCCTTTATTAATAATGGCACTCTTTCACCAGCAGGACCTAACTTTGTGCCAGACACGAAGCTAGACGCTGTGTGTAGATTGACTCAGTTCATCCTTCCAACAACCTGCACGTTATTCTGTTAGTTTCCCCTATTTATCAGTCAAGGAAAGTGGGGCCCACCTGCCCCAGAAGTGAATCCTAAGTTATTTCAACTCTGGAACCGAAGTGTTCTGAGTCATTAAACTAGACTACCTGTCACATTGATGAGCAGTCCTTCCTTCATTCATTCATTCACTCACTCACTCATGCCGTTGATATTTGTTGAGGGCCTGTGGTGAGCCAGGTATTGGCCTAGGAAAGCACAGGGACAAACCAGACATGCCCCTGACTTCAGGAAGCTCAGATCTGGTTTGGTTTTGGGGGCTGACAAGCTATGGGATTTAGGGCAAGTCTATATTCTATGCTGTTAGTTTTAGATTTCATATTTGTAAAAGGAGGCAGCTGGATTTAGACAAGTCTTTTTCCACCTTTATTGTGAATCGGAAGTATACGGGGAATAATAGGTTTAAAAACATGTCATTCTGGCCTACTGTCCCCAGATACTTTGATTTAATAGGTTCGCTGTGGGGCCTAGGAATTTATGTCTATAAGAGAGGTCAGGTCTCCCAAGAGCCACTCTTTGAGAGAAACTGATCTGGCTATAAACTCCAGCAGCCCCTACAAGGGATCTGTGTTGCTATGCCTATCCCCCCCCCCCCCCAGGACCTGGCCTATACCCCCAGGACCTGGCACTGAATAGGTCTCAATAAACATCTGGTGATAGTTTGAATGATCTACGTGGTTCCCACAGATGAACCTCAGAGCCTCTTGAACCACCTGAAATTAACCACAATTTTTATTAAAGGTTATGGGTAGGATTCTAAGGACTCTTTGGGCTCTGAATGCTCTGTGATTTTAGGATTGAAACCATTTTCTGTCCTACCAAAAGCTCAGATCTATTATTAGAATCTTTTGAACCTATTATATAGTAAAATCTGAGCCCTGGATCAAGGTGATTTGGTGAGAAGATGTTGATTACAGTAGATTTTTAAAACCCTAAAACGTTGATACCCATATTGTATATATATATATTCTGAAAGTGCTCAGAATATATGGTTTGTGATTTTTTTTTTAAATTTTTTAGTTTATCTAAAAGTAACTTGTGGGCAGGTAGTGCCATCCCTATTCTCCAGGTAGGAAAATTGAGGTGCCTGTGACTCCTCGCTTGTCCAAGGTCATACTGCAAGGGCTGTCTCCGCTTACATCCAGCCTGGGGGTCAACATGGCTCTCGTGTGGCCTTGCCTGCTTGTGTGGCCTTGGTTGAGTAGCCTGGCTTCTTTGGGCCTCAGTTTCCTCCTCTGCAAGATGAGGAAAGATGAACTAATTGTGTCTAAGCAGTGGCTTAGCTTGGATATTCGAGGGCCCCTCAATAACTACGTGTTCAGACATGCTGAACTCCCTGTGTCAGCAAGCTCTGAAGTCCTCTTTAGGGAAGATGTAAGGACTAATGAGACCACCTAAAACAGCACAAGTTACCTCTGCAGAACGTTCCGGAGGGATGTATATCATTAAGGCAAAGGCAGGGCAGGTGGTAGAAGCTGTGGGTGTGAAACTCCCGGAATTTGGGGACCTCAGCGCCATGCCGCATTCCCGGTGGAGTGGGAAGACTTTCACAAGGCTATGGAGGAAACCGTGCCGTTCAGGGAACCTTCAACTCTCTCTTTGTTTTTATTCTTTTTTGTTGTTGTTGTTCTTGATTTTAGAGAGAAGTGGGGGGGGGGGGTATCAGTTAGTTGTTCCACTTATTATGCATTCATTGGTTGGTTCTTGGATGTGCCTTGACTGGGGATCAAACCCACAACCTTGATATATCAGGATGATGCTCTAATCAACTGAGCCATCTAGCCAGGTCCTCTTAGATTCTTGAAATGTCCTTTAGAGGTCATCTAAGTGTGTGCTTCATGGACCAGCAGCATCAACATCACCAGGGAGCTTGTTAGAAATGCAGGTTCTCAGGCCCCGCCCAGACCTCCTGAACCAGAATCTGCACTTAACAAGATCCCGCGGGATTCTACTGCACATAAAGGTTGAGAGGCACTAGCCCTAACCCAGCCCTTGATTATCTCCTTCATATGCTGATGAACAGTTGCGCATCCTATTTCTGGCCTCTTCTAACATCTTCCAAATGGTCCTGTTTCATCCTAGCACCAATCTGAGGCGTGGAATTTCTTCTCTATCTTAAGCCAGCCCCTCAGTTGTTTCCTAACTTCTGCTGTTAGCTCTCACTCTAGCCTCAGGACCTGATAGAACAAGGTAACTGCCTCCACGTCTCTCAGGGCTTCTCATCTCCCAGTCCTTGTCACATAGTTTCTAATCTTCCTTATCCAAGAAGAGTTGATCAGCTATGTGAGGATAACCTAGTCTTATCCAGCTTCCTCATCCTGGGCATTATGTATGTAGCACATTGCAAATTCACTGGGCCAGGCTGTTAGCAGGATAAGAGATGAGAGCCGAGTGCAAGGCAATGAGGAATGGTGGGGACTGCGGCAAACTGAGAGGCTGCCTGTCTAAGCTGGGCAGCTCTCACTCAGCCCAGCTGAGGGGCTAAGGGAACTCAATCTGAGCACTGACATGTCTTTTGAGTTTTTAAGAGAAGCCAAAATTCTTAATAAAACAAGAGAAAAATCTTCATTTCTTTTCATGCTGGCAATTAAAAAATAATAATAAAGCCCATCTTCGGGTAGCAGAAAAGGGAAGAGGCCTTGGGAGGGAGATTGCTAAATAGCTCATGATTGATCAGTCCTGGCATCAAGACCTGTTTACTTGGGCAGGTCCCTGACCCACCCCAAGACTCAGTTTCCCTGTCTGTGAAATAGAAAAGTGACCCTAGCTCAGTTTACAAATATATTTTTTTGTTCCCTTGTTTGGAGATTTGGTTGTCTATTGTTTTTAACAGAAGGCCTTTTTAAAATGAAATCCCACCTGGAACACCAATACAGAAAACAGACCGATGCATTGCTGGTCTGCTTGAAGGCGGGGGGGGAGGGGGGGGTCAAGCTCCTACTCTCAGCCTACCCCTCCCCTGGGTAGGTTCCTCATTATTACACTGAGGAACCTCCTGTAATAATGTAGCCCGGCACACTTGAAATCTACTGAAGGAACTTCCAGCTCAGCTTCTGTGATTTCTGTGAATCCCGAGACCTGTTTGCGGGCCCGTGGCCTCTGTGTTCTGTTTTCTTTCCCTCCCTCTCTGACAAAGACACCTGGCACACTAACTTTCAGAATTTTCTTCTCGCAACTCAGAGAGGCCCATGATTGCTATTATCCTTAGAGCTGCTGTAAGGATACTGATCTGTGACAGGAAACCTGCTAACGCGAGGATCAGCCAGTCTTAATCAATAGGCGTGTGGACGATTTCATTCCGGTGGCTTCCTTCTGCTGCTGATGTTCCAGCACGCCCCACGTTCAGGGCCTTTGTAGTTAATTACGTACATGGGAACCAGGACGACTGGATTCTGCATGCCACAGTGGCGAGAACAAGTCTGCAGGGTTTTTAAAGGGCGAGGTGACGTGGAAAGCCATTGTCAGCCACAGGGCCACGGAAATCAACAGTGTTACCTTGGGAAGGGTCTAACTAAGACTTGATGGTGGGCATGGGAAAGCAACTGGCACCGTTGGATGAGCCCAGACACTGGAAAGCAGCCTTGTTTAATTCGGGAAACCGATTCCTAAGGGACCCACCAGGATGGGCTCACCTCCCCAGACACATAATAAATGCCTTCAGGGCTAGGTCCCGTTTTCTTTCAGCCGTCCAATTGCTTGATCATACATCCCACACACCATTGCCAGATGTCCACGCTCTTGGACGCTGGCCTGCTTTGGGACTGTAGAGATGAGCAGGGCCAAGCCCAGTTCCGCCACCCCACCCCACCTAGAAGTCCACCCCCAGGCCACTCGCCCGCCCGCCCACCTCTCGTGTCTGCTTATCTGAAGCTCAGCCCAGATGCCTTCATGTCCATAAAACTCTCTGTGGTTCTCCCAGGTGAAGCGAACTCCTGTAGCACTTCCTGCGGACCTTTCACCCGAGGGCCGCTTACCCAGCCCCACCTAAGAGGTAACCAGCAGCCACCTGGGGCTGTTGAGCACTAGAAGGGGCTCTGAATGGAGATACACACGAGTGTAAAATATGCACTGAATTTTGAGGACTTAGTACAAAAAAAAAAAAAAAGTACCCCAATGAATTTTTACATTGTGTGGTGAATATTTTACATAGAGTATTTTGGGTTAAATAAGATATATTATCAAAACTAACTTCACCTGTTTCTTTTTCTGCCCAGTGTGAACACTGGCAAATAGAAAGTGACTAACGTGGCTCACGGCTGTGGCTCGCCTTGCTCTGTTTCTCTTGGACAGACCCACGCCTATTGCCTCTCCTCGCATGGAAGGACGTTTGCCCATCTGTTCTTTTCTCCTGCTGGGTTTTGAGTTCCAAGAGGGTGGACACCATGTCCTATCCTCTTCCTGACCTTTGTACACCTGGGCGGCACGGGAATTAATAGACAAAACAGATGACAGTCGTTCAGTGAATACCAAAAGCTCCCTCAGACAGCGTAATTTCTAGGTCTCTGTTATTAAATTTATTTTCCCTTTCTTTTTTCACAGTCGTCTTTTTTTTTCTTTTTTCTCTCTTTTTTGTTTAAGGGTTCACACAGTCAGCAAAAGAAGATATTTTTCTTGGGAGATGGGCAAAAGCTGAAGGACTGGCACGACAAAGAAGCCATCCGGAGGGATGCTCAGCGTGTAGGTACGGAGAGCAGCGTGGTCCACGGGCCGTCCTGGGGAGAGGGTCTGTGTGTGTGTGCGTGTGCTTGCGTGCGTGCCTGCGCCTTTAATGTCCTGTCTGGACTTCCTGTTGACCCCTCTCCGTCTGCCACCATTCCCTTCTGACTCTGGGCTCCCCCTGTTCACCTGTGAGCTGACCCCTGCCTTTCTCCACTCACATCACCAGACCCACTCCCTTGGGGACTTTGCTCAGCCACCTTTATTGAGTGATAGAAAATGTTTTCCTGATGAGATATCTTACCACTAAAATGAGGAGCAGTAACACTAAGAGCCAGCATTTATGAATACCTACGGTGAACAAGGCCCATGCTCCACGCTTCACATTTTCTCAAGGAGACCCCGAATCGGCCGTTATGGTCCGTTCGGTTAGAAAGGGACCCGTAGTGCAGAGAGGGGCTGGGGTCATCTGCCCACAGTCGCACAGTGAGAAAGAGGCAGGCTTGGGATTTGAACCCACGTCTGGAGGGCAGAGTTGATCCCTACCCAGCACTACAGCCACGAGGTTGAATGAATTTAGTGGGCTTCCGCCTCTGTTTTCTGTGGCTAATTAGTATTTGGAGCAGTTTCTGTTACCCTGGGGAGTTGGGAAGTTATGTGGAGAGTGATTTGTAGGGAGCACAGACTAGGAGGCAGGAGAGCAGCCATGTGGCCATCAGGTAAATTCCATAACCCCGAGCCTCAGTTTCCCCACCTGTCAGTGGGCTCACGCCCCTGCTTTGACAACCTCGGAGTATTGGTATGAAGGGGCTTCACACTGGAAAGCAATGTAGAAACATCAGGGGTTGGTATTTTATTCATTTCTTATCTCTGCTGAAGACTCCCACTATTGATTTTTTTTTAAATTACATTGTGACAAAACCGGGTTACAGCAAGGCTTTGAACAGAGCTGAAATGATAACCGAGGTTCAAGGAAATCTCAAGATATCACATGCATTTTTCCATATGCCAGTAATTTTAAATGAAGGGTTGGGGAGGGGGGCGCTGTTTAAATTTAAAGGAAGAAACATTTGAAAAGAGCTGTTTTTCCAGACGATTGCACCAGAATTATTAGAACACTGGCCTCATTAGCAGGAAAAGCGTAAGCAGTGGGGAAGTCTTTCAGAGTAGCAGTGACCAGTGCTAGCTGTGTACCAGGCGCCTTGCCCTGCGTTGCCCCCTTACCCATCACACTGAACCTTCCTATCCCAGTTTATACAGAGACAAAAACAAGACCGATACAGGCGACAGGCACGCCCAAGGGGACAGAGCTGGGGAGCGGTGGGGCTGGACTGCGAAGTCCCCTCTGTCCACTTCCGGGGCCCAAATCAGAATCGCTCCCCTGTGCTGCCTTAGTGCACTTCCCTCCCCGAGAGATGCTTCTGCCGCATCCGTGTCCCTTTCGGAACCTGCCCTGGGCGCTAGGAAAGGCGTTTTGTCATGGAGCGCTGTAATATAGACAGTGGAGTCCCCTCCCTTCAGCAGCCCTTCTTGGGCTCCACCTCTCAGCTTTGACGACAGCTGTCAAGCTGGTGTTGTCAAAACTTACTTCACAAGCTGAACGGGGTGAGGCTCAGACCCCAAGCGCCAGCAGGTCAGGTCATTTCTGACCAGCTGATTTCATAGCCATTTCTTCAAGACCCTCACCAACGGCAGAATGTTGGGCTGTTATTGCCGGGCATGGTGTGGACATTCCCTCTCACCCTCTGCACCCTGGGGACCCCGAGAATAATTCCCTGGAGCATCAGGGACTCTTTCCCCAGCTGGGTTATGCAGAGTGAGGAAAGAAGAGCAGTTATCCAACCAAATCTGGGACGTTTCAGACAGTCCTGGCCGAGAATAGGCAGATCTTCACTTCTTTGCTGGCTTTAAAAAATAAAAAATAAATCCAAGCATCTTTTATCACTTGTGGCCATTTTGGTTTACATATAGTTTATCCTGTTTATAGAGTAATCATACTATTTCCTCGCATTCATGTAGAGCTTTTGAGCTTAACAAAAGCTTTCATGTACATAGACTCTCTACATGCTGTGGGTACCGGAGGGGAGCCAGCTATAGTTCAGGGAGGCCATGCGACTGGCCTGGGCTGATCCGCTTGCATGTGGTAGACCTGGTCTCCCTCTCGGGTGAAGGGGCTTCCCAGGCAGGCGTGTTTGGGACTTCTGGCAGAGCAGAAGGAGCACGGGTTTTGGAGCCCCCCAGACCTGGTTTTATAACCTTTCTGAGTCCTCATTTATCCATTATAGGTTGAGGGCTCTTGTATCCACCCTGCCTGCTTGCTGTGGCGATTACACAAGGACAAGTTCTAAAAAGTGTGTGACTCGGCTGTGACTCGCATTCCCCTCCCCTCTGTCCGCTTCCCCTGCAAAATCTGGACCTATCCTCTGAATCAAGCATCGGGTTTTACCTTTGAATTGTATTTTTTTATCCTTCTTCCCCCACTCCATTCAATTAGCAGCACTGACTTTGCTCTCTGCCCCTAGGACATGGAGAACAAGGCCGAGCGTATCCCATGACCGATGCTGAGAGAGTGGATCAGGCGTACCGAGAAAATGGATTTAACATCTACGTCAGTGATAAAATCTCCCTGAATCGCTCTCTCCCTGATATTCGGCACCCAAAGTAAGTGTACCATCTCTCATCCTCAGGGATGTGAGGGTTTTGCCCTTGGCTCTGGTCGAGAATGACTGAAAGAAACTGGTCCGTGAAGTGCGAGAGAGGAGAGCCCCTCCTGTTACATGGGGCCTGCGTGCAAAGGTTCGTGTGACCCTATGCTCCTAGGATGTGGAGCTGGTGTGGCAGAGGGACAACGATCCCTCCCCAAACGAGCCATCACCTTTCTCTGTCCAGACACTGGGAACATGGAACGTCGGCGTTTCCTTTTCGCTCTGGCCCATGGGGAGGTTCAGACTACAATTTAGAAGACGTTTACAGTGACGGTTTCAACCCTCCCTCTCTCCACTTCCCATGTGTGACATTTCTCTATTTTTAAATCTTGACGTTAGCTATCCTATGTGCCTGTATACTTACGTCTTTGTTATAAGGCATCTCAAACCAGCGTTTGAGAGAGGACACGCTGTAACGACTCTGAAGATAACTGGCAGCTAACGTCCTTTGACCAGGTAGTTTGTGCCGGTCACTTCGTCAGCGTCATCTCAGGTTCCTATGCGCTGGGTCCTAAGTGATGCCCATTTTACAGATGGGTAAACTGAGGGTAAAAGTCCTACTTACCTCAGAGCACAAGCTGAATAAGGATCTGAGCCAGGTATCAGGCTCCAGTTCAACCAAAAACTCTACTCTGGGCCTGAAGCCCTCTTGCCTCCTGGACATTTTCAATAGGATTACTGTGGTGGTCATGGTGATTCTCTAAGAGCTACTGTTCTTACAGCTGATGTGCATTAGGATCATCCAGAGAGCTGTTGGAACACAGGATAGTTTGGCTTCACCCCCATAATTCCTGATTCAGTGGCTCTGGGTTGAGGCCGAAGAGCTGACCTTACAGATAAGCGCCCACGGGGTGTTCGTGCAGCTTTGTCTTGGGGATACGCTTTGGAAACCACTGCATGTAGATTTCCAAGTGGCTTCTCCACGAAGACAGTACCGAGTAGCACTGGAGCATAAAGTGTTCTGTTCAGGGACTAGAAACTAGACCCCAGGGCAAGATAACAACAGCTGACACACATTAGGTGCTTACTGTATGCCAGGCAATATTCTAAGCCAGTGGTTCTCAAAGTGAGGTTCCCAAACCAGTCACACCAACATCATCTGGGAGCTGTTAGCATACAGTTCTCACATCCCAGCCCGGATCTACCGAATCAAAAGCCCTGGGGTGGGCCCCAGCACTCTGTGCCTTAAGAAGCCCTCTAGATCAGTGGTCCCCAACCCCCAGGCCACGGACCAGTACCGGTTGGTGGGCCATTTGGTACCGGGCTACAGAGAAAGAATAAATAACTTACATTATTTCCATTTTATTTATATTTAAGTCTGAATGATGTTTTATTTTTAAAAAATGACCAGATTTCCTGTTACATCTGTCTAAGACTCACTCTTGACGCTTGTCTCGGTCACGTGACACATTTATCCGTCCCACCCTAAAGTCCGGTCCGTGAAAATATTTCCTGACATTAAACTGGTCTGTGGCCCAAAAAAGGTTGGGGACCACTGCTCTAGATGATTCTGGTGCACACTTACGTTTTAGAATGGACGTTCTGGGCCCTTGAAGTGCATTAACTCAGTAAAACTTTCCAAAAACTCAATGAGGTATATATTTTTATCATCCCCATTTTATAGATGGGAAATTGAGACACAAAAAGGTTAAATAACTTTTTATCAAATGACACAACTGGGAAGGGTTGGCATCAGAATTTGCAGAAATTCTCTAGAAAATGTGCTCTTAATCGCTGAACCATAAGCTCTCTCCACTTATAAGAGCTCAGTTGGTCGAATGCAGTAGTCAAGAATGAATCTTAGTGTTTGGCTGGTCACAGAAGGCTTTCAGCCCTGTTACACCTGTCATTCCTGCAGCAGTGCGTGGAGTTGGCAGAGCTGTGATCACCCCCACTGTAGGCGAGGACACCACACGGCTGCCAGGTGCGCTGCCTGCCCTGGCCTGGGCCCTGTTTGTAAGGACTTCTGGCAGTAAGAGGAGGGGACAGGGAGACCTCAGTGTGCATGCCGGTGGGGTTCACAATTTGTTTCATGGTCTCCAGTGTCAGGCCTGAGAACTGTTTCATCTCAGTCTGAGAATGTAGTTCAGATATTACTGCTGTTTCTGGATTTAGAACTGTGACCTGACTCCGAGGGTCAGAAACTCAATTTATGAGTTTAGCCCCGCGCAGAGGACAGAATTCTGCACTAACATCATCTTTCTGGGTCTGGGAAGGAAGTTCATCTGGGAGCTCGACACCCTCCCCTCGGCCACTGCTCTGTGGTCCTGTGGTCTCAGCTCTGGCTGTGCCTGGGGTGGCTTTAAAACATACAAAGGCCAGGACACCACCCCAAGCCACCACACTCTCAGTCTCTGGGGGCCTGGGTCTCTGGATTTTCTAAAATCTTTAAAAGTAATTCTCACATACAACCAGCATTGAGAACCACTGATGTGAAGTATGAATATTTTTACAATGAGAAAGAAGTTGAGTGCAGTCATAGCTTTCACCCATTCATTCATCTGTTTCTTCAGTATTTAGAGGGCAGGGCAAAAGTAGGTTTCCAGTTGTTTATATGGAAATAGTATAGTGATAATACAAGAATAAACTCTGTGTTTTGCATACTCATAACTGTATATCTACTTTTGCCCGACCTTGTATATAAATAACGGCACTCTGGCCTGACTAGTGGTGGCGCAGTGGATAGAGTGTTGACATGAGATGCTGAGGTCCAAGGTTCAAAACTCCAAGGTCGCCAGCTTGAGCATGGGCTCATCCGCTTGAGTGCAGGCTCACCAGCTTGAGTGTGGTGTCACTGGCTTGGGTGTGGGACCATAGACATGATCCTATGGTCACTGGCTTGAGCCCAAGGTCACTGGCTTGAGCAAGGGGTCACTCGCTCTGCTGTAGCCCCCCCAGTCAAGGCACATATAAGAAAGCAATCAATGAACAACTAACATGCCACAACTACGAGTTGATGCTTCTCGTCTCTCTCCATTCCTCTCTCTTTAATAAATAAATAAATAGAAATAAAATAAAATAAACATTGGCCTTCTGTGTGCCAAGCCCTGTGCTGACACCAAGAACAGTGATAAATGAGCCATTCCTGCTGCTTTGTGGAAGGGATAGCAGAAGGAGGGCACAGTGCCACAGTTGAGAAAGACCAGCAGTAGCAGTAGGCGGAGAGTGACTGGAGCCTCAAGGACACGCCCCCACCCCCAGGCTTTGCTGAAAGACAGTCCAGGTAGGGAACTGCCCGGGCAAAGGCCTCCAGACTGGCCAGTGCTCAGTCTTCAGTTTACGAATGGCAAGGATGGGTCTTTCCGCTGGTTGGAAGTGAAGCCAGGCTGGGGATCCGGCCCTCTGTCTCCTAGTGCAGGGCGCTTTCCTGACAGCCAAGAGAAAGAAAGGTCTTCTTGAGCTAGGAGTTCCACCGTCTATGGAGAGAATTCAGGAGGGTCTGTAAACTTGAAGGAGAAACATTGCATTTTTTTTCCCATTAACCTCTAACTGAAATTTAGTGTTCCCTTCTGTTAGGACTGTAGGCAAGAAAGCACCTGTGATGCAGTCACCAAAAGAAATCATGTACTTTCCCATCACTGTACAGGTATCTTGAAATGTCACGGGCACCCATCACTGCTTTGAAATGAAGGTTGTTTTTAGACCTACCACTAGATCTTGCTGTTTACTGTGTTCATATCACCGCACATTTATCACCGTATTTTAAATTTTTGATTATGTCAGTAACTTGATCTCAGTCTAATTGGTGTTCTTTGCAGTCTTGTATATTTTGTTTTATGAGTTGGAAGCATCGCTCTCGGAGGTAGCCATACATTTTACCAGCTGGCAGAGGGTCCAGGACATCGAGAAGATGAGGAAGCCCTGATCTGGATGGGAGGGAACTGAGCCTCTGTTACCAGCCCACCAGTCCGGCCAGCATCCAAGTTAGAGCAAAAGGTGTTGCTAAACCCAGAGCTCCTGACACCCCATTCTAGAATCCCCAGTTGTGGAAGCTGACTTTTCAGAAATGAGTTGACAGATGTCTTGGGGAGCTTTTCTTTTCTCCAGGGGTGGGACCCTTCCTGCAGTTTGACAGCAGAAATGTGTGAATAAATTAGAGGCGTTGAGCTGCTCACTCCCTCCGGTTTCTTTTAGCTTAACCAACCTCCCCAGCAGGAGCGGAGGTTTCTGCTTGCCTTTTATTCCTTCGAACGGAATTTTGGCAGCAGCACGTCAGGCACAGGGTCGAGGGGCTGTTTGTTTGTGCCAGCTGCAGTGGCTTTCAGCTCAAGCTGCCCTGGGGAACGCGCAGCCCCAGAGAGTGGAAGCTGGAAAATGCGGCCTGACTTGCTGGGTCTGCCTGTGGGAGGCGGCCAGCTGGCAATGCGCAGGCCTGCCCTCTGCGCCTCCTGCCAAGGGAGCAAAGCAGAGGCTGGCTGGTGGGCCGGCCCACTTCCCCTGCGCCCCGGGGGCTCCGTGGGCTGCCTGACAACCTCACAGGGAGGCCCCTCCAGGGCACAGAGCTGATGGCAGTGGAACCCCAGCTGCTGAAGTGACCGGGGTCTGAAGTTCCCGTGCAAAGCCCTCCGTGGGGTGATTGGTCCCCCCCCATAAAGCTGTCCATAGTAGGAGCGACAACAGTCTACAGTCCTCTTTTCTTCAGTCCATGAATGGACCTGAATGGAATCTTTGTTGCAACAAAAGGCCCAAGTCTACCAGATTCCTGGTTCCACGCTCCTTTTTGGGTGTTTTGTTAAATTAACATGGTTAGTTTATGGCGCATGCTGAATTTTCTGAAAAGAACTTATAAGCTCATATTACTATATAATAGGCCAGGATTCTGTTGAGCACCTTTACACCCCCAACAGTTTATGAAAGCAACAGTGGAGGGAGCTGTAGCCTATTCTGTTTGATGAATGTGTATTAAATATATACTCTGGGGAAAAAAATGACCACTTGAAAGCACAGGAAGTTAAAGTCGATCACATTTGTAGAGTAGTAGTAATAATAATAATAATAATATTAGTACCCCAATATGAATGTACACATAGACATTTAAAAATGCTACATAGGGGCCAAGATGGAGTAACAGGGACTCACTGTACTGCCTGAAACAACTGAAAAAATAGAGAGACACTGGACACCAGGAAGTAAAGGACAGAAATCCTGGAGAGATGGGAAACAAAGGGGGAATGGTCGTGAGAGACTTTTCAAGCCACAGTGCAGGGAGGGGGCACCCAGGCAGAGCCCCGAGGACTCCCGGAGTTGAGACGAATGAGCTGAGAGTCTAGGGAGGCCAATGAGACAAAGAGTTCACCGGACAACGTACTGAAGACGAGGGAGCCGCGGGGAGACGGAGCTGCAGAGCCCTACAGAAGGGTCCCTCGAGTATCCAGCATTACTGATGGGCTCCTTCCAACAGGAAGCTAAGGCTGGGAAAGGGATCATCAAGAGGATTAGAGAGAACAGAGCCTAGCACTCATGCAGGGCCAAGAATAGTGCCTCTTCCCACCACTCCAGCTGGAAAACCTGGTCATCTGTAACTCATGGAGAATTGGGTTGAATACTTAGAAGAGTTTCGTCTCAGTGGGGACTAATTAGCCCTAGCCCGGACAGTTCTCTGGACCAGACTAAAAAAGCATAAATTATGACCCAGAAGGATCTAACTGTTTCTCAGTAACTTAACTGCATCGATGCCCAGGACAAACCTCAAAAATACTTATACAAAACAAAAATACCCAGCACTAACCAAGGTAAATCCAACCAAAGATTACCAGACATGCAAAGAAATGAGAAATATGGCTCATAATGAGGAAAATAATCAAAACCAACCCAGAGTTGACACAGATGTTAAAATTAGTAGAGGACACTAACAACAGTTATTATAACTGCATTCCATGTGTTACAAAAGTTACAGACATGGACGATATGGAAAGACCCAAACTGAGTTTCTAGATATGAAACCAATAATGTCTAAGATGAAAAATGCAATAAATGGGATCAGTGGTAGGTTGGATGTTGCAGGAAAAAAAAGATTAGTGAACCTGAAGTTACAAGAAAAGAAACTACTCAAAACACTGGGAGGAAAATAATTTTAAAAAGAATGAAGAGTTTTAATAAACTATGTGACAACTTTAAGTAGCTGAATATTCACGCGAATAGAGTCCATAAGATGAGGAGGGAAATAACGGCCAAGAGTTTTTCAAATTGAATAACAACCCTAAAGCCCCAGATCCAAGAAGCCCAGTGACACCCAGTCTCAAGAAGCATGAATAAAACAACATCAAGGCACATCGTAACCGAATTACTGAAAACCAGTGATAGAATAAATGTTAAAGCAGACAGCGAAATAAAGCACATTGTTGACAGAGGATCAAAGATAAGAATGACAGAATTTTTATTGGAAACCATGCAAGTAAGAGCACAGTATAGCAACATCTTTTAAAGTACCCTAGTAAAATCTCTGCCAAACTACAATTCTGTACCCCCATGAAAATACCTTTCAAAAATAAAGGCAAAATAAATGCCTTTCAGACACACATAAAAGAGCTGAAAGAATTCATCACAGCTGTCATGTACTCTAAGAAAATGTTACAGGAAGTCCTTTCGGGGAAAAATTAAAAAAAGATAACCAGATGGAAATAAGGATCTTTATTCACAAAGAATGAAGATCGCTGGAAATAGTGATTATGTGGGCAACTAGGTACGATTTTTCTTATTGTTTACATCTTTTAAAAAGGATATCTGGCTAAAAAAAAAAAAAAAAGGTATCTGGCTGTGTAACCAGAAATAATAGCATTTTGTTGGGTTTAAAACAAAGGTAAAAGGAAAGTATGTCCCCACATAAAGGTTAGAAGGGGGAAATGATAATATATTTTTATAATGTTCTTGTACTACTTGATTTGTGGTGAAGGAAGACTTTATAAGTTAAGTGTATCCTATAAACCTTAAAACAAGCCCTGAAATAGCAAAACAAAGAGTTATAGCTAATAAGCCAGTGAAGGAGATAAAATGGAATCATGAAAATATTCAGTTAATTCAAAAGAACATAGAAAAAGAGGGAACAGGGAAAACAGATCTGACAGGAGAGGTCAAAAGCATGTACCAGATGGAATTTAACCTAACCACATCAATAGTCACATAAATTGGAAATGCTCCAATCATTTCCGTTAAAGGGCAGAGATTGTCAGATTAGATAAGAAAGCAAGATCCAGCTACATGCTGCTTGCAGGAAACACAGTGTACATATAAACATACAAATAAGTTAAAAGTAAAAGGATAGAAAAGGTCTACCGTGCTAACACTAGTCAAAAGAAAGCAGAAGTGACTATGTATTAATATCAGTCAAAATAGATTTCGGAACAAAGATAAAGAAGGTCATTTCATAATAATAAAGGGAACATTCATCAAGAGGACACAGCAATCCTAAATGTTTATGCACCTATTAAGAGAGCTTCAAACTACATGAAACAAAAACTCATAGAACTTCAAGGAGTTATAAACATAGCCACCATTATGAAATTTCAGCACCTCTCTCGCAATAATTCATAGAACAAGTAGATAGAAAATCAGCAAGGATATAGTAGACTTGAACAGCACCATCAACCAGCGTGACTCCATTGACATTTATGGAACACTTGCAGAATATACATTCTTTTCAGGTGCATGGGGAACATTTACCAAGATAGGACATATTCTAGACCAGAAAACAAGTCTCTATAAATTTAAAAGGTTTCAAGTGATACCAAATATGTTCTCTGACCACAGAGGAATAAAATTTAGAAGCCAATAACAGTTTCTTAAAATTTCTAAATGTTTGGAAACTATGTACCATATTCCCCACGTATAAGACACACCCTTTTCTGAAAAATTTGGGGTCTAAAAACTGGGTGCGTCTTATACAGTGATTGTAGTTCTTTTACGTGCATTTCCCACTTTTTCGCGCTTGTTTTTGCCCTCATTGTTGAAGACAGTGATTCATCATCAGACACAGATAAGGACAACTAATAAATGGGAGTTTTGACAGTGATCAGGAGTTGTATGAATTTTATGATGAATAAAACTTGAGTTCAATAACTTTTGTCATACATTTTTTTTTTTCAAATTTTGGGCCCCCAAATTAAGGTGCATCTTATACACGGGAGCATCTTATACATGGGGGAATATAGTAACTCATTTATGAATAACAGAAAAAAATAAGTAAGAGGTAAATTAGAAAGTATTTTGGACTGAAGGATAATGAAATCAGAATAATATCGGAATTTGAAAGATGTCACTAAAGCAGTACTTGGGGGAAATTTGTAGCATTCAAGGCCTTTATTATAAAAGAGTGGTCTCAAATTGATGGTACCAGCTTCTACTTTAAGAAACTAGAAAAGGAAGAGTAAATTAATTCAAAATAAATAGAAGAAAGGAAATTTTTAAAAAATCAAAACAGATCAATGAAATAGAGATTAGAAACCAATAGAGAAAAAAAAAACAACAATGAAACCAAAAGCTGATTCTTTGAGATGGTCAATTAAATTGATTAACTTCTAACCAAACTAACGTGAAAGAAGAGAGAAGGCATGAATTACCAATATCAAGACCAAGAGAGGTGATATAACTATAGATTCTGTAACTATTAAGAGAATAATAAAGGAACATTCTCAATAACTTTATTCCTATAAATTCAACAACTTAGATGAAATGCCAAATTCCTTGAAAGATACAGACTACCAAAGCTTACTCAAGAAGAAATGATTAATTTGAATAGCCCTTCATCTAGGAAAGGAATTGATATTGTAGTTAAGAACCTTCTCATAAAGAAAACTCCTGGCCCAAATGGGTCCACTGGCAAATTCTACCAAAAATCTAAGAAGTTATACAAACCCTCTATCTACTCTCTTCCAAAAAATTAAAGAGGACGAAATACTCTCCAACTCATTGTGAAGCCAGCATCACCCTGTTTCCCCAACCAGACAAAACACAAAAAGTAGTACAAGAAAATGTCACAGACCAACATCCCTCACAAACAGGCTGGGTCAGGTGCTGTTACTGTCATCAGTAGAATCAAGGGGGTGGGGTGTGTGTGAGGAGGGACAGTGGCCAAAGTCCCACAGGCCCACCTTTGGCAGAACTGTACCCAGAGCCCAGTAGGAAACAGGTTTGTTGTCATGGTTTATTAACCATTGCAGCATCCAAAACACCCAATAAAAGGGTGGGGACTCAGGAGAAGGGAGAGCACGCAGGGGCAATGGCTCCCTGGGCCCAGGAGATCGGGTGGCTGAGGTTCTATTCAGGGACAGTCACCTCTCCCTGCCTCCCATAATAACATGGTGTTGGTGCTGCTGAGGTGTGAGAACCAGAAAAGCCTGCTGTTCTTAAATATTCACAGAAACATAGGGGAACCTTCAAGAACAGTGATGGAAGCCTGAGCGAGGAGGGCCCGGGATGTGACAGGAATTGAGCTTGCCTGACCCAGAAGGCATTGCCGGCTGTGCATCCTTTGTTGGCGACACCGGGGAGCAAAGGAAGCGGTAGGCATAGCAGCTGCCTGTATTCTGGGGCTCCTGCCCCAATGGCCACCTCACGGATGTATCCAGAGCTAATTGAATCAGGAACTTAATCTGAGGTGACTGTGTATGTGTGTCAGTGTCTTTTCCCACTCCACCCCCAAGCCCACCTGAAATGCAGCCCTCCCCTACGCATTTATACTAAGATGACACAGTGTCAGTCCCTGCCTTGAAGACATCCCAGACCTGTTAGTTATTTGAAGCTGTCTCTGCAAGTCATTTATGCAGTATTTATTTGTACCTACCATGTGGGCTTATGCTGTGGACCAGCCCTGGGGAAACAGCAATGAACACAATATGCAAAATGGTCTTCCCTCTTGGAACTTGCATTCCCTGGTGGGGGGGGGGGAACATAAATAAACAAATACATTAAATTTTCAGGTGATGATGAGTAATGTAGAAAGAAAGTAGAGTAAAGGGTGGAGAAAATGATAGGAATAGAATGTGTTTCTTCATGCCCACATCAAAGAATGCCTTTCTGATAAGATTTCATATGAACAGCGATAGGGAGAAGTGAGGAACTTAGCAGGGCAGGCAGTACTCTGCAGGAGGAGCCCTGCAGGCAGAGGAAACCAGTGCAAAGGCCCTGTGGTCATCATGCTTGGCTTACAGAGCCCAGTAAGCCAGGAGGAGAGTGAGGTGAAGCAGGACTAGAGAAATGTCAGGGGGTGGTCAGGGCCATGATGGGCTTTGTCTTTTACCAAAGTGAGTAAGATGGGAAATCCTTGGGGGCTTTGAGCGAAGAGCGACATGATCTGACTTTCATTTTCAAAGAAGCACACTGGTTGCTATATTAAGTACAGACTGTAGGCGGCTGAGGGTGGAGGCAGGAGAAAGAGTTAGGGGGTATGTTACAGCAAGGCAGACCATGGTGGGAGTAGCAGAGTAGCAGTGACTACATTCTAGGTACACACTGAAGATGAGCAGGATGAAATTTACTTACAGACAGTAAGGCTATGAGAAAAAAAGAAAGGAGTCAAGGATAATGTTATTAAACATCCAAATGACAATGCCAAGTAGGCATTTGAATGAATGACGCCATTTGTGTTGTGAAGAATGGACACGGTGGCTGGATCCTTTCCTGAGTTGCTGTTTTTATTGTGGTTTTAATTAACTTGCTTTCCTCGAATAGCAAGGAATGCTTGAGGCAACAGATGCAAATCTAAAAATGTCCCAAGATCAGCCTTGGTCTGTGGCATGGTCGGCACCATTTGTGGACCATGTTCAGGTCATGGTGAGGGCAGTACCCACCTTCTGCAATGTAGGTGAATGGCTGGAGTCTCCACCCAGCCCCACCCAGCCCTGCTGCACCCCCAGAGCGCTCAGAGGTTTGTCAACCCCCCCCCCAAAGAATAGTGCTAGGTTTGGAAGACATATTTTGTGCATATTAGCAGCTTTTACCCTTTTTTTTTTTATCATAAATCGTGGTGGAGTAAGCTCTCTTGGCACTTTTGTGATGTAGTACTTTCGTGTACAATTAGCACCCAGAGATGCCCAGGATGTGGTTGATGCAGACTCCCTAGTCTGACAGGTTGTTAACCAGGCAGCTATGTAAGGGGGGGGGGGGGGCAGAAACAGGGGCTGGAGCCTAAATGGCTTGAGAGCTGGGAAAGGGTTCTTTGGAGCATCACTGATTTTTCAGGAAACTTCAGTCAGCCCTCCTCTGAAATTAGACTCCTTTCTGAACAGTAGTCTTGGTTTCAAGATAACAGTTATTGACACATCGGACCTAATACTGGGATTTAAAGTTACTCGTAAGCCTTAAATAAAATGGCAGCCAATAAAATTTCTCAAATCGGGTTCTTTTCTGTAATTTTAAAAATAGGTTTCAATGAATTTCGCCCTTGGGTTGAAATTGCAGAGATAAATGGCTTACAAGAAGAAATAGCTGCCTGTCAACTAAAAATCAAACGGACACGTGTCCCTACGATTTATGCTAGGTGGAAACCGCCCGACAGCCACGTGAGCTGATGTGTGGTTTGTGGTCCTTTCATCATTTCTGCAAACAGATGCATTTTCTTAGTCTAATAAAAGTGGATGCCGTGCTCACCGTTAATAATAATGTTTCCCATTTATCAAGAGCTGTGTACTGGGCGTTGGCAGAGTGCTTTACCAGCCTGGTCTTACTTGTTCCCACTTCGAGGTTTTGTGTGATGATACTCTTTCTCCTCTGTTTTGACATTATCTCCTCCTTTACAAAGACATTATCACGACTGCTTTGTTATTCCAGCCTCTCTGAAATTGTACCCAGTAGAGTTCACTAGTTCCATTTTACACACTAGTTCCATTTCACAGATGCACAGACTGAGCCTGGACCCAGTTCAGCTCTTGGCTCCAGTTCACACACAGTAGAAGGCAAAGAAGACTCAGACGTGGATCCAAACGTGTGCTCTGTCTACTGCACCGTGCACAGACTGAGACCCATTCTTCCCAAAGAAGGAGGGAGGCGTTTTTAAATTCTCATCCTCTGTGCATGCAAGTTCTTGGACCAGGCATGGCGAGCAGGATTGACGAGATAAATGGGCCTGACCAGCGGGCCACTCAGGTTGCATTTGCTTTACGGTGCTGAAGGCCGTCCGTGCTTGCTCAGGAGCCGAAAGATAGCACTCGGTAGGATTGGCTCCAGCAATCAGGTTGATTGCTAAGTGATACTGGCTTTGAAGGGGTTTAAGGAAAAAGAGAATAATGGCTGGAAGATAAAGGTGATTATCAGTTCTCTCCCTTCATTAAGGTGGTGTCAAGGGCAGTGTGATAAGACAAACAGAGCAGCTTAGTTTAGGAGTACTCTTTCCTAGAACAGAACATAATTTCCTGCTAATAGTAAGCCTCCTTCTCCATGCTCTTTGAGGGGAGAAATCACTAGTCCAGGGGTCCCCAAACTACAGCCCTCGGGCTGCATGCGGCCCCCTGAGGCCATTTATCCAGCCCCCCGCTGCACTTCTGGAAGGGGCACCTCTTTCATTGGTGGTCAGTGAGAGGAGCACATTGACCATCTCATTAGCCAAAAGCAGGCCCATAGTTCCCATTGAAATACTGGTCAATTTGTTGATTTAAATTTACTTCTTCTTTATTTTAAATATTGTATTCTCGTTTTGTTTTTTTACTTTAAAATAAGATATGTGCAGTGTGCATAGGGATTTGTTCATAGTTTTTTTTTATAGACCGGCACTCCAACAGTCTGAGGGACAGTGAACTGGCCCCTGTGTAAAAAGTTTGGGGACCCCTGCACTAGCCCCCCCGCCCACCATATGCACACTCTCCATTGTTCAGTCTGCCCAGGCGGTGAAGGTAAACACTTTAGCTTTCTGTAGTTTTCCCTTTGCTTATGCAGCATATGTGGACATATGAAGAGGTTTGGGTTTGTGTTTTACAAAAATGTGGTTGTACTATTACGTATCTTATTCCACAAGTAGCTTTGTTTAATCTATGGTGGCCACATTTCTAAAGTATTTCTAATAGCTGTATAATATTCCACAGGAATATAATCTAGTCAACCGCTCTTCTGTTGACAGGCAGACAGGTTGTTTACATTTTTGTCTCCCTTTCTCCTCTTTCACGAATCATTAAGAATCTTGATATTAGAGCTACTTCTTCCTAATGACAATTGCTGGGCAGCTGGCAGCTAACTGGGATCTGAGGCGTGGTCTTTATGGTTGTTGTTTCATGCCGGTAATTCCAGGCACCTTGAGCTCACAGACCGTTTTGATTACCGGAGTTCCTCCTTCCTGCCGTCTGCCTGTGTTTTAAAGTTTGAGCACGTGGAGTCCATTGCCTGTCGTATTTGTAGAAGGACCAGTTTTAAATCATGTTGGGCAGCTGGGTGAACAAACTGTTGGATTTTGCTGTGGGCTCTTTAAAAACAAAAAATTGTTGTTTTTACAACTGTCTTAAAACGAGATGTGATCTGAACAAAGGGATTTCCAAAATGTGATTTCAGAGGGGAGGAAAAGACAGCACCACCGGCCCTGGCCGGTTGGCTCAGCGGTAGAGCGTCGGCCTGGAGTGCGGGGGACCCGGGTTCGATTTCCGGCCAGGGCACATAGGAGAAGCGCCCCTTTGCTTCTCCACCCCCACCTCCTTCCTCTCTGTCTCTCTCTTCCCCTCCCGCAGCCAAGGCTCCATTGGAGCAAAGATGGCCCGGGCGCTGGGGATGGCTCCTTGGCCTCTGCCCCAGGCGCTAGAGTGGGTCTGGTCGTGGCAGAGCGACGCCCCGGAGGGGCAGAGCATCGCCCCCTGGTGGGCAGAGCTTCGCCCCTGGTGGGCGTGCCGGGTTGATCCTGGTCGGGCGCATGCGGGAGTCTGTCTGACTGTCTCTCCCTGTTTCCAGCTTCAGAAAAATACAAAAAAAAAAAAAAAAGACAGCACCACCAAGATCCTTTAAACACTGCTTGATCTGCAGCCCCTGGTACAGGGTAGGGGTGCGAAACCGGTGAGGAGCTAGCGGTACAGAGGGCCTGTTGGTCAAATAAGTTTGTAAATATGATATATACATTTGCTCGCTTATTGTTTACATTGGGTGTGGGGGACAGTCTGTAAGCAGGCAGGGTCGTTATAGCCTAGCAGGGGTCCCCAAACTTTTTACACAGGGGACCAGTTCACTGTCCCTCAGACCATTGGAGGGCCGCCACATACAGTGCTCCTCTCACTGACCACCAATGAAAGAGGTGCCCCTTCTGGAAGTGTGGTGGGGGGCCGGATAAATGGCCTCAGGTGGCCGCATGTGGCCCCATGGTTTGGGGAAGCCTGGCCTAAGGCTTAGTTTTAAGACTAAGTTTTTCCCTACACCCTTGACTGTTGCATGATGTGGGGTGGTGCACTCTTATGAGGAATCACATTTATGCCTCAGTTAAGTGACTTTGTATCAGAAACTTCCTTGTTGGTATATTGGATTAAAGGTTTTGATTTCTACACTATAAAATGGGGCAGAGGAGCTCATGCTGGGGGAGAACAGAGAAAGGGCACGTGGAGGAGAGGAGAAGCAGCCAAGATGGCGGAGTGCTGAAGGAGAAGCCAGTTTGCGCAGAGTTTGTGCAGAGGGAGATGGGGAACAGAGGTGAATAAGGCTGGTGAGGTAGAACCTTTGATTCTAGGAAACTCGGATAAGTCAGTGGCTTTGGGAGCCCTGAATGGAAAGGGAAGTGTTTTCCTACTGTGTATATGTCTTGCCCGCCGGGTACAAGCTAGGATTAAAGATAATGGCCCACCAGTTCTTGGCTCCATTGTTTCATTACCGTCTGTCCGAATGAAATGCAAACCTGCACGGGCCAGGCGGCTGTGATGGTGGCCATGGCTGCTGACCATAGAGGGCCTAATAACAGCGAACCTTAGTGATTCTCTCGCCGGCCCATTGAGAGACGGAAGAGCAGGCGAGTGCTGCTGGGGCTTGGCACAGCCTCCCCTGAAGGGAAAGGGCCCCCACAAAGGTATCAGCTGGGTGCATGTTGTCACGCTCATCCTCTGGCTCTGATTCCAGTCGGACTGTGTTAGAGAAAGCCAGCGCCTGGCTGGTTGCCTCCCTAAGCCTTTCTCAGAAAACAAAACGGTTGGCTCTGCCCTTGTCCCTCCAGTTCACCCATCAACCGTTCATCGCCTGCCCGCCGTCTGCATGGCGTAGGGCGGGCGTGTCGCCGCGCCACCCATCATGCCTCCACTCTGTGTCTCTCCGGGCTGGTTCCATTCATGTCCACCTCACACTCGTGTGCAAGGAGGAAAAATTATCACAGCTTTATTACTGCTTGTGTTATTTGTCTGCTCCCCCATTCGACTCTGTATCCAGAGGGCAAGGACAATGACTGGTGCCTCGCTGTTGTAATTCCAGGCACAGCATGGTGTGTGTCACGTAGCCGGTGCTCAGCAACAGTCCTTGGATCCTCAGATGATTGAGGGAATAGCACATGAGAATGCTCTGAGCCACGAGCTGGCCGAAGCCTGCGGTACCAAGTGCGGGCTGCACGTCTGCAAGAGCAGAGCCCTTCCTTGAGCCTGCCCGGAGCCTCGTGCCTGTTCCTGGGGTGGCCATCCCTGCCCCCGAGAGACTTGCAGTCTGCAGCATTCTCTGCTCTGAGTTCCCCACAGTGAGCTATCTCCAAGGACAGAGCTAGCCACCCCTGCCTCCGAAGGGCTGTTTTAAACATAGTCTCACCTAATTCTCATGGCGTCCGCACGGTGTTACCATCCCCCTTTCACAGATAAGGAAACTGAGGCTCAGCAAGGGATGGAACCCTGCCCCGGGTCTCCCCACTACAGAGCAGCAGTCAGGATTTGAACCCAGGTCTGGAGCACTCTTCATTCCTTAAGCACGGACAATGTCAGCGTGGTTCAGCTGACTTGCATTTCACTTTGGTCTGTGGTGTTCCACCCTAGGGAAGTCAGTGTGTTGTGGTCCCCTTCAAAATGGTTGGATTATTCCGTTTCAGAGTTGACTCAGAGACAAGATTTTTGCTATGCTTCCCTTTGATTTTGACTTCTTTCCTTTCATATTCTGTTGTTCCAGCCGTAAGGCCGTCAGCCCTGAGGGCACATCTTAAAGGCCAGTATATTAGATTCATCTCTGCGTCCCAGGAGCTCAGAATCCTCTAGGAAGTACTGAATTGGAGGCTGCTCAGTCACAAAGGAGCTCAGTTATTTCCCACTCCTCCTGCCGCCTCCCATCCCCCCCCCTCAGCCCTGCGGCAGGAAAGCCAGGCTGCGCCCTCCAGGGCAGAGCTAACTCCTGGGTGACGGTCGTTTCTGTCCTTCAGAAGCCATCATTAGGTCCCAGACAGATTCATTCGACTGAAAGGGCTTAAAGATCATCCAGTTGTATCAGCGGGGATTCTTTAGTTTCAAGCGGCAGAAACCTAATTCAAACTGACTTAAGAAAACCAACTCAGACAGGCTCCTGTAACTGCAAAGGCCAGGAGTAGACCTCGGCTTCAGCCACAGCTGGATTCAGGTCCCTGAATCGGGCCAGCAGGAACCTCTCTCTCCAACTCTTGGCCCTGATTTCTGTCTTATGTTAACCATTTTAAGACAGGGAACAGTCCACATGGTGGCCCCAGGCAGACCTGACTTACCTCCTCCCATGTCCAGTCTCAGCAGAAAAGACCTTACCTCTCTCCCAGCTGCCTCAGCAAAGATTCACTCTGGTTTACAGGTGCCCGTCCCTGAACCCATCACTGTGGCTGGGGAGACGCAGTACTCTGATTGGCTGAGCCAGGCTCCCTTGCCCACCCTCTAGGCAAGGCAAGGACCTCCCCCCAAACCTTACAGAAATGAGGGGTGGGAGATTCCCAAGGAAAAGCAGGTGCTATTCCCAGAAGAATGGGGAAACAAGAGTAGGTGATGGAATGCAGGGCAGGCACATGAGACTGGCCCGTTGCGTCCGTCCAGCCCCCTTATTAACATAAGGTCCAGCAAGAAAAGGGGACTAGCTTTGTTCCACAGCAGAGAGGAAACTAGAAGCCAGGACCTCAGATTCCTACTTAGTTATCTCTATTTGTGTTTGCTTATATAATTAATAACATTGATACATTATCCCTATAAAAATATAGTATATATAAAGGACAAATAGGTTTGAATTGAGGCTCCAGCCCTTACCAGCTATTTGACCTTAACTTGTTACTTCATTTGTCTCTGTCTTGTTTCCTCTCTGTGATGGAGGCAGTGACAGGCTCTACCTCCTCAGAGCATTATGACAATTTGATGACTTAATGCATCAAAGTACTTAGAACATTATCGGGCATAATGGGAATCCTTAACAGATATCATCATTGTCATCCTTCCACCTTATTTTTTAACTGCTTATCAGTGTCCTATAGTTTGAATTTTTCACATATATTTAATCTTTTCCTGTCGACAGACATTCGCTTTGTACTCTGTTGGGAAAATAAGTTTGTAAAATGTGATTTTCACATTTGCTCACTTTTATTGTTAAAAATGGCCGCTGCCCAGGTAAATGGTGCTGCCAGGTGAAACTGCTAATTACCTTCCTGCTTGGGAAGGGCTTCATTATGCTAATGTGGGTTGGAGGAGGGGTTTTCGCACGAAAAGGTTTTAAGAAGAAAGAGAAAGGAGAGGAAGAAGGAAGCCATGTTTTGCAGAGTTTGCGCAGAGAGAAGGAGATAGGAACCAGAGGGGACTGAGGCTGGTGGGGGAGCCTTTGATTCTAGGAAAACTCAGAGAAGATTCTCCTGGTTGTGGAACCGGAGAATGTGTGAGTGGGTTTCGGTGCCCTGTGTGTTTTTCCTCGCCTGCCGGTTGCGAGGCTAGAATAAAGGAATGGCCCTCCAGATTTTGGCTCCGCAGTTTCATTACCGTCTGTCTGAATCTAACGGGAACCTGCATGTGAATGGCCATGATGGTGGCGGCCCCTGGCTTTACGTCCTCCTTTCCCGGTTTCAGCGTGTGTCAAGGAACCCCCTGTCATGCCTCTGTGTCCTCATGCCGTACACCTTTAACTCAACTTCACCTTATCAAGCTATGAACCAGGTGCCATCGGGAGTGCTTCTGCCGAGGCGTAGAATGCTTTTCACTCAGGTCTTAGTTGTAAGGTTTGAAACTCCCCAGGTGCCTACTCTTTTATGATGCCATCTGGGGCCAGAAATACAGAGCCAAGAAGATATTGAGATTGCTGTGCTAGAAGTTTCACTGCGTCATTGCTTTGACTCCCCTGTGAAGGCATTGCTCTGTCTGGTCCTGCCCACAGAGGGGCTCTTCCAAGACTCAGGAAGCCACGCATCTCAGGGCCCACCATGATTTGGAAGCCGTTATAGAAACAGAGATGTGTTCAGAGGAGAGTGCAGGGGCCAGCATTCTTTTTTTCTTCTTCTTTTCCAAGTGAGAGGAGGGGAGATAGAGGACAGACCCCCACATGCACTCTGACCAGGATCCACCTGGTGATCCTTGTGTGGGGTCAGTGCTTTGCCCATCTGTAGCCATGCTCACAATGGAGCTATTTTTAGCACCTGAGGTGGAGGCTCCACGAAGGCATCCTCAGTACCCAAGGCCAATGCACTTGAATCAAGCGAACCATGGCTGCAGGAGCGGAAGAGAAAGAGCGAAGGGGAGGGGGAGGGTGGAGAAGCAGATGGCCACTTCTCCTGTGTGCCCTGACTGGGAATCGAACCTGGGACGTTCACATACCAGACTGATGCTCTACCACTGAGCCACCTGGCCAGGGCCAGGGGTCAGCACTCTTTAACAGAAGTCAGCCCCAACTGTCAGCATTGTGCAGCACACCGCTGTCATTATCTCTTGTTCTTTAGCCTTTCTGTGTTTTCCAGACTTTTCCACTGAGCAGTTAGCACTTTTGTCATCAAGAAATACGCACTTGTAACAGTTATTTTAAATAGATACTATCTAGATTTTAGTCTTGAATCCAAGTCACTTACCCGCCTGGGTTCTGTTTTTCTTATGTGGAAAACGGGGTGAGCATTCCCTGGTTCACCTCCCTCTCAGGGGTTGGTGCAGGCCCAAGGAGAGAGGAGGAAGAGGGCTCTGTACCCCATCAGGCACGATGGACCATGGGTTGGCAGAGGTTATTATTGTCTGGTCAGAGCCAAACCCAGCTCTCAGTGGGAGCAGCGCCCTGGTTTCCCTCCTGGAGACCCTGTTCTCTGAAGGCATCGGCACGGGGACGCTTTGTGTCTACCGTGCACAGAGTAGCTGGGCGTATGCCGCCACCCGGTGTTGACATCTCAGGACACAACATGCAGACAGGTCTTAAAGGGGACTGCTGAGATGGGGGTGTCACTGTGGTGGGTGGTGGCCTTCCGTCCATCATCTGCAGACCTCTTCTGTCTGCAGGATGGGAGGCTGGAGATAAGGAGGGGAGACGGGCTTTTTGCACAAGCTCCCAACAGGAAGGTGGCCTGTGGGCAGGTCTGTGGAGCCAAGGTTTCTGCCAGATACTGGGGGTGGGGGAGATTCATTTCAGCCTGTCATACAATTTTTTTAAAAATTTTAAACGAAGATCCTTACTAAGGTGGGACCAGACTACTAACTAGTGCCCGTGGCAAAAGTCAAAATGCCGTTGTTTTGTTTAGTAACGAATAAATGAAGGGATGGATTGGAGGGAGAAAGAGAGGAGACCAAAGAAGGCGGCAGTGTGTGTGTGTGGAGGGGCACACATTCAGATTTTTTTTTTTTTTTTTTTGTATTTTTCTGAAGCTGGAAACGGGGAGAGACAGTCAGACAGACTCCCGCATGCGCCCGACCAGGATCCACCCAGCACGCCCAGCAGGGGGCGACGCTCTGCCCAGCAGGGGGCGATGCTCTGCCCCTCCGGGGCTTCACTCTGTTGCAACCAGAGCCACTCTAGCGCCTGGGGCAGAGGCCAAGAAGCCATCCCCAGCGCCCGGGCCATCTTTGCTCCAATGGAGCCTCGGCTGCGGGAGGGGAAGAGAGAGACAGAGAGGAAGGAGAGGGGGAGGGGTGGAGAAGCAGATGGGCGCCTCTCCTGTGTGCCCTGGCCGGGAATCGAACCCGGGACTTCCGCACGCCAGGCCAACGCTCTACCACTGAGCCAACCAGCCAGGGCCTACATTCAGAATTTTGACTCAAGCTGAACCCTCTGTTCGAGTTCTGAACAATCTTTAATTCCATGACCGGGTTAAATTAGAAGTGAGTTTGGTCTGTTCTGTTGCAGCTCTGTCTGCATCCCTTGCTAGACAGTAGTGTTCGTGCGCTGTCCGCTGGCTGGCTCTGGAGCCCAGCTCCGGGGTTTCTGAGAGCCAGGGCTCCCTGCTGGGTAATATCTCTGTTGTGTTTCACCCCTTGGACCCCAGGCAGTTTATTACAGCTAACCCACTCCAGCCCCATGCTGCTTCAATCAAGCAAGCCTCCTGTGAAATTGGATGGAAGGCAGGACCTTTTGTAGAAAACTAGATGTCACCTGTTTTTCTTGGCCGCAGAGGACTTGGCTGACTTAAGGGAAAGGGATTTTTAAGAAGAGGTGCTTTCAATTATTTGTGAAGGCTGATATAATGAAGTTGAAGGCTCCCAGAGAAGGCTGGCTGAAATGATCAAAAAAGAGAGAGGTGAGGAAAGGGGCGGAGAAGGGCTGTGTGCAGGCTGGATAAACACAGTCCTGCTGGATGGGCGGGCAGGACGGGACATGCGGGAATCCCAGAGGTCCCGAGGGGAAAGAGGAACTGACATGTCCATCAGAGCCAGACAGCCAGAATTAGAGGAGTCCGGCTTATACAGCTGGAATCCAAGAATTTAATCCTCTGCCCCAGCTTCCCTTGAGGCCTCTAACAGGGAGAATTTGAAACTCAGGACACCATGAACCCTGATCCGGTCCCCCCCCCCCAAACCTTTCTTTCTGAAAATTATCCAACATACAGGAAAGTTGAAAGAATCATACACTGAAAGGTCAAGTTCCCACCATTTAGATTCTGCAATTAACATTCCTCTCTGACGTGATTACATGTCTGTGCATCCCTCTCTCCATCCATCCATCCATCCATTTTATTTTTTGGTCCATTTGAAAATAAGTTGCCGCCTGACCTGTGGTGGCGCAGTGGATAAAGCGTCGACCTGGAACGCTGAGGTCTCCGGTTCGAAACCCTGCACTTGTCTAGTTAAGGCACATGTGGGAGTTGATGCTTCCTGCTCCTCCCCCCTTTCTCTCTCTTACTCTTTCTCTCACTCTCACTCTCTCTCCTCTCTCATATGAATAAATTTAAAAAAAGTAAACGAAAATAAGTTGCCAAGAGACCCTGGCACATTCTGATAGTTCAACAGTGGGTTGCAGTGGCGTACAAAAGGAGAGATTCCTTTGTTATGTTCCTTGCCCCAGAGGTTACAGATTTTCCCCAAAAACCTTCTTGGCAGTCTTGTGGAGCTCCCTCCCATGATGCCTTTCACCTCTGGGCTCTCAACCTCAGATGTGTCCAGGGGCCGGGGAGGTAATGTGAGGCCGTGGAGCAGCCCTGGTAGGAGACTGCGGGCAATGGGGAGAAGCACCTGCCTCTTAGAGAGCTGTCCACTGTCGACTCCAGCCCACTGCTGTCATGTGAGACTCAGGAGGGCTTTTGTGTGAAATCTTTCACTTTTTAAATATGTGCAAATAATGTTTGCATACTGGGCAAAGGAAGTCCAGGTTATTCTTCCAAACTCGCAAATAAATTGTTTCTCCTCCATTGGAGAGGCATGTGCAGGGGTCGGAGAGAGGCCACAGTTACTGAAGGGCTGGGCTGTCCTCCACTTTGGAGTCATAAGGAATGGCGACCAAGCTTCTATCATGAGTGAGGCTTAAGGTAGCTCGTGTAAAACGCCGAACCCCAGCGCCGTTCCATCAGCATCGGCTGCCGTTGTGTTGGTCTTGCACGCTTGTCCCCGTGTACTGGGTGTGCAGGGATTGGAGGCAGGACTGCAGGGTGCCAGGCGGAGGAAGGGTGCAAAGTGACGGAGCTGCCTGCGGCTTTCACTCATCCCCAAAGACCGGAGAGGAAGTGGGATTTGCAGTTACCCGAATTCTCTTGGCAAGATGAGAGCTGAACCTGTCCTCTCCCTGTCCCCCCCCCCCCCGTGTCTCCCTCCAGCTGCAACAGCAAGCGCTACCTGGAGACGCTCCCCAACACCAGCATCATCATCCCCTTCCACAATGAGGGCTGGTCCTCCCTCCTGCGCACCGTCCACAGCGTGCTGAACCGCTCGCCCCCGGAGCTGATCGCCGAGATCGTGCTGGTTGATGACTTCAGTGATCGAGGTAGGGTCCACTCCCCCCCCCCTTCAGTTCCTACCCTCTCCCCTCCATCCAGTGACTTACCTGCCAAAGGGGTGGCAGGTTTTCCCTCCTTCAGTAGTACCAACATAATGGCCACCATTTACTGATGCTTTCTGTGTGCCGCACCGTGACCCTGGCACTGAGCACACATTACCTTGTTTCATCCGCACAGCAACCCACCAAGTAGCTTCTGTTTTTGTCCTGTTTGCGTCACTGTAGAAATGCATTAAGCTGCAAATAACAGAAAAGTCGATGAACAATAGCTCAAACAAATAAGGGATTTTTTTTATTTATTTATGCAATCATTCATTTTATAATAAGATTTAGGATTGGTACAGCTGCTCAAGGCTGTCAAAGAACCAACCAGGCTTCTTCTGTCTTTCTGCTTCCTCATCCTTACGGCCGCAGAACAGCTGCTGCGTCTCAGGACAGAGAAAGGGCAAAGAGAACGAAGCCTCCTTTTTCCAAGACTTTGTCTTCTTATTCAGGAAAGTCATCTTTCTTTTTTTTAAATTTTTATTTATTGAGTTTAGTGAGAGAGGAAAGGAGAGAAAGACACAGAAACATCAATCAGTTCCTGCATGTGCCCTGACTGCGGATCGAACCGGCAACCTCTGCTCTTCAGGACAATGCTCTAACCATCCAACCCCCCCGGCCAGGGCAACAAAGTCGTCTTATTCAGGAAAGACTTTTGGCCACAACTCTGACATTTGGGCACCCCTATCTGCAAGGGTGGCTGAGCCATTAGAGTGTTTTGATTTGTCTCTCGTTAGTAGAGAGACAAAAGGGAGGAGTAGAGAAGGTATCCAGTGAGCCCCCTTTTAATAGATGAGCTAGCTGAGACTCAGAGGTTATGACACTTGCCCTTGGTCACACAGCTCTTAGTGCTGATATGGTGATCAAACCATGCCCTCCTGGCCCCAAGCATGTGACTTCAACCACTAGACCACACTGCCCTGCGGCCAGTCGACTCAAACTTATTCTTTGCATCAAAGGTATTTCCAGTTGTAGCCAAATCAAGAGAAATCCTCTCCTCTGCTCACCTTCTCGTAGAGGCACTAATAAATAGCGCAGGGAGGGAGTCTGAGTACACTCCAGAATAATCAAAGTTGACCTCCCTGTCAACCCATTTTTAATGCCACACTCTTAACTACACGCCTTTAGTACAGAAGCCTGAGTGTGTGTATGTGTGTGTGTACACACATACTCATGCATACACACATTTTTTTTTACTATATTACATTGACTTGTTTCTTTTACTTCTCATTCTTAAAAAAAGGTGATTAAAAGTTTAAATGATAATTCTTCTACATATACACCTTTTATTGAATTTATTGGGGTGACATTGGCTCACGAAACCATACAGGTTTTAAGTGTACACTCAACAAAACATCCTCTGCACACCACACAGTGTACCCGTCACCCCAAACAAAGTCTGTTCCCGTCCCTGTTTCCCTCCCCCGGCGCCGCTCCACCTGTCCCCACACCCCTTCCCTCTGGCTGTCCCCACACTGTTACCTATGTCTCTGTGTTATAAATATATATAGGTTAATCCCCTCACCTTCTCTCATCCAGCCCCAACCCCGTCCCTCTAACAGCTGTCGGTCTGTTCCATGTGTCCATGCCTCTGTTTCTGTTCTGTTGTCCTCTCCCCAGCTCTTCCCACGGCTGGCTCCTCTCACACCATTAGGCCCCCATCACTACCACTGGTCACTGTCATCCGTGAGGGATCACACGGCTGTTTGCTGATATATTCTTTGTCAGTCTTTTCCAATACACCATTTGTAGTCTCGAAGCAGATGGTTAATAAATATTTGTGAATTAGTGAATGCATGAATGAATGAATGAATGAATGGATAAGGAGGGAAAGAAAGAGGAAGGAAACACATGGCAGCTATATCCACACACACAGAAAACCATCACTAGCAACAGGATCATCTTCAGCCGGCGAGATCGACGTGGCTGCGGAAGACACAGCAGTCTCTTCTGAGCCTGGTGCTGGCCCACATCTTTGTGTTTCTGGCTCAGCCCCCTGTCACCTGTTTTCTGAAGCATCAGCTGTCCTGAGAGTGGACCACGCAACACTTGGCAGGTCCCTCTCTGAGCATCGCAAGGCATTAGCCCTCCAGAGGTTGAATAAACCAAGCATCAGCTCGATTAGAAGCAGCATTTCTCCTTGCTCAATTACAAAAGAATTTTAAGGTCAGCTAAGCTACTAGCTGGCACCGTGCACCTCAGAGCAGTTGAGGACCCAGGAATGCCTCAGAGTGTACTGTGAGGGGGATGGAGAACCTTATAGGCAGGCGGGGTTCAGGTGCCTCTCCCGGCATGGTCGGTATTTGGTCTCTGGAAAAGTGTTCACTAAGAAGAGATCTGCTATGGGGATCACAAGTATAACTCAGCCTCCTCATCTTATAAATGGGAAGCCCAAGGCCCGGAGCAGTGGACAGGTTTAACTTGGAGCACACATCTAGCTGGTTGCAGAGGAGACAAGAGTCCCCTCTCCGGGCTCCTGGGACAGTCTTGCCCCTCCTCACCTCAGCTGCTCACATGAAACATCTGCAGAAGTGCATTACTCCTTTCTGTCCCCAGGGACACTTCGCAATGAATTACTTTTTCATTATATAAAATATTAAAGAGCGAACTTCCTGCTAAAAAGAGCTCATTATCAAGCACAGTCGTGGACTATAGTGCAGTGGTCCCCAACCTTTTTGGGCCACGGACTGGTTTAATGTCAGAAAAAATTTTCACGGACCAGCCTTTAGGGTGGGATGGATAAATGTATCACCTGACCGAGAAGCGTTAAGAGTGAGTCTTAGACAGATGTAACAGAGGGAATCTGGTCTTTTTTAAAAAATAAAACATTGTTCAGACTTAAATATAAATAAAACGGAAATAATGTAAGTTATTTATTCTTTCTCTGCGGACCAGTACCAAATGGCCCATGGACTGGTAACAGTCCACGGCCCGGGGGTTGGGGACCACTGCTATAGTGGTTTGCATGTAATATCCAATTTCCTTAATGTTATACTCAGGGATAAAGATAACATGACCACCCCTCGCCCCCCAAAAAAGAAAAGTGTAACAGTCTGAGAAAGGAAAGGTAAATTTTATAAGAATGATATTTTCAAAGTGCATCTGTTTCTTCAGAAAGCAAAAATATTAACCCGATGCGATGCCATCCCCATACTCCGATAAGACAGAGAGGAGACCGGACACTGTCCCGTGTCACTGATGACGATGAGGACCAGCGTCCCTGAGTCCCTGATCACTGCCCCGTTTCCCCAAGGCGTCACTCTCAGGGCTCCGAGGACTCTCACTTCCCGCCCCTCCGTCCTGCACATCAGCCGTCAGAGTCGGCAACCTGCATTTTTCAGAAAAGCAATCATTATTCTTGTTTCAAGAAGCAATTCTCGAGGTAGCTTTGCAAGAAAACTTACTCAGCAGTGATTGTTTTAAAAATGAGATTTGGGAGAAACAATTTCAGAATTATGGAGAGGCCTGTCTCAAGCACGGCAAATATAGGCCATCGCAGAAGACATTTCTCTGGGCCATATGAGCCGTGGCTGTTCTCAGACTTGAAATGCACGGACGCAAACTGCCAGGCTGGATTGGCGCTGCCTGGCAGAAGGCATTTTTCCTCTGAAATGAGTCTCCTCCAGGATCCTCGGGGCAACTAATTGAAATTCAGCGAAGGGTCGAGACCTTGGGTAGGAGACAAAATTGGAGCAGATGAATTCTCGCAATGAGATCCCGAGCTCTGTGCAAGCAGCTCGAGGGACGGGAGCGGAGGCGGCCGCCACCCCCGGAGCAGCCCTGGCCTGGCCGTGCTGACAAATCGGGCGCTGCAGACCCAGGGGCGTCTGGAGCTCCTCCAACGTGTGAGCTTTGCCGGAGGAGTAGGAATGACACGGAGGTGTTTCTGCACTTGGGGGAGAGGGGGCAGTGTGTCAGGGGCAGACTCCAGCTTGCACTGCCCAGATAGGAGATTTTTATTAGGAAACACAAGAAAGCCCTTTGTTCTTGTGTTTCTTTCTATTCTTCTCCTTCCCCTCCTCACTTGTTAACAGTGTTGGCTTTCTAGAGAATTTGGGTGTGTTGTCACGTTGGGAAGGCTTCCTGTCTTCAGATGAACTATAGGCCACCTGGAATGATGAGGTCCAGAAATGGAAGGCGCTGGTGTAAGCTCACTGATAGCTTTTTCCCCAACTCAAGTTTCTGTCAACAAATAAACAAAAATGTCCACGGGGACGGGCTCCCTAAAAGGGACATCTTTTTTTTTTTTTTTTTTTGTATTTTTCCGAAGTGAGAAGGGTGTGGGGAAGCAGATAGACTCCCACATGCGCCCGACCGGGATTTATTCTGCATGCCCATCAGGGGGCGATGCTTGGCCCCTCTGGGGCGTTGCTCCTCTGCAATTGGAGCCATTCTGGCACCTGAGGCAGAGGCCATGGAGCCGTCCTCAGCCCCTGGGCCAACTTTGCTCTAGTGGAACCTTGGCTGCGGGGAAGGGAAGAGAGAGCTAGAGAGGAAGGAGAGGGGAAAGGGTGGAGAAGCAGATGGACGTTTCTCCTGTGTGCCCTGGCCGGGAATCGAACCCGGGACTCCCACACGCCGGGCCGACACTCTACCACTGAGCCAACCGGCCAAGATGCTAAAAGGAACTTCTTAAGCGAATACCTGCAGAGCTCGATAGACTGTCGGCAGTGGGCGGTGCTGGAGGGAGCAGGGCCGTTGGCTCATGTGGTAGAGATTCTCACCAAAGAGCCAGGCTCGGAGGTCCTCTTTCCATGGTGGGTTCCGTAACCTGACCCACACTCGCAAACCATGCCCATCATGGGACACATCCCAGAAATCTGTCTGTCCTGGTGTGATTTGCGTTTCAACACCGCACTGTGACTGCCCTGTGAGTATCCATTCGTCGGCTCTTGTCATTTCACAGCCTCAGGGTGTTCCCAGCATCACCACAACGTTGGGTGGCCATTCCATTGCCTGGGTTCTTTTAACTCCAGGTTGCTTGTTTTCCTCTGTGTCTATCCTGATTTAATTCATATCCATGTATTCAACAAAATTCATGCAGTGACTTTGCTGGATGCCATACTAGGTGCTGGAGATACAACAGGAATGCGATAGATGTCCCTTCAAGGGCTCCTATCCAGTAGGACAAACAGACACAGTAAGGAGGAGTCGTAAGACCATGGTGTGCGTGCCACTTGGTGGAGGTCGGGGTGCTGTGGAGCATAGAGGAGATCAGGGAAGACTTCTAAGAGAAAAGTGCAGCTCAACTCAGTCATAAGGGATATATCAATATTACTGCTTGGAATGGGGGGGTGGGGGAGAATGTTCCAGGCAGAGGACACAGCAGGAGCACAGGCTAGGATTCAAGTTGAAAATGTGGAAAGTGCAGAAAGAGATGTCTGTAATCTCATCACCTGAGCAATTACTGGTAACATTTAGCCCCCCGCCCCATATTTGTTTTATAGAATTCTACCCCTGCACAGTGCCCCCTCCCCTCATCGATGTCCTCTACCTGCCCCAGAGTGGTACATTTGTTACAATCCCTCAAAATCCATAGTTTATATTAGGGTTTACTCTTAGTGTTGCACGCTATGGGTTTGAACAAATGTACAGTGACAGGTGGCCACCATTCTAGTATCATCCAGAGCAGTTGCCCTGCCCTAAAAGTCCCCTGTGCTCTGCCTCTTCATCCTTCCCTCACGGCGTCTGCCAGCCATTCACCTTCTTACTGTCTCCTAGCCCGTCTTTTCCAGAATGCCTAATGTAATTGGAATCATACAGTGTGCGGCCTTTTTAGATTGGCTTCCTTCACTTAGGAATACTCACTTAAGGTTCTCTCGTGTCTTTTCACGGCTTGTAGCTCATTTCTTTTTATCGTGGAATAATATTCTGTTGCTGGATGTACCATAGTTTATCTCTCCACTCTTCTACTAAAGGTCATATTTCTTCTTCCAAGTGTTGGCACTTATGAATAAAGCTGCTAAGAATATTTGTGTACAGATTTTGTGTGGACACAAGTTTTCAGGTCAGTTAGATAAATACCAAGAAGCGCAATTGCCGGATGAGAGTATGTTTAGTTGGGTAAGAAACTGTCAAACCGTCTTCCAAAGGGACTGTACCATTTTGCGTTCCCATCAGCAGCGAATAGGAACTCCTGTTGCTCCACATCCTAGCCAGCATTTGAATTTTTGCCATTCTAATAAGTGGGTAGTGTATCTTATCATTGTTTTCATTTGCAATTCCCTAGTGACATTTGTTGTTGAACATTTTTTTCATACACTTATCTGCCATCTGTATATCTCTGGTTCCCAGTGTCTTTTTTTTCTTTCCATTTTCTTTTTCATACTCTCCCAACCCCTCTTTAGTTTCACAGCCTGGTTTGTATCATTGTAGGCCATCTGCATAATAATACTAACATGTAACAGCTTGTAACAAGAGCTAATACTTGCTGAGCACGTGTGCTAACTGCATTCACGCATCCATTGCCGTAGCACGATGGTGAGTTCTGTCAGTCATTCCCAGTGTGAAAACCACGGAACTGGATGGTCTTGAACCTCCATTTTCTACTTTAAAAAGGTAATAATATCTCAATCTTCATTTACAGATGAGGAAATAGATACAGAGAGGTTATGTAAGTGGCCAATATGTTTTGTGTACTTAGCTCAAAAAGGCAGAGCTCTGATTTAAAACTGTGCATTCTGATTCTAGAACCTTAACCCTTAATCTTTACTTAGTATTTTCTCCTTTTAATGGGATCATACTGTACACAGTATGTTGTTGGTGTTAATGTATCACAAACATCTCTGGGTCAGCAGGCAGAGAGCTACCTCATCTGTTTTTTGCTAGATAATACTCCATAATGTGAATCTACATTTAGTCCCTTTACGTTGCATTTTGTGTGGTAGACATCCAATCATATGTAACTTCTTAAATTTTTTAAATTGATTGATTGATTTTTAGAGAGAGAGAATCATTGATTTGTTGTTCCATTTATTTCTGCATTCATCGGTTGATTCTTGTCTGTGGCCTGACCTGATCGAACCCACAACCTTGGTGTATCGGGATGACATTAACCAACTGAGCTACCCAGCCAGGGCCAATCCCATTTAACTTTATACCCTGGTTTCTTTCATTTAACTTTCTACAATCATTTCCCCTTGTCATTGTAAAGTCACTATCACATCTTTCCTCCTCTGAGTCGGTTGTGAAATAGAAAAAGGAGTCAGGTGACCCAGAATATTAGCTGTGTGGTTAGGCTGATCCACAGAACACGACGTGGATCGGTCCCTACCGCTTTCCTCCTGAGCTAACTGACCCAGGGAGAGGCTTAGCGGCTGAGATCCACGGGTCTCCCTGGCGGGGCAGAGCCCGCACCAATGAGCACATCACGGGGAGGAAAGGATGACGCAAGTCGTGCGGGCAGAATGACAGTTCATACTTCGCCCGCCCTGCATCACCTCTCCTGGCCACCCCAGAAGTGAAACATTGTTCCCTCTATGAAATGCGAGGGCAGGGGAAGCAGGTTCCTCTTATAGCTGACTGAACTGAAGCTCAAAGAGATTGGTGGGAGGCGGCCTACTCTGCTTCCCTGCCGTTGGAGTAGCCTCGTCCTGGTTAGTGATGCCACGTAACAGGAGGGCTCGAGCTGCCCCGTGAGGAGTTCTGTAATGTTAAGAATCCCACATCTTCAGGATCCATCTCTAGGGTGTCTTCCCACTAAGAAAATCTCCTTTAATATCTTGGCTGTCCTCACGCTTCCCTCTCAGACTCCAAAGGAGAGAACTGCTAAGAAGATTTAAGCTGTTACAGAATGTCAATTAGTTTATAATGGGGAAAATCTATAAGCCTTTTGGTGGCTATCTGGCAGGAACACAGGATGCAGGCATCAGGACTTTATGAATCAAGCACTGTATAAATGATTTACTGGGATAGCAAAAAACAAAAACAAAAACAAAACAAATCAAATCGCTCAGATTGCATCCGAAGCATCAAAAGCTGTTATTTGGGACAGAATCGTTTCTGTAGGGGAAAATAGCTACGTGGTATTTTCAGAAAGATGACACTTCTGTTGAGGCGGGTGAGCCTTCTACATTTTAAAAACATGGCACAGCAAGACTGCAGAATTGCTGCCATTCTCCTGATTTTCTTATGCGGAGTAGTATCTCACCTTTTCTATTGTGTTATCGTTTCCTTAAAAACATAATGGGAGGAGGCGGGGAGCCAGTGGAGCAGGTGATTGGAGGCCCTTACAGAACCAGGTCCCCAGGGAGAGGGTCACAGAGCTGCTCCCCCCCCACTCCTGTCATAGTCAAAAGCTCCCGGTCCCTTCTGCCAGCTTGGGTCTGGTGTGAATTGTTGCCCACTCAGGGTCTGCAGGGAGGTGAGGTTTGAGGCTGGAGTAGAGGTAGGAGCCAGTACCAGCGAGCCAAGTCCCTTTCCCGTCATTCACGTTTAGCTCCATCAGTGGGAGCCGAGAGGCTGATTTGTGTGCATCACCGAGGGGAACAGAGGCATTAGCGACAATAACCGTGCCGCCTGACACCTCGACAGCACTTTGCTGTGTGCCAGACACTGCTGTAAGCAATTTAAACATATGTCTAATTTTATGGGGAGCCTCTTGTTAGCCAGCATTCTCCCAAAGGAAATATTCACGTCGTAGAAAGTTTAAGCCAGACCAAAGTACACGACATTCACCTCCACTCCATACCCCACTGCCTAAATGGAACAACTTTTAGGTAAAATCAACAGAACTTTTGGGTAAATTTATGAAATGCTGAGCCATGATATTTGATACACACCCAGGTGTGTTCTCCTGCCTTCACTCACTATAAATGTTCTCGAAAAGGTTAATGAGCCCACTGGCCCAACAATAGACATAACCTCTAACCTACTGCCCAGCATTCGACCCAGGGCAGCTGCAAGATGGACCCACTGCACAAAGATACTTCAGGAGTCTTCCCAGTTTTCTTAAAGAATGTCCAGTCTCCGAAATGTTCAGTCACGTCTTTATTAGGCAAGCAAATTCCAGAACCAGTTCAGGTTTGATTTTAATGTAGAAATACCCTCAGATCTGAAAACACCAGAGGCTTAAAATGTTTCCAGTTTTCATAGCCAAAAATAGGCCGTGCACGACAGCTGTGGAGGTCAAGCAGGCCAAGTCCACACACCTCTGTGTCACTTATTGATTGTAGCAGTCAAGCAATATAGTGTTCACGGGCATTGAAGGTTTAATTTCTCTCTTTTTATTCTCTTGCTTTACTATCTCAAATAGGAAAATCTTATGAAAATATAATTTTTGCATCATTATCTATCTAGGACAAAGAAACACACATATGTGAAGACCATGGTAACATCCTTTCCTCTTGTGTGATATAGGAATGTCAGTTCCTGTCAAGTGGTAACAGATGTGTACTGCCTTTTTTTCTTTTCTTTTCTTTCTTTTTTTTTTTTTTTTTTTTTTTTTGTATTTTTCTGAAGCTAGAAACGGGGAGAGACAGTCAGATAGACTCCCGCATGCGACTGACTGGGATTCACCCAGCACGCCCACCAGGGGGCGATGCTCTGCCCCTCCGGGGTGTCGCTCTGTTGCGACCAGAGCCACTCTAGCGCCTGGGGCAGAGGCCAAGGAGCCATCCTCTAGCGCCTGGGGCAGAGGCCAAGGAGCCATCTTTGCTCCAATGGAGCCTCGGCTGCAGGAGGGGATGAGAGAGACAGAGAGGAAGGAGAGGGGGAGGGGTGGAGAAGCAGATGGGCGCTTCTCCTCTGTGCCCTGGCCAGGATCGAACCCGGAACTTCTGCACGCCAGGCCGACGCTCTACCACTAAGCCAACCGGCCAGGGCCTACTGCCTTTTTTTCTTTAATTTTTTTTTTTTCTGAAGCAGTGGGGCAGGGACAGGAAGGGAGAGAGGTGAGAAGCATCAACTTGTAGTTGCATCACTATAGTTGTTCACTGATTGCTTTTTCATATATGCTTTGACCTGGGGGCTCAAGCAAAGCCAGTGACCCCTTGCTCAAGCCAATGACCATTGGGCTCAAGTCAGCGACCTTGGGATCATGTTGATGATCCCACGTTCAAGCCAGAGACCCACACTCAATCCCGACCCTGCGCTCAAGCTGGCAACCTCAGGGTTTCAAACCCGGGATCTCATTGTCCCAGGTCGACACTCTATCCACTGTGCATCCGGTGTGCACTGCCTTTTCCAAACTTTGGGATCCTTGCGTATACTCAGTTCCTGCTCCTGAAAGACCAAAATACTCATTCCTCCCAGAATAATAATAATAAAAAACTCAACTGTTTGCTTCATAAATGCAGACCTCTCCAGAGATGCCCACATTATTTATGAGCCGCCAGGAACCTCAAAGAAGCAATACCTCCCACCATCGACTGTTCGTCCTTCACTCCTGAGCCCAGTAATGAATGGGGTTTATTAGGCATTGCTAATCCTCTGCAGTGTGGGAGGGGGGGTGAAACAGGTGGAATTATAAGGCTATGTTTTCTGCAGTCTTCTCAGAACCTATTAGTTGTTGTTGTTTTTTTATTTCTGTATGCTGTCAAAATATATGGTCCAGAATATTCTAACTAATAACTGCACTCCAGTCTCCATTAATGGAAACTCAAACAATTACCTTCCCAGAGCCTCCCCAGCAGCCAGCAGAATTGTTTTAACCAGGCAGGAGGAAAGACCGGCTCTGACCTTTCCCAGAAAACATGTCCCTGCTGCCGTATGACAGAAGCAGCGGCACTTTAACTCGTGAGTGGATGAAAATGACCTATAAATAGACCCTCTTACTGAGCTGTGGTGACTTTTTCTACATATTCTTTGTAATACACGCAAACCGCCTGTCTCCTTTCCCTGCTCCGTCCGGCTAAGGAAAACTAGGGGGCATAGTCGTTTGGGAGAACAGCTCCTCACCCAGCCCGTTCCTTGTGATCCTGGGGGAACAGCCAGTGAGGGTCTAACAGCCACTAAGACACCCAGCAGTGAGGGCGGCTCCAGCCATCTGGCAGTGGTCTCCCATCCTCGTGGCCCCAGGGAATCCTCCAGGGGGCTGAGCTGGGGTGCCAGCCTAGCCCCACCTATATCCAGAGTACTTCAGACCAGTTCCACCCTTGTCCTTTCCCGACCCCGTGAACCAGCACCTTCCCTCCTTGTGTTGGGGTTGGGTTTGCGTCCCCCCGACCATGGTTGAAGTTCGGTAAACGGTCCTTGTTAGCGACGTTGTGTTGGTAGTGATTATTGTTACTATACCGGCAGCACAGGGTGACGAGTGCTGAGCTGCCCATCCACCTCAACGTCCTGCTATGGGGGTTAGATGACATTGGAGATGTGAAGGAGCCTCATGAGCCAGAAGGTGCAGTAGGAGAGTGCACATTTCCACGGAAGGAAAAAGCCCTCAAAGGCAGACAGCCCACACCTGGCGTGTGTCCCCACAGTCTCTGGTTCCAGTTGGGTTCATGGATAACATCTGGTTATGTTATGCATCATGGATGATGTTATCCATATCAGCATCAACCAAGGAGTTGGTGAAAATGCAGGTGCCAGGGTACACTCACAGACATTCTGGCTCAGTGGTTCTGTGATGGGCCCCAAGAATCTGTACTCTCGACAGGCACCTCAGGTTATTTTCAGAGTGTTGGAGTGACGTACAGACTTGGAAAACATTGGTTTATAGGAGCAGTGTATACCGACTATGTTTGATAATATAGCTGTATGGTGGGGGGTTTTTTTGTTTTTTGTTTTGTTTGTTTTTTTTGCGACAGAGATAGAAGGAGGAACAGATAGGGACAGAGAGACAGGAAGGGAGAGATGAGAAGCATCAGTTCTTCATTGCAACACCTTAGTTGTTCATTGATTGCTTTCTCATATGTGACTTGACTGGACGGGGGGCTACAGCAGAGCCAGTAACCCCTTGCTCAAGCCAGCAATCTTGGGCTTTAAGCCAGTGACCATAAGGTCTTGCCTATGTTCCTATGCTCAAGCCAGCGACCCTGCGCTCAAGCTGGTGAGCCTGTGCTCAAGCCGGCAACCTCGGGGTTTTGAACCTGGGTCTTCTGCATCCCAGTGTGACACTCTATCCAGTGCACCACCGCCTGGTCAGGCTGGATGATTTCTTTAAATGTATACACCCTGCATTAGTGTAAGAGCACAAGGCCCTTGTGGGACCAAATAAGTCAAGATGCCTTCAGCCTCAGCCAGACACCTGTTTTCCAGGGTGCCTTGTCATACATACTTGCCTCACTGTAACAGGCCGGTGTGGATTTATAGTCCTACATTTAATTTAATTTCAACTGCTATTCATTAATCCTGATGATCTCACTTAAATTATTAAACAGTCATATTCCAATTTCGAGGGCACTAATTATATCCTTGAGAGGCTGTTATTATCTGGATGATCACATGCACTGAGCCAGCACCAGGCTGTTTTCTCCCCACTCATCAGAATTTTATTCTTTTTCAGGCATTTTTTTAGTTGCTGAGTGTGTGTGTGTGTGTGTGTGTGTTTCATATGACAAGATCTGGGAGCTGAGGAGTTAGGAAATACTAGAGAACATGGGTTCTCAGATTTTGGTGTCCATAAGGATCACCCAAGTGGAAATATGGTTAACATGCAGGTTCCCGGGCCCTGTGCCAGCAACAGTCCGGGTTCTCAGTCGGGGGTGGGGCCCGGAAATCTGCATAATGACCAGCTCTCTGAGGTTTTGTGGGGTTTTTTTGTATTTTTCTGAAGCTGGAAATGGGGAGACAGTCAGACAGGCTCCCGCATGCACCCGACCGGGATCCACCCGGCATGCCCACCAGGGGGCGATGCTGTGCCCATCTGGGAAATCACTCTGTTGCAACCAGAGCCATTCTAGCGCCTGAGGCAGAGGCCACAGAGCCATCCTCAGTGCCCGGGCCATCTTTGCTCCAATGGAGCCTCGGCTGCAGGAGGGGAAGAGAGAGACAGGGAGGAAGGAGAGGGGGAGAGGTGGAGAAGCAGATGGGCGCTTCTCCTGTGTGCCCTGGCCAGGAATCGAACCCAGGACTCCTGCACGCCAGGCCGACACTCTACCACTGAGCCAACTGACCAGGGCCTCTCTGAGAATTTTGATGCAAGTGGTCCTGGGAGCCCCATAGACACTGAAGCCCAAAAAGAGGAGAGCTCTTGTTTGGAGCCCTGCAGCTAATCCACAACCTACCTCTCTGCCCGTTGTAAGGATCAAATGAGCTGACAGATGAGAGAGCACTTTGGAAAGTACTCAGCACTATAAATGCAAGGAGGCAATTTTATTTTCAAGCCAGAACGTCCTTGTGACAGAAATGACCTGGTACTTTCTCTCTAAATTACCATAATCACCTGTTAGAGGCCCCAACCAAGCCCATAACTCTAAATTCACCAGGCATGGACTAAATTCCTCCTAAAATGTCCAATAAAAAAAGTGGTTTTTTTGATGTGAGAATGTGCTTGGGTCCCCCTGCCTGGTCCCCAGTCAGAAACAGACTTCTCTGTTACTGGTCTCATCTTTTCTGAGGTAGACCAGTATCTCCTCCATCCTGGGGGTTGCCTAGTTTAAAAGCCCTGCTCTTCAGCACACATATTTCTGGGGACATTTAAAACTCACCTGTGAATGTTTTTGTCCCCAAAGTGCTTCCTCCATATGAGCTCAGGGCCAACCACTTCCATGGCTTTGGACATAGAACAACTCAGATCAAGGCACCGGCTCAGTGTACTCACCTGCTTACGTTTGCTGCCAGTTTCCCCTGAGGCGAGGTGGGCACTTCTGATGGCCACCTGTGTGTACCCGTGCCACATCCACCCTGCTGCGTCATGATTAAGTAACTGGTCTGATCTCAGGAAGGTGTTTCCTGACACTGAATTAAAACCATCTTCCTTGCCACGTCCATCAGTGGGGTCTTTTTCTGCCCTGACCTGCCATGACTCCCGCCAGGTTTCGGAAGACCCTGTTTGTATCCCCACACTCAATTTCCTTTCATTGCAGAATAGATTTCTTTAAAAATGTGGTAGAGTAAGTTCAAGAACAGACACTCGGGTTCTAGTCACATTTCAACCTTTATTTTTAAATATTTCTTCCACACTCCTACAAATTCTACCCCCTAGCAAGCGCTCCACATGCAAAGAGCTCAGGTTTCAGGCATTTGCAAGTTCCCTGCAAGCAAAGGCTCTTTAAATCTGGAAGAAATCAAGGCTTTTCCACTGATGGCAGGAAGCCTGTATTCCCAGGCAGCGCAGCTTGACAGTTCAGGGGATTTCTGCAGTGTTTTCAGGAATGTCCACCCAGCCCACACATTTTAGAGATGAGAAATGGAGAGACCCATCAGGCACATTAGTCATCTGGCTGGTTGATGACAAAGTCCTGCCTTCATTGAGGGAGCACTTGCTGCTAGCCAGGCACAGCCCTGCGAGCTGTCAGGCCCCTCCAGGAGTCGGGCACACGGGCACAGGGTCGTACCCCCCAGCCCAGGCTGTCCCAGTGGGCACACTGCTGCTGGTAGGCCATCCTTTGTGCTCAGAGGGCAGGGCTGCAGCAGCAGGTAAAATCAGCTAGTTACGTCCTTTTCTTCATCTCGGCTGACTTAATATATGGGCTCCCTGGCCAGAGAGTTCAGTTGGATCGAGTGTCATCCTAATATGCCAGGGTTGTGGGTGTGTTCAATCCCCTGGTCAGGGCACATGCAAGAATCAACCAATGAATGTATAAATGGGTGAAACAACTAATTGATGTTTCTCTTCCTCTCTCTCTTTTTCTCTCTCTCTCTCTTTCCCTTTCCCCCTCCCTCTCTCCCCCTTCCTGTCTTTCTAAAAATCAATCAATAAATAAAAATTTAAAAATATAGATGGGCCAGAGCTCATCCTTGAATACATCGCCCATCTAGGGCTGTCAGATACCCACCCTGTTCTAGCGTTTTAGCTAATCACAGACACAGCCCATGCAGTGCACTCAACCAGACTGAGCAACATTTCTAGTCATCTAACAAAGGCATTTTCTCTCTGGACATTTTCTTTGAATGTTCACCAATGTCTATAGCCAACTTAATTGCAAAAGTCCACCTTTTCCAGAAATCAAATTTTACGACCACCAATCCCCCTGTAGAGCCTACTCCTTTTAAAACAGCATAATATGATGCATGTACAAATTTTTTTCTTTTTTTACAAAGACAGAGAGAGAGTCAGAGAAAGGGATAGATAGGGACAGACAGACAGGAACGAAGAGATGAGAAGCATCAATTATTAGTTTTTTGTTGCGCATTGTAGCACCTTAATTGTTCATTGATTGCTTTCTCATATGTGCCTTGACCGCGGGCCTTCAGCAGACTGAGTAACCCCTTGCTTGAGCCAGCGACCTTGGGTCCAAGCTGGTGAGCTTTTTTTTGCTCAGGCCAGATGAACCCGCGCTCAAGCTGGAGACCTTGGGGTCTCGAACCTGGGTCCTCGGCATCCCAATCCAATGCTCTATCCACTGCACCACTGCCTGGTCAGGCTGAGCAAAAATTTTTTTTTAAACCTAAATGCAAAATTTAAACCTTAAGTTGTCTGGGCTTTGAATCTTAGGCTTCTAAGAACCCTCCTCGCTTTAGAGTCGAGTGACACAGAGCTTGTACCTAACCTCTCTGTGCCTCAGGGAGTCAGATTGAGCTACTTCCTTAAAGAGCTGTGCAGATTGATGGAGAAATTGCGTGTAGAGGGCTTTGACCAGTGGCTGGCTCAGAGCAACCGTAGCGTAAGCATTCTGTGAGCATCAACCTGGGTTCCATACCATTGCTTGCCCTGAAACTCTTTCTCTGGCCCCTTTTCCTATTTTTTTTCCTTCAACCCCCTTTGTAGCTATACCTTAAAGACCTCAAAACTTAGACTATTGTAATTAATAATTCATGAAAGCAATAAAAAATGCCACCACTTATAGCATTTACTGTATGCCAGGGACTATGTATCGATCCTCACTGAATCCTATGAGATTGGCCTGATAATTACAGGCAATGGAACAGAATTAGAAAGATCCAGTTCATAACAGCGAGCGAATGACAGAGTCAGGGTCCAAACTCAGGTGTATTTGGCTCCAGACTAATATACTGTTATGTGTTGCCTCCTCTGTGATGGTAGGAATGCTGTGGAAGGATTTAATGCCTTTTACTTTCCTCAGTTATTTCTCACAGATCCATTCACTGCTGGCTCTTTGGCTTTGAAAGTCAGGGCCTAGGTTGAGCTCGGACGCTATACCCCCTTATCAGGACAACCAATGAAAAATTGGGTATTTTTCTGCCAGAATTCCCACAGTTGATTTGCTGAGGATTGTTTTTTCTCCCTCTAAAGCAGAGTGTGATTTTCTTTCCCTTCAACCTTCATGCCACTGGAAATTTTTAAATTATTCAAGACAGTGAAGGTTTATTATCTGCTGGAAGGCTGTAATATAATTGCAAGGTGTCATTTAAAGAGCTGTCTGTCTGCGTGAACTACCTTGTCCTGAATACCTGCTCCTGCATGGAGTGAGAAGATGTATATTTATCTATCAGCGGTGGTTTATAACTGCCTTAGATCAATCCTATTATTCTTCCTCCACGGCCCAAGCCCCAAAATAAATGTCTGGTGACGCGCGGAGCATTGCAATCATGTATGTATCATCAGTCGTTTATTTCTCTTCTGTCATTTGCATCATGATGGACAGCCGTGTGTTTGGGGGATATCATTTTCATTACAGTCTTTAATGCCTTTGTCTGTGTGCAGTACTGACTGGGATATTAATCACCCCAATTAGAGAATGCCCTTTCAAATATTATATCACCCCCAAGTCGTGCTGTTCACACCACGTTTGTCATAGAGATATAAATGCCAACTCTTGTTTTCTTCTGCCTTTTGACACCTGTCTCTATACAGAGAGAGATCCTTTTCTGGTGTTTATCTTCAGTGACAAGAGAAAATATCTTCACGGAGGGGTATGGGGAGGATACATGATCTTTTCCTCCATAAATGACTCATCAGTAAATTAACAATGGCACTGGAATAAAAAGTTCATTGAGAAACTTTTCCCAGGTATTGATATGAGAACAAGCAGACCAGCTTTGGTTCCAGCCCTGCCAGGAAATAGCTTTGTGACATTAAGCAAATTACATCATCTCTTTGGGCTTCAGTGTCTGCCTCTGTAAAGTAGGGGTGACTTTTCTGAAATCCCATCAAGCTTTCTTCAACCCTAGAACTTTAGAATGGCTTTTCTCACCTCTTCCCGAGTTTCAAGGTAGAATATGATACATAATAGTTGTCTTAGTGAATCTCAATTACTCCGTGTGGCACTAGGTTCCAGAACCACTAAAGTCTGAAATAGTATTGCCCTTGCACAAAATGACCTAATGGCTCTGTTTTCGGGAGCCCAGGTTTGGTATTGATACTTTTTTTCCCTCCATCTTCTCCTTGACTGCATTACTCGTAGATGTTTCTAATTCTTGTCACATCCATGTGTCTGTCCCTAGGAACCTTTTTCCCCTTCTAATTTGCTACTTCAAATCAGCTTTGGGGTACAAAATTCAGTATTTAAGTTATTCAAGTAGAGGTTATTTTATCTAAAATAGGGGATATCAGTTTTAGATAAATGAATAATCAAGGAGGGCTTTCTAGAGGAGGTGTCATTGACTAGTGGAGGACGTTCCCTGAGCTAAGGGGACAGCATAGTCGAAAGCACAGAGGCAAGGTGATTTATCAGTGATAGATTGATAGTAATGATTTTGGGGATCCTGTACCCCTTGAGTGACTGACTTCTGTGCTTCTCTACTGAGCTGTTTCCTAGCCCCTAAAGGGACATATTCCAACAAAGGATTCCAGGTGGGAAATGTAGCCTGGGAGAATGTAGTTCAGATTCTTCAGTGTCAGAATTTCCAGACATTTTAGAAATTCCAGCATGTCAACGTGTGTGTGTGTCAGTGGGAACAGAATATCTGAAATTCAAACTAGTGCAGAGAATGCAGCCTCTCTGATCAGCACGGTTACCAGTTACAGAAGTGCCATGACCCGCAGTCCCTCCTGAGTCCCTGGAGCTGCGCTGTCCCCCCCAGGAGCCAGGAGCCACATATGGCTGTTAAAGTTAAATGCATTAAAATTCAATACAATGACAAAGTCAGGTCCTCAGGTGCCCAAGATACATTTCATGTGTTCAGTAGCCTCCCGTGACTAGTGGCTACCATGTCGTCCCTCTTCTAATTCACAGTATAATTCAGAAGGGGCCATTTATTGGACACTTACTTTATGCGAGGTATTTAACTTACAGGACGCCACTAACTTCAGCAAGGGCCCTGGAAGGAAGACGTATCCCCTTTGCAGAGATGAAATGAGACGCAGAGAGGCTAAGTGCCATGCACAAGGGTACACAGGCAGGTTTGTGCTTCTGAAGCCCACTGACTCATTTGGAGAACATTTATAAAACACCTATTTTATATCTGTTCACCTGATGCCTGCATTTCTGACATCGGCCATTCATGGCCTGACACTGCACCCAGCTCCCAAACCCGGGCCCCGTGGCCTGTTTCTGGGCAGGGCTGAAATGAGGGGGAGAAAGGGAGAGGAATCCGAGGTGTAGGTCTGCAGGAGGGAAACCCCATCTTCACTGACAGACTGGCCTCCCAGCAAGCCCTCCCAGTTTCACCGTCTGTAAAATGAGGAAAATAACCTACATTTGTGACTTTCCAACTTTGTGTGTGTGTGTGTGTGTGTGTGTGTGTGTGTGTGTGTGTGTGTGTGTGTGTCGCAGAGAGAGGGACAGACAGGAAGGGAAAGAGATGAGAAGCATCAGTTCTTTGTTGCGGCACCTTAGTTGTTCATTGATTGCTTTCTCATGTGAGCCTTGACCAGGGGGCCTGCAGCAGGCAGAGTGACCCCTGGCTGAAGCCAGCAACCCCGGGCTCAAGCTGGTGAGCCTTGCTCAAACCAGATGAGCTTGTGCTTAAGCTGGCGATCTTGGGGTCTCAAACCCGGGTCCTCCGCATCCCAGTCCGATGCTCTATCCACTGCACCACCACCTGGTCAGGCTTCTCTTTTTTTTCAATAGTGAAAACTTTGTTCAAAAGAAATCTTAGCCTGACCAGGCGGTGGCGCAGTGGATAGAGCATCGGACTGGGATGCAGAAGACCCAGGTTTGAGACCCCAAGATTGCCAGCTTGAGCGCGGGCTCATCTGGTTTGAGCAAAAAGCTCACCAGCTTGGACCCAAGGTCGCTGGCTCGAGCAAGGGGTCACTTGGTCTGCTGAAGGCCCATGGTCAAGGCACATATGAGAAAGCAATCAATGAACAACTAAGGTGTCGCAAAGAGAAACTGATGATTGTGCTTCTCATCTCTCTCTGTTCCTGTCTGTCTGTCCCTATCTACCCGTCTCCCTGACTCTCTCTCTCTGTCCCTGTAAAAAAAGAAGGGAAGGGAAGGGAAGGGAAGGGAAGGGAAGGGAAGGGAAGGGAAGGGAAGGGAAGGGAAGGGAAGGGAAGGGAAGGGAAGGGAAGGGAAGGGAAGGGAAGGGAAGGGAAGGGAAGGGAAGGGAAGGGAAGGGAAGGGAAGGGAAGGGAAGGGAAGGGAAGGGAAGGGAAGGGAAGGGAAGAGAAGAGAAGAAAAGAAAAGAAAAGAAAAAAAGAAATCTTACCCAAGAGCTTGGTGTAGAAAAGAATTTAAAGTGTGCTTTCCCCCCTGAAGTTGGGGAGAGAAGCTAGGCTCGGCCACGCAGCTCGGGGCAAAGGGAAGAAAAGAAAAGAAAAGAAAGAAATCTTACCCAAGAGCCTGGTGTAGAAAAGAATTTAAAGTGTGCTTTCCCCCCTGAAGTTGGGGAGAGAAGCTAGGCTTGGCCACGCAGCTCGGGGCAAAGGGTGGCACCCAGCACCTTCTGTGGTTTCGGAGTCTGGGGCCTGTGGGAAGGCAAGGGCACAGGCGTCCCGGGTGAATAGGAGCTTCAGTGGGGGACCCTGGAGCACCTCGGGTTCCCAGGGACCCCAGGTTGTGCCATAGACCACTGTTACTTAAATTGGTCCAAAATCCAAGAGTTAGCCAGGAATTTTTAATGTACCTTTCAATTTTGATTTTTAATCTTTAAAAAAATATATATTGACCAACCTAAGAGACTTTTCTTTGCCTTGGAAATTCACACTTGGAAGTCAGAAACCTTGTTTTCCTTGGTTAGTATTTCTTAAAGGAATTCATGTATGCGTGTATAAAAGAAGCCACAGTCATTTTTTTCTTTTAAGGGGGGACTGTTCATTACTGAAATTTGATAAACATTGGCTCAGTGCATCCCAGAAAAACTGCTGAGTGAGCACATTTGGACAGAGAGGAGGGTTGGTGTGAAGGGAGCTGCCGGAGGACAGCGTGTGGAGGCGGTGACCCCGTAGGGGTAAGTGCAGGAACACAGAGGCTGCAGATTGGTGTGCACCTCTGGACCCGATTCTATCACATATAAAACCCAAGCAAAACATCTGTAATCACATATATATTTTTTTGAAATGCCTGGAAGTGTATAGAGCAAAATGTTAATAGTGGGGTGGTGGAATTACACATGGTTTTTATCGCCTTCTTTTTTCTGACCCATTAAACACCTTGGGTCTCAGAGCACTCCACTTGGTGAATTACTCCCCCTTTGCTCTAGGTCATACACTGCCAGCTCTGAGGAGTTGATGTCCCTTTCAAAGAGCTAGATGCAGCCCCTGGCCTTCAAAATGATTTTGTAAATCTGATGGAATTGCCGGTATTTGAAGTTGAGAGAGTACCCGTTAAAATCTGCTACTCTGGCCTGACCAGGCGGTGGCGCAGTGGATAGAGCATCGGACTGGGATGCGGAAGACCCAGGTTCAAGACCTCGCCAGCTTGAGTGCGGGCTCATCTGGTTTGAGCAAAGCTCACCAGCTTGGACCCAAGGTCGCTGGCTTGAGCAAGGGGTTACTCGGTCTGCTGTAGCCCCCTCGGTCAAGGCACATATGAGAAAGCAATCAATGAACAACTAAGGTGTCGCAACGAAAAACTAATGATTGATGCTTCTCATCTCTCTCCATTCCTGTCTGTCTGTTCCTATCTACCCCTCCCTCTGACTCTCTCTCTCTCTCTCACTGTAAAAAAAAAAAAAAAAAAAAAAAATCTGCTACTCTGGTTCTCCTGATATCACCTCTGGGCCCACGTTCCCACACGACCCCAGCTGGGTTTGCGAGTTTCTGCCTGGCCCTGGGGGCATGGGGGTCCCCCCCTTTGCTTCCATCCTGGAAGCCCGCTAAGCATCCCATAGGGTCTGCCCCTCCTGTGAGCTAGGATGGAGACTTGCATGAAGACCAGGGTGCTCCAGAATTTAGGGTTAAGGAGTAACAGTCAGGTTGGAGGAGGCTTCTAGACCCTTCCCGCGCAGCACTTGACGCACTATAAAAGGGAGGAGAAGAGATGTTTGGGGGAGCCTCCTCCGATCACATCCTCATTAATTACCGAATAGTAGACCAAAATTAGCTTTGGTGAAGCCTTGGTACCTCTACCTAGCAATCATTTCTGAATAGGCCAAATGGAAAATCGTCTTTACCATTTTTTTCCCTACGTGACACTCACGGAGGGAGTTCTGTTTGGGGACAGTCAGGTGCCCTCTCTGGCCTTGATTAAGCAGAAGAAATGGAATTTGAAGTGTTCTATATGAGGGGAAGCATCTTTAGAAAATGTGAATTGGGGAGGCGAGGTTTTCTTGGGGCCCCGAGCCCTGATGTTATTTTCCCTGGCCCGGCTTAACAACAACAATAATAGTAGCCCCACAGCAGCAACCAGCGCAGCTAACAGTGTCGATGCTCAGTCCGCCTCAGACACTGGGCTTGCAGAGCACCCTGCACACCCCTTCTCACTTCATCCCAGCCCCCCAAGACAGGAGGTGCTATATTATCCCCATTTTTCAGGTGAGGAAACAGAGGCTTAGAGAAGCATAAGTGAGGAACTTGTCAGAGCTGGTCGGTAGGAAAGCGAGACCTCCGAGCTAAGCCTGCCTGGCTTGGGGGCCTTGCTTTCATCACCGTGCTCGCTCCCACTGCCATCTGCGTGCCCCCTTCCATTGTCACCACAGATCGTAATAATAATGAGCTTCAAATTCTCTACATCTTCAAGAACCCTCCTAAACCAACATCCTCCCCAACAAACAGGAAAGGGATTACTACCCCCATTTAACAAGGCCCAGGGAGGGAGGGAAGGTGACTTTGGTGGGGTCACACAGCTCTCTCATCTTAAGTCCTCAGAGCATTCCCAGGCCACTCTCCCCATTGATCGTGGCCGGGCTCGCCCAGTCACAGTCCTTCAGAACTTGTTTTCACAAACTGCTGCCTCATTAGAATGCGCAGTCGTCAGCGTGGGTTTTTATCCCCCGTTTCCCGCCTGTGTGCGAATGAGCCTTGCCACAGGAGCCTTATTAATCATTTGGAGTTGAAGGTTACCAAGAAAAATATGCCAGAGTGTGACAGGCCATTAGTATTTGTGTTGTAAGGAAACCAGTAATCATCTTAATTGCTGCACACTTTGGAGCAGAGCGGGGCTGCGTTCTGAAGGGTTGTCTCCTCCTCCGTGTACCACTGATGCGTTAAAAGCCACAGTCAACACGCCTTCCTAACCATCACTGTCCGCAGAGACATCTTGCCCCTGAAATTCTGGGCTATCTAAGTTAGATAGGCCTCTATACTCAGAGCAGCTGGGAGGGGAATTTGCCCTTAGGAGAGAGTTGCAAGGTCACTGGAGCAGCCCCACCTCTGGCCCCAGGAAATTCATGTCCAGTGCTGTGGATGTGGTGGTGACCAGATTTGTGTCCTAAAACACAGGTGGCCCCGGAAGCCAGGAAAAGCCTACAGAAAAAGAGCATAGTCCTCCTGCTCTGCCCCTCTTCAGTGACCCGCACCCAAATTCTAACAGGGCTCTGTTTTTCCCTTTTTCTCTTTCTTTCTTATATTTTCTTTCCTTTCCTTTCCCTTTCTTTCTTTCTTTTCTTTTCTTTTCTTTTCCTTTCTTTCTTTCTCTCTCTCTCTTTCTCTCTCTCCTTCCTTCCTTCCTTCCTTCCTTCCTTCCTTCCTTCCTTCCTTCCTTCCTTCCTTCCTTCCTTCCTTCCTTCCTTCCTTCCTTCCTTCCTTCCTTCCTTCCTTTCAGCATTCACTTTCCTTTTAAAAAGATGCAAGTTCTATTCTCTCTCTACCACTGGAAATTCTTAGTGAGGCAGACCTGCCCGCTCTTTGAGAACCTTTCTTTTGTGTGTCACCCCAAGACAAGATTTTGTCCTGCTCTACTTTATCTAGTTTCTATTATGAAAACAGTAGCTACTTTTTAATAATTATTTTATTATATCAACTATGTCACTTAAAATACACCCTCTCTCAGGCCCTGGCCTGTTGGCTCAGCGGTAGAGCATCGGCCTGGCGTGCAGGGGACCTGGGTTCGATTCCCGGCCAGGGCACACAGGAGAAGCGCCCATCTGCTTCTCCACCCCTCCCCCTCTCCTTCCTCTCTTGTCTCTCTCTTCCCCTCCCGCAGCCAAGGCTCCATTGGAGCGAAGATGGCCCGGGCGCTGGGGATGGCTCCTTGGCCTCTGCCCCAGGCGCTAGAGTGGCTCTGGTCGCGGCAGAGCGACGCCCCGGAGGGGCAGAGCATCGCCCCCTGGTGGGCAGAGCGTCGCCCCTGGTGGGCATGCCGGGTGGATCCCGGTCGGGCGCATGCGGGAGTCTGTCTGACTGTCTCTCCCCGTTTCCAGCTTCAAAATAATACAAAAAAAAAAATACACCCTCTCTCTACACCTCACCCTCTTCCCCTTGCTTCCAAGATTCTCACTGTTCTAAACAAAAACTGCTGGAGAGACTAAAAACTGGGAATTCCTCTTTGGAGGGCATTTGAGGAGTATTAGAAAAATCTTAGTGTGCATATCCTACAATCCAGGAGTTCCATTTCTCAGGGTCTCTTCTAGAGAATTCTCACCAAGAATAGCATGAGCCTGACCGGGCAGTGGCGCAGTGGATAGAGCATCGGACTGGGATACAGAAGACCCAGGTTCGAGACCCCGAGGTCGCCAGCTTGAGTAAGGGCTCATCTGGTTTGAGCAAAAGCTCACCAGCTTGAGCCCAAGGTCGCTGGCTCGAGCAAAGGGTTACTCGGTTTGCTGAAGGACCGCGGTCAAGGCACATATGAGAAGGCAATCAATGAATAATTAGGTGTTGCAATGCGCAACGAAAAACTAATGATTGATGCTTCTCCGTTCCTGTCTGTCTGTCCCTGTCTATCCCTCTCTCTGACTCTCTCTCTGTCTCTGTAGAAAAAAAAAAAAAAAAAGAATAGCATGAGGCACATGTAAGGATTATCACGACAGCGCTGTAATAGGACCAAATTAGAAACAAGCAGTACCTCACCTTGGCCAGATAGCTCAGTTGGTTAGAGCATTACCCCAAAGCACAGAGGTTTCCTGTTTGATCCCCAGTCATGGCACATACAGGAAGAGATTGATGTTCCCCTCTCTCTCTCTCCCCCTCCTTCCTCTCTCTCTAAAATCAATCAATAAATTAAAAAAAAAAAAAAAAGAAACAAGCAGTGCACATCAGTAGAAGGGGCATAAACCAGGATATCGCCCTAATATAGAATATGATGCAGCTATTAAAAATAAGGCACTTGGCCCTGGCTGGTTGGCTCAGTGGTAGAGCGTCAGCCTGGCATGCAGGAGTCCCGGGTTTGATTCCCGGCCAGGGCACACAGGAGAAGCGCCCATCTGCTTCTCTACCCCTCCCCCTCTCCTTCCTCTCTATCTCTCTCTTCCCCTCCCGCAGCCAAGGCTCCATTGGAGCAAAGATGGCCCGGGCGCTGGGGATGGCTCTATGGCTTCTGCCTCAGGCGCTAGAATGGCTCTGGTTCAACAGAGCATTGCCCCCTGGTGAGCATGCCTGGTGGATCCCGGTCGGGCACATGCGGGAGTCTGTCTGACTGCCTCCCTGTTTCCAACTTCAGAAAAATACAAAAAAATAATAATAATAAGGCACTTGACCTAGATAACATAAACAGAACTCTAGGATATATTATAAAGTGTGAAAAAGCAAACAACATAACCACTTATGTAAATGCACACAAAGGCAATACTTTATGGTTTAAATGTGTAAGCATATGTGCACATAAACATATAGAAAAAGGCATGGAAGGATGTACTCCAAACTGTTAACAGTGATTATTATGAGACAGGAGAGTGAACCAGGATTAATGATCATGGCAAAAAAAAACAACACTTTAGCCTGACCTGTGGTGGCGCAGTGGGATAAAGCACAGATTTGGAACACTGAGGTCGCCAGTTCGAAGCCCCAGGCTTACCTGGTCAAGGCACCTATGAGAGTTGATGCTTTCTGCTTCTCCCCCTTCTCTCTCCCTCTCTCTCCTTCTTTCCCTCTCTCTCCTCTCTGAAAATTGAATCAAGTCTTAAGAAAAAAAAAAACTTTACCCTCTCTTTTATTTGTTATTTTGGTATTTTTTTACAAGAAGAATATGTGTATTATTTTTTATTTTATTTAAAAAGAATACTGTCTTGAAGCAAAGAAGATGATTGGCCCAATAATTTATTTCTTGCAAGATTTTAGAGATTTTTCATGTTTCGGGAGAAGGGGTGCATATTCGAGATTTAATCCTTCATAGGCTAACAAAGCCTTTATTTTTTTTTCTCTTTTTTAAAGATTTTATTTATTGATTTTAGAGAGAGAGGGAGGGAGAGAAAGAGAGAGCAAGATCACAGTTGCTTCACTTTAGTTGTTCATTGATTGCTTCTTTTTTTTTTTTTTTTTTTGTACTTTTCTGAAGCTAGAAACGGGGAGGCAGTCAGACAGACTCCCGCATGCGCCCGACCGGGATCCACCCAGCACGCCCACCAGGGGGCGATGCTCTTCCCACCAGGGGGTGATGCTCTGTCGCGACCAGAGCCACTCCAGCGCCTGGGGCAGAGGCCAAGGAGCTATCCCCAGCGCCCGGGCCATCTTTTGCTCCAATGGAGCCTCGGCTGCGGGAGGGGAAGAGAGAGACAGAGAGGAAGGAGAGGGGGAGGGGTGGAGAAGCAGATGGGCGCCTCTCCTATGTGCCCTGGCCGGGAATTGAACCCGGGACTCCCGCATGCCGGGCCGACGCTCTATCGCTGAGCCAACCGGCCAGGGCACAAAGCCTTTATTTGATACTCATATGCTTAAGAAATGCCCTTTTAATTGAAAGAAATTGTGAATTCCTTCTTCTTTATTTAACAAGATTTATCATTGGTGAGAAGACATGGGACTGGTTGCTGGCTTGAGCATGGGATCATAGACATGACCCAAGGTCACTGGCTTAAAGCCCAAGGTCTCTGGCTTGAGCAAGGGGGCACTTGCTCTGCTATAGGCCCCCTGATCAAGGCACATATGAGAAAGCAATCAGTGAACAACTAAGTGCTGCAATGAAGAATTGTTGCTTCTCATCTCTCTTCCTTCTTGTATATCTGTCCCTCTCTCTGTCTCTCTCTTCATCTCTGTCACACACACACAAAAAAAAGAATTTTCAAAATAAGCCTGTATTACTTATGCAATTATTTTAATTGATTGATTTTAGAGAGAGAGAAGAAAGCATTGATTTCTTGTTCCACTTAGTTGTCCTAGAATACACAACCTTGGCATATCAGGGTGATGCTCCAACCAGCTGAGCTACCTGGCCAGGGCCACTTGTGTAATTTTTTAATGCCCACCCCTTAGAGGGAGACAGTGGTAACCAGCAGGAATGGGGTCACCAATGGGAGAAAGTCAAGTACTGTGACAAATCCAAATAGAAAAGGTACTGAGAAGCCAGGAACATTGCTGGCATGCCTTAGCTCACCACCTGATTTCTGGGTGATGCCAGTAGTCTATGGCTCCACAGTCGAGACAGCCATCAGGGTCCTGCTTGGGAATAAGATGCCTCTCTAGGGCTGACAACCCCTCATCTCAGCAGGCCTAAGCTAATGCTTTTGTTTGGATTTAAGTTTATGAGTTTATGACTCCGCTAGCTATGAGCAGCCCCTTCTGTTCTCATGGGGTGTCCCGGCAGTGGGCATTAGAGGGGTGCGTGTATTTGAACATGAGCTAACAAATCTGACTACACGGGCATCAGGTGATTCATGCCCAGCACTGCTCTGGGTTTAATGTACAAAACTCCCACCCACAATGCCTCGCACATACCCACAATGCAGAGATCCCTTACAGGCTGCGTTCTGTGTGTTTTCTGGCCCTTGGCAAATAAAACAAATACAACTTTGAAAAGTAAAAGATGCTCACAGCTGGGCCTGGAAGAAATTACAGGGGTAGGTAAAATAACCGAGAGCTTATGCAACAACAACCACATTCGCTGTGTGCTAATTACTAAGTGCATCTCAGAAGGGGCCATCGGGTTAGAGAATTAGGTCCGCAGAGCTGGATTCTCCCCATTCTTAGAGCTAGTGGCATGGATGGACATATCTTGGAACCGCAGTCACACAATCCCAAGGCTGGGGGGGGGGGGCCTTCAAGGCCACATAGTCGAACCATTTCTGCAACATTTGAGTCTTTCTATGGTTTGTGTACTAAGTTCAGTCTCTGATCAAATTCTCCCAGTGATTGACAATTCACTCTCTTATGAGCTATCCCATTTCTCTCCTGGGCAGCTCTTACTGTTATAAAGTTCTTTCCTTACATTGAGCTGAACGATAACTTTCTGCAAATGTTGTCTCCTGGCTCTCCTCCTTTCTCCTGCCGGCAGACAGCGTGGTGTCAGACAGGGCACGAGCTGCACAGTCGGAGCGCCCGGGCTTCTGAGCTGCGGTTACTGACTTGGGGCAGACTGCTTCAGCTCTCTCAAACTTAGCCCCGTGTCAGGCAGAGTGGGGCTGCCTCCCTCACCTGGGTTAATTGGAGGATCGATCGAGATGGTGAAAAGAAAAGGACACACTAGATCTATATGTAATGTTCTCAAAAGACAGCTGTGACATGTAGTTTGATGGGGGAGGGAGCAGCTTGCAGAAGAAATAAATGAGAACAGAGACACCGGAAAATTGGGCAAGATGTACACCAAACTACTAACAGTAGCCGTCTCTGGCGGATGAGACCAGAGTGGTTTTTGTCACTCGTATGTTACATTCTTCCATGATGGTTAAAAGAAAAGAATTTTTACAACCAATACATCACACTGAGAACCATAAAATAGAGTAAAGACTTTTCCATATTAGAAAGAAAAAAGCATGAAATATCTAGAGCACTTTATATCTAAAAATGGAGTCCACTTATATCAGTTGTGGTTTCTTTCTCTGCAAGCTGTCTGAATCTTTGAGGTGTGTCCTAGCAGGATTTTATACAAGTGTCCACCTACAGGAAATGGCCTTAAACATCTAACTGAAAAATAGTGCCCATGTTAGGTCCTGCCCCATCTGTCTCAGGGCCTTTGCATTTGCTGCTTCCTCTGCAGCAACTAGTAACCAGTCTGTGTTATGTTGCTGGATAGTCACATCCAAAACACAGCCATCTCACAAAGAAACTTGGATGTGATAGGCAGAAATATACCTTCTGGGCCCTGGCCGGTTGGCTCAGTGGTAGAGCATCGGCCTGGCGTGCAGAAGTCCCGGGTTCGATTCCTGGCCAGGGCACACAGGAGAGGCGCCCATCTGCTTCTCCACCCCTCCCCCTCTCCTTCCTCTCTGTCTCTCTCTTCCCCTCCCGCAGCCGAGGCTCCATTGGAGCAAGGATGGCCCGGGCGCTGGGGATGGCTCCTTGGCCTCTGCCCCAGGCGCTAGAGTGGCTCTGGTCGCAACAGAGCGACCCCCCCCAGGGGCAGAGCATCGCCCCCTGGTGGGCGTGCCGGGTGGATCCCGGTCGGGCGCATGTGGGAGTCTGTCTGACTGTCTCTCCCCGTTTCCAGCTTCAGAAAAATACAAAAAAAAAAAAAGAAAGAAAAGAAATATACCTTCTGTTAAGCGGGGAGTGATGTTTGAGTGGGAATCTCATGAAAGGCCAGTTCATTGATAAATATCCTGCTGTGAAGGTGACTTTTGCTTCCCGATGCCGCCTCTTCTGTTTAGAGACTTACAAGTGAATACCTGGATGACAGAGCCCCCCCCCCCCCCCAGCATGTCTGACATCTTCCCTGGGGTGACATGTTGAGTCCTCTGGGAGGACATTGTATGTAATAGACTTTAGAACATAAAGGCAACAAATGACAAGCAGAATTTATCCAGTCACGATTATCCGCCAGACATCTGTGAGCATCAGCCACATGCCAGCTGCTGTGAGAGACAGAAACGTGAGTCACGCTCAGTCCTGCCCTCAGGAAGCCTGCTACCAGGCAGGTGGACACAAGTCCCCAACCAGAACGTGCAGGGGCTACAGTAAGAGCTGTAGTCGGAGCTGTGCCGTGCTCACTGGGCTCAGAGGAGAGTGTCGTTCACACGGAGGGCGACTCAGGAGCACTTTGAGCCAAGTCTGAATGAAAGAATCAGATTCTCTGGGCCAGAGAAGCAAAGAGGGGTGCTCTGAGCTGAGGGACTTGCAAAAGTAAAGGAGCAAAGGCAAGCAAAGTAGTCAGTCGGTGTCTGCAGAGAGAGAACCGGGTCAAGGTTGCAGAGAGGGCATTGGGTGGAGGGTTGAGATGGAAGGTAGGTCTGGGAAGGTGGGCTCTGAACATTGCTCAGAGGCGTGAAGTGTCACCAGATGTTGCTGTGACAACAGTGTGGATAAGATGTGAGGTAAGGGGTTAGAGGCCAGAAATCCCAGATGTGTACCCAGATGAATTCCTGATGTGGAAGTTTCTGTAAATAGCTGAAGATCCCACAGTTCCTGCTCTGGCACTGCCCAGCAGAGGAGAAAATGCTCAGAAGAGAAGCCTGCAGTAGCTTGCAAAGCAGAGATTTCCAGACAGTCAAGGTAGGGTTCAGTTGGGTTGGGTTGGGTTGGGTTGAGTCAGGTCGGTCTGATCAGGTCAGGTTGGATAGGTTGGGTTGCACTGTGGTGCATTAGTTTGGGTGGGGTGGGGTGGGGTGGGGTGGGTTGCACTGTGTTGGGTTGAGTCAGAGTGGATTGGCTCAGGTTGGTTTGGGTTGGGTCGGATTGGGTGGATTGGGTTGGGCTGGGTTGATTTGCATTGGCTTGATTGGGTTGAGCTGGGTTGGGAGGTCGCAGTAGTTAGAGGAGTTGATCAGGAAAGCTCTGACATATATTTAGCTTTCTGTTCCTGTGCCCGGAGTAGGAAAATCTCCCCCAGGAGAATACCTTTACCCTTAACAAATAAGAATCTGACAGGTTGACACTGCTGCTGAAGTGGAAGACTTTTTTTTTTCTTTTTTAACAACACCTTCATGGAAGCCAGCCTCCAAAATGAAATACATGTTGTTCTCCAACACCTGACAACCTGACATAATTTAAGAGCAGCTACCAGAAGCCCACAGCTGGAATTGCCCATGAATCTGCTCCCCTGGATGGGCTCCAACCGGGTGAAAAAATGACGTGGACCAAGGCCAAGGGGCCAGGGCTTCTCGTCGCGTTTGTAGCTGATTCGTGGGGAGTCGCTTTCAGCAAACAGGAACGGCTCTAATTAACTTGATAGTGCTGGCTTCTGGAGTGTTTTTATTTGTCATCTGATTACTAAGCAGATTTATGGCCCTGCCCACCCGCTGAAAAGGGACCAAAGCATTTAGTTGAAATTAAAAGTGCAGATAAGACTGCCTGTTTAGATAATAGCATATTTTTTTAATAGATTACTCATCTTCTGCGAAATAAGGGAGAGGAGTTAATTTGTGTGATGAAGTGCTTTCTATTTCTGGGAGCTGGCTGGTGGATGTGATTGCCTGAGGAAGGAGCGTAACTCATTCTTAAAATCACCACAGGCATGTTCGGGCCAAATACCTGCGCTCCGAGGAGAGGGTAATTTGTAATGCGATGCCAAAGAACAGAGGGCTTGTGGCTTCAAAGCAAATGTTTGGGGAAGGTGTACAATTTGTCTTTAGACTGGAGGTCAAATTCCCATTCGTTCTCAGAAAAGTGCCAGAGAAATAAACTTAACATGTGAATCGGAGGCCACTCATTGTAAGGGGTGATGAAAAGGGACAGACTTGGGCTGGAACTGTGGAAACACCACCATTGGCTGAGTAACCATGGGCAGTGATGGACCCTGTTGATGCAGTTTCTGCATCTGTAAAGTAGGGTTGACCTCCACAGGGCGGCGGGAAGGTTGTGCGTGGGGTGGAGTCAGCCAAGTGCCCAGGACCGTGCCTGTCGCCCAGTGGGTGTAAGCCGGAGTCAGCTCAGCTGCCTATCTGGCTGGCTTCTGGCTTCTGCTCCAGGGTTTCACCCTGTCTCCACCCCAGATGGAGAGCCCCCTGGGAGAATCCACGTGTGTACACATATCAGGGAAGATTTTAGACTTCACTGAACACTTGATGGAAGAGGCCCATCCAAGGAGGGTTTTTTTTTTTTGGGGGGGGGGGTATTTTTCTGAAGCTGGAAACGGGGAGAGACTGTCAGACAGACTCCCGCATGTGCCCAACAGGGATCCACCCGGCACGCCCACCAGGGGCTACGCTCTGCCCACCAGGAGGCGATGCTCTGCCCCTCCAGGGGGTCGCTCTGCCGTGACTAGAGCCACTCTAGCGCCTGGGGCAAAGGCCAAGGAGCCATCCCCAGCGCCCGGGCCATCTTTGCTCCAATGGAGCCTTGGCTGCGGGAGGGGAAGAGAGAGACAGAGACGAAGGAGGGGAGGGGTGGAGAAGCAAATGGGCGCTTCTCCTATGTGCCCTGGCCGGGAATCGAACCTGGGTCCCCCGCACGCCAGGCCGACGCTCTACCACTGAGCCAACCGGCCAGGACCCAAGGAGGGGTTTTACATTACATACTCCATAGCAGGGGTCCCCAAACTTTTTACACAGGGGGCCAGTTCACTGTCCCTCAGACCGTTGGAGGGCCAGACTATAAAAAAAACTATGAACAAATCCTTATGCACACTGCACATATCTTATTTTAAAGTAAAAAAATAAAATGGGAACAAATACAATATTTAAAATAAATAACAAGTAAATTTAAATCAACAAACTGACCAGTATTTCAATGGGAACTATGCTCCTCTCACTGACCACGAATGAAAGAGGTGCCCCTTCCAGAAGTGCGGCGGGGGCCGGATAAATGGCCTCAGGGGGCCGCATGCGGCCCGCGGGCCGTAGTTTGGGGACCCCTGCTCCATAGCAACCCACTGACAATTCTCCCTAGACACTCCTGTTCTCCCCCAGCTTCTGGACTACGCAAACAGTGTCCAGCCTTACTGGTTCCCCTCTCCTCCTGAAGTTTCCTTCCCGGAAAGTATTCTGAGCATTTCACCCAACCTCCTCCTTTCTCACCTCCTCCAGTGCCAACCACCACTCAAACAGCTGACGGACACGTGCAGTGTCCCCCAAGGTGAATTCTCTCTCCTTCCCTGGTGTGCCACTGTGCTGCCTTTTCCAGGAATCCCTGCAGATCGAGGGAAGGTTGTACTCTGTGGGCTTGGAATTCCACCAGAAGGTCACTGTTGTAGGGAATTATATCAACAGCAGTGCTACTCATGGTCCCTGAGTTGCAGCCCACACACCCGCACCAGTCTTAAAGGCAGCGGTTCTCAACCTGTGGGTCGCGACCCCAGCGGGGGTCGAACAACCAAAACACAGGGGTCGCCTGTGTATTTCCGATGGCTTTAGGCGACCCCTGTGTTTTGGTCGTTCGACCCCCGCCGGGGTCGCGACCCACAGGTTGAGAACCGCTGCTTTAAGGTGAACTAATATGTATTCCAGTATTTGATATGTGTAGGTACGAGCATCTGGCTACTTCTCCGTCTTCATGGAGTCATCCCAAGCACTTACGTGCTAAAACACGTGTTCTTCTGTTATTTCTCCTTTATATCACAGTTAGAGCGTCCTATAGAATTTTTTTCAAATTGGATGTTCAGCAGGTTTTATTGTTTATGAATTTTATTTTAGAATATTAAAGGAGACCATACAAAAGAACTGTTAGATGAAGGGGCATTGAGTAGGATAGTGTTGAAACCCCTGACTCAGAAGGTACGTCAGCCAGGTGTTGGAGCTCTGTTGGCCTTTGAACTTGGGTTCAGTTCCCTCTGATCTGCTGTGTCCTTGATGTTTTCCAGCTGCTGAGACAATAGGCCCATAGACATTTCAGCCCCGGTAGACGCGTTTTCCTGGCAGCTTTTATGGTGAGAGGAGAGACACCTAAAATAGGCTCTCTGCAGTCTTTGGCGGGAGGACATTGACCATTTGGAAGTAATGACTTTCTCCACCCATGTAGTATTCTAGAGGTCTCAAATCAACATGGAGGGATTCTATTAATGATTGTTGAGGTAAGCAGTGCAGCGACAGTCCTATTTATAGAACTGGACCTGGGTCCATTTCTGTGCATTCTCAGAAGCCCAATAGTAATAAGTCCCAACAATGGGGTCATCTTTGACAGGAGAGCCATCTGCAGGTCAGGGCCAGTGGCACACAGAGGACCTCCAGATCACGTGGGGCATCATTTAACACTGTAGGTGCCAGACTGTGACCTAGACCTGGGTTTTTCCCATTGTAGTAGGCCCATTAGAGGGCTATGAAATCAGTTTCTGGGGTCGACCAGCTCTGTAACAAAAACAATATACAGGAGGATAGAATAGGAAAAAAAAAAAAGAACATCTGAATACATCACACCTTCCATTTCAGTTATATATATATATGTACCAGGTCGTGATGTAAAATGTATGTCTTTTTATGGGTTGTAGTCACTATTTGAAAGCCACTGTTCCCCAGGGTACAGAAGGCAGACTCTGCGACTTGCTGGGCATGTGTGTGGACACCAGTTCCCCCGGGGGCAGTGGGGCTGAGGCTTCAGAGCTCCTGGGAGGTGCGCAGGTTCCTCAGAGCTTTTCTCACTTGAAGGTGAGAGGAGCCCTGGAGAGGGCGGTACAGGGGTGGCCAGGCCCGGTGGGGCCCTGTGAGCCAGGGGAGGGGGGTGGGAGGGCTCCCGAGCCAGCACCGCCCCCTCACGGGCTTGCTGGGGACAGTGCGTAGGCTTGGACTCCTTAGAGAACTTCAGTTTTTCTAGCAGGAAACGTGGGTTTCTCTTTAATCATTCAGAGATTCTAACATGGCCACAATGGCCTAGGTTTATTTCTCCAAGCTCACCTTCTGCACTAAGATCAGTGTTTCTCGAATGTTAGCGCATATCAGAATTAGTCGGAAATCATAATCAAATCCAGCTCAGCAGGCCTGTCCCATCTGATTCAGGAGGTCTGGGGTGGGGCCTAAGAATTGTCATTTCTTCCTCCCTCCCTCCCTCCCTCCCTCCCTCCCTCCTTCCCTCCCTTCCTTCCTGCCTTCCTTTCCTTCCTTTCCTTCCTTCTTTCTTTTTTAAGTGAGAGGAGAGGAGATAGTGAAACAGACTCCCACATGTACCCTGACTGGGATCCATCTGGCAACCCGTATCTGGGGCCAATGCTTGAACCAACTGAACCACTGGCTGCAGGAGGGGAAGAGGGAGAGAAGGGGAACAGGGAGGGGGAGAGAAGCAGATGGTTGCTTCTCCTGTGTGCCCTGACTGGGAATTGAACCTGAGACATCCATACAGCGGCCGACACTCTGTCTACTGAGACAACAGACCAGGGCCATGCATTGGCATTTCTAACATGGTCCCAGATGACGCTCATGCCACTAGTCTGGACACCACATTTTTTTTTTTTTTTTTTTTTTTTTACTTTTCCGAAGTTAGAAGCAGGGAGGCAGTCAGACAGACTCCCGCATGCACCTGACTGGGATCCACCCGGCATGCCCACCAGGGGGCGATGCTCTGCCCATCTGGGGCATTGCTCTGTTGCAACCAGAGCCATTCTAGCGCCTGAGGTGGATGCCATGGAGACATCCTCAGCGCCCGGGCCAACTTTGCTCCAATGGAGCCTCGGCTGCGGGAGGGGAAGAGAGAGACAGAGAAGAAGGAGAGGGGGAAGGGTGGAGAAGCAAATGGGTGCTTCTCCTGTGTGCCCTGGCCGGGAATCAAACCTGGGACTCCTGCACACCAGGCTGACGCTCTACCACTGAGCCAACCGGCCAGGGCTGGGCACCACATTTTGAAAACCATCATGTTAGAGCAACAGAACGGACTGTACCCAGCATAGTTCCTGACGCAAGCAGGAGTGCAGCAAATGCTTCTTTGATTAAACTGGAGCGAATTCTCCCTGGCAGAAATGCCTTTGCTAAGGTACAGTTGGTTCGCTACTTTCAGCAGTGGAAGAAATGGCTGGGTGACATTGAATTGTATGCTTTACGTGGGTGTTAAAGCATACAATTTTTGTGTTATGTGAATTATTTCTCAATAAAGCTATTACCAAAAAGATGGAAACGGGGAGGGGAAAAGGAATGGCTGGTTTTTCAAAATGGCACATCGTGTCTGTTACCCCTTAGATTGTCATGAGAGAACCCATGTCAGAGGAAGATGGAAAGGGTCTTCTAGCTGAACTCTGAGGCCCCTTTCAGCTTCTCCACTCTCTGAAGTTCCTTCCTGGGACTCAGGGCCAGAAAAAAGTATGTCTCTCCCGAAAGTCTGGTCCGTTTTCCTTTTCTAAACCCTAAATGGTGCTTGAATGCCTGTGCATTTCACCTGCCGGAACCGGTCCTCGTGCAGTCATAGCTTTCCTGCCCGATCCCACCTTCTGCTTTTCCTGCTACTGTATTTACTTGTCCCTCAGTTTTTCAGGCAAGTGAAAGCCCTGGACATCCCAGGGGGCGGGGGATAAGCTTGCGGCTGTAGGGCTGAAAATCAGTACCCACCAGGCAGAGTGGACAGAGCAGGGCACTGAGGGATGGTATAGCTTCATGGTTAATAATAAAACACCTGCTGTGACACCTACTCGCTGTCTGAACACAGGTTAGCATAGAATTTTCCTGAGCCTCAGTTTCCCCTATAGAGCTATCATGGTGGTGAAATGAGACAATGTGGATAAAGGACAGCATTTGACACAGGGCCCAGGCACGCAGTGAGCACCCGGCAGAAGCCCGGACAGTGACAGGGATGACGAAGGTGCGGGGCCACCTCATCCTACAGTTTCCTTTGGGCTAGCAACACCTGAATGTCAAAGCAGGACACAGGGTGGCCCTTTTGACTTCTCTGAGCCCTCCCTGCTGCTAATGGATTGGCAGTGCTTGTGGAAGCCCTGCAAATAAATAAATCAGTCCAGAAACAGATGAGCTATGACATTTTAATAGCCAGAAGCCCGGCAGAGCCGAGACATGACGAGACCCAGAACACCCGCAGCCCCCGGGAGCCGCCCCGAGGTGCCCAGGGCGGCCCCTCCCGCCGCAGCCCTGCGCTGTTAACAACACCCTGGAGACCGCTGAGCGCTGGGACGATGCTGACACACGTGTCTGGCTTGTGACTTCTTCCCACTTCCCTTCTCCCCCTCCTGCGCCGCGGGTCCTGCCGGAGCGAGGGGCACACAGGGCTCCTTTGTTTCTGGGGCTCTGGAGCAGGGGTCTCTGCCTCGCTGGGGGGGCGGGGGGCAGCGACTGAACCTCTGGTGTCCTACTTGGGAATTAGTTTGATTACACACAGCAGTAGGGCAAAGATTTTCTGAACAAAGCAAACTGAGTTTGAGTCTTGTCACCACTTCAGAGCTTGACTTCCCTCATCTTGAAACGAGGACTGTGAATTGTGTGGCCTGCTTGCCTCACAGGGTAGTGAAATCAAATGAAACGGTGGCGGAGGGAGGTGTGTGGACTCAACAGGTTCCCGTAGGTGCCTCTGGCTGTGCGCCAGGCACGGGGAGTCACTGTTCCCAGCGCTCACCCTCCTGGAGCCTAGAGAGAGGGAGACAGGAAGTCATGCCGTGAATACGGAAGGATGGCCTGAGCTGAGTGAGTGAGGACAAGTTCCAGGACTCTGTGGCGACCTGCCCTAGACACCTGCTGGGGTCTGGGAGGCCAGGAAAGGCTTTAGGGTTGAGTTGAAATTTGAGCCGAGATCTGAGGGATGAGCAGGAGTTAACCAGGGGGCGTGTATGGAGGGGCTTGGGAGCTCGGAAATCCAGGCAGAAGGACCAGCAGTGACAGGAGACGCCATGGGCCTTTGAACACCTGAAAGAAGATGATGGGGGCGAGGGGGTGGTAGCAAGGGAGGGAGGGGTAGGATGAGGCTGCAGAGGAGGTGGAGACCACGCACAGCCTCATCATTTCCTGGTAAGGGTTTTGGACCTTCCAAGAGCTATATGGGAAGCCAGAGAGTGGATGTGTGACAAGGTGCGATTTAATTCTCTTAAGAGACCACCTGAACGGCCATGTGCAGACTAGGCCAAAGAGGGATCAGGGACAGCAGTCACAGCCGCTGCACTTGGCCACGGACTGCAGTGGCCCAGACAGGGCAGTGGTGGCCTGGACCAGGGCCATGTTCTTGCTGTGTCACCGTTACAGTGTCAGTGTATGAGACCCCCCCCCCCCCCCTTCAGTCTCAGTGTCCTAGGGCCACCATAAGAAGACACTACACACGGGGTGGCTTGAAACAGCAGAAGTTGGTTCTCTCACGGTTCTGGAGCCTAGAAGTCACCAATCAAGGTTGGCTGGGCCATGCTCTCTCTGAAAGGTCTAGGGGAGGGGCCTTCCTTGTTTCTTCCTAGCTTTTGGTGTTACCAGCAAACCTTGGCATTTCTTGGTTTGTAAACACATTGCTGCATTCTCTGCCTCTGTCACCACATGGTGCTCTCCTTGTGTGTGATTACCCACCAATATCACATTCCTTGGCTGAGGTCTAGCACATGGGCACAGAGAGCCCCAAGCGGGCCAGGTGCTGGCGGGTGAAGGCACAGAACAAATGCAGAGGAGGGGCACCCAGAACCCGCCTGAGAGCGCTCCGATGGGTGCTCTTCTAACTCCTCCTTAGCGCCTGGCGGTGACGTGGGCTCACCTTCAGAATAAGCTTCCCCCTCACTGGATGGCTCCGGCTTATCATTAAATTAGACGGACAAATGATAGAAAATGATTTGTCTTTGGGTGATGGGCACACAATGCAATCAACAGTTCAAATGCTATAGAGATGTTTACCTGAAACCTATCTATTCTTAGCGACCAATGTCATCTCATTAAATTTAATTTCTTAAATAAATAAGGGCAAAAACCATTCTGTGTTGGTTTTATAATCCAAGCAGCCCTTGGAATAGAAATGATGCGTATTTGATATTAGGATAGCTGCCTCCCTCTGCTTCAGGGAAGACACCTGTTCTCAGCCCTAGCACTTTTGTGCTGAACCAGGATATAGTCTCAGAATCTTTCTCTTTTTTATTAACTGAGAGGGGGGGAAGCTGAGAGATAGACTCCTGCATAAGCCCTGACTGGGATCCACCCGGCAAGCCCCCTACACAGCAATGCTCCACCCATCTGGGGCCGCTGCTCCATTGCTTGGCAACCAGGCTATTTCAGCACCTGAGGGAAGGCCATGGAGCCATCCTCAGTGCCTAGGGCCAACTTGCTCGAATTGTTTGAGTCATGGCTGCAGGAGAAAAGACAGAGAGAGAAGGGGGAAGAGTGGAGAAGCAGATGATCGCTTCTCCTGTGTGCCCTGACCAGGAATCAAACCTGGTACTTCCACACTCTGGGCCAACACTCTACCACTAAGCCAACCAGTCAGGGCCCAGAATCTTTCTTAATACAGCTTTAGATATCTGTTATAAACCCATGAGCGCAGGCACTTTGATGAAGGCTGTTTTATCCCTACCCTAGTGTTTATGAAGATGGAGGGTGAGGGGAATCCCAAGGTAGACAACACTGTGTCACAGACTCACTGTGTGATTCTGGGCAAGACATTTAACTTCTCTGCCCCACCCCAGGCCTCTCTGGGTGGAATGTAAGGACTGGCTCAAGTGAGGCCGAACTGGGGTTTGGTACATTAGGAAGAGCCTGCTCATTTGCAGTCAGACAGAGTTGAGTTTTAGACCATGGCCTCATCATTTTTTTTTTCTTTTTTACAGAGACAGAGAGAGAGTCAGAGAGAGGGACAGACAGATGGGAACAGAGAGAGATGAGAAGCATCAATCATTAGTTTTTTGTTGCAACACTTTAGTTGTTCATTGATTACTTTCTTATATGTGCCTTGACCGCGGGTCTTCAGCAGACGGAGTAACCCCTTGCTCGAGCCAGTGACCTTGGGTCCAAGCTGGTAAGCTTTGCTCAAGCCAGATGAGGCCGTGCTCAAGCTGGCGACCTCGGGGTCTCGAACCTGGGTCCTCCGCATCCCAGTCCGATGCTCTATCCACTGCGCCACCACCTGGTCAGGCGCCTCATCATTTATAAACTATGTTCCTTGGGCAGGTCACATCACCTGCTCTAAGCCTCATGGCATCTTCTTGTATAAAATAGGACCATAGTACCCCATTTGTAGGTGACAGAGATTACGTATGTGAAGCAGGGAGTTCCACATGTGAGTGTAATTTTCATTGTCCTAACCATCATCATCTTCACCAAAAGTCTCTTTCAGCCCTAAAATTCTATGACTTTATGGAACGTCCTCATCCAAGTGGCAAAATAAGACAACAATCCTGGTTCTGTGGAAATGTACTTTCTAGTAAGGACAGGAGGAACATAATTGCCCCTCAATAATGGCTCTGACTTGACCACAAGCTGTCCAAAGGCCTTAACTGCTTGATCTGTAATGATGCAGCCATCTGCGTCCGCGGTGATTTAGCAGTGGGGCTCTGCCCGAGCCGGACCCTCAGTGATCAGAGCTGGAGCGGGCGGTATTTCTAATTCTGATGGAAGGAGTGGTGTGTGGTATAGGCAGTTATCTCAGCCCCGAGTTAATGACCTACCAGTTGAACCCAGCCAAGAAGAAGCATTGGTCACAATGACGATGGATTTTTCTTTTTTCTTTTTACGATACTGTTCCTACCCCAACAGTCGCCTATCTGGAGTGTGATCATGCCTCTTGCTATCTCGTCTCAAATGCCCAAGAAAGCCTCTTTTGGAAAGATTTAGTCCCTCAATTAGGAAAAATCGATTTCTATTTTCTAGAGTCACTGTTCCAAAGATAAGTGGGAAAGGGCGGGAGAAGCCGTATTCATCTTCACGAGCAGGCAGGAAGGCGACCCAGGGTGTTTTCAGCTCTCCAGCCTCGGCCTGTGTCTGCGTAGATCCTGGTTTCTCTGTTTATCTTTTCATTGCTCCTACCTACAGGACACTAGCCAACACCGCGTGAGACACACTTCATCTCGCACAAGGTTCTGGAGACTTACATCAAGTGGCCCGGCAGTGTTCTCTAAGTGTGCCCGTACGAAAGTATTCTAAGTGGTCCCTAAGATGCTCTCAGGCGGCTCAGAGACTTGGCATTCAGGAACACGGACTCACGTGGAGAGTTCGGTTTCTGTTTTTAGTTCTCTGCTGTTTCTTCTGATTAGCTCAAATGGAGAGGTACATTTGGATGTCCACATCTTCCTTCGTGGACAGCAGACCGTTAGCTCCCAGTTGAGGGGAGGATGGAATGAGGATCTGGCAAAAATCTAGTATCCTTATTTTCTATTCATATTGTGTGGACTTTTTTTTTTATCAGTTCTTTATCCCAAGTGATAGTGACTTTCCATTGATGGGGTTTAACATTTCCTTTTAAAATAGATTTTATAACTAAATAAAAACCTTGAATTTAAAAAAGTGAGTTGGGGCCCTGGCCGGTTGGCTCACTGACTAGAGCATTGGCCCGGTGTGCGAAGTATCGGGTTCCACCCTGGTCAGGGCACACGTGAGAAGCAATCATCCCCCACCCTCTCCCCCTCTTGCTGCCAGTAGCTCTGTTGGTTTGAGTGTTTGGCCCCAGGTGCTGAGGGGTAGCTCAGTTGATTCGAGCATCGGCCCCAGATGAGGGTTACCAGGCGGATCCCAGCTGGGGTCCATGTAGGAGTCTGCCTCTCTATCTCCCCTCCTCTCAGTTAATAAGTGAATAAATAATAAATAAATAAATAAATAAATAAATAAATAAAAAGTGAGTTGGTTTATAAAACCTAAGTCAGTTGTAGTAAGGTATGTAGAAGAGACAGAAGTAACACAGTGGTGTATGATTGTCAGAGTTGAAGACATGACCAGAAGGGAAAGTACTGTGCTTCTACAGGAAACCCAGCAACTCACTGGCTGTGTGACCTTGAGCAAGTTTCTTAGCTTCTCTGAGCATTAGTCTTCTCATCTGTCAGATGCAGAGGATGATTTCATGAAGCCAGGAAGATAAAAATACGTGAAGCTGCTTTGTCAGTCGTAACCTTCCTTACCAGAGGAAGTGATTCATTTCTTTACAGGGTTAGAAAAATGAAAGGTCCAGTAGGTTCGGGACCAGGCAGCCAGGGGTGGGCCCTTCCCTTCCCTTCCCTTCCCTTCCCTTCCCTTCCCTTCCCTTCCCTTCCCTTCCCTCCCCTCCCCTCCCCTCCCCTCCCCTCCCCTCCCCTGGCCCTCAGCTTTCTGTCTGTAAAATGAAGAGACTGAACGACCCCAGTGGGTTCCGGGCCTGGCTGTGCATCACAGTCCCCCGATTGAGGTCAAGTGAACCTGAGGTGCTGGGTGCTCCCCTCACTCCACCCACTCCCTGAGGGAGGAGGCCCTTCCTGTTCTGATCCCTGAGGCAGTGCCTCAGAGCAGGACTCAGACTGTGGTTAGGGAGGGTGGTCACCCCAGGAGCGGCAAGGGCAGAGAGCCTGCCAGCTCTGGTGATGTCCTGCCTGGGCTCCTGCGAGGCCTGTGCCCAGGGCCACTGAAGACCTTCTGGTGCAAACTCTGATTTCAGAGACACTGAGACCCAGAGGAAATAGTGACGGGCTCACCGGCCGGATGTGGGAGCACAGCCCAGTTCTCCTGGTCCCCAGTAGGCAACACTTCCACTACCTTCCATTATCCACTAAGAGAATGTGTGTTTTCACCTATAATTTTTCTTAATTAGGCTAGAAGTTACAAACAGTGAAAAAATGTATAGCTATCTGAATGTACAGAAATGATTCCATGAGGTTTAACACATGTATACAGCTGGGAAGCCAGCACCCCAATCAAGATACAGAAATCGCCTCGCCCCAGAAAGGCCCCGTGTGCTCCCTTCTAGTCAGTCCCCACACCCCAAGGGCAAACACTGTTCTTCTGTCATCGTAGATTATTTGGGCTACTGATGAACTTCAAGTGAATCGTACACTCAGTTCTGTTTGTGTCTGGCTTCTTTGATTCAGTGTAATAATGTTGAAATTCATTCAAGTGGTTGGATGAATCATCTTTTTTTCTTAATCACTTTGTTTGTAAGAAGCTATTGTATGACTTGACCATGACTTTTTTATCTATTCACTTGTCGATGGATATTCATCATTTCTTTTTGTGGGTGTATGTTTTTATTTCTCTTGGGTCAAGACCAAGGGGTGAAATTGCTGGCTGTAGAATAGTTGCATGTCTGCTTTATAAGAAGCAGTCGTGCAGCTTTCCAAAGTGACTATACCAGCAACGAGTGCAAGTTCCAATTGCTCACTGCTCCCTCAACACCTACTATTATTGTTCCTGTCTTTAATTTTGCCATTTACTAGTGAATGGTATCATGCTTTGAGATGGCATTTCTGTGATTAGATGAGAAGTGACCATCTCATACACTTACTGGCCATTTGTATATCATGTTTTTGTGAAATGCCTTTGCAATGTGCCCATTTTTTAATGTTATACTTTTATTATTGACTTCATAGTAATACTTAGATCAGTTTGTGAATTGGTACTTTTTTATTTTTATTTATTTATTTATTTATTTATTTTTCTGAAGCTGGAAACGAGGAGAGACAGTCAGACAGGCTCCTGCATGCGCCCGACCGGGATCCACCCGGCACGCCCACCAGGGGCGACGCTCTGCCCACCAGGGGGCGATGCTCTGCCCCTCTGGGGCGTCGCTCTGTTGTGACCAGAGCCACTCTAGTGCCTGGGGCAGAGGCCAAGGAGCCATCCCCAGCGCCCAGGCCATCTTTGCTCCAATGGAGCCTCGCTGCGGGAGGGGAAGAGAGAGACAGAGAGGAAGGAGAGGGGGAGGGGTGGAGAAGCTGATGGGTGCTTCTCCTGTGTGCCCTGGCCGGGAATCGAACCCGGGACTTCTGCACGCCAGGCCGACGCTCTACCACTGAGCCAACCGGCCAGGGCGGCACTTTTTTATTTTATTGAATTTATTGAGGTGACTGGTGAATATAATTATATAGGCTTCAGGGGTACAGTTCTATAACACATCACCTGTATATTGTACTGTGTGTTCGCCACCCAAAGTGAAGTCTCCTTCCATCACCATTGACCCCTTTCCCCTCTTCCACTTCCCCACCCTCTTTCCCTCTGGTGGTCACCACACTGTTGTCTGTGTCTAAGTTATTTCTTCTTTGCTCAATCCCTTCACCTTTTTCACCCAGCTCCCCAAATCCCCACCCCTCTGACAGCTGTCCGTCTGTTCTCTGTATCTATGAGTCTGTTTACTTTATTCATTAGATTCCACATATGAGTGAAATCATGCGGTACTTGTCTTTCTCTGACTGGCTTATTTCTCTGAGTATAATGCTCTCCAGGTCCATCCATGCTGCCGCAAAAAGTAAAGTTTCCTTCTTTTTTACGGCTGAGTAGTTTTTCACTGTATAAATGTACCACAGCTTTTTTAATTTATTCATCTACCGATGGGCAATTGGGCTGCTATTGTAAATATTGCTGCAATAAACATAGGGGTGTATCTATTCTTTCAGATTAGCGTTTCAGGTGTCTTCAGAAATAGTCCCAGAAGTGGAATTGCTGGGTCATAGAGCAGTTCATTTTCAGTTTTTTGAAGTAACTCCATGTTGCATTAGACGTCTGTACCAATCTGCATTCCCACCAACAGTGCATGAGGGCTCCCTTTTCTCCACATCCTCTCCAACACTTGTTGTTTGTTGACTTATTGATGATAGCAATCTTGACAGGCATGACATGGTATCTCATTGTAGTTTTAATTTGCATCTCTCTGATGGTTAGTGATGTTGAGCATCTTTTTATATGCCTAGTGGCCATCTGTATGTCCCCTTTGGAGAAGTGTCTAGGTGGAGAAGTGTCTAGTCAGGTCCTTTGCTTGTTTTTTAATTAGATTGTTTTTTATGGTGTTAAGTTTTTTTAAGTTATTTATAAGTTTTGAATATTAACCACTTATCAAATGTAGCAGTGGCGAGTATGTCCTCCCATTCAGTGGCTTGTCTTTTCTTTTTTTTTCTTTATATTTTTTCTGAAGCTGGAAACGGGGAGGCAGTCAGACAGACTCCCGCATGCGCTCGACCGGGATCCACCCGGCACGCCCACCAGGGGGCGATGCTCTGCCCATCGGGGCGTCGCTCTGTCACAACCAGAGCCACTCTAGCGCCTGGGGCAGAGGCCAAGGAGCCATCCCCAGCGCCCGGGCGTCCTTTGCTCCAATGGAGCCTCGGCTGTGGGAGGGGAAGAGAGAGACAGAGAGGAAGGAGAGGGGGAGGGGTGGAGAAGCAGATGGGCGCTTCTCCTCTGTGCCCTGGCCGGAATCAAACCCGGGACTTCCGCACGCCGGGCCGACGCTCTACCACTGAGCCAACCGGCCAGGGCTGTCTTTTCATTTTGTTGATCATTTCCTTTGCTGTGCAAAAACTTTTTAATTTGATGTAGTCTTGTTTATTTTTTCTTTTGTTTCCCTTGCCCAAGGAGCTATATCGAAAAAATACTGCTACAAGAAATGTTCAAGCTTTTACTGCCTGTGTATTCTTCTAGGATTTTTATGGTTTCAAGTCTAACATTTAAGTCTCTAATCCATTTTGAATTTATCCTTTTTTATTGCCCAATAGTTAGTGTTCTTGTGTATGGTGTAAGAAGGTGGTCTAGTTTCATTTTTTTTTTTTTTTGGCACGTATCTGTCCAATTTTCCCAACACCATTTACTGAATAAACTATCTTTACCCCATTGTATGTTTTTGCCTCCTTTGTCAAATATTAAATGACCATAAAGGCATGGGTTTATTTCTGGGCTGAGAACTGGCTCTTAATATGGAGTCTTCCAATCTATAAATATTATTTATCTCTCCATTAATTTGGGTCTTTATATATGAGACTATTACAAATGCTATTTTTGTTGCACTTTTCAATTGTGTCTTGCCAGTATATAGAAATACAATTGATTTTTTTTTAGAATTTAACAGCCACATGAAGGTATAATTTACATACCATAAAAACTACCCATTTTAAGTTTGAAGTTAATGTGTTTTTAACTGAATTTATACAGTTGTGAAACTATCACCATAATCTAGTTTTAGAATACTACCATCACTCCAGAAAGTTCTCTTATGCCTGTTTGCAATCAATCCCCATCCCAATCCAGCGTCAGGCAACCACGAATTTTTTTTCTGCCTCTGTAGTTCTCCCTTCCAAACATTTTAAATAAATAAAATCATATAATATCTAATCTAATATGTCTGACACCTTTATCTTAGTGTAATATTTTTTTAATTATTTTATTTACTGGTTTTTAGAAATAGACAGTGATTTGTTATTCCTCTTATTTATGCATTCATTGGGGTGGTTCTCATATGTGCCCTGACCGGGGATTGAAACTATACCTTTGGCGTATTGGAATGATGCTCTAACCCAGTGCCAGTCTGCAGACCACTCCACCAGAAATTTCATGCCAGTTGGCGAAAGAGTTAACCACCTCAATATCGTATGACGATGATAGACCCAATGATCTTAGTCAAATTCTCTTTGCTCAAGAGTGATTTCCCTGAAATAATTCTCTTATTTTCACCAGTCCCCATGTGTAAAAAAGGTTGACAATCACTTCTCTAACCAACTGAGCTACCTGGCCAGGGCACTCTAACATAATATTTTTAGGGCTTGTTCATATTGCAATAGCTTGTTCCTTTTTTATCACCCAATACTTAGTGTTCTATTATACGGCTATTCTACATTTTGTGTATCTCTTCATCATTGGGTGGACATCTGGAAGGTTTTCGATTTTTGGCTATTACAAACATGAGTGTTCAGGTTTTTGCGTAGACATATGTTTTCATTTCTCTTGAGTGGATAGCAAGGAGGGGAATTACTAGGTTACAACTGTGTTGAACTGTTTGAGGAACTGCCGGGCTGTTTTCCAAAGTGTCTGCACCATTTGACATCCCCACCATCAGTGTATGAAGATTCTTGTTTCTTCACATCCTTGGCAACACTTGTTATTATCCGACTCTCTGACTATCGGTTCTAGTGGATGTAAAGTAGAATGGGATCCCTTTGTGGTGTCGGTTTGCATTTCCATGGTGACTAATGATATAAGCATCTTTCACGTGCTTATAGGCTATTTGTGTATCTTCTTTGGAGTACCTATTTATATCCTTTATCCATTTTTTTTATTGAGGTAAAAATTCACCTGAAATTAACTATGTTCAAGTCTGGATTTAAGTGGCAGTTAGTACATTTGCAATATTCTATAACCACTACTTCTATCTAGTTTCAAAATATTTTTATCATCCCGAAAGGAAACCCCATACCCATTAAGGAGTTACTCCCCATTCCCCTGTCCCAGCCCCTGGTGATCACTGCTCTGCCTTCTGTCCCTATGAACTACCTATTCTGGAATTCCATGCAAATGAGATCATACAATAATGTGACCGTTTATGTCTGGCTGCTGTTACTTATGTTTTCGAGACTCACCCATGGTGTAGCACATATCAGTTCTTTATTCCTTTTTATGACTGAATAATAGTCCATTGTATGGATATATTCTATATTTGTATATACATTCATGAGGCATTTGAAACTTGGGTTGTTTCCACCATCTGGCTATTGTGAATAATGTTGCTGTAAACATTCATGGATAAGTAACACTGAGGAACAAGTTTTGTTGCTTCCACAAAAAACACTTGTTCTTACCTAATTCGAGTGTGCTGATCTCAAATCTGACATTAGTTTTTCGCTGTAAGCTACAGTTTTTTTTGCAATTCAAGTTTTAGGTTTTCATCTTATTGTAAAATTTTCAACATTTAGTTTAACATAATGAAGTAGAATGTCTTCTTGGGCATCATCTTTGTGAAAATATAATAATTTATATAATATGGTAAATACACTAAAAGATATGATTGCGTCAGAATTTGTCTACAATTTTGAAATAGAACATATTAAAACACTTATTTTAATCATAAAATTTGCGCAAAACTTATTTAAATTCTATTCAGGTAAAAATTTGCATATGTAGCTCTTGCGCCTGTGTACTTGTTGAGGGCAATCTCGTGTGATGCTCCAGCAGTAGTCTTCTCATCACTAACAGCTCCAAGATTTTTGGGAAACTTATCAAGGTGGCTGTTCAGGAAGTGAATCTTAATGCTCATGTTACATCCAATGTCGCGGAAAGCCAACAGCATCCTTTGAACCAGAAATTCATAGTTTTCTGCTTTTTTGTTGCCAAGGAAGTTCTTTGTAATTGCCACAAAAGACTGCCATACTGCTTTCTCCTCCTTACTCATCTTCCTGGCAAATTCTTCATCACGTATGAGGGTTCGAATTTGAGGTCCATCGAATACACCTGCTTTTATCTTCTCGAAAGACAAGGCAGGAAAAGCAGAAATAATACAGTGTGTCCGTAAAGTCATGGTGCACTTTTGACCTGTCACAGGAAAGCAACAAAAGATGATAGAAATGTGAAATCTGCACCAAATAAAAGGAGACTCTCCCAGTTTCATACCTATTCAGTGCAGTTCGATGTGGGCTCACGCACAGATTTTTTAGGGCTCCTTAGGTAGCTATCCCATATAGCCTCTACAGACTCGTCACTGACTGATGGCCTACCAGAACTGGGTTTCTTCACCAAATTGCCGGTTTCCTTCAACTGCTTATCCCATCGAGTAATGTTATTCCTATGTGGTGGCGCTTCGTTATAAACGCTTCGATATTCACGTTACACTTTGGTCATGGGTTTGAATTTAGTGAGCCACAGAACACACTGAACTTGCCTCTGTACCATCCACATCTCGACTGGCATGGCCATGGGCTTCTCCACTGTATACACGGTGTTACGTCATCATCTGCACATGCGCACATGCTGCCACATCATCCTACAGAAACTGGGAGGGTTTTTTCTTTTATTTGGTGTAGATTTCACATTTCTATCGTCTATGTTGCTTTCCTGTGACGGGTCAAAAATGCACCATGACTTTACGGTCGCACTATATTGTTGAAAGCATTCACTTTCTCTATTCAAAGCCTGAACAAACTGCTTCATTAGCCAAGTTTGATGTGAAGTGGGGGAAATATGATCCTGTCTCGATTAACTACAGGTTCATTCACAATATTTTGCATCCCTACTTCCAGAGCTTCACGTTTTGGCCACTCCTTCTGTGTCCAGTGTTTCTCCCGAGCTCAGCTGTCCCACAAACACAGAAAGCAAGGATACTTCTTGAAACCTCTCTGTTGTCCTAGCAGGAAATTTACCATTTTAAGATCCACACAAATGATCCAGTTATGCTCCTCATACTTCAGAAAGTCGAGGACAATTTTTATGTCATTCTTACTAAGTCATTCAATTTGGGTTGGCTAAACTGCTGAGGGGTTAATGACTGCTTGGCATCAGAAGAAGACCCTTCAGATTCTACAACCATTTCCTCATGCATCTTATCAAAATACACTTGATCACCATGTTCACTTTCTTTGTCCTTAGAAGAAATAAAACCATTGAAAACTGGAACCGGGAGTGTGTGATAAGTCATATTGCTGAAGGAACATTAGGATATGCAATCGTATGCCGTTTTTTCTTGTTGATGCCCTTTGTATGGATCAGACAGAAATAACAGTTACTGCTGTGGTCCTTAGGTTCATACCAAACCATGGAAATACCAAAAGGCATTCCTTTGCATTTTCCTTTTGTCCAGTCATGAAGAATTTCCTCACAATTATGACACACAATATGAGGAGCCCAATTCTTGTCTTGATCGCCAAGGGGAACTTGAAAATAGGCAATATATGCATGTGTCACAAATGATGAAATATTGCGCCTTTGACGTTGAAGTGTGTAACAGCCACATATTTAACAGAAGGTGTCAGGACTATTCTTATATTTACGCCTACTCGAAGAAGCCATGATTCAATCTTAAAACAAAATAAGAGGGTGTTTTTATCAGATAATAACTTTTTACATTAAAAGCAACTACAATTATGTAAAAGTGATGTATGTAAAACATTAATTGCCTTGTGGTTATGTTCAATCCAAGAGTCGTTGCCTTTAACTCCAATTTAAAAACCAATGCATGCCATTAACTGTAACAAAAAGAAAATAAAATTGCATAAAAACTAGAGTATAAACCAAAAAAATGGATTTCATATTTGAAATCAGTGATGCAGAAATATATAGAAACAGTTATAAAACCTCATGCAACAGAAAATGAAAAAAAAATTTGTTTCCCAGTGTAATCAAAAGATTGTTTGAGCTCTTTGGTTCCCTTTATCCCTTCCATTTTCATAAATTTTAGGATCAGCTGTCAGTTGTCAGTTTCTACAAATAAATCAGCTGTATTTTCATCATGTTGAATCTGTAGAACAATATGGGAAGTCTTATTATCATCTTAACAATATTAAGTTATTCAACCAAAAGCATGAACTATCCATTTATTTTGGTCTTTAATTCCTTTCAACAATGTTTGGTAGTTTTCAAAAGATATAATTTGTACTTCTTTTGTTAAATTGTAAATGGCATTTTTATCATTTTTAATTGCATTTCCTCATTGTTTTTTATTTGCTATAAATAGAAATATCACTGATTTGCAAATGTTGACCTGTATCCTGAAACCATGTTACCTTTACCTATTAGTTTTACTTTTTCTGTAGATTTCTTAGGACTTTTTTGTGTAAACACTCATGACATCTACAATTAAAGACATTACTACCATTTTCTTTCCTGTCTTTATGCCTTTATTTTTTATTTTTGTCTTACCAATTATACTAGCTAGGAATTCTAGTGCAATATTGAATAGAAGTGATGAGAAAGTATACATCATTAAATATGATGTAAACTATAGAGGTGTTTTAGTAGTCATACTAGAGTTTGCAAAAAGGGCCAAAATCCTGATTAAGAGACACCAAACCAACATTTAGTAGAAAGAGGCCATTTTTCAGATGTATTCAAAACAACTTTTCCATACATGAGGCAGAAATGGAGCTGATATTAGAGTAAACAAAAAGAGGAACTTGTTGTCACAAGTAATAAGAACATCTAGAAATTTATCTGCATCACGCACAGGGGTATCTGAGGAATCAAAATGTCGTCAGGGTAATGTCTCTCTCCATCTCTTGAGTCTCTTTCTCTTTTCATACATTGGGTTTTTTGTTTGTTTGTTTGTTTGTTTTTTGTATTTTTCTGAAGCTGGAAACGGGGAGAGACAGTCAGACAGACTCCCGCATGCGCCCGACCGGGATCCACCCGGCACGCCCACCAGGGGCGACACTCTGCCCACCGGCGGGCGATGCTCTGCCCCTCCGGGGAGTCGCTCTGCCGCGACCAGAGCCACTCCAGTGCCTGGGGCAGAGGCCAAGGAGCCATCCCCAGCGCCCGGGCCATCTTTGCTCCAATGGAGCCTTGGCTGCGGGAGGGGAAGAGAGAGGCAGGGAGGAAGGAGGGGGTGGGGGTGGAGAAGCAAATGGGCGCTTCTCCTATGTGCCCTGGCCGGAATCGAGCCTGGGTCCCCCGCACGCCAGGCCGACGCTCTACCACTGAGCCAACCGGCCAGGGCCCATACATTGGTTTTAAGCTCAGCAAATCCCCCCATCACTCCTTATCACCTCATTTTGCCAAAGATGTCACCAGCAGCTCCAGACTTATGGCCAACCAAATAACTAACTCGAGAAAAAAGAACAGGCCTTGTTTTTTTGTTTTTTTCAGTACTGAAAAAATTCAGGATTTATTATTTGGACAAATCAGGTCACATTGCCATCCCCTGACCAATCACCGAGGCCAAGGGAATGGAATGCCCTGGTTGGTCAGGTCCAAACTACATGCTCCTCCCTCTTGGAACCAGAGGATGGAGCCAGCTTCAGGCAAAGTCTAATGGACTGAGAAGGGGAAGAGCAGTTTCCCAAAGAGAAATCAGAGTATTGTTACCAGAAAATGAGGGAATGGGTCCCAGCCAGGCATAAACCACAGCTGCCCACAGAAGATCTGTCTGTGTTCCAGGCCTGGCACTATCCCCAGTCCTTTTTGAGCTTCAGTGTCTCCGTTTGCAGCACGCAGGTGGTGGTCCTCGCCCTTCTCGGCCCTGCCTGAAAGGGTCAAGGAGGTGGTGTACCAGAAAGCTGTGTCTAAACTGTCAAGTGCAGTGCGCGTGTAAGGGAGAGGTCACAAGAATGATTGCATTTCTTACCCATCATCCATCTGTCCTCTTCTGTCTTCCTCATAGAGCACCTGAAGAAGCCACTTGAAGACTACATGGCCCATTTCCCCAGCGTGAGGATTCTCCGAACCAAGAAACGGGAAGGGCTGATAAGGACCCGGATGCTGGGGGCCTCAGCAGCAATTGGGGATGTCATCACATTCTTGGACTCACACTGTGAAGCCAATGTCAATTGGCTCCCCCCCTTGCTCGGTAAGGGGTCCTCCCAAGACAAGGTAGTGACCTGAAATGGGCGATCGACCACTGGCCCTGGCCCTCTGCAGGGAGTCATCCAGAAGGGTTCCCTTGCCTGCTTGAGAGGCACCCGGCACAGTGCCAGGGGTCTCGAGGGGCTCAGAGGTTCGGGAGTGTTCAGAGGCCTTGAAACCCCATTCACTCCTGTCCCTTCATTCTCCAGAGAAGGAAACTGCGACTCAGAGAGAGGGAAGTGGCTTCCCCAAAGTCATACAGCACATTAGTTTCTAGTGACACGATTGCTCTCCCAGATTACTTCAGGTTTTCTTAGAAAGCAAGCCAAGCCTGTCTACCATTAAGAGCCAAACTATGGGGGCAAGGGGGCATCATCATATCAATTTACCGTTCACTGCACTGCTACTGTGAGCCAGGAAGGTTGCAAGCAGTATCTCTGAGTCTCTCAAAACTATGCCAGGTTGAAAGGATCCCTTGTTTCATAGTAGAAGAAGCTGAAGCTCAGAGATGTTGAATGACTCACTTATTTCCTTGGGCCATAAGTGTCAAAGTTACCATCCGTCCGGCTCCAAAGTCTATCTTTCATGAGTGCACATTGCCTCCCTAAATTCATTTCCCCTATGGGGAGTTTCTGACAGCTCTCAGGGAAGGGCTGTTGATGGAGGCCAACATGATCCAGGTGTCATCCACCATCGCCCTGAGGACTGAAGATTGGATGCTGGTGTCTCATAGCTGCTTGGAGAACCAGGCCTGAGCCCTGAGGAGTTTGGCTCTGATAAAGGCAGTGAGCTGGTGCTGACAGTTGGACACTGCAAAGGAAATGTCCCATTGAGCCTGGGAGTCAGGCAAGGGGTGGTGATGGAGGCAGACTGGGGAAGAGTGATCAATCCAGAGAGAAGAGTGAACCCCTCAGAAGTGGATGGGCATGCTCTCCTTAACAGCATGCTTAGGGAGCATGGAGGACTGACGTGTAGGGAGAACTTGAGTGTGCATCAGAATCACCCAGAAGACTTGTTAATACGCAGAGTGCTGGGCCCCACCCCAGAGTTTCTGATTCAAGAGGTCCAGCAGGGGCCTGAGAAGCTGCATGTCTAACCAGCTCCTGAGTGCTGCCCCTGCTGCTGGTCCAGGGACCACCCTTTGAGGAGCCCTGGTGAGGCCACCATTCAGAGGTGAGGACAGAAAGCAGAATCCACACGGTTCCATGGGACAACCCAGCAATTACATTCCAACACAGATCAGCATGGAGCTTCGGAGTTAGATCGTGCGCGTCTGAGGACCCACGGGTTAGGGAAAGGATATAGCCCCGATTTGGGCGTAAACTGTTTATTTAATCAAGCCAAGCGGTCTGCATCTGCCTCTCATTCCTGAAAGCAAACAAAAAAAATAAAAAGGCCTCGCCATAAATCGCCTAGTTTAGGGTTCTGAAGGAACTGCCCATTTGTTGGGCCACTCAGTGGCTCGTAAAGAGAATGGACTGGTGGGACAGGAAGCCGTGCTGGTCGTCGAGCCCTTAACTCTGTTTCTATGGAAATATATGAGGGTGATTTTCATAATCTGCAGGCATACATGGAAGACGCATTCCCCCTCTTTTTCTTTTTGCTATAGAAATGTGAGCCGGTGGTGTGGACATAAAAGTCTGCCCTACTAATATGATGAGCAGACAGCACGTTATGGCTTTTGTCTGCGAAACCATTAACACCTCTGTGCACAGCTCACTCTACCTCCTTTGGAAAGCAAACATTTCTGAGTGAGAAGAATTCAGCCCCACCAAAAGAAAACCACTGTTGATCATTTCCTCCATCATCATCATCATCATCATCATCATCATGGCTCTCTGCTAGTTTCCTAGCTTTTTAGGGCACATCGCCATTTGAGTGTGGTGGTTACGTGGTAGAACAGGCAGGCCAGGCGTTATTACACACAGACTGCAAGTGAGAAAACCGAGGGGCAGAGAGGAGGAGGGAAATGCTCAGCCTTCCGGAGCCCGCCTCTGAGCTTTCAGCAAGCCCGGTCACAGAGAATGTGGCGAGTGCTGGGCTCGTGCTGAGCGTCTGGGCCCCCTCGTGCCCCTTCAGTCTTCAGAGACCCCATGAGACAAGTGCTGTCTTCCTCCATTTTTTCAGCAAGGAAACTGAGACTCAGAGGTATCAGATGGCCTTTTCCAAGGTTATACTGCTAGTAGGTGACAAAAACGGGATTCGAACCTGGGCTCTCTGTCCCCGAGTGAGCACAGAGCTGAATGCTGCCTTTCTGATGCAACCCCTTGACCTCATCCCTCTCAGAATCAGCCAGCACCCAGCAGAGCACTATCCTGAGCCCAGATCCCCCCTGGAAGTGAAATCCCCCGAAAGGCTGTGGATGATTAGAAAGGGAGGCCCTTGTCTAACTCTGTCCCTGAAGAAGTTTCTTCTGCTTCATTAAGAATCCCCACGGAGGCCTGACCTGTGGTGGCACAGTGGATAAAGCGTCTACCTGGAAATGCTGAGGTCGTCGGTTCGAAACCCTGGGCTTGCCTGGTCAAGGCACATATGGGAGTTGATGCTTCCTGCTCCTCCCCCTTCTCTCTCTCTCCTTTCTAAAATGAATAAAAAATAAATTTAAAAAAACAAACAAACAAAAACAACAAACAAAAGAATCCCCACGGAGCCTGTCACAAGGCTGATCTGTCTCCGTCCACCCCCCGAGGTTCTGATTCAGTGGGCCCGGGGCAGGAGAGCAGTAAACACAGCCCAGGTGGCAGCTGCCAACCTACTCTGACCCTACCGGGCTCCCCATTCCAAGACTTGAACTTGACTTGTGACCCAAAGCCACCAGGCACCCCAGTACAGCCCACTGGCCCCTCGTGGCAGATCATCTGCCCCAGCAGCTCACTGGCACCCCCAGGGGAGAGCTCTGGGGCTTGGAGAGGTTAGGTATGTAGCCGACCCAGGGCCCCTGCCTTAGGCATCAGGACTGGGATGAGACCTCTGGTTCATCTTGCTTAAGGCCTGTACCCTCCCTTCCTCTCCAGGATTCTCAAACTCGGGTGTTCAGAGAAATCACCCAGGGAACACATTCAAAATGCCAATAAACTACAGAATAGGGTTGTGCACTTAGCTGCCCCCCAGCCTGCCTCCCCTAATGGGCATCTCTTGGCTTCTTCAGACCGCATCGCTCGGAACCGCAAGACCATCGTGTGCCCGATGATTGATGTGATTGACCACGACGACTTCCGGTATGAGACCCAGGCCGGGGACGCCATGCGGGGCGCCTTTGACTGGGAGATGTACTACAAGCGGATCCCAATCCCTCCAGAGCTGCAGAAGGCTGACCCCAGTGATCCATTTGAGTAAGTACGAGTGACCCAGGCTGGTCCCAGTGCCTGACCCACTGACCCTCTGCGACACACACTACTCAGGGTTGCTGCCTCCCTCAAAAGTCCAGTGGAGCCTGACCAGGTGGTGGCGCAGTGGATAGAGTGTCGGACTGGGATGCGGAAGACCCAGGTTCGAGAGCAAAAGCTCACCAGCTTGAGCCCAAGGTCACTGGCTCGAGCAAGGGGTTACTCGATCTGCTGAAGGCCCGTGGTCAAGGCACATATGAGAAGGCAATCAATGAGCAATTAAGGTGTTGCAATGCACAATGAAAAACTAATGATTGATGCTTCTCATCTCTCCATTCCTGTCTGTCTGTCCCTGTCTATCCCTCTCTCTGACTCTCTCTCTGCATCTGTAAAAAAAAAAAAAAGTCCAGTGGAGAGGCGCCAGGGCAGATGTCCCCAGCCAGGAGCACTGCCGTCCCAGCTTGTCACAGAGCCTCAGCTCGTGGACCACCCAGCGCAGTTTCCACGCCCACCAGCCGGGGCTGAGCAGAGCTGGTCATGCTCGCTCCCTCAAGCCTGGCACCTACCTGTAATCCTCCTCCTCCTCATCCTCATCGCCACCATCACTGAATGCTTTCTACGTGCCGGTCTGGAGAGCCCCGGTGCCTCTCCAGCAGGTCAGACGTTGGTACTTCTCCTGCCCTCCTTCCTGTATGTGCCACATGGTCAGACACTGCTGTCAGAGCCCTTCCTGTCCAACTCAGAGAGGAAACGACACTTGCCCAAGATGATACATAGTAGAGGCCGCTCCAGAAAAGGGAGTTTTCAAGGTCAACAGAACCCCTTTAATGGTTTGACCCTTTGCCACGAGCTGATTTATAGGCCGAGATGGGAAAGTTACGTAAGGCTGTCCCGGCGCCTTCACTGTCCTCATTGCAGGGTGAGGAAAGGGCACCTTCCAGTCCCCGGGGCCCCAGTCTCCTCACCTGATTACTGAAGGGGTTGGCCCGGCCCCGGAGCAGTGACTCTCAACCCTGGTGCCCAGGGGCATCACATGCAGAGTTTGTTAAGAAACAAAACAAAAACCCACCCAGGTCACCCTCAAACCAGTGACACCAGAGTCTGGGGGTGAGCACTGGTCGTTACTGTTTTCTGAAGCTCCCGGGTGATACTGGGGTGTGGCCCAGGTCCAGAGTCCCCAGCTGAGTGCTTCCTGGCGGCTCTCTCTCCTTTGTGTGCTCTGATTCCTTACTGAAGTCTCTCTTCTGTGTGGCACTTGGACAAACCCCAGGGCAGAGGCCGCAAGAGGAGTCCTGGTCATTGTCCGCACACCTCCCCACAGTGCCAGTGGAACGAGCAATCTGTAGGCACAGCATGGTATCATGGTGATTGGGCTTTGGGGGCAAACCCCAGTTTGAATCGCAGCCCATCCACTTCCTGCCTGCGTGCCCTTGAGCAGAGTGCATAGCGTTTCTGAATTTCAGATTCCTCCTTCTGCAAAGGCGGCTGGAATAGGGCTTTGTAAGAGCTGGAGATAATGTCAGTAAAGGAAGCGGCACACACCAGACACTCAGAACTGCGGTTATTATTATTGCTGAGCATGGCAGAAAATAGGCCTGGCTAGAGGAGAGGCCTCCTGCTGGAGTCAAAGCCTCAAGCATCCAAAACACCTTAAGGCCAATAGCCTACCTGTTCTGAGGTAGCTCCTAATAAGGCAGCTCCTTGGCCCTCACCCCTGGCTGCCCCCCAGGCCAGTTTTCGTGTGCAGGGTCTTGGGTTTGATTTCTCAGGAAGCGTGGGGTCAGAAACGCTCTCGGTGCAGTGTGTTTCCGGCCCCAGCCAGAAACCCCCAAGCCCGCAACCTTCCGAAGACAACGGAGAGGTGATACCCTTGACACATTATTTCCTTATAGTCCTGGATACTTAGAGAAATAATACTAGCGCCTGACCTGTGGTGGCGCAGTGGATAAAGTGTCAACCTGGAAATGCTGAGGTTGCTGGTTCAAAACCCTGGGCTTGCCTGGTCAAGGCACATATAGGAGTTGATGCTTCCAGCTCCTCCCCCCTTCTCTCTCTCTCTCTCCCCCCTCTCTATAATGAATAAATAAAATCTTTAAAATAAATAAATAAATAAATAAATAAAAATACTAGCAAGCTAAGTTAGGAGGTGCTGCTGTGGATTCATTGTATAGGCAGGAGGCAGAATCAGAGCAGTTAAATTGCCACTGTCCAGTAGAAATGTCATGCAAGCCACATAGATGCTTTTAAATGTCCTGGTAGCCCCGTGAAGAAGGTAAAGAGAAGCAGGTAACGTTCATTTTGGGTAATATATTTCACCTTTGAAATTACGAATGAGATCTTTCCTGTTCTCTCGCCATACTAGGTCTTAGAAATCCAGCACAGCTCCATCCAGACTAGCCACGTTTCAGGTGCTCGGTGGCCACGTGTGGCCAGGGGCTGCCGTACTGGGCAGCACAGTTCAGTGGTGAAGTCCTTCATCTCAGGTCACACCGCAGGCTCAGGAGAGCTGCGGTTCAGTGAGGTTTCCCCATTTCTGATCCTCTGTCCTTTATACTGGTCACCTGCATCCCAACTGTCCCTTCCTAACAGGAGGCAGTGTACGGTGGCTGAGAGGGGTGTGGCATAGATTAGAAATTGACATCCTGCTTAGCCGCTGTGGAGCCCTGAGCAAGTTACCTGTCTGTACCCCGGTTTCTACCTGTGTAGAGTGGGACAGTAATGATGGAGCCTATCTCAAGAGGTCTACCTGAGGAGTAGAGTCATTTTCTTAATGAATCGGTTCAGTACAGCACCTGCCATATTCCAGCCCTCAGTAAATAGTCAAGGGACCCCTTTTAAGGAGTCCCCTCCTGCGCTGTCAGGCTCATCTGCTGCAGGAGGCTTGCAGTGCACGTGGGTTAACTCGGTTCTCTCTAAGTCAGTCCACTGACCATGGACTTGCAGTTCCCGAGGCCAGCAGGGGACGTGGAGGTTGCTGCTGGGATGTTTTTTTGGTGTGAAGGTTTGGAGTTTTCCCACTGGAGCCGGACCAGGACATGGCTCCTCTGGGAGATTCTCACACAGCAAACGCCGGGGGCCCCGCCCAGATACTGGCGCTGAGGGAGGCACGGTGGAGACTGGAGCAGGTCGCAGCAGGGGTCCCCCATGGGCTTGCCACGATGCCATGTTGCCTTCTTGGCACCCCAAAATTTATCTTCTCTGTGCCTTTCCTCCTGTTGTTTTCTCTTGGGTGCCTGCCCCTCCCCCAGGTTCCCACTGCGAATGCCACCCCTCGGCACATCCTTCCTGACTCTTGCCCCCACCTCCCTCCTCGCCCCCAAAACCTGAAGGTGGGCACTCCCCGCTTTCATGCTCCTACAGTGTTGCCTGCACCTCCCAGAGGCCCTCATTCCAGCCCACCTGTCCTCTGGGTCCTCCCGCCCTGAGGTAGCCGCCCCCCCCCCCCGGCACCCCCAGGAGTTCCCGTCCAGCTCTGACTTCCCTCCGCAGTCTGCCACCCGGCTGGCGCTCGCAAGTAAAGTAAGGGGAGAATGGATGAGTGGAGCTCCCCGCAGCCCAGTCTAACTGAGAGAGCACAGACCGTGGCTTCTGTAAACTCTCAGCAGGACAAATGTCTGTGCTGAACTAAGAATCCGCAAGGGGCATGTCTGACAACACAGGTTCCTGGGCTCCATTCCCAGGGACTGTTCTGTGGGTCAGGGGTGAGGCCCAGGATTGTTTCATCTCTTAGACATTCCACAGCCTGGACAGGCTTGGGAAGGCCTGATCGGACCATTCAGCTAGTGGGAGGGCTGGAGGGATGTATACGGATACATACGATGCAGCCACAAGGCCCACGGGGAGAAAGCACTTTCATTTCATTTCACAAGTGTCCTGTGGTGTTAACCATGTGAAGAGGAGCCATGGGTCCACTTGGCTAAAATGTAGCATTTGTGAATCGGAAGTGTAGAAAGGGCCTTGGATTCCCTGCTAGGCCTGTGGGCTGTGTTCACGGAGCAGCAAGGGGCACCGTCTCGGGGGGACAGCAGTAACAGAGTGCACTCGGGACACGTGGCCCTCAGTTCCATGTCTTCACACCACACTCCTCTTCCTTGACAGGTCTCCCGTGATGGCCGGCGGACTCTTCGCCGTGGACCGGAAGTGGTTCTGGGAGCTGGGCGGCTACGACCCAGGCCTGGAGATCTGGGGCGGGGAGCAGTACGAAATCTCCTTCAAGGTGAGCCAGTGCTCCAGAAGCCCCTTCTCCTTGGCACTGTCCCCTGTGCCTCTGTCCCTGCAGGCTGCCTGCCTCTTCTGTCTGAGCCTGGAAAGACTGGTGGCCTCAGGGCCTCTAAAGTGACAAGGTCACATTCTCTCTATTTGTGGGACTCAGGTTGATCTCAGGAGAAGAACAGGTCCCTCTGAGGGAAGGGTCTGCCATCTGCACCTCTGTGGTCAGCCGGGGCCCGCTCTGTGGTCAGCTAGCACCTCTGGTGTGTCACATCCCAGCTCCCGAGGGACGGCAAGCCGCGCCATTACTGGGCCGAGTCCTGTGATTGCACAGCTCTGAGTGAGGCACTAACTTTCAGTACAAGGGACCAGTGTCGCGCACAGCAGATACGACTTCAGGGCTGTGGCCAGATTGCGCTTCCTACCAGTTGTGTTATCTCGGGCAAGGACTCCCCACCTCACTGAGTCCCAGTTTCTACTTCCATAAAATGGGGCCTAATGATACTTTAGTCCTCACATGGTTGCTGGGGATGGCATGTTCACACTGGTGTGTCACGCCTGGATTTCAGCCTGGTCACAGCCAGCGGGACCCTATGCCAAGCCCTTCCCACATGCTGGCTGGTATATTTAATCCTCACACCGACCCCAGCAGGTGGTGTCATTTTTATACCCACTGCACAGGGAGGCAAGTGGGGGTCCAACCAAGGCCCCACACAGTTGGAAGTAACAGAACCAGTACCTGAACCTGGGTTGGCCTGGCTGCGAAGCCCACGTGTGGACCTGCCGTGTTTTATAGGCGCCTGCAGGGACACGGGAGAAGCATGTGCACTGGAGAGGAAAACTAGCATGAGAGATTGGCTGCAGTCGCTCACCTTCTCTTCTCAGTTTTCACCTCCTTCTGGTGTTTTTCTTAATTTACTGGAATATTCTGCAGCCTCCAGTGAAGCGACTTAATAGCAGTCTAAGTAAAAAAAAAGCAAATTGGTTTCCTCTCCCAGCTAATCCTGATCCATTGGTAGGGGCTGCCCCAGTTAGGTGTTAATACGTATTCTGGGGCTGCATCCAAACTTCCCAGAAAAACATTGGTGATGGATTAGTGATGTCTGCCATGGGTACAGGTTTGGTGAGTGATGGCATCTATGTCATTTACTTAGTATCCCCTAGCTTGTGCAATCTAGTTTTCCAAATGGCACATCCATATGCATGCAATGAAATCACACTCAAGGAATCAGGGGAGTTTTAACTTCACAGTTCCGTGATCATCAATTAAACAAACTGACGTATGAAGTTTGCTGCCAAGTTTGTTCCCAGAAATGGGCACATCTGTGTTTCGAGTTCTCACCAGAATGTAAACTTCATTAGGGTAAAGATCTTTGTGTGTTTCACTTACTGCTATATCCCAAGTACTGGAAGGACTGTCTGACACAGAGAAGACACTTAGTAAATATTTGTTAGTTGATTACTCACAGCAAGGGCGACACTAGCCAGAACCAGCCCCCTCGGTTCAGAAACTCACGTTGTGTAGAATAGTGAATGGAGAAAGGTTTGCACAAAGGTATTCCTAAACCCAAAATGATTTTAGTCTGTGTATTTTTTTAAAGCCCCATCTAATGATGCTCATCAGGCAATTATAGCACTACAAATGGCATTTTTCTCCACCGAGTTTATTTACAAAAGACTCGGTAATGAAGCCATTTTCAGAAGTCTCTCAGCTGGGGGGGGGGGGGGTGAGGCTGGCTCCTGTCTCCATTTGATCCAATTACATCCCTCAATCTCGAGGGGAAAGCAGACGGTATGAGGGGTGAGGAAGCTGCCGATCGGGAAAAGAGACTTCCCCCTCTCCACGTCCTCTCTCCCGGCTTTGAGAGCAGGAGTCCCGGGTGCATAACGGCCCCTCTGCCAGCGCCTCGTCTGTGAGGCCCTGTGGACAGCCTGCCACAGCGCCGAGGGGACAGGGGAGCCCCCTCCTTTGCTGGTGATGCTTTACTGAAGTGCCAGGGCTTCTGCTTCAGCCAGAGCAGGGCATTGACCAAGAGTCCAGTTCCCTCTGGTTCATCTCCGCTGAGGTCCCTTTTCCTCCTGATAACGGAGGAGAGAGACCAACCGGGCTGAAAGGCGGGGCGTATTTTCAGAAATTAAGATAAATTGATACATGCCATCAGCACCGATGGATGAATACTTCTTCTGTGATTCCAGGCTGGGCCATCTGTCCTGATGGGGACACCCCAGAAAAGATGCCCTAAAGGCTCTTAAGTTTCTAGAAGAAGCATTGGCCCGTCTTTTCCCTAGCTCATTCCCTCTCTCAGCCAGCAGCGGTTTCTTTCCAGAAGACACGGCCACACTATCCAAGCCCTGCTTGGCAGTGAGCATCTTCCCCGTGCGGTGGTGGGATAAATCTCACTCCTAGCCTGGCCTGCACCTAACTCCGTGCGCTGACCCCTGCTCATCTCTCCGCCCTCCCCCGTCCTCTTACCCCGTTGCGCTAGTCTGGACTCTTGGTCACAGGTGACCAAAATTCTACTCAACCTGACTGAAGCAAAAAAACCAGAACTGACTGGCCCACACAACTGAAATTCCAGAGTAGACCCCCCTGGTCCGGTGGACCCCGGGACTGACTCATCTCACTCGGTCTCTGTCTCCCTCGGTGCCTTGGCTCTGCCTCCATGTGGATTGGTGTCCTGCTCAGGCGGGTCTCCTCCCTGTGGGAACTCCAGCAGCCCATTGGAAAGAGAGTTTCTGTCCCCCTTGTTCCTGTACCAGTCCCCAGGTTGTGTCTCAGTGGCCTGCGGGTCCCTTGCCTGTCCCTGAGCAACGTCCTCGTTGGTCAGCTGCAGTCCACCTGTCCATCCTGGAACGCGGAAGATGGGCTGGCTCCCAAGGAGAGTCTGGCCACTGCATCCAGAAGGGGGGTCGACATGGAGCAAGGCGGACCGTCCATGTCCAGCTCCCCCAGCCAGACAGCCGCTCACACACCACAGGCCACCTTTGGAAGCCCGCACCGTTCACACCTCCTGAAATGCCCTTCTGTAGGCTGGTCACCCCACACTCATCCTTCAGGGCTCAGCTCATGCAGGTGGCCTCCTCAGCCTTCCCCAAGCTCCCGTGCTGGGTAGGGGCCACCCCAACATCACTTCCAGCATGGCTTCAGATACCTCGTGTTGACATGACCCAGGGGTTGGCTGTCTTCCCCAGTGGACTCTGAGCTCCCTAGAGGCAGGGGGTGGGTCCTGTCCCATCTCTCTACCCCAGTGTCTCGCCCATAATAGGTATCTTAAATCACTGTTAGTGGCATCAATTCCTGCCTGATAAAACTTCCTTCACCCTGCCCTTCCCAGTCTCCATCTTAGGGGAATGGTGGTGTGTTGGGAACGGCACTCGGTGAGAAGGCAGGTTACTGCCGTCACATCCCAGATGGTGCTGATCTGTTTCCTCCCTCCCCCACGAGACAGAATGAAGTAAGATGCAGGGAGAGCCTTTGACTTACACAGGCGTGAGGGTAGTTTGGAGTACAGGTGGCAGCGGCAGGGGACAGAAAGGGGACTGCACTGTGTCCCCGAGAGGCCAGGGTAGGTTATCGTCAAGTCTGAGATCGGAAGAGAGGAAGGATCCCCAGGACCACACGGCTGAGCTGGCGTAAGAAAGACGTGGGCTTTGGGGTGATGCACGTGGATATCTCTTTTGTTAATGCCCAATTGGCAAAATCTGTTACATTTCACAGCAAGCACATTCTTTGACCCAAAATTCCATGCCCAGGTGTTTAAGATGCAGAGCATCAATGAACAGAGATTTAGGTACAAGCTATTTATTGAAGTGCTACTTACAATGGGGGAAGATTGAAAATGGCCCAAATGTACATCCCTGGGGGATGAATAAGGTAGAGCACAACCCAACAATGGAATGTTATACAGATGGGGACTTAGACGGTTTGACTTTTACTTTAAGATGGTGTGAACGCAGTAAGCATCTACTAGAAACCATACTTCTTTGAAATGGGATCTTTCCTCGGGCTGGTGATATGCTGTACAATATTCTCCCGTGATGCTGGGCAGCGGAGAGCCACAGCTCCCCGAGAGCCGAGCCCACGGCCGTGAGGGTGAAAAGGGAAACAAGTGTAATCACTGCTGGTGGCTCTGCCCAGCTGCAGGCCCGTGCCAGCGTTCTGGGCGTGGTTAAGACAGGCAAGGCTAAGCTGTGATGTGTGGCATATCGGTCTCTGTTACATTGGATGCACTCATCATAAGTTCTTATCAACTCTGTAATAAAAAAGATAAAATAAAAATTTTATTTTAACTAAGAAGAAGGAAGAAATGTTGGTTTCTCAGCTCTTGGCCCATTCTCTCTGCTTGTTTATCTCAACACTTTGGGCCATTTGCAGGTTCAGGGCTAAGATTCCCACAGGGCAGGCCTACGGAGAAGGGGTTCCCCTGAGTGAGCCCCTGCAGGGTCGGCTCTGGGAGGCGGCAGTGTGGCCGGTGCCCTCGAAGGGATGGAGGTGGTCGGAGGTGGTCTGAGGGTCCCTGGGCAGGCTCGTGAGAGCCAGGTGGTGACGGAAAGCCTGGGAGGACCGGGAGGAGCCATGTTCCATCTGAGAGGAAAACTCATTACATCTGAGGCCCCAGAGGCAGTGGGGTTTGAATTGTCTGACACAGAGACCCTTAGCAAAAGCCAAACCTGTCCCAAACTGGGTAGATTTAAAAAAACAGAAACTCTCTTTTCTTTTTTTTCCCATAAAACTCACAGCACCCTCAGGAAGATGGAGTGAGAATCGGGTGTGTGAAAGAAGGTAGGAAGCAGCCCGCATCTGGTCACGGGTGACATTGAGACCTGAGGCCCTGAGCGGGTCGGTGACTAGGCCAGGGTCCCTTAGCGAGAAGGGAACAGGGCCAGAGCTAAATCCCAGACGTCCTGACTCAGGTAAGCCCCGTGCTCCCCTGGCGGAGGGCGGAGGAACGGCAAGCCCAGCCGATAGAGAGAGGTCACTGTCACAGGTAGGGCTCAGAAGTCAGGACCAGCCCCAAGCGGGGGTGAGTGGCCGCCCACGAGGGAGGAATGGTTTCCGAAGGCCAGCCCGAGGGGCAGGAGGCAGCCTGGGGCCACCGTCCAGGCACCTGCTCGGCCAGGCCTTCCCTCCCGTTCACCCCTCTGCCAGCGCCCGGGACTCGGAGCAGCTGCGCTGTCGCTGCCGGGAGTCCGGTGCGCCTGCCCGCCCCGGGTTATCTGAGGATGCCTCGTGCAGCGTCCTCCTCCCGGCCACGGGGGCCCAGCCTCTCCAAGAGCCATCTGCCAGGGACAGGGAAGGCGTTCAGCACGCCATTTGAGATTCTGCGAGTGTCTCTGTGGGAGCCCGTCTCCCACCAGCTCCTCCGGGAAGCTGGCTCCAAGGCCCGAGGGCCGCCCTGCCACTGTCACTCCCTAATTAGCACACACCTGTCCCTTCTGCCTCCGTCTTTCATAACCAGAAATGACAATAATAACTTCAGGGGTTTGTTGTAAAAACTAAACAGGATAAAAGATTTATTTGGCAGCAAAAAGGAGGTGCTTAGTGAGCGGCGGCTGCTCTTTCAGAGCCCTCGTGGGAGCGAGAGCAGCACAGGGTGGAGGGCGTGGGCTTCCTGATCCCATCACCTGGGCGTTGGTGCAGGTGTCATCCCCGAGGCGCTGGGTGACCGTGCGAGAGTGACCGGATCTCTCTGGACATGACCTCTTCCTCTGTAAAAGGGGCATGGAATATCCCTTACTTCACAGTGTAGGTGTGAGCATCTTAGTCCAACTGTGTCACGACCTTAGCTCAGTGCTTGGCATATAAAAAATGACCACTCGGTGGTAGCCGTTAACGGTGGTGGTGTGGCTGATGTGACCGGGCTGTAGGAAGGCCGGGGCGGAAAGGGCTTGGAGGCTGGCCATGCGGAGGCCAGAGACCCTGGCACCAGCCCAGCCCTGGAACGAACCCTCCAGGAGACCTTGGACAGCTCACCTGCCCTTTCGCTGAACCTTCATCGCCTCGTCGACAAGGGCACTACTAACCCCAAACTCACAGGGATGTCTAGAGGCACAGTGTGAACCGGGAGGCGCCGTGATGTCGAGAGGGGTGTGCACTGGTTGTCAGAATGTGGCCCCCAGATCGGCAGCATTGGCAGCTGTGGAAGGACAGAGAAAGTGGGGAGGTTGGTCAGCAGCTTGGCCAGCGGGTCCCCACACCGTCACCCAGCATTCAGGGCTCTGTGTCATGGAGGAGTCCTGATACCATGTGGAGTCATCAGGGCCACACTCTTGGCAGCCAGCCTCTATTCCGTTGCTTCCAGCAGGGTTTTAGAGCAAAGCTGACCGATGACTAGGCCTTGTGTGAGTGGATGGATGGACGGATGGATGGGCTCATTGTTTATGCTAAGAAAAGCGTGTGCCCATCGGGGCAGAAAAGTGAGTGACTGCAGCTGGTTCTCGGCCACAGCCACACGTGGAGGCCGGGGGCCTGTAGAGGGTCAGTGGTGACCTGAACACATGGCAGAGGACCTTGATTTTGAGCCAAGGGTGACCCCTTTGTTCTGCAGGCAGTACAGGCACTGACAGGGGTTGCTGTGGAAGCCCATGATCGGGTCAGGACCAGGCTTTAGGAAGATTAAACCAGGAAGGTGCCATCTTGGAGGCCCCAGGTCTGCCTCCTTCCGGGCACCCAGCCCAAATCCTTGCGGGCTCTGCCGCTCATGAGCTCAGGGTCCTGGGGAAGGACTTCCCCTCGCTGGGCCTCAGTTTCCTCACATGTAACGAGCGGTGTGACAGTAACTCCCTCCGTGGGTGGTTATGAGCATGCTCAAAACCTAAAGGATCCTGCAACTTGACTGAATTCATTTATTAAAGACCAAACAAAAAAAATCTAATGTAAGGCAAACACCTACTACCATTTTTTGGTCAAGTTGACCAAACATCTAAGGATATTGTTAAACTAGTCAAATATTTAATTTATTAATTTAGATACTACACATGTGCTTAAAACCACATTATATAAAGTAATCTATTAATTTAGTAGGTTCAAATAATTTTTAAATATAGTAAAATTGTGGTTTCCTACTCATTTCACCAACTGCGTCCAAGTAACCATTAAAAACAGCCAAAACTAGCGTGAGTGGGGGCCTTCCTGCCATTAGGACCCCGAAACGGGATCGTGTTGTTCAGAACCAACTCTTCTATTCAAACTACTCTGAACTTCTGGGAGACATGACTCTAGTGCCATTCCTTCTTTTCTTTTTTTCTTTTTTTTTTTTTTTTTTGTATTTTTCTGAAGCTAGAAACGGGGAGAGACAGTCAGACAGACTCACGCATGTGCCTGACTGGGATCCACCCGGCACGCCCACCAGGGGGAGACGCTCTGCCCACCAGGGGGCGATGCTCTGCCCCTCCGGGGCGTGGTTCTGCCGCGACCAGAGCCACTCTAGCGCCTGAGGCAGAGGCCAAGGAGCTATCCCCAGCGCCCGGGCCATCTTTGCTCCAATGGAGCCTTGGCTGCGGGAGGGGAAGAGAGAGACAGAGAGGAAGGAGAGGGGGAGGGGTGGAAAAGCAGATGGGCGCTTCTCCTGTGTGCCCTGGCCGGGAATTGAACCCGGGACTTCCGCACGCCAGGCCAACGCTCTACCACTGAGCCAACCGGCCAGGGCACCATTCCTTCTTTTCTGAGGGGAGCTGCGTGGCACGTGTACAGTGCCTGCCTCCAGTGATGGCAGCTGGCACGTGCCCAGGTAGCAGCCCGCAGACCGCTCCCAGCTCACTGTGCTCCAGAGGGACCCCCTTCCAGCCTCATCGCCACCCCAGGAGGCAGGCACAGCAATCCCGCCTGCTCTGCAGCTGAGGAAACGGGCTTCAGCCCACAGAGCCTGCGCAGGAGCTTGGGTGAGGCTTCAGTTCTGTCTGACTCCAGAACCGAGCTTGTAGCGGCGGCCCATGTTCCTCCCAAGCACGCAAGTCATGCGGACCCATCGGTGGTGATTGTTATCATCCATGTCCCCAGAGTGCAACTGAATCGGGTTTGAACTCCATCGGGATCCTCCGCCAAGATGCCAGTCTTCACGGGGCAGGTTGCCATCTTCTCCCCAGCGGGATGGCCGTCCCGCTCCTGGTCGGCCTCCAGGCCACCAATGTGTGGACAGGGAGAGGGTTCTCCCCAGCCCCTGCCCGCGCGTGCCTTCCTCCCCGGGGCTGGCCCTCCTCCGTCCCTCTCCCGCTCCGTGGTGTCCTCCTGATGCACATCACCGCCGGTCTCTTCCCTCCTCGGTCTGGGAGATAAGAGCAAGTAATTGTCTTTTATAGACGCTGTAATGAAGCCTGTCATCACACAAAAGAAGTTTGCTAATAAAATAAATCAAAGCAGCCATGAAAATGAATGGGGAGCAAGCTTCTACAATTAGATTTGTACTTGTCTAGTGGCATAGTGATTCCAAGAAGGAGACTGTTCCCGGCGGAGGGGTGGTACCAAGCCCCAAGCCGACAGGCTGTGTTTGTGGAAGCTCCTTACGGTGAAACAGCAAGTCCCCGAGCGGGCGGGGCCGGGTGGAGAGAGGCAGAACGCTCCCAGCAGAGGGGCTACACAGGGCCATCTCGGCGGCCTGGGTTTGTGTCCGTCCAGATATGATGGGGGCCCAGCCAAACACTATTTGGCTGCGCCCAGCACTGCGACTGCCCTTCTCTGCCACCGGCTGGACTCTTGTGCCCGAGTGTTACCTGGGGCAGAGTACGCTCTTGGGCACCTGGCCCCCAATGGTGCCCCATGAGTATGCCCCCATACCTGGCCCTGGCGCTCTCCTGGTCAACTGCAGATTCTTCCACCAGCTCAGTTAGAAAAATTACTTTCTCTCTTTGAGCCTCAGTTTCTCCATTTGGGAAACAGGGCACTAGGACAAAAACTGTGGCACGGGGTCAAAGGGCAGATGCCAGAGGAGGAGAGAGAAGCTCGGGGCACGAGGTCCCACGGCTGCGCGAGGCGGCGCGGGGCTGGAGCGTGGCGGGTGCTCACCATCCCCGAGCCGTGGTTTCTGTGGGTCTGGAGTGGCTGCTGCCTCAGCTGTGCAGGAAGTGGGGGCAGCCCTAAAGGTCCACGGGTACCGGGGGCCTGGGCCCTGAGCAAAACCATGGGGGCCTGGGCCATGAGCAGAACCACGGGGGCCTGGGCCCTGAGCAGAACCACGGGGGCCTGGGCCCTGAGCAGAACCGTGGGGGCCTGGGCCCTGAGCAGAACCGTGGGGGCCTGGGCCCTGAGCAGAACCACGGGGGCCTGGGCCATGAGCAGAACCGTGGGGGCCCGGGCCCTGAGCAGAACCGTGGGGGCCCGGGCCCTGAGCAGAACCGTGGGGGCCCGGGCCATGAGCAGAACCGTGGGGGCCCGGGCCCTGAGCAGAACCGTGGGGGCCCGGGCCCTGAGCAGAACCGTGGGGGCCCGGGCCCTGAGCAGAACCGTGGGGGCCCGGGCCCTGAGCAGAACCGTGGGGGCCTGGGCCCTGAGCAGAACCGTGGGGGCCTGGGCCATGAGCAGAACCACGGGGGCCTGGGCCATGAGCAGAACCGTGGGGGCCTGGGCCCTGAGCAGAACCACGGGGGCCTGGGGGCCCTGAGCAGAACCACGGGGGCCTGGGCCCTGAGCAGAACCGTGGGGGCCTGGGCCCTGAGCAGAACCACGGGGGCCTGGGCCCTGAGCAGAACCGTGGGGGCCTGGGCCCTGAGCAGAACCGTGGGGGCCTGGGCCATGAGCAGAACCACGGGGGCCTGGGCCATGAGCAGAACCGTGGGGGCCTGGGCCCTGAGCAGAACCACGGGGGCCTGGGGGCCCTGAGCAGAACCACGGGGGCCTGGGCCCTGAGCAGAACCGTGGGGCCTGGGGTCCAGGACCGGCTGTGGTCAGCTCCCCGGCCCAGGGCCAGTCGCAGCACTGTTCTTTGCCTCCGGCTTTTATCATGTCCCTGGGAGGAGCCCCCCAGACGTGAGGTCCTGCCATGCCAGCAGTGAACACCATGGGGGTGCTGACAGCTGTGGAGGATGCATTCTGGGTGGCAGAGGGAGTTCTGAAGGGTTGGGTGCGCCTCGCTCTGGGCCCTTCTCAAGCTGCGCGGTGCTCCCAAAGGAGTCGGGTTGGCACAGCTTCAGCTGAATGGGTGTGTCTGTCTCGCTCAAGGCAGTTCCCATCCTGATTCAGCCATCAGTGAATCATGTCCAGGGCAGGGAAGCCGTGGAGTGAACCCGCTGTCCAAAGCCAGGACTCCTCTGGGCTCCAGACATCCCTCTCAGCCGGTCAAGGTCACCCTGGTCCCTCAGGAGCCTTCAGGCTGATGGCCAGTGTGGTCAGGGCCAAAGAAACCCGAGGTCACAGCAAAGAAAAGGATTTGGAAATTGATCGTCTGTCTGCATTAAGGAAGGTTCCTTGCCAGGCAGAGCTGGAGACACAGCCTCGTTAGCTAATGTGAGTTTAATACGGAGTTGGGAGAGCTGGATGCCAGCCTATCCCGCTGCCCAGGAGACATTCAAAAATAGAGCCGGGTAAGGTGTCCCCCACCTGCTCAGCGACCCGCCTCCCAAAAGGCAGGGGCAGCCCAGCAGCGTCCTGCGCAATCACTTTGTATAAAAGAAGAGTTATTGTTATGGGATCCTGGCGCCTGATCAATATCTCCTGCTTTGAAAATAAACTTCTTGGCTTGGCCTTGACATTAATCTACCATCAGGAGCCCATTATCTCAAGACCAATGTTCTGTTCTATTGACTTACTCGATTTTTTTTTTCTCCCCCAAGATCAGAATATAATTGCATTTCTCCAGGCAGCACTTCCGCTAATTGCAGCCCCAAACATGCATATCCCCTTGAGAAAGCCAGAGACAGGATACATCTGGGGTGGGATGGAGAGAGTGGCCCGCAGGAGGTCAAGGGAGACCGAGTACCCTCAGGTACGTGAGGCCGATGTCTTGATTTGGGCCCCTGAATTAATCAAGACATTAAACAACTCCCCGGTTCCCCCTTGAGCGGTTCAAGCTGAAAAGGGCTCTTTTGCACAGACTCGGTAGTGTACGCATCCCCACTCCCGCTCCTCATTCCACACATGAGGACATGTGCTAACGAGATTAATTATGTCCCGAAACCGTCTGTGTCCCACCGTCGCCACAGCCTCCACTAACCGTCACTGAAACCGTGAACCGCAAACCAAAGGAAGCCATGACTGCCTCATTCATATCTGCAGTTTCCCAGGCCTGCCCTCCCCCAAGCCTACCCCTGCTGGCCATTCAGCACTCCACAGGCACTCGTCTTTGTGAAATAGAAATTGGATTATGTCATCTCCCTCACTGAAGACTTTCAGCGAAAACTCCCTATTCTGCCCTTAAAGACCCTTATGATTGTCCCCACCCACCTCTCTGCCCTCCCCTACATTCATTTCTCTCTCTGCTCCAGGCCTCTGGCTGGCTTTGTTCAGCGATTATGCCAAGCCTGGCCCTACCCCAGGGCCTTTGCATTTGCTCTTCTCTCCACCTGTTCTCACACACCTCAGATCTTTATGTTAACTTTTGCCTTAAGTCTTGCCTCAACTATTCCCTGCTAGATGAGGCTTTCCCTGATAGGGGCAGGTGACACAGCAGCCCACACATCCATACAGTGAGTCTACCCAGTGACCTCACTTTGGTTTTCTTATAGCACAGGTCACCGTATGAAACTTTCTCCCTGGCTTAGTTACCTACTGCCACAGGAAAAAATTACCCCCAAAACATAGCATCTTAAAAGTAATAAACGGTCATTACCTGCAAGTTTGTGCGGTCCAGGGCTTTGGGAGTGTCTTAGCAGGATCGTTTTGCCTGCATCTCTCTTGAAGTTGTAGTCAGCGTGTCGGCCAGGGCTGCAGTCATCCGAAGGTTTGACTGGGGCTGGAGGATCAGCTTCTAAGGTGGCGCGTCCATGTGGCTGGCAAGTTAGCACTGTTAGCAGGAGGGCTCAACTCCCCACCACCTGGACCCTAAGCAAATGATGAGGAAGCAAGGTGGAAGTCTTATCCCTTCTGCACTATCCTATTGGTTACCCAGGTCAGTCCCCATGTGACCCGTTTGGGAGGGAACTACATAGGATGCAAACACCAGGAGGCTGCAATCACTGGGAGGGCCATCTTCAAGGCTGTACCACCCTCCCCTCCCCCCCGTAAGAGCAGGAGTCCCGGCTGACTTACTCAACGCTGTGTGCGCCCAGCAGTGTTTGGCATGCAGCTGATACTCCATAAATATTGGTCAGATGTACGAATGGACCATCGTGGCGTGTGACACACTGCTGTGTCTTGTGCTAAGCACTTCACATGCAATTTCTCACCCCCAGGCCAAAGACATTAAACAACTCCCCGGTACCCCATTGAGCGGTACCCCATTTTCCCCATCTCTAGAGATGAGGAAACTGAGCCTCAGGGGAGTTAGTACTCATATCAAAGTCACAAAGCTGTTAAGTGGCTGAGGTGGGATTTGAACTCAGGACTGCCGAGGAGGGTCTGTTTAGCCCGGAGCCCTTGGTGGGTGTGAGTCAACGTTATTGTACTTATTAAGAATTCTCAGATTGCTGTCAGACCAGTGTGCAGTCAAACTCAGGAGCTCTTGGTGATAGTGAATATGGAAGGAGAAGCATCTGGTCCCTCACTGCAGCCATCCCCAGCTGCATGGCTTAGCAAGCCGGACTGCAGAGAAGTCAGGGCAGGGGCCTGCTGCCACTGCTCAGGATGACCCAGAAGAGGTTCGATCACCAAGTCTCTCCCACCGAGCTCCCAATGCCACCGTAGACTTCTTCTCAATGCAGCATACACAGTTGTTTAGAGCTCAGATGCTGGCATCAGCTAAAGCTGAGTGTGGATTCTGGATCCACCCCTTACCCTGTGACCTTACACAAGTGTCTAAGCTTCTCTGGGCCTCAGTTTCTTCATCTGTAAAATGGAGCTCTGTAACACATTACAGGTGTTCTGACGAGGCTTAAATGCAGTTGTGCATGTGACGCTTGCAGCATACTGTCTGGTGATGAGTAAGCATCCAATGCAGTCCCCTAGCCTTTCCTGCCTTTACTGTGCTTTCCTCGTCCCTAGTTCAGTGAATGGGGCTTTAGTAACTGTCCGCACGGATGCTTCCGATGACTGCACTAAGGAGGGGACGATGAATTGGAGGCCGAAATACCATCTTCCCTCTCCCTTCTCACCCTGCAGGTGTGGATGTGTGGGGGCCGCATGGAGGACATCCCCTGCTCCAGGGTGGGCCATATCTACAGGAAGTATGTGCCCTACAAAGTCCCCGCTGGAGTCAGCCTGGCCCGGGTAAGCTGGTGGCTCCCCCTGGGGGTTGGGGAGCAGGGGTGGCCCAGGCCCGATTAGCAGAGCCAGAGACACTCGGAGGCACCCAAAACCGCAGGCCAACGATCCCTAGGTGTGCTCCCCACCACTCTGCAGGTGAAATCCAGTGTAAAAGAACTTAACTTAAAGCCCTGTTTACCCTCTTCCTATCTGTGTGGCCTGGGAGGGTTGCTTAACTCCTCTGAGCTTGTGTTTCTGCCTTTGCTTAAGGGAAGCTAGTCTTTCCCAGCGCTTAGCATTGGCAGGAGAGTTGAGGAGAGTGCAGTTTCCCGAAGTGTGACGGACAAGATGATTTGAGATGGTAGACATGGGAACATTTTTATTTACATGCGTTTACATTAATGTGGGTTAGAAATTAGCATGTATCCGGGCAGCAAACCTGTGCTCTCACAGACATCCTGTCTTAGGATGAAGCGAACGCAGACGCAGAATTCGACCGAGGCTGACTTAACGAAACGCGTAGATAAATATTAATGCAGGCCGAGCGGCGTGTGTGGGAAAGCCCGAGACAGGGTTCTTACAGTTCCTGGCACAGGCGCCGTTAATAAATGTCAGTGTCGGTCGGCTCTCTCCACCCCCTCCCCACTTTTATTGCCAAAAATTCTCTGTCAAACTATTTTATGCCTCCAAATGGTTGGCATTAATCATTGCTGGAATTAAATTGGCCACTGGCTACAGATGGAAATCTGTTAGCAGATGTTTGTTTATTTGTTTTTGTTTATTTTGTTTTGTTTTGTTTTATTGGGGGGGGGTATTATATGAATGATATTTCACTGAACTTTTTTTTTTTTTTACCATTTTTATCACTAAACTTCAATAATAAATTTAAAATATTAAGTATCCAAAAAAAAAAATCAGAGGAACCACAAAAGAAAACCAAAGAGAAGGGAGTGTCCCCAGAGGGGAAAGAGGGTGGCAGGGAGGTTTGGGGGAAGCTGGAAGGTCACCAGCACAGCTTTGCTCATGGGGACACCCCGCCCCACTCCACCAGCGTGACAGCTCCCGCTCTGTAAGCCTGTTTGGCATCAGCCTCCTCTGCCCAGGCCTCTGCCTCTGCTTCCCTTACCACGTGACAATCGATGACATACAGGGTTGTAGCCCCTGGGTCCTGGAAGAGCCCCAGTCCTGCGATTCACAAGAAGACATATTCCAGAGGCAGTGGGTCTCCCTGCCCGAGGAGCGGGGCTTCATCTGAGGATGCGGACCTGTCTCCGGGAGGCAGCTTGTTACGGGGCTATGGGGCGGGCGTTGCTAGAAAAAAAGAGCCGGCAGTGCCCTCTAGTGGTTGAAGATTGCAACAACAGCCACACTAGCCCCCTGCGCTTTGGACAGCTCCATCCAACGCGGGGGCGGGTTCTAGATCCAACAGGCAGGCAGAAATCACGATTCATCTGAAATATTATTTGCAATGTCAGAGAAGGTGTCAGGCAGGAAAACAGCATGAAGTCGCTCAGTAAGCCAAGACCAGCTCTTCCCGCTGTTTGGGACGGTGGGACTGTGGAGACGCCTTTGACAAAGCATCCTTTCCCTATCCAGAGCTGTCATTTATGAGTCTGCCTGGTAACGAAGCACTACCACCTCCCGTTTATGGTGCCATAGGTGTATTCCGTGGGTAACAGCTAACTGTAGTAACACATAAACACTTCTGTGAGCTAGGCATCCCACAAAGCATCGTACATACTTACTTCACATAATTCTCACTTGTTTTTAATCCCCATTTTAGAGATAAGGAAAGTAAAAAACAGAGACATAAAGTACTGAGAGCCAGAATTCTAACCCACTTAAAGCTGACTAGATGCCAGGGACAGAGCATTTGTCCCTTTAAATAGTGAGTACTAATGTTGGGACCAGTATTTATGTCAGCACCTATGTTAGGAAGAGTGTGGGAAGTTTATTTCAATGCCTTCTCTGAATTCTGTGTTGATACATTTTAACTTCCTTTCTGTCGGTGCGGAACCAGTCTCCTGTGCCGTTAAACCAGTTAACAATATGAGCGGTGCCCCATGTAACTTTGCAGGACTACCGAGCTGCCTGATGTAAGCTCCCCTGACGTCGGTCTTAGTGTCCACCCTCATTTAGTAGTCAATAAGATTTTAAATGTCCGCTCTGTGTTTTAACAACCGGTTCCTTTTAGAGCATTATCTCTGAGAGGAGAGGTACTCCCAAAGCCCCCAGAGGGCCCGATAAGCGAAGTGTCTGTACAGTTGTGCCAACTCCCAAAGGGCAAGCGGCCAGACTGCAGAGAAGTGGCAGTGTGGGGTGGAGGGGGCACGCTCCGCCAGCTCACTCGCTTCCAGAACGAGCAGCCTGTCTTAGCTGGCTCACTGAACTGGCTAAAGTCCATATCTCTCTGCCTCTGGGAAAGGGTCGTAGGGAAGGCAGCATAGAAGCTCACTCAAACTTAGCAGAACAAAACTGGAGACTTACTCCAAGAATCAGGCAAACCTCTGAAATCCAGGCACAAGAAGAGCAGGACTGGGACCCAGAAGTAGGGAGGTGTTGGGAGGAAGGATAAGAGGACCGACTGCACAGCCACTAAAATCCCAGGGTGGTCCTTTTCATGGTCCTAGCACGGGCAGATGTAAGAGAAACGGACGTGAAGGCCTTTACTTTGGTCCAGACGGGCAACTTACAAAACTGCACAATCTGGGAGAAATAGTTTATAAAGTCATGTCTGGAAAATGCCATATTCATTAAACCAGTAGTTTAAATATCAACTAAAGTTAAAATGTTATGGGTTTTGATCCTTTGAGAATAACACTGGTGAGTTTCAGCACCTTCCCTTGGTCAGATGGGCTGCTCTTACCTGCGGTTTGAGCGGATCAGACAGTGAGCCAAAGGCCCGGGGAGGGGCGGCCTGAGGAAAGAAGAGTTCGGGCTCTTCGGGCCTTCAGCTTTTTAATTAAACCCAGCCCTTGCCGCTCAGGGGACTTCTGGGCAGAGCACCATCCCTGTTAGGAGCACCCAGGAAGAAGGAGGCTGTGGCAAGGAAATGCCTTAGTTTCCTAGTCCGAACTCAGAACCAATACAATTGAGGAGCCGGTGAATTCTGTCTTCGGTCCCAGCGTCTCTCTCCTGCTAGCTTCTGTCCTCCTCAATCAGGAGTCACCAAACTGTTTTTGTGTGGCCTGTGAGCTAAGAATTATTTTTACATTTTTTATTTTTTTTATTGGTTGATTTTAGGGAGGAGAAAAACATCAATTTGTTGTTCCACTCGTTTATGCATTCATTGGTTGATTCCTATATGTGCCCCGACTAGGGATCAAACCCCCAACCTTGGCGTATCAGGACAACACCCTAACCAACAGAGCAACCCGGCCAGGGCCTGGTTTTTACATTTTTAAATAGTTGTGAGTGAGGGGCCAAAAAAGATTATTTTGTGACACATGAAAATGAAATTTTAATGACCATAAAGTTTTATTGGAATGAAGCCACACGCATTCATTTACATAGCGCTGCTTTCCAGCACCATCAGCAGAGTTGAGATCATATGGTCTGCAAAGCCTAAAATATTTACTATCTGGCCCTTTACAGAAAACATTTGCCAGCCCCTCCCCCCTTACCTCTGCCTCTAGAGTGGTCATTTACACTGAGGTGTGAATGACTGATCACAGCCTAAGTGCTGACTCCCTTTCACCCTTCATAGGAACATTTGGATGCAGTAGGAGAAAAATTTTTATGATGATAAAGATAAAGCCTGGAGATTTAAATGTGTGTGTTGGGGGTGGGGGGAATTCTGGCAACAGCCAGGGGTTAGAGGGAAATGTTTCGAAGCAGGGAACTGCCCCTGAACCCTGAAGCTGCGTCATCCAAAGTCAGGTGGCAGGTTCTTGGCAAGCGATGTCTACACTGCACATAACGAGGACTCTTCATCTCAGTTATGCAGAATTCACTTTTCCTCTGTCTCCAAGTCTGCTCACAAACAGGGTATTTCCTCACCTGCCGCTTCTACACGCCAATAATGTGGCTGTCATTTTCCCATTAATTATCCCTGTGGTTCATAATAAAAGTAGCAGCAACTACACCAACTCAGAAAAGTATTTAAAATTCTAGCTGCTGATGGAATTCTACCTTTGAGTGCGAGTTATGATTTGTTTTTTACCGTGCAACTTGATGAGCACTCTTAGTTGAGAATGACAGAAACCCCACTAGAATCAGCTTAAGCAGAAAGGGAATTTCTTGGCTCCTGTAAAGGGCAAGTCCCGAGGTGGCTGAGGTGGTCCTGGACGGCGTCCGGTACTAAAAGGGGTGTGTTCCTCCCTCCAGCCCTCAGCTCCCCTTCGTTGGGGGTGGATTTCGGCCTTGGACAGGCTTTCCACCTAGCCCGGCTACACCGGCTGGCATGTTACCCATCAGGGCTTACCCAGCGATCTGAGCAGAGGCACAGCAATTCTTCCCCCCAATTCCCGCAAAAAGTCCGGAGCCAGTAAAAGTCTGTTGGTTCTAATTGGCTTAACTTAGATCACGTGCTCACTGCTGACCAATCCGTGCCAGGGGCTGTCTGCAGTCGCGTTCTCAGGGCTGAGTCCTGGGCCACGTGGGATAGCCTGAGGCCCGGGTGGGTCCCCAAAGGAAAACCGGAGGGAAGCTGTCACTAGAAAAAGGGGGGATGGCAGATGGGTAGGCAAAACAGCAGCCTGTTATTCAACCATAAGTTGTGGAGTCCTTATAACACAGAAATAATAGACACATAGAGGCTTAAAAACATGCTGCGGCTAGGGTCACTGATGCAACGGCAGGTGAGAAAGGCTGATCTCAACCTCCAGAGCCCATGGCACCTCGCGCCCAGGCCCGGCCCCGCGGAGAGCCCGAGCCTTGTACCTTCCATGTCGCCCTCCAGAACCTGAAGCGAGTGGCGGAAGTGTGGATGGACGAGTACGCGGAGCACATCTACCAGCGCCGGCCCGAGTACCGCCACCTCTCTGCCGGTGATGTCGCCGCCCAGAAGAAGCTCCGCAGCTCCCTCAACTGCAAGAGTTTCAAGTGGTTTATGACCCAGATCGCCTGGGACCTGCCCAAGTTCTACCCGCCCGTGGAGCCCCCGGCCGCAGCGTGGGGGGAGGTGAGTCTGGAGGCGGGGGCCAGCTGCAGTATTGGGGCTCAGTGCAGAGCGCACTGCGGCCCCCGAGTCTCAAGACAGGAAAAAGTGTCGGTGAAGGTATAAATTATAAAACTTTTTCTCCTCTTTCCCGGTCTCTTACAGCCTTGTTGGGAGGGGAGGGGCACTTTGAGGGGAGGGTTATTGGGGGGGGGGGGTCTATTCAATGACCTAAGTAGAAAAAAATAAAACTTTGATTAGCATCAATTTGACCACTCGCCTTTATAGTATCACTGCTGGTTTTAAATGCTCATAGAAGGGCATTTAACTCGCGGGTAGGCTCGGTGACATTTCACCGTTTGTATTTCACACCTTGTGCACGCATGTGCACTCCTTTACCAAAACAGTGGAAATACTACACAAAATGAAGCAATCTGGTTTTATTTCACTGATGGATAAACACAGTCTACCTTGGGCTTACTGGTGAGCGAGGAAGAGCTGAAGGGAAAGGAACAGTGACCCTGTACTTCCCTTTCCTCCTGGGCTGTAATCTGCTGCTTACATGACGGGCTATTGCAGGGAAGTAACACAGGTAGGAACGGGTGAGATCGAGCTCCTGGGTCCGTCCTGTGTTTTAGAATGCCGTTCAGCCAAAGCCAGTTCTGGTTGGAAAGGAAAGCATGGCCGCTTGGACCTGCCAGCACCCCCACCTAGTCCTAGACAGACTGCACATGCTTGCTGTGAGCCTTACTGAACTCCCCCGCCTGTGGGACCCAGAGCTCTGGGCACCGCAGACGCTGTAGCAAGCGCCGCAGAAAGGAACGTGGGTGCTGGTAGAGCATTTACCTCCTCTGCTCACAGGCCTGCTCATTGTCCCATCAGATTTCACTTACAAGTTCAAAGATAAATTGTTAAAGTTTTTAACACAGAGACAGCAGAGCTTTAATCCAGCACAGCTCATGTCACATGCCCTCGAGGCCAGTCCTGCTGGAGGAGGCAGACGAGGCCAGTCCTGCTGGAGGAGGCAGACGGTCTTAGCAGGGGGACAAGCCTGTCAATCAGCGGCTCCTCGCTCCTGGGTGCCTACACTCAGAGGACCTGCTCCCTCCTGGTACATGGTCATAAGGGGCTGGGGAGAAGGGTCAAATTCTCTGAGTGGGGCCGGGAGTCCTCCTTTACCACCTGCTCAGCCCCAGGCCCCACCCGCGCCAAGACTGCATGCTCTCAGACAGCAGGATTGAGAGGTGTGCCTCTGTAGACAGAGCATGACTTTACTGAGGGGCTCGGGGCACTGCTGCCAGCACCGGGAAGGCTTTGTTAGGACAGTGCAGAGCTCAACCCATCTGATGTTTCAGTTTCCTCCTCCACCCCACAGGGGCCCCAGAGAGTATCTTTTTTTTTTATATATATATACTAATTGATTTATTTGAGCAAGAAAGAGACATCAATTTGTTTTTCCATTTATTTATGCACTCCTTAGTTGATTTTTGTATGTGCCCTGACTGGGGATCAAACCCACAACCTTGGTGTATGCGGATGACGCTACGTATAACCAACTGCACTACCTGGCCAGAGGGTGTCTTGAGGTATGTGACTAATCTACTCTCCCTCTTTCTTGTCCAGATTCGCAATGTGGGCACAGGGCTGTGTGCAGACACGAAGCACGGGGCCCTGGGTTCCCTCCTGAGGCTGGAGAGCTGCGTGCGGGGCCGTGGGGAGGCCGCCTGGAACAACATGCAGGTAAGGGCCCCTCCTGGCCTGGCAGCCAGGTCCTCTGTGCTTGCGTGGTCAGGACTGGGACAGGCCACGGTCAGTGCTGAGTGACAAAAGCCAGCCCAGGGGACGAGTTATAAAAGCTTCCTGAACACCCTTGGGAGGAGGAATCCTTCACTTGGCAGTAAACCCACCCGTGGGGACCAAGGGTTACAATTCTGGAAACAGAGACCAAATGGCCTTCCACAAAAAGAGGGAATTGTTGGCTCCTGTCACTGAAAAGTCTAGATGATGTCATCGGGATCTCTCCAGGGTCTCGTCTCTGCTTCCCTCTCTGCCCCTTCAACCAAAACCTGCCTCTGTCCCTGTGGTGGCAAATGGACACCAGCAGCAAAGGCTTGCAGCCCCCCACTGGAAAGGCCTGTCTCTTCCAAAGGTTCTGGAAAAGCCCCAGGGCTCTCACATGTCACATGTCAGTGTCCCTGAGCATGTTACAGTGGGGGTGTGAAACAGGCCTTAGGTGGGTCAGGCCTGGGTCACATGCTCACTGCTGCAGCCTGGGCTGTGGTCAGCCTCACCTGCAGAAGGGGAAGGAGAAGAGAGACAGGTAAGTTCCCCAAAGAGTCGTTCCCAAGAGCTGTTCTCAGAGGAATGAGCAAGTCGGCCTTGCCTGGAGAGCCACCACTCCGGAAACTGTGGTCAGCTTCCAGGAGCCCGCCCTCCGGGCAGTTAACCCGTGTCAGACCACACGGCATCCGCAGAACCTTGGCTCCAGGGTTGGCTTACTGCGGGTTTGCTGGCGTTCCTGAAGGTTGCACTGACGGCAGCCTGGAGGGCGGGCCCTGTGCAAAACCAGAGTCAGAAGGTGCACAGCGCGCTCGCTGAGAACGGGCAGCACGGCCGGACCCGCGGGCACAGCGCCCGGCCTGCCCACCGCCGCCCGGCCTCTGGATTGCTCGCTGCTCCCCTCGAGCTTTCTTGATAACAATTCTTATTAAGTAGTGGTTCTCCTTGACTAAATTCCCCTGAGTTCTCCAAGGCCATGTTGTGTCAGGTTTGCTTCAAAGTAAGATGGGGGTGGGGATAAAGCTGTATGAGGACTCACCACTAGTTGCTCATTGTTGAGGCTGGGGGATGGGAATGGATGCGTCAACATACCCTTTTTCTGCACCACTGTACTTAAAATTTTCCATAATGACCAAAAATAAAATAAAAAAGAAGGTCCCCTCACTCTGCCATCCCTCGCATGATGTCCCTGTGTGCACAGGTGTTCACCTTCACCTGGAGAGAGGACATCCGGCCTGGAGACCCCCAGCACACCAAGAAGTTCTGCTTTGACGCCGTCTCCCACACCAGCCCCGTCACGCTCTACGACTGCCACAGCATGAAGGGCAACCAGCTGTGGAAATACCGAAAAGTAAGACAGGAGATGGGGGGCGGGGGGGACAGGGCGACCTGCTTGGTTAAACAAACAAACAAAGCAAGCAATGTAGCGCCTCCCTCCTCCCAGCAGAGCGCTCGCTCATGTGTGTGCTCCACCGCCTGCCACGCCCGGCCTCCCAGACATTCAAGAGAAGCCAGAATTGCCAAGTTTCTTAAATGTTTGTTTTATTGGTTTTAGGGAGAGAAGCCTGGGGGGTGGGGCATCGATCTGTTTCTGTATGTGCCCTGACCAGGGATCAAACCGGCGACCTCTGTGCTTCAGGACAGTGCTCTAACCACCCGAGCTATCCTGTCAGCGCCAAAAATCCAGATTTTTATGTGAAATCTCTAGAAACTTAAATGCTGGCAGACGAGTCCATTGAGCACACACACAATGAGGACCCATGAAATCTGACTGGAGACAGACAGTGATTAGGGCCCAGGCCCAGCAGGGGCATATTTCTATGCCCACATCCCAGTGGGCATGACTCAGGCAGATGGCAACGCCAGCTGCGAGGGAGGCGGGACAGAGTCTGGCTGTGGGCTCAGGAGGAAAGCCACACAGGCCTGTGAGCGACGGCCAGTCCCTGCCTCGCCGCCTCGTGGCTGTTCCCGCTGCTGCTGTCGCCTCGCACCCCCGGCGCTGCCGGGCTGACAGCCCCCATGCTTTGCAGGACAAGACACTGTACCACCCCGTGAGCAGCAGCTGCATGGATTGCAGCGAGAGTGACCACAGGATCTTCATGAACACCTGCAACCCCTCCTCTCCCACCCAGCAGTGGCTGTTTGAACACACCAATGCGACAGTCCTGGAAAAGTTCAACAGAAACTGAGCCCGCACGCCTCCGTGGCAGGCCTGCGGGGCCTCCTTGCCCCGCACTGCGGCCTCCCTCTCCGAGCAGCGCAGGCTTCCGGGGCACTGTGACATCCAGGGGCCGGCCAGCCGGTTCCGGGCAAAGCGGGCTCTTGAAGCTGGAGCCAGCCTGGTCCTTGAGGCGGCGAGCTGGGGGGTCGTGTGGAGAGCAGACCCCAGGAGCACGCAGAGCCTGCTCTAACCCCTGCCGGCCTCGTGGGGGGCCAAGCGGGCCTTCTCAACTTGCTCTCCCTGTTCCCTTGAGCATAATGCGGGAGAAATGCCAGGGCAGCCCTGGGCCACCCAAAAATGAGGCTCGTGTGTGACAGTCCATTAGAAAGAGAAGCAAACTCGCCTGCTGGGGCAGCTTTCAGCACACGGCCGGCCCTGGGCGGCGGCAGAAAGGGAAGCATTTCTCGGAGGCGCTGGTGTCCGCCTTTCGGTTTTTGCCTGTCGTGGGGGTAGCTGCAGTCCCTGCGCAGCTTCTGTTCTCTGTCACGGCCCCAGGTCATGCAGTCGGAGGCCATACCTGGGGCCCTCAGAGAGTTCAGCTGCCAGGCCTGGGGTCGGAAGCAGGACCCTCAGACATCCCTGTGCAGTGGGGACAGACAGGTTGTTTCCGCTCGCTCTCTGGGTACCTGAAATGCCCATTTTAGCGCCCTCCAGGCACAAGGACAGCCCAGTCACCAGCTTTTTCAGGCTGTGTTCCAGATGGCCTTGGGCCCCGGGAAAAGGCCTAGTAGAAGATCTCCAAACTAGAAATTCTGGCTGAATTTCCCTGGCCAGTGCTTCCATCTCTCTTCTCTTCTTTTCTCTTCCCTCCTTCCCATCTCTCCTCCCTCCCCATCTCTCTCAGTCCTTCTCTCTTTCTCTCTCTCTCCCTTCTCTGTCCCTTCTCCCTCTCTCTCTGGCAATTTCTTGCCTCAAGAAAGGAGCAGAGGTGTGACATACATCCGAAGGCCTCCAGGGTAGACAGTGGCCACGAGGCCTGCTCTCTGACCTCATCATGGTTCTAGTTCTTATATCACACTCCAGAATCTTGACAGAACTCTATAATTTGGTCAGGAACTAGGCCACACAGGATTCTGGTGTTCTGGCATCCAGAATGGATCTCTAGAATGCTGTGATCAAAAGAGGCAGCCAGGTGGGAGACGGTCAAGGCAGCCCTCGGCCGAGAGACGATCTGTGAAGTCCCAGGTTGGTGGCTTCGGGGGAGGTGGGTGGCTGTGTCCATCAGCACCGACGAGAGCCAGCCTGTGACACTGCCCTCAGCACAGACCCAAAGCCCTGCGGCTCCTGCCATCATAGCTGCAGGGGGGAAAGGACCCAGTGTCCCAGGAACAGGTGCACACCCAGCTCCCTGCCAGCCCTTCCCGTTTACCTTTTTGCTTCATTAATTACACGTGAGACCCCCCCCCCCGAGGGCCCCTAAACTAATAGGAAGCATTTCTGCAACCAGCCTGCGACCCACTGATTAAGAAATGGAAATCGCATTCTATGACTTCCATCAGCTAGCCCGAGGAAATGCTTGAAATCAGTATTCCAATTAGAGTTGGGTCTCTTGATTATATTGTTTGCCAATTAAATAACTGAGACATAAATCTGGGAATAGAGCCACAGATCTGCCTTTGAGATGCTGGCTGATCTCAAGGCCATCAGTGAGCTGGGGGAGGTGGGGGGGACATTCTCGGTCATGACCATCCCAATTAAATGTGCAGCTGGCAAAACATCACTTCCCCTCCTGCTCCCCCACACAAGCCCTGCTCCGGTCCCTCTCTGCAGGGGAGGCTGCCCCTGTGCCTGCAGAGCTGGCTTGTTGAGCCCTAGTGTCTTTTCCAAATGAGCATCGTACCTTTAGAAGTGGCCCTCGATGGGAAGGAGTCAAAAGATGAGGCCCCTTCCACAATCTAGGGTGACAAGAGAGTTGCAATTTGGAGAGTTGAGTTAGGATTCATCATCAGACAGCAATGCAGCATCATTAAAATAAAAACTGTGCCTTTTCAAAAGAAAAAAAAAATGCAAATGTACAGCAAATCCCTAAACTTGAACCATTTCCTAGTGCCTTGCTGACAAACATAAAGGGGCGGGGGTGGGGGAGGGGAGTGTGTGGTGATACGTGCAGTTCCTGCTGGATGAGTGTGTGTTTCTTCGTGTCTAATGTCAGGCAGGAGGCGTTAGGCCTAGAGCAGGGTCTGAGGTGGAGATGCTCCCCAAGGGCGGAGGCCAGAGCTGTTTCCCTCAGCGTCACACTCCACATGAAAAGGGCAGCTGGACAGCTCCTGTGGTAGAAGGGCCTCAACAGCCCCTGGGAGAGGGCTCTGTTTGGAGGCCATGCCTGCAGCCCCCCATCCAAGCCCCCAGACAGGCGCAGAATACTGGCTGGATTTCCAAGCGGTCCCACTCCAAGTGGGTGACTGTTCTCGGCGTGACCAGGGCTCGTGTGGAAAGCAAGAGCGGCCCCAGGCAGTCCTCAGCCTTCCTGTCCCATCCTGCGTGTCTCCTTCTGAGTCCGGTTTCACACCCGCAACAAGGAACGGTGGGTCCTCTGAGCACACTGGCCTTTGCCATTGCTGAGCCCACACCTGTAGGTGCCGGCAGTGGACAATGTGTGGGATAAGGATGGCAGGAGACAAGTTGATGGCCCAGTTGACCAACTGGCTGAATGCAGATACTGGCTACTCATTGGTTTGGCCTCATTTTTTTTTTTTTTTTTTTGCTTAAACTATCTGTTTCAAGGACTCAGATTCCTGCTCACGCCCTCAGCTGATGCCCAAATAAAACGGGCCTGTGGAGAGGCCATGAGCCAGTTAAGGGGTGAAAATGTGGTTCCCTTTTTCCCAAAAGCCTTTATTCTGAGCGTGAGGTCACAAAATAAATGAGTGGCTGGACAGTATGACCGCGTGGCCCGCCAGCTACCTTTCCAAAGGGAACTCCAGAAACACTTCAGAATACAGGGAGAATCTTTGCTGTGAGGACAAGGCCTTTGGAGGTGGCCCAAGGTTCAGGCACATGCGTGAAAAGCCATTGCACCTTATGCCTCCAATTGGACCTTGTTTCAGCTTTAAAAACAGCCCAGAACCTGTCAGTTCTCCCCTGGAGAAAGAACTAGCTCAGAGGCGGAAGGCGGTACACATGTCAGTGGGGTCCGACGGTAGGCTGACCTTAGGTCCAGGGGAGAAAGCGGTGGTTGTTGATGGAATGTATGGATTCCCACATTGCATTCACTTTTTGGGCCCCTGACCTGTTGAATTTCTTTTTCTCCCTAAGAAACAGGTGACCTCCTTGAAAACAGTTCTATGTTTCTTTCCATGCATCCGTTTTTCTAGTGTCCGGAGTCTCGGAAGAGTGGCAAAGCACTTTACAGACGTAACCGAGAAATCGGGAACCCTTGCTCCCACGACCCCTGGTTTGTACGGATTGAGTGATCTTTTATAAGTCCGAGGAGACAATGCAATTTTAATGTTTTCTGAAGATTTCTAAGTGTGGGAGAGGGGCAAGGAATATAGTTCTGTTCTGGAACTCTTTTCTGTTTTCAACTGATGCTCTCTGTGAAAGTCCAACTAATATTTCAGTTCAAACTTGATCCTGAGCCAAGGCCCACTGCCACCTCTGGGTGGGTACTGGATGTACATTCCAAGCGACAAGGTCCTTTTACCACCCGCTCCCAAAATGGCTTTGATTCAGCCATTCAAGACAAGAGGGTCAGGCTCCTGTTCTGTTTGAGAAGGCAGACTGGGATTCCATAGAGAAAACTCAAGACCACCAGCCTCTCTTCTCCTGCCTGGGAAAGTGAGCCTTTGTAAAGAACTGACTTACATGTACAGTTGTGATTGTGGTTGAGTAAACCTCCAGACTTTCTCTAACGTTGTCTCCGTTGTATTCCTGGCCCCGCGCCGTTCTCTGTGCCGCCACTGCCCGCGTCGTCATTGCACTCCTGGGGCCCCCAACAGCCATCCTTTCAGAGAGGAAGGCAGACCTAAAACAACTAACCAAGATGATCTCCAATGTGAATAGGGCCAAGAAGGCTATAAGACAAGATACTTTAGAGACTGGGGTGGCATACTTAACTTAAACAGATTTAGAGAATGGGCAACTTGCTCAACATTGGGTAGGATGGTCAGGGAATGCCTCTCTGCAAGAGCTGAAAAAGATGAGAGTATGAGCCAATAGACAGTAGGTGGAAGGGAGTTCTGGGCAAAGGGAACAGCTAGTGCAAAGGCCCTGAGGCAGGAAGGCATTCCCATGGTGGAGGCACAGAAGGAGGTGAGCTCACAGAGTTGGGCAGGCTAGCCCACAAAGGGTCTTATTGGCTGCATCCAGTAATGGAGGATTTCACGAAGGCAGGGACAATATGAACTAAGCTTAATTCATTTCTGATACTCTTAAGCCACAAGTTCCTCCTTACCAAAACATTTGAATGCTTTTGAGTATTAGATTTGTGTAATACCGTGTGGCAGAAAGAGCAGTGGCTGGCCTGGCTCTGCAATGGCCTCTGTGAGATCTTGTATGAGTCCTGCCCCCCTTTCTGGCCTCAGTTTTCCTCAGTAAAAATGAGAAGTTTTTGGATGATGCTTCCAGCTCCACCTGTGTTCCTGTGGTTGAGTCTTGGTGTGGGGCTGCAGGTGAGCCTGAGCTGAAGCCGCCCGCTGTGCTGCCACTCAGTGCCCACCAGAGGGCGCTGTGAACCACAGCTTGGAGAAAGTTGATGAACAGCAAGGGGAGTTCACTGGTCACTGGGGCAGATTTGAGTCTTCAGAGGGTCGATAAGTTCCTTTTGCAGCTTCCAGTGGTTTTTTTTGAAAAATCTTTTACCACCCATGAACAAGATAATTTTCTTTTAAAAATTTTCATGGTTTCTTTAAAAAGCTTCAACTCTTAGTAGGAAACAAAAGGAGCAGGAAGAACATTTCAGGTGCTGCAAGGCAAGTGCGAAGACACTGGAGGGAGGTGACGGAGAGGAAGGTCAGGAGTGGAGGGAGGTGACGGAGAGGAAGGTCAGGAGTGGAGGGAGGTAACAGAGAGGAAGGTCAGGAGCAGAGTGGGAGAGAAATCGAGGACAAGCAGCAGCAGGTAGGCGGGACCCAGACCCTGTCAGGCCATGTCACGGAGTCTCTGATCTTTATTTGAAAAGCCGTGGGAACCATTAGAGCAAATAAAATTTTCTAACCACCCACCGGTTCCACAGTAATGGTGATTTTTAGGGAAGTAACTTTACTTTATAAAATTTATACAGCAAATTGGCCTGACCTGTGGTGGCGCAGTGGATAAAGCATCAACCTGGAAATGCTGAGGTCACCGGTTAGAAACCCTGGGCTTGCCTGGTCAAGGCACATATGGGAGTTGATGCTTACTGGTCCTCCCCCCCTTCTCTCTCTGTCTCTCTCCTCTCTCTCTCTCTCCCTCTTTCTCTCCTTTCTAAAATGAATAAATTAAAAAAAAATTTATACAGCAAGTTAAAGTATATAATAATAATGACTTACCAAGTACTTTATGTCGGATTTTCACTAAGTTTGGGAGAATAACCCTTTATAAAACAACTTACTATAGTTAAATCTATCTTTTTATTTATACTTTGTTTGCTCTGCTACCACCCACCATGAAAGCTGGAACGCCCCCTAGTGGGCGGTAGGGACCAGGTTGACTACCACTGGGTTAGAGGATTTTCAAACTGGGCAGAGAGAGAGCGTCGGACGTGCCCTTGGCTGACTAGAGCCAGGAATGGCCCGCTCGAGAAGCTGGGCCATAGGCACCCAGGGCCGACAGAGTGAGAAGCAAGCCCAGGCCAGCCAGCTGGCCCTTGGTGCCTCAAAGTCACTGACCCCTGGGAGGAAAGGTCACCTTCCCGGAGCAGGTGAGGGGACAGGGAAAGACCTCGTTCCCCACCCTCCCAAGCCCACAGCTGAGAGTACGAGCCAGGCATCAACAGCGTGTGGCTGCACACGGTAGGAGCCTGGTGGTAGCACACTTATTCAGAAAACGGGTTTGGCAATTCACTCCCAGTTAATTCTCTTTTTCTCTGTATGTAGTTGAGATGGGGCTTTGAGGATCCCAGTAAGAGCCCAATAAGCATTTGGTGAATGGACAAATACGGTTTGACTAATATAGTTTCAGATTATACGTTAGGCACTGTCTCCCTCCACTCACAGCCTACTGAACGTCTCCTGGTAGAGAAGGCCCCCATGGTGGTTACCTGCTGGTTGCCCTTGAGAAAGTCCCTCCCCCTTCATAGGCCTCAGATCCTCCATATGACACTGGAGGAAGGGGAACACATTAGATTATGGTCGGCCTGGACTCATAGTTCTACAAATCTGGCATCTAGTATTTTGTAATGGTCCTATTTTCATGATTTATTTTCCAAGCTCAGCGAGAGGATGGAATAGGACACCCTTCCGGTTCTGTTGGTGTCTCCAACCCCGGGGCTTCTGGACCTTTGCTCAAGTGGGTCCAGGATTCAGTATCCAAAGCGTCCTTCCTGCAGCGGCTCACAGCTCTGCCATCCTCTGGCTCAGGCAGCTGCCTGCTCTTTTGTTCACCCTCAAGGCTTGGGTGCCTGGCTTTGCAATACCTGGGCTCACAACAGTGCCCCGGGCCAGCCTGCAGTTCTTACCCTCAAGTCTGACTGGATTCCGGGCTGGCAGGCCGTGGCTCTCGGTGCACTCACACACTAACACACACAATGCCAGAGAAACAAAGACCACTCCATGAACCCTTAGAAAAAGCAGGTCTCTTAGCAACTTTACAGCTTTTGCTCATGAGCTACTTTGCATTGAAGTAGCGTCTGATCTCCTGCCAGCCCCTGCCTGGGGATGGGGAGAATGGAATGGCGGTCTGCCCTTGCTGAGGCTGAGGGCTAAGCTCCCCCACCACTGCTCTCTGTTTCATAGAGATCATTAATTCGCTAACACTGAACTCAGGGCCAACAGCACTGTAACTAATGACTCAATGAAACTTATCCTAACACATGTATGTTCTCCGTAAGGCACATGTTAGTGCTCACGAACACTAGACGGCACCTCGGTACTATGCTTAGGGGCACTTTGAACCAAAATCATCAACAACAAGTACAAATTTCCTTAGACATTTCAGACTACAGTTACAAATTTAATATACTTGATTTTTTTCAAACACTTTAAATGCTTAACAGGGCCGACTTAAATATCTAAAAAGAAATATCTAAAAAGCAACATCTTTCTAAGCACTTAAGCAACCGCTGTAAATTAATTACGTAGACCTACAAATGTAGCAAATCCAATTCTCTTGGCCATTTCCAGAACCTTAAATCCAACACAAAGCAGAACAAGGGACACAGAAGCTTCTCTTCTGTATTCATTTCTTCTTTATCTGAATATTTATATTTCCTTTCTAGAGTTAGAGATTTACTCTACCAACAAAGGCACCAGATTTCCCCCCCCCCCCCAAATACTGTATTGCTATTTGGAACCAATCTACATAATAACCTGGGGAAAGCTTACAATAAGACAGTCCTTGAAAACCACAAAATTGCTAGTAAAGAATAGTTTTTTAAAAAGCATGTGTTGCCTGACCTGTGGTGGCACAGTGGATAAAGCGTCGACCTGGAAATGCTGAGGTCGCCGGTTCGAAACCCTGGGCTTGCCTGGTCAAGGCACATATGGGAGTTGATGCTTCCAGCTCCTCCCCACCTTCTCTCTCTGTCTCTCTCTCTGTCTCTCTCTCTCTCCCTTTCTCTCTCTTCTCTAAAAAAAAAAAAAATGAATAAAAAAAATTAAAAAAAAAAAAAAAGCATGTGTCCCTGCCCTTCTCAAAATATAGAGAGGCTGGGGGTTATCAGTCTGGGTCCAGAGAGAAGAATCCACACAGTAATTCAGACCTTTAATATAAAGGTGTACTAACTATAACGGGACTGTAGTGACGAGGCATTGCCTAGTAAGAAGAGAACGCTGAAGAATACAGGCTTAGCCAAGATGAGAAGACAGCCCCCCCCCAAGGCTGAGATAGAGCACCAGAGCAAAAGGGCCCCTGTCGCCTTCCCCCACCTGCCCCAGGGGTGTTGCCAGGGGAAGCTGGTGCTGGAGAAGCTGCAGGCAGTGCAGCAGCCTGAAGCTGGATGCAAATGCTGTTTGAAAAAAATATCTAAGTGCAAAATTTTTGTGGAAAATGTAGAGCTCTTATCCACACCAATCAACCTAGGAACCAACATCACATACTGACGTGCAGACACCCAGCTGTTTTCTGTGTATATGTCTGAGCTCCCCTGCTAGAAAAGATCCTCTTCTAAGACAAGGAGTGTTTCATCCTCCTCCTGTGGCCAGTCCTGAAATGAGCATATATAATATGGTCAATAATTTACTTTTGAATATATGAACTCTGAGGGAGGAATGCTATTAAACTGTGCATTTTTCCATTAATTTTTAATTCTATTTTTTCCTACTGTAAAAGCAATAAATATTTATTGGGGGAAATGCAAAGGTAGAACAAAAGGAGAAAAAAAATCAACCATTTTTCTACTACCCAGAAATAACTATTATTAGTACAGTACTTTGGTGCATTTCCTATGTACAAATAGTTTTTCTTTCTTATTTTTTTAAAACATAGATGTACATCCATCATATTATATGCAATTTTATATCTTGCATTTTTAACAACATAAAGCATTTCTCCAACTCATCAACTCTTTATTGAAGAATCACTGCTGAATTATTATTATATAGGAAATATTTACACTGATGTTGAAACTACCTTAAATGTTGAAATCATAAATGACTGCAAAATATCTCATTCTGAAGATGTTTGACAGTTTACTTAATTACTTCCCATGTGGAAGTTTTAGGTTATTTTTCCTATTAATCTCATAATGAACATTACTGTTTAAAATTTTCTCTGGTAGGCTGATTTCCTAAAATGGCTGTTCCACGTGTGAAATTACTTCTAGGGGGTACAGATACATTTAAGGCCACTAAGGAAAATTTAAGGTCACAGGGCATCTGCTTCTAAACATGGAAACTAGCTTTCCCTTTTTTAACAGAACAGAACCAGAAGCCTCTTCAATGCCAATTATCTAGTACTCCTGAAATAGGTACATGTGCTCACCTAACACTCCCTGACCCATCCATGTCCCCCTGGCCCCAAGAAAATGTTACCCAGCCCTAAATAATTGCATGGTTGCATGACACTGGCAAGTCCCTTGGGGCCTTTGACCCTCACTTGTCCCCAAAATGCCCAGTGGAGAGGTGGCCTGACTAGGGTGCTAGACTAGAGGATTTCCCCCATGGGCCTTTCTGGGTCTGTGAGACACTCTAGGCACCGAACCCCAAGTTCAGGGGCTTGGCAAGGCGCGGCCACCTGCTGGTAGACCGGGAGCCTTAAAGCCGTAGAAGCTGCAGCTTACAGAGCTCCAGAAGCCTCTCCTCTTCCCCGCGGTCCACCTGGCCCGACCTCCAGACCTTATCCTGGTTTCCGATTCTCCTCAGTAGAAGGATCACCCAAGCCCCTGGGGTTTCCTTCCCTCCTCCCCTTCTCTTTCCTCGTGGACCAATCCAGTCCCAGTCTCCGCAGACTGGGGTCTCCGCCACCCTTAAACATCCTACTACCTTATAAGACCCGCCATCAGACCCCCATCTCCTCTGTACGTCTTTCCACGTATCTCTACGAGTTTGTCCTCTGTCTTTCCCGTCATGACTGGCTTTCTGTCCTGTTTCACCCACCCTGCCTCGCACCGATCTGCGGGTCCTCTGGCCCCGTCCTTCATTCCACGCAGTCGGTCCCTCTCCTGACAGTACCTCTATCCCCTTTAGGTCTCCCTCATGCCCCTCCCCTTGTCAATCCTTCTGAGCCCCCGCCCACGTCTGTACTTCTGTCTGTCCCCGAATGTGATCTTCTGTTCCAGGAGCCTGGCGTTCCGTCCAGCCAGGTCCCTAGTCACCATCTCTCCCACAACCAGGACAGTCTGCGGCCGGGTTCCCCTCTCTCAACCAGGGAACTCTTCCCTCTTCCACTTTCTCTACTTTGAACCCATCCCAGCAGAGTCCAGGAAGTAGCTAGGCGCCGGGGACTGGCGGCTCTAGGACCCAATGGAGAGCGCCAGCGGCGGCGGCGGCCCCGCCCAGAGAGGAAATGCTACCAATGGCCGAGTGGAGGCGGGACTTCCGCTGTCCCGGGGTGGGCGGGGGAGCGAACTGTTGTGGTGCGGAGCGTTGAGCGGGCGGCGGCCGGGCCGCCCAGGGGCTGCCGCGGGACTCGGGGCACAGCCGAGCGGCTGCAGGGGTGGGGCGGGCCGGACGCGCTGCGGGGCCCTGGCGCCGCGGGTTCGAGGCCGGGCCCCGCGCGGGGAGGCCGCGCCACCCCGGGGGAGCTGCCCGGCGGCGAGTTTGCCCAGCAGCCGAAAGAAGGCGGGAGCCAGCGGGGGCCCTCGGAACCCTCTGGCAACCCGGCCCCGGAGACCCCGGAGAGCTGCGGCTTCCTGGGACGCCCTCCCGGACGCGCCCGCCGAAGGGTAACGGTGCTGGGCCCCCGGCAGAAGAAGCCTTCGGGTGACCCCCGGCGGGGCCCTGCGAGCCGCGGGAGCCAGCCCCGGGGCCTGGAGCCGGGAAGACAGGGGCTTTCCGGAGACGCGGGGCCGGCGGCCGGAGCGGCCGGAGCGGCCGGAGCGCGGCGCAGCGGAACCGGGCCTCCAGGGCGCGGGGCAGCGCGGCGCCTGCTCTGGAGACAGACTCCGGGACCCTCGGGTGCGGGGGCCTCGGCGACGGCCCGGCGGGGCGCGCGGCCGCGGAGTGGCCTCCGGAGGAGCCTCCCCCCGAGAGGCCGGCCCGGGACGGGGAGATGAACGGCTTTAGCACCGAGGAGGACAGCCGCGAAGGGCCCCCCGCCGCCCCCGCCGCCGCCCCGGGCTACGGCCAGAGCTGCTGCCTCATCGAGGACGGCGAGCGCTGCGTCCGGCCGGCGGGCAACGCCTCCTTCAGCAAGAGGGTCCAGAAGAGCATCTCGCAGAAGAAACTCAAGCTGGACATCGACAAGAGCGTGAGTACCCCCGCCGCGGCCGCCGGACTGCGGCGGGACTCCCGGGCCCTCCCCGCCCTGGGCCTCGCCGCCCTGGGTCTGCAGGCGGAGGAGCGGCGCGCGGGGTTTCAAAGGCCGCTTCAGCCTTGACCTGCTCCCAGTAGGATTCTGCCCAAACCCGGGACGTTAGTTAGGGCGGGGGGCTCCGAGCACCCTTCCTGCTGGGAAGGCTGACAAGTTTTTATTGGTTGAGGTATTGGAGCAAGCACGGGGGAGGAGGGGTGAAGGGACCCGGCTCCTCTCCAACTTCTCAGAGCCCTGCTATCCTTCCGAGGAGAGGCGGCAGTTACTTCCCTGTCCGCCGCGGCCTCGGCGTCTGCAGAGGGTCCCCGAGCTCGCTGCCTCGCAGGCGGCTGTAGGGAACTGGGGATTTCAAGCACGTGGCAGAAATAAGGCCAGGACCACGTCCTGGGAGGTGGCTCTTGCAGCCCCAAGTGTCTGGAAGGAAGAAAGTCAGTTTTCTTAGGGGTGTCGTCTTTAGAAATGCCCAGTAGGAGGGGTTTTCCATTTGAATAGAATTGCCCCGTGTTTTGTGCTGAACTGTAGGAAAACTTTTCCTGTGTGATTTCACTTCTTCTAGTGAACACGGTTCAAAAGAGGTGCCTATTGGCAACCAATTAGGAACTTTATAGTTTGACATCTGTTGCTGCAGCCTCTTGATTAGAAATTGGAAATGAGTTAAAGGGGTATTGAATATTCAGGTAGATCAACTAACATCCATTCTCTTTTGGGACCAAAAGTTATTCACCCCCCAGTGTTGGGGAAAATCAGAGATTGCTTGTTAAATGAAATGACTTCCAGTTTTCCATTTCTGATTTTACTGTTGAAACTAAGGCCCAGAGACAGGCAGTGAGGTGCCAGAGTTACACAGCACCCAACAGGCTGCTTAATTTCTTAAACCCATTATCTGATTTACATTCAAGCCCCATGCATAAGACTTGATTAAGTCTCTAATAAATATAAGCCTGGCCCAGCCCTTTCTTCCAATCTCTTCCCCCTCCCCGCCCTGTCTCTTCCCCCTCCCCGCCCTGATTTGTGTATGTGTGTGACAGAGTCAGAGAGAGACAGAGAGAGGGACAGACAGGCAGGAAGGGAGAGATGAGAAGCATCAATCATCAGTTTTTCATTGCGACACCTTAGTTGTTCATTGATTGCTTTCTCATATGTGCCTTGACCAGGGGGCTGCAGCAGACTGAGTGACCCCTTGCTCAAGTCAGTGACCTTGGGCTTAAGCTGGTGAGCCTTGCTCAAACCAGATGAGTCCACACAAACTGGTGACCTCGGGTTTAGAACCTGGGTCCTCTGCATCCGAGTCCAACACTCTATCCACTGCGCCACGCCTGGTGAGGCTTAAAGTTAATTATAATACATTTACAATTCTTGAATGGAAAAATGCTATTTTTAAATGGTTGGGGGAGGGGTTAATGACTTTCTTACTACAAACCTCTATCAATGAATGAATGAAGTTCATCTGGGAGCAAACAACTGTGCCTCGAGACACTAAAATGGGCTGGATTAGGACACATGTTGAAGTGAAATGCCTAATTCTCAGATAGCACTTAAACAGCCTCTTGGAAACACTGCCTGCCTTCTGCGTAGGTTGTTGGGAGCCTTTACTTGAGCAGCTTATAATATTTTCCAGTCCTTAAAAAAAGAAAGAAATTTCCAGTTCTTTTAAAGCCTTGGATGCTGTCACGTCTGAATGATTGTACTGCTGCAGTTGGGGCCCCATTTACCCAGTGACCCCACTGGAAAACGTGTGTTAAGCTTGTCGATCACTTCGCACACGCTGTCTGAAAGAAGCAGCAAAGGCAAGAAAGCAGCGAAGCCTGGCACTGGAGTGCCCAACAGGTAATTAATGCTTCTGAAGGAGTAGTTTTCGAGGTGGAATCACTCGCCATTTGTTTCAAGCGGTGGTGTAGAGTCATTATTTCTGAAAGGGATTCTATTTCATTCTCACAGGCTTGGGCAGGAATTCAAGTCTAAGAAACTGCTGTGTTACAAGAATTTTTAGCTGTTGTAGAAAATGAAACAGGAAAAATAAACACTAGAGCCCTGCTACCACCCTCCTTCCTCCCCCAAAGGCCACTGAGCTCTGAGATTTCTGAAAACCAGTATGTGCTTGAAAATGGTTAAATGGAAATAATGACTATTTGTCTTGTAAAAGGACAGCACCAAAAATGCAACTCGGGCAGTTTAACACATTCCACGCAGACATTGGCAGTGTTCTGTGATTTATTAAGATATAATGTGCTTTCAAACAGTCCTCCAATTGACATTATTTTGACTTTTTTTTCCTCCAGGAAAGTGGAAGTTGAAAATAGTATAAGGGAAATGTTGGGGTAGGAAAGGACATGTGCCAGGGATCAAAGGCCTGAGTGACCTTGGCCAGGTCATTTCCCTACTCTGGGTGGCTTCGGTTGATCCCTGTAGAAAATGAGATTGGGGCCAGTGAGGATGCACTGATGATTGCTGAGTCTCTTCCATCAAGCATTCCATTATTCTGGCGTGTCGACCTGAACTCTCCCGGCCTCAGCTTTAAGAGACCCCCCTTCTGCCTGTTGTTCCCCGACCACATTGGCCATCCAGTGAACGTGAGGAGCAGTGGGCTCTCTCAGGGTCTGCACGTGGAACCGGCTAGTGTGAGGGCCGGCTTCCTATCAGGGAAGCAGCATGTGTGTGTGTGTGTGTGTGTGTGTGTGTGTGTGTGTGTGTGTGTGTGTGTGTGTGTGCGCGTGCGCGCGCGCACGCTCTCCTTTCTGATAAAAGCATGTTGGGTAGTGTATTTATCAGCTAGGTGGGATTCTCTGGGACACTGACACATGCTGTGTTTGAATGTCCTTTGACATTTGAATCTGGCAAAGCTGTCCCAATTTGTAACCATATGTAAATGGTGACTTTTACTGGTCTAAGTTGCTTTTTGATGCAAGGGGTGCTTATGCAGATAGCACAGCATTTATTGAGCTCCTGCTGTCTACAGGACACCATCATAGTATAAAAATCACCCATGACTCACTAATCCAACCACATGAAAGTGATCATTTATCTGAATAAAAAGCAGTGTTCGTTATTTTCTCCACGAAGAGGACTGCATTAATTGATGCTGGTTTTCTTTAAGAATTTAAGGAACAAACTCAAAATCAGAAGCCTCTGGAGAACATTTGTGCAACATCTGTTTCAGTGTCAACAGCCCCAAGTCATTTACACAGGCATTCGGTTTCTGTTAGGTTTTCAAATGGTTCCTCCAGTCAACCCCAGTACCAACGTTCTTAAATGAAAACACATTCTCACATCTCAGCTGCTGTTGCTGCCCTCGCTTACTATTCTGCCTCCAACCTGTGTTAGAAAATCAGCCAAAGTATGCAGCTTCTTTTCTCTTTTTTTATTCTCCAAGTCCTTTATTGTACAATGTCATGTGGGGAGGAGGGCACCAAAGGACAACTGGGTATAGAGCGAAACAGATAAAAACATGCCAAGCGTTCTCTTTTTCCTTTCAAATCAAGCATTTATAAACAGGAGCACGCACATTGCATAAAAATAGCTTTCGAATAGTAGAGTAAGTCATCACGTTGTGCAGCTTCTGCTGCGAGGTTCCACCTGGTGAGGATTTCTGCATCTCCCTCCACTTCTCTTTGTGGGTCAGATGTAAGGTAATGCAATCATTAGAAATCGTTGCTCAGAAATAAAGTATTTCAGAGAGTTGTCATCCTGCTATCAGAATAAAAACGGTGTGTCCCGTATACCATTACCACGGTCCCTTTCCTGCTTTTCTCATTTCATCACTCCTGCAGGTCTGAAAATGTCATGTCACAGCCAGCTTCAAAAGCCTGGGAGGGCTGCGTCTTGTCTGAAGGAAGGGCAGCGCTGTTCTGATGTGCACCCGCCCCGAGCTTCTTATGCTCCTACATGGGTAGCCACTTCCACCTACTGCTGGCCACCCTGGGGCTCCTTCACGCCCCTTCTTGCTATCATCATCTGAAACTCTAGGTCATGGCTCCTCTTCCCATCTGAACACTTCCTGTCTCCCTACAAACCCTCCCTTCTCGGAAGGGACCCCCTCTGGACCGTCTCTGCTGTGGGGGTCTCTCCTTGTTTTTCCGCAGGGACTTGGTTTGTAAGACATTCCCAGTGTGGTGTAGTCTCTCTTCGTGGGCTTCTTGTTCGGCACCTCAGCAGTAAACTTCTGGAAACCGTGGCCTGCGCCTTGTTCTTCCTTCCTCTCCAATGCCTCACAAAGGAGAGAAGCCCATTAATTTGACAGATGCTATTTCCATGGAATTGGCAGCCCTGACTTTAATTTGCTTCCCACCAGGTCAGGCACCTGTATATCTGCGATTTCCACAAAAACTTCATCCAAAGTGTACGAAATAAAAGAAAGAGGAAGACAAGTGACGATGGTGGAGATTCTCCTGAGCACGACACTGACATTCCTGAGGTAACAGTCACAAAAAATCAGCTTGAGTTAGCTGGGAGAAGGGGTTCTAATCTGATCCTTACCTCTGACCTGACTTCTTTTTGTGCTAAGAAGCCATTTTAGTCCCATAGTTTTGCAGCGGTTTGTTTGAAAAGTGAATCAGAGAATCAGAGTAATGCCGACTCTGAGAGCTGAAAGCTTAGAATCTGACTGGTCTGGCTGCCCTTCATTTTCCAGACAGGCACAGGGACACAAGGTCGCACGTACCATTTGGGGGCTCCAGGCCAGTGCCCTTTTCAGTAGGCCGTGCTGTCTTCAAGAAAACCCTGACAGATGACTAAATCCAGCCACAGTGTCGAGTTGTTTTGAACTTTGTTTTGTATGTAAAGTTGGAGACTAAGTCTGCATGGTTGGGGGAAGACACTTGCCCTCTGCGTTCTGGTCTGCAAAATGAAGGTAGACGTTCTCAGTTCACACCAGTGGTTTTTCTGTCTTTCTCCGATTCCTGGTCCAGGCTTGTTCCCGAGGATCTATTCCAAAATCACTTGTACTGGACCAGGGTTCTCCACCCTGGTACTATTGACATTCGGGGCCAGATAATTCTTTGTTGGGGGGCTGTCCCGTGATTGTAGGATGTTTAGCAGCATCCCTTCATTCTACCTATTGGATGCCAGTACCACCACTCCCTGGGTCATGACGATCAAAAACTGTCTCCAGACATTGCAGATGTCGGGGGTGGGGGGGTGGAGAGGGGAGTGAAGGATCATCCCATGTTGCTAGACGATGCACTAGACGATGTGTCCTAGGCTTCTCAAACCAGAAGACTACCTCTCCTTCAAGGGGTCAGTGTCTATTAAGCAAGGATACAGGAAGGAGTATTGGCTTTTTTTTTCTATTTGAATCGTTTTTACTTAAGACTCAGCAAAGAAGATCCGTTTATAGTGTACATTGAGTATTTGATGCATGAATATTTCATAAGGCAGCTGCCTGTTAGCACTCAGTGGAAGTGACTGTAGGAACAGAAAGAGTAGGCAGGCCTCTGTCTGCAGATGAGGAAACCTTTGAAAATACAGCCGTTTCCCTCCGCCCCTCCCTGTGTCCCCCTTTTTAGCATTGGTTTAATGTGTCTTTCGATTGCCTTTAGCATTATTATATTTCATAAAGAAATGGATGTATTCAATTTCTAAATGCTTTTCACAAAAAAGAAAAAGAAAGAAAAAAAAGTTTGAGGAATGTTTTGAAAAGAGTGAAGGACTTTGGTCCCTCATATTGATCATTCATTTTGTTTTTAAGTGCTCTCCACCTGCCTGAAGCAAGAACATCTCTTTTAGAGGCAGGTAAAGGCAGCCCAACTTTCTGGGCCTTCACTGTTTCATGACTGTGCAGCTTTTCTCTCTTCCTGTGTTAGAGCAAAGGGGGGGTCCTGTCCCCTCTGTTCTCCAGTCACCTGCAGAGACCCTGACCCTAACCTGAGATTTCTACACTCGCCACAGTAGCTTTTGAGCTTTCTCTGGAGGGTTGTTAAGGATTCTAATACCGGAAGGCTGAGCCTAGGAAAGCACTATTTGAGAATAACAGGACTTCCCACTGTTCTTCACGCCCCTCTATCCAGTCGCTACCAAGCTCTGGCCTGTCTTCCTCCAGGATGTCTGTCTGGTTTCACCTTTGCTCACCATACCCGGTGTCCCTCTCTAGCCTCGCCAGCCCTCCGAAGCTCCACTTTGTCATCTCACCTCTGGATTGCTGCTCCAGCATCTTCCTCTGCCTGCTGCCCCACACTCTCCTCACCCGCCCCACCTCACCCCCTACCCATCAAACCACCACCAGATCCATCTTCCTGGAACGTCACCTGACACGCTCCGTCCAGCCTCCCTGTTTAACCCCGTCAGGATGCCTCTGAGCCCCGAGCCCATCTCTTCCATCTGGCTCCGTGCTTGCTCCTCCCCTCGTTCCCTACTCCTGCTCTGTTCCTCACTTCCTTTCTAAGCCCCGCCTCTCCTTAGCGTAAGCGTCACCGCTCTGTCAGCCTTCTGGGACCACCCCTCCCCAGTCAGAACTCTTTTTCCCACTGTTAGTGTTGTCCTCCCAGCTAGTTATTCGTCCTCAGAGGACCGTTTCTAAGGCTTCTTTGTAGTCCTTTCTACCCCCACCCCTACCTAGTGTGGTGCAAGGCACAGTGGGTTCTCAGTGAGTCGTGGCTGGTCAGGTGATGGATAATGTGTTTCTCCTCTTCCCTCCAGGTTGATCTCTTCCAGCTGCAGGTGAACACTCTACGACGTTATAAACGACACTACAAATTGCAGACCAGACCAGGCTTCAACAAGGCCCAGTTAGCAGAAGTAGGTGGACAAAATTGCGCTCTAAAAAGAGAGAGGCATCATTATGCTTCTGAGGATGACCTTGATTCTCCCTACTGCTCTGTGTGCCTGTTGATCATAATTCCCTCCATGGCTCTGGAAGCAACTTTCTGTTCCCTCTTTTGTGCAATTTAAAATCCCACAGCTTTAGATTTGGAAAGGCTCTGATCTCATAAAAGAACCCATGGCATAGAGAGAGAAATAGACTTGCTTCAAAAGACACAGCAAATGGGTGTGATTCCAGAACTGAGCCTGGAACCTCAGGGCTTCTGATTCCAAGTCCTGAGTGTCCTTCTGTTTGTTTGTTTGTGTCTTGGTTTACAAGATTCTTTAGAGATATGTTCCTTCCTGCATATCAGGTATATGGCAGATTAATCATCCTAAAACCTTTGTTTTTTTCCCTTGATTTTTTATACTCTGATGTTGGTAGTGGAAATATTTATTACAATGAATGAAGCCCAAGAAAGCTTTCTCCTGCCCTGAGTTCTAACAGTGTGGGGCCTCCTTGGCCATTTCATTATGCCGACAGCCTGGCTTGACACTTCTGTCCTGTTGGCACTTACGTGGGTGCCCTCTCGCCCCTCTGCCATTGTAGAAAATTTGGAAACTGGAGAAAAGAAAAAGACAACCCTACCGTCCAGAGATAACCGCTCTGTAGTTCTTTCTCTGCCTCTTTTTCGTCCCTAGCCACTCGGTCCATCCAGAGACAGATTCACAGCCCACTGGGTTTTGGTCTTTCCCTTTAGAGATATCCTGCTGAGCCATCATTTTTTTTCTTAAACTCTCCTTCACCAGCATCCAGATGAAACATAGGAGCACACAAGTCTGTCCCTCTTTAAGGCCGCGTGACCCATTTGCCAGTATCCACCCCTGGTGGAGGGGACAGGACGGGGCGGGGCAAGAGGAGATGTGTGTTCTCAGGACTTGTAAAGTAAAGCCAGGTTACGGGGTTTTTCTTCAAATCTGGTATGTCTTTCAAGATGAATTCTTGGGTCACACACATCTGTTCAATTGGCTGTTCATTTGACATAATTTTTTTTTTTTTTTTTTTTTTTTTCATTTTTCTGAAGCTGGAAACAGGGAGAGACAGTCAGACAGACTCCCGCATGCGCCCGACCGGGATCCACCCGGCACGCCCACCAGGGGCGACGCTCTGCCCATCCTGGGTGTCGCCATGTTGCGACCAGAGCCACTCTAGCGCCTGAGGCAGAGGCCACAGAGCCATCCCCAGCGCCCGGGCCATCTTTGCTCCAATGGAGCCTTGGCTGCGGGAGGGGAAGAGAGAGACAGAGAGGAAAGCGCGGCGGAGGGGTGGAGAAGCCAATGGGCGCTTCTCCTGTGTGCCCTGGCCGGGAATCGAACCCGGGTCCTCCGCACGCTAGGCCGACGCTCTACCGCTGAGCCAACCGGCCAGGGCTTGACATAATTTTTAAAAAGACATTTCTTTGTCAAATTCCAGGGCCTGAGAGATTATGGTAGCATCTGGTCAACCAGAGCAGTCCCAGTCTCTTCCTCATTGGGGACGACCTCGAGATTATGCCATGAGGGGGATGACCTCGAGATTATGCCATGAGGGGGACGACCTCGAGATTATGCCATGAGGGGGACGACCTCGAGAGATTATGCCATGAGGGGGACGACCTCGAGATTATGCCATGAGGGGGGTGACCTCGAGATTATGCCATGAGGGGGATGACCTCGAGATTATGCCATGAGGGGGATGACCTTGAGATTATGCCATGATGGGCAGTTGGCTGCCATTAAAATCGAACTGCACCTCGGGAGTGCTGCGGGCTAAAGACGTGCCTTTGGAAGCCTGGAAACCTGTCACCTGGGCCCAGGGAACGAAGGCCGTCCGGGTTCTGTGGCTGCGCAGGGAGTTCTGTAGTGACCCTGACCCCTCATGACTCTGACAGCAACTGCCTGCTTCCTCTTGTGCACGATTTGGAATCTGTGGCCCTGACTTATGCGTGTTTTTTGTTTTTGTTTGTTTTTGCCCGCCCCCATGTAGACTGTCAGTCGACACTTCAGAAACATACCTGTGAATGAGAAAGAGACCCTTGCCTACTTCATCTACATGGTGAAGAGCAACAAGAGCAGACTGGACCAGAAGTCAGAGGGCGGCAAGCAGCTGGAGTGAGGCTGAAGCTCGTCTCCAGGGAGGAAGTGTGATGCGTAGCACGCAGGTGGTATCTGCTACATTTAAGCCCATAAAGACTTTTAAGTTTTATTATAAATAAAAAAGTTGAATGATAAATACTGTAAATCTTTTTGGTCAGGAGGATTATAGTCTCCTGATTCAGCATGTGTATACAAAGACTTTCTTTTAAGGCATCTACTGGGCTAAAAGAAAAGATCATAAAAAGAATTACAGAACAACTATGTATTGCAGCATTCAGGAAAGCACTGAGTCAGTGCTACTGGAAGTGAGAGATGACAGAGACTTGGGTAGTCACATGTAATCCCACGCGGCCACGTGTGTGAGGAGCCCGGGAATAGCAGGGTCCAGGGGACGGTGGCGGTGTGTGAGCAGGCCGAGTGTGCTGGGCACACGGTGGCCCTGCCTTGTCGCAGCCTTTGTCTTTTGTCAGCAAATCAGTTTGACCCTGGTCCCCCTGTGGTCCTCTGCCTTGCACACAGTAGGCACTCTGTCAGTATTCGTTGGCTACTTGAGCTGTCACTAACAGTGCCAGCCTTGTGACATGCTTCATGCCTCTAGTTTATGAGACCTCTGCCGTTTCTGTGGTTGACCACTCAGCTTCTGAGTGTGGAGGAAATCCCGACTCACCAACAAGACAGACCAAATGAGTCCTTGAGGACGGTCACATCTGCCAAGCTGTGTCTGGTGGTGCCAGAAACAGATGCATAGGCCCTTTGCACACCCCTCCACACTTCACTCTTTGGGGTGTATTATGTATCATATACATATTATGTATCATAATACGCAATGATTTCAGCCATTCTCCTGGGCCATAAATGCTTTGGCAAATGGAGATGCTTAGTGGTCTGGGGCTCATGTTTTCAGAAGTACCAATCCATAGTTCACAACCACCAAGAAAGCTGCCAAGGACCACGTGATTCCTGCTCAGAGGTCCAGCTTGGGGGAGAAAGGCTGACTGGCCATGGCGCCCTGGGCTTGGGGTCAGTGACAAATTATGGATTTGGGCAACAGAGACCAGTGCCAGCTGATGCTCATTTTTATGAGCAGTTTGCCTCCCTTTTAGGGAGAAAGATTGCTAAATGGTTTTTTTAACTATTAATAATTACCTGATTTTTTTTTTTATGTTCAAAAACTCAGCTTCCTCTATCTAATTATGTCACAGCCAAAGTATCCTTTGAAAACAAAGCTTTATATCCAAAAGTCTGCTTTTCCAAAATTTTCCAATCAGTGTGTTGGGGGCATAGGGTGTGCACAGGGAATGGGAGAAAAAGGGAAGAAAAGGACACGGATGCTCATTTCGGACCATCTTGACATACACTGTGGTCGAAAGTATCATTTTCTTACTCGGTTTTAAATCTGAGTTCTTTCTTAAGCCTTAAATAGCAAAAGGAGCTATGGACAGCCTGGCCTGGCAGAGTTTTCATGTCTCAAAGATGGCTTGATCCTGAGTGTAACAGAAATCCGAATGAAAATCCCCGCTGAGCAGTGTGGCGGCCTCGTTCTGCGGAGCCGAGTACCCTGCTTCCTGTAGCCTGGGGGCGGGGCCACCACTAGCACCAAAACGCAGTGTGCTCCATCGCAGCAAAGCTTGCTCCAGTGTCCAGAATGCATGCCTAGCAGATCGCAGCCTTTTTAAATATGTGTAAAGGACTGTACATAGAACATACTCTAGACTCTGAGGGGTCTTATTTTAATACACCTGGCTGTGGGTGGCAGTCAGGACGCTCTGAGTGTTTCGGTCATTCAGATCCAGTGTGTGTGTATGTAGACTGTCTCACTTCTTATAGCTGAAGGATGTTGATGTGTAGGCATCAAGAAGGCTCAAAGGTGTGTGACTTATCTAGGTTTTATTTCTGAAAGGCTGAACTAGAAAGGCTTTGATGGTGTCCAACACCAAGCCTCCTTTGTCAGGGGGCATTTTTTCTCATCAGGTTGGAGTTTGAGGGCAGCTTGGCCTGTAGGTGAAGACATTGGAAACCTGTCTGGAAGTGTCCCCATCTAATTGAGAAAGAAGGTATATTTTTCTGATGTTTAAACCAAAATAATGGATGTGTAGGGCATGTCACTGTTTTTCTAACAGCAGATCTGTTTTCCCAGTTGAGAGAGACAGCAGTACATTTCTGTAGGAGAATGCGTGGGGTTAGGACCCATCTGTTCAAGTGTGTCTGTAAGAATACTTTTGTTCCAAAGTGGAGCCCAGGGAAGCTTTCCACCTCCAGCCAGATGCTCTGTGCACTTGAGTGCATGCCGTCTTTCCCCTAAAGAGAGCTGCTTGTGGAGAGTGGAGACTGTGGGTGTCTTTTTCACCTTTGAAAACACGTCAGGTGAGAGAAAAGACAAAGCTGTCCGAACTTACTTTTGTCTTGTGTGAAGAAGTCTGTTCTTTCATCAAACCACTAAACCACTTGCCTTAGTCTCTTCTGCAGTTTCCCGTGGCTTCTCTGTGGGCAGGAGACTTCTGCCTGTTGGAAACGGCCAGGCTCTCCGAAGCAGCTGGGCCTGGCTTCAGGGAGCAGTGGGTTCTGGGAAAGCAGTGTTCGTCTTGGCTACCTGCGTTTTTATGCCACCAGGTTAAGGACTCATGCTTCTTTCCACCTGTAACATTGCAACATTGCCTTCTCTCCTCTTGGTGCTCCTGGGCAAACTGGAATTTAAGATAGAACTGGTGTTGTCTTCTTAAGAGTATGGTTCCTGCCTCAGTCCCAGCCTGGTGTGGTTCTTCATATGGCCCGAAGCTTGTCACATGGAAATGCCAATATCCTGCTATTCATGTTGCTTCATTTTAAGGCTTTAAAAGCAAATAAACTTCTTATTTCAACAAATAAACTCTAAAGTTGGCAACAGCACCTGGAAACGATTATAACTGAACCCCATGAAAGATCAAAACTAAGGAATCAAGACTGGTGTTGTCAAATGAAGAAGAATTTCACTTACATGTGATAGACACCAAATCGCTAGACGTTCCTATCATGGCTACATATTCACTGCTAGCCGTCCAGAGACCAGATAGTAATCGTTGTTTGCAGTTGGAATGTCGCGTCTAACCCTGGCATTTCAGCTGTTTATTTTGGGGGAACCTCTTTGTCACTATCCTACGGGATAGCTGCCTGGTAGAAGGGAGAAGGTAGGAAAAGAAGCTTACTCTGGGGGCCTTGCCTATTGAAATAGGCTGTCCCAGTCCACAGTAGTTGCTTCATGAAAATCATCTGCAAGCTCTCAGTCATTATAATGACAAGATCTAAAAGTTGGGAAAGGGGCTTTCAGTCATCCAATCCAGCCTCCCCATCGGTGCTAACATTCTGCCTACAACGATCCCACCTAGGGTATGAGCAGCCTGGGCTTAAACACCTCTAAGGACAGAGAACTCACTACCTCGTGGGAGTATCTGGTTCTATCTTTGTAAACCTCTGGCTTTTCTACGTTCTCTGTAACTTCCATCTGAGTCTCTGCCCAGTGTGGGTCACATGGAACAAGTTGCTCTTCTTGGCCAAGGACCTCATTGCTGACACTGTCCCAGGGCATAGCAACTGTCTTTTGAAATGGAGCAGCTAGCAAATAGATACTTTGTTGTCCTGACTGTCCACCCCGCTGAGTTTTGGTGCACTTAGTTCCTTGTTGGAGAATGTTGAGGGAACCCATCAGCCTGGTTGCTCTCACTTGTCCTTGCCGAAGTTGGCAGAGGGTATCAGCGGAGGTGGGCGTGCTATTGGCCTGATGAAAAAACCTGAGACAGAGGAAGCCTTAGTTCTGTGTTTGCCCCACAAAAACTGATGCTCACATCACTTACGGAAAACTTTAGCTAGAAAATTTTTAAATGTTCCCCTGTGGAGTGTTAAGTTTCCATGGCTGCTGAGGGCTTGTACCTTAAGATTCCAACAAGTATTTCAAATACTGTTTTTACCAAGAAAATACTGCCTAGGAACTTGGGGGAGTCAGGGCCGTGCCATACTTTCAAGCTTGAACATTCTACATGGTTGCTATTGTCCAATTCAGTTTTAGAGAGGGAGAAACTAAAATTAAAAAAAACTCCCTGGGTCACATGGCATTATCTGGACTAACCTCTCCTCCTCCTGCCTTCTCCCTTTCTGACTTGCAGCATGACCCTAATGCAGTCCAGAATGACCTGCTTTGGATTCTTGAGATCTTACAGCCGAGCGGAGGTTCCCAAGCCCCGCCTGCAGAACTCCAGATTGAGGGAATGACTAGGAAAGCAGTCAGTGCTGAGTTTTGCAAAAACAAGTGGAAAGGACAAACAGAACTAGCTTATAATTGAAGACCATGGTTCAGAAGTGCTGGCAGGAGATGTAGTGTTGTCCTAGAACCTAAATTCTCATGAAATGGGCTTGCTCCGTGACCTGTTGGTCAGACTTCCACCTTTCAGGTTTTCCTTGGAGCTTGTGTGATTCCGTTGGCCCTAACTGGCCAGACACAGCTCTGCGGCCTGTGATTCACAGCCTTGTAGCCTGTTACTGAGCTAAGCAGTTGAACTGAAGGACAGGTGAGTTCGAGATCATGCCCTGGGAAGCATGGTGCTTTAGGGGTGCCTTTTTATTCCTTTCATGTTATTACTGACTGTTTCCAAGTTTATGGTCAGGAAGGTAAAGGTGATCTGGTGTTTTCAGGTAGACTACAGACTAGGGCAGGGTGGGACCTTTTCTTAAGATAGAAATGTCTACAATCAGTCATTTCATCTAGCTTGCATCTTGAAACACAAACCCTTCCATTGCTTTCACTTAATGGACACGTCTTTGCCAATGACAGGTTGTACAGGATCCCTGCTTTACATTTCTTCTATTTGTTAAGCCCATTGGAGTGTTTTGGGGGGTGGGTTTTCTTTCCATTTTGTAACTGCCTTATTGCAAAGCAAGTGCCCTTCCATTCCAGGCCTCCTCATATTGTACATGTTTCCTGCCAAACTTGGGGGATCATTTGTATTTTAATTTTGTAATCTATGGCTCTGTACTGTTGAAAGGCTCTCAATTCTGTGGGGTCTCCTTAGTAATGTATGTGACTTTTCATGTTGCAATATCACACAGATGGGACGGCCCAACCTTCGTTCTTAATAAACGATCTGAATGAGTAACAAGAGACACACTCCGTTGTTCTCTTTGAATGTCCACGTGGAGTTCGGGTGCTTTCACTTTCTCACTTGGCCCCTGGCTGCGTAGATCAGTGATTGATGACAGCGGTCTTTCCTCCTGGCTGCGAGGACTGGCTCCTCCGCTCCCCCGTTCGGTCCCAGTGCACGCCAAGTGAGTGTCGATCACAGAAGGTTGGGCGCTGGGTCTAGACCTGCTCTCCCGCTCACTCACATGGAGAGACTGCGCTTCAACAGCCCGATCTGAAGCCTGGATGCTGCATAGCATAACAGACACCCTCAGCAAATAGCTTCCCTCTCTGGGTCTTCGGTTATCCATCTATAACGGGTCGGGAACCTTTTTGGCTGAGAGAGCCATGAACGCCACATATTTTAAAATGTAATTTTGTGAAAGCCATACAACGACCCGTGTATGTTACGCATTATCCAATAAAAATTTGGTGTTGTCCTGGAGGACAGCTGTGATTGGCTCCAGCCACCTGCAACCATGAACATGAGCGGTAGGAAATGAATGGATTGTAATACATGAGAATGTTTTATATTTTTAATGTTATTTTTTTTATTAAAGATTTGTCTGCGAGCCAGATGCAGCCATCAAAAGAGCCACATCTGGCTCGCGAGCCATAGATTCCCGACCCCTGGTCTATAAAATGAGAGTTCTAAGTAAACTGGAAGAAGATCTGCAAATTGAAATTATGCAGGGGGCGTGCTGCAAACTGGGAACTTCTGGTTTCTTCTAGGGGCAACCGCTCCTCGGCTCCAGCCTGGTGTTCCACGTGAGAATGCTAGCTTGGTGTGGCCTGTTCTCGCAGTTTGAAAAGAGGAGCTGGAAATGTAGACCTTTATGTAAATAATTTACCTCAGTGTTTAAATTTAACAGTAGGTACAGAGTTCTTGTTAGAAATCTCTGTCCCCATCACCTGCCAAGCCATCCACTGAATTAGAATCCGCCTTTTAACCAAGTCCCCTGACATAAAGGGTTATCGGACTGAGCTTGATTGGTGGAGGTCCATGAGGCCCATTGGATGAAGCCCCCTGCCCAGCCAAGCCTCAGTCTGACTCAGGTCTTTCACTTCAAATCTGTCACTAGTGTCACTTAAAGCACACCTCTGTCCTCAGCAGCATGAAAGAAAGAAATGCAATAAGTATTTTTTATTAGCTAGAATACATGCTAGCTCTAAAACTGTAAGCAGCATCAAAATTTACAGTGTCCTCCCTCCTCCCCTCCTGTCCTCCCCTGTCAGTAGTGTAGAGAGTGACTGTTCAGGAAGCATTTGGGGGCAAGGAGGGCGGGGAGTCTGGCTGTCACTGTGATTAATGATGGATGTTGCTGAAGGCCATCACTTAGAGCATCACTTAGAACCTGGTCCCTCCTGCCCACTAGGGGGCGTTCCAGCTTTCATGGTGGGCAGTAGTGGAGCAACCAAAAGTATAAATAAAAAAGTAGATTTAACTATAGTAAGTTATTTTATAAATATTTATTCTTCCAAACTTAGCGAAAATCCAACATAAAGTACTTGGTAAGTAATTATTATTATATGCTTTACCTTGCTGTAACTCTGCTTTATAAATTTTATAAAGTGAAGTTACTTTGCTACTTTATAAGTCACCGTTACTGTGGAACCGGTGGGCAGTTAGAAAATTTTACTACTGACAGAGATACAAAAGTGGGCGGTAGGTATAAAAAGGTTGACTACCCCTGACTTAAGGATCCCTTAAAGTTGATTTCCTTCAGAAAGCAAAGGAAGTTCCAATTTTCATAACTTGTTGCCCTTTCAATTGAGGTGTAACATAAATTCCTTCCGCTCTGCAGTCTGCTGCCCTCCTGTTCTTTCATGTCCGACTGCTGAGGGTTGCCCCACGTCCTCACCCATCACCCACTGAGCCTCAAAGGCATGCTTTGTCCCCAAGCTTCCCCAAACAGGCTGACCCTGTCTGAAGTCAACCTCCTTTAAGAATGCACAGACATCGGTTGTCATGGAAGGATGAACCCACATCTGAATGTATCATTAGAAGTTTCATGGGAACCAGACACTTATTTTTCAAAATAGGCCTTTGGAATATTGAATATCAGATCATCTGTGGTTCAGTGTTTTTGAAAGAGCCACTTCCTGGGTCCCCGTGCCAGATTCTCAGAAGGGAAAGCTCAGAGGCTGAATTTCAGGAATGTAAATCTAATTTTCCCAGGTAAGACTCAAGCCCAAAAAGTTGAGCACTCGTCGGGTCTAGGGGTTTCCCGGTCCAGCAGCTTCAACCTCATCTGGATTCTGGTTAAAAGTTCCCAGTGAGAATTGCTAAAAGAATCTCCAGAAGTGGAACCCAGGAACTACTTTTACAAAATCTGGGGAACTTGTATGCACATCCAGGTTTAGAAAGCACTGAGTCCAACTCCCTAAGAGCCAGGGAGCTATGTTCAAGCCCAGACAGCTCAGAAGTGTCAGAGGCTGAGCAACTACAGTGACGTGCACAGCCACGAAGACCCTGTCGAGATGAAGCATTCCAGTGGGTGATCTTCAGTCTGCATAAAACCAGAGTGAAAATAACCCTCATTTTCTAGCACAGTGCCTGGCATGTAGAAGGACACACAATGTCTGAATTGAATCTTCCATTTATGTAACAGTTTTTTAGTATATAAATACCTTTAATATCCAGAAATAATAGCCATATAAGTGTAGTATGCATGCCAGACACATTACAGGTTTTACAGTTTGCATTGATTCATCTGATCTTACCACAATCATATGAAGTAGGAACTATTATTAACTCCAATTTACAGAGGTGTAAATGCAGCAAGGCTGAGGAACTTGCCCAAGTAAGAGAGCTAGAGGCACTCCCAGGATTGGGTCATCTGGTCCTAGGGCACGCCAACCCCACCGTCAAAGGATTCAGGAATGTCACGCTTCGAAGCAGGGCAGCCACAACACTCACCCTTGTCCCCATCAACTGAATTTACTAAACTTTAATGAGGGATTCCTAGAAGTCACTAAGACTCGAGTTAGGAAATTTAATAGGGTTTAATGGAGGTTAACAAGGTACATCCAACTTTCCAGCCAGGTTTTAACTTACCAGACCTGAACAGAGATTAACAAGCCCAGGAGGTGTAAAGGCACCTGCATGATTTAAAGGGGTTAATGAAACTGTCAGAGGTTGGCCGAGAGGGACAGAGCTGGAGCGTGCCACTGTTAAAGAGTCAATCTGGTTGAAGTCAACAGACATTTATGAAACAGCTGACGCCTGCCCTGTCCTTCCCAGGGCACCACGAGAGTAGCAAATAAGAGAAGGCCACAACCAACATGCCAACCACGGTGGGGTTTGAAGTCTTACTTTCTCCTCTGTGCTTTTCTGGTATTCTCCAAATTGTTTCCAATGGGCCTGAACCATTTTCACCAAATCTATAAAATAGCAAAGCAATATTTTTAAGTGCCCTCAAAACATATACACTCCGCTTGCATAAAGTTACATATTCCTAAAACCTGTAGAAAACAGAGAAGTAAAAGACAATAACATGAACTTAAATTTGAGTGGTACTTAATTGTTGTAAAAGACGATCACCCATTAGCTCCATGGGTGCTGTGACACTACAAAATAGTAACATACAGCTCACACTGGTGAGTGGGGAAATCAAAGTACATTCTCATCTTCTGCCTTCCAGATGGGTGCTGGGTTTTTTTCACTGAGCACTTACTATGTGATAGGTCCAGTGTTAAGCACTTGACATGCCTTAGGACCCTATCAGTACGATTATTCTCTGTATATTGTAGACAAGAAAACAGAAGTTGAGAAAGGGGAATGGCTTGTCCAAGGTCATCAGAAAGTCGTGAGGATGAGAGTCAAACACAGGTCCTTCTGACCCCAGAAGCCACTGTGCCTGCTGCCTACTAATTGAAGAAGCTAGTATCTCATGGGAGTATTTTAGAACAGGGAAGAACTGGAAACAACCTGTATGTCAAATAATTGGGGACCGGTTTTAAAACGATTATACTTTTATATAATTATATGTGTCAAAATTGTAAAATAATAATGACAGAACACTTCCATCAGTTTAGAAATACTAGCTATATATACTATATATGTATACAAATTTTACGAGTATGAATATATACAACGTGGGAGTGCAGTTATATATCACATGTATACACCTAGATGTATACACATGTATGCACAAATGCCTGCATATGTGACTATGGCCACATCTGTAGGCATATCAAAGAATCTCTTTACCAACTCTGTATATAACCATACTACATCTGTAGCTACAGGATTCAGAGTAAGGGTAAAATAGGAAGAAAAAAGGCTTTCTGAAAAGCAAGGGAATGTCCTGGAAGAAGAGGCTCCTATGCAGGCCCATGAAGGAGACGGAAGCTTTGGCAGGAGACAGAGGGTGAGGGGAAGTCCAGTCCGGAGCAGAAAGCCTCAGATGCCCAAGTGAGGAGCTTGCACGTGGAGTCACCAAACCTACTATTATTAAAAACCAATCCAAACAACGAATGTGGTCAAGAAAATGCGTGTCTGTGGTGGGCCGGCTGCCTGAGAGAAACTGAACACGGACCCTGTCCTCCAGGACCAGGGAATTTCAGAGCAGTTAATACCCCGAGACAGCTAAAAATGCCAGGCCCTGCGATGAAGTCTCGGAGCCCAACGCATGGAGCTGTGCGTGCGTGCACACAAGCGTGCGTGCGTGCGTAATAGGCTGCCTTCTTAGAGAAGCCAATGAGGCTTAGCAAATGTAACGAGTTTAATTAAGGCGGCTAAGGAGACTTCCTTAGGGCTCCTGGCCACCAGCAGGGATGGGCTCTGCTAAGTGAGGAGACTTGTGTTAAGCCAGACCCTCCGAGGATCCTGCTAGGAGATGTCCACATGCAGGAGTGGCACGGGCTTCAGGGGCAGCAGTGCAGTCAGCTGGGCAGGGGTCAGACTCAGCCATGCCAACAGCCACAGCCTGAAGGTGGAGTCGTATCTAAGGAAGCTTAGCGAAGCCCAGTTACTGACAAGCCCATCCTGCCAGTAGGGTTTACCTTAACTAGATGAGGTTGAACTTGGCTGAGACAATTTTAACAGTTCCAAGGCTGTTCCTCCACCTTCGGCGGTAAGAGTCTTTTATTTCTGGTTTCTAATGCCATTTTCAAACGCATTCTATTTGTGTTTCCCTCTAGGAATATTTCCCAAGCAGTCGGGATGACATACCTGCAGAAATAATAGCTATTATTTGTTAAACACCTACTGGGTGCCTGACAATGTGGTAGAATATTTTTTCTATTCTGTTACTGTTTATATAGCCCGTATTCCTCAGACAAACCTGCCAACAAGCGATAATCCCTCACTTCCAGGTGGGGAAACTCAGGCTCAGAGTAATTAGATGGCATAGAGGTATCAGGATGAGCCAGAATTTGAAACCAAACCATTCTGACTCTTCTGTGTACCATGCGACCTCTACCGCAGAGAGAAGTAGAATAATGACAGTATGGGGAAGGTGGCAGGGTAGCGAAAAGCTGTTACAGCTCAGGATCCAGCGGTCTGAAGTAGTCAGTGCAGGGGGAAACAGCCATCTGCATGCCGTTAGCCCCGTGCAGTAGTGGCAAAAGGGTTTTGAGTTACCAGAAGATTATGTTTTGTTCAGTGGCTCCTATACGAGAAGCAGAAGAAAATACGTGATGCATTTTAGACTTTACGTAATTGGGGAACACAGACTCCTGTCCCAAAGTGCCTTTAGGGAAGAAAGCTTCAGAGATCTTGGATTGTAAAACCCCAACCTCCCTCAGGAGTTATGCTCCTGCCCAGGACTCCTGGCTCTGTGACCCCTCTCTGTCTCCCTGAACTGAAAAAGAAGTTAGAAAAAGTGTGCCTGGCGCTCTCCAGTCATTCTGCACAGCGCGGAGTTTGGAGACCTGGCTCATTTCTCTCCACAAAACACAGAGGGAATGTGGCCACCAGGTGGCGCCCTCCTCTTAGGCATTGGCAGCCCCAGACTACATGGGAAGGCTGAGGGGCATTTTCTGTCCCTCTCACAGATGCAACGTTTGATGAATGCATTGATTCATACTGTTCTAAAAATACAGACAGTCAAAGCAGGAAGGTACTTAGATCTCTGGTCCCACCTTCTGTTTTACAGATAACACCAGGGTCCATTAAGGGCACTAAAATACCCAAGTTCATGCAGAAGGCTGAACCCCCTCCTCTTGACCTCTATGTCTAGTGCCCCTTCCACTGCACCACACCTTCCACTGTTCTCACACTCCCATGAACACCCCCCACATCCTACCATTGGACTGCCAGAGTACTACCCTGAGCCACGAGCTGGGGCTCAGGTAGCTGGGGAAGGCCATCTTCCCTTCCCATGACCTGCCATTCCTGGTTGCTTCCAAATCAGGCCCAGCCCAAACTACAAGAGCAGTAATAGTACATCATGTTGATCACAGTCTATCCTGGGCCAGGCTAAGAGCTTTGGGATCTTCACAACTCTGTGAGCTGCTCTGCTTTCCTTTTTACAGAAGAGGGCTCTGGGGCTCAGAGAGGTTAATAAACCTGCCCAATGTCACACAGCTCATCTAACCAAGCTCATCTGGGTGCCAGACCAGACCTCCCTGTTGACCTCGGCCCCTTCCCTGGGCTATATTCTCTATGTTTTAAAACCCTTTCAAAGACTTGTTCCTATTTTAGCCTGGCAAGATTTCTGTGGGTTGAGGAACGGTTTTGTTAGCCCATCTTAGAAATTAGAAAACTGGAACCCAAGAGGATGATTGGCCCGAGGTCACCTGAATTTGGATCTGGAACCCCTAAAGGACCCTCCATAGCTCACTGTCCAACCACAGTCCTCAAATGTCTCTGGAAGTCATGGGATTCAGCAGCTAAAAGATGTTTGGGAGACAGATGGGTCGGGGTCTACAAGCAAAGCCTGCCGCTTAATCGTTATGTAACTGTGAACAAATTACCTTCAGTGGTTGTTCAAAGGGGGTCAGTGAGCCCATATATATTGAGCACTGCTGCCTGATACACAGTAAATGGTTAGTAAATGGCGGCTATTTATTGATACGATTAAATAAAGCTGTGTGTTTTATATTCCTGCTACATGAGCCTTAAGACCTGCATTGTTCAATATGGCAGCCATTAGCCACACGTAGCTATTGAATGTTTGCAGTGTGGTACAATCTGAGATGTGCTTTAAGTATAAAACACGCCCCCAATTTTGAAGGCTTAGTATGAAAAAAAAAAAAAGTAAAATATCTTATTAACAATCTTATATTGACTACATGTTGAAAGTATATTTTAAACATTCAATCAAATGAATATATAATATATAAATATCATAACATATATTATTACATTTCATTTCATCTGGTTTTCTTTACTTTTTTAATGTGGCTTCTAAAGAAATTGTAATTACATACATAGCTCGCATTTGTGACTTGCATTATATTTCAACTGTATAGCACTGCCTCATATGGTTTCAAGGTTCAACTGCTATCGCCTGCCTGCCCCTCAGTTTACCTTCATGATTTGGAATGTGAGGGCTTTGAACCAGGAATCCACTCACTGGCTGTGTGCCCTTGGACAAGTCACAACAACCTTCTGTGCCTGTCAGAAATATGTCCTACCTTTCCAAAACATGTAGGCAAACAAGCCGAAATAAATCCTTAATGCCTTACAAGGTTATCGTGAGGGTTAAGGAAAGTAATAAGAGGAGCTCTGCAGCGGACCACCTTGCGTCCTCTGCCCAGCTTATCTCATTCAATCCTCACACACCCAGGAAGTCCAGGCAATGCTCTCTCCCATTTTGTAGATAAGAAAATGGAGGCTCAGGAACATATATGGGATCTCTTGGCCACTGAATTGTTCTTTATCCTTCACTAGGAGTCAAAGGTGTTAAGTAGACAAAAGAAAGAGGGATACAACTCCCTGTGTGACCTTGGGCAAAGTTCCCCTTTTGGGGCCTCAGTTTTCCCTTCTGTAAAATGAGGGACATGTTTGGATAGTGAGTAAGGGTCTTTGAAGTCCTAGTGTTATGGGGTGCTTTGAACATTTCAGTGAACCTTAAGGCTTCTGGAACTCCTTGGAAGTCCAATGCCTTCCGTTGTCCATTCTGTGGGGATAAATGTGTATTTCTGTTTGTTTTAATAACATTCGTAGGAGCTTTATATAGTGTCTATGTCTGCTTACATTAGACGCTGTGTATTATAGTTAAGAGTCTTTCACTATTTCCCATATAAACCTTGTTTTTTATGGGTTTGGGAGAGCTCAGCTGTAAAAACTCACTCTGCTAAAAAAAAAATTTTTTTTTTTCAAACAAATTAGGTTTAAATCAGGAGACTGGTTTCAGACACTTTAGAGCCTGCATATTTTTTCTTCCCAGTCACTTTTCATTTAAAAATGAGATTGGCTGATTTCTTAGTTTCGTTTCTTTTATGAGGATTTAGCAAGACCATAAGCTTAACTGTTAGTTGCATGAAGAGAAAGGGCCCATAGCCTTTTCCAAAAGAGCCCTGGGCCTGAAGCCTCCGGGCTGCCTTCTAATCCCTTGATAGACAAGTGTCCCTGAGCCGGATCACTTCACCTCTCTGGGTTTTCCTTTCTCCTTCTGTCCGTGAGGAGTCATAATCCCTACCCTGCTTCCTTCTAGTTTCTGGGGAGAAAAATGTGCTCAGAGAAGCGAAAGTTTCAAGGAAAGGTGAGTGCGCTATGCAGACATCATAGGCTGGCATGAAGAATAACACGCTGAGTTTTTCACCAGCGGGAAGTCGATTCCCAGAGTCAGTGTAACAGACAGGAAGGCACCTAGAGCTCGAGGAGCCCACCCCCTTCCTCACTGTATAGATGGGATCCACTCTGAGCCAGGACAGAGGAAGAGGGTCCCAGGCGAAGGCTCAAGTTAGAATCTCAGATCCTTTCACAAACCCCCTTGTGTTTCTTTCTCTACCTTCCTCTACTAAGGAAGATCAGACTGAGAGGCTGTATTGTGTATGCACACACACGCGTATGCACATCCTAGAGGTCCTCCGAGATGTGGGGAAAAACCACGTCCCTGGAGACAGCCAGACCCTGCCCTTTGATCCAAGCTCTCCCAGCCTTTATTGTCTGTGTGACCATCAACCAAATCCTTCACCTCTCTGAGCCTGAGCTTCCTCAGTATTAGCCTCACTCAATCCTCACGAGGTTTACGAGAAATAATCCTCGTTAAGCATAAATGAAATAATGCATGCCAAGGGCTTACATAATTTCCTTAACAAATTTTAGCTGTTGTTATTCTTTCATGCATTAATAGGTTTTAAATGTGAGGAAAAGTCTGTATTTGCTGTGTAGAAGGAATGTTCAACTCTTCAAGACAAACATTTACTATTGTATGTTAATTGGTGGTGAATATATGATTTTTTTCTTGCTCATTATATTTATACCCACAGCTAGACACTGGGTATAAATTAAGTGGGTGCTCAATTAATGTGTATTGACTCAACAGTGTCCAGAGAGTACTCTGACCTCAAGAGAAGTTAGAAGAAAATTGCAGCTTAATTTTTTATTCTAAAAACTATATTATTCAGCATTTGAAATTGTAGAAAAAGAAATAGCTGAGCAGAGGAAAAGTCAAAATGATCCTTGTTTCCACAACTCATAGGTAGAGGTATGAATGTCTTGATGTCTTCTTCCACTTTTTCCCCATGAATGGTATCATATTTATTCGTTCATTCATTTATTTTTCCACAAAGACTATGGACAGTCTTCAGTCACACACACACACACACACACACACACACACACACACTCAATATCTCGTGAACAATATTCATGTCAACTCTAACATATTTTGCTAGTGGCTGCGTAGTCACCCATGACACGGGTGGATTTTTTTAACCAGTTATAATTCTATAATTATAGTACACCTGGGTTGTTTCCTATTTTTCACTCCTTAGTAGACTAGTCCCGGTAGTTAAAGGTTTGTAACATCAATGACTATTTCCTTATGAGAAGCTCCTGGAATTTACTTTTAAGTCCGTGACCATTCCGTTTTCCCCCCAGATTTGAAAAAAAAAAAAAAAAGGTGATGCCCTTAAAAATAATAATAATGACGCTGCTTCTGCCACAGCCGGATTGAGGTAGGTTTCCCGACAAACCGTGTTGAACCCTGGGAGAGAGGAAGACGGTAAGCCATGGGCTCTCCAGCCATTTCAGGGAAGGGAAAGACTAAAGGCCGGGAGAGGCTTGAGAGCCGGCGGCAGGTGAGAAGTTTGAGACCATCTAGAGCCCCCGGGGCAGACTGGTTTGTGAAACCTGGAGCTACTCCGTCCCTCTCCGGGGCTCAGCTTTTCCAGCCCAGAAGTGGGGCTGGGACTGGGACCCCGGCATCCGGAGCCCCTGGAATAAGGCTTGGGGAAAGTGGAAGGACGCCCGCTGATCCCTCAGTGGGCGCAGCCGCATCTCAACTCCCAGGTCCTCGGGCTGAGATTGGACCGGACCGGGCTGGGCTGAATCTGAGGCTCCGCCGGCTCAGTGGGTGTTCGGGCCCTGCCCGAAGGGGTTTTCTGATCGGGCCTGGGTAGGCCCAGTGTGGCTCGGCTGCGCAGGCGGTACCGTCCGTACCCTCTCCTCTTTCACTGGCCAGGGATACAAAAAAGCGGGACCCGTGCGCATTCTTCCCGTGCCTAGGATGCTTCGGGGGCTAAAAATAGTCCCCAGAGTTGCGCTCAGCGTTTAGACCAAGGAAGATCCTAAACTAAGCTGGAGTCCTGGGTTCGAATCCCAGAAAGACCCCCTCTGTGCTGGGGCACTTCCGTCGGTTTGCTCTCTGAGTTTCAGTGTCCCCGTGAGTACCAGGTTTTCTAAGGGGCTTCCCAGCTATTGGAAAGAAAAATGGGGGGTGGGGGCTCGATTTTTTTCTTTTTCTTTTTTCTTTTTTTTTTTTTTTTTTTCCTGCTCCTGCCCGAGGGGCCTTGGGGCCTGGGGCCGGGAACTGGGAGGGGGAGGGGTGTGCCAGGACGGCTCATTACCGCGAGGTGTTGCCCTAGTTAAATCACCGGCCTGTTTGATCTGGAGGCGGGTGGCGAGAGGGAAAAAAGAAAAAAGTAGGGGGGTAGAAGTGGAGAGAAGCTCACACCTCCCCCACCGTTTCCTCACGTCCATAAAACACCTTTTATTAACTCCTTCGTGTCCGGAAAGGCCCGCGTGGCCGCTCGGCCCCTGCCACGGTGTTTACAGCCAAGACTAATGGGGCCCCATATTCACCCGGTGCCAGAACGAGGCTCCTGGACAAGCCTGGCCCCGGAGCTGCCAGAGGTCTCCTTTCTCGGCCCCAAGCCGAGGTCCCCTAGCTCCTGATGTGGAGCTAGAATGCGCCAAGGGGCCCGCGCGCGTGTCCTCGCGCCTCCCTCGGAGGAAGCGCGGGAGACCTGTACAAGCACTGGAGATCACGCGATCCTCGGGCAATCGTGGGAGCTGTTCAGAGGCAGGAAAGCGCTTAGCCGAGCGCCTCGCACACAGTGGTGCGCCAGCGAAACTCGTCGTCTGTATTCTGTTATTCAGGGCTGTAAACGTCTTCATTTGCCTGCCCCGGTTTAGCTCAGCACGGGCCACTGCTTGGCGAGTGCGCACACTTTTAGTCACCCCCACGCCCAGCCACGGGCGCGCATGTGGGAGCACCAAGATGGCTGCTGCACGAGTGGCGGGGTTAGAATGCACATACCCCACCCCTCTGCACAAACACATATTCTCACCGTTATTTGTTGAGTGGGTTGTTTCTGGAGAGAAACTCAAATGTGTCCATTTAACCATAAGCAATCACAAGCTTACTTCACTCACGTCTAAGACAATAGCTGCTGTGGCTTGTCCAGGCCTTACAGCAGGCTGGGTGCTGTGCTAAGCGGACGCTGCCTGCCCCCTGCACAGGCCCTGGGCCCCGTGTGGGTTCCTGCACCGTTACACGTATACCTACGCGTTTATCATTTCATCTGCATAAACACAGGATTCTTAAGCGCATCCCTCTCTTCCCAGCGACACTGACCTCGGGATGACGCCCCTTTCCGATAACCCCAGACCCACTGCCTGCAGACATGGATGCAGACATACTAACCCGGCGCTAGACCCACCTAAATCCTAGCCTAACAATCTGGGCCTAATTCCTTTTCAGTTTTCCTTTCTTTGGGTTCACGAAAGTTATCACATCCCGCGATTATATTCTAAGGAGAACTTTGTTCTTCGTTCCAGGCCCCTCCCCTCGGCTTGATTTGCAGTTTGGTTTGGCATTTATCGAAAGTAGGAACAGGAGGCTCTCCACTGAGCAGAAACAATGAAGCCAGGGATACCCACCAAGACATCATACAGGCTTTCTCCAATTTTGGAAAATGTTTTATTAGTCAAGAGCATAGATACTGCTTTGGCAAAGAAAGGGGGTGGTGAGTGGTCACAGAGATTTGAGGTAGAAAAAGGGTGGGGACGGGAAATAAACAAACACCTGAGCGCAGCAGGCACTGTAGGTAGTTTAAATACATAAAAACTTTTCAACACAGGGAAAAGCTTTTATTTACAGAGGGAAGGGGGAAGGGAGGAAGGGGAGAGGGTAGGAGAGAAGGAAAGGAGGGAGGAAGGGAGGGAGAGAAGGAGGGAAGGAGGGAGGAAAAAAGTGTTTCCCTTGGAACTAAGTAGGAAGTGCAGCGACGTAATATAAAATAAAAACACCACTGTCTGAGGGAGATCAACAACGAAAGGCAGGCCTCCATCTTGCCGATCTGGGTCTCTGTCCTTGGCAGTAAACTATTGATTCCTCTTATTGCATTTTAATTAGGGAATTGAGCCTCGGAGGGTTTGGACTGGAAGTGGGGAGGGAAGGAGAAAGAGCCAGATAGCGTTGTGGGGAAGGCGCTGGGGGCTCCAGATTTCGCTCCAGAAGGGTGGGAAGGGTGCCTCTTGGCCGCTCGGGCCCTGCAGTCTCTCCCTCCGGCATAGTGCCCAGAGCCGCCCTCTCCATTCCGGGGGTGGATATATATATATATTTCTCTTTCTCTTAATGTATTAAAAACAATTTCAAATGACATTGCACGTGCGATCCAAGTGGGTTGTTGCAGCCCGCGAGCTGCCAGCTCGCAGCAGAGGCTCGGCAGGATGCCCCCACACGCCCCTGACACCCAGAGCCTGGCGCTCGCCGCCGCCTTCCTCTCCTCCCGGGCCTCCGGGGTCGGGCGCGGCGGCGGGGTCTTCGGCGCGCCCCGGCTCACTGGTTTAACTCCAGCGCCCACACTTGCTGTGGCCAGCCTGTGCGCCCTTTAATCCTCTTCTCGCCTGGGCCCAGGGCCGGAGGAAAGCCTTCGTGCTGCTGCTGCCAGAGGACACACACAAGACAAGAGGCGAAAGAGACAGGTTTAAAATGTTCTGCTCCAGTCGCCCAAGCAGAGAGTGGGGTGGGGTGGGGGGGAGGTATTGGGAGCAGTAACTGGGAGCCTTTAAATAAGTGACGGATTTCTGTTTGCAAAATAGGCAAACAGGCTCATAAAATTTGCCTTTATGCGCCGAGTTCTTGGGGCAAGATGGGCTGGCAGCCGCTGGGATTCCCGTAAGAATATTCTGCGTCTAGTGACACTGATGCGCTAGGTTTGGTGGGACGGCACCCTAGAGAGACTGGAACTGGAGGGGTGGCATCGACCGTTCTCCCTGCTCGCTCGCGGACCTGCTGTCCTCACACATCCCACAGGCTTTCCAAAGTGGTTTAGTGCCTGGGCTTGGGTACTTGGTTGGGTTCCCTCCAGCCGGTGCTGGGAAGCTTCAGACAGCTAGGCAGAGCGCAGTCGACCCGGCCTAGCAGGCCCCCTGCCCTACTCTCAGGCAGAAACCAAGCGGAGCTACTTGAAGGAGGCGGCGACGTGCAGAAGGTGGGAATACGCCCAGTAACTACCACGGAGGCGTCGCTGGGGCCTGCATCTCCTCTGGCCCTGGGCGCGGTGTCGAGACTGGCTGCCTATCTATCTTTTCCAGTCTCCCCAGGTGAGCTTTCCCTAGCTGACCACAGCCCCCGCGGGTCAGATCAAACCCGGTGGGGCTCTCGAGTCAGCTTCCACGAAACTAGTTCTCCAGCCTGGAAATCTCCGCCCTCTGAGGTTCTACAGCCCTGGGCCAGCAGAACCTGGCTCAGAAAAGTGTCATCCTCGCTGGGGAGGGTCGAGAAAGGCCGAGTATAGACTGTGATCTCCAAAGCCAAAGAGGTGGGCGAGACGTATCCCAAGTCGGTGTTCACACACCAAACCATCAAGGTCGCCCTTGGAACTAGCCCGTGGGAAGTGGCGCGGAGGAACACATTCTGGACTTGGAGTAGAAAACCTGACTTATTTTAGCCCAGCTGCACCTCTGACCCCTCGGGTAGGTGGCCTTCATGTCTCGTCCCACTCTGGGCCTCAGTTCCCCCATCTGTACGACGATGGAAGTAGACTAGTCTCTCCAGCAAAAGCCTTTTGAAAACTGTAACTAAACTCATAAGCATAAATTCACACTCATGTACATTAAAGTAAGGAACTCCTATAGTACTCTTGAATGGCTTCCAGGATAGCTAGAGACCCCTCGAAATCAGTAGCGAAATATATGGTATGTGTATTTTCTGGGGTCTGAAGCTTCGAATGGATTTTCTAAAAAGAAGCTGTGACCCCCTCCAAAAACGTTCAATTCTGTCTTCATTCACAGGCTTATAAACAATATCCCACACTACAAACTAAATTCGAATATGACTCTTTCTCCCTCACGCTCTCCGTCCCACATTTCAACTATCTCAGAACACCCGCAGCCTCTCAAACTCTTGCACAAGGCGATACAGACTCCTTCCATTGCGCGTTCGCCTGCGGGTGCTCATCGCTCGCGCTTGGCTGGAGCATGCAGTTTCCCCAACTTACCAGCTCCCTTTTCCGTTTGCTCTCACGGCCGCCGTCCACCTTCTTGATTTCGGCCTTGAAGGCCTCGGGGTCGCCAGCCTGTGCGTCCTTGGCCAGCACGTCCATCAGGTAGGCGATGTAGCTGGTAGCTAGGCGCAGAGTCTTGATCTTGGAGAGCTTGGTGTCGGCCGGCACGTTGGGAATGCACTCGCGCAGCTCCGCAAACGCGCTGTTGATACTCTCCGTGCGCTTCCGCTCCTTCTTGGGTCCTGAGCCTTTCCGCCGGCCCAGTCGGCCGCTCAGGGCTTCCAGGCGCCCCGGACTCTGGCAGGACCTGGCGTCCGGACCGTAAGCGGCAGAGGCTGCCGCGGCTGTGGGCGGTGGCCCGCCAGCGAGGGGGAAGTCCGGAGCGGCGTCAGGGGGGCTCAGCAGCCAGCTCTGGAAGTAGGGCCGCTCCTGGTGACAGCGCGAGGCTGGGCCGAAGATGAAGGGCTCGTGCAGCACGGGGTGCGCGGGGTGCGGGTGGTGATGGTGGTGGTGGTGCGCGTAGCCGCCCACGAGGTTCATGTTGGAGCGGCACCTGGCCTGCACCGCCAGCCCAGCTAGTGCTGCCCCATGCACCCCAGAGACTGCCGGGGCCGCCGTGGGCTCTGGGGCGGCACTCCGGCGTGCGCGCGCTTTGGGAGAATCCGAGACAAGGCTAGAGAAGAGACGCACACCCTGCCGCTGTCTGTCACCGCCGCCTTCCGTCCGTCGCGAGGTTGCCGATGTCGAGAGACCTGTTTAACCCTCTACAGCCTCCCCTTCAGGGTCTGGCTTATATAAGGCCGAGGCTTTGATGTCAACCTCTCCCTGGAGCCAATGGCAGGGGGGGTGGGGAAGAGGAGGGGGTGGCTGGCCCTGGTATTAAGCTCAGCTTGCGCCACTCACCTCGCCTCCAGGCTGCCTTCAGGGACAGGGAGGCGCCCCGCCCCCGCCCCCCCCCCCCAGGTCCCAGCTGGGGAGGGGGAGGGGAAAGCGTACTGGAGGCACAGGCTCGTCAACGCCCTGGAAGGTGGTTGCCACCCCTCCCCCCTCCCTCAGTTAAGAAATCTAGAAATCTAGTCATCTAGCGAAAAGGCCTTCATCCCTTGATTTCATACATAGGGAAACTGAGGGCCAGAGAAAGAAAGGTTCTTGTTCTAGACCTTCCGGAATTTAATACAGAAATTCCAGCTGTCCCCGGTCCCGAACTCGAACTCGGAACTCGATTGCTCGCTCTCGCCGATTCTGAGAGGGTGCGCGGGAGGGCGCACGGCCCCTGCCGTTCTTCCCCAGACACCCCCGGCCCTTAGTCATCGGCCCCACCCGCCCGCCTGGGAGCAGTGGGCACAGACCTTGCACCGCCACTGGCGAGTCCTGTGTTCTGTCTACCCTGCCGGCTGGCGACGCAGCCTCCTCTCCGAGGGAATCGAGCGAATCGGACAGTGAGCCCGGAGCGCGGCTCACGCTGAACTCCTACTCCACCAAGTCATCGCCACTTCAGAATGTTCGATTTTATTTAAAAAAAAAAACACCACTGCCAAAATTTACACCGCGAGAAATCAGTGTTTGGCGGTCAGCACACATAAAGGGGACCAGGACTTCCACACTAGCGGCCAGGCTCGCGTGTAAGAGAAACGCACCGCAGCTGGACTCGCCCCGCAACGCAGGGCAGCTCACACCCGGCCGCGCAGAGATCGCTGCGCAGAGACGTTGTCCCAGCTGCTCCGACCTCTGCCGTTTCCCCTCCGCCCAGAACCGTTCAGGCCTGTCCGAGTCTCTCCGCAGGGGGTTTTCCCTCGGTTTCCCTCAGGACTGGGAATTCCCAAGGGGACAGCGCTTCGGGCTGGGGTTCCCTGTCTTCCCTCCCACAGCAGTGGCTTCCCAGCTGATGTCTGTCCTCATACCTGGGTCCGTCCATCGCACCAGCCTCCCCCAACCTCCCTTCCTTGGTGCGGGAGAGGGAGTGGCCCTGCTCTCAAAGCTGCGTGGAAGTGAAGGTGGAAGGCAAAGAGCATTTGTAGCTGCTCTCTTCAGAGGGCAAATTCGTTCCTTTTCCCGTTCACTTAATGATTTATTGACGCCCACTGTGTGCCTGGCACACTGAGTCCGAAGACAGAGGGAGAAAGGCCAACTTTCCTTGTACTGAGGGAAAAGTGAGGTCCGGAGAGGATGAATGATTCTCCTTGGGTCCCCTTGATGCTGTGTTATTTCGTCTCCTGGACCAGGGGGTAAATGGAAAGGGGAGGTGAGGACACTACAAGGGAGAAGGAGACAAATGCCTGGTCCTGGGCTGGCCAGTTCCCCCTGGGGGAGTTCGGCCCAGGCTGTGGGCCCTAGAGGTGCTGGGGGGAAGGGAGGTCCTGGTTTCCTGCCTGAGGCGAGCTGGAAACGCGCCGCTCTCCGGGCGCCTGGCGCCAGCAGCGCTGGGGTTGGGCCCAGCGGAGCCGGAGGTTCAAGGGGAGGGAGCGCCGGGCGCCCAGTTCCACCACGGCTCTGCGGGGTCCCGCGCCTCCCTGGCCTGGAGGCTCTCCTGAGAGTGCCGGGTGGAGAGAGTAATTACTATGTGGAGGAGGACCTCAGTCCTCAACACACACCCGGCCTTTGTCCTAATCCAGGCACGATCTTCACCCTCAGGCTCTCAGTGGCACACTCGGCACACGGTTACACATGTATACATATATGCACAGCGGCTCGCACAAACTCACCCGCTCACGGAAAAGCCCCTATATTTATACTCGTAAAAGTATGGGTATTCTCAGAAGAACATGTACACCCACACAAGACAGCATTTCAACATTCATGCATTCCTAGGATTTTACACATTATCTCTGTCACCCAAAGGACATGCATCCTGATGAAGATGTGTTACAGCTGACGCACTCTGAGGCCTGCATGCGGGCATCCATAAGGTCTTTGAGTCAAGTCACATACAAGCTACATAAGTATCACACCACTGCAGGGTTCTACACATCGCCTATGTCACAACTGTGCACGGGTACAACCAGTGCGTATTTCCTTACAATACCTCACAACTGTATTCACAGCACAAACATCCAAACACTGCATCATACGTTTTGTGTATTCTTTATATAATTAATTTTATTTATTTATTTATTTATTTATTTATTTTAGAGAGAGAAGAAGGGAGAGAAAGAGAGACATTGATTTGTTGTTCCATTTATTTACACATTCATTGGTCGATTCTTGTACGTGCCCTGATGGGGGATCAAACCCGCAACCTTGACTTATTGGGATGAATATGAGCCAGGGCCTCATATTCTGTGTCACAACTGAGCCTTCAGTCCCACAAACACATATTAGTAAGTACACAGCCATGATTACTACCATATATGCACAGGTGCTCAGAAGGAGGTGTTTTCACAGTTACTGGCACACAAACACTCAATTTGACATATATTCTGTCTTACCAATGTAGTCACATTGGTACCACAATGAAATGAAGTTGAACAATAGTATGCACATTATTACCACAGCACCCACATACATGAGGAGCACTCACATAGGTACACACAATTATATATATATATATATATATATATATATATATATATATATATATATATATATATATATATATATATAAATTCACGTTCCTGCAGCCACCCACATGTCCCAATCATTCTCTCATGGTTACACATCACTCAGGCTGGTATATACCCACCAAATAACCAGCCTGCTTAGTGTAGTGGGGAATGCATTATCAGCCCTGGGTGATGAGTCCCATTTCCATCAAACCCCGTGACAGCCCCCAAGATTGCCCCGCTTCCACACACACACACCAATAGGTGGTTGAAGAGCAGAGTGCTCCCAACTGCCTGGGCCCCAGAAAACTCTGGTTTCCCCTCTGCCCACTTCCGCGGAAGAACGTGAAAGATTGGAAGTCTTCGGATGAATGGCGCCTGCCCTAGGAGTGAGGCCTTCGGCCAGCCACTGGGCCTCCGGCCGGGCGGTCTCCTGCAGCACAGACGCCAGGGAGATCTCACGTGCCCTCATAGACCACAAGGCGCCTAGGCTCCAGACCCGGCCTTCCAGGAGCCCCCAAGGCGCTTTTTAACTCCAGCCTGGCTCAGGTGTATTTGGAGTACTGTCAGAATGGGACTACTGGGACCTGGTGAAGGTGTTCTTTCTGCCCCAGGCAGGCTACAGTAGTTAGTATGGGGTAGAAGTAGGTCTGGATTCCAAGAGTTTGGCTGAAATTTCTTTCAGCCAAGAGAGTTCTGGCTCTGCCTAGCACCTCACTGTGTTCCTTTCTCTCCCAGAGACTCAGTTTCTCTATTTTCAGAAGGGAATAGGCTCGATTTTCTGGAGTTCTGTAATTCCTTGTCCTGGCTCCCGGCTCACCACACTTGGACTTAATGCTTGGCACAGGGAAGGACTCCAGTCTCCCTGGGCCCACATCTACAGACCCAAGAACCAGGAGCCAGACTCCTAGGGTCCGACCTGCCCGTCTCACCCCATCATGCTCGCCCAGATAGCACCTTTAGAAAGAAGAAGGTATGATGCTCAGAGCGTTTTCAAATGCATGCTTCCTCCTCCAATTGATGGTGGAGAGGTTGGGCAAGAACTTGCACCCTGTTTGACAAGTTAGAGATGTTAAGCACCTACAGGTTGAAAGTTGTATTCAAGGAGTGCTTAAGAAACCCTGGAGGTGGGATCGAGCCCACCTGGGTTGAAACCCCCCCCCCCCCAAAAAAAACTGTCATTCCTTTCCGTGTGAACCTTCTAATCACTAGGTTCCTCCGCCGTAAATTGGCGCGGGGTGGAGGGTGGGGGAATAATACCCACCAGAGGGCTGATTTAAGATTAAGAGAAATAGTGTAAGTGACGCTCTTGGCACAGGAACAGTACATTGGACAAAATGGTGGCTCCGTGTATAGAAATATTCATCTCACAGGGGAAGAAATGGAGTTACAAGTCCACAGGACTAAGTCGTCCTGGGTAGCGACTATGTCGTCCTGGGTAGCGAGGGTGCTCTGTTCAGATCGGACCCTGCCTGGTTTTGACTCCTCTTTCCCCACTGACCCCACGGAACCCCACTGTCATAGGCTGGAGGTGGGGGAGACCAAGCATTGCCAGCATGGGGATGTGTTGCCAGAGTCCTGAATTCCAGTTCCAGATCCCACCCACCTCCGTTTCATTCGCTGTGGGGTCTCTTTTGTGTGTGTGGGGGGGGGGGGGCGGGTTCCTGCCTCCTCCAAGACTCAGTTCCCTCCTCTATAGAGTGGGCAGGCTTTACTCCAGTCACGGACCTCCGGAGTGACAGTGGCCTCGGCTTCAGGGCCACTTCTCTCCACCCAAGGGACTGGCAGGCTGCTGCGCCTACCGCAAACCTCCCGCCGAGTCTTGTGACCTTGACGCCACCAGCAATCCCCGCACCGGACCCCTTATCTAAATAGGGCCGTAAATCAAGGACCTGTCAGGGCGCGGGTAATTACAGGAACTCCATAAAAAGGACCCGGCCGGCCGCCTGTTTATATTAGCGCGGTGTAAAATATTCTCGCTGTCTTGGGGAATCGCGTCGCGCAGTAACGCGCCATAAATCAGCCCGCGGGCCATTTACCCCGCAGCTTGAGCGCGCAAATCCCTTAAACATTTCTCGGCCGCATCTAAAGAGTGCCTCGGACTTTCTCATCTGACCCAAACCTGCTCCCGGGGACCGGGAAAACAGTCTTGGCGGGGAAGAGATAGAACGCGGCTCAATGTCTCCACTTAGACGCGTGAGGCCTAGTTGCCTTGGCCGGTGTGGGAAAGTAAGTAGCAAGTCTACTGAGAAATCCTGATAGGACCAATGGGGAATCGGGCCCAGAGAGGGGAAGGAACATCCCTAAGGGCGCACAGCCAATAAATGGCCGAGAGGAGACTAGAGCCCAGATTTCTAGTGAAGACTTGTATTCAAAGGTAGCCTTTGTCTTTCTCTTATGCCTTGTTTTCCTGGGGTGAGGGGCGATCTTGCCAGACAAGGTCCGGCCGGCCGAAAGCTGGCGTTCTTTTTACCTTTTACTCTCAAGGGTTGCTGCACTTCCTGCAGCTGAGCACAGAATTGCATGTGAATGAACTTGTGTGCTGCAGGGGGCCTCTGACACCTAGTCTAGTCCTCTTGTTTTGCAGGTGGCACAACACAGGTCCAGACCACCGAGCACACAGCTAGAAACTGAGGACCTTCAGCTGCTAAAATAATCTATTCTGGTTTATCTCCTCCAAACTCTTTCCTAAAGAAAAACTAAGGTGAGGTGGGGTGGGGGCAACCCTCTCCCTTCTTAGCTTTGTAACAGGCATAAAAATACAAGACCCGTTTAAGGTAAATCTAACGCAGCCCATTGTCTAATGAGTAACAAACACAAACCAAGCCTATGGAAAAAGAATATTACATTTCCCGTGTCTTCCCTCAGGGCTAGGACCTGAGGATTCAAGGACGAATTAAACATCTTCCTCTCCCATACCCTTTCTCTTCCAAAGTCCGTAAATGACAACGTGTTTACACAAGTTTTTATGTCGTCTGAGCTTTGTCCCGGCTCCGTTTCCTCCTCTGTGTATTTTCCGCGCAGAGAGATGTCTGCTCCGGGACGCGTTCAACCTAAACAGAACCCCGTCTGATTGGAAAATGTATTTATTTGAAAAATCGTAACTCACAGTTTTGGTGACAACGGCCCCCAAATTTATGGGATCGCTTGGGGCGCGGCTGTTGTAAATCAAAAAGCGCTGGGCACCCCCTCCCCTGCCGCGTCCCCACAGCAGCTCCAGTCGGTTCTCGGGAGCCCGGGCGACAAGCCCCCTGCGCCCCGAGGCCCTCCGCAGCCCTCCCCGCTCTGATCTCAGGCCGCGCTCAGCTGCACGCTAGCAGGCAGGTGGATTTCATTCTAGCTCCTTTCCCCCGTCGCTTTCTTTCCGCACAATTTCACTCTGGCCAGCCCCACCGCGATCGGTTTCAGGTGGTCAGTGAATGGTGTTCTGTTGGGCACTGTTTTACGCATACCCCCCCCCCCCCCCGTTTATTGTACGCTGGGTCTTTTGAAGACGCCGGGTTGCATCGCGGGTCGCCTCGCTTGTCGCTGGTCCCTAACCAACTGCTCAGTTACGTACCGGGCTGTTTCATGCCACGAGGTTTATCTCTGGTCAGTGTCATCAGGCCAGTTTCACCGACTGACTGTTGCTTCCCAAGTCAGGGAACTTTCCCCCCTTCCTCAGTGTAATCTGAGTTCTGTGGAAGACGGGATCCACCGAGTTCCCTATCTCCTGGGTCCTCCTGTTATCTGACCCCAGCTGAGGACTGGGGAAGGGTGAGGCCGGGGCTGGGGCTGGGGCTGGGGACCGTCCCCGAAGACAAGCCCATAGGCTGGGGAGCCCTGTAGCCAGCAGAGCCGGATGCACGGGGCCCTCACGAGGAGTCGTCGTCACCGAGTCTGCTTTCTCTTCTAAATACAGGGCTGACCCACATGTCTTTGCCTTTTTTAAACTAAGGATCATGCACTTCTCTGGCAGCTTCCCGACAGGGAACAGGGCGCGCTGTCTGCTCCAGGCTTGTCCGTCCGAGCGCGATCTCAGGAAGAGGGTTCACTCAAAACGTGGGTGCTCCGTTTTCCAGAGCAGGCAAAGGAGCGCATGGCGCAACGCGGGCCTGCGCAGGAATGGAGCGAGGCAGTGTGGGGAGTCAGAGGTGTGCGGGGAGTCAGAGGTGTGCGGGCATGGGGGTGTGCAGGCATGGGGGTGTCTGGCCGACCTCGAAGGCAGGGCCCAAAGGGCAGGCTGGGCGGGATTCCGAGGCTGTGCGACAGCTCGTCCCATCCCCTCGGCGCCGCCTGCGGACAGCCGCCTGCTGCACAAGCCCGTGCGTCCTCACGGGCCACTCCTGCTGGGAGTGATCTACACGCAATAAACTTCAGCAGAGAACAACCTAGCACGGAACAACCTAGTCTGTGCTGGGAGGTGACGAACCAGTGTGAGGTAGACTGGATCAGAACTTGCGAGGGGACAGAGGGCTCCTCTCCGCTGTCCTCCCTCCTTCCTTGGGCCTCAGTTCTCCCAATCTAGAATGGCCTTGTTCTCGTGGGGCAGGGACCTGCACGTGCACGCGCTCTGGTAACAGTAGAAGAGCAAGATAAGGAGATGGAGGTATTAATCCTCGGAACTGTGCGTGTAGGAAGCCCACAGGAGCCTCAGCGATTGGGCGCAGGTTGAGAGGGATGAATCCACGGCTGGCTACACTGGCTGGTGAGTGTCCTGGGCTCCTCGTCGACTCTTCCTTTCCGTGTGAAGGCATTCAGGAACTGAGTCTGCGGGTAAGAAACTGCATCATAATCAGCCTTAATATTTTAAACGGGGCCAGGCTGCATCTGTCATCTTGCCCATCATGGTCCATTGTAAACACACTTTAAAAGAGAAAAACAAAAACGGGACTGGACGTTGACACTGGGAAAAAGCTTAGCTCTGGCGTTGCTGGGGAATTGGCAGGCTCTCCTGTCCTTGGGGAGAGAAGTTAAGTGCTCCGTGGGTTTTTTGTGTGTTTTTTTTTTTTCCATTGAATGTCTAAACCTCTCAGGTGTCTTCTTTGTCTCTTTACTTTAAGGAAGGAAGGCCTTCTCTAAAGAGTCTGGGAGAGAGGAAAGGGCCTTGGCTTGGGAACAAGAAGGGGAGCAGAGCCAGAATGCTGCAGACTGAGTCCTGACGGGTTTTATTGTCACCTCCACCTTCCCACCCACCCTTCCTCTGTGTCTGCCTCGTCCTGCCCTACAGTCCCCTTTCCCAAGCGGAATCTTGCTCTAGAGGGGAGAGATGAGAAGACGAGTTAATGATGGAAAAACAAAACAAAACAGAAATCAGAGAAGAAAGAACGGTGATTGGAGAAAGGGAAAGCACGCTTTGGTTTTCCCTCCTTATCAAAGATCAGAGCGGGCTCCCTTCCAGACAGCCTGGGCTTGACCACCGTGTCCTGGTGCAAACATGGCTCACCAACCATACGGACACCCTTGTCACGTCACCCACACACACCACAGGACACAAGACAGAATGTTCACACTGGCTTCCTCTAACCATCCAGAGCGTGGAGAAAAGAAAAAAAGGAAGGAAGGAAAAGGAAAAGGAAAAACAGGAAGAAAGAAAGAAAGAAAGAAAGAAAGAAAGAAAGAAAGAAAGAAGAAAGAAAGAAAGAAAGAAAGAAAGAAAGAAAGAAAGAAAGAAAGAAAGAAAGAAAAGAAGGAAGGCAGGAAGGCAGGAAGGGAGGAAGGAAGGAAGAAAAGAGAGAGAGAGAGAAAGAAAGAAAAGAAGGAAGGCAGGAAGGGAGGAAGGAAGGAAGAAAAGAGAGAGAGAAAGAAAGAAAGAAAGAAAGAAAGAAAGAAAGAAAGAAAGAAAGAAAGAAAGAAAGAAAGTTATAGTGGAACCCAAACTCAAACCAACTGCAGGCAATTATTAAATTCATTTTCATCCATGCAAGCAAGGTTCCCAAAAAGTCTACATGTATTAAAACAAGAACAACAAAGGTGGCAGAAGAGAGAACAGAAAAGGAAAGCCTAGAAACCAGAGCAGAAATTAATGTAATTACCTCTTCTCCCCGGCCATAAATTCCAAAGAGGAAATCAAATCTTTCTGTGCATGTGTATAAAAACCAATCACCCTATTGAGCTCGCCAAAACCCATTATGTCTCAAACTGGGTATCCTAATTGAATGAATCTGAATGTACCAGGCAACCAGGCATCAACGGAGTCAGGTTTTTCCAAGGGCATTCGCCACGGAGCCGGGGAGGATAAACATTGGTTGGAACCACACACTAATCAGCTTGCTTGTGCAGTAGGGAGACCTTTCTGAGCTGGCCGCTGGCAGATGCATCCTAACATTTTTGTATCAGATTGTAATGGAATATTTCTCATAAACAGCCAAGTGTCTCTTCCCAGCCACTCACCTGACATGTTTCTTGTTGTTTAACTTCAGATCTGACAGATGATGATAACCTGGAAAAGAGAGAGGTTACAAAATTGAGGGGCTGTGAGGCTGGGGCAGTGTGTAAAGGGCGCCTAATCAGGGACTGGGACAGGACTGTGATTTGTAGAGCCCGGGAAAGGGCTTTTGAGCAAGCCCTGGGCAAGCAGCACCCCTTGCCCTGGGGAAGGGACTAGCCTGCTGGAGGAGAGAAGCCCTCAGCACTGAGAGCTGGGGACTGCTTGTGCTAGGGAAACGTGCCGCTTGGCGTGCTGTACTCCATCTGCAAGCTGCCTCCCCCCTCCACCTTGCCCCCCACTCTCTCTGTAGGGCACTCTGCACTCCGCTCTCAGAGCACACAGATTTATAGCACCTGTTAAAAACACATAATAGGTGCAATTAGCTGTGGCACTAGAGGGAAAAAGGGGGGTGTCGACTGTATTCCAATAAAAAGTCATATGTTTGTTTTCATGAATATAGTGCATTCATGTAAATTTCTGGGGCCTTTAAAAAAAATTTTTTTTTCCAATCATTGCTGCTTTCTTTACTACTTGGGAGTCACTATAATAGGCATTTATTTTCGAAGTTCAGGGGGTATCCTAATCCCCTTATTGACTATGTTTCCAATGCGGGGAACCCCATAGGAGAGAGGCGGGCATAGGACATGCACATTCAGTAAAGCTCTCTAGCAGATTCTGATGCAGGAACCATGCTTTGAGAATACAACTAGTATGGATATAGTAGAGAATCAAGAGCAACCTATTTACTGACAGAAAGTCTTTCTCTTGTTATCTATGTGACTCTAGTACAAACACACACACACACACACACACAACGCTATTAAAAGTGATACATGTCTACTGCAGAAAATACAGAAAAATATAGGATGAAGGTTAAAAATTCTTTGACCCTAAGCTATTTGGGCTGTCTGGGCTGTACCCTTCTCCACTGAATCCAGTAGATCCCAAAGGGAAACAGGCTCTCGTTCTCACCAGTCCTACCCTTGGCATCCAGCACACATCTGGCACATAGTAGGACCTCCGAAAAATATTCACTGAAAGAAATCATTGACTACATGAAGCTGTGGGATTAGATGACCTCTAAAGTCACCTCCAACCCTAACATTCCATTTTTCATTCTCTGCCCTAGGGGAAAAAATATAATTGCGTAAAATCAGATATATTTGTTACTGGGACCCTTGACATTTAAACATGGGTATGTTTCTTCTCCACGTCTTGTCACTTGATCTGACAGCTCTCTGCTTGCTCTATCTGATATTAGTTTACGGTTGTCCTTGCCTGAGGCAGCCCAGCAATTGCTGTGAGCTGGAATGGAGTGGGACAGTCCCCGCCTTGTACCAAACCGAATCATCAGAGCAGATTCTTAGAGACTTCAGAAAAATGGCCCAGGCAGCCCCAGGAACAGGCTGGTGGGGTGTTTGTAGTTCACAGATGCACAATTCTTTCCTGAAACTATGAGGCAGACCCCACCCCTTCTGTCACAAGCATACTAACGACAGTGACAGCCACGTGAGCACCTTCTGTACACACAGCTCTGTACGCACAGCTCTCAGATTTTGCAGCAACACTGTCAGCTCCATGGGCGTCATGCCCAAGGTCATTCAGCTAGGACACTGAAGACATAGGGTTCAAACCCCGGTCTCTATCACTCTGAAGTCCTTGCCTTTTTTTTTTTTTTTTTTTTTTAGTAATAGCATCTCTTTTTTAAAATTGATTTTAGAGAGACAGAGAGAAGAAAGGAGAGAAAAGGAGGGAGAGAAGCATTCATTTGTTATTCCACTTAGTTGTTTATTCATTGGTTGCTTCCTGTATGTGCTCTGACCAGGGGTCAAACCCACAACCTTGTTTCAGGACAACACTTCCAACTGAGCTAACTGGCCAGGACCCTAAAGTCCTTGCTTTTAACCACCACAGTAATGTGTATTGGGGAGGAGAGGTGGTTAAAATGCTAGAAATATTTTCATTTCTCAAATAATATTTTAACAATAATGCACTCTTTTGAATAGAAGTCTATGAGGAATGCAACTTTGTTTTACTTCCTCACACCAGCTACTATATACTGAAACTTCTCCCTGATATAGGGAGTTCATGTTCATCCTTTTAATCCTAGTATCAGGTGCTCAGCTGCTTGCATCTAAACTGACGTTGTAATGAGGTTATAAACGCTATGAGGGGAGAGCTGAGTCTGCTGTATTCACTGACATATCCCCAGCACTTAGCATGGTACCTCCACATAGGAATTACTCAGTAAATATTTGTTAAACGAATGAATGAATCATGACTTGCTTAATGCAGACAATTCAGAAGCAAGGCATCTGGTGATAGTTTCGTCCAAAAGTTGATCATACAGTACAGCCCCATCACATGGTGGGTGCTTAGGAAGAGATGGTTGAAGGAACAATCTTTTAGGACAAAAGATGGCACAAGGAATTCTTAAAATAAAGTCTCACCCAAATTGGTAAAATGGGACAAAAATAGACGCTCCAGCTTAGTTAAGTCCCTCGCTGCCTCCTTCACGAGGAAGGCTGTAGTTGCTGCTTTTAGCTCTGTGCCCCTTTATTAAGGGACCCGGGGCCCCAGATCCTCCCCAGGGACCATCCACTCCCAAAGGTTTATGTGCTTGTATGGCCCTAAGCTGTGTGCCCAGTGCCAGGGTTTGACAGCACCTGGCACAGAGTGAGACCTCAGCCAAGTTCATTGGGATGATTTGAGGGATGCGTTCAGTCCTTGATTCCAGAAGCCATGCTTTGCCCTCCTTCCATTGACACTGTTAGAATGACTTTTCAGGGGAAAAGTGAATATGATCAAATGGTAAGTTAGAAAAAAAAAAAAAGCTGGACACAAACTTAAACATATTGGGCTGGTTTTGTTTCTTTTTTTCAAAATAAGAAAGTCTTTAGTTTTAGGACAAAGTAATAACATAAACCCACATCGACATGCAAGTGAGAGATGTCACTGGGTTTTCTAAAAGCTGCACTCAGGTGTCAACTAAGAACTGAAACCTTCAAGAAGCTAGGCATCTGACAGAAGACATCCCAAAACAATCACGGGTGGTAGAACCACTGGTGGGATTATGCATGATATTTTGGCCAATTTTGGCAATTAAAATAACACTTGCAACATTTACTTGCCACTAATAATGCAGTAGGCAATGTTTTAAGTACTTTTGCATTATCTCATTCATCTCAAAAGTACTTCACCAGAAAAGTACAGTTGTTATTTCCAACTGAAACACAGGGAATGTCAGTAATTTGTCCAGGGCTCCCTGGTAGAGCTGTGATTTGAACCCTGTTGATTCTCCAAACACATTTATGAGAGCATAAGAAAAAGAGAGAGGGAGAAGGGAAGGGAAGACAGGGGAGAAAATTTTCCATTGGTAAGAATAGTTGGACCAAAGAAATGGGCTGCCTTAGCTATCTGTTGTCTAACCTGGCATCGGGATCACCTGGGGGCTAGTTAGAAACGCAGAATCTTGGCTCCATCTCAGAACTCTGAATCAGAATCCACATTTCTAAAACATTCCAAAAAAATTGTACGTGCATGCAAGTTCTGGAAGCCCAGGAATGGAAAATAGTTGACATAGCATCCATTTGAAAAAACAGAGAGAATTCATTTATGTTTGTCCGGGCTGGTACGACCTTATCACAAAAAGGATCATAGCTGCATCAAGTGGTGTTTTTCAAAGTGCAAGTGATATCTGTTTCATGGACTGGGAAAATTCCATAATGGGTTGCATTCAGAAACTTTATTTTATTTTATTTTTTTATTGATTAATCTTAGAGAGAGAGGAAGGGGGAGAGAGAGAAAGAGAGAGAAAAGCATCAATTTGTTGTTCCACTTATTTATGTATTCATTGGTTGGTTCTTGTATGTGTCCTGGCCAGAATTTGACTCTGCAACCTTGGCATATCAGGATGACACTCTAACTAACTGAGTTACTTGGTTAGGGCTCAGAAACTTTTTTTTTTAATGAATAGAATAGAAAATATCAGAGTGCACCAAATAAAGGAAGGGTACTATTGCATGGGACTTTGCTTTGGGTGTGTGTGTGTGTGTGTATGTTCTGGGTCTTGAGGAATAATGTCTGTCTTATGTGCATTCTGCCAAAAGAAGTTTTAGCATCTGGCCTTCACGCCATGGCCTGAAGCAGCCATGAAATTCCAGGCTAATGTTCAGAGATGTGGTGGATCTCCTTCCAATTTCTAATACATGTAGTTAATTCTGAATGAAATCAGAGGTGGGTGGGTGCAAGAGGGGATGGATATCTTAGAAAGTATTTATCTTGTCGGCCTAGCGTGCGGAGGACCCGGGTTCGATTCCCGGCCAGGGCACACAGGAGAAGCGCCCATTTGCTTCTCCACCCCTCCGCCGTGCTCTCCCCTCTGTCTCTCTCTTCCCCTCCCGCAGCCAAGGCTCCATTGGAGCAAAGATGGCCCGGGCGCTGGGGATGGCTCTGTGGCCTCTGCCCCAGGTGCTAGAGTGGCTCTGGTCGCAACATGGCGACGCCCAGGATGGGCAGAGCATCGCCCCCTGGTGGGCAGAGTGTCGCCCCTGGTGGGCGTGCCGGGTGGATCCCGGTCAGGCGCATGCGGGAGTCTGTCTGACTGTCTCTCCCTGTTTCCAGCTTCAAAAAAATGAAAAAGAAAAAGAAAAAAAAAAGAGAAAGTATTTATCTTGCTGTCCAATTGCCAGGAACATAGGCCCAGAGAGGGTAGGGACTTGCGCAAGGTCACACAGCAACTCTGAGACCTGTGCCTTTGGAAAGAGGAGGCTAACAATGTCAGGTCTGTCATTCCCTTTTTGTCCCCACCATGAAAGACTTGGGAAGCTGGGGGGAAGCTGGCCAGGAGACCAAGCAGCCAGGGGGACATGACTCTGGAATGTGTTGGGGAAACAAGATGCCTTTTCTTCCAGGCCCGACAGGCCAACAGGCCTACGTGTGGCCAGAAAGGGCTCTGGTTATCTCCGTCCGCCTCTGTTTTGTTTGGTCTGTCAACTCCAGCAGCAAAGTGCCCGAAAGGTGTGAGGCTTGATAAAGGTGGGAAGGTAAGAGGCTGGAGGTGGCAGGACATCAGGGACCAGAGCTTGAGAGATGTCCCAGGACCTCTACTCCTCCGTTTCCTCTCCGGGGGCTGGATTCTATCTCCCTTCACAGCCTCCGCTTCCTGGGTGTCATGGCCAAGACCCCCAACTTCTCCAGGTGGCTGGGTCTGCTCCACCTCAAGAAGGAACAAGACTAACTCTTGAAACTTGGATGCTGAATCAGAGGATTTAGACTTAAAAAGAAGTCTACCCTTCATTTTCCATTCCTATTATTTTTTAACGCTTTGAGTAGTACGAACGTTCATGTACGTCCTCGTGCCTCCTGACGATCCAGAGTATGAGATAACAAAAATGTTTATTTTAAAAATGTGTATGGCAACATTTTAAAAAGGCAAATGTATGTTCTTGTTGTTTCCATAAATTGGTTATCAAACCAACATGATTTTAAGTTAATAAAACTGGAACTGGAACTAATTTCATTTTTTGAAAAATATTCCCAGGGGTCAACGAGCATGAAAAAAACCTCACTACTCAAAGGGTTAATGCAAAAAGTAATACCACAGAGAACTTGGGAAAGAGAAGAAAACACTTATAACCCTACCACCCATAACTGTGTTAGCATATGACACAGATGTTTTCCACAGTGAGCTCAGAGAGTCTCTTCTGGGTCACTTTTCTCAGTTAGCAATGGTTGTGTACATTTCTTTTAATTTGATAAGGAATTCATGTTAGTTTTAAAAAACTTTAAGTATGACAATGACATGGTGCCTATTCTTTTTTTAAAAGGAGTCCTTTTAGAAATATTATACATTCTAAGCAGTTTCTGAGTCAAATGATGTCAGAAGTTCCCTCCAAGATAACATGGGAGGGGGACTTGAGCAGGAGTGAACAAGGTTGGCTGTAAGTGGGTAATTATTGATACATTCCCATCTACATTTTTAAATAAAAAGGTTTTTCTTGGCCTGACCTGTGGTGGCGCAGTAGATAAAGCATCGACCTGGAAATGCTGAGGTTGCCAGTTTGAAACCCTGGGCTTGCCTGGTCAAGGCACATATGGGAGTTGATGCTTCCTGCTCCTCCCCCTTCTCTGTCTCTTTCCTCTCTCTCTCTCTCTCTCTCTCTCTCTCCTTTCTAAAATGAATAAACAAATAAATAAAAAGTTTTTTCTTTGTTTATATATACACACACACACACACACACACACACACACACACACATATATCTTTTAAATTTTTTTCAATTACAGTTTACATTCAGTATTATTTTGTATTAGTTTCAAGTATACAGCATAGTGGTTAGATAGTCATATACGTTACAAAGTGCTGCCCCGATATTTCTACTACCCACTGGCACCATACATAGCTATTACAATATTATTGGCTGTATTTTATATGCTGCACTTTTTGAATCAAAGGGTTTTCCACTACTTTTCTGAAAGAGTAGCTTTTCTCTCCACCCCCAATTCGTTTCCTCCTAGAGTCCTCTGCAGGAAGACCTAGAACTTGGGTCTGCTCGCGCCCGAGTCCAGACTGAGCCTCTTGAAACCCCTGGCCATGGGCGGGGCTCGGTTTCTCATTCTGTAACGTGTGCTGGGGGGGGGGGGGAACAGGGTGGTGTCCTCTTGACAGGACACTGGTTTCAGGATGAACCCTGGAAGGCCCCTCCCTTGGCTCTCACTTTGTTTACGCACACTTTGTCCCTACCCTTACCTGTGTGTCACCCCCAGCACCCCGCCCACATACCAACACACAGACCTCAGCCCAGTGCCACCGGGAGCCATTGTGCTCTGGCTGGAATTTGAGAACCTAGGGTCAGGAGCCTACAGAGCCTGGAGACAGGCTGACTGTCATCATGTCCTGCTCAGACACCTTCCCTTCTCTCCCCTGGGGGTGTGACACACACGTCATAAGTACTGAACCCTTTGGAGATGGCATTATACAGATTTGAGGCTGCTTAGTCCAAGCTGGAACCCAAGTCTCATAATACAAGGCGGCCGTGGGTTCAGGCTCACCGAACCCCGAAGTGATGGGGTCTGGCTTTCCTAGGAGACCTTCTGACCTACCATTCAGGCCCCAGTCTGCCAAGGCCGCGTGGCTGAAATGTAACTTCCTGCGCCCCTATCCTCAAGCAGCCATTACTGGAACACACGGAACATAGGGACTTTAACGTGGAAGGAGCTGGAATTTTGTCCCTTCTGTCCCTTTTTGTTTATTCTGTGAAGCTGGTTATCCTGCCCCTTGAATGAAAACTTGGGCAATGCCATGAGTTTTCTGGTCACTTCAGGTAGTTACAAAGTCCTACAGCCACTTTGGGTCACTAAGTAGAGTCCCAATTCCGTCCACGCCAAATCTGGACTGCCAGCTGAGCCTTCTCCCTGCGATCCCCACCCCCATCATGGGTATGTCGCAGGTGTGTATGAAGCTGTAGTCTGGAAGGGAACATATTTGGCTTCTCCCTTTAACTGCTGCCTTGGGCATCTCCTGGAGGAATTTGTCACATGGGGTGACTTGGAATATATTAATATTTCAGCCAGTGAAGGGCCAAAGGAGGCAGGGGGCTCCCATTGTCTTCCCAAAACTTCTGTCCTTACCCCAGGTGGGCTGGCAAGGGACCCTCCCAAGGGTTACAGAGTGTTACAGGGCTGCAGAGGCTGGCAGATCACCTGGGGTGGGCTAGGCGGGGCTGTGCCAACCTGGAGGGCAGTGCCCTGTCCTGAGGGGGCAGTGACGATGCTCAGTGACAGTCGCTGGTGGCCTTTCAGGAATTTGGGTCCAGAGTGGCCAAATCCTGGAGTTTTCAAGAAAAGCAGGGGAATCTAGGTTATTATGTGAAATTACCCAATTTTAAAATGTCTTAAGTTAAAACACATTTTTAATGATAATTGGGCCAAACGAAACCCATCTGTGGCTGGATGTGGCCTCTATTTGCAACTGTGGGTGGAAGGCTTTGGCGGGTGGCTGTGGGAGAGCAGAGCCACCCTGCCCCCGAACAAGCACGCTCCCTCGGGGCCCTGGAGGTGAGGCTGGCACTGGGGCCCCCTCTGCCCCCGGCTGGTACTGGTTTCAGGCACTCATTTAGGAGGGCCTGACTTCACATCGTGTGTTGAGCCCAGGTGACTGAGCTCTACTCACTGCTCTTGCCAGGGGTTAGGTTCGTGGGGTGAGATTTTATGTTCCCCAACAACACAAGAAGAGGAAAGAAGGCAGAGGTGTGTGTGCGCGTACGCACGCACATGTGTGCACGTGCCTGTGTACATATGTGGGCGTGTATCGGAGGGGGATGAATGTGGAATGGTTCAGCTCAAAGTCAAAACCGGAACCCGAAAGTTTCACAGTCCCTTTTGTTTTCAGTTACTTCCGTTTGAAGAGGCAAGGAAGAAAATTAAGCACTGGCCAGGAAGCTCAGTTGTCCAGAGAGTTGTCCCTCTATGCCAAGGTTGGGGGTTTGATCCCCAGTCAGGGCACGGACAGAAATCAAACAATGATGGCATAAGTGGAGCAACAGATCAATGTTTCTCTCTCTTCCCCCCCTCCACCTTGTCCTCTCTCTCTGAAATCAATCAATAAATTTTTTTTTAAATTAAATATTTATAAATCTAAATAGAAATGAAATACAGCTAGTTTTCTCACCCAAGGATGTCTGTGATATTGTCAGGAAAGGAGAACCAGTTGCAGGGTCACATACAAGATGGCCTGACTTCTGTAAAAGCAACAACAACCACTATAAATCCCCAACGGCCATCCACCAGGATGTCAGTCTCTGCACCTTGCATATCTACCAAGAAGACCGGCGCTACAGCAAACCGGAGGACCATTTCATCCCCCCACCAAATGACTTTCTGTCAGTTACACAGCTCTACACACTCCCTGTAGAAAAATCAGCAAGTGCTCGAAGGTTAAAAAAGGAAAAGGAAACAGTGAAATCACCAGCATTATACCGCCCGTGAATACTCCGGTGCGTACCCTCGTGACCTGCAGCTCCTGAGGACAGCTGACACTCCCCACGTGCAGGACCCTGTGCTGACAGTTGGGAACCGCAGCACTAACTTTCACCACAGTCAGGACATGGTGAGTCCCAGGCCCCTTCCCTCGGAGAGTCTCAGTCTGGGGAGCTGAGTGGCCCCTGGGGGTCAGAATGTAGTGGGCTCCCTGGGAAATCCTGATGCAGGTGCCTTTTTGGACCAGACTTGGAGTTAGCCAGCTCTAGTCCAACCTGCTCATTCCAGACGGCAAGACAAAAGCCCAGAGATAGGATTCGCCCAGGGTCTCCCAGCCCATGTGGCAGAGCCCAGACGGCAGACTACACCCCCACCTCCCTGAGAACTCTCCCCACTGGGCGAGAGCAAACTTCCTCATGCCAACAGATGTTATTATTTTCTTATGCCTCCAATTAAACAAAAAATCCTGTCAGCGGGCGACAGGCCTAATGCACAGAGGCATTAACCAGACTCGCAACCTGACCCGAGCCTGCTCCTGTGGGTAAGGCATGTTCCCTCCACAGGCCACCCTTGTGGGCTCTCTCCCGATAAGGGGCCCCACTGAGGCACCGTCGCCCTGCGTGGCGGGCACCACGACCTGCGCAGAGGCCTCTGGGAGCAGGAGCTGCCCAGCCTGTCACTATGGCAACCCTACTGCAGCCTTTAGGTGCACTGAGAGGGCCTTTCCTGGACACCAGGAAGGTCAGAGATGGGGAAATTGAGGCCCGCAAAGGTGAAAGGCCCACCTGAAGTTACCCGTCGGGTCTGGGCAGAACCTCCTGCCAGCTTCGTTTCAGCTTCAGGCTGTTGAGGGAAGGGAAGAGGACTGGCAACCCTGGGCGCAGGTTCTCCAGGAACAGGGCTGGGGTCCTTCCTGCATCCCTGCTCCTTGTCCCAGGACCAGAGGCACCAGGCGGGTGGATAGGGGGCAGCTGTAGAGATGGCATGGCTCCGTCATTAAAAGAAATTAAGAATCTCTGCTTTGATGCTTGCTTGCTGTGTGACCCAGGAGAGGTTACTATACCTCTCTGAGCTCCACTTTTGCCATATGTAAAATGAGGGCATCAGTACTAGCTAATGCATAATGCAGTTGTGATGATGAAATGAGATACTGGGATAAAGAATTCAGCAAGGCCCTGGCCGGTTGGCTCAGCGGTAGAGCGTCGGCCTGGCGTGCGGGGGACCCGGTTTCGATTTCCGGCCAGGGCACATAGGAGAAGCGCCCATTTGCTTCTCCACCCCCCCCCCCTCCTTCCTCTCTGTCTCTCTCTTCCCCTCCCACAGCCAAGGCTCCATTGGAGCAAAGATGGCCCGGGCGCTGGGGCTGGCTCCTTGGCCTCTGCCCCAGGCGCTAGAGTGGCTCTGGTCACCGCAGAGCGACGCCCCGGAGGGGCAGAGCATCGCCCCCTGGTGGGCAGAGCGTCGCCCCTGGTGGGTGTGCCGGGTGGATCCCGGTCGGGCGCGCGAGAGTCTGTCTGACTGTCTCTCCCCGTTTCTAGCTGCAGAAAAATACAAAAAAAAAAAAAAAAAAGAATTCAGCAAGGGCCCAGCCAATAGTGAGTGCGCCACAGTCATTAGTAAAATTCCTTCGCTGGGAGACCAGGTGTCATATCCAGCCTGCTGATCTGCTCTGACTCTAAGGCCCTCTGACTCTTTGACACATGAACTCTTCGGGTGACGCATGGACTTGTTTGAGCATCCTCAGCTCTTTGTCCCTAGCAGTGTCTGCACTCAGCGCCTTCTCTGTGTCCTTCCTGAGCCCTGGGCCTCTGGGGCTGTGGATAACCATGTTGTGAGCAGTGAAAAGGGAGACAGAACACACCTGGCCCCAATTCTCAAGGGGCGTGCCACCCCAGGGCCGGGGGTGGCAGAAGGGAGAGAACTCCATTTCTAGTGTCATCAGGGAAGGCTTCACAGAGGAGATGGGACTCAAATGGGACCTGACCCAGTGGGCAGGATCAGGGCGGAGGGAAAGGAGGAAGGAGGGATAGCTGGAAGGAAGAATGGCATGTGTGAGGTCCGGAAGAAGGAATGCATCTATTCATTCACCTATTTGTTGATTGGAATGTTTAAAGAGCACCTGATATACAGCAGGCCCTGGTGGGGCCCTGTGCTGGACAATGCCCTCAGTCATAGGGAGTGTTCGGACTACTGGTGGGACAGACAAGCAGACAAAGGCACTACAAGAAGAGAAAGTGGGTGTGCAGGGACTCCTGGTGTAACTGAGTCTACCGGAGCTCAGCTGTTCTAAGCAGAGAGGACAGAGTGCAGAGAACAGCAGCAAGAAAGAGGGCTTCAAGTTCAAAGACCTAAAAGGGGGTTTTTGAGGCTGGAGCTCCGTAGCTGAAAGGGAATGTGTATATGGTGAGTATGGCAGGAGCCAGGCCAAGAAGGGCTTTGAACTTTTATCCTGAGAGTGGTGGGGAGCCACCGAAGAGTGTAACAGAGGAACTGTGCAACTCAGGGTTGCATTTGCAGAAAGGTTACTGTGCCTTGTAGAGGGGCAGGGGGAGTTGGCTTCAGTGGGACCTTGTCAAGGTGAGAGACACCAAAGACAGGGAGGAGCAAAGTCCCCCAGGGGACCTTCCTCCATGGATCTGGGCCGGCGCGGGTTGATGGGATCAATGAGAGGGAGGAAGGCAAATGGATTACAAAGTGAGAGTTGCCCTAAAATTTTTGGCTCTGAGATGCTTAAAAGTAAGGTGATCATTCGTCTTCCTTTTGGGAGGACAGTCCTTCTTTTGTAACTTCCATCCTCCCTCAACAAGTGTCCTCCTCCATGTCCTCCTTTCTGATATTGGAAGACTAATCTGTAAATGTCCATATTCGATTGATGCAGAGTCGATCCATTGCGTGTGATGTGACGTATTTGTATCTAAATGAGTACTTTTTTCTTACTATTATTATTAAAAATTAATAGGCATTAAGCATAATTACAATATAAAATATTATAAATGTTTTTATTATGCATTTATCATATTATAGTATATTATTGTTGCAATGAATAAAATGTTTCTTTTATTTACGATATTGTTTTCTTCAATTTATTTTTGTCCTCTTTTTCATAGTAAAAAAGTTGGTCACCTTATTAAAAGACATCATTTCTCAGAGCCCCTGGTGGGACATAACTGGTGAACAACCTTATAAATGATTGGGCTGGGTCATGAGTTAATCAGCCTATTAATTGTTTTGTTTTTTTTTAAGTTTTACATTTGTTAGGTTTAAAAGTCAAGCCATTTTTTAAAGTACAGAATGAACAGCAAACTCCCTGCCCCCAGCCCCTAGACTCTTCATTCCCTTCGCTGGAGGCAGCCATAGTTATCAGGGTCCCATGGATCTCTCTGGAGGTTTTCTACGTTAAAGTCTAGGTGCTATCCATCCTGTTTTTTAAGCACAAGAAATAAGTTCATTTTTTACTTTCCATTTTACAGTGTGTAATAATTTCATCTCACAGCATATAATAGCAACGGCTAAGTCTTGCATAGCATTTACCATGTGCGGGGGTGGGGGGGTGCGGAAGTGCCGATGGCAATCCACCTGAATCCAAAGGCCTTAAGCGTGCCCCGCCCTGCCATCTGTGGGTGTGGGCAGACACACCCATTGTGCAGTGGTTGTGTACAAGCTGAGCATTTGTTATTTTCAGAGTTATGACTATATTTTAATATATATATTAAAAAAAATGAAACAATGATAGCAAGGAAGCCTGCAGGGTCCGTTGGCTGTTTAATGGGAGTTGGGGCTCCCATGGCCAAAGCTGAATTTGTCAGGGACCATCCTCTGGCTATCTCTGAACTCTTCTTTCTAATCCTTCCCCATGTCTGTCCAAGGTCACTATGGGTGAGTCTATCTAATGTTAAGTGCATTCACATTGTTGTGCAATCAATTCCCAGAATTCCTTTTATCTTGTAAAATCGAAAGTTCTTACTCATTAAATACTAACTCCCATTCCCACCTCCCTCCATGCTGTGGCTCCCGTCACTTTCTGTGTCTATGAAGCTCACTACTCCAGGTGCCTTTGATGGGTGGAACCACACGGTTTCTGTTGGTGTTGTGACTGACTTATTTTACTTCACGTCACGTCCTCAAGGTTCATCCATAGTGTAGCATGCATCAGAATGTCCTTCCTTTTCAAGGCTGAGTAATATTCTATTGTACGGATACCACATGTTGCTATCCGTTCATCCGCTGGTGGACACTGAGGTTGTTCTTGCTCTTGGCTGTTGTGAGCAGTGCCCCTGCTGCATCCTTCCTAGTGGCTTCACAGGGTTCCCCTGGGCTGAAGTGGCACGGTTAGGCACACAGGTTTTGGAGCCAGAGGGACCCAGGTTTGAATCCTGCCTTCAGCCTGGGGACACACTTTGGGATCTTGGGCACATAGTAAGTGTTCAATGAAGAGCTATTAGCCTCATTATGGCCATCTCTAGGATGGTCTCAAAATGCTCCCCTCGAACACGGGGGCTCTGATTTCCATCTGGCTCCTTCAGTCAGCATTCATTTATCCTCCTACCCATCTATCACTCAATGACTTTATTTTTTCACCTTTATTAGTGTTTCTTCTTGTTTCAATGTGTTGGGCTTGCTCTTGGCAAAATTTTCATCACAGGTCTTAGAAAGCGAATATCCCTCTTGAAAGGTCCTCCAGATCGGTGGTTTTCACCGCAGGAAGAGAGACATTTGGGGATGTCTGGAGACAGTTTTGGTTGTCACAGCTTGGGGTGTGGGGGCAGTGCTAACATTGGTATCTAATGAATAGAGGCTAAGGGTGCTCCTCAACATCCTGCAATGCACACACCAGCCCCCAGCATAAAGAATGAGTCTGCCTATGTCAGGGGTCCCCAAACTACGGCCCCCTGAGGCCATTTATCCAGCCCCCACCGCACTTCCGGAAGGGGTACCTCTTTCATTGGTGGTCAGTGAGAGGTGGCGGCGTCGCTCACATACAGTACTACTTCCAGTGACGGGGGACGCACACCTCATGGCTCTGGAAGCGTGTCATATCACTTGTTACGCCTAGCAGTGACAAATATGGAGCCGGACATTGACCATCACATTAGCCAAAAGCAGGCCCATAGTTCCCATTGAAATACTGGTCAGTTTGTTGATTTAAATTTACTTGTTCTTTATTTTAAATATTGTATTTGTTCCCGTTTTGGTTTTTTACTTTAAAATAAGATATGTGCAGTGTGCATGGGGATTTGTTCATAGTTTTTTTTATAGTTTGGCCCTCCAATGGTCTGAGGGACAGTGAACTGGCCCCCTGTGTAAAAAGTTTGGGGACCCCTGGCCTATGTCTATAGGCTGAGAAACCCCATTTTAGATATTAACTGCTGTTAATATTTGCATGCACATTTTTCAAAAAATGTCTATGAATGTATAAACATAAATGTATGCATTTTATTTTTATTTAGTTAGTTTTTTGACAGAGAGAAAGACAAGAAGGGAGAGAGATGACAAACATCAACTTGTAGTTGAGTCACTTCAGTTGTTTACTGATTGCTTCTCATATGTGCCTTGACCGGGGTGCTCCAGCCGAGCCAGTGACCTCTTGCTCAAGCCAGAGATCTTGGGCTTCAAGCCAGTGACTTTTGGGCTCAAGCCAATGACCTTGGGCTCAAGCCAGTGACCTTGGGCTCAAGCCAGCTAGCATGGGATCATCAACATGATGGTATCATGTTGATGATCCCATGCTCAAGTCAGCAGCCCTGTGCTCAAGCTGTTGAGCCTGCACTCGTCAGTGACCTTGAGGTTTCGAACCAGGGATTTCATCTCTACGCACTGCACCACCACCGCTCAGGCTAAATTTAATATGTATTTTTGAAACTGAAATGGGCACTAATTGCACTTTGCTTTGCTCTTTTAACAGTTTTGACAGTGACATTTCAAGCAGTTAAGAGGCCACCTCTAAAAACAAATTGCCTAGATCTGAACTACTTATTAGTTGTCTGACCTAACTCTTCCATATCTCAGTTTTTTAAATTAAATTTATCAGGGTGATGCTGGTTAATAGGATCATATTACTTTCAAGTACACATATCTATGATACATGATCTGTATACTGCATTGTGTATCCATAGCTCTGTCTCTTTTTCTGTAAAGAAGGGATAATAACAGTCCCTTATTATCTTTATAACAGTATAAAGAAGGATAATTCTCAGCACTAACACAGCATTAGCTGTTTATTGTTATTTGTGCCCTTCGTATTTGTGAGGACAGAGAGAGAGAGGCATCCCTGTGCCCACTGCCCAGATGAGGAGGCTAAGACTCAGGGTCTGGCAGTGACCTGCTGCAGGCTGCCCAGCAAGCCAGCAGCAGGGATGGAGTGGGGCCCAGTGCTACCCCAGGGCTCAACCCGGTTTAGGCAGCACTCCTGATAAAAGCATGTTTTTGTTTGTTTATTTGCTCGCGTTGGTCTGTTTTGTTTCGGTGGAGGGGGTGTCAGGCCCAGAAGAAGGGAGGGCACTAGCTCTGTGCTAGGGGGTAGCAGAAAGAGTTTGCTCCCAGGCCTCAGGATGGGGTCCAGCCCTCCAGCCCCTCTGCCTGCGTCACCCCAAGTTCTCTACCTCCCTGCCCCACCACCTCACGCCCCCCGGAGGCTGGCCTGGCCCTCCACTGGTCTGTGAGCAGGCTCTGCCTTATCTCCAGACGCCCGTTATCTGCACACCCATCTGTGGACAAATGGCCAGCTGGCTGGCTCCTGGTCACCCCCGCCTCAAGGGGGGTCCTCCTCTCAGGCCTGTGTCTGGCAATTTGGGCTGGAGCCCAAGGTGGGGGGTCTCACAGAGGAGGAGGGCCCAGCCCAGTCCCGCCCCATGGGGCTTTTGACCCCAGAATCATGCTGCTTAGACATTCCACTCACTGGACAGGAGTCTGGGCCAGGCACCCCACCCTGTCCCACCACCCTTCACTGCCATGGTTTTCCAGCAGGCCTTAGAATGTGGGCAAGGGCTGGAGCTGTCATTCTCATTGAGCAGATGGGGAAACCAAGGCTCAGAGAGGGGATGTGACTTGTCACAGGTCACACAGTAGCAAGTCAGGGGCATTGCTGGGGGTAGAGCCAGGTCCCAGCTCCTATCCTGGCCTCGGAAAGGGAGAGCTCACAGACCCTGTCCAGGCCCCACTCTGCCTGGAAGCCAGTGTCTGGGACACGGTCACTTCTCTTCTCTGGGCCTCGGTTTCTTCACTTCTCCGACAGAGATAAAAGCAAGGGAGAGGCATGGGCCTGCTCTTAGCTCCGGGAGAGAAGTGGGTAGAATGTGGTGGAGTGCTGAAGCCTCAGGGCTTGGGCTCACCTGCCTGGGTTCAAGTCCTGCCATCCCCACTTCCTCTCAGCAGGACTTAGGCAATCATTTGACCTCCCTCTCTGTGCTTTCGTTTCCCTCTACAAAAAGAACAGAAAAATAAGAGCCCATATCTCATAGGATTGTTGTGGGGATTAAATGAGTTCATCTACAGAAGGCACTTAGAACAGCACTTGGTACCTAGTGAGTACTCATAACTAAATGTAACTATTATTTTTATTAATAATATACTAGGGAAATGCAATAGTCATGCTAGGTTGACTGTATGACCTTAGGCAACTGACTTAACATCTCAGAGCCTCTGCTTTCTCACCTGTAAAATGGGGGCAGTGAGGAGCACTGTGTCTGAGGCTCTGAGAAGGACTTGGCACAGATAACGGCCCAGCAGCCAGGGCAGGGCAGGGGGCTGCCAGGGACCTGCAGGCAGAGGTGTCTGCCTGGAAGATGGAGACAGCCTGTGGCCTTTGTTTACAGGGCCCATCTCTCCCCTGATGGATGCAGCCGGCAGAAGTCTGTTTGCAAGTTTCTCCTGGAAACATGAATCAAGGTCTGTTTGGAGAACACGTGCACGCCTCTGTCAAACATTCCGCCGAGCTGGGGCCGCGGAGCCCCCGGGGAGCCGTGAGCAGAGTGTGTCCCAGACTGTCCCCAGGGGACAGAGCAGAGGACAGAAGACCAAGCTCCCCTGGTCAGGCCTGGGACAGACAGCTGGGCATGGTGACCTCCAAGACAGCCGCCCTCCCTGGCCTCAAGGAGCTCTCTAGAAAGCAAGATAAGACCTGGACTCCACCAGAAAACTGGGAGGGAGAGATAAGGACCCATCTGCTTCCACTCTTGTCCCCTCTGATCTTCCACAGCAGCGCCAGAGTGATCCTTCAAACATGCAAGTCTCATCAACTCTCTCCCGCTCACAACCCTCTTGTCTCTTCCTCTGCAGTTGAGTTGAGATGAGATTCCTTAAAAATGGCCTCTAAGGCCCCATGGGATCTCGTGGGATCACGTCCCTGCCTGTCGCTTGCTTGCTCGGACCTCAGCTGAGAGCCGTTCCGACCCCTGAAGCACAGGCTTTCCTCCTGCTGCCCAACCGCCTGTACCAGCTCTGCCCACTCAGCTCCTGTGTGCCCCAGAAGACTGCCTGACCACCCTGCTGTTCTTTCTTCAACGGCCCCTATCAAATTGGGGATTGTACCCGTATTTGCCTGTTTGCACCATTCGGTTGTGAGCTCCACGGGGGCGGGGACAGCCTCTGTTTTATACTCCAGCACGTCCCCACCCCTGGGTGTGATGCTTGCCTCATGGAAGCCTCTGAACAAGTATTTCTTTTTTTTTTTTAAATTCATTTTAGATAGTGAGAGGAGAGAGAGAGAGAGAAAGAGAGAGAGAGAGAGAGAGAGAGAGAGAGAGAGAGAGAGAGAGAGAGAAAGAGAGAGAAAGGGGGGAATAGCAGGAAGCTTCAACTCCTATATGTGCCTTGACCAGGCAAGTGCAGGGTATTGAACCGGCGACCTCAGCATTCCAGGTCAATGCTTTATCCACTGCGCCACCACAGGTCAGGCCTGAACAAGTATTTCTTTAGTGAATGAATAAAGTTGACCCTGAGAAGGATTGCGGTTAGAAGACGGACAGTAGGGCACTGGGCTGAGGGCAGCTTGAGGGAAGGTAGCCTAGGGAGGTAGTGAGCCCAAGGGCTGCAATTCAGCACACCTTGGCCAAGTCACTTCAACCCTGTGAATCTCAGTTTCTCCATCTGAGAAATGGGGGTGATGGTGCCTGCTTCCCAGAGCCTGTGAGAAGTAAACGCAGTGACATGGAGAGCCTTCAGAGCTCAGGTGTTGTAAAGCCGGGAGCCACCATCGTGGCCATTCACATGCAGGTTCGCATTGGATTCGGACAGTCGGTAAAGAAACAATGGAGCCAAGAACTGGTGGGCCATTAGCTTTAATCCTAGCTTGCACCCGGCAGACAAGTAAAAACACACAGTGGGCTCCAAACCCCAGCTACTGACTTATCCGAGTTTCCTAGAATCAAAGTTTCTAGCTCACCAGCCTTATTCACCTCTGTTCCCCAGCTCCTTCTCCCTGCACAAACTCTGCACTAACTGGCTTCTCCTTTAGCACTCCACCATCTTGGCTGCCTCTCCTGGCCTCCTCCACGTGGCCTTACTCTGCTCTCCTCTCCAATACCAATCCCAGGAACAGAGAGAGAGCAAGCTCCCAGACTGCCCCACTTTATAGGGTAGAAATCCAAACCTTTAAGCCAGTATACAAACAAGGAAGTCTCTGATACAAAGTCACTTATCTGAGGCATAATGGGATTCCTCATGAGAGTGCACCACCCCACATCAAAAAAGGTGTGGGAAGAGGCTTATTCCTAAACCATACGCCCCCAGGCTACAAGGATCCTGCCTGCCCACAGCCCGCCTCCAACACACATTAATATAATCACGCCCACCCCTAGCAAGAAGGGCAACTAATATCACCTGGGCTACGGGCTTCCATGTGGGCAGCACCATCTTTAACAAAGTGAGCATAATATATTTTATCTGCCCATCAGGTGTTCATTCCACCACCACTCCAATCTGAAGGGGCTAGTACTGTCTGCATGTTCTTGCTGTAATAAATTGATTTATTTTTATTTTTAATGCTCATACATTTTAACTGTTGAAACAGCCTCACATTTATAGAAAAGTCACCAGTACAGGAAATAGAAGTTTTTCCCCCTGAGTCATTCAAGAGTCAGGTGCTGATGCGACACCTTGCCTCACCTGAATACGCTTGTGTTTATTTCCAACATGCGCGGACAGTCTCCTACGAACCATAATGCAGCCCTCACTATCAGGAAATTGACGTTGACACATTCCTACCCCTGACTGCACTGAGTCAGAGTCACATGTGGCCTTTAGTTGTCACGTCTCCTTGCTCTCCTTCAGCCTGGAATGGTCCCTCTGACTTTCTCTGACTTGCATGACCATGGCACTTTTGAAGATGACTGTTATTCTGTAGCACGTCCCCTCACTTGGTTTTGTCTGGTGATTAGATACAGGTTATGCATCTTTGGCAGGAACACCACAGGAGGGATGCTGTTTCTTCTGTCTGCCTCTTTTAAAAGTAAAGAAACCGAGGAGGAAATACTGAGGTGTGAGTGTATGTGACCGATTCTACTTCAAGTCCTTTCTGCTGCAAGAATGTCCTCATTCATTAGATGTTTTTTGGAGCTGAGCTTGGCCACAACCTTCCCAGCATCAGGTAAGCGGTTGGAAAGGGGTAGGAGGGATCTTAGAAGTGGTGGAGTGGGCACCTCTCCCCTTATCTCTCTCCCCAGGGGGTGAGGGTGCTGGGCTGCCAGCTTCCTCTAGGTGGCACACAACCCTCTGGCAGAAGGAGGGGGACCCAGGTTGAATTCATTCCAAAGGAAGGAGGGATGGTTTCAGAGGGGCTGAAATATAATCAGGTAGGGTCGCTTAGAGGAGTCAACATCACACCCTCATGTGCCCCCTAAGGGTGGGGATAAGTATTCATTCATTCATTCATTCATTCATTCATATCAGGACAAGTATTTTTCAGTGCCTCTTGTCTGCTGATAGCTAAGGCTCTCACCATCGGAAAATCACATGGCACAAAGCAGGTGAGGGCCAGGTGGTGGGCTTTGGAGCTCAGGACACCTGTGGTCAGGCCCAGGTTTTGCCCCTGATTTACTGTGAGACTTTGAGCACCTTACTGGGTTCCAACAATTAAAAAAATGAAAGTGTCCGCTTGGCTAGATTAGGGTCCTGTTCCATCACTTTCTGCTCCAGACTCCTCCCGTCTCCCATCAGAAAGCAACTAAGGTATGGGATTAAAGTCCTTCACAAGCAGGTGAGAAGGAAGCGTGAAAGGGCCTGGGGTATTTGCATGGTTGGGAGAGGCCCCTAAGAGGGAGCTGGGGGCGGTGTTGGGGGGAGGGAGCTGGAAGGCTGCTGGGGCCCACCCTCCCCACCCCAACCCCCAGAGCAAAACAGTACCTTTCCCTGTTCTTCCAGCGCTGGCCTGTGCTGCCCCAGCCACTTGGAAAGTAGAGCAGGGGGTGTCCAGGGGCCGTCTGCTTTCAGGTTCCCCCTCAGCCACAGACTGTATCCCCTAGGGCAGGTGACTTCCCTCACTGTGCCTCAGTTTCTTATTTGTTCAATGGGGGCCAACAACACTTTTCTCCCAGGGAGGTAGTCGTCACACTGCTGATTAAAATGCTTCCATGTGCTTTTGCTCCTAAGGGCAGGATAGCTGGAAAGCCTGGGAAGTCTCAGCGCTCTGACTCAGAGCTTCCTGTGGGAGGGGGAAGAAGACCCACAGGGTTTTCATCACAAAGAAGGAGCCCTCAGTGCGTCCTGCATCACCCATACTAATAAGCCTGCAGCCACGGACAGCAGCCGTAGTGTTCCAAGCACTCCCATATCTGACTTCATGCAACCCTCACCTTCTACCTTGATGGGTAGGGAAACTGAGGCTTGGAAACGGAAGTGTGACTTGCCCAAGATCACTCATCCAGATATCAGCAGAGTCAGGCTGTAGAGGAGACAATCAGGCATTCCTGGGTTTGAGTCTTGGCTCTGCCACATCCAAGCTGTGTGACCTTAGATAAATCACTTCACCTCTCTGAGTCTCAGTTTCTTCACTATTTAATGGTGATAATGGCTTTGAGGGTTAAATAAACTAAATTGAGTGAGATACAGGGCCCCATCATGGTTTTGGTCATTTTTAGAGCAAGAACACACTTTTCTTGGTTCTAATCAACCATCTTTGGAGAAGGCGGGGTTTCTTTTTCTCATCCTACTTCTAATTTTACTGATGTTTTCTCTGGGTAGTCCCCTCCTCCTCAATCATCTCATATCACAGTCTATGCCCAATGTCTTCCTGGCTCAACTGTAAGCACCATGAAGTCAGGAATTAGGTGTGCCTCTGTCTTAGCCTGTTCAGGCTTCTATAACAAGTACCATAGACTGGGTGGCTTATAAATGACAAATTTATTCCTTACAGTTTGGGAGACCAGAAGTCTGAGATCAAGGTGCCGGCAAGGTTGGGTTCTGGTGAGAGCCCTCTTCTAGTTGCAGATTGTGGACTTTGTATCCTCATATGACAGGGCTCACTGTTAATGGCACTAATTCTATTCATGAGGGCCCCACCCTCATGACCTAATCACCTCCCAGAGGCCCCACCTCCTAACATCATCACACTGGGGGTTAGGGTTTCAACATATGAATTTCGAAGGGATGCAAACATTCAGTCTTTAATATTCACCATTGTAAGCCCAGCACAAAGCACAGAGCCTTACTCTGAATTAGAAGAATGGCTGGCATTCTAAGTGCTCATTGGGTGCCAGCCCTGTGCCAAGTGCTTTCTCTGCTTCTTCTCACTTACCCCTTGCAGCCACCTGAGGCAGAAGCTGTCGTCCTCATCCCCACCATTTGAGTGATGGATCTGGAGTTTGGAAAGAGAAAATAACTCACAGCAGGGCTGGGTATTAGGGTGGGATAAGAGAGGTACCCCAGGAGCAAAAATTTAGGGGCACTCAGTCTCAGGAATGTGTGTCCTTAAACTGTGTCTCCTGGGTGACTCAGTTGCCTCACTAGTTCAGCCCTGCTGCTCAGGGTCACACAGCTAGGAAGTGGTGACACTAGGACTTAAACCCTGTCCTAGTGACCCCGGCACCCTTAATCACTCAGTGGGCTCAGCAACTTTTCCACGGTGCCGGGAACACTGCCCACACTAATCCATGGTGGCCATCATGTGATTGTCCCAGTTGCCTTCTGGTTCTCAGTCCCTCCTCTCAACATCTAGCAGTAGATTCCTCTACCCGTGTCCACCAATGCCAGCCCCTAGGGGCTTTCCCGGGCTAGGGGGTAACTCTGGGAAAACATGTCCCAAGCTCTGTTGCTCAACTTTTATCTCCATCATCAATGAGTCAGTGACCAACTCCTGTGCGTCAGAGGGAAGTAGCCCCCACCTGCATTCATTTCAACTCTGTTTTGTCTACTTATAGGACGAGGGGTTGCTATGGCTGACATCTCTGCCCGCTACACACGAAAGAAGCAGAAACCTTCAGCCCTGCCCCAAAAGGCTCAAGAAATGTGTCTGTGTCCAGAAATCTTTAAGAAAGCAAACTGCTTGAAGGGGAATTATGAGGGTAAGCTTATCCCCACTGCTCTGCCCGCCCCTTGTCCCCTCACTGGGATAATAAATGGCTCTAATCTCTGAGACCATTCCCACAGGTTCCCGCTGAGCACCAGGACTATACTCTAAGGTAGTAATTAGCCTGATAAGGGGATGAGCCCCAGCCTGCCCTCCTACCTCTGGCCAGAGCTGAAAGACCAGTTAGCTCTTTCACAGGAGTTAGAGTCAAAGGCCGTAGTTCAAGGCCTTGGGCAACTGTGTTTCCTTTGTGGGCCCCTAACTGCCCACAGTAGAGCATGTCCTGACCTTCATGGGCTGGTGGGAAGGTAGCAGTGGAATAGTAAGTGAGAATTTGCTTTGGACTGCTGACCACAAGCAAGCATAGAGCTAGGCCTTTTCTGGAATATTCCCAAAGGAACAAAGAAAAGGGCACTGGCCAGGGGGTCTAAGTCCTGGCTCTTATGTTCACTAGCTAAGCATTCCCAGGTAAGCTGCCTATTTCTTCCTCCATAAGATGGGACAATGTGCCTTGCCCTCCTTGCCTGTAGTTTTGAGGTATAGGGACAAATGAGGCAGGAAAGCCTAGTGGTTATGGCCACAGACTTCAGATCAGACAGACCTAGGTTCAAGTGCTGCCTCGGCCACTCTTATCTGTGTGCCCATGGGCAAATTACTTAACCTCTCTGAGCCTTTGTTTCCCCATCTAGAAAAGGGGTGACAGTACTTACTTATAAGATTGCTGTAAGGATTAAGATAAACACGGCAGGCAAACTGTTTGGTATGGTACTTGGGAAATGGGCAGGGGATAGGAGGACAGCTGCGTCATCCTGGGCACATACACCCTCTGCCTCCTTCAGTTTGGGTCCCCTCGTCTGGGAAGTGATGCCAAGACAGCAGAGGCAAAGCTGAGAGCAGCGCCCCAGGCTCCCAGAGCAGACGATAGGATGACAGGAGGCACCAGCGATTCTCAACGCCGAGGCAGACGAAGGAAGGGGTCTCTCTGCCCACACACCTCTCCCCCTGCTCTCTTTCTCTGCTTAAGGTAGAGGCAAAGCGTACTGGCCACAAAGCCAACTTAGCAGCAGGGTGACCCTGGTCAAGTTAGTGACCCTCTCTGTGCCTCACTCTCCTCATTTGGAAATGGGATGATTATAGTCCTAGCTACCTCATAAAATTGTTTAAGTAACTAAATGAGTTAATGTATTTATTTACATTTTGTTTTTTCATTATTTTTAATTGACTTTATTGGGGTGACACTGGTTAACACAATCATACAGGTTTCAGGTGCCCAATTCTACCACATATCTGTGTACAATGTTGTGTGATCACCCCCCAAATCAAGTCTCTGTCCATCACCATTTATCCCCCCCTTCCCTCCTCTGCCCCCAACCCCCAACAACCATCACACTGTTGTCTGTGTCTATGAGTTTTTCCGTTTTTTTTGGTCTTTGTTTTCTCAGTCCATCCACCCCCCCTCACACAACCCCACACTGACAGCTGTCAGCCTGCTCTCTATGTATGAATCTGTCCCTATTTTGCTTATTTCATTTTATGAACTAAGTGTGTTAATATATTTAAAGTGCTTAAAACAGGGCCTTACATTCAGTGAGTGCACAATACACATTAGCATTGGTTTAACTTCCGTTGACGGAGTTGTTTGCGCCACATCTCACGTCGCCTCTGTAGCAGACAGTGCTGGGCAGGTATTCTGAAGAGTGGGCGAAGCTGCAGAGAGCCAGAGAGACTCCTGAGGCCCTGCCACGTACATGCTTGGGGCTCTGGCAAGTTATCTCCCCAATTAGGGCCTGTTTCTTCATTGATAGGCTGAGGGGTAAGACTAGGAACATTCCAGAATTCTAGGTCCAGGGTGGCTTAGTGCCCAGCGACGACTCCTGAGGGGCCCACTTGGCGTACTGGCCTCCCAGAGATCTGGCGGGGGGGGGGGGAGTGCCTACCTTGGTGGCCCCTCTGTCTCCCTCACTCTACAGCTTTGGCCCTGAGAGAAAGCAGACCCTGCCCGGGGCAGTCACATGGGCTGACCTCACACTTGGGCTGGAAGGAAGGGCTGCGGTGGAACCTAGGGAAGAGGGCCACCTTGGTGTGTGCAGAGAATCCCATACACTCTCACGTGGACGAATGCACAGACACATACACGCTCTGACACAGGCACACACAATCAGCACACAGCTGCACCCCACCCCCAACACCTCCCTGAGACAGCCACAGTCTGGGCCCTCCACCACACCTTGATGTGGAAGCACCTGGCATGGTGCTTTTACATGGTAGCCCTAAGCAGGTGTTTGTTGATTGACTAAACGAGTAAAAGTTTCATGGAGGGCTGCCTGTCTTCAACCAGCCCCAAGACCAGGGTTTCCCAGAGCACAGAATCTCAGTTGCTGGAGGGAGGAGAGGATTTTTGATAGCTCCCAGATGAGCCATTCTAATAGCTACAAACTTACTAAAACGTCTTAGATAAAATGCAACCAGTGGTAACATGAAGTGACAGAAGTAATAATTTTCCTTACTTTTATAAGTTTCTTTTAGAAAAGTAAATTTAAAATTAAGGTAATTAAATTTGTTTTTAAGTCCTTCAAATAAAAAAATTTAAGTCAATGATAATACAAGTAGACCCCAGATATGGCAACATCGTGGGTGCCTGGGGTGTGGGACACTGCTGAACCCATCCACTCAAACCCCCTTCCACATTTTACAAGGGAGGAAACTGAGAGCCAGTTCAGGGAAGGCTCAGATGAACACTTACTTGGGGACCTGGAGAGCAGGGCTCTTGGCTGTGCCTCTGATTGACCATGTAACCCTGGACAAGTCACTGTATCCCTGGCCTCAGATTTCTCAGCTGTAAAATGAAGGGGAAACGGATCCCCATGCCGATTGCATTCCATAGTAGCTGTGAGGATTGCAAGATCACAGGAGGCAAGGAATATGAAAGCACTTTGCAAGCAGACAGGTTTACGGCATTGCCTCAGTTGGAACCCACGTCTGCTAATGTCCCAGCTAGGGCTTGCTCCATGGCAGCACACAGAATGATGAAAGGGAGAGGGTAGATTTGGGAGCCAGGCAGACGGGTGCCTGCTTTGCTATCTGTTTATTCACTCCTTCAACATTTTTTTGGAGTGGCACATAGTGCTAAATACGGGGAAGGCAACGGGATGCTGGAGGAGGCAGACATCAGTCAACAAAGTGTACAAATAAAATGTGATATTGCAAGTGCAACAAATGAAACACAGCATTGGTTTACAATGTGAGGAAGGGGATTTGTTCTGGTCAGGGAGGGTCAGCTTCCCCCAGGAATTGTGATCAATCTGAGGCTGAAGAAGAGGAGTTTACTTGACAATAGGAAAGGAAAGGCTTTCCTGGTGGAGGAAAGTGCCAGTGCAAAGGTCCTGGGGCAGGAGAGGGCAGGAGCATTTAAGTAACTTCAGCATGGCTGAAGTACAGAGCAGGATGCAGTATCCTTGGCCAAGTAAAGCTGGAGAGCTGGCAGGGCCAAATATACCATGTTCAAGGCCATCAGGATGTGGGCCATCAGTGTAAGAGCAGTGAGAATCCATTAAAAGGCTTTTAAGCAGGGAGTGATATCCATTTTGATAAGCGCACTGGCTGCAAGTCAAGTGTGAAAGAAAAGAACATGAGGGGGGACTTCCTTTACAGAAACCAGAACATACAATAAAGTCACTAAAATCAGATCGTGGTATTGGGAAAGGCATAGACAAATAGATTCGTGGAACATGATAAATAATCCAGAAGTAGATCCTAGGTTATAAATGTGAACATTTGACAAAAGAGATACCTCATCTCTGCGGAAAAATGGAGCGTTTATTTCACAGATGACGCAGGACGAATGATGTAGCCCTCTGGAATAAATAAGAACGAATCCCCAATTTATACCGTCCGATACCAAATTGCAGATGGATCAGGAGTTTAAATGTAAGAATTAAAATAAAATAATTACAAAAAATATTGTAAGAGATTCTAGGGGACTCGTGTATACAGCAGAGCAGGGGTTGGCAGGCCAAATTCAGCGGGCTGCCTTTTTAAAAATAATAACTTGCCCTGGCTGGTTGGCTCAGTGGTAGAGCGTTGGCCTGGCGTGCAGAAGTCCCGGGTTCGATTCCCCGCCAGGGCACACAGGAGAAGCGCCCATCTGCTTCTCCACCCCTCCCCCTCTCCTTCCTCTCTGTCTCTCTCTTCCCCTCCTGCAGCCCAGGCTCCATTGGAGCAAAGATGGCCCAGGCGCTGGGGATGGCTCCTTGGCCTCTGCCCCAGGCGCTAGAGTGGCTCTGGTCGCGGCAGAGCGACGCCCTGGAGGGGCAGAGCATCGCCCCCTGGTGGACAGAGCGTCGCCCCTGGTGGGCGTGCTGGGTGGATCCCGGTCGGGCAGTCGGGCGCATGCGGGAGTCTGACTGTCTCTCCCTGTTTCCAGCTTCAGAAAAAATAAAAATAAAAAATAATAATAATAATAACAACTTTACTGAGATATAATTCACATACCATATAATTCACCCATTTGAAACATAGTTTTTAGTATATTCATGAAAATGTGCAACCAGCACCAAAGTCAATTTTAGAACATTTTTATAATCTCAAACACACACACACACACACACATTCTCTGTCCCCTTTAGTCACCCATCTACTATTCCCTGTCCTCCTCCAGCCCTGAGCAACCACTGATCTGCTTTCTGTCTCTACGGATTTGCCTATTGTGGACATTTCATAGAAATGGAGTCCCATAGAAACGGGAGTCCCACAGCATGTGACCTTTTCTGCCTGGCTCCTTTCTAACCTCGCGGACTGATTCCGAGGTTCACCCATGTGGTAGCATGTACCAGGACTTCATGCTTCTTTGAGATGAATAATGCAGTTGTCCCCCGCCCTTATTCAGGATTTCACTTTCTGTGGTTTCAGTTACTGGTGGTCAACCGAGGTCCGCTAACATTAAATGAAAAATTTCGGAAATAAACGATTCGTAAATTTTCAATGCTGCGCGGTGCTGGGTCCACGTGGTGAAATCTCGCGCCATCTCGCGTGACTCGCCCCTTGAATCCGTCTCCGCGCAGACGCACCCCGGTTCGTCCGTCACTTGGCGGCCACCTTGGGTATGCCATTGGCTGGCTTGGCACGGCAGCGCTTGTGTTCACATGACCTTATTTTACTTCATAATGGCCTCCGAAGCCCGAGAGTAGTGGTGCTGGCAGCTCAGACGTGCCAAAGAGCAACCCTGACATGCTTCCCTTGAGTGGAAAGGTGAGTAGAGAGAGCACAGTGAGATGTTTTGCGAGACAGACCACGTTCACATAACTTATCACAGCGTATTGTTCTGATTGCTCCATTTGATTGTGAGGTACTGCTTGTTAATCTCTGTGCCTAATTAAACTTATAGGTATGTGCGTGTAGGAGAAAGCATGGTGTATGTAGGGTCGGGTACTACCCACGGTCTCAAGTCTGGGGGTCTTAGACCGTATCTCCCGCAGGCAACGGGGGGCGGGGGTGGAGGAAGGCTGTGTGGACTATGCCTTCATTTCTCTTGGGCGAATACCTAGGAAAGCAATTGCTGCTGCCTGTTTTTCTAAATAACGTTTCATTGGAACACGTTGGCTGACATATTGTCTATGGCTGCTCCCTTACTACAACAGCACGTCGGGTTGTGGCCACAGAGGCCCTACGCCCCGCGAAGTCTGTGGCATGTTCTCTCTGGCCTCGTACGGGAAAAGTTCACCAACTCCTGGTCTAGAGGCAGGGAAGACCTTACAATTTCAGAGCTGAAAACTAAGAAAAGAGAAGAGAGATTATTTAAAAATTAAACAAACAAACAAAATATATATGTATGTAAATCTTTAGTGTGGCCAAAAAATACTAAAAACAAAATCATTGGGCCAAAAAGGGGCTTGAAAAAAAAACAAACTAATACTGGTGACAGAGAAAGACTTTCTTCCTTGTATCAGCGAGGTCCTGGCAGGAGGTGGGTGGCACCCAAAGTGGGTTGTTTAAGGAGATGTAACAAAGGGACTGGCAGAGGACTGTTTTCAAAGCTGTGGGCATGGCTGAGTAGATGCACCAGGGAGGGGCACAGTAGCTGGCGCCTAGGATCCATACTGCCCAGAGGGAGGATGGGGAAGGGCTTGGGAGATAAATACCGACCCCCCCCTTTCCTCCTGCTCAGAGACTTCCAGCTGTACCTCCCCTTAGCCAAACCTACCCTGAGGGCTGGGGACTTACTCTAGTCGCCCTAAGTGGTCTAAGGGGTGCAGAGCAGATGGAGAAAGGCAGAGCATTCCTGGCCGGTTGGCTCAGCGGTAGAGTGTCGGCCTGGCGTGCAGGGGACCTGGGTTCGATTCCCGGCCAGGGCACATAGGAGAAGCGCCCATTTGCTTCTCCACCCCCCCCCCTTCCTCTCTGTCTCTCTCTTCCCCTCCCGCAGCCAAGGCTCCATTAGAGCAAAGATGGCCCGGGCGCTGGGGATGGCTCCTTGGCCTCTGCCCCAGGCGTGGCTCTGGTCGCGGCAGAGCGACGCCCCAGAGGGGCAGAGCATCGCCCCCTGGTGGGCAAAGCGTCGCCCCCTGGTGGGCAGAGCATCGCCCCTGGTGGGCGTGCCAGGTGGATCCCGGTCGGGCGCATGCGGGAGTCTGTCTGACTGTCTCTCCCCGTTTCCAGCTTCAGAAAAATACCAAAAAAAAAAAAAAGAAAGAAAAAAAAGAAAGAAAGGCAGAGCATGGATCTGGAGGGGCGGACAGAAGATATCTAGTATGTAGCTTCCAAGGAGAGGACGTCCCAGTAGGAGAATGGGCAAAGTCAATTACTAGCCAGCCGGGACTAAGCAAACTGACTGGCCCACAAGCTTATGAAAAAGATAGTCACATTGATGTGAGTTGTCAGGAACACGTAAAGAAGTCTAACTGTATGCTCGAGTTTACGGCTATAAGAGCTGTAACACCTATTGTTAGCGGGGAATTGAAGACAGTAGGACCCCTACAACAGGCTGGTGGAAATGGGAAGTGGGACGGATGATTGGGAAGCAGCAATTCAACTCCTGGGAATCTACCCCATAGGGATAAAGGCCTTAATAAGGGAAGACTTATGTATAAGAAAATGAAGTGGGCCCTGGCCGGCTGGCTCAGCGGTAGAGCATCGGGCCTGGCGTGCGGGGCACCCGGTTTCGATTCCCGGCCAGGGCACACAGGAGAAGCGCCCATTTGCTTCTCCATGCCCCCCCCCCTTCCTCTCTGTCTCTCTCTTCCCCTCCCGTAGCCAAGGCTCCATTGGAGCAAAGATGGCCCGGGCGCTGGGGATGGCTCCTTGGCCTCTCCCCCGGGTGCTAGAGTGGCTCTGGTCGCGGCAGAGTCACGCCCCGGAGGGGCAGAGCATCGCCCCCTGGTGGGCAGAGCGTCGCCCCTGGTGGGCGTGCCGGGTGGATCCCGGTCCGGCGCATGTGGGAGTCTGTCTGACTGTCTCTCCCCGTTTCCAGCTTCAGAAAAATACAAAAAAAAAAAAAAAAGAAAGAAAATGAAGTGGAGATGTCTAGTCACAGTTGCATGTCATCTTTTGAGTAACCTTTCTCTATATTTGGGAAATCCCTGTGATGGAGCCCACCTCCCCAATTTAGGAATCTCAAACTCCTATTTGCTGCTAGGATGTGACCATCCCATTAGACTCCTCCAATCAGGTGGGATTTTTTGAGACCTCTCCCATTTGTGCTGGTGTAGGGGGAACCAAGGAGTCCAGACCTGGCAGCTGCAGCACCAGGAACAGTTTCCCAGGGGCTACAAGGGGGAATTTCAGGTGCAGAGGTAGCACGGGGCGGGCAGAGCGGTGGGAGGGCTCAGTGGGACCACAACTTGGTGAACTTTTCAGGCTATTCCATGGTGAGGTTTGGGGCTCTGGTCCTAGAAACTGAGCCTCCAGCTTCATCAAACAGAATCAGCCTCCCTTGCCTCTGGAACACTACCTAACACTTACTGCAGCATTGTTCCCAGTGGTGAAAAACTGGGAGCAGAAAATGGCCATCAACCAGGTGACCACCGACTAAACTGACGTGTTCACACATGGAATATTAGGCAGCCATTAACAAGAGTAAATTTGAGCTATACTAGCTGCTTGGAAAAATGTCAGTGAAGTGATGTTGGGTAAAAAGGCAAAGAGTGGAAAACTAAAATATGGTCCCATTTTTATTTTTTTTAAAAAGAAACAATACCAAATAGATAAATGTGAATACAAATATATGCATAGGGTTGAATGAGGATAGATAAAAACACAGACTCACTAGGTTGTTGGCATGGAGTGTGGGGGGCTGTGTTGAGGGGAGAAAATGGGAAAAAAGAACCAACCAAAAAAAGAAAAGAAAGAAAACTATACTGAAAAATAAAGGGTATTTCTGATCATTTTTAGGTATTTATGTAAAATCATATGTATGTGTTTATATATAAGGTCTACCGGAAAGTTCTGTCCGTTTTTGGAATAAAACAAAATACAAATTTTTCTTACCGTCAATAAACTTTATTAAATAATATAATTGCTATTATTATTAATGATTTGCTGAGCTGAATTAAGCCTTTCTGCGATCTCCGATGTTGTCAGAAAAGGATCTTGCGCCTGACCTGTGGTGGTGCAGTGGATAAAGCCTCAACCTGGAAACGCTGAGGTTGCCGGTTCAAAACCCTGGGCTTGCCTGGTCAAGGCACATATGGGAGTTGATGCTTCCTGCTCCTCCCCCCTTCTCTCTCTCTCTCTCTCTCTCTCTCTCCTCTATAATGAATAAATAAAAAATCTTAAAAAAAAAAAAAAAAGAAAAGGATCTTGCTCCAACATGGTCTTAACAACATCGTCATCAATCAAAGATGGTCGCCCAGAATGTGGCTTATCAGAAAGGTCGAAATCACCTGTTTCGAATTTTTCAAACCATCTTCTGCATGTCCTGTCAGAAACTGTACCTTCACCAAACACTTTCAATAAATTTCTACATGCTTCTGGAGCATTTCTTCCTTGTTGAAATTTGTAAAAATACAGTGGCGTAAATGAACTTTATCAGTACCCATGGGTACATTATCGCTTCACACATAAGACTGACGTGAATCAACTTTGTTTTAGTTAATTTGCTACGTCAGTATGTATACATTAAGTCAGGGGTCCCCAAACTACGGCCCGCGAGCCACATGCGGCCCCCTGAAGCCATTTATCCGGCCCCTGCCGCACTTCCGGAAGGGGCACCTCTTTCATTGGTGGTCAGTGAGAGGAGCATAGTTCCCATTGAAATACTGGTCAGTTGGTTGATTTAAATTTACTTGTTCTTTATTTTAAATATTGTATTTGTTCCCGTTTTGTTTGTTTTTTTACTTTAAAATAAGATATGTGCAGTGTGCATAGGGATTTGTTCATAGTTTTTTTTTATAGTCTGGCCCTCCAATGGTCTGAGGGACAGTGAACTGGCCCCCTGTGTAAAAAGTTTGGGGACCCCTGCATTAAGTGATAAAAATAGAGAGGCACACGTGCACCAAATAAACATGTGCTTACGTGTCGAAACTTGTGATACAAATGGACAGAACTTTCTGGTAGACCTTATATATATTGTGTGTATATGCACAAAAAAAATAAATTTAAAAGATTTTTAAAACAAAAAGTTGCAGGCTACAGTATTGAGGAGAGGCTGGTGGTGTGGAGGTCAGTGGGAGGCAGTGGAGGCTCTATAGCCAAGAAGAGATGATAGGTTGGGCCAGGGTGGTGGCAGTGGGCATGGAGAGAAAGGACAGTTTGAGAAATGCCCAGCAGATTAAATGGCCTGGACAGGGAATGGGTTGATGTGTGGGGTGGTGACAAAAAAGGGAAGCATCAAAGTTACTAATTAGGTGATCCTAAACTGGGCAAAATGAGAGCACCTGTTCCACAGTGTTGTGTGGATGAAATGAAGGAACACGTGAAATGCCCAGCAGAGCGTGCCCATCACCCCCTCTGAAAGGCCAGAGCCTGCACAGGGGGGTTTCACTGTAACCCAAAGACCATATGTTCTGTGGGTTCACGCAGGAGATGCTGAGGCCCTGGGATACTCTGACGTTCAGGGCAAAGTGGGGTCCGGGGGGAGACCCAGGGCCGCGAGGGAGATGCAGCTCATGCATCTCCTTTATTGCTGTGGAACCCAAGCTGCTCCCTGGGGGAGCCTGAGACAGGACCACGTATAGGCAGCAGACTCCATCGCCAGGACTCATGGTGCCACCTTTTGTCCCAGCACCCTGACATGGCCATTAGAACTGCACCTGTCTACTCAGTTCACTTCAGTAATTGAGCACTCGCTGTGTGCAAGAAAGGCTCACAAAGAGTTTACTTAAAAAAAAAAAAAAAAAAAAACCCAGATGAGGAAAAAAAGAATCCCAGAAACACATGAATACCAGATTATGGTGATAAGAGCCAATAAACTGGGCAGATAAAGGGTTATGGGACTTTAAATGAAGAGGTAGGGACCCTACCATCAAGGGGTGCTCCTGGAAGGCTTTTGGGAAGAAGTGGCTTTTGAAAGATGGGTGGAATTTGGACATGTAGATGCAGGCAGATATTTTTAAAGGAAATTTTTTTAAAGGAAATTCTTCCCATTCTTAAAGGATCAACTCAAAAGCTGCCTTCCTGTTTACTGGCCCCCACGCTGGTTGGAATTATTTATGTTTTCCAAGTGTCCCGCCCCCCGCCCGTGAAAAGAGCTTTATGAACAGGGCAGACTATGCTGTTCTCTCACGTCTTCCCATGTAGCTGGGGAGTTCGAGTACTGAGGGCAGGCACGGTCTTCAGCCTTCTGTAGAGCCAGGCAGTGCCCCTTCGCCTAGGACTAAACACAAATAGTGTGTTGAGTGAGGAAGTGTCATCATGCAGCAGATACTCTTTATTTGACCATCCGAGTTTTCAGTGAAATCTACATTTTTATTCTCCTCTGTTCGAGAGCCCAGCAAGCATTTCCCAGCACCCTTGCTTCCCTAAATCAGGCCATGAAAATGTGTTTCTCAGCAGCAAGGAATAACAGCTTGTATCGGAGCTTGAATTTACTATACATATGTCAGGCCCTATACAAAAACCACCCTATAGACTTCATCCGTATAATGCTCAAAGTAGTTCTCTAAGAGGAGACTGTTGAGGCTCTGGCCAGGTAGCTCAGTTAGCTAGAGCATTGTCCCCATACGCCAAGGTTGCGGGTTTGGTCCCCAGTCAAGGTACAAATAATCAACCAATGAATGCATAAATATGTGGAACAACAAATCAGTGTTTCTTTCTCTCTCCCTTCCTCTCCATCTGAAATCAATCAATAAATAAAACTAAGGAAGATGAGGCTCTTGACTGTGCCTGCTTCAGAACAGGGAGAACTGAAGTTTTGCAAGGCCAGCAGTTTCTGTGGTAGCAGAACCTTCGAGTACCGTCCCTCCCCTACATATCAGAACTCCGTGTGTGTGCATGTGTGTGAAGAGTTTCCGTATTTGTAGACTTAGGGATTGGTCTCAATGACCTGGGACAGCATCTGACAAGCCACGACTCAATTCCATGAATATAAAGGCAGTCATTTAAATTCGAGGCCCTGGTGATTCCCCATTCGGCAACTGAGAAAACAGGTTCTTGGTGGCAGAGCTGGGTGCGGAGCTGGCCTCTGCTCCCCAGCCCATGGCTGCAGGCTGCAGGCTGCATGGCCGGCTGCAGCTGGTTCTTGGTGGCAGAGCTGAGTGCGGAGCTGGCCTCTGCTCCCAGCCCACGGCTGCAGGCTGCAGGCTGCATGGCCGGCTGCAGCTGGTTCTTGGTGGCAGAGCTGGGTGCGGAGCTGGCCTCTGCTCCCAGCCCACGGCTGCAGGCTGCAGGCTGCATGGCCGGCTGCAGCTGGTTCTTGGTGGCAGAGCTGGGTGCGGAGCTGGCCTCTGCTCCCAGCCCACGGCTGCAGGCTGCATGGCCGGCTGCAGCTGGTTCTTGGTGGCAGAGCTGGGTGCGGAGCTGGCCTCTGCTCCCCAGCCCACGGCTGCAGGCTGCATGGCCGGCTGCAGCTGGTTCTTGGTGGCAGAGCTGAGTGTGGAGCTGGCCTCTGCTCCCAGCCCACGGCTGCAGGCTGCAGGCTGCATGGCCGGCTGCAGCTGGTTCTTGGTGGCAGAGCTGGGTGCGGAGCTGGCCTCTGCTCCCAGCCCACGGCTGCAGGCTGCAGGCTGCATGGCCGGCTGCAGCTGGTTCTTGGTGGCAGAGCTGGGTGAGGAGCTGGCCTCTGCTCCCCAGCCCACGGCTGCAGGCTGCAGGCTTCATGGCCGGCTGCAGCTGGTTCTTGGTGGCAGAGCTGGGTGCAGAGCTGGCCTCTGCTCCCCAGCCCACGGCTGCAGGCTGCAGGCTGCATGGCCGGCTGCAGCTCTGCTCTAGGGTCCTGGGGGAGATGGGAGTCAGTCCTCATTGCCCTTTCCATATGATTCCTTTTTACTTTTCTTTTTCTTTTTTAATTTTAGAGAGAAAAGGGAGAGAGAGAGAGAAACATTGATTTGTTGTTTCACTTATTTATGCCATCATCAGGTGATTCTGGTATGTGTCCTGACCAGGAATCAAACCTGCAACCTTGGCCTGTCAGGACAACAGTCTAACCAACTGAGCTACGCGGCTAAAGCCTGATCTCTTTTTTCTCTTTAAAAAGACTGTTAAGGCCCTGGCCGGTTGGCTTGGCGGTAGAGCGTCGGCCTGGCGTGCGGGGGACCTGGGTTCGATTCCCGGCCAGGGCACATAGGAGAAGCACCCATTTGCTTCTCCCCCACCCCCTCCTTCGTCTCTGTCTCTCTCTTCCCCTCCCGCAGCCAAGACTCCATTGGAGCAAGGATGGCCCGGGCGCTGGGGATGGCTCCTTGGCCTCTGCCCCAGGCGCTGGAGTGGCTCTGGTCGTGGCAGAGCGACACCCCAGAGGGGCAGAGCATCGCCCCCTGGTGGGCAGAGCGTCGCCCCCGGTGGGTGTGCCGGATGGATCCCGGTCGGGCGCATGTGGGAGTCTGTCTGACTGTCTCTCCCCGTTTCCAGCTTCGGAAAAATAAAATGAAAAAATAAAATAAATAAATAAATAAAAAGACTGTTAAACATCATGTCCCAGACACCAGGCTAAACACTTGACACACAGCAGTGCTTCTACCTTCACTGAAATCCCGCGAGAGAGGCATGAACATCATTCCCACTGAATCCACAAGGCCCTGAGGCTCAGAGAGATTATGTGGCTGGCCCAGTTTACTTAATTAGGGGACAGAGGAGCTGGGACTTGACCTCAGGGCTGCCTGGTCCAAAGCCCGACTTTCCCCAGTGTCAGTGCAGCACCCACCAGCCCGGTCCGGAGGGCCTCTGCTGCAGTGTGTGGGGCATCCTTCTCTGAACCACCCTGGGGCCTTGGAATTCAAACATCTATTCCTGTGCCCTACGGCTGGTGGACGATACAGGGTTCTTTGTGACAACTCTAGGCTCTGGGGAGGATTTTATGGGATCAGGACATGGAATAGTGAGCAGAGGAGGATATGAACATGAGCAATGGGCATACAGTTGCCAGCACTTCAGAACTACTCCAGTCCTTCCTTCCTTCCTCTTTCCCCTGCCTCCTTCCCTTGGATGATTAAGAGCCAAACTTTGAAGTCAGGCTGACCTAAATGCTGGTTAAAAAACTAACTAGCGGCCCTGGCTGGTAGGCTCAGTGGTAGAGCATCGGCCTGGCGTGTGGAGGTCCTAGGTTTGATTCCCAGCCGGGGCACACAGGAGAAGCACCCATTGTTTCTCCACCCCTCCCCCTCTTCTTCCTCTCTGTCTCTCTCTTCCCCTCCCTCAGCCAGGGCTCAAATGGAGCAAGGTTGGCCCGGACACTGAGGATGGCTCCATGGCCTCTGCCTCAGGTGCTAGAATGGCTCCGGCCACAATGGAGCAAAGCCCTTGGTGGGCATGCTGGGTGGATCCCAGTCGAGCACATGTGGGAGTCTGCCTCCCCACTTCTAACTTTGGAAAAATACAAAAAAAAAAAAAAGAACTAACTAGCTGTGTGGCGTTGGACAAGCCACTTAACCTCTCTGGGCTTCAGCAACCTCATCTGCAAAATTGGGATAGTGACACCCTATTTCACTGTTGTATGAATTGGGAGATACACATGAGGGGCTTAGTGCTGTGCTGATGCCTAGTAAGTGCTCAATGCAGGGAGCTGTTCTTAGTAATTCCTTCTGCTCCCTAAATAGCTGACTGACCTCAGGTGAGACTCTTCCTCGCTGGGCCTCAGCTTCCCCATTTGTACGGTGAGCATGTTTGACGAGGTCAGTGTTTGCCCAAGTGTGGGAAAGCCAGGTGGTCCTGGTGGTAAGCTAGGCAATCTTGCATGGTACAAGTGAACATTTGTTGTTTCTAGTTATGACTGTGTGTTAATGTACAGGAGCTAAAAACTTAATGTAAAAGAGATGATATATAAGATAGAAAACACATGATTTCATGGAAATTGTTTGGCATGAAGCTAAGTGGAAGAATAGTGATTTCAAACAAAATTTATTCAGTAAATAATAGGTCAGGTGGCATGGACACAGCAGACATTGAGAAGGTGGTCCTGAGCAGCAGGGCTCCGGGAATTCTAGGCTGGGTGATCTGGCTTTGATTATATGGCTGCCCAGAGGAACTCTGGCTCATGAGTGCCTTGCCAAAGGGACCCCTTGTCCCCCTCCCCCTAAATTTTTAAGTGGCCAGGTTCCTGTAAGCCCCAATGCTAGGAGTTTGGGCTAATGCCCTTTCAGTACACATTGCAAAAATGATATAAATAACTCATCCTAGGACTTCAAACATGCCACCTCAGATGTATGGTGGGAGATTACAGGTTCCCAACACGCAGCCCCTCCATCATTCCCGTGGCTTTAGAGGCTTGCTCTAAGCAGAGATCAATGCTTTGGTTTTATGGGCAGCTGGGCCACGTGACCAGGCCCCAAATCCTTTGCTTTATGGGTTGTTTACACATTCCTGGTGAGAAATGGTTTACATTCTGGGCCCTGAGCACACTCCTAAATCAGCTGCTGGGTTCTTGCAGTTGGAGGTGAAAGAGATCTGTGTGTCAGTGGGCACCAGGAGGCCAGGGGAAGAACAGAGAGGCAGGCTGGAGGGAGGCTAGGGAGGGGCCCCCCAGGGCCCCTCGGTTTCCGGTCTGTGGCACCTGGAACCTATTTCTGAGTCAGTGGGGGGCGCTGTGCGGGCCTGAAGTGGGGAGGCCCCGAGGGGCTGCACATGCACAATTACTCCAGGGGCGCTGGGCTCTCACTCCATGCGGGCTGCATATGCACAATTACTCCAGGTGCGCTGGGCTCTCACTCCATGCGGCGCTTGGACGCATTAGCTCATGGGGTTCCTCTAATAGCTGAGAGGTTGGAATGAATTCTCATTTTCAGATGAGGAACCAGAGGCTGAGAGGTGAAGTGGCTTGTTTGTTCCCTATTACACAGCTGGGGAGTGTCAGAGAAGGATTCAAACCCAGTCTGACAGAGGCACAAGCTGAGGTCTCACCACCCTGCTTTCTTGTCACCGGGGCTGCAGAGAAGCCATTTGGGCTGGAATTTAGGGGCTATCTCCTACTTTGGGGAGTAGGATTAGAAGATGATGTTTTCCGTCTGGGTTTTTGTGCCTGACTTGGCTAAGTCACCGTCTGAGAATCCCATGTCAGAGTTGCCCTTGTGGATCCAAAACACAGGCTGCCCTAGGAATCATCTGGAAGCCCCCGAATGCCCCTCGCGCCCTCACCCCTCTCTCCTCTTTCTCCTTTCTTTCTCCTCTTTGTCCCAGCCCCTTTCTCCTCGTATCCCTCTCCACCCTGAGAGGGTCCTCCCTGTTCATTCATTTGGAGAGGTTTATTCTGACTACTGTGTGCCCTTTGCAGCTGTATAGACTTCTTCTAGGAAGGAGCTCTGATATTGGGGGCAGCCCTCAACCCCAACTCTTCTCCAAGCCGCTCCAGAATCTTCTGCCATTGCCCACATGACGCAGTCCCTAGCCCCCTCCTCATCCTGTCTGCTGCCTTCTCAGGGCAGGGCAGGGAGATGACCCGAGTTGGAGAGGGGAGCTAGCAAGCAGCCTGGGCTAAGGAATCTTCGTTCCCCTCTGGATTGGGAGGCTGCTAGGGCCTCTGTACAGTGTGTAGGCTCTGGGGGAAGGCAGATGTGGACTGCAGTGCATGTTCCAACATTGAGTCACCTCGCTCAAGGCACTTAACCTCTCAGGGTCTGTTTTCTCCTCTGTAAAATGGAAGTAACAACAGTAGTGGGCAGCCTTCCACCTTCCACCTGGCGTCCCCAATTTCCTGTAGGGCACCATCCCTCTTCCTCCTCCGCCCACGTGGTTTGGAGGTAATCCCACCCTTGGCTCTGGGACTCAGCCACTCAGTACTCCTCATCCCCCTCCTTCCAGTGACCTGTCCAGGGAGGCCCCTGGACCCAGCCCCAACCAATGAGAGTCCAGCTGTGAGGGGACAGATGCTGACTCTATTTAGTAGGTGTAAAGCTGTGAGATGAGCAATGCGAAGTCCCTTTCATTGTTTTGCTATTATGACAGAAACGCATATCTAAGGATGGAACAACCCACAGAGCAGAGCCACACCAGATGGAGATAATGTTTGGGTGGCTGTGTTTAGCTGCCTGCAGCAGCCGCTTTTGCCTTTGCAGATACACAAACAAATAAATTCCTTGTGGAAGGCTATTTACAAAAGTAGCCACACTTCCTCACCCTTCCCTTTATCCATGTTCTGGCAATAGAGCTTTGCAGCAACTTCCATCAAGGGCTGGAACCCGTTTCCTCACTCCTTGGATCTGGGTTGGTCTTGTGATTTCTTTGGCCAGAGAACATGGCAGAAGTGACAGGTTTCAGTGAGCCTTATGCATTTACACTCTCCCTCTTGAACCCATGAACAGACCTGAGCTAGTCTGTTGGAGGACAAGAGACGTGGAGGACGGTCCTGTTGTCCTAGCCAAAGCCACCCGGGACCAGCCTATAGCCTGCTGGCTGGAAATGAATGATGGAGCCCAGCCAAGGTCAGCCCAGCAAGACCAGAAGACCCACCCCGCTGACCTGCAGACCCACGAGCAATGAAAGTGCTTGTTGTTTTCAGTATTGCATTTGGGGCAGTTTATTATGCAGCAATAGCTGATAGAGTCCCTCATTTTGCTTAAATTAGCCCCAACTGGTTTCTCTGTCATTTTCAATGAGAAAATCCCAAATAATACCACTATCACAGCTACCTCATAGGACTGCTGTGAAGATTAGAAGTGATGTTGGCAGAGTGCCCGGCACACTGGAAGTGCTCTGTAAATGATCGCAGTTGACATTAGTCCCTATCATCCATCCAGATGCGTCCCCCTCCTCATACTCCAACCAGAGGCAGAAAGTTCTCTCTGCCAGTATGAAGAGCAGAGGCAGGGGAGTAGACAAGGGTGCCACAGGCAGCCATGCTGTGTGGTACCCAGTTTCTGGGCCATGAGCTTGGTCCTTTACCCCATCACAGAAGCATTTGGATTGACTTCAGGCTCCATCTCCTGGGGCACATTAAGGTGATTCATCTCCATTAGGAAGAAGCATGGAGCTCAGCCCTCAGCACTGGTGCTCTGTCTCCTAGAAGGAGGAACCGCACTCACCAGCGCTGCCATGTGGGTGCGTGTTTGACATACGTGGGTGGCTACTTCTTCTGTATATACTTAACGAGCATATACCTCCTACTTAAAAGTATGCTATGTATTTAATAAGTAGATAGGGAGTCTCCTGTTATTTGAGTATTTATTATCCAAAGTCCCTAGGGTTACAGGTTTGGGGAGGGAAGCAGAAAGCATTGAAACATGAAATAATTCACTAAGGGAACTGATACTTTTAAAAAGTAGTCCTCTCTCCCACCAGCATGCCTCTTTAATACAAACTTCTGTCTGCACCCATTGCAGCAACTCACTTTCTTTCTCCCTGGTCATGATAACAACAATAATAGTACAAATAAATCACAGTGCAAAATGGACATATCGTAGAAACCTTACATATGGATTTCACAAACTCGGTGAAAATGATGCTCTGAAACTGTCCAGCTGCTTACAATGTCGTGGCAAACGGGGAAACAGCAGCGTTAGGCCAGTAACTATTTTAAAAGACGAAATGGCTACGCATTTCAAGAGAAAACAGTTTGGAAATCAATTAAAAACAAAACAAAACAAAAAAAAAACGTAGATGATTTTTGCAATAATGAGCCAAAGTAAAGTGAAAGATATCGTATCGGATCTAATTAGACCCAAACCTAAAACAAACAGCACTTGATTTATTTGTTTATTCTAAGAATCAACACATAGTCACAATTATTAAAATTTTGCTTAAATATATTTCTGCAATGGTTGGTTTCATTTTCCAAGCTGAAGTCCCAATCACGGCCTCTCCCTCACAGATGTACACACTTGGGTGTGAATTTTGGTCCTCACTGTCAGAGGATTCCTGTTCCAGGTGTCCTACTTTCTCTCTGACAGAATGAGGAGACAGCCACATTGTGTCTGGGCAAGTGAAACAACGCCTGCTTCACCAGGCAGACCCCATTTCGCCACTGGTAGAAAGGGGGCTCTCCTGTGGGCTGGAAGCTGATGGGACAGCTCAGGCACTCAGGAAGAGACCAAGGGACCCAGTTCAATTCCCTATCTCTTGGAGGTGAACTTCTAAGTGTCCCCACTGATGAGAATAAGATGCTACTTCATAGTTGAGCTCATTTGCCTCAGTAAGATTTCCCTATGAAAGAGCCACTCCATTTCCTAGCTACATCTCCCTGGGCAGGTTACTGCACCTCCCTTAAACGTCAGTTTCCTCATTTACAAAATGGGGATTAAAAATAATAACCACTGCAGAGGGTGTGGCAAAGGTTACACAGGACATCTCAAGAAGAGGGGGTCCCTGGGATTTGACACTGGGTGAAGGCGCAGAAAGGTTAGCGATCGCTCATAGCATGTGGTTCATTGTAGTTTGGGTCTTTTTTTTTATTTGTTTGCTTAGCAATAACTTTTTATGATTATGAAAGCTGTGAGTTTTTACTATTTCATTAACCTAAATACCCCAAAATGCAAAATATATATATATTATATTTATATATATATTTATATTATATATATTTATATATTATATAATATATATATATATATAATGTCAGTCCCTTTTCCACTTATATGTATGCATTAAAAAAGTTATGTCCATACCATGCATTCCATCCCCGGACTTCCTTCCTCCAGCAGTAGATCGCAAAGGCTTGTTGATCTTAAATGCCCATTACAGCCCTGCTTTGCTGGGAAGGGGGAAAAGAGAAAGTAAATTGGGTTGCAAAGAGAATGGCTCTGCTTCCTTTGAGGAAGCAGTCAGCTTCCCTCATTATGGGGCACCTGGCCCCTCACACGTCCCCCTGGAGGTATTGATGGGAATGTCTCCCCCCAGGCTGGTACCCAGCCTCTTCTCACCCCTCCATGCTCACCTCCCGGCTCCCCCCTTCTCACCCTGCCCCTCCCAGGTGTTAAATGGGGGAATTTCGGTCTGGAGTGAATGTTTACAGCTTACTTGAAACCCTTAAAAATAAAAATTCATCATAAACTGACAGATCCTTAAATTTAACTGTGCAAACAGTGCCACTATAATATTTAAAGCTCCGCTTGAATGGACCTTCTATCAAAACCACATGGGCTCCCACCTGGATCCCTCCCTGCGACCAGCTAAATTTGAGGAAATGCTGGCAGGATGTTTGTTTGGGCCAAAGGCACAGACCCTGCTTGCTCTAGGTTAACCTTTTATACATGAGCTTTCGTGTTACTTGGTCGACAGCCTTGGACTTTGGGCCTCAAGGTTCTGAGTTTCCTCCTGCATTCATACGAAGGTAGCACAGGTAGGCATAGCTAGCAGTTGACAGGATGGACTTTGGGCTTGCTCTGCTGGAATCTTGGTTCTGCAGGTACAAGCTGTGTGACCTTCAAAACCTTCCCTGACCTCTCTGTGCCTTGGTTTTCCCTTCTGTAAAATGGTGAGTGATGACAATTCCTCCCTAATCCGAAGCCTAAATGAGTTAGTTTATGTAGCACAAAACAATATCTGGAAAGTATCATGTCTTCAGTGAATGTATGTCTGTGCGTGCACATGACTTCAGCTACAGAGGGATGAATTAACACAACTCCTCACCACCCAATTAATGGACTCCAGACTGCCTTCTGCTCTGCTCCACAAACAATACTACCTTTAACATAATGGATCTTGTTCTTGGGCCTGTGCAAGGATCGATTAGGATCAATAGCTAGGAATGAAATGGTCAAGTAATATATATGCACATAACTAATTTAACTAGAACTGCAAACTGCTAGCTCATGTCCCTGCCCAATGTTCTATTAAGGCTCATTTTCTTGTCAATTGTCAAGAGTTCCTTTTTATTCTTGTTAGCTTTTGACCGTGCAAATTATCTTTCTCCAATTTGTCATTTCTTTACTATGTTATTCCCCATTTTAAAATCGTAAATTTTGATATATTCATTCCTTTTTCCTGATGTTGAGTGTTTTTTAGTTTTACATAGTTTTTATTGAGTTATAATATAAACACACACAAAATGCATTCATTGAGTTACGGGTAGAGTTGGATGAGTTTGGACAAGTGTGTACACTCGTGTGACACTGCCACAATAAAGGTTTAAAACATTCCATCACCCCAGAAAGTTCCCTCTGGGCACTTTCCACTCAGTCCCCCACAAAACTGTTCTATTGTTCATCACCATAGGTTAGTTTCTCTTATTCTAGAACTTCATATAAATGGCTGCTTTCACTCACTGTGTTTTTCAGATTCATTTATGTCATTGTATGTATCAGTAATTTGTGCTTTTTATTGATGAATAGTAGACCATTGTAAGAAGTTATTTACCATTCCCCTAATTATGGACATTAGGGCTGTTTCTAGGTTTTGGCTAAAATGAGTAAAGCTGCAATTAGCATTCAGTACAAGCCCTGTGTGTGCATGTCATATTTTTTCATCAGACTGTTCATTCCTAGCAGTGGAATTGCAAAATCACAGGGTAATTGATCTTCAAAAGAAAACTGCCAAAGTTTTTATCTTTGGCCCATTTTAAAATCAGATTGTTCATTTCATTCTTAGCAATGGAATTATGGGGTCATAGGGTAAGTGTATTTTATCTTCAAAAGAAACTGCCAAAGAATTTTCCAAGGTAGTTTGACTATTTTATAGTTCAGTCAAAAATGTAAGAGTCCCAGTTGCTCCACATCCCTGCCCCCCAACACTTGAGATTGTCCATGTTTTTAATTTTAGCCATTCTTTAATTTTAGCAGCCATTCTGCTATCTCAGATTTAATTTGCTTTTCCCTTGGGTCTGAGGATGTTAATCGCCTTTCCATATGCTTATTGGTAATTTTTATATCTCTTTTGTTGAGTGTCTGTTCTAGTCTTTTGCCATTTTTTAAAAAATTAGGTTGTCTTTTTTTATTGCTGAGTTGTAGGAGTTTTTTATTCTGGATACAAGTCCTGTGTCAGATATCTGTATCTATCTATCTCAAACATTTCCCCCCATATTTGGCTTATCTTTTCATTTAGTAATAATGTCTTTTGATGAGCAGAAGTTTATATTTTGATGCAGTCTAATTTATCAATTTTTTTTTCATTTTTCTGAAGCTGGAAACAGGGAGAGACAGTCAGACAGACTCCCGCATGCGCCCGACCAGGATCCACCTGGCACGCCCACCATGGGGCGACGCTCTGCCCACCGGGGGGGATGCTCTGCCCATCCTGGGCGTCACCATGTTGCGACCAGAGCCACTCTAGTGCCTGAGGCAGAGGCCACAGAGCCATCCCCAGCGCCCAGGCCATCTTTGCTCCAATGGAGCCTTGGCTGCGGGAGGGGAAGAGAGAGACAGAGAGGAAAGCGCAGCGGAGGGGTGGAGAAGCAAATGGGCGCTTCTCCTGTGTGCCCTGGCCGGGAATTGAACCCGGGTCCTCTGCATGCTAGGTAATTTATCAATTTTTAAGAGCAGTTTTAGGTTCTCAGCAAAGTTGAGTGAAACGTACAGTGTTCTCAGCTACTCCCTGACCCCCACACCTGCCTAGCCTGCCCGCTGTCAACATGGCCTGTCAGAATGGTACATTTGTGACAATCAATGAACCCGCATTGATGCATCATTGTCATCCAGAATCTATAGTTTATGTCAGGATTTACTCTTGGTGTTATACATTCTGTGGGTTCAGACAAATGGAGAATGACTTGTACCCACCACTATAGTGTCATATAGAACAGTTTCACTGCCCTAAAAAATCCTCTGTGCTCTGCCTCTCCACCCTTCCCTCCCGTAGCCCCTGACAGCCACTGATCTTTTTACTGTTTCCACAGGTTTGTCTTTTCCAGAATGTCATGTAGTTGGAATCACTCCACATGTAGCCTTTTCAGGTTTGATTCTTTCACTTAGTAACATACATGCAAGTGTCTTCCGTGTGTTTTCATGATTGGATAGCACACTTATTTTCAGTACTGAGTGATTTCAGTGTCTGGATGCACCGCTGTTTTATCTATTCACCTACTGAAGGATGCAGTTGCTTCCAAGGTTTGGCAATTATGAATAAAGCTACTATAAACATCCGTGTGCAATTTGTTGTGTGGATATAAGTTCTTAACTCGTTTAAATAACTACCAAGGAGCACAAATTGCTGGATCATATGGCAAGAGCATGTTTAGTTTTGTAAGACATCGCCAAACTGTTTTCCAAGTGGTTGGACCATTTTGCATTCTCACCAGCAATGAATGAGCTCCTGTTGCTGCCCATCCTCATCAGCATTTGGTGTTGCCAGTGTTTTCGGTTTGGCCACACAAGGTGTGTAGTGGTAGCTCATTGTTGCTTTAATTTGCAGTTCCCTCATGACATACGATGTCGAGCATTTTTTTCATGTGCTTATCTGCCATCTGTATATCTCCTTTGGTGAAGTATCTGTTCAGGTCTTTGGCCCATTTTTTTAATCAGATTGTTCTTATTCTTGAGTTTCAAGGGTTCTTTGAATATTTTACGTAACAATTCTTATCAGATACCTTTTGCAAATATTTTCTCGCAATTTGTGGCTTTTTGCATTCCTTTGAAAATTTATCAATTTTTGTCTTTTACAGATTGTGCCTTTAGTGATCTCTCCAAGAAATATTTGTCTACCACAAGTTTGAAAACCTTCTTCTCTTTGCTTCTAGAAGCTTAAGTTTTTGTTTTAGCTTTTGCATTTAGATCTTTGATTCATCTAGGATTTGGAGGTGTAGTATAAGGTAGGGATTGAGGTTCATTTTTCCCCCTCACAGATCTCTAGTTGTTCAAGGACAGTTTGTTGAAAAGTCTTTTTCCCTATTGAATTCTCTTGGAGCTTTTATTGAAAATCAATTGGCCATAAATATATGTGGGTCTGTTTCTGAACACTATTCTGTTTCACTGATTTCTATATCTCTTCCTAGTCCACTTGTCTTAGACCACTATCACATTGTCTTGGTTATCATGGCTTTATAGTAAGTCTTGATATCAGGTAGGATAGCTATTTCAACTTTGTTCTCCTTTTTCAAAACTGATTTAAATATGTGAGGTCATTGAAATGACCATTTAAATTTTAGAGTTAATTGTGCTTCAAAAACAATCCTGCCATAATTTTGATTGAGATTATGCTGAATCTGTATATAAATTTGGAAAGAAATAATATCTTAACAATAGTAAGTCTTTCAATCTATGAACATGTTACAGTTCTCCATTGGTTTAGGGCTTTTTAATTTCCTCTCAATATTTTGTAAGTTTTAGTGTACACATCTTTTTTTTATTTTATACACAGGGACAGAGATATAGTCAGAGAGAGGGATAGATAGGGACAGATAGATAGGGACAGACAGACAGGAACGGAGAGAGATGAGAAGCATCAATCATCAGTTTTTCGTTTTGACACCTTAGTTGTTCATTCATTGCTTTCTCATATATGCCTTGACCGCGGGCCTTCAGCAGATCGAGTAACCCCTTGCTTGAGCCAGCGACCTTGGGTCCAAGCTGGTGAGCTTTTGCTCAAGTCAGATGAGCCCGCGCTCAAGCTGGCGACCTTGGGGTCTCAAACCTGGGTCCTCCGCATCCCAGTCCAATGCTCCACCCACTGCGCCACCGCCTGGTCAGGCTCTACACATCTTTTGATACATTTATTTCTAAGAATTTTTTGGTTTGGAGAACTATTGTAAATGGTATTTTTAATTTAAATTTTTATTTGTGTTACTATAAAGATAAAATTGATTTTTAAAATATTGACCTTCTGTTCTGAGTTTAGTAATTGCTATTATAGATTTCTTAAACCTTCCCGCACACACTCATATTATCTGTGAAAAAAGACAATTTTTGTTCTTTTCCAAGCTACATTGCCTTTTATTAATTTTTTTTTCTTATTACAATGGCTAAAATAACCACTTTAGTGTTGAATAGAAATGGTAAAGGGGAGCCTCTTGTCTTTGTTCTTAATTACTTCCCATAGACTTTGTTACTACGTATGGATGGCATTATATTTTTAAATTATATTTGTTTAGTTGATTATGCCTGGTGTAGAGAAATTTTTGTAGGTTGAGCTTGATTTTTCTTTTTTTTTTTAATTTTTTTATTTATTCATTTTTGGAGAGAGAGGGGGGGGGAGAGAGAAACAGAGAGAGAGAGAGGGGGAGGAGCTGGAAGCATCAACTCCCATATGTGCCTTGACTAGGCAAGCCCAGGGTTTCGAACCGGCGATCTCAGCATTTCCAGGTCGACGCTTTATCCACTGCGCCACCACAGGTCAGGCAAGCTTGATTTTTCTAAGTCAATAAACATAGTCACTGAAATAGTGATAGTTTATTTTCCCTCTCAATCTTTACATCTCTTAATTCATTTTCTCATCTTATAGCTGGATTTATTTTTTCAGTACATACCTAAGAGCAACTGTTCTGAAATAAAAAGCACCTGAACCTGTTTTTATCTCCATTTCAAGAATGAGAAAACTGCAGCCTAGAAAATACAAGGGCTCATAAAAATTATTGTTTAAAAAAATAATAAATGTAGTTTTGTTTTTTTTTAAACTTTATTTTTATTTTTTAAAGAGACAGAGAGAGAGTCAGAGAGAGGGATAGATAGGGACAGAAAGACAGGAATGGAGAGAGATGAGAAGCATCAATCATCAGTTTTTCGTTGCGACACCTTAGTTGTTCATTGATTGCTTTCTCATATGTGCCTTGACCATGAGGCTACAGCAGACTGAGTGACCCCTTGCTGGAGCCAGCGACCTTGGGTCCAAGCTGGTGAGCTTTGCTCAAACCAGATGAGCCCGCGCTCAAGCTGGCGACCTCGGGGTCTCGAACCTGGGTCTTCCGCATCCCAGTCTGACACTCTATCCACTGTGCCACCTCCTGGTCAGGCAATAAATGTAGTTTTTAAAAAATAGTCTAAGTTCCTGGAAGCAAATTTAGGAAATACAGACAAAAATAAATAAAATACCTGAATAATGCAAAAATGGAGATAAGTGCTAGTAATATTTTAGGTTATATATAGATTTCCAAACATTTAAAAGTACATATATATTTTAATTTAAAAAGAACAAGATCATATACTATAATGCTGTTTTATAATATGCTTTTCTAAATTATTTTTTATTGATTTTTACAGAGAGAGGAGTAGAGGGGAGCAAGAAGTATCAACTCATAATTGCTTTACTTTAGTTCTTTGATTGCTGTTGTATGTGCCTTGACGAGGCAAGCCCAGGATTTCGAACTGGTGACCTCAGCATTCCAGGTCAACACCCTATCCACTGTGCCACCACAGGCCAGGCTATAAAATGCTTTTCTCACTAAACAACTATCATGAATATATTTTCAAGTCAATTAATACATTTAATGTTTGCACAGAAATCCATCTATGGCTATACTATGCATTGAGTTAAGCATTCCACAATTGTTAGACACCCACTTTGGTTTTCACTATTATACAAAAAAAAAACACCCCACAGTGAATGATTTTATTGCAGCTAAATTTTTACCCCAAAAAACCTCTGCCGTCATTTTCTTAGTACAAATTCTTTATTTTTATTTATTTATTTATTTATTTATTTATTTATTTATTTATTTATTTATTTATTTTGTATTTTTCTGAAGCTAGAAACGGGGAGAGACAGTCAGACTCCCGCATGCGCCCGACCGGGATCCACCCGGCACGCCCACCAGGGGGCGACACTCTGCCCACCAGGGGACGATGCTCTGCCCCTCTGGGGTGTCACTCTGCTGTGACCAGAGCCACTCTAGCGCCTGGGGCAGAGGCCAAGGAGCCATTCCCAGTGCCCGGGCCATCTTTTGCTCCAATGGAGCCTCGGCTGCGGGAGGGGAAGAGAGAGACAGAGAGGAAGGAGAGGGGGAGGGGTGGAGAAGCAAATGGGCACTTCTCCTATGTGCCCTGGCCGGGAATCGAACCTGGGACTTCTACACGCCAGGCTGACGCTCTACCACTGAGCCAACCGGCCAGGGCTCTTAGTACAAATTCTTGAAAGTGGATTTGCTAGATCAAAGGGCATACAAAATGTTCATGTCTTTGATACCTGTTGGTAGAACATGCCTTTTATAGTATAATACCTGTTACAATGTATTATGATATTATATAATGAATAACTGCATTTGACTTTTTCTTTCCTTCCCCTCACATAGGACCCACTAATCTCACTGGCTCTCCCCACCCTCTACCATTTCCTAACTGGAATTTCCAAGCCTAATTGTTCCTCAACCCCATTTCATTCATTCAACAACACCCATGATTATGTATTAAATACCCACTCTTTCCCAAGTTCTGGAGCTCCATGGATGAATAAAACAGAGCCTTATTCTCTCAAAGAGCTTGCGCTCCAGTGGGGAGAGACAGAAACACAACCAATAAGTAAATTACATGGCATGTTGAAAGATGTGAAGTGATAAAGGGAAAAGAAAAGTCGAGCAGGGTGACGGGGATCAGGAGAAGCGGGAGGCAGATGAGGCAGATAACTTGCAATTTTACAAAGGACGGTCCCAGTAGATCTTGTTGAGCAGGAGACACTTGAGTCAAGACTGGGTCCGAGTGAAGGAAGGAGAGGGGGGACAGCATTCCAGGCAGAGGAGGAACCTTCTCACATGTCCTAAAGGAGGAACCTTCCTCACATGTCAGAGTCCAGTGAGAAAGCCCGGGGCCGCTGGAACAGAGTGAGGACTGGAGGAAACTAGGGAGACGAGGTCAAGGGGAATGGGGGAATGACAGATCGTGCAAGGCTTGTGTGGTTGTGTAGAGACTTTGGCTTTTACTCTTTGTTTGAAGATTTGGAGCAGATGAGGGACATAGCCTGACTTAAGATTTACAAGAATCCCTTGGACTGTTCAGGACAGATTGCAGAAGCTGGTAGGTCCACTAGGAGTCTGTTGCAGTAACCCAGCTGAGGGGTGATGGTGGCTCAGATTAGGGCTAGCACTGGAGATGATAAGAAATGGTCAGAATCGGGGTATGTCTGCAGGAAAGCCAGTGTTTACTGGGGAGTGTGTGAGTATCACCTGTCTGGCCCCCTGGATTGACCCTCTGCCTCTCTACACCCTGCTCTGTGCCCTGAGAGGCTGACCCATATGAATTGCATCAAGAGTCTCTTTTGCCGTCTTGAATTTGGCCAAAAAGAGTTCCAGCAAGGGATCTAAGGGAGGGCGGAGTGTGAGACTGGGATCTATTTCCTCAGCCCCATCCCTGCGGGTTTGGCTGAGCCCTCTCCAGTGCCCCCCAGCCATAATCAGGAAACCCACTCCAGAAAACCTGCTCATCTGGGCTGAACAATGCTCCCTCCTTTTGCTCACACCTAGCTGGGAACAGCCCCCTGCTCCTTCCACCCCCAGAGTACTGCATTATAACTGGTTGCTTTTCCTAAACCCTGCCCATCAAATTTGTGGATAGATCCTATATTAAACTCTCCTCAAATCGCCCAGGTTGAATGTGCCGCCTCTCTCTTGCAGGCATCCTGACTGACAGAGATTGGTTGCAGATCCTGAGTGGAAATGGAGTGGACGTTGGTTCCTTTGGCTCCAAGACGCATGGTTCTCCCCTCCCATGTGCCCCAGACCTGGCCAGTGCGAATTTGGGGGCATTCATTCCCCCTTGGGAGTAACCTAGAGCTTCAGTGGATTGGAGGGTAAGTGAACAGGAGGCCCCCTGGTCTGGTTTCTATGGATTAATTCCCCCAACAACCATTAGCAAGTGACTGCTCAGAGTCTCTGTTTCCTCATCTAGATGGACAATTGGTAATAATGAAACCTAATTCAAAGAATTGTGGGGAAAGATCAAACAACAATGCCTGCCTCAACAGCATGCAGTCTGGTGTGTGAGTTTGGGGGCCAGAGGCCAGAGGTGGTTTTCTGACCTTGTGGTTTATAAGCTGCCTGACCCTGAGGACGTTAATGAGCCTCAGTTGCCTCATCTGTAAAATGGAACAGTAACAGCATGTACTACAATTCAGCAAGGGGTATGGAACCTAAATGTGATGATGGTGTTCCTGGCTAGGAAGTAGTCAGCAAGTGTTATATAGTTGACAAATATTAAATTATTTCCTTCTCTCCCTCTGTGAAATGAGAAACTTGTTAATAACTTTCTATTTTAAAAAAAAATTATTGACTGATTTGAGAGCATTGATTTGTTGTTCCACTTAGATATGCATTCATTGTTTGATTTCCTGTGCCAACTGAGGAATGAACCCACAACCTTGGTGTATCCGATGATGCTCTAATCAACGGACTACCCAGCCAGAGCTTACACTTATTAATAACTTCCTTTTATTTATTTATTATTTTTTTGTTTTATTATTTGTTATTTATTTACTTTAAAGAGAGTAAGGGAGAGACAGACAGACAGAAACATTGATCTGTTCCTCTGTGTGCCCTGACCAGGGATCAAACTCGCAGGCAACCTTTGAGCATCGGGTCGACACTAACCAACCAATCTATCCGGCCAGGGTGCTAACCTTGTTAATAACTTTCTTTGCTGACGCTTAGCATAGGGTCTTTTGAAATTTTTATTATGTAGTTTTTTCCAAATTATACAAAAATATATACATGATAAAACAAACATCCATGTAGCCACTACCAGCTTACAAAAATAAACATTACCAGGGTAGTTGGTACAGATATATAGATCTCTCTCTCTCTCTCTTTCTGAATGGTATAGTTGGTATTATATTATAAATTCATCTTCAACATGTTTTTTCCCTCAACAATGTGTGAGACCTATCAATTTGCTATGTATAGATCTTGTTTATTAGTTTTCATTGCTATGAATTTGCCACAATTTTTATTCATCCATTCTCCCACTAATGAACATTTACATTGTTTCCAGCTTTTGGGGATTACAAACAATGCTGCTCTAAACATCCTGATAACTCTTTCCTTTGCCAACGAACCAGTTTCCAAGTCTGAGTCTGTGAGCTTCTTTTCTGCCAGGCTAGATGCTGATGTGAGCTCAGGTTGCGGTGGAGGAAGGAGAGGGCGGCTGGGCTGGATGGGGGGAGGGGGAGGAGTTGAATCTTTAACAGGTTCTGAAGGCTTTGTAAGTAACAGCTCTTAAAACACAATATTTTGAAGATTTAAGTGTAAATGAATCAGAGCCATATGGATTACATTTGCCTTAAATTAAACAGGATTTAGAGCGGGGAGCAGTGCTCCAGGCTCCAGGGTGAAGGTGCAGGTGTTTTGTGGGTTACCTCTTTTCCTTGCCAAGGACCTACAGTTAGTTCCCTGCCATCCATCCTGTTGCACTTGTGGTTTTGGAGGAATCCAAATGTTAGCTGAGACAGTGCTGGTTCCACAGCTCCCAGGAGTGAAGTGGCGGGTGCAGCTTCAGGCTGCCTGAAGGGGGCACTGTGGAGCCTCAAAGCCTGAGCCTGGGATGTCCTGAATCCTAGTTCCTCTCTGCCTCTGCTTTGCTGTGTAGCCTTGGACCAGATGTCCAGATTCTCTGGGCTTTAATTCCCTTATTTGGAAAACAAGATTCCTGAGAGGTGGTATAGCATAGTTAATTAGAGCCAGGTTTAAAGCTATCCTCTAACCTCTTTCTGACTGCAAGACCTTGGTCAACTTATTACTCAGCCCCTTTGTGTCTCAATTTCATCATCTGTAAAATGGGAATACTAATCGCATCCACCTCGTAGGGGCTAGTGAAGAATAAAGTAGCCAGGACTGCACCTAGCAGGTGCCTGACTTCTAGTCAGCACTCAGTTGGTACCACTTTTGTTGTATCTTGATGGTTATCAAAGATCAGTCCAACTCGGGCTTTTCCCTGGCACCCTCAAGGTGGCGGGGCTGAGGCTGAGCAATGGGACAGGGTCACACAGCAGCCAGCCGGTTCCCACTCCTCTCCCAACCACACCTCCATTTCCTGTCTGTCCATCCTGTCCCATTATTAACACGAATGCCTACCTGTATGCTGAGTTACAGTTAGCTTTTTCACTTTCATGTACCGTACATGTATTTCCGTATCATCAATATTCATCTACACTATTTTTCTATGTCTGAACAGGAGCACAGCAAACCAACATCTAGCAAGTGCTTACCGTGTGCCAGGTGTGGTGCTAAATGTTTTGCATGCGTGTCCTCACTTACTCCTCCAAACAAGAAAATGAATTTGGCATTATTATTGTTGACCTTAAAAATAAAACAGCCAGGTTTTTCTTTTCTTTATTCTTTTTCCTTTTTATTGAGAGGCAGGGAGATAGTAAGACAGACTCCCGCATGTACCCTGACTGGGATCCACCCAGCAACACCCATTGGACTGATGCTCGAATCAGCCAAGCTGTCCTCAGTGCCCAGGGCCAATGCTTGAACCAATCAAACCACTGGCTGCTAGAGGGAAAGAGAGAGAGAAGGGAGAGAGGGAGGGAAGAGAAGCAGATGGTTGCTTCTCATGTGTGCCCTGACCGGGGTTCAAACCTGGGACATCCACACACTGGGCTGACACTCGATCCACTGAATAAAACTGCCAGGGCGTCAGCCAGTTATTTTTACCAGCAAAAAAATGGGTTTACTTGAGAACAGCAAAGAATTGGAATTCGGGACAAGAATGCTTTAGCAAAAACTGAAGGCAAGTCCAGCAAACAAAGGAGAGGATTGTTAAAGAGAAAATGGAGCTAGTCAGAAGGGCGTGCTTTGAACTAAAGTCCATTGGAGAGTTCAAGGTGGTGGTTAGTTGTGACTGTTACCACTGGCTGAACTTGTTGCTGGGTAAGGAGAAATCTTCCTTCCACCTGCTGGAGTGGTAAAGACACTTCTGGTTGGGAATGTTTAAAAAGGTTAGTCTCGGCCCTGGCCGGTTGGCTCAGCGGTAGAGCGTCGGCCTGGCGTGCGGGGGACCCGGGTTCGATTCCCGGCCAGGGCACATAGGAGAAGCGCCCATTTGCTTCTCCACCCCCCCTCCTTCCTCTCTGTCTCTCTCTTCCCCTCCCGCAGCCAAGGCTCCATTGGAGCAAAGATGGCCCGGGCGCTGGGGATGGCTCCTTGGCCTCTGCCCCAGGCGCTAGAGTGGCTCTGGTCGCGGCAGAGCGACGCCCCGGGGGGCAGAGCATCGCCTCCTGGTGGGCGTGCTGGGTGGATCCCGGTCAGGCGCATGTGGGAGTCTGTCTGACTGTCTCTCCCCGTTTCCAGCTTCAGAAAAATACAAAAAAAGAAAAATAAAATAAATAAATAAAAAATAAATAAATAAAAATAAAAAGGTTAGTCTCTTCCTATTGTGTGTAATTGTCATGGAGTGGTATTGTGTGAGGTCCTCCTTCTGAGCTCCCGACTTAATTTTAAATGAGGTTTCCTTTATTCAGGTTCACATTATCAGTCCCATTTTATAGCTGAGAAAAGTAAGGCTTGGAGAGGGTAACTAACTTGCTTAAAATATCACCCAACAGGGAATATAGTAAATAATACTCTAATAACTATGAACAGTGTCAGTTGGGTATGAGATTTACTGGGATGATCACTTAGTAAGTTATATGTCTAATCACGGGGTTGTACACCTAAAACTAATATCATTTTGTATGTCAACTGTAATTGAAAAATAAAAGCCTGGTTAGGTAGTTACGTTGGTTACAATGATGTCTGGATATGCCAAGGTTGTGAATTCAATCCCTAGTCAGAGCACATACAAGAATCAATGAATGCATGGATGGGTAGAATGGCAGATCGATGTTTCTCTCTCTCTTTCTCTCTCTCTCTCTCTCTCTCCCTCTCTAAAATCAATAAATAAAATTTTTTAAAAGGGATAAAAAAACCCCAACAGCATAAATAAGTAGAACAAATTAATGTTTCTCTCTTTATCCCTCTCCCTCCCCCTCTCCCTTTCTTCCTTCCTCTCTCTCTAAAATCAATAAACGAAAATTTTTTAAAAAAGAAAAAATTATTTTTATTTTAAAAAATAGTCCTGTCCGGGATAGCTTGGTTGTTTTAGAGCATCGTACTACAACACGAAGGTTGAGGCTCAGTCCCTGATCAGGGCACGTACAGGAACAGATCAATGTTTCTGTCTGTCTCTCCTTTCCTCTCTCTAAAATCAATAAATAAATTTTAAAAATTAAAAAATATATATGTGTCACCCACCCTGACCAAATAGCTCGGTTGGTTAGAACATCATCCTGTAGCACAAAAGGTTGCCAGTTAGGCCCTGGCTGGTTGGCTCAGCGGTAGAGTGTTGGCCTGGCGTGCGGGGGACCCGGGTTCGATTCCCGGCCAGGGCACATAGGAGAAGCGCCCATTTGCTTCTCCACCCCCCCCCCTCCTTCCTCTCTGTCTCTCTCTTCCCCTCCCGCAGCCAAGGCTCCATTGGAGCAAAGATGGCCCGGGCACTGGGGATGGCTCCTTGGCCTCTGCCCCAGGCGCTAGAGTGGCTCTGGTCGTGGCAGAGTGACGCCCCGGAGGGGCAGAGCATCGCCCCCTGGTGGGCAGAGCATCACCCCTGGTGGGCGTGCCGGGTGGATCCCGGTCAGGCACATGCGGGAGTCTGTCTGACTGTCTCTCCCCGTTTCCAGCTTCAGAAAAATACAAAAAAAAAAAAAAAAAAGGTTGCCAGTTAGATCCCCAGTCAGGGCACATAGAAGAGCAGATTGATATTCCTGTCTCTCTCTCATTGTCTCCCTTCTTCTCTCTAAAAATCAGTAAAATAAATACTTTATATATATATATATATATAAATACTTTATATATATTTATTTATTTATTTACGTCACCCATGTCCAGACCTACTAACTGCTGAGCGTACATGCTGCCCTGCTCCCAGGCGGTGCCTGGAGTATTGAAATACATTGTGATGACATCAGGCCACTATTCTTGGCCACTGGATTTTTTTTTCTGACTTCTCACTCTTATCAACAGTACGGTATGAACATTCTTGTAGGAATATCATCATCTACACCATGATGGCTCCTCTGGGATAAATTCTTTGAAGTGGGTGGCCCAATGTTTGGGGCTTTTGTTTGGGAGATGAGGAGAAGCAGAGGACCCCAGTTGAAGTCTGGACACAAGGGAGAGGCAGGAAGCCCTCTGGGAGACGGGCCCAACTGCAAAGCCAGAATGCCTGACTAATCCACAGAGCATGCTGCCCCAGCCTCTCTGTGCACTGGTTTCCTGTATGCCTCGGGCTCACTCTGAAGCCCTTAGGAATCTAGTCTATTTCCATCCTGGTTTTGCTGATTTCGCTCAAGTCCCTGCTCAGTGGGTCAGCTGCAAGACACAGTCACCCGCAACCCCCCCCCCACACACACCCCAGCACTGTCTCCTAAAGTCCTCTGTCAGCAACCAACATCACTGCTTAAACAATAGTTTGAACAATGTGCTTGAACGGTGCACTTTCCATCAAGGGAAAACCAGTATTGTTTGATAGAGCATATAGGAAACAAAATCAGTGAAGACAAAACAGTGTAAGTGAAATCTAGCTGAACCTTAGCACCCTGCAGAGCCCTAGGCCTGCTCTCTTGGCTAACAGGGATCTTAGCCAACGTTAGAGAGGTGGTAGACAGACTAGCACCACACGGAGGCTTTCGACTTGATGAGCTCCCAAGTATTGAAAGAAAACTGAAGAGAGCAGGACATGATTCCACTTCTGCAGTGCCATGTATGAAGTCTGTCTTTCTTCCGTCTCCTGGGTCAGCCATCTCACATGGCACTATGCTACCTTTCAGGCCCGAGCCAGCTGGTGTCAGTCAGGGTTGGCTTCCTGGAAGAGGCACCTGGACCAGGATCACATCATGGGATCTCTAAGCATGTGACGTCTCTTCTTTGTGCCCCAAAACGTATAGTCCACAGTCCTCCCAGGGACCTGGGAGTCAGTCAGCAGGCTGCCTGGAGCCAGGGCATGCTTCTTTCCAAAAAAGATGAACCCCAGCCTATTTGCCTAATGTGGCCACTTTGAAAAAATTGTTTGTTCTCATCCTGCTAAAAACAGCTTCAAAGTGACTCTCGTCTAGACTGTGCCAGTATTGATTATCAGATCCCGGACCTGATCGAAACCACAGGGGGACATAGTCATTTGCTTTAATGCAATTAAAGCAAAATATAATAATGTATCCAGGCCAGGGACAAGAGCAAGTCTCCCTGGAAGGTGGGAGGAGAAACCAGCTCTGGATAATTTCTTCTGGGCTCCAGAGTAGTGAGTGTAGACTTCCTGCCTCCATCTCCCAGACAACCCCAGGCTCTGGACTGTCCCTTGCTTTGCTGAAGGCCACCAGGTGAGGTGGCCTGGGAGGAGGGGAATTGGGAGAAAGCAGTCTTGGGGGTGAGATGGGGGAGGGTGGGGTTTGCAGAACACAGTCCAAGGGGAGGGAAGCCCCTGAAGAAGGAAAGAGGAAAAAGATCACAGAGAGAGGAGGAAATGAATACCGCCAGCTAGAATTCTCAGCTCTCTGACAAGTCCCCAGTCCCAGGGAGGCCACATCAAGCCAGGCAGGCCTTCCCAGAGGACAGCATCTGGTCCCCAGCACAGGTGGGGTTGGTCCAGCCTTCATAGAAAGGCACCAGGAAAATGGGCTTTCACTTCTCAGAGAGCTACAAAGGGCAAAGATCAACCCAGAAGCCTTGGCCCTGGTCAGACGCTGCCGTGCCAGCCTCGTGGTTCTGTCCACATCCCAGGGAGAGGAGCGGGGCGGGGCTGTGGAGACCCCACCCCTCCTGCCTCTCCAGGACTGGCCCAGCTGAGCACACCTTCAGGGAATTCCTCAGTGCTGCTGTGCAGGCAGTCTCTGGGGAGCTGCTGTCACAAAGCACCCCAGGTGGGGTGGCTTCAGTGACAGAAATACAGTCTCTCACAGTTCTGGAGGCTGGGAAGTCCAAACTCAAGGTGTCCTCAGGGTTGGTCCCTTCTGGGGGCTGGGAAGGGAGGGTCAGGCTTCTCTTGTGGCGGGCCGCCTTCTCCCTGTGTCTGTTCACATGGACCCCTCTGTGTGTGTCTCTGTGTCCACGTTTCCCCTTCTAATGAGGACACAGTCCTGTTGGATTAGGGCCCACCCTGATGACCTCATTCAGCTCGATGACCTCGGTAAAGACCCTATCTCCCAATAAGGCCACATTGTGAGGTCCCGGGGGTTGGGATTTCAACTGTGAATTTTTACAGAGACACAGTTCAACTCCTGACACTGTGCCTGGCAAGGCCCCTGCTGCTGTGAGGGGCAGTGGGAGGGGAGACCAAGCCCTGGTGAGGCCCAGCTCTGCCGAGCTCTGTGAGCCTGGGAAATCAGCTCACCTCCAGCAACCTCGGCCTGCTCCTGAAGTGGAAATGGTAATAATGCGTCCGCAGGGTGGGAAAGAAGGGCAAGGGCCCCACATGCCCTTCCCGTCCACGTTCTCATGGATTTCCAAGCATGGCGACATCTTCACGTGTGGTCTTTCTTGCCAAACTCAGACTCCCGAGAACTGAGAGCTGCTTTTCACTCTAAAAATGTAGGACTCTGCTGCCCTTCCTGCTTCCTCTTCTTCCTCCTCCTCCCCATCCTTTTATTGATTCCCAGAGGCTATCGTTACTTTATTGCTGCTAATAGTTATTGGCTGCCATTTACTGAAGACTTCAATGTGCCAAGTGCTTTCCAATCTCTACCTTATTCTGTCCCCCCTGTAACCCTACAGGAGAGAAACTACTTCCATCCCCCTTTTACAGATGAAGAAACTGAGGCTCCTAGAATTTGTGTAGGGCTCAGAGGACGGAGCTGGGACAGTAAGGGGGGACTCACTACTTCCATCCCCCTTTTACAGATGAAGAAACTGAGGTTCCTAGAATTTGTGTAGGGCTCAGAGGACGGAGCTGGGACAGTAAGGGGGGACTCTCAGGAAGAAAGAGCTCAGCTCCGCAAAGGGAAGGCCTTCCTTTGGGATGGTCTGTAAGGTAGTGAAGTCCCCTTCCAGGACCCACCCTGGGAAGAGGATCAGGGGCCCTTAGAGTCTTGGGGTAAAAGGGATTTGAGAGGTTGCCAAGTCCAAGTGCCTCTCTTGGGCCCTGTGCAAGAACCTCTCTTTAATGTCTGGAAGCCTCTTCCAAGGAGAGACCTAACCGGAGAGGCAGGGACTCTTACAAACCCTCCCAGGCCCACATGCCCGTTTGCCCCTCAGCACCTGCCCAGCACATGGCAGGGACTCCGTACATACGTAATCAATGAATGATTGTATCGATCAACTGCAGTCACAGAAATAACCACTTTGCCACAAGATGACTAAACTTTTGACCTTTAGTTTCTCATTTCATTTTATTCTCTCCTAAACTCGATGGGGTAGGTACAGTTATTATCCTGGTTTTACAGCTAAGCAAGCTGAGACGCAGAGAGGTCGAGTAACTTACCCAAGTCTTCCTGACTCCGAGCCCTTGACCATTGTGTTAGCAGATCTCAGATCCTGCCTGCAGAAAGGACATACTTACACTTAACCCTTTGAGTAGTGAGTTTTTTTCATTCTCGCTGACCCCCATGAGTGAGGTTTTTCTTTTTCAAAAAATGAAATTAGTTCTAGTTACAGTTTTATTAATTTAAAATCATGTTTATTTGATAACCAATTTATGGAAACAAGAAGAACATACATTTGCCTTTTTTAAATGTTGCCTTACACATTTTTAAAATAAAAATTTTTGTACAATTGTACTCTGGATGGTCAGGAGGCATGAGGATGTACCTGAACATTCATACTAATTAAAGAGTTAACCACTGGAATAGCCTAGGGTCCCCAGAAACCCCCAGTATACAATGGCTGTTTAATACTTAATGAATTAACCAATGGACCCATTTATCAACCTAGCCCACTGAGGTAGACATGCAACAAACAACGAAATCTCAGGCCCATAAGATTCCCCCATCCCAGAGCCTGGCACACACACAGTAGGTGCTCAGTAAATATTTGTGGATGAATAGCCCTCTGGCCCCTAATGTGAGCAACTCTGCCCATAAATTTCAGCTCCAGGCACTTTGAAGTTTCTCCGAGGGACAGCTGCTTTCCTTGTTATCGAGGCCCCCCTCAGCCCCCGCCCCACCCCCACCCATCCCGACCCCCTGGGCCCATCCAGGCCAGGGACCTGGGGCCGCCAGAGCCGTGAGATAAGGATGATGGATGGCCAGTCGCCTGGCTCCACTGATGCCTGGGGTTTCCTGGGAGCGGGAGACAGTCTAGTGATTCCAAAGCCCCTCGGAATTCGAGTGGAGAGCGCTCAAGGAGGGGGTGGGGGCAGCAGCCGAAGTGTCCCTATCTCCTCAGAGATGCTGGACCCGACAGGAGGTTTCAGCACCCCCCGACTGCCTTGATCTCCTTCCATGTCGACAAGGCTTCCTTTCAGCATGTGCCAGACACCAGGACTCATCATTGGAGCTTCCACTGGGAGCTGGAGGATGGCGTCCCCTCCATCCATCCCCTCCCCTGCCCTCCTCTTCCCTCTCCTGCCCCGGACATTGGGCCCAGGATCGGGAAGCCAGGTAGGCTTGCTTCCTGCTCTACCATTAATTGAGTCCTCAGTTAATAAGAAATTACAAAGTCTGGACCTGCGTTTTCCTATTGTAAAGTAAGTCTTCGCGAAGGCGTTCCCTTCCGGCAGTGCTGAGCTGGGATTCTAAGTAGCAAAGGGGGAAACCGCGCAGGGCTGGACACAGCGGATGCTGCCTCAGTGGTGAGGTCTGCTTGTCCTTGAAGGCAGACAGTAAGTAATGTGTATTGGTTTGTTTAATTAAAAACCCGTGATCCCCAAACCAAGATGCTTCCTAGCTTTGGGTAGATCACAGAGCCAGAGCATGTTAGATTTTAAAGGACTCTGAGAGACTGAAACGTGTTTCTTTTTGTCCTTCCCTTCTCTCTGGACTTGTTTGTCTTAAACTTTAAAAATGTTTTTAACTCTAAATACTACTTGAATATGTCTTCCTTGTTTCACAAACTACAGATAAGGTTCAAGTGTCCCAGACAAGGTACCCTCAACCCTGGACTACTCCCCTCTTGTCAGAAGCAACGCCACCATTCAGAGATGCACCCTCCCACGCCCTCCTCAGCACCTTCTCCTATATGTGTACCCACAGACAGACACACTTGTTCCCTTGGAGGTGGGGTTATGTAAAAGGATTCAGCCCACACCAATCTCGGTGCCTTGCTTCCAACACTGTGGCCTGGGCACCCATCCATGCTGGGACATGTGGCTCCCTCTGATTTCCCTTCCCTGCACTGCAGCTCACAAGTGCGTGGCCCAGTCTGCCAGGCGAGCTCCAAGAAGGCAGATACTTGGTCCGTTTGTTCACTGGTGATTCCCAGTGTCAAAATTAGAGCCTGACAGTGGTTAATAACTATTCCATGAATGAATGAAGAGATCACTAAATGAATGATCCAGTGCATTTAACCCACTCGCTACTGGCAGGCATGACAGTTCTTTCCAACTCTCACCAGCACAGTGATGCAATGAGCATCCCTAAGCGTGCTCCCGGTGTTCACTTTGGAAGAGCAGTAGCTTGTGGGGCTCCCTGGAGCCCCGTAGAGCACAGTTTGAACCCTCTAGTTAGGCTTTTATTTCAGAGATGAGCCCAGGGAGCCCAGAGAGGGCAAACAGCCCCCCAGTGTGACCTAGCACATGGGGGTTGTTGGAATCTCTAGGACAGTTAACATTTCTCTTCTTCCTTTGCCTGTCTTAGTACTTTTACTTTCTCTAACCCAGCTCCAGCCTGCGTCTGGAGAATAACTTCAGGGGCAAAGGGTCTGATTCACTCAATGTAAAGAGAAAGACCCTCAGAATCAAGACTCTAGGATTTTTGTCCCCGTATTGAATTGTTGAAGGTCCTGAGTAAATTGTTTTTTTCTCCCTGAGTCTCAGTTCCCTTCCTCTGTAAAACTGGCTCAACAATTCTTGCCTAACTCTTGAAGTGAAGTTGAGTAGAAAGAGTTTGTAAACTAGAAAAGATGTACAGGAATCTAAGAGAGGGTTAGTTCAATTTAAAAGTAGAATTTTTTAAAACAAATTTCAGGTGAGAAAGATAGAATTTCCCCACTTTTATTTATTTGTTTGTTTGTTTCTAAAGTGAGAAACGAGGAGGCAGAGAGATAAGACTCCCACATGCACCCAACAAGTATCCACCCAACAAGCCCCTCTGGGGTGTTGCTCTGTTGCAACTGGAGCCATTCTAGTGCCTGAGGTGGAGGCCATGGAGCCATCCTCAGTGCCCCGGCCAACTTTGCTCCAATGGAGCCTTGGCTGCAATTGGGGAAGAGATAGAGAGAAAGGAGATGGGGAAGGGGGAGGAAGCAGATGGGCGCTTCTCCTGTGTGCCCTGACCGGTAATTGAACCCAGGACATCCAAATGCCGGGTGACGCTCCATCACTGAGCCAACCAGCCAGGGCCTATTTATCTTTTAAAAAGATTTTTTTTTTTTTTTTACAGAGACCGAGAGAGAGTCAGAGAGAGGGATAGATAGGGACAGACAGACAGGAACGGAGAGAGATGAGAAGCATCAATCATTAGTTTTTCGTTGCAACACCTTAGTTCATTGATTGCTTTCTCATATGTGCCTTGACCGTGGGGCTACAGCAGACTGAGTAACCGCTTGCTCGAGCCAGTGACCTTGGGTCCAAGCTGGTGAGCTTTGCTCAAACCAGATGAGCCCACGCTTAAGCTGGCAACCTTGGGGTCTCGAACCTGGGTCCTCCACATCCCAGTCTGATGCTTTATCCACTGCGCCACCACCTGGTCAGGCTTAAAAAGATTTTATTTATTGATTTTATTGAGATAGAGGAGAGAGAGAGGTAGAGGAAGTTGCTACACTTTAGTTGTTCACTGATTGCTTCTTGTATGTGCCTTGACCAGTGCTGGTCAAATAAGTTTGTAAATATGATATATACGTTTGCTCGCTTATAGTTTGCATTGGGTGTGGGGGACAGGTTGTAAGCAGGCAAGGTCGTTATAGCCTAAGGCTTAGTTTTAAGACTAAGCTTTTCCCCTCACCCTTGACTGTTGCATGATAGGGGGTAGTGCACTCTCCTGAGGAATCCCATCATGCCTCAGATAAGTGACTTTGTATCAGAGACTTCCTTGTCTGTATATTGAATTAAAAGTTTTGATTTTTATACTATAAAATGGGGCAGAGAAGTCCATGCTGGAGGAGAGCAGAGAAAAGCCACATGGGGGAGAGGAGAAGCAGCCAAGATGGCAGAGTGCTGAAGGAGAAGCCAGTTTGTGCAGAGTTTGTGCAGGGAGAAGGAGATGGGGAACAGAGATAAATAAGGCTGGTGAGGTAGAAAACTTTGATTCTAGGAAACTTGGATAAGTCAGGGAGCCCTGAATGGAAAGGGAAGTGTTTACCCACTGTGTGGATTTCTTGCCTGCCGGGTGCAAGCTAGGATTAAAGGTAATGGCCCACCAGTTCTTGGCTCCATTGTTTCATTACCATCTGTCCGAATCAAATGCGAACCTATATGGGCCAGGTGGCTATGATGGTGGCCATGGCTACTGGCCATACAACCAGGCAAGCCCAGGGTTTCAAATCAGTGACTTCAGTGTTCCAGGTGGAAGCTCTATCCTTTGTGCCATCACAGACCAGGCAGAATATTTCCACTTTTATAAAAAGAAAAAGAAGAAATTATAAACATATGTATTTATAATTATTTATATATATAATTATATATATGTATATATTTGAATAATTTTGTATAAATACAGAAAAAGTGATAGTAGTCACCCAGCAAATGTTAATTATTGGTAGTTTCCTGAGAATTCACAAATGCTGAGGAAGGAATGAAAAGCTATTCACATTTTCTTGCTACACCCAATTTTGATTTTTGTAAAAGCTTAACAAAAGAAAATATATACTTACATATGAAGTTTGTGACCTTAAAAATATTCAAGTGACAAGACAAATGTTGCAGGGAAAAAACTGAAACTTTGGGCGAAGGGCACACAATACAATATATAGATCACGTAGCGTAGAAATGTACACTTGAATGTACAATATGATCTTATTGACCAATGTCACCTCAGTAAGTTTAATTAAAAAATTAAAGCAAAGGCCATGAATAATCTATTTACAAAAGTAAAAATACTAACAGCTAAACGAGAAAAGGCTACATTTTGGAGTGATCACAGGCGAAACAAATTTGTTTTTGCCTATCAAACTCTAGGAGTGGCAGGAAATAAAGACAAAAAGGTTTTCGTTCCTGCCCTAGAGAGAGAGTGATGGTGATGCGGATTAGCAGAAAGGTAGGGACCCCGCGCCCTTCGCAGTGATGACAAGGCTGCTCTGTCCTGTTCCCCAATGCTCTGATAGAGCCATCCGGAGGGCCAGGAGAGATGACAGGAGAGACTCGCCCACTTCCTTCAGCTTCCCCCTTCGCCCCCCACCCCCACCGCAGCACAGAAAACAACTGTGGCGTCCTCTGGCCCACTGTCCCCTGCCAAGGACACTCTACCCTCCCCAGACCTAAATCCCCTTCTTCTGATAAGAGGCTTGGATCTTGGGACGAGCCCAGAATTGATTGGGAAGGTGCCTGGTATAGCAGCACATACTCCCAAAGGAATTGGAGAGGCTCGGACCAGAGAACCCCAGTTGTGGGCTCAAAGGCCATCTCTGTTAAGCCTCTGCCTTTAGGCAGAACTGCCCTCAAAGGCTTTATTTTGGTACGTTTTATGGGAATACAATGCCTTACTAGGAAGTGCCATAAACAATCATCAGGTCTTTAAGCCCATTTTAAATATTTAAATTTATTGGCTGGTTTTAGAGAGAAGAAGAGAGAGAGAGAGACAAAGATTAGTTCTACTGATTCATGCTGTCATTGGTTTCTCCTTGTATGTGCCTTGACTGGGGATTGAACCACAATTTGGCATATCAGGAGGATGCTCTCACCAACTGAGCTAATTGGCCAGGGTTTTAACCTCATTTTATATTGGGGAAACTGAGGCACAGGAGACCTGAGAGAAACTCAAACCACCTGCTTAGACGGAGCTATGTCTAGAAACAGCACCTCTTGGCTTCCAGTCCAGTGCTCTTTCTGCTCAGATTCACCGTGGCCGTATCTTTTTTGGGGACTGGATCTGTTCTTTAATTCCTGTATATTGAAATTCATTATCTCCCCGGTTGTGGCTAAGAATCCTACTTGTTCTCTTGGGGAAGGAGGTGGTCCTAAGTTATCACACATTCACAATGTAGATCATATAGATATAAGGAAAAAAGATACAGTTCTAATAAATAGAATTAATAATAAATAATATCAATCCGTAAGTAATACAATTAATCGTGTTAAATATTTTTTTCTTTTTAATTTTGTTTTTCTTAATTCTTTGTTTTATTTTATTTTTTAAATTTTTTTTAATTTATTCATTTTAGAGAGGGGAGAGAGAGGGGGGGGAGAGAGAGAGAGAGAGAAAGGGGGAAGGAACAGGAAGCATCATCTCCCATATGTGCCTTGACCAGACAGGTGCAGGGTTTCGAACTGGCAACCTCAGCGTTCCAGGTCGACGCTTTATCCCCTGCACCACCACAGGTCAGGCCATTTTCTTAATTCTTTAAAACTTAAACAAAAGTCTCCTGATTATATCACAGCATGCAAATGCAAAACACTGAGCCTTGGTCTTTGTTTTACTCGGGCATGCCTCTGGACCAGAATGATCTGGTTAGGGAGAGATGGAGGGGAAGTGCAGACGCACCGACAGTAATTCAATCTCTCTCTCCCTCTCTCTCTCTCTCTCTCTCTCTCTCTCTCTCTCTCTCTCTCAGAATTCAGGTCCTAAATATGTGTCCTAGTGGTAAGCAGACTCTCTTTTAAAATTCCCAAGAAAAGACTATTAACTGGTGGTTAAGAGTAGGGCTTGGCCAATGTTTTTGGTAAGTAGCCAGTTAGTAAAAGTTACCACCTGTAAAACTGTACACGTCATGTAATGGATTCACAGTGACTTACTCTGCCACTATACATATGTGGAAAGAGCCACAAGCAACACTGTTTCAATAAAAGTCTATTTATAAAACAGACAGTGGGGAGGACTAGAGCTGGCGGCCCCTGGTGAAGAGCGTGGGCTTGGGAGTTAGACTTGAATCGGAGTCCCAAGGCTGCTGCTGCTTCATTTGTGAGACCTTAAAGAGTTGGCCTCGTGATTGGAGCCTCATGTGTTTAATGAGGATGATAATTGTACCTGGCCATACTCAGTGGAATGTCACTCAGCTCAGGCACGTCATAGGTGCTCAATAAGTGGGACCTAAACAGGTAGGCCATATCCCCCTGGGCAGCAAGAGACCGGGGTTCCTACTCTAAGTTGACGGCCCCTGCTAGTCATTCAGCCTTGGCCAGCTATGTCCAGTTTTGGAGCTGGAAAGTGGGAAGACAAACTCATTTATTGCCAGGACCTCTCTCTTGTTATCTTACAAAAGTCTCACAATAGCCCTTTGTGATTGTTACTTGTCCCCATTTTACAGAAGAGGAAACTGAGTCCCAGAGAGATGACAGGCCACTTAAGTTGTAAGTTGTAGAAACCATATATGTCAACAGGGACTATCTTACTTCAAAGGTCATAATATTTCTTTCCATTCAACCATGTTGCGTCCCTAGAAAATGGGACGAAGAGGCGAAGAGGCATGACATCATAAAGCATCCCAGTCCATATGACTGGGACCTCCTGTAGCACCCTTGCTGGTACCCCAACATTCCTGCCCAGCCTCACCTTCTAGACCCATGTTATCCCTGTTCAGCACTAACTGTGATAAGGTCCTGAATTGAATGGACCTCCACTCCTGTCACTTCTGCCCAAGAGTCAAACGCTCCCTTAAAGGAACCCCAAACTTTTATCTCCCTTCTTCTATAGGATGTTCTCCCAAGACATGATGACAGCTTTTACATCCTGGTTCCTGCAGTTGCACCCCATCCCATGGTACATAACGTGGAGGCCTGTGGTGGTTGTGCTGCCCCTCCCCAGGACTGATCCGGAGTATCTACACCCCGAGCCGACTGTGGCGCCCAGAACCGCGTGCCTGCCCAGCGGGCCGAGTTCTTGCAAAGGTGAGTCAGCTCACAGCAACGATAACATCTTCCTAGCCAGCGTGGGAGGCAGGTGCTTCTCAGTGGAGCCTTTCTGACCTTGCTGAGCCTTCCCCCAGGGGCAGGGAGTGGAGGACCGGCAAGGAGAAAGGCCCCCTTCATGACAACCTTCTGAGAAAGAAGGATCTGGGTCTGACTCTCACAGAAACTGGTCTTCCCGACGTGCACGGACAGGTGGGGCAGGAAGGGGCAGCTAGGAAGGGGGCAAGGCCATAGTGCAGACCACCTTTGTGCTTTCTGAGGCTGGGAGGATGAGGAAGGCCAGGTGATGCCAGTGTGATCATTTAGAAAGCACTGAAACTCCTGGCTGGTGGGCAGGGCCGCTGGGCTGGAGCCAGGGTACCTGGATTCTGATCTCAACTGCCAAAAATCAACTGTGACTTTGCAATAATCATATCTCCACTCTGGGCTGTGGTTTTCCCATTTGCGTGATGACACGGTGGGGCTCCTTTGGCCTCTCAGAAAAACAGCGTCATGTGGAAGTCAGAGTTCTGCCTCTTCCTGCTTGACCACAGGCAAGTGGCTTGAGCTCCCGAACCTTGATCTTCTTCCCTATAAAATGAGATAGCAATAAAGTGCTCTGTGTGCCTGGTGCTACTCAGTGCTTAATTAGTAGGGGTTGTTGCTGAGACTGCAAGTAAGAGTGGATGGGGTGAGGCTGTTGGTAGGACCCTGAATGAGCTCCAGGTCCAGTTTTGAGGGGTACTGGAACTCCGGTCACCTCTGCTACCTACACGTGTCCTGCCTGTTCCTCCCCCAGGCCTTTGCCTTCTCTCGTCTCTCCCAGATGCCTTTTCTGCTCAGTCAGTTCAGCCCTGCTCCCCCTCCAGGGCTCTGCCTCTGTGCCAGCTCCCTCCAAGGTCTGCCCAAACCTCTTCCTCCTCACGGCTTTCAGCTTCCACTTTGAGATGCGTACCTCACCGCCTTCTGTTTTACGTTTTCTGGTGTGTAAGGCTGAGCCACTGGCAGGGCGGCTTAGCCATTAGGCACTGTACCCACACATCAGGGACCCACAAAAATGTTCCCTAGGTCTTTTACTATCAGAATTGAGAGAGGAAAATAGCAATAGTGAACATGTACCAGGTCCTGGATTACATACATCTTTATACCAACACAGTAATATTTTAAAATATTTTTTGATGGAGGAAGGAGCGCATAGAGGCAAAGTGCCCACAGCCCATGGAAGTCACAGGGTGGCCCTGACTGCAGGGCTATGCCACGCAGTGCCCCCAGGTCTGGGGCAGGTCTCTGCGCAGACTGCTAGACCATGCGCGCCATGAGGGCGGGGCGGGTCATTCCTGTCACCACCGCAGCAGCCTGGTGCCTGGCACGTAGTTGGTGCTTGATAAAATTTGTATGGCAAAGGAATGAAAGTTGGCACGTGCGTGCATGTGTGTGTGTGTGTGTGTGTGTTTGCATGTATACACCTCTTAACATTTGGGCAAGAGTCTTTCTTGAGTACCATTGTTTCTTTCTGCAGCGTGGGCCTAAGCAGAATCAAACCCGGGCACATAGTATCATAGATTCACAGGAAGTGAGAGTTGGCAGGGATCATTTATTCATTCCACAAACATTTCTTGAGCATTGACAATGTGCAGGCACTGTGCACCGGACTGAACCATGGCAAACACCACCTGAGGCTCCTAGAGACCTCCTTCCAAGGACTTCCAGGGGCCTAACAACCCCTCGATGTGTAAATAAAATTTGGAATCTGCAAATATTAAAATGTCCTTCCTAGAAAGACAGCCTTACATCAGATTGCTAAAAGGCCAGTGTCTTCAAAACGTTAAGAAGCATTAGTTAGGGAAATTGAGACCTGGGACAAGGAGATGATTTGTTCAAGGTTGCACAGTGAGTCAAGGGCAGAGGCAGAGCCCTCAGAGCCTTGACATCTCCAAGAAAAGACCCCTTCGTTCGTTAGCTAGATAAGGGCCAGCAATGAAGCTAATTCTGTGGGTTCCTAGAATCCAAGGCTCCCTGATCTAACCCCCACACACACAAACACATGCACACGCTTGCACATGCACACTCATACTCACACACACACTCAGCCACCTTTTGCAGCATCCCCAGGTTCACCTATCTTGAGGTCTAGTGTTAGGACTGCCTCAAGTCAGATGCAGATAACCTCTCCCAGAGCTGGACAAACCCCCAGTGGGCTCCAGGGCAGAAGAATGTGAAAACAAGTTCTTTTTTTCCCTGAGCACTGAACGTGCTCTTCCAGGCTGTGTTGCAATTGCAGTGATCTCTAGGATCTGGGCCTGAGGCCCTTTGAGTCCCCCTGTGCGTGTCCGTTGGAGGTTTTATCACTGTAGATGACTCCTATAACCTCAACGAAGAAGGCGTCTCCAGCGGCGATCCCGTGCTCCACGCACCGCCTTTGCTGGAGCCCCACACCTTCCATGGCGCACGGCCCACAGGCAGGGGTTGCCAGCTCCCGGCTGGGCCCTTCCTTCAGAAGGGTGTTAACGGTGGTACCTACGGGAGATTTTTATGTGGAGACAAGTGGTTTGAATTTAAGGGGAAGGCACAGGGGAGCTCATTAGAAAGCCTAGTTGTGGTAAATAGATATTTGTTTTATCCTACCTTTTAGAGGACTTAATTTTAGAAAAACAGAACTGAGCTTGAAATTAAGCGACACCTTTTCCCCCTCAGCTCCAATTTGTTTCCAGGTTTAAAAAAAAAATGTCTCCAACAATTTGGTCGAAAGGCTCAGGTAGAAGCTCTGTCCAAAACCAAGTGTGGCGGACGATGCTCCCTGCAGCCCAGGGGGCTGCGGTTTCGGTCTCAGCACTGAGTAGGTGGAGGGAAGCAGGCAGCAGGTGCTGAGAGAGCAGAACCCTGCCATCTCCAAGTGCTGCAGGCTGGGTCAGTGTTTGGGAAGAGAAAGAAATGAATCCCCCTCTGTCTTGATTCAATTCTCCTGGTTGCTATTTGCCAGTTCTACTTAATCTAGGAGAAATCCGGGGAAGATTTCTGGATGTGTTTAGAGTGGCTAGAAGCCATTTTTGGAAACAGAGGCTATATGGTTGAATTCCGTGGTGCTCCTTGCAGGGATCGGGTGCGTGCTGTGTGCACACACACTCAGCTCTGCTCCAGTGCCACCTTCCTCGCACAGCCTCCTCCTCAGCCCTGCCCTAGACTGCCCTTCTGTTTCCTCAGGGTTTGCAGAGAACTGGCAGGTTCCTCTCTCCCAGGACTGTCTATACTTAACCTCGCTGCAGAATTACTTATGCAGATGAAAACCTCCTCCAGGTGTCAGGAGAGAATTCAGAGACACCCCCCCCCCTCACAGTGACAATAAAGAAACAGAATTGAATTTAAGAGTCAGAGGCACCCAGAGAAGCTCTTCACGGGGCTGTCTTGCGGATCAAGTGCCTGCAGCTCTGCCCAGAACGTCGTGCTCAGCAGTACCTGATGAAACGCATGGTGCCAGGAGAAGAAATGCTTGAGGCTGTCCCTTCCCTGTGACAGACTAAGACTAATCTTTAGGGAGCCCCCCGTATCTGGATGCCTAGTGACGTGGCTTTGGGGGTACCCACCAAGCAACTCTGAACCACAGAAAGTGGGAGCTGAAGAGAAGAGTCAGCCCCAGTCAGGTAGCTCATCCGATTAGAGCATCGCTCTGATATGTTAAGGTTGGGGTTCAATCCTGTCAGGACACATACAAGAATCAACTAATGAATGCATAAATAAGTGGAACGACAAATCGATGTTTCTCTTTTTCTCAAATAAAAAAGACTCATTTATGCAGTTATGAATTCAACTAAAATTTGGTAGTTATGTTATTAATCTTATTGTTGATCCTGAATCCTAAACCTGTAGAGTCATTAACTCCAAGTTGGAAAATACCTCAGCAGTTCATCTTCCTGTTTTGTCCGGCATCTGTCTCCCGGATGGATGGCATTCGGTCTCTTGACTACCTCTGATGACGGGCCTCCGCTGTTGACACAGCGCGGGGTCAGAAACCACATTCTGGTGTCGGGCTGGAATCTGCTCTCCTGAACTTCCACCCACTTCTTTCCTTCAGGACTCCTTAAGTCTGCTGTTCTTCCCCAGGGGACCTTTGAATGATATGAAAACAGCTCTTCTGGCTGTCCCCACCAAACTCCCAAACCCCAAGTCGTTTCAGGCCTAAAGCAGAAGTTTCTAGAAAAGACTAGAGAATTCTCCCATGTCGTTGTAATTGAAATAAGCTTCAGGACTTATGTGTATCTTGTATTTTTATCTGGCAAAAATGGCCTACGTTGTGCCCCAAACCTGAGTCCACTGACTTCAGTGGCATGTCTGGGCCCCTGTGGCACATCCCCAGTGCCTGTGGGAGCCAGAGTCACCACATTTGTGCCACCTGCCCCTCATCCAGTTCTCTCAAGGCCCCATTTCAAAGCAGGAAGAAGGAAAGGATCCAGCTGCAGTTGGGAGGACTGGGTTTCCCTATGGGCAAGCTATGACCTTAGAGAAGCCCCTCTGTGGGTCTCAGTTTCCCTGTTTGTGTATTAGACTGTGTGATACCTGAGGGCCTTTCTGGAACTAAAGTTCAGACAAAGAAAAGGGATGTAAGATCCAGGTAGAGGCTCCTGATGTCCTGTCCTAGAGTTTCCATAGCAACCACTTTCCATCTCCAAAGTTCTCCTACACCAGAGGGGCTTGGAGCTGTGCCCTCTGCCTGGAAGGGTAACCCCTTTGGTTTTTCACAAATTAGTTCCTCTCATCCTTCAGGCCTTTTCTTAAATGCCGTCTTCCCTCAAGGGCTCTCCTGGCCACCATCAGACCATCAAAGATGATTCTATTTCATTGTGTTTGTAACATCTGTTTCCCAGTAGATGTCAGCACCGCGAGAACAGGAGTCACAGAGTTCTTGTTTAGTGCTTGTTTAGTGCTTCCTCCCTGTCCCCAGTACAGGGTCTGGTACATAGTCGGGGTCCAATCCATGTTGAATGAATGAGCAAGTGATTCTATAAATGAGTGAGTGAATGGGCCTGGTTGGCAATGCCCTGTGGACTGTGCCCCTCCCATCTCTTCTCTGCTTTTCCTCTCTCCTTCCTTCCTTCCTTCTTTCCTTCCTCCTGGTCCTGCCCTTCCTTTGCCCACATCTTTTATCCCAGCTGTCAGGTGCTGTGCTCCTGTTCTTTCTTCTCCTCCTCTCTACCTCTCCACTACACATGTGCTCTCAAGGCCATCGTGTGCCCTGCCACCACCACCTCCATGAAGTACACCGGGAGAGGTGGAGCCCACAGGGCCTTCTGCCCTTTCAAACATCTAAACTCTCAGTTGGCTTGGTATCTATCCTGCCATTCACCACAGATTTTCCTGAATGGCTTCCCGGCCACAGCCTCTGGAGGAGGCAGAGAAGGCACATGCAAGAACAAAACCCAGTGCTTGGGGTTGCTAGACCCATTTTCCAGGCAAGGGGATGCTGCTGTAAACATTTAAGATCCAAGTCTTCAATATTCTGTCCAAATACACTGGGTAGGTGCACGTCAGCCCCTGACCCAGGTCCTCTGGCTTCCCTGCGCTCCATGAACTTCCGCCCCAGCAATGCACTGCTTTAAGCTTTATTATGAAAACTTCAAACATAAATGAACAAGACTAATACAATGAACATCTGTCTACATGCCTATTTTGTGGGCTGGTATTTCTTAGCCCATTGTTATTCATTGTTCTGTCCTCCAGGATGAGTTTGCATGTTTGGTTCTTTGACCTCAAGTCAAAGCATCAAGTTCACAACTCTCCTATGTTCAGGACATTTTGCCACCATTGATCATGCTGCCTGGACTTTGCATTTATTTCCTCTATTCCATTTTATTCTCATTGCCCACTCCCATTCTACACACGCACACACATACGTACGCACGCACACACACGCAAGTTCGGTTGGTTTGCTGTACTCCCTTTTTATGAAATGAGTGTTGTTGATTTTTTGTGTTTATTGTGATAAATTATGTATGTAACAAAGTTTACCGTTCTAACTGTTTTTAAGTGTAAAATCCAGTGCCATTAAGTACATCCGTGATGTTGTATCCCCATCACTACTATGCATCTTCACAACTTCTTTATCAGCCCACGAGGGACTCTGTACTCATGAGCAACCGTTACCCCTTCACCCTCTTCTCAAGTCCCTGGGGACCAGTATCCCACTTTCTGTACCTAGGAGTTTGCTTATATTCTAGATAGCTCATATAAGTAGAAGCATACAATAGTTATCCTTGTCTGTCTGGTTTACTTCATTTAGCAGAATGTTTTCAAGGTTCCCTTATTGTAGCATGTGTCAGAACTTCATTCCTTTTTATGTCTAAATAATATTCTATTGTATGTATAGAGCACATTTTGTTTGTCCGTTCATCTGTTGATGGACACTCGGGTTGTTTCCATCTTTTGGCTACTACAAATAATGCTGCTATAAACATTGGTGTAGAAGGATCTGTTTCAGTTTCTGTTTTCAATTATTTTGGGCATGTACGTAGGATTGGAATTGCTAATCATATTGTAATTCTGTGTTTAATCTATTGAGGAACTGCCAAGCAGTTTTCCACAGCAATGCGTGTGTTCTAATAGCTCCATATCCTTGTCAACACTTGTTATTTTCCTAGGTTTGTTCTATTTTTTGTTTGTTTGTTTTTAGTAGTAGCCATCCTAGTGGGTATGAAGTAGTATCTTGTTATGGTTTTTTATTTTTATTTCTCTAATGATTAATGATGTGTATGTTTTCCTGTGCTTATTAGCCATTTGTATATCATCTCTGATGAAATGTCTATTCAGGTCCTTTGCCCATTTTGTAAGTGGATTGTTTGATTTTTGCTGTTGTTGTGTATTTGTAGGAGTCTTGTGTGTGTGTATCCTGGAAAGTAATTGCTTATCAGATACATGATTTCCAAATATCGTACTTTCTCCCATACTGTGGGTTTTCTTTTCACTCTCTTAATAGTGTATGTTGATGCACAGAGGTTTTTAATTTTGATGAAATCTGGTTTATCTTTTTGTGTTTGAGTGTAGCCTCTGTTTTTGGTGTCATATTTAAGAAATCATTGCCCTCAAAAATATCCCCTATATATTCTTCAAAGAGTTTTGTAGTTTTTGCTCTTAAGTTTAGGTCTTTAATCCATTTTGAGTTAATTTTTGTACATGGTATAAGGGAAAGGTCCCACTTCATTTTTTTTTTTTTTTGACAGAAACAGAGAGAGGGACAGATAGGGACAGACAGGAAGGGAGATAGATGAGAAGCATTAGTTCTTCCTTGTGACACCTTAGCTGTTCACTAATGGCTTCACATATGTGTCTTAACTGGGGAGCTGCAGCTAAGCCAGTGACCTTTTGCTCAAGCCAGTGACCTTGGGCTCAAGCCAGCAACCATGGGGTCTCATGTCTATAATCCCATGATTGCTTTCTCATATGTGCCTTGACCAGGGGGCTACAGCAGACCATGTGAGCCCTTGCTCAAGTTAGCAACCTTGGGCTCAAGCTAGTGGTCTTGAGCTTCAAGTAGTGACCTTTGGGCTCAAGCCAGCGACCATGGGGTCATGTCTATGATACCATGCTCAAACCGGCGACCCCACGCTCAAGCTGGTGAGCCCACTCACGCTCAAGCCAGCTGAGCCCATACTCAAGCCAGCGACCTCAGAGTTTAGAACCTGGGTCCTCAGGGTTCTAAGCCAACACTCTGTCCACTGTGCCACCTCCTGGTCAGGCTGGAGATCTAGTTTTCCATTTTATTTATTGAAACATGACTCTTTCCTATTGAATGGTCTTGGCACCCTTGGTGAAAATCAGTTACGTTTATTCCTGAGATCTCTATTCTATTACATTGGTTTATATGTTTATCTCCATGCCAGTACCACAGCTGTTTTATTATGGCTTTGTAGTGTGTTTTGAAATGAGGAAGTATGAGATCTCTGACTTTGTTCTTCTTTTTCCAGATTGTTTTTGACTGTTTGGGGCCTTTGAAATTTCATATGAGTTTTAAGATGGGCTTTTCTATTTCTGCAAAATACACTGTTGAGAGTTCTATAGGGGTTGCATCAGATCTGTATGTATTTTTCCGAAGCTGGAAACGGGGAGGCAGTCAGACAGACTCCCGCATGCACCCAACCAGGATCCACCCGGCATGCCCACCAGGGGTCGATGCTCTGCCCATCTGGGGCATCGCTCTGTTGCAGTCAGAGCCACTCTAGTGCCTGAGGCAGAGGTCATAGAGCCATCCTCAGCGCCTGGGCCAACTTTGCTCCAATGGAGCCTCAGCTGCGGGAGGGGAAGAGAGAGACAGAGAGGAAGGATAGGGGGAGGGGTAGAGAAGCAGATGAGCGCCTCTCTTGTTTGCCCTGGTCAGGAATCGAACCCAGAACTCCTGCACTGAGCCAATGGGCCAGGACCATTTGGGTGTATTCGTAAGTTGCGTGATTGTTACTGTGTTGTTGCTACATCTCATTTCACTGTGCAACATCCATCCAAGGTATTATGCAGACATTTAGGCTGTCATATCTAACTTCTGCTGAACCCTCATGGTTACCCATCCTCTGCCTATCGAAGACTACAAGGTTCCCTCCAATTTCCCTGAACCACAGTAAACTGGGGCACACATTCCCGGCTGGCCACCTCCGTGTGAGGTGATCCCCATGCAGTTGTCCATGAAATGATAATTGTGATGATCTGATAACTTCATGGACCCTGACTAGGTGCCGGTGCTGCAGGAACCCTTCATATGCGTTCTCTTGTTCTAGGATAGTAACAACAGCTCTGGGAGAAATGTACTAATAGCATTGCCACTCTACGTCTGGAGGGACTAAGGCTCAGAGAATCACACAGTTAGGAAGTGTCTAGTATTTGAAAGCAAGGCAGCCTGGCTCTGACATTCGTGGGCCCCATCACTGCGCTCCAGGGCCCGTCCACACTGTAGGTCTTACAGTTCCTCTAGCCTCCCTGCATGCTGACTACATGCCAGCGGCCCAGTGGACATCTGGGCCAGTGGGACCTGAGCCCAGAGAGGAAAAGGGACCAGACCAACATCACCAACAGCAGCTGGAGGAGCAGAGTGGGGGCTGGAACCCAGGTGGCGTGACCCCTGCCCATTAGGACACTCAGGGCTGGCGGTCAGGAGAAGGGTCGCTGCATGTGCGTCTTCAGCGGTGAAAGGCCCTCCTGGCAGCCCATAAATCCGACTGGACCCTGCTTATCCTGTTTACTGGATTAGCGGACGGGGCGTCTCCGTATAAATCACCCAGGGTGATTTACAGGGAGGCCCTGCAAGGTCCGAGAGCCCAGCTGACGCGGGCCCCTGGGGAGGGGCAGAGAAGGGGCCCAGCCCACTCGGCCCATCTCCCCTCCTGGGAGGGCTGAGAATGGGACCCCCCGGGGTGCTGCACCCATGTTTGCATCTGCCCCTCTGCTTGCAGGCTCCTGGCATATTTTAAAACTTCCAAAGGCAGTTTCTGGTACTTGTAGGAATAGTCTCTATCAAATAAAGTAAAGTAAGAATGATACAATATCATAGGCAAATTGTGAAAGAACAAAGAAGCCCAACTGTGAAGGAACGGAGGTGGTCTCTCTTAAACAAAAGAACAGTTCACCTTTATGGGTTGTGTACCACATGCCACGCACCAGTTTAGCATTGTGGGTTTTTATATGAATCATCACTTTCTTCCACAACAAACCTGAGACAGGTACTATGACCACCTCATTTTACAGGTGAGCCCACTGACACACAGAGGAGTTTATTGATTTGACCATGGCCAAGGTCACAAAACTTAAATCCCCCAGTAGTGAAGGTGTGATTCAAACCAGGCATCTGCCGCCAGAGTCGTGAACTTACCGTTTCTCCCTCTGTTCACTCAGTGCTCCTGTTGAGACAGAGATCGAGGGTAGGAAATGACTAAGGCACTAAGTGGTGTGACACTTAAGAGATGGGTTTTACAGTCGGAAAGGCCAGAATTCAGGTCCCGGCGCTGCCCCTCAGTGGTTGGTGACATGGACGAGTCACTTTGATTCTCTGTGCTTCGGTCATCATCTGTAAAATGAAGGTAATAACAGCACCTCCCTCACAGGCAGGCAGGTCCCCTTCTGTGTCCTTTGAGTAATAAATAAGATAATGTATTTTAAATGTGCTTAGCCCAATACCAAGTGTGTAATGGAGCATTCAAGAAGCCTATGGTTATGGTGGTTATTGTTACCATTACTTATTTATTTTCACCCTGACCTTAAGGAGTTCATGAGCCGATGGTGGAGACTCACAGTTTCACAAGGAACTCCAAAGAGGATGGCACAACTTAGTGCAGCAGGAAGGTTCAAACCAGAAGGGGAAGGGAATTCGAAGAGGAAGGACCAGAAATCTCATGGAGAAGGTGGCTGGGACTTGAACTGTGAAACCCAAGCAAGATTTCCTAAAACTGTAAAAGTGAGGCTACGTTGAGAGAGCTTCTCTAGTAAAAGTACATGGTGGGTGATGGAGGACACAGTATCTATCCCCCACCAGCCCACACACTAACCATCTGCACCTGTCTCTTTGTAGCAGTAGAGATGGTGTCTAATTCTTCATGAAGTCTCCCCCATTCCTCTCCATGAATGAATAATAACAGATTCCCACTACATGTTGGATTAATGGATGGATAGATGGGTGGATCGTGATGGACGGGTGGGCAGGTAAATACAATGGATGCAGTAATGGGTGGATAGGGGGAGGATGGATGGATAGATGGGTGGATAGGTAAATAGAATGGATGAACAGGTGAATAGCAGGATGGATACATGGATGAGTGGGAGTGTGGCAGAGGCCGGGTGAATGAATGGTGGCTATCTAGTGAGTTCCCACCTCAGGGCCTTTGGCTTTGGGGTTCTCTCTATCTGGATTATTCTCTAAGACATTCCCTCGGCTGAGCACTCATTTTATTCAAGGCTCTGGTTAAATGTCACTTCCTGAGAGAAGCCTTCCCTGACCACCCATGCTCTGACTCTGTGTCCTTCTGTATTTTCAATAGCGTGAATCAGTCTCTATCATAGTAGATATTGGCTTGTTTGTTCTCTCCCATCAAAGGTAAGCCTTGCTCACTCTCTCCCCAGCACCTGGTGCAGGGCCGGGCGCACAGTAGGCCTTCAGTAAGCGTTTGTTGAGTGGGTTGGAGGACGGAATAAGTAGGTAGGAAGAAGGATGAGGTCTGATACTGGAAACCTCTGAAACCTCTGCGAAAGTTGAAAAGGTGCTTGACAAACGATCATGCTGATATGTTCTCTCATTCATTCCACAGTTTATGTGTCACAGAGGACTTTTCATCCATCATCTCATTTTCACATACCTGAAGTAGGCAGGAAAGACAGTTGAGTATTGTCTTTTTTCAAAATAGAAATATCTTTATAGATCACAAAAGTGTTGCAGAATTTCCACTTGATACTGAAGGGTAAAAAGAAGTATCAAGTGGAATTCTTCTTCTCACTCTTTCTCTTCTCTGAGATAGTCACTGTTGAGAGTTTGGGGCTCAGCTTATAATCCTCACTTTGATTAATGGGGAAACTGAGGCTTAGAGAAACTAGGAGACTTGCCCAGAGCCACGCAGCTACTCAAGAGCAGAGCCAAATGGCTTTGTCTGCTCCACCTCAGTTGTCTATTAAGTGTCAACCATATGGCCCATGCAATACAATGCCTAGGCCCCTCGGTTTCCCTCACCCCAGGGCCACACCAGGAAGAGCAAAGTGGCTGGCTCTGAGGCGGACAGAATTGGCTCCAAGCACAGCAAGCAGGAACATTTTTTGCCAGCCCCCAGTCCTGGTTAAGCCCGCCCAGCCCCACATGGCTTCCGGGTGTCGATCTGTCTGACTGGAATGTTCTTGGCTGCCCGAACCTCCTCTTTCTCCTCTCCTACTGAACCAGCCAGCAGGTGGGCACACACTTTCCATGAAGTATTTTACCTACTGGTCACAATAACTTATGACCCATTATTATACCCATGGAACAGGAGATGACACTGAGGTGTGGAGGGCGCATGTGGCTTGCCTAGGGCTAGCCAGCTGACCAGCAAGAGCTATGACTTGACCTCGGAGCCTGTATTGCTCTGACTCTGGGCCCATGCTCCTACCCTGTGCCTCTTGTCCCCTGTCCCCAAGTCCCCTGCTTCTCAACCCTGCCACTGACCTGCCCCTCACGCCAGGGCTTCCATCTAAGTGAGGAGAGGCCTTGACCAGAGGGGCCACCTCTGCCCCCACCTCTCCTCAGGACTCCTCTGAGTGCCACCCTCTCCTTTTGGACTGTGCCCCCTCAGCCACCCGCCTGCCCTTCGCCCTCCCCCTCCCCGGGTTCCGCCCCCCCCCGTGGTCCCCTGGACCGTACCCCCTCAGCCACCCGCCCTGCCCTTCGCCCTCTCCCTCCCTGGGTTCCCCCCCCATGGTCCCCTGGACCGTGCCCCCTCAGCCACCCGCCCTGCCCTTCGCCCTCTCCCTCCCCGGGTTCCCCCCCATGGTCTCCTGGACCGTGCCCCCTCAGCCACCCACCCTGCCCTTCGCCCTCTCCCTCCCCGGGCTCCCCCCCCATGGTCCCCTGGACCGTGCCCCCTCAGCCACCCGCCCTGCCCTTCGCCCTCTCCCTCCCCAGGTTCCCCCCCCATGGTCCCCTGGACCGTGCCCCCTCAGCCACCCACCCTGCCCTTCGCCCTCTCCCTCCCCGGGCTCCTCCCCCATGGTCCCCTGGACCGTGCCCCCTCAGCCACCCGCCCTGCCCTTCGCATCCTCAGGACTTCCCCATCTTCCCAAGAAGGCCCTCCCTAATTCTTTCGCTCCTCCCCCACGGTCCCCAAGCATCCTCAGGACTTCCCCATCTTCCCTAGAAGGCCCTCCCTAGTTCTTTCGCTCCTCCAGGCTGCCACTCCCTCTTTCTCCTTCATTTCAGTGCCAGACTTCCTGGGGCAGAAGGATTCGATACTTCCCTTCTGGCCTCTGTCCCCCACAAACGATTGGGTCATTGGGCAGACCTGGCTTTCAGTCCTCACTCTGCCACTGAGTTACGGTGTGGCCTTCAGCAAAGCACAGCAGCCTCTCTGTGTCTCAGCCTCCTCGTCTGTGAAACGGGAATGTTCATACACGTCCCTCATGGGCTCTTTGTGGTCACGAGACCCAATAAAGGCTTTGAAGGGCTTAGGACCATATCTAGCATCTGGCAGCGGTAGTGACTTTGTCATTCTCTACTGTCCCCCAGCCCTGGCACAGCCCCATCCTGTGCAGCCTTCACAGGAGGCATCTGGTGGGTGAGAAACTGACTGAGTGAAGTTCATTCCGTTTCTGCCCATCACCACTTCCGGCTTAGGCCCTCGCTGCCTGAGATGCTGAACTTTGTGTTTACTGTGCTAAAACATGCACAACAGAAAGTGTACCGTTTTAACCTTTCAGGGGTATTACGTACTTTCACATTGTTGTGCAACCATCACCACCAGCCGTCTCCAGAGCGTTTCTTCCGCCCAAACTGAAATTCTGTACCCACTAAATAACTGCCCATTCCCCACCTCCCCCACCCCCGCTTCTGGTGACCACCGTGTGGCTTTCTGCCCTGAATTTGACTGTTCTTGGTGTGTTGTATCAGTGGAATCACACCCTATTTGCCTTGGTATGATATGTGATGGATAATTTTGTGTGTCAACTTGGCTAGTCTGTGGTGCTCAGTTGATTGGTCTAACACCAGCCTAGATGTTGCTATGAAAAGTATTTTTTAGACATTATGAACATGTAAATCAGTAGACTTTGAATAAAGCAGATTACTCTCCCAAATGTGGATGGGTCTCACCAGTCGTGTGAAGGCGTTGAGAGGAAAGACTGAGGTCTCCTGAGGAGGAAGGAATTCTGCCTCCCGACTCAACAGAGATGCTGCATGAATCTGCAGTCTCTGCACTCAAGACTCTAGCACCAACTCTGACCTGCATTCCGCTTTACAGATGGCAGATTCGCCAGCCCACCATCACACGAGCCAATTTCTTAAAATCTCGATTTCTCTTTCTCTTTCTCTCTCTCTCATTCTCATGGTCCTGCTCCCCCTACATAGACCTGATGCCCATCTCCTCATCAGCCTAGATAGCACCTCCTCCAGGAAGCCTTCTGGAGCATTCTCTCATGGGATACTTGCCACATGTGGCTTCATGGAGAGAGTTAGTCCTTGTGAGCAGGGGCCATTTTTGCTCCTTGCTTCAGACCTTCACTCCCCTCTGCCCTTTCTCAGTGGTACTGGGATGGCTGGGCTGAGTGGCTGTCCACAGTGTCTGTGGGAAGCTCCCAGGACCCTCCAGGGATCCCGGGCAGGCCTTCGGTCTGACAGCAGGACCCCCAGGGCTGCTCTCCAGCTTCCTGATGCCTGACAGAGGCTGTGACTAGGTGAGGAGGACAGGCTGCCCCTCAGCACCCCAGTCTCCACTCTGCAGTCCCCACTCCCCAGTCCGGGGGCCACTGAGCTGCGCTTAGGGACAGGGTTTGGAGCAAGTCTGCTTCTAAATCCCAGCTCTGCCACTTACCAGTTGTGTCACCACAGGAAAGCCCCCTAACATCTCTGACTACTCTCTCTTCTCCAACACAAGAACTGGAATGCTTATCTCAGAGAGACTTAGAGGGTGGACTGAGGTAGCGCACAAAGTGCCCGGCACATGGTAATCCCTCCAGAGATGACGTAGCATTTTGGTTGCTTGATGCTATTCTCATTATTGGCCGTGTGACTTAAGCAAGTGGCTTAACCTCTCTGTGCCCCACTTCCTGCTCTCTAAAAACAAGGATAAAAATAATAATAAATGCTTCACAGTGTGGCTATGGGCATTACATGAGGTTTAAAAAATGTGACGTGCCCTGGAGGTAGTAAGTAATCCCTCAGTACACAACAGCTATTATTAGTCATCAATATTTATTATATTATTATAATTTGGGTTGGCCAACCAAGTAGTCCTTGTTCCCTGCAGCTCTGAGAGATCTGAGGCTCTGGGTGGAGGAAAAGCCCCCCCACCCCCACCCCTCAGGCCCCTTTGAAGTCCCCAGGGGCCCCAGGCTGTGATAAATGTCCCAGCCCTATAGGTTATGACTTGCTGCCAGATTTGACGTTAACCATCATGCCCTGGCTGGGTGTTTGAAGAAAGTGGCTAAATGCTGCTGGGGCTGATGGGGGAGATAGCAGCCGAGGCCGGTCTTTGAAAGCCCCCCGGCCGCCCTGGCGAGAGGGAGCGAGGAGGCCGGCTCCTCTCCAGCTGTTTAGTCTACCAATCACGGTGGTGACAAGGAGTCTGAGCTGGTATGTAGAGAGCTGCCGGCTCTGGGCGGGAGGGCTGGCCCGCCACCACTAGGGGGTCTCCTTGGCTTTCTCTCTCTCTGGCTGTGTGTGTTTACGTGCCTGCTTTTCACACCTTTCAGGTGAGCGGAGAAAAGGGTGTAGAGGAGAAAGAGTCCTGAACTGGAAGCCAGGGAATCCCGGGCCCCCTCTGGCTGGCCTCTTCTCTTTCCCCTAGAACAGGGAGCTCTGTCCTGAAGAAGTTTGTGTCCCAGGCTTCGGAGTCAGCCGGTCCCCCTGGCTCCGCCTCTTCTTGCAGAGAGTCCTTGGGAAAGACCCTTGACTTCGAGAACCTCAGTTTTCTCATCTGTGAAGTGGGAATGAATAACAGCCCCTCCCTCCCAGGCCGAGCAGGGATGAAATAAGCTGGTGCATATCAAGTGTCTTGCACAGAACCCACCTCCCAGTGGGGGCCCAGCAGAGGGAGGCTGGCCTTTGGTGCTGGTCTGGGGACACAGGAATAGAAAGGCACATTTGCCTTTTTGGCTTTTAATGTATCCCCAGATACCTGGCCAAGCTTTCGGTTCCCTTTATGCTTTATATCACTCGTTCTTTCCAACAACTTTTATCAGAGGCAGAGAAGCATCATAATTAACAGTACTATCATTATTGAGCGCGTACAACGTGCCAGGCTCTGTGCAGAACGCTGTGCACCACAGCTGACGGGGCGCAAAGCATTACGGTGACAGCATTTTATGCTGCAAACGTGCCAGGCTCTGTGCAGAACGCTGTGCATCACAGCTGACGGGGAGCAAAGCATTACAGTGACAGCATTTTATGCTGCAAACGTGCCAGGCTCTGTGCAGAACGCTGTGCACCACAGCTGATGGGGAGCAGAGCATTACGGTGACAGCATTTTATGCTGCAGAAACTGAGGCTCAGAGAGAAGCCACTTGCCTAGGAGGTGGCAAAAGAAATAACCAGACCCTAGCTCGTTTGTCTCTTGGGTCATATGTGGGCCTTCAGGCCGGGTATTGGCGGCTCTCATGCCATGTGTCCAATGCCAGTGGGCAGGAGTTTCTGTTTACCCAGGCACTCGAGGACAGTGGCTGATGGACCCTCCACTTTCACATGCATTTCCAAGATCATGGGCAAGGTGAAGAGAACATGGCAACTCGCACACTGGCACTTAGCGTTTGTACCACCACCATGTCATTGGCTCAGTAAGTCACAGGGTTATATCTGATCTCAAAGGGAAGTACGATCCTGCCATGTGCTGGGAAGGAGGAGGGAAATGACCGTCACAAGTCCCACAGTCCAGGAGGGGAGGTGAATATGCAGCCAGAATGCCACCACACAGTACCCCTGTCACCCCTCCCGGCGAGTGCACGGGGCCGGCCTCTCTGTCCAGCCCGCACAGGGGAGGTGGTCAGTGAATGTCAGTGGGGGAGACGGGGACAGGAAATAAAAAGTGAGGCTAAAGGACAGAATGGCCTAAAAATATATGCTCTGAAATTAGATGGCCCTGAGATCCAGTTGCATCTTGTGGTTTCTAGCTGGGTGATCCCAGACAGTCCTGCCCTCTCGGGACCCCCACTCTCTCGTATGTCCTTGGGCACCAGAGTCTCACCAGCCTCACAGGACAATCAGCACGCAGCACTGATTTTCTAGGGGATGATAACTGTCTTAATAATTCCTGGGCTCGGTCATATTCTCTGCCTTCTAGGTTAGCGGAGGGAGAAGCTGAGATGGTTTCACTCCAAGTTCTAGAGGCAGGATTCAAGCCAGGCGAAGCCCATCGTCCGGCCTCGTCCTCCTTTTTCTAGAGCAATTCTGGCCAGATCCCAGGTGACATTCTGGGCAATTGGCCTCCTCACACACTGTGTCCCTGATGGCCCCTGTTGAGGCCCCGCCTGACTTACGGAGGCAGACCCCCAGAACTTGGGATGGTTGATCAAATCAGTGGGCCCAGCCCTGACCGTGCTGCAGACAAACCAGCGAGTGTGTTCCGTATCCGGGGTCTGGGACCCCCTTCGGCGGTTCTGATTCTGTAGGTCTGCACGGGCATTCTGATTCTCAACCATGTCCTTGATGGAGCCCATCGGCTGCAGTTGGTTCAGAATGTGCCAGTCTGGAATGCCTGATAGACAGGTGGGAGTCCTGGCCCACCCAGGACCCTGTCCCCAAAGTGAATCTGCCCCAAGATGAGCTTTTTCCCTCCCAGGAAGCCACCTGCCCACTGTCTCCACAATGCCCTGCACGAAGTCCTCCCCTCCGTCCCTGTGGCCTGCGCCCAGGAGAAAGGGCAACTGTATTAGGTGGGTTGGGCTGGTGGTGATAGAACTAAGTCAGAAACCCTGCTGCGGGAGCTCCCTGCTTGCTCTGTAACCTTCAGGCCCTCGGAACCTCAGCTTCTTCACGTGCATGTGGGGCTCACTCCCCCAAATGCAGGCACTCAGAGGTGGGTGCCAACCGCGGAGCTAAGCAGGCTCGCCCTCCAGGCCCGTCACGCACACAGGGTTTCTTCTGAAGCCTTGCACCTGATTTTGTTTTCTTTAAGGAAGGCCCCATAAAATCCACACAGGCCTGGCCAGATAGAGCTGTGGGAGCGCCAGATGAGGGGTACACCGTAGACAGGGGAGAGAGAAGCCCCAGAGGGTGCTCGTGGAGGCCCCGCCTCTGCCTGCTTTGATTCCTCCCCTTTCTTCCCAGCCGGAGAGTTTATCAGCCTGGAGTGGCAGGGCCTGCTAATCAGAGGCTGCTCGGGGCCCAGGGGATTAACTCTGCAGACCCGGGTCAGGCGCCCTGGCTACCAGCTGTGCCCCGGGCCCTCCGCTTCAGATTGCTTATGGTCAGGAGGTGGGGACAGGACCTTCCTCTGCAATCTTTCAGTGGCTCTACCAGCAGCCAGACAGATTAGAGCTATATGGAGAACCTCACTCCCCTGCTTAGGACGCTCCAGGGGGCTTCCTCTGCATCTAGAATGAACTGCAAACTGTCTGCTCCAGCCACCCCTGCCTTCTTTTCCCTCCAGACCCCCCCTCCCCGCCTTGTTCTCACCCTGGGACTGAGGCCTGGTTCTTCCTGCCTCTGTGCCCCCTTCCTAGATCTCTAAAAGGCTCCTCCTCCAGGATGCTGGGTCTCCGCTCAACAGTCACACCCCAGAGAGGCCTTCCCTGGCCACCTTCTTAAGGGTGCCCCCTCTCACCCCACTGTCATTCCTCTCTGTTTATTTTTCAGTCAGAGACGGGAATTCATATCTGTTTTCTGCTTGTCATCTGCCTCTCCCCGGAGGTGAGCGGTGCCCTCTCCCCAGTGCTTAGGACGGTGCCTGACTCCTGGTGGGGGCTCAGGAGCAGTTTTGCAGGATGACAGGATGAGGGCCAGGGACCTGTCAAGTGGTCCTGGGTGCTGGCCAGGGGCTGGGCTGGGGAGGGTGGCCGAGCCAGGACCCTTGCTCTGAGGAGCCCATGTGCTCGCTTCCCACTGTGGGGGAGAGCACGTTGGGCGGTGTGTTTGGAAAGGCACACACCCTGGGGCTGGCTTGGAGGAAGGAGCAGGTTCCACCCTGGCCATGTGTTAGGGCAGCTTAGTACAGACACGGCTGCCCAGAACCACCCTCCAGGAGCGGGCAGACTGAAGGGATTCTTGGGCCCCAGTGGTCAGTGAAGGCTTTCCAGAAGAGGTGTGTTGTGAACAGAGTGAACAGGACATCTGGGGGCAGGCGGGATGTGGGGTGGGGGGAGACAGGAAGGCTGGCCACCTCTCCTTGCCCCCAAGTTCAGACCTCAACATGGGATGTGGTAAAACCCGGAGAGAGGAGGCTGGGCCTGCTTTCAGACTCTGCTGCTGCTCCCAGGCACCCCCTTTTCCCAGGGCCCCCACCTGTCACAGATGCAGTTGTGCCCCTCAGCTCACATCAGCTGGCATCAGGGACCAGCTCAGATCCTGCTCCCAACCCACTGCCAGAGAGACCTGGGGCAGCTCTCACCCCGTGTCCCTCCCTGTCCTGCACAGCCTGGCCCTCGCACTGGGCTTTGGCTGTGGTCCTGCCGCATGTGAAACTGGGGGCATAGGAAAGTTACTTAAATCTCTGAGCCTGTTTCCTCTTCATAAAATAGGATAATTACAAAATAATGGGAGGGTTAAACAGGGTACTGCGTGAAGCGCCCAGCACAGTGTCGGGCTCTCAACAAGTGCTCTGGGTCCAGAATATTTCCTTCTTGGTCCTTTGGTTATAAAGTTGATGAGATGCCACAGGAACTTAACTCTTGTCTATACCACCTAGCTTATGATAAAACTGACTTGTTTACGTTATTCATTTAAAGTCGCAGAACCTCTGGAGGAGGCTAAGTGAGGGCTTACTACATACTAGAGGTGTTTTGCCAGCTCTTTCCCCAGAGCTCCAGGCTTGGGGGCGTCTGCCTATTCCTGGCTTTTAGCGCCACCTACTGTCCCAGTAGCAGAATGACGCACCCTGCAGTCCCAGGCTGGAGAACTAGAAGCAAGTCTCAGATCTGCCCAGACTCCCCTCTAGCTCGCCACAGGACCCTCCCTTCTGTGGGCATCACCTCTCTCATCAGTTGGGAATGGCGGTGTCCCTCCGCCCCCGTGGCAACTTGGTTCTGGGCCTTCAGAGAGCCTTGGAAGGATGCGGGTAAGAATACTTTCCTTGAAGGACTGGCTCATCCTAAACTCAGGAGGATCCCCCGGACGAACATGGGGATGCTGAATAGAGCGGGTCACACTCCGCCCACCGCGGGTGAGGCGTTGCAGGGCAGGGGGCTGCTGGACCCAGAATCCAGTCCTCTGGGGTTTCAGATGATTGGAGGCGCGGCCTATCTCCTCCCCAGTGCAAGATCCACAGCTACTTGCCCTGCCATGGTGCCCACAGAGCAGGGGAGAGAAGGTGCTTTTAGCCCCGGCTCACCCATCACACGCGAGCACGCACGCGCACACCCAGGAAGTCAACATTTTTTCCGGCTCGATCTGTTTTAGGTTTCTCCCCTGAATACTACTCCTCCCCACAGGGCCAGCTCCTGCAGGAAAGACAGGGTCCTCAACTGCTTTGTCACTCTGTATGGGCTGGCACAGAGCTCTCTCTCCACGCTGCTTGTTGAGTTAATAAACAGAACTGCACTCCTGACACAGGCACGCCCGACTTCAGCCCCACTGTCTAGAGGATTTACCGCCCCTCCCACACGCTGTGAGACACCCCTCACACCACATGTGCGATCACAGTAGACAAGCCCGCCAACTGTCTAGTGTACACACACACACACACACGCACGCACGCACGCACGCACGCTGGCGCACGCGTGTGTGCACGCCCTTGGCGCAGGGCGAACACACATCTGGTTTCCATCCCAGGCGCACTCTCCCTCCTCCGCCTTTGGCACTTTAGGGCCCCCCCACCCCCACCCCTTTTGAAGCCGGCAATGCAGGGAGGCGGCCTACTGGCCAGCGCAAGTATTTTAAGGACATTCTGGTTGTAAATTTCACCCAAAGAATACACCCCATACTGGCCCTGTCATCCTTCTCACTTCTAGGGGAGTATCTTCCCATCCTCGACTCACCCCTACTGTTTTCCTGGAACGAACCAGCACAATCAAATGGTGTCATTTACCTGAAGATCACACATCACCCCACCTCTCAACCACTGCCACTTAGACTGCGAAGGTCTGAATCCTAGCTCTGCTCTGACTAGGTGGGGGTCAAAAATGGACTTGACCATTTACAGCGACTTGACTTCTCTTGGCCTCAGTGACTTCCTCTGCAAAATATTTCTTACTTCCCAACGGAAATAAGTAAGAATAAAAAATAATGCACAAAGCCTGGTAGCCCCATGCCTGGCACCTGTAAAATGCTCATTAAATAGGAGTTACAGTTATTCTTGTTATAGATTCTTTAATATAATTATTCTTAGGATGCTATTGAGACTTAAAATAGCAGAGCTGAACAGGGCTCCCTGGAACTGCTTCCCCAAAGGTCTCTCACCCCCAGGTTAAGAACCCCTCTAATATCTATCTTAAATTCTAGACCCTCCAACCCCCGGAAATGGCTCACAAGCACTTAAAAAATACGGCTTTATTGAGATATAATTCACATACTCCTTTAAAGAGTATAAGTCAGTGTTTTTTCGTATATTCAGAGAGTTGTGCAACTATCACCACTAATTCTAGAACATTTTCATCACCTCAGTAGTCCTGTAGCCATTTCTCCTGTTAAAAAGAAGCCCAAAATAGGGTCACTTTTGCTAAGCCCCACAGTGACTTGTCCCTAAACTACTCACAGTTACAGCCTCTAGCAAGAGTGGAATTTTAAGCTAATCAGTTTGGGATTTCCCAGTCAGCATTAGTGAGGTAATCAGCATGATGAGACCCAGCCTACCTGGCCCCTAATGGAAAGTGACTCTGTCCGCAGCAATCCTCTTTTCTTTTCCTAGTAACTTCCCTGCCCCCCCCCCAAAGCCTTCTGTTTTGACAACCCCTCAGAACACCTTCCTATTTGCTAGAAGGGTTGCTGCCCAAATTCATAAATTGTTGACTACAGCCAATTAGATTATTAAATTTACTCAGTTGAATTTTTGTTTTTTTAACACCCCCTACACCTCCCAAGCCCTGGCAACCACTAATCTACCTTCGGTCAGAATGTATTTGCCTGTTTCAGACATTGCATAGAAATGGAACCTAAATGACCTTTGGTGTCCGGCTTCCTTCATTTAAAATAATGTTTTCAAGGTCCATCCATGCTGTAGCATGTGTCAGTAAGTACAAAAGTTCTTTTTATTGCTGGCTAATATTCCATCGTATTGCCGTTTATCCATTTACCCACTACAGTCATTTGAGTTGCTTCCACCTTTTGGTTGTTATAAATAATGCTTCTGTGGACTTGACTTGGAGTGGTGAACACACAAAACAGTGTACAGACGATGCTTTGTGGAATTGTGCACCTGAAACCTTCATAATTTTATTAACCAGTGTCACCCCAATAAATTCAATAAAAAGGGGTGGGGAATAATGCTGCTGTGAACGCAGGTGTACAAATATTTAAGTCCCTGCTTTTAATTTTTTTTTTGGACATGTACACAGAAATGGAATTGCTGTATCATATGGTAATTCTAGGTTTAATTTTTTGAGGAGCTGACCAAATGTTTCCCCGGGGGCTGGGCCAATTTACCTTTCCGCCAGCAGTGTGAGAGAGTTCCGGTTTCTCTACTTCCTCCCCAACACTTGTTTTTCTGTGTGTGTTTTTTTTTAATCATAGGTATCTTACTGTGTGTGAAAGTGGTATTGTGGTTCTGATTTGCATTTCCTGGAGGCTGAATGAAGTTGAGCATCTTTTCATGTGCTTATTAGACATTTGTACCTTTTCTGAAGAAATGTCTGTCTGTAGGCCACAGCCACACTGCTTTTACTAAAATTAGAAAGTGTGAGCCTTTTTGACTCTGTACTTTTAAAGACTGCTTTGGCTATTTTGGGTCCCTGCAATTTCCATGTGAATTTTAGGATCAGCTTGTCGATTTCTGAGGAGAAGCCAGCGTTGAACTTGTAGATCCATTTGGGGAATATTACCCATCAACATAGGATGTCTTTCCATTTGGGGTTTTAATTTCTTGCTATGGTGTTTTGTACTTTCGTAAATTTATTCCTGAGTATTTTTTTCTTTATAACGCTACTGTAAGTGGAATTGTTTTTTGTTTTTGTCTTTAATTTTTCAATTGATTGGAGGGGAGTGAGAAAGGGAAAGAGCAGGGGGAAGGAGAGAGAAACATCAACTTGTTATTCCACTTAGTTGTTCCGTTGAGTTATGTCCTCAGTGATTGTTTCTCCTTTGCGCCCTGACCAGGGATCAAACCTGCAACCTCTGCACTCTGGAATGATGCCTGTCCACTGAGCAAGCCAGCCAGGGTCTGGAATTGTTTTTCTTAGTTTCCTTTTCATTTTTCTCATTGCCAGTGTATAGAAATAGAATTTATTTTTATAATTTTTTTTATTTATTCATTTTAGAGAGGAGAGAGAGTGAGAGTGAGAGAAGGGCAGGAAAGGAGCAGGAGGCATCAACTCCCACATGTGCCTTGACCGGGCAAGCCCAGGGTTTTGAACCGGCGACCTCAGCATTCCAGGTCGACACTGACCCACTGCGCCACCACAGGTCAGGCTAGAACTGACTTTTATATGTAGAAAAACACACTCAGTGCATCTGAAGAGTCTGTCGGAATGCTGATTCCCAGGAATGCCTCCATGGAGTCTGTGGTGAGGCCTTGAAATCTACATTTTAGCCCTCACACGAATCTCCTGCCCCAGGGGTACACTTTAGGAAGGGCTAGCCTGGTCCTCTCTGACACCGTGTTAAAACCTCCTTCTGGGCCTTTGTACAAACTGTCCCCACTGCTTGGAACACTTTTCATCTAGGTTTCTATCTGGCTAAGACCTACTCATTCTTCAAAAATTCTACAAAGGGCCCTGGCCGGTTGGCTCATTGGTAGAGCGTCGGCCTGGCGTGCGGGAGTCCCAGGTTCGATTCCCGGCCAGGGCACACAGGAGAAGCACCCATCTGCTTCTCCACCCCTCTTTCCCTCCTTCCTCTCTGTCTCTCTCTTCCCCTCCCGCAGCCGAGGCTCCATTGGAGCAAAGATGGCCCGGACGCTGAGGATGGCTCTGTGGCCTCTGCCTCAGGTGCTAGAGTGGCTCTGGTCACAACAGAGCGATGCCCCAGATGGGCAGAGCATCGCCCCCTGGTGGCATGCCAGTGGATCCTGGTCGGGCACATGCGGGAGTCTGTCTGACTGCCTCCCCGTTTCTGGCTTAGGAAAAATACAAAAAAAAAAAAAGTCCTACAAAGAGTTCCCTCCTCCAGGAAGTCTTCCCTGATTACTACCTCCTCCTAACTGGATTGGACACCCTTGGCATTCAGGACGTCCCCTTCACTCTTAGTGTATATAACATATCATGCTAATTTTTTTAAATTATGAATACATTTTCCTTGTAAAAACTGAAAACATTGCAATTGAAACCTAGTTCCTCTTGACAACCAGTCCCACTGTTTGGTGGGTCGTCCCCCCGCCCAAGACATGTTTCAGTGCCTTTACATACACATACACGATTAGAGTGTTTGATTTTACATAAGTAGTGTCATACCGTGCATCTTGTTCTGTAACTTCATTTTTCACTGATAGCATGCCTAGGAGAACCATCCATGTCAGTACTCATGATGCTCTGTTTAGTACACGGCACACCACAGTGTGGCCATACCCAAGCTGACGTCACCATCTCTCTGTTGATGAATGTCCCCCCCTTCTCACTAGAGTATCAGCTGTTGGAACAGAATGCACAGACCCTGGACTCAGGCTGCCTGGGTTCAAATTGCACTTCTGCCATTCACTGTCCATGTAACACCCACTTCTCTGTCTCATCTGTAAGACGCAGGCAGTGATAATCGAGACCTCACGGGGCTGACTTGAGTTACAACATAGAAAGCACTTAGCACAGGCACCTGGTACACAGTGGTGCTCCATAAATGTTTGTTAGCTGAATCAGCAGATGAAGGTGAGCAAACTGCAGGCCCCAAAACATAACGCCCCTAAAGAATAATGGTTAGCAGAGGCTAGGAAATGGCTGGCATTAGAATGCCTATGTTTCCACAGGCTGGGGGGAACTGCACACTGGATTAGGAGAGGGCTCCTGAAGTCAACATCTATCGTAGATTACGCCAGCCTCGCCCTGGGCCTTTGTAGTGCCTCTAGAACAAGTACCGGGATTTACATAGATCAGGGAGCCATGGTTTGACTAGTGGCAAAGGTCCAGCCTCAGAATCAGACAGATTCCAGAGAGAACTGGGTTCAAGTCCTGGTTCTGCTACTTGCTGGTTGCCTTGACCTTGGGAAAGTCACTTAACCTTCCTGAGCCTCAGCTTCTTCAACTGTAGAAGGGTCAAGTGAGGACGCTTGCTTAGAAGAATGGCATCAGGATCGTGTGCAAAGAGCTTGCCTTGGTGCCTGCTGTATTGCTGATGCTCAGTTTGTTGGGCCTCTGGATCCAGCTGCGCCTGAAGCCTTAACCCCTCAGCTTTTCAATTAACTGAGCCAATAGATGCTTGCTTAAGCCCATGAGAGTTGCATTTCTGTCCTTTACAACCCAAAGAATGTGGCTAATTCACAGTAAATTTTGTTGTCAAGTTTCATGTTCTGACCCACTATCCAATTCCCAGCTTCCACACGACCTGAATAAAACACGTAGACAAATACAAAGAGGCGATGTCTTTGGAATAAAATGAGTTCAGGGTTCCACTTCCCCATCTCTTTCTCTTGTTTAAACCCCATTTTAGGCCCTGGCCGGTTGGCTCAGCGGTAGAGCGTCGGCCTGGCGCGCGGGGGACCCGGGTTCGATTCCCAGCCAGGGCACATAGGAGAAGCGCCCATTTGCTTCTTCACCCCCCCTCCTTCCTCTCTGTCTCTCTCTTCCCCTCCCACAGCCAAGGCTCCACTGGAGCAAAGATGGCCCGGGCGCTGGGGATGGCTCCTTGGCCTCTGCCCCAGGTGCTAGTGTGGCTCTGGTCGCGAAAGAGCGACGCCCCGGAGGGGCAGAGCATCGCCCCCTCGTGGGCAGAGTGTCGCCCCTGGTGGGCGTGCCGGGTGGATCCTGGTCGGGCGCATGCAGGAGTCTGTCTGACTGTCTCTCCCCGTTTCCAGCTTCAGAAAAATACAAAAAATAAATAAATAAATAAATAAAAATAAAAAAAATAAACCCCATTTTACCTGGCCATGGGAAGCAGGATTTATTCCTGCTAATACAGTCAAGGCACAGTCTTCCATTGAGCTTGCACCCTGGCCCTGAGGGGAAGGGCCAAAAGCAGGTCCTCTTTATGATTCCTTCTCCACAAAACACCCCCATCCACACATTTCCTTCCAACTGAGGGTGCTGTCTGTCTATCTCTGCTTCTAGACGCACCAGGGAGCATGGAAAACTGTAACTTTGGAGCCAGCGATGCTTGGTTTAAAACTCAGTTCTTCAGCTTGCTAGCTGTGTGACCTTGGCCAAGTTACTTGCCTCTCTGGTCTCCATGACTCCAACTACAAAAAAAAAAAAAAAAATAGAGACAATAATATCTATCTCAGGGGATTTTGACACAGAATACATGTAATGTTAACACAGAGTCTGGCAAATAGTAAATGCTCAAAAAACAGTAGTTGTTATTGTTATGGGGGTTTTACAATTTTTAAAAAAGATTTTATTCATTTTAGAAAGAACAGAGAGAGAGAACGAGGAAGAAGCACGAAGCACCAACTCCCAGATGTGCCTTGAGGCAAGCCCAGGGCCTCGAACCAGCAACCTCAGCATTCCAGATCAACACCCCATCCAGTGCACTATCACAGGTCAGGCTGTTATTGTTATTGATAATAGCAAATCTATTAAGTGCTTGGCATAGAGCAGTCAGGCACTTAATAGATATTGAAATGGGTTAAATTCAAATCAGTATGAAAACTTGGGGGGAGGGAGACAACTGTGACATATCTTTAAAGACTTTTAAAAATATTTAAGAAATAGGCCCTGGCCGGTTGGCTCAGCGGTAGAGCGTCGGCCTGGCGTGCGGGGGACCAGGTTCGATTCCCGGCCAGGGCACATAGGAGAAGCGCCCATTTGCTTCTCCACCCCCCATCCTTCCTCTCTGTCTCTCTCTTCCCCTCCCGCAGCCAAGGCTCCATTGGAGCAAAGATGGCCCAGGCACTAGGGATGGCTCCTTGGCCTCTGCCCCAGGCGCTAGAGTGGCTCTGGTCGCGGCAGAGCGATGCCCAGAGGGGCAGAGCATCGCCCCTGGTGGGCGTGCCGGGTGGATCCCGGTTGGGCGCATGTGGGAGTCTGTCTGACTGTCTCTCCCCGTTTCCAGCTTCAGAAAAATACAAAAAAAAAATATTTAAGAAATAAATATGAATAGAAATAATGAAAGATATGATATCTGAGATTCAAAAGAATTAAAGGGGGAGAATATAAAATAAGTGTAGATGGTTGTTGGAGCTGAGTAATGGGTATGTGGATGTCAGTGGCACTCTCTGCTTTAGTTCATGTTTGAAATTTTTCATAATTAAAAAAAGAAACTTAAAGCTGGGGCCGGCTAGCTCAGCGATAGAGCATCGGCCCAGCATGTGGAAGTTCCGGGTTCAATTCCTGGCTAGGGCACACAGGAGAAGTGCCCATCTGCTTCTTCATCCTTCCCCCTCTTCTTTCTCTCTATCTCTCTCTTCCCCTCCCGCAGCCGAGGCTCCATTGGAGCAAAATTGGCCCTGGGCTGAGGATGGCTCCTATCGCAGTGGAGCAATGCCCCAGATGGGCAGAGCATTGCCCCCTGGTGGGCATGCCAGGTGGGTCCCGGTTGGGCACATGCAGGAGTCTGTCTGTCTGCCTCCACCCCACCCCACCCCCGTCCCTGCTTCTTACTTTGGAAAAATACAAAAACAAAACAAAAAGACAATACCCCACAGATCCCCTACCCCACTCCCTCACACACATGTAAAACTGGTGCAGGACTAGTGGAAATCAGGGCTGCTTTTGATGAGATGCTTAATTAGATGGAGGCTGATTTTAATATTCTTTTTTTTATTTATTAATTTTAGAGAAGAGAGAGAGTAGGGGGGAAAGAGAGAGAGAGAAAAAGGGGGGAGGAGCAGGAAGCATCAACTCCCATATGTGCCTTGACCAGACAATTGCAGGGTTTCAAACCAGCGACTTCAGTGTTCCAGGTCAACACTTTATCCCACTGCGCCACCACAGGTCAGGTAGGAGGCTGATTTTATTTTATTTTATTTATTTATTTTTACAGAGACAGAGAGAGAGTCAGATAGAGGGATAGATAGGGACAGACAGACAGGGACAGAGAGAGATGAGAAGCATCGGTCATCAGTGATTGCTTTCTCATATGTGCCTTGACCATGGGGCTACAGCAGACTGAGAAACCCCTTGCTTGAGCCAGCGTCCTTGGGTCCAAGCTGGTGAGCTTTTTGCTCAAACCAGATGAGCCCGCGCTCAAGCTGGCGACCTCAGAGTCTCGAACCTGAGTCCTCCACATCCCAGTCCAATGCTCTATCCATTGTGCCACCACCTGGTCAGGCTGGAGGCTGATTTTAAATAAACTTCCTGAGCAAATTGTTATGCAGGCTGGACACTTATTGTGAAGCAGCTACCTATGACATCGTCTTGAATTTGTAGTCATGTAAGAAGCATTTGATGTTTGAGAAGTTTGCCATGAACGCCCAGAGGCTCCCTGTGGGTCTCGGGTCCCTGAACGGCCCCTGGAGAGCACCTGGCTACATCACGAGAAAGAAACACAGCGCTAGGTGGGAGGCAGGAGCCTGAGCCCATTCTGACTTCAGCCTTCTTTGGACAACAAGCTAGGGCACTCGGCCTGGGGATAGAGGGGGCTTCTAGGGTCCCACAGACCAGGCACAGCGCAGAGGTGGCAACTAGTGGCGAAAAAAGTGATGCTCAGCTTCTCCGCTCACTGGCTAGGTGGCCTTCAGCACCTACTTGGCCTGCCTGAGCCTCAGTGTCCTCATCTGTCAGATGTGGACACAGATCCTCCTGGGTCTGATCTAATGCCCAGTCCCCCTCGCCTCTGTTTCTGCCCCAGCACTCGCCCAGTTTGCAGCCGCACATTGATTTGAACCCTCCTTACCTGTTCCCTGTGTCCCTCCCTAGCCCACCCCCAACTCTCTGTTCAATCTGCCTTTCTATCCCAGCACCCAGCCCAGTGCCTGATGTAATGGGCCCCTTGATAAATACATACTGAATGAGTCATGAAAAGGGCTTAGCCCTGGGTCTGATACTTAGTAAGTGCTCAATGAATTATAGCTACTCTAATTACTACTTGAATTCCTGAGCGCGGTTACTTCTCCATAACATGAAGATACTCTTCATGTTTACATGTTTACACCCCCAGACGTATTCTGAGGGCTGACAGGATCGGTGTTGGACATTGATTAATTGATTAGCCAAGGTTAATGCACAGAATTGCTAGCACATATCATCTGGAACGGAAAGCCGGTGCCAGTGAGCTGCTAGGCCTGAGGGAAGCGGGGCCACGTGGGTGCAGGGCTGCAGGCGACTGGGTCCAGCAGGCAGACATCCCTGTGAGACGGAAGTCACGGTCTTCCTTTGCTTCGCTCTCATTCTTGACGTAACTGTTCCAGTGTGTGCCTGACAGTTCTGCCGCTAGAACACCACGTAGAGACATCAGGGAAGAGGAAGGAAGTGGAGGGAAGCTTCACTGTGCTCATGGGAAACCTGTCCCCTCACAGGGAGGGCACAGGAGACTAAGTGCTCCCGAGGTTGTAGGAGTTAAAGGTCACTGGGAATGGTGGGACAGACTGCTTGGGTCCCACCTCCACTAGCTGTTGTCCCTTTTTCCTTAATAATATAATCCCAATTTGCAATGTGCTCCATTGAAAAATGGAATTTTTCAGTCTCCTTTGCAGATAGAAGAGACCATTAAGATCTAAGCAGAAGTTATTGGGTGGGACTTCCAGGAAATCTCTTCTAAGATCCCTCACTGGGATGAGAAGTGTCCCTTTTACCCTTCTCCCTTTCCTCGTAGAGAACTCTAGAACTCAGATGCGATGTCTGGAGCTCTAAAGCCGTGTTGGACCATGGGCAACCCCGAGGGTGCGGCCTGGCTGAAGATGGCGAGCAGAAGGAGCCTAGGCTCTCGATAATGTGGACAGACACCCAGTCAGAGACTGCTTCGCCCTGGGTGTCTCTTCTATGAGAAACTAAAAACTTGAGTCAGATTTGGTAACAAGAAGCTTGACACAATTCTTTACAGTCAGAGAGATGATGAAGGAAAGGCCCAAGCTTCCCACCCAGTATGTAGGGAGTGCGTGGATGGAACAATTAATCAGTGAGTAAGCTAGGGAAGGGAGTGGGAGGGAGGGAGGGAGGAGGAAAGAAGGAATAAAAGAAGGAAGGAAAAAGAAAAGAGGAAGGAAAAGAAAGATGAGAAAGGAAGGGAGGAAAGAAGGAGGAGAGGAAGACAAGCAGTCCGATGGTGCCAGAGTGTCTCTGATCTGTGAGTGGGTTGAAGTTGTGAAATGAGGAATCGTTTTCGGAATTTTAAGCCCAGACCCTCTCTGTGCCTCCCCTTTGGTCCATCCTCTTGGGAGAAGCTAGTGATGCCATATAGTCGATGCGACCCACCAGGTTCTGGGCACTGACCTCCTCAGACTCAAGTGAACAAGGTGTGGAGCCCAATCCAGGAAAAGCCTGGTGCCCAGGCTCGTGTCTGCCGCACAGAGACCTGCCCTCGTCTCCTTCCCTGTCTGAGCTAGCTTCTCCAGCTGGATGGCGAGGCAGATGTTCCGCAGGGGCCTGTGCAGCCGAGACTCGCCCAGGAAGCCGTTTTCAAACCTGCCCTGGAGGCAGCCTTTCCTGTGATCATTGGGACCCTTTGTGCTGAATAGGCATGTTTTCTCCTTTACTCCTTAGGGCAGCACAGAAAGGTTAGCATCCTTATACCAGGCATGGTGACCCAAGCTCAGACACTGGTTATACCTTCCCGGGGCCACACAGCTGAGGAGAGCAGAGCCAGCTCTCAGACGCCCCTGGGTCTGACCTCAGAGCCACGCTGTCAGCCTCTGCCCTTGTTCCCTTTCCAGGTCTTTCTCTTCACCCACTCCCTGAGCTGAGACCTCAACGAAAGGAAGAAGTTGGGTGGGAGCTGGGGACAAGTTGAGGGTCCTCTGTGTCCTGTCACACCCCCAGTGCTGTCCCCTTTTCCTCTCTGGCTCCAGTGCAGAGAGGAGAGGCAGGCAGGCCGTGCGGCCCAAGCCAGGCGCCTCTGGGGGAAAACAAATAAAAATAAAACAGTAATAACTTGGGCTGAGCGGGGACACGGGCAGCAGCTTTAGCCAATTAACATTCCTTCGGGGTTTGGGGCGCCCCCCGCTTCAGCAGCACCTCATAAATGTCAGGAGGGATTGGGAGCGGCCAGGGTTTCTCTGCGGCCTGGCTGAGGCTGGCACCCTGAGCTGGGTCTGCCCCAGCAGCGTCTCTGGGAGGAGAGAGGCGAGCAGCGCTCCCGGGCTGAAAGGAAACCAGAATGACGGCCCGGCCTGGCAGTGCTGATCAGCGTCACAGGGTCGGGGAGAGATTTATGGGGAAAACTGGAGGACCTGTCTGATCGCAGCCTGGTGTCTGTTAAGCCCTTCCGGGAAAGAGGGGGAAAGGCACAAAGTCAGCCTCACCCCAGCTTGATCCCTATGTGAATAAGAGATAACAAAGCCTTGTCCTGGTTCATTCTCCTCACTTTGCCCAAGGCACCCATTTCACAGATGTGGACAATGAGGCCCAGACACGGGACCTGACTTACTCAAGGTGTCTGAAAGCCAGTATGAATGACAAAGAACAAACCATTCTCTGTGCCCTCCTTCCTTCTATTCCAAATAACCTATCCACACACGGTAGCTTGTGGAGAGGATCCCTGCAGCTCCTACTTCCTCTTCCGTCTGAGCTCAGCTTCCCTGATGCCCCCAGCAGGATCTGACCCTCTTCAGCTCCCACATGTGCCTTGACCAGAAAGTGCAGGGTTTTGAACCGGCGACCTCAGCGTTCCAGGTCGACACTTTATCCACTGTGCCACCCCCGGTCACCCGGATCTGACCCTCTGATTGCTCATATTCCTCTCTAGATTTCTCTTTCATAGCACATTTTGGGTTGTATATTGGTTACTTTCTGTCTCCCCCGCTAGGCACTAAGGTTCCAAGGCAGGGCAGGGTCTGATCTGCTCACTGTTGAGTGCCTGTACAGTGCCTTGTGAATGGTTGAACAAATGTCCCACCTCTGCCTGAAGGTTCCTAGGTGCCCGGTGGGACAAAGGGTTCCCTGAGGCCCCTGTTTGGGCCTGTAGGGCATCCTGTCTCACAGACAAGGATCCCAAACCAACCAGTACATCAGAATCTCCTGGGCCTGCTTGTGGAAATGCAATGTCCCAGGCTTCACAGCCAGCAATCCTGATGCAGGTGTTCTGGGAAGCTGCACTTTAGCAAAGCCTTGTGAGGTTCCTATAAAGAAGAAAAACAGTGCCCCCTGGAGGGCAGGCTGGAAACTGTGTCTGTCTCCTCTCACCTTTGCCACAGGGCCTAACCCAGTGCCCTGCCTGGCAGAGGGTCCCCACAAGTGTGTGTAGAACGGACTGGAAGTGAATCAAGGCTTTAGAGAGATGAGTGGAAATAATGGGACCAGAAGCCACACGGGTCTGAGGTGCAGCGCCAGTTCTGCCCTGTAAGGAGCTGCACAGCCCCTAGGCACACCACTTCACCTTGCTAAGCCTTGGCTTCCTCCTTTGTGAAACAGGAGCAAAGAAAACAGATCCCAAAGGGCTGCTGACAGAGTCCATGGGATTCTAGAAAGGGCTATACAGTCACACTCAGTGGTGTGACTCCGTTCTCACCACTATTGTCACTGCCGTTGCTCTTGGTAGTTTTGGACAGAGTGAAGGAGACTTGGAATACCAAGGTGAAGGATATAAATTTAAACTTAATGTCAAAACCATATTTTTAGTCATTCATCTATTCAACTAATGCTTGCTGAGTTCCTGCCATCTTCCAGGCCTGGTGCTGGGCGCTAGGGATACAGGCACTGCCCCTACCTTTCAAGAAGTCTCCTGCCCAGACCAGGGGCCATAGTGCTCACGGGGCCAGGCAGCTCTCGTGGGTGGGTGTCCAGGGCTGGGTGGGGTGAGCCGCAAGGCAGAGGCCAGAGCCCCCATCTGGAGAGGGCTGCTCCTCCTCAGCCCCACCCCCAGGAAGCTGGGGGCGGAGCTTCCAATTTTACAAAAGCAGCTGGAAATTTGTAACTTTCCTTACTTTTAAATTAGTTGAAGCTGAGAACTGAAGAACTGAGTAAGAGTTATGCAGGGCCTGAGGGGGAAGCTGATCAGCCTGGAGGGGTGTGGGAGTGCCCTCCCTGCAGGAGAGGCCTGGCCCGGGCTCCTGGGTACTGCTCAGAACAGGGCACAGGCCCTGGCAGGCCCTCCCTCCACCCCAGCCTGTACAGGTGCCCACGGGGAGAAGGAGGCAGCCCTGGCCCAGCTTTGATGGTGTGCCAGGAGGAATACCGAGTGTCAGGAGGGACGACAGTTGCTTTCTGCAGGATCACCCAGGTGAGGGGACTGGAGGGCGTGCGAGTTTGAGGGGATCTCCACGGGAGAGCCAGGGTCCACACAGGGCCAGGCCAAAGCCAGCTCCCCCGGGAAGGCCCTGCCAGGCTGGGTCAGAACCAGCCCATGGGCTCCCTGTGCGGTGCTCTTTCCCCTCTCCTGCACTGGGGGATGCTGGGATTAGCCGGGCCTGATCAGAGGGCAGAGAACAGGCGGTCATCAGAACAGCATGGGAGGCGTGCAGTGGGCAAAGTGAAAATATAAAAGCACAGAGCTGGGCACGTGAGAATCGTGGAAATAAAGTGCATATAGTTCAACTTGCTCTCTCTGGTTCCTCCGTGCTTGGTGGGTGGGATTCGGTATGTCCACTTTGGGAAACACCTGAGGCACCAGCTCCAGGAGGCGAGGGTGTGAAGCAGGCGTGTTAATAAATCCCGCCAGGAGGGGGCGATAAACACCAGACCTCATGCTGGGGGTGAGGTCAGGATCCTTGAGATTCCAATCATCGTTGGGCACCTAATTCGCCACCAGCCTGCCTTGGATCGCACGTCGGCTTACCATCTCGAGGCTCTTCCAGGAGCACTCCCAGAGTTTAGGTGGATGTGGGTGAATGGGGTGAATGACCTGCGAAGCCTCGTAGTCCCGAATCCTGAGAAAGGGGTGTCGCTGTGGAAAAGCTGGCCTGGAGGGAGGAGGCGGATAGAAAGTGATGGAATATCGGGGATGGCTACCGACGTCTTGCATCTTGCACTTCTCGTCGGTGTTGCTTTGTCTCCCTCTAATGGAAATCAAGGGAACTTAGGAACCCTTTTAACAAGGAAGATTCCTGCTTTGTTTTTCTTTTCCATCTCTCCTTACCGTCTTTGTTCTTTACTGTTGCTTTCTTTCTTTTGTCTGTTTGTTTTTGCTTTTTTTTTTATTACTATTAAAAGGGCATCAATAGGGAAATGAAACAAGTAAAATACTAAAATTTATCTGGTTCCTGGCCGAGTTCCAAGTCATAAATTAATTTATAGAAACAAGTTACAGAATTGTATAACACATAACTCCATGTGTTCACGTGCATATATCTGAAACTAAATGGCCTGAGAAGTTTGGGGAAAGCTCTGAAAAGATGTGCACCCAATGAACACAGTGACTTCTGGGGAGGGAGAGGCAGGGAGATTTTTCTAGCTTTACCTGTCATGTTTGCATTGTTAGATAAGAATGCACTGTGTGAAATAGAAAATGAATACTAGTAGCTTTTTTTGGTGTAAAACTCATTTATACTTGAAAAAATTACAGTACTCAGGATATAGTTAAGTAAATGCTAATTATGAAGTAATACATATGGTATGATTCTATTTTTTAAAAAGTGTGTGTGTACCCAGAAAGAAGACTGCAGAAATGTGTGCCACCTGTTATTCTGAGTGGCAGTGTTAAGGCAATGTTTATTATTTACTCAGTAATCTATGTCAGTGCTATAGGTGTATGTTATTTTTTCCTTTTAAATTTTTCTTTTATTCCAAACCCTTTCATTTTTAAAAAAAAAATTACTGATTTTAGTGAGAGAGAGAGAATAATCAATATGTTGTTCCACTTATTATTTATTTATTTATTCATTTATTTTGTTCCACTTATTTAAGCACTCATTGGTTGACTCTTGTATGTGCCCTGACCAGGGATTGAACCCGCAACCTTGGCATATCAAGACGATGCTCTAACCAACTGTATATTATGATTTTTTATAGTTTATGATGTTCTGTTGTATGGACTCACCATTATTTAATCATTTCCTTGTTGATGGACATTTAAGCATTTCCAGTGTTTTTCTGTTATAAACAATGCTGTGTTAAACATCTTTTACTACATGAGGATAAATGCTACAGGGGCAATCTCTGGGCCAGAAAGTGTGGCGCAGGCCCTGGCCAGGTAGCTCAGTTGGTTAGAGCATCATCCCGACATGCCAAGGTTGCAGGTTCGATCCCCAATCAGGGCACATACAAGAATCAACGGATGACAGCATGAATCACTGGAACAACAAATCGATCTCCCTCTCTGTCTCTCTCTCTCCCTAAAAAAAAAGTAGGGCATATTATATTTTGATATATGCTATTACCAAATTGCTGCACCGGCAAGTTTGACTTATTTCAACTTCCTGCATCAGCCCACCACGAACCACCACCACCACCATCACCCCATCACCCCATCAATGTCAAAAGTCTGTTCTTCCACTGAACCCCCAACACTGGAAAGTGTCACTTTCACATTTTACAAATCTGAGAGCTATGAAAGGCCACCTCATTTTAATCTGTTTATTTCATGACCAAAGTAGTAAGATATGAAGACAGGTTCCCTTTCTGCCTGGTTTTTCTTAGTATATATTCCTGGGACCATGTCTCTTAATTATATAGGACAAATCTTTATACTAAGTCTTGCTATTTGATAGCAGTGTTCTAGGCCTTCTAGTTTCACAGATTCCTTGACCGTCGTTTATTCTGCCGTGTAAATCTAGAATGAGCGTATTCAATTCTGCAAAAGACCTGGTGGTGCTTTGATTGTATTGCTTTGCACTTTTAGATGAAATTAGGAAAAACTGACATCTACTAGTAATCAGGATATATTTTTGCCATAATTCAGATATATTATTTTTACATCCTTCAGTAAAATTTTATAATTGCTCTCAGAAAGGTGGTTTTTAGGTAGGCTATTTCTAGAGGTATAATTTTGTTTGGGGTTTTTGTTGTTTGGTTTGGTTTTGCTCTTGGGAATGTGGTTTCTTTCGCATTACATGTTTGTAACTGATTATTGTTGCTGGGTTTCAATAAGGCTGTTGACTTTTCCAGGTTGATCTCATATCTCACCACTTACTGAAATCTGTAATTGGTTTTATTTATTTACTTTTTGACTAAACTTTAAAATTTTTATTTTTTAATTGCAGATTATATTCAGTATTATTTTATATTGGTTTCAGGTAAACAGCATAAGTGGTTAGACAATCATATACTTTACAGTGTTCGCCCTGATATGCCCAGTACCCACCTGGCACCATACATAGTATGACAACATTACTGACTGTGTTTCCTATGCTGTACTTTACATCCCCGAGACTATCTCATAACTTCCCATCTGTACCTCTCACTCCCTTCATCTTTTCCACCCAGTCCCTGACTCCCTTCCCACGGCAACCATCAGTCTGTTCTCTGTATCTGTGAGTCTGTTTCCATTTTGTTTGTTCTTTTTGTTGTTGTTCTTTAAATCGTATGGCATTTGTCTTTCTCTGACTGACGTCACTTAGCATAATTCCCTAGGTTCATCCATACTGTCTGTCGCAAATGGTATGATTTCATTCTTTTTTTTTTTTTTTACGCTGAGTAATATTTCATCGAATGTATGTACCATGCTTTCTCTATCTACTCTTGTATTGATGGGCATTTGGGCTGCTTCCATATGTTGGCCATTGTAAATGATACTGTAATGGACATAGGGGAGCATTTATTTTTTCAAATTACTGTTTTGGGTTTCTTCGACTCTCTCAGAAGTAGAATTTCTGGATCATAAGGCAGTTCCATTTTTAACCCTTTGAGTAGTACAAACTGTTCATGTATGTCCTTGTGCCTCCTGACCATCCAGAGTATGATTAATTTATTTTAAAAATGTGCAAGGCAACATTTTAAAAAGGCAAATGTATGTTCTTCTTGTTTCCATAAGTTGGTTATCAAACAAACATGATTTTAAGTTAATATAAGGTCTACCGGAAAGTTCTGTTTGTTTTTGGAATAAAACAAAATACAAATTTTTCTTACCGTCAATAAACTTTATTAAATAATATAATTGCCATTATTATTAATGATTTCTTGCCAGCGTGAGAGCAATTTGTATATCCCATTTTTGAAAAATGTTTTATCTTTTGATGCGAAAAATTGAACCAGTGCTTGTTTGATATCTTCTTCATTTTTTAATTTTTTGCCCTTCAAAAATTTTTGTAAGGACAAAAACAAGTGATAGTGAGAGGGTGCTAAGTCCGGGGAATATGGTAGATATGACAGACATGCTTCTGTAGCATTTCTTCCTTGTTGAAATTCGTAAAAATTACAGTGGCGTAAATGAACTTTATCAGTAGCCATGGGTACACTATCGCTTCACACATAAGACTAACGTGAATCAACTTTGTTTTAGTTAATTTGCTACGTCAGTATATATACATTAAGTGATAAAAATAGAGAGGCACACATGCGCCAAGTAAACGTGCTTACGTGTCGAAACTTGTTGTGATAGAAATGGACAGAACTTTCCGGTAGACCTTATAAAACTGTAACTGGAACTAATTTCATTTCTTTTGAAAAAAACAACTCACTCCTAGGAGTCGGTGAGCATGAAAAAAACTCACTACTCAAAGGGTTAATTTTTTGAGGAATTGTAATTGGTTTTAAAGGTTTGACTGTTGATTTTCTTGGGTCTTTAAGAGACCTGATTTAGTCATTGACAAATAGAGTTTTCCTTTCAAGGATTTATATTCCATTTTTCTTCTGCTTAATTGCATTAACTAGGACCCCTCGTACAGTGTTGGATAGAAATGGTAATAATGGGCATTCTTGTCACTTCCTGACATGAGTGGGTGTACTTCTCATGTTTCTCCTTAAAATATGTTTATTACTCTATTCCTAGATTTTTTACCTTATCTTTACAAGATCAATTTTCAGTATTTTGAAAATGCCTTTCATCTCTTGTCCAATCATTCTCTTGACATCAACTTACAAAGGAAATCATGAAACCAAGGCAGTATTCTAAAGCTGTGCTGTCTACTGGAAATTTCTGCAGTAACAGAAATGTTCCATATGTGCACCTGTCCAATACGATAGCCGCTGGCCACATGTGCATATTTTAGGGTTAACTAAAATATCTTATTAAAATTACTTCCACATGCTTTTCTTGACTTTTCTTAATATGGCTATTGGAACATTTTAAATGATGCTTATGGCTGACCTTGTGTTTCCTGTGGACAGTGTCCTAGAAAAAGCTCGAGTGGTAGGAGGAGCTGTGGGCCTGGGCTTGATTCATGACCTTATGTCCTTGAACAAGCCTTTATGCACTCAACTTTGGCTGCCTCAGGTGAAAAAATAAGGATAATGAATCCTGCCTTGCACACCCTCTCGATGCTATTGTGGGAACAAACTCAAATAATGCAGACGAAAGTATGTTGTAAGCTGTACTGTAACTTACAGAAACTGTGTATGTTCAGCTTTTGCTGGGAGCCACATGCTTTATCTCATCAGCCGCGTAACAGCACGTGAGGTTGGTGCCGGGCTAGTCCCGTCTTACAGATGAAGAAACTGAGCCTGAGAGAGGCTGAGGGACCTGCCCAGTGTCCCGGAGCTAGGACGACTGCCAGGACCCCAAACCAGACAGACTTACCCCAGTGTCCACATGGTCCACCCACAGCGCATAGCAAAGGCAACAGCCATCAAAGGAGAGTTGGAAAGCAGGCCCCTGACTCCTCCCAGGTCTAGTAACCGTGCTCCGTCACAGTGTTCCAGGCAGGGGGTACTATGGAGGAGGGCCAGCTCCATCCACTCTCCACACCACCTCGCCAGGGCAGGGCACTGAGCCTCGCTACACTTTGGTTTCCTGGTGGGTAAGACAGAGGTCATGGCAGTGGTCAGAAGTGTTAATGCAATGCCTCGTATGCAGGAATAAGGATATGAAAATGTGGTCTTTCCACCTTCCAGTGGTGTCTTCTAGTACTAGCTGTGTGCTTTCAACCTCTTGGTTCCTGGGTTTCTTTGATCAGTGGAGATGACAGTAGCATCTACCTCGGGATTTTGTATGTGGTTAATTGAAAGTGGATGCTCTTAGGGAAAGTGAATACTGAATGGAGCCCTGGCCGGATAGCTTGGTTGGTTAGAGCATTGTCCCAAAGCACAGAAGTTGCCAGTTCCATCCCTGGTCAGGGCCCATGCAGAAGCAGATCGATGTTCCTGTCTCTCTCTCTCCTCTCCCTCTAAAATCAATAAAATAAATATTTTAAAACATTTTTTAAAAAGTACTGAACAGAGGTTGCCATTTCGTTCCAGTGATGTCACTGGTCAGGCACTCTGCTAGGGGTTGGGGCAGCAGAGAGAAGCCCTGTGGAGTGCCCCTCGGAGAGAGAAGGCATAGGTAGATGAGGGGACGTGTAAATGGGGCAGCAGCGCCTCTGCCAGCGGGGGCGGAGCTGGGCATGGCTGGGATGGGGCACATTTGGCCCGAGCAAAGGGGAAGCAGGAAAAGCTCTGAGTTCCAGAGGGGGACTTGGACACTTGCTCTAGGGTCCCCTGGCTTAGCACTGGGGCCCTCTGGCTCAAGGGTCCCCTGTCTGGCCCCTGCTGCGGTGCTACCTACCTCTAGCCCCTGTTTGCAGGGATGAAGACAGCTGTCAGACTTGGCCAGGTAGCAAAGAGCACCAGCATCAGAATCACTCTCCTGCCTGGGCAGTGGCGCAGTGGATAGAGTGTCGGACTGGGATGCGGAGGACCCAGGTTCGAGACCCTGAGGTTGCCAGCTTGAGCACAGGCTCATCTGGTTTGAGCAAAGCTCACCAGCTTGGACCCAAGGTCACTGGCTCGAGCAAGGGGTTACTTCGTCTGCTGAAGGCCCGAGGTCAAGGCACAAATGAGAAAGCAATCAATGAACAACTAAGGTGTCATGATGAAAAACTAATGATTGATGCTTCTCATCTCTCTCCATTCCTGTCTGTCTGTCCCTGTCTGTCCCTCTCTCTGACTTTCTCTGTCTCTGTAAAAAAAAAGGAAAAAAGAATCACCCTACTGATCTGGGAGCCTGGCCAGAGGACCCCAGGCCACATCCACTGGGCTACTAACCTAATCTCTTGCTGTTTCACTTTTAAACCTCCCGGGCCTCCTCTGGGTCCGTTTTCCCACAGTCACACTGAGTCACTCCATGCAGGTTGCTTAATCTCTGGACCTGTTTGCTCAGTGCTAAAATGGGAAATGGCAACCTTCCTCCCCAGCCAGGTGCTATTGAGACTGAGGGTTTAGCTAATGAATGTGGAAGGGATTTGTGTTGCATAAAGCATCCTGCAACATTAATCTCCTTTCTAGCCCTGAAACCTTACACCCATCACTTAGCCTCATGGGACCCGGCTGCCTTGTCTGAGAGTTGGAGGAACATGTGACCCTTCTGCGTGAGGTTTCTCACCCATGTATTCATTCATTCAGTAGGAGCAGGAGGGGTGCTGGCCACTGCCGGGGCCCCAGCCAACCCCTCCTCTCTCTGCTTCCCACTCCCGGTGGGGTTTCCAGGCCTAGTCCAGGAGGCAGAGCACAGCCCAGGGAGGAAACTCGGGACCATGTGGAGCATTCCCCACACAGCTACATTTACTCAACCACCAGAAACCATCCTTGATTCTGAGACTATCTCTTCACATCCAGTTCCGTTTTTTTTGTGAAATGATGGTGACCAGGTAGGAGCTGATTTTGCTAAATGTTCTGCTTTGGCAAAATGAAAAGTTAGCTTCCTTGGTGTGGCAGAAAGGCTCTAGGATGGGCCCCTGTGTTACCACCTTCCTGGTATTCAAGCCCTTGTGTAATCCCCTCCCTTGGAGAACAGGCTGGGCTAGTGACTCGGTCTCTAGCAGAGAATACTGCAGTAATCACTTCCGGGACTAGGCTGCACAAGACTGTGACTTCCATCTTGCTAGGCGACTCCTGCTCTCAACCTGCTTGCCTTGCATACATGCTCTGACGAGGCACACTGCCCTGTAGCAGGGACGGACCAGACCAGGTGGTCAGGAACTGAGGTGGCTTCTGGCCAACAGCTGGAAGGCCAGGACTTCAACAGTCCTCAAGAATTGATCCCTGCCAGCAGCCCCGCCACGTGACCTTGAAGAAGATTATCACCTGGTGGAGCCAGCTGCAGGGCCCACGCTAGGGTCAGGCCACAGGGCACCTGGAACACAAAATAGGTTTTAGGGCAATTTGTTGTGCAGCAATAGGTAACCAGTTCATTTGGGTATTTTTAAATGTTTCTGGTATGTGAGATCCAAAATTCAGATGTCCATGGTGATTAAAACATCTCCTTACAGCTCCTTTTCAAGAAAGCGGGGAGAGGTGGGGTGAAGGTGGGAGGCAGCTGCAGGGCAGACCTGATTCTCAGCCCAGCCCTTCCCCTCTTAAGTAAATAGCTCTGGGCAAGGTACTTGGACTTCTCTGAGCCTCAGGCTCCTCGTGCATGAAATAATGTGTGTAAATACCAATCATTACTATATCTAGACATTCTTTTGTGTCAGGACCAGTGTTAAATGCTTTACAGGCATTACTGCATTTTATGCTCACAAACGTAGAGGTAAGTGGTTATTGACCTCCCCTCCCCCATCCTTGAGACTCATAGAGACCTGGGACCATACTGAAGCCTGCCAGACTTCCAACCGGAAGGCACAGGACCTGTGTGTATTAGGCGCTTTGTGACTTAAATGAATAAAATCTAAAAAGGGGAAGAAGGCTGGCATATATGCTTTCTCACTTATGACCACTAGGTGGAAGCAAAGACAGGCAGACGAACCTCCACCACTTAAAGCTTAGCTGAAAATCGATTTACTGCCTTACTTCCCTAAATATGTCTGGAACGCTTGTTATGTGCCACATGATTTTCAACAGTTAGTTATATTAGGTTAGTTATATGGCATGAGTTTTCCCAGAACGTTCCTGTGCCAGTATACCTGAGTTGCTATATATATTTGTCAAGAAAGAAAGTAGTTTGGTTTACTTATGTGTTACATGTTATTGTTCTTCACTTACCTCTTTCACCTGCCAGTGAAGCTTGGAAACATTTCCGTGGGAGTCTATGCCTTCTGGCAGATTTAGAGTATTTCATAGTGTGGTCGGATCATAAAATGTCTAGGCAATCAACCCTCTGTGGTAGTCACTTGAAATTCTTCCAAAAAACTGCTTTCACAAACATCCGTTTACAGATGTCTCTGTGGTAGCATTTCTGCCCCGTAGGTAGGTTCCCAGGAGTGCAATCTCTGGGCTGTGGCTTGTGTGTGTGGTTGTGTGTTGACAGAGATGCTCATAGGATGGTTGTGCCCATTTTTATTCTAACGCACAGTGTGGGAAGAAGCCTGTCTCCCATGGCATTGCCAGCCCTGGAGGTTATCAGCATTCACTTTTTGCCACTGTCATACAAGCACATTTTTGCTATTTTTGTCATAGATTGAGCTACCTTCGGCTTCCCTCTTCCTAGCGGGTGAATAGTCAGAATTTGCATGACCAAGAGTGTCCTGGTGGGAGAGACGAGGGAAGAACCCGTCTCTGGTTGCCTCCCAGGCAGTCTCCAGCTAGTGCCCCCCCCCCCGCCCCGTATGTGCAGACATATTGAATAGGTGCCACTGTTTTAGGTTTTGATGTACAGATCCCATCAGCACAACAGACCAGAAGCCTCTAGGTTACATCTGGGCTCCCACTGACGTAAGTGTGAGTGATTCTTTATATGGGACAGTAGCGATGGGGTGGGGGTGAATAGCGGGGGCGAAGAGGGAATTTGAAAGCGGTTGGGAAACAACCATGGGGGGGAGACCAAGGAGAACAGATTGGTCAGATTGGTCTTCCAGTCCTCACCCATGGCTGTGAGACTCGGGGGGGGGGGGTCTCTGAGCCTCCTTGCAGCATACTGGGGGCTTCCGGAACATGGAGTGACCCCTAAAATTAGAGACTCCTATGTGAAGCCCTTTTCACTCACCTGATACCCTGTCCTATATTAATGTCTACATTCTTCTCTGCACCTTATTAGGTAAGAGCTGTGATTTCCCCCATTTTACAGATGAGGAAACGGAGGCTTAGGGAGGTGAAAGTACCCAATGGCGTAAAAGAAGTGATAGGCAGCACAGAGCAGGGTAGGCTCAGGGAAACTGAGCTAAGTGGCCTTGAGGGTGCTGCTAGACCTGCAGGTGAGGGGGACGCTCCCAGGCAGAGTTACAGCAGTGGGACTGGCTGGGGCTCTAGCAGAGAGGGTAGCCTGGGTGTCATTCTCAACCCAACCTCTCCTACGTCTGCCCATCCCTTCCCAGGCACACGTTATCTGTGTTCTGGGCACACAGCTGTAGACTCTCACCAGCTGAGGCCCTCCCTGGCAGGCGGCATCTGACCTTTGGACATGTAAACATGGCCTGGCCCAGGGTGGCCTGTCCTGTCCTTGGGCCTGCAGACATGAGCGTGCCCGGGAGGGCATGTGCGCATGTGCTCGGGGTCATGAGGGTGGCTGTGGGCCTCCAAATATCCACTTGGAGTTGAACCTGGAGGTTGAGAACCCCGTGCTGTCTGCTCGCACCCTGGGAACTCTCAGGAATGTTTTCAGGGCTCAGGTTGCTTCCAGAAAGAGGACCAGGCTGGAACTAAAGAATCCCAGGGGAACCTGAAAATCACAGATGGGATTTCATGTGCCCAGGGCTGCACAGCAGACAGAGCCAGGTCCACACACCAGCAGACTGAGCAGGTCACACCTTCTCTGGGGCTCAGCAGCCTCCTCTGTCCCGTGGGGGCAGGCTGGCCAAGGTGCCTGGCTCACCACCACACCTCACTGTAGACCCTGGCCCCACTGGTCCCCCCCGCCCCCCCGCAGCTCTTATCTCCAGGGCCCTGGATCCTGCCATTCCTAGGACAGGGCCCGCCCTCCCTGGCGGGCTCAGATGCATGGGGCTCAGGGGCTGCTCGGACCTGATATGGGCAGGCCTGGCCTTTATCAGCAGGGCTCGGGGCTCTCGGCAGGCACGTGGCCCCATCTGGAAGAGGCAGCAAGGAGAGAGGGTGTCCAAGTCTTGAGCAGATGTGATACAAAACAGAGTCATTTTTTTTTAGTAATTTTTGTTTTAAATCTATTTTGCGTTCTCTGATTAGAAAGGTGATTCAGGCATAAATTAAGCGTAACAGATATAGATGGTACTGAAAGTGAAAGTGCCTAGAAAGCCACATCCCAGACATAATCCCTAGCCCCAGTTTGGGTTCATCTCTCCAGGTTATTTTCTGCACACAAACTAACACTATCATTTATTTCTGGATTGGAATCATATGGCAGAGCATGGCATGGTGGCTCAGAGCCTGTTCCCAGGTCCCAACCTTGTGGCTCCTGGGCCACACCCAGACCCGTGGCTTCGTCTCCCTGAGCCTCAGTTTTCTAACCTGTAAAACCTCACATGAATATTGCCAACATTCAGCAAAATAATGCGTGTGAGGCACATAGCCTGGGCCCAGCCCACAGTGAGCTCTGTCAGTATCACCAACATTATTCTAACACTTGCCTTTTTCATTAACAGTAACATGAGCATCTTTTCCTATTGGTGCCAAAGATGTAGCCTACTCCTTTTGACAAATTCAGAGCCTTCCTAGTATGGGTGAATCGTCATTTATTTTTCAATCAATTTGATTGTGATATAATTGACATACAATAAAACACACCCATTTCAAGAGGAACAGTTCTGTGACTTTCTTTTTTTCTTAACTCAATTTATTGGGGTGACTGGCTAACAACATTATATAGGTTTCAGGTGCAAAATTCTACAATGCATCGTCTGTACACTGTATTGTGTGGCCACCAGCCCAAGTCAATTCTCTGCCCATCACCACAGTTCAATGACTTCCAAACACTCCTGTGGCAATGTCACTTCCCCCTTATTCTAGAATACTTCCATCATCCCTAAAGTTCCCTCGTGTCCCTTGGTAATCAATTCCTTGTCCCCACATCTGGCCCCAGGCAACCACTGACCTGTTTCCTGTCCCTACAGTTCAGTTTCCCCTTTCCAGAGCAGCACTGACGTGCGTGGTGCGGCGGGCATGCTCTGGGGTGAGGCTCCCTCTCTCCGCTTCTGTTTCTGCTGCTCACCTGTGTGTTGTGCTGTCTGGACTCTGTCGGTTTCTTTGCTGAGGAGGGTTCTATTGCGTGGAGGTACCAGTTCCTGTCTCCCTTCACTCGTTGATGGACTTTCGGATTATTTCCAGTTTGAGGCTGTTAATCCCTCATTGTAAAAACTCCAGTGAGAATGGACATTCATATTGTTTCCAAATGTTTACTGTTACTTAATAAAGGGTACTGCAATGAGTAGCTGCGCACATTTCTATGGTCATAATTTTCCAGGGGGAATATCAGGACACTCGAAATACAATAGAAATTTTAAAAAAATACACCTCCTTGTCTGACCAGTGGTGGTGTAGTGGGTAGAGAGCATAGACCCGGACACTGAGGTTACCAGTTTGAAACCCCAGGTCAGGGGCTTGAGTACAGGATTGCTTGCTTGAGCGAGACGTCATCTACACAATCTCGAAGTCACTGGCTTAAGCCCAGGGTCATGCACAACTAAGTGGAGCAACAAGTTGATACTTCTCTCTATCCTTCTTCCCCTCTCTTTTAAAAAAAATTTATATAGGCCCCCTTCTTCCAGCTGGAGACTCAGGCCCAGACATGGCAAGCGTCATGCCCCCAAATCACCCTATGCATCCGTTTCCACGGAGAGGCTGGAATCCAGCTCTGCCTTCCCCACCTTTCCCCAGGGCCTTGCACAAGGCAAGCTGGGCACTCTTCAGGAGCATTCAGTGTTTCCCCTAATGGTGTTCAAGACCTTGACAATGACATTGAAGATGGTGATGGTGATGTGGTCACAGTGTAACTGCTGGCACTGCATTAGAATATTAGGCAGTGTCTAAGTGTTTTGCAGGAATCAACTCATTTTTATCCATTCAATAGCCCAATGGAGGAGGGAAAACTATTATTACCATTCTGTATATGAAAAACTGAGGCACAGAGAGGTTAAGCATCTTGACTGAGGTCACACAGCCAGGAAGTGGCAGAGCCCAGACTCACACCAGGCACTCAAGCACTGGAGCTGCTGCCCTCAAAAGCACTTAGTCACGAGTCCCTGCTCAGCAAGGAGGTGACATGACATTGTGTATACTGCCTCAGTCAGACACCAGGCATCCTGCACCTTCTGTCCCCAACTTGATGTGTGAGGTGGGCAGTCCATTCCGTCTTTGGACTAGGTTCTTCATCCACTAAAAGAGAAAGGGGACCATTTGGCAAGAGGGTACTCAGGATCCTTTGACAATGTGGTTTAGACTGTTTTCTAGAGCTGGGCCGATAGGCAAAAAAGGGCGCTTAAGCTTATGGCATGACTCCCTGAACAGGGTCAGGAGAGGCAGGTGGTCTGGTGGCTTTTTTAGCCAGGTCTCAGTCCCAGATGGCTAGGCTGGTGACCCTGAGCAAAGGATTTGGTTTCTGTCCCCGAGGCAGGCAAGGCTGGCCTTCTTGTCACTTCACGTCTCACTGTGGCTTGGACGCCTGAAAGCCATGGAGTCGAAAAATCAGTCTGTCCCCTGAAAGCACTGTGTTCCCAGTCTCACCTTCCAGCTCCCCATCTTCCCCTCCCCTGACCTCTGCCTGTAAGAACGGTGATAGAGCCTGACCAGGCGGTGGCGCAGTGGATAGAGCGTCAAACTAGAATGCGGAGGACCCAGGTTCGAGACCCCGAGGTCACCAGCTTGAGCACAGGCTCATCTGGTTTGAGCAAAGCTCACCAGCTTGGACCCAAGGTCGCTGGCTAGAACAAGGGGTTACTCGGTCTGCTGAAGGCCCGCGGTCAAGGCACATATGAGAAAGCAATCAATGAACAACTAAGGTGTCGCAACGAAAAACTGATGATTGATGCTTTTTTTTTAAATTTTTTTAAATTTTTATTCTTGTATATTTTTAAAATTTATTTATTCATTTTAGAGAGGAGAGAGAGAGACAGAGAGAGAGAACGGGGGGAGGAGCTGGAAGCATCAACTCCCATATGTGCCTTGACCAGGCAAGCCCAGGGTTTCGAACCGGCCACCTCAGCATTTCCAGGTCGACTCTTTATCCACTGCGCCACCACAGGTCAGGCCGTGATGCTTCTCATCTCTCTCCGTTCCTGTCTGTCCCTATCTATCCCTCTCTCCGACTCTCTCTGTCTGTGTAAAAAAAAAATTTTTTTTTAATTAATTAAAAAAAAAAGAACGGTGATACAGGTGACTCCTGCCTCTCTCCAGCATGTTTGCAAGTGTATACCAACTGAAAGATGGTACCTTATACCTTTATTGAGCACTTATAATGTACATGAATTAACATTTAATCCTTTTATTTTTAATTAAATTTTATTGGGGCGACACTGTTTAACATAATTTTATAGGTTTGCCCAATTCTACATCTCTGTACACTGTACTGTGCGTTCACCTCCTCAAGTCAAGTCTTCATCCATCGCCATTTACCGCCCCTATACCCTTCTCCATCCCCCGTCCAACGTTTAATCCTTTTAAAGGGCCCATGAGCCCTGGCAGGATGGCCTAGTTGGTTAGAGCATCGTCCTGAAGCAGAGAGGTTGCCAGTTCAATCCCCGGTCAGGGCACGTACAGAAATAGATGGATGTTCCTGTCTATGGCTCTCTCCCTTCTCCTCAAAAAAAAAAAAAAAAAAAAAAAAATTTAAGGCTCTATGATATAAAGATCATATCACATATTACAGAGGAGTATCTGAGGCTCAGAGAGGTTGAGTTCTTTGCCCCAGGTCACACAGCATGTACGGGGTAGAACTAGGATGTGGATCTAGGCAGCCTGTTTCTCAGTTCACACTCTTAACCATGACACGTTATCTGCCTTCCCCCCGCTTAGGGCACCCCAGAATCTCTGGTTCCTTCCTTATGCTGTCTCTCCTGTCCAGCGAGGGGCTAGAGAGTATAGTGTTGCTATTAAGAACACAGTTCCCCAGAGTTGATGGTCTTGGGTTCAAACCCTGACCCCACTCACTGGCTGTGTGTCCTTGAATAAGCTTCATGACCTCTCTCAGCCTTACTTTGCTCCTCTATAAAATGGGAATGACAACAGGGTCCACCTCACAGAGTTGTTGTGAAGATTAAATCAATAATGTATACCAGTGGTTCTCAAAGTATGGTTCAGGGACCCCTGAGGATCCCCAAGACCCTGTCAGGAGATCATGAAGTCAGTTTTGTTTTCATTATAACAGAGAAGGTGTTATTTGCCTCTTGACTCGTTCTCTCATGAGCATCCAGGGGGGCTTTCCGGGGGCACGTCTCGTGACCTCATGGCAGGTTGAATACAGAAGCAGATAGGAAATCCAACTCTCCTCTACTGAGTCAGACACTAAAGATTTCTGGGAAAATGTAAAATACTGCTACCCTTCACACTAATTTTTGTTTCCAAAAATATGGTTATTTTTCATAAAATACATTATATTAGAGTTTTCAGGTGTTTCTTACATTAATTTGGTTAATATTTATTAAATGTCTCAGTTTCGACTTTTTTTGTATGACAGAGACAGAGAGAGAAACAGAGAGAGGGACAGATAGGGACAGACAGACAGGAAGGAGAGAGATGAGAAGCATAAATTCTTCGTTGTGGCTCCTTAGTCTCCTTAGTTGTTCATTGATTGCTTCTCATATGTGCCTTGACCGGGGGTCTACAGCAGAGCGAGTGACCCCTCACTAAAGCCAGCGACCTTGGGCTTCAAGCCAGCAACCTCTGGGCTCAAACCAGCGACATGGGGTCATGTCTATGATCTCACACTCAAGCCAGTGTCCCTGTGCTCAGGCTGGTGAGCCTGCACTCAAGTTGCGACCTTGAGGTTTTGAACCTGTGTCCTCCATGTCCCACTTTGACGCTCTATCCACTGCACCACCACCTGGTCAGGCAGTTTCAGTTTTTAATACACTAAATGTTGATAGCTGTAACCACCATAAACAAAAGATCTTAGGGTCATCAATAAATTTTGAGAGTATAGAGGGGTCCTGCGACCAAAACATTTGAGAACAGCTAGGTGAGTACAAGGCACTGGCTACGTCTGTGGACGGAGGTGCCTGTGACCTTGGGCTCTACGATGCATCATTCTCTTTCTCCAGGGCTGTGTCTCCCTCCTCTGCCTGCCCTGCTGAGGTCTCTGCTAAGCCTCAGGTGGCTGATCACTGGCCAAGCTAGACACATGTCAGGCCTTGGCTCTGGTTCCGCTCTGGTTGGTGGCTGTGTGACCCTGGACTGGATCCGGGGATGCTCTGGGCTTCCCCTCTCTCCACCTGAATCCAGGATAGGCGTGGTCACTGAAGCAGATTTCTGGGCGCCTCGAACTGCTAACCTGTGGCAAAGTATAAATACACCTCAAGTCTGCCAGGCTCAAGGCTGGAGCCTTGGAATGCAGCAGTTTGCCCCCAGCCTAGGGCCGTCAGATTGGCTCTGTGCTGGTGAAGTGGCAGGAGGTGAGGGACGGAAAGAAGCCCTGTCCTGGGGTCTCTGTGTCTTGGTTTCTAGCCTCTGCAGACTCTCTGCAGTATCTCAGTTCTGACATCTGTGAAATGGGAGGGTGGAACTCTTGGTGGCCAATGTTCCGGCTGACCTTGGGAAGCCCTAGTCACCCAGTCCTCTTTCCCAGTGTCTCCCAGTGACTAAACTGGGGAGAACACTGAACAGGGGGAGGGGCCGCCCTGGGAGCTGCAGGCTTTGTCCCGGCTTTGCCACCATCCTGGTGATTTCAGGCAGGTCCCTGGCCCTCTCTGAATTTACATTCTCTCCCAGGAATTTTAAATGGACACAGCTTAGTCAGCTCAGAGTTGCATTCTGCCTCTGCTGCATGTCTTGATGGCTGGTTGGGAGTTTGATTCAAGGTGAAAAGAGAAAAATTAATATAGGAGGAAAACCTAACTTTATTCATATCTCCATTTTCTTCTGTGTATTTTTTTTCTAAATTTCAGTGTATTGCTTTTACAAGAAGAATATCGTAACAGTAGTCATGTGTAAATTAGAAATACACTATATATTTAAAAAACTATACAGAAATAGCTGAGCCTGACCAGGCAGTGGCGCAGTGGATAGAGCATCGGACTGGGATGCAGAGGACCCAGGTTTGAGACCCCGAGGTCACCAGCTTGAGCGCGGGCTCATCTGGTTTGAGCAAAGCTCACCAGCTTGAACCCAGAGTCGCTGGTTCGAGCAAGGGGTTACTCGATCTGCTGAAGACCCGCGGTCAAGGCACATATGAGAAAGCGATCAATGAACAACTAAGGTGTTGCAACAAAAAACTGATGATTGATGCTTCTCATCTCTCTCCATTCCTGTCTGTCTGTCCCTATCTATCCCTCTCTCTGACTCTCTCTCTGTCCCTGTAAAAAAAAAAAAAAAAAAAAAAAAAAGAGAAATAGCTGAGATGTTAAAGTAATTATCCCTCTGGGTGATGAGAATAGGGGTGGGTACTTTTTATTCTGTTCTTGATAAATTTTCCAAATGTTTTGCAATGAGTGTGTGTTTCTTGTGCTAAATAAGTTATTGAAAAACAAGGGCAGTTTTATTCTACTTTTCTCTGAAACTGCGTCCTTCCCACCAATTTCATGTGAAAATATCCCTTCTCTTTATGAACTCATGATCAGAGTAGATGATAATTGGTTTTTAAAAAACCCATTCTGGGAAAAATTTTAAATGGACATTCTTGTCAGTTTACAAGGCTTCCCCCCCCCCCCCCCCAGAGGTCATTGGTCTGTGGAGTTCTGTTGTGTGAGTCACTCACCGTTCTCGATCTACTGCCGTATTGTAGAGATGGGGAGACCAGGACCTAGGGAGACCGAGCAAGCTTTCCCTTCTCATTCTGAAAACATTAAAAAATACAAATAACAACATCACAAACTTCCAATTCCTACTGCTCAGTATTGACAGCTGTTAAAAAGTTTTTTGCATTTTCTTACTCTTTTGGGTTTATATTTTTAGTTAAAAACAGAGTTGGCCCTGGCCGGTTGGCTCAGTGGTAGAGCGTCGGCCTGGCGTGCAGAAGTCCTGGGTTCGATTCCCGGCCAGGGCACACAGGAGAAGCGCCCATCTGCTTCTCCACCCCTCCCCCTCTCCTTCCTCTCTGTCTCTCTCTTCCCCTCCCGCAGCCGAGGCTCCATTGGAGCAAAGATGGCCCGGGCGCTGGGGATGGCTCCTTGGCCTCTGCCCCAGGCGCTAGAGTGGCTCTGGTAGCGGCAGAGCGACGCCCTGGAGGGGCAGAGCATCGCCCCCTGGTGGGCAGAGCGTCGCCCCCTGGTGGGTATGGTGGGTGGATCCCTGTTGGGCGCATGCGGGAGTCTGTCTGTCTCTCCCCGTTTCTAGCTTCAGAAAAATACAAAAAAAAAACCAAAAACCAGAGTTGAAACCCCATTAGTCCCCCATTCTCTGTCCCAGCCCTTCCCCCCACGCCCATCCTCTGTCATATGTAGCATATGCATCAAGAACAATATATGTAGTATTTATTGTTCAGTGTATGTGTTACCAGATTACATTAATGGTATCAAACTGCACACACATTGTTTTTTTTCCTCTCTCAACATCATGTTTTTGAGGTATATCTGCATAAATCTTTGATCATTTATTTCTCTTTAGTATTCCAGCTGGTATAGTAAATCATCTTTGAGATACATTTAGGTTGTTTCCAGATAACTTTTCCAAGTTTTGACATTGAGTAGAGTTAGGTGCCCTTTCCACTGCCCAAGGTCACAGATGCATAGTCACTCTGTGGCTAGTACTGTCCAGAATTCAGAGCTCCACCCACACTCACTCATGATCAAGGTGAAATGGAACCATTTCCCTGGACCCACATCCTCTGTTCTCCTTACCTCCTGGAGCCTCAGGGATTCAGGCAAGTGGCTTTCACCTTGTGGACCAGAGAGGGTTTAGAGGCAACACTCTTACCTCAGGAACAGAGTTTTAAGAGTCCCCCAGGCAATTCTAGCCAGGACTTAATTGTTCCGAAATGTGGTTAGGCCCTGGTTGTGTATCTCAGTTGATTAGAGCATTGTCCCATTACAACAGGGTTGCGGGTTTCACCTCTAGTCAGGGCACATACAAGAATCAACCAATGACTGAAACAACAAATTAATGTTTCTCTCTCTCTGTCTCCCTTCCTCTCTCTCTCAAATCAATCAATAAAATTTAAAATAAAAAACAACAACAACAACACCCTAACAACATATACCCTGTCTTGTAATAAAATAAACTTTATGCGCTAGTAAAAACTTGGCGATGCCTCTTGGAGGTCATGAGACCATAGCTCACTGTGCTAGATGATTTGATCAATGGCTGAAAAGGGGAAGCTTCACTCTCTTTGAGCACAAGCCCCTCCCTCTGCCCAGGCCCCTCACCACCTTCTCCTCCAGGCCTCCCAGCTTTCTCTGGGACACAGAGCTGAACAGGAGCACCTCCCTCCTGCAGCGAAATCTGCTGCAGTGGCGGTCAGGGTAGTTTGGCTTCGCAGTGACAACACTTTGGCCCAGATTCTTCTGTGTTCTGTCCGCCTGGGTGAGTGACTGAACGTCAGTGTACCTGACCTTCCTCTTCTCTGCTGTGGGCCGAATGACAGCATTTTCCTCATAGAGCTGTTAAAGGGACCCAATGGGAAATCTGCCCAGGGCTTACTAGCTGTCTGCTAATTAGTCAGTGCTCATTTGCATTTTGTGGTTAATCGAGAATAATAGCAATGATGGTAGCTGTGATTTATTAAGGACTTACTATGTGCTTAGCATCCTTCATGTGTACTATACATATCATTTAATCCTGCCGGGTAGGGCCTCTCAGTGTGCCCATTTCAGAAATGAAGAGGTCAAGGCACAGAGAGGTTAGGTAACTCGCCCAAGATCACACAGACTTAAGTGACTAGGCGCCAGAATCCTCCCCCTTAACCACTCTGCTCTGCAGCCCCACAAGAGGAATGTCCCTGCAAACTTCAGGGACACTGCAGAGACTGCAAGAAAACAGGAGCAGCAGAGGGAGAGGTGACGCGGCAAAGGAACACACTGTCAAGAGAAGAGCATTCCCGAGTGGCAGAGAGAAGGGTGGCGTGGAAGTCCTCTGTGGGCATTGTTGCCCATGTCTAGTCTGCGGCAGGGGTCTCAGGCCTCCTGTGCATGTGGCAGAGCCGCTGCACTCATCTCCACCTGCTGCCCAGGTCGGAGCAGGCCAGGGTGGCCAGCCCCGCAGCAGTGTGGACACCCTGCCCAGGCCTGGACATGCTGAGAGCCCTGTGGCCGGCTCCGCCTTGACCTTCCTGAGCACCTGCTCTGGCTACAATGCAGCAGTGCTCATTACAGTCTGTTTCTGTGGGTGGGGAAAGTCCGGCTGCTTCATTTGCAAAGATGACACAGCATAAGATGTAATGGTGTTAAATGAGACCAGTTTTGGCCCAGCACTGTAGCATTGTACTCTTCTTCTGAACTAGGAAAGCAAATTCGCAGAAGCAGCAGTGTCCAAAGATCTGAGCTAGAGGCAGTCAGCTGGCTCAGGGCCCTCTTCCTCCGGGCTCTGACCTCAGGGAACTCCTGTGACTCAAAGGATAATAACAAGAACTGAAAGGTATCTATGAGGTGGTAAGCCCTGTGCTTTCTTTGGCTGAGGCTCAGAGAGGTTGAGTTTCTGGGCAAGGTGGCCCACCTGGTAACCCTTTTGTTTGACTATGGCAAAGGAATCTATCTGCATGGAAGTGGGATCATTGTGAAAGAAGAGAGATGGCCAAAGCCGCTGGACAAAGTGGAGACTGTAAGCCGCTCAGAAAACACGGGTCCAAGGAGGCAGGAGAGTGGTTCTCAGTCCAGGGCCATTTTGCCTCCAGGGGATATTTGGAAATGTCAGGAGACATTCTGGTTGTCACACCTGGGGAGTGGTACTGGCATCTAGTGGATGGAGGCCAGGGATGCTGCTGAAATCCTCCAGTGCACAGGACAGCCCCCACCACGCTGAATTCTCGGGACCCAAGTGTCACTAGTGCCGAGGTGATGAGACCCAGGTCTAGCGGTGAGAGGGCATGCGGCCTCTGGAGTCTGAGGCACCCTCCCTGGCTGCATAACCAGGACAGACACTGAACTTCCTCACTTTCGCCCTCTGTAAAATTGAGGATATTGAGTTTCTGGCTCATAGAGCTCAACCAATGCTGGTTAAGTGCTTTTCCGGGGTAGATACACAGTAAGTGTTCTATAAGGTTACTACTGTTAATTACCAAGGACATGTGCTCTCCAGAGGAGCACTGACTAAACCCTGCACTGGGCCATGAGAGAAGCCAACTAAGGGCTTGAGAAGTTGTGGAAGCCAGAGGAGGCCAAGATAGTGTTCTGGCCATTACAGACTGCCCTGGTCTTTGCTTGAGTCTCCATCACCCCACCACCACACCACCTCCCACTGCTCCGGATGGTCACAAAGTCAGCACACGCTGGGCTTTTTCCCACCTCCACTGCTCCCATCTCCCAAGGTTCTCCTCCTCTAAGAAATGCCTTAATCAGCCCAACCCTTAAGAATCACTGGTCCTTAGGACAGACTGACAGACTGAATCAATACAGATATACATCTAGATTCATTCAATAGCCACATGACTCCAAAAAGCACATATGTTCTCATTTACATACACACACACACACACACACACACACACACACACACACACAACCTTAATACACACTCCAGCCCTGGTCACAAACTAACAAATGTATTCCAGTACACACATACAATACAAACACACATTAACAACCTAAACCCTAAGGGAGGTTAACCTTGCTTGAAACAATCCTTTCTTTTGCTAATAATTTTCTTGTTCCGCTCAGTTTCTGCCTCTGAAAACCTTCCATATTGTACTTAGAGAGGAGCTTCTCCAGGCTCCTCTCTAAGCGCTAGATAGGATGCTGCCCAATTCATGAATCAATGAAGAAAGCCAATTAGATCTTCAAATGTATTCACCGAATTACTGTTCTTTAACAATAAACATACCTATATATACATATCCAAACACATAAATGCACTCCAATACATCATCCCAAACACATTCCAAAATACATGAAAAAAACCCCACCTGCCCTCTCAGACATGCTCCCATAACACATTTCATTCATTCATTCATTTTTTAATTGATTTATTGATTTTAGAGAGAGAGGAAGAGAGAGAGAGAGAGACAGAACGAAACATCGATAGGTTCCTGTATGTGACCAGCCCAGAGATTGAACCCACAACCTTTGCATATTGGGGCGACGCTCAATGTGATCCCTGCCAGGGCCATCATTCATTTATAATACAAAAACATGGTCAAGGAAACTTCCTTGGGGCACCTTCCAAATTCAACCTTGTGTTATTGCTGCTGGTGTAGCCCAGCAAAATGCACCAGTAGACCATTTCTCCCTTTAAATTTCCATGGTGGTTGCGCGCTGTGAGTTTCCTCCCCTGCAAGCCTCCAGGAAGCAGGGCTCCGCCCACTCATCTCCTAGCTAACTGCCCAGTCCAGTCCTCAAAGCCTTCACCAGAGGCGCTCGCTAAAGACCCGTGTCTAAAGGTGGATCCCAGTTTGGCTCAAATAAACTCTTATAAACATTCCCTTAAGAAAAATAAACAATAGCCCTGATGGGGTAGCTGAGCGTCCTCCCTATTTTCCAAAGTTGAGGTTTCCATCCCGGGTCAAGGCACAGACAGGAATCAACCAATGTATGCATAAATAAGTGGAACAACAAATCGAAGTTTCCCTCTCTCCCATCCTCTCCCTGTAAACTCAGTAGAAAGTATAAAAATTTAAAAGTAAATAAACATAAAGAGGCTTTCCCCAGCACTAATCAAACAGGGCAGGGTGGGCCTGTGGGTGTGGCTAGAAACCACGTGTTCACAGGGAGCCTCGGGGTGGGAGATGAATGGAATCTTAGCACAAGACCCTCCCTTCCCCGCCCCAGCCCCACCCACTCTGCGAGTCTGTCTCGCTTCCCCTCCGGCTCTGGCTCTGTCCTTCCACCTTCCACCCTCTCTGTGCCCTCAGCCCCCGCCCAGTCCACCGTAGTGGCCGAGGGAGGAGGCGGGGGTAGGGGCTTCGGCCTCCCTACAATCTCCTCCCCTCCGCCCTCCCTTTTCCCTTTCCTCCTCCCTTGCCCCCTGCATGTTGACACCGCCCTGCTCTCGCCCCTCCCCTCCTTACGCCCGAGGCTGAGTCATCGCTGCGGAGCTGCCTAGGGAGCAGGCCAGCAGGTAGGGAGGGTGTGAAGAAAGCGACCTGTCACCACCACCGCGAACCCCGTGGAGTCTTCGCGCACGACCCTCTCCGGGAAAGGCTGGGCGGGGCGCGGATGAGGGCCAGGCCTGCGGTGGGGAGGAGGCCACCACCCCTCCTGCAGCGGCTTTGCAGCATTCTAAAAGAGCTTCACTCGGTGGAATCATACACACAGAACATTAGGGTGACTCCCAGGCCAGACATGGTAAACGGGCTGCCCACGGGCAGATGGTGTTGCTGTGGTGTTTTAAGTTTTAAGTTTTAATCAGATGCCAGTATCTAGTATGATAGATCATAGGTAGAGGGGGGGATTAGTTTCCCTACTCTATATTTCTTTAATTTTAAAAAAATTATTGATTTCTTTTTTAAGAGAGGTAGAGAAGGAGGACAGGAAAGAGAGCAAGAAACATGGATTTGTTGTTCCACTTATTTGTGCATTAGGCATTGATTGATTAATTCTTGTATGTGTCCTGACTCCAGATTGAACCCCTAACCTTGGCATAGCAGAACAACCGTCTAACCAACTGAGCTACCCAGCCAGGACTCTCAACTCTTTTAAATTTAGAGCTCAGGCCAAAACTGTCCGCACAGTTCCCATGACAACAATAGCCCCACGGTAACTGGAACAGCCTTTTCTGTCAGGGCTTTGCATTCTCTAGTTTGCCATGTGTCCACTACTCCCTTCTATTCACCTCGGTCACTGAATTTCCTTTATGTCACCTGCCAAGCCCTTGAGCTAGTGATCTTAATCTAGTCCAAACTCTCCATTTCACAGATGGAGATGAGGAAGTGGGGGTGGACGTTCCCCAGTCGCACAGCATGTGGCCTCAATGCTGAAGGAGGATCCTGCTTTTCCTCAGCTACTAATTTTTGTTTGTTTGTTTGTGTGTGTTTGTGTGTGACAGAGATAGAGAGGGACAGATAGGGACAGACAGGCAGGAAGGGAGAGAGAGGAGAAGCATCAATTCTCTGCTGTGGCTCCTTCATTGTTCATTGATTGCTTTCTCATATGTGCCTTGACTAGGGGGCTACAGCAGAGTAGAGTGACCCCTTGCTCAAGCCAGTGACCCCGTGCTCAAGCTGGTGAGCCTTGCTCAAACCAGATGAGCCCGTGCTTAAGCTAGTGAGCCCATGTTCTAGCCAGATGAGCCCGCACTCAAGCTGGGAACCTCGGGGTTTCAAACCTGGGTCCTCTGCGCCCCAGGCCGATGCTCTATCCACTGCACCACCACCTGGTCAGGCACTAATCTTTTCTAACAAACCGTTCTGCATCCCTTGGTATACAGCTAAGCAAGGGAATTGTCTTGTTAAGGTGAGTTCCAGAAAATGATGTGATCAGAGTGGGCCCCAAAATGGAAGATGATTTAGAGCATAGCAGTAATTGACTAGGAAAGAATCAAACAGCTTTGACCCTTGGGCAAGGGCAGATTCACGCTAAGAAACTGAGCGGAAACAGAGTGTACAGCAGCCCTTCTCTGGAGCCAATGGTAGCTTCTCAGAACCTTATACCCTTGGAGTTACAGTGGAAGACAAAACCAGGGCAGGTGGAGAGATAAGACAGCAATTCTGACAAATTTGGTCATAAGCTCTTTTCAAGTCACTGGAGACCTGGCCTTTGAGACACTAAACCAGGGGTAGTCAACCTTTTTATACCTACTGCCCACTTTTGTATCTCTGTTAGTAGTAAAATTTTCTAACCGCCCACCGGTTCCACAGTAATGGTGTTTTATAAAGTAGGGAAGTAACTTTATAAAATTTATAAAGCAGAGTCACGGCAAGTTAAAGCATATAATAATAATTACTTACCAAGTACTCTCTGTCGGATTTTCACTAAGTTTTGGCAGAATAAATCTTTATAAAACAACTTACTGTAGTTAAATCTATCTTTTTATTTATACTTTGGTTGCTCCGCTACTGCCCACCATGAAAGCTGGAATGCCCATTAGTGGGCGGTAGGGACCAGGTTGACTACCACTGCAGCTGTTGTATAAGCTTTGCAAAAGTAGTTATTGCTTGAATTATTCTCTACTATAGTGTTTCTCAGCCTGTGATATGTACACAATTCTTGTGAAATGAAGCTTCTGACTCAGTAGGACTCAGTAGGATCCTACATTCTGACAAGCTTCCAGGTAATCCCAGTGCCAGCAGCCCCCAGAACCCACATTGAGTAGCAAAGCTCTGGACTCCTTGCATCTTCAGTTTATTCATAAAGGTCATTGCTACTTGGCAACCAAGAGGAGGGGATCCCACAGACCTGGGTATGGTTCCCAGCCTGCCCCTTAATAGCCAGATAACCTTAAGCAGGCTGCTCATTCTCTCTGCCTCAATTTTCTCAGCTGTTCAGTTGGAATCAAAGAATACTTACTCCCTTAGTGGAATAAGGAAGGAAGAATGAACTGGACATGTGGGCCCAGCACAGTGTGTCTCCTGGTAGGTGCTCTATAAAGGTAGTTTCTGTTGTGTACTCTCTCTATGGGAGTGACCATGGGTAGTGACACTCATAAGCAACATGGTTAGGGAGGGGGAAATATAAGACATTTCAGGATAAGAATCAGATCCCTTCATGGAGCTGTACAAGTCATCTGTGGTATGGTCACTACCCAGCTCACCCCTTGCTGCTCTTCCCCCTGTCCACGCTTCAGTCACACTGGCCACTTATTAGTGCCTTTGGCCATGGTCCTTTGTCTCTCAGAGGCCTCGTACATGCTGTTCCTTATGCTCCTATCTGCCTGGCCCCTTCTTTTCCTTCAGTCCTACACCACTTTCTCAGAGATGCCTTCCTTGATCCCCAAAGCCTCTAAAGTAAGGATTTAGGGTTATATTCTGGTAAGGAGAACAAGAGACACCTGCTATGTTAGGGAGATCAGAGCACATCTCTTGAGGCTGCATGCATATATATAGGGAGGGAGGGGGAGAGAGAGAGATTACTGATTTTACTTAGATTCCAAGTTTATATAGAGCAACGTTTTTGGGGGGCCCTGGAGGCTCAGAGGAACTAAACACTGCCCCTATTAGTCTACAAAGTAGAAAACTGTCTTTCTGCAAATTAGAAAAAGGGCACAGCTTGGGCAAGCATGCAGGGCCTGGATTTCTGGTCTCGCCCGCCCTCTGAGCTGCAGTGTACACACTGTACTACCTTGTGTGGCCACCCAAGAGCTAATGCTTCCCAGGCTGTCTCGTCAGCTGCTTAATCCTCCTGCCTGGATCACACTCCTTTTCTAAATTTTTCTTTTTTTTTTTAATAGATTTTTTAGTATTGGTTTGAGAGAGACAGGAAGGGAGAGAGAGAATGAGGAGAAAGACAAGAAGCTTCAACTTGTAGTTGTTTCACTTTAGTTGTGCACTGATTGCTTTGATTTTGTGCCGTGATGGGGGTGAGGGGAGGACTCAAGCCGAGCCAGTGACCCTTTGCTCAAGCCAGCAACCTTAGGATCATGCCAGTGACCCTGCACACAAGCCGGTGCCCCTGTGCTCAAGCTGGTGACCTCAGGGTTTTGAACCGGGCTCCGACCTCAGCATTCCAGGTCGATGCTCTATCCACTGCGCCACCACTAGTCAGACTATAAACATTCTTAATGCCATAGAACTCATCACAATTGGAATTAGGTATCTTGGGAATGATTTATTTAAAATCAGTCCCTGCACTAGCTCTATATTTCATCAAGGCAAAAGCTATTTCTCTTGTTAGTCTAGGCTGTCTCCCCAGTACCTAGCCTAGTGCCTGCAACAAAGCAGGTGTTCCATAAATATTTGTTGCATGTTTCAGGAGCTCATGGCCTATAAGTGGAGATAGGACTCATGACTATGGCAGGTGAGGGACAGGCTCAGAGCTGAAAGGTTGGTGCTGCCCCAAGGAGAAAGGTGTCACTTCTAGCTGAGGTCATACAGGGAGGGATGCTTATGGAAGAGGTGGTGTTTGGACTGGGCCTCATAGAATAGGTGGAGTTCATTAGACCCAGATGAGTAGGAGCGTGTTCTTGGCAGTGGGAACAGCAAAAGCAGAGGTACAGAGGGGAAAAAGTGCAATGTGTTCTTATGACAGGTCACATGGGCAGACTGGCCAAATGTGTTTGGTGAATTAGCTGCCAGTATTGAAAAATCAGATTTCACGTAAAGATCCACATTTCCTGATTCTCTTGAAAAAAGAAAAAGAAAAGAAAAGGAATTGACTGGCACTGAGAAGTGACAGTCTCTTTCGAAAGTCCAGAGCTTGCTCCATTTTGCCTCAGTCCCCACCTTTCCCTATTGCATTCTTCCACCCAGCTCTCTTCACTCATTATTATTCATTGCATCCTAGCTGTGCAGCTGGCTAGCAAGTCATTTGGTTGACACATGGGAGTTGTCAGGAAACTTGGTTCAGATCCTACAGGCCCTTAAATGCCAGACTAAGGAAGTTGGCTAATACATACGCTGAAGGAAATTGGCCATTAAAGGTTTTTGAGCTCAGGAAGGCTGTGAGGGACTCTTAAGAAGGTCTTCACAGGTTATAGAGAACATACAGAAGGCGCAGGTAACCCTCTAGCCAGGGATGAATGCCACGCCTTGTTTTCAGAATGGTAGATAACAGGCCTCTGCCCCTAAGTAGGCTGGTGGCTGCAGGGACTTGAAGGGTCTTCTCCAGCTCCATAGAGCCCTGCCCACTGCTCCCCCGGCCCAGCCAGGCCTGACTTCAAACGAGGTACTTCAGGCCAAGGAGGCTGGTGCTGTTCTTGAAGCCAGAGGAGTAGGGAGCTCTGCATGAGGCTTTCAAGAGAAAAAAAATCATGGACTGACCCATGTTCGGGACAAGGTGCTTCTAAAAGGCAGAATTTTGATCTTCAAAGTTTCCGATTCTTCACACAGAGGTGATATCCAAGTTGCTTTCACTGAGCCTTGAGCATTTTCAAACACATTATTTTTCTTTAAAAATAATTGTCATTTTCTTCTGCTTATAATAATAATATATCCTCTTTAGAACAAACTGGAAAGTGTAGAAAAATAACGATGAAGATAATAATCACCAGTAAGTCTACCACCCAGAGTTAACACCGTTAACATGTTTAACATGTTGGTGGATTTTGTTATCTTTTTCTTTGTCAGTGTAGTTATACTTTTTAAAAACAAATTCGGAGCCACATTTCATAGACGGTTGATGGCCCTTTTTTTTTATTAACATTACACTGTGCTTCTTTTATCGTGAGGATGTATTTATACATCTTTTTGTAACATTTTTAAATAAGAAATTCAGAAGAAAATAACAAGCACCGTATGTTTATTAGCATCACTTTTATTCCAGATTATTAAATATATATACTTTAGAAAAACATTTTGCTTTTTTATTTTCTTCCATTCTCAACGTAGTGAGGGATCTTTTTTCATCCTGTTGTAACCTCCATTTTGCCAAGGAAACAGTCACAAAGATGAAGGGGTTGGCCCAAAAGTGATAGCCAGTACTATCTGAGGGCTCGTGTAGGTTTATGCTTTGGGGATGGGTCCACAGGGCTGCTGCTCTCTCCTGCCCCAGGTACTGTTAGCTTAGGTAATGCCAGCTGTGGTTTGAATTCTGGGAATCAAGGTAGGCTTTATACTGAGTGCAGTCACTCTGAGAGGTCTTCGTGGAAGAGGCGGGTTTTAGGCAGGATCTTGAAGGCTTGTCCTGTTGCTAAGTAAGTTAGTGGCAGGCACCCAAGCCTACTGACTCACAGGTTAATAATAATGACCAGCCTTTATTATGTGGCAAGCACCTTACTCTGCCCTAGAATACTACTTATTTAATCCTCACACACCATCCTCCACTTATTTTCACCAATTTAAAAATGAAGAAACAGAAGCACAAAGAGGGGAAGTAACCAGCTTAAGGTTGCAAGGCAAATGAGTACCATGGCAGGATCGCCCCTGAGGAACTTGGCATTTCATCCCTGCATCCTCCCTGCCTGGGCTGAAGGATGGTTCTCAAGCCCCAGGCTTTGTACCGCTGCAGCCGCAGCTGCTTGGCTGGGAATCCCCAGCACAATGGGCTCACCAGCACCCCCACCCCCACCCCGCCAGCTGGTTGAAAGTAGGGGTTGGGGGATGCGCAGGCCTTGTGGAGATGAGGGTCTGGATGACAACAGCCAGCTAGGAGGACGCCCAGAGTCCCCCCTTCCTCCCTCTCCCTGTCTCCCTCTCCTTTCCCTCTCCCCCTCCACCCGCCTCCGGCTTCCTGAAGTGTGTAAATATAAATAAAAAAGAAAGGATTCCCTGGAGTGTTCTGCATCCCAGTAGCCAGTCCTTGGCGACTGTCTTAATTCCTTTTAATTCTAAAATAAACTCCACCCTGAAAGAATAGGGGACTTGGAATCAAGAGGTTGGACTGGATTCTAGTCCTGCCCCTGCCTCTATCTCATTGTGAGATCTCTGTCCAGTCGCTTCCGCCTTTGGGCCCCGGAATGTTAAAGTTGATTCTTTCACTGGCTCTTTGCAGCTCGCACCCCCACCCCCAACCCCTCCGCGCTGTGGCCCACCAGCCCGCCTCTCCGATGATGTAGTGAAAACGAGCTGTTCACAGTGGCTGTGGTGCGTGGGTGCCACGCCCACCGGGCTCCAGCCCAGGACCCCAGCCTCTATGACCACTGGAAGGCTTGGAGGTGTCCTGCGGGAAACCAGCCCCATTCCGACCCACCCCTCACCGTGCCCACAGAGTGAGGGTCTGCAGAGGCTAGAAGACGCTTGAATTTCTCTGGATCTCTGTTCCCTGGAGCCCAGCTCTCCAGAAAGGCACCCAGCCTTCCACCTGCAAGGGTGAGCAGTGCGGGTTACTGACCCCAGCAGCTCTCCACATCCTCCCCAGGGTAGCCATTGAACATTCACAGGCACCTCGGCTGCCTCTACTGCGAATGGGATAACACCCAGACTCCTTAGAATGGCTGAGGAAGCTTGTCTCTACCCACACCCAACCTGCCTTTCCAACTCACTTGCCCTCTTCCCTTAACGCAGACTTTTGTGATCTTCACAGCAGAGGCTCAGGAGTCAGGCCCACAGATTCAAATCCTATCTTCCTGTTTCTAGCTATATAACCTTAGGCAAGTAACCACATATCGCTAAACGTTGATTTCCACACTATTAAAATGGGGGTGGTAGCACCCACTCCATGACTGTGTGAGGAATTAAATGAGTCACTAGCACAGTTGTTGGAACATAGTAAATTCACCCTAATGCCTGTTATTATAATAATTCACAACCACATTTGGCTACCACCTCCTACTTCCTGATGCTTGTTACTCGCTTTACCAACAGTGTCTCCATGTATACCTAGAAAACCCTTCCCCTTCCTTTTTCTCCCCCCACAGGCTCCTACACACCCTTGAAAGCCCTATTCAAACACTGTTACCTGGGAAGACTTTTTCCACCCTTCCTAGTTCCTTCCTCTTCTATATGCCTGACATCACCTTAACTCCTAGACTACACTTAGCATCACTAATGGTGGGACAGACAGCCAAGCACTATGTGCCTCCCAATTGGATGCAGTACACTACACAACTTCACCTACTTTAGCTTCTGCCAAAAATGTTGAGTCTGAGTCTAATCAGGCCATTAGAGGCATTTCAGAGGCTAGAGGAACATGTTAAATAAACAGAAGCAATCAGGCAAATATAGAATATGGGACAGTTTATAAGACAAGTGACATAATCTCTTAAAAGTCAATGTCATCAGCCTGACCAGGCATTGGTGTAGTGGATGGAACATCAAACTGGAATGCAGACGACCCAGGTCCAAAACCCCGAGGTCGCTGGCTTGAGCGTGGGATCATAGACATGACCCCATCGTTGCTGGCTTGAGCCCAAAGGTTGCTGGCTTGAAGCCCAAGGTCGCTGGCTTGAGCCCAAGGTTGCTGGCTTGAGCAAGGGGTCACTAGCTCTGCTGTAACTCCACAGTCAAGTCTCATATGAGAAAGTAATCAATGAACAACGTGCCGCAAAGAATTGATGCTTCTCGTCTCTCTCCCTTCCTGTCTATCTATGCCTATCAGCCCCTTTCTCCGTCTCTCTGTCTCTGTCACACACACAAAAAAAGTCAATGTCATCAAAACAAAAGCAAAAACAACGAGGAGGTTCTAGATTTAAAGATCTAAGAGTCTAAATGTAAGGTGTGATTTGTGATTGTTTCTTGGTTCATTTTTTTAAATAAAAAGCTATAGAGACCATGTTTCTAGACAGTGGGGGAACTGGACTATGAACTGGGATATAAGAAATTATTAATTTTGTGAGGGATGGTAAGTGTATTATAGTTATGAAGGAGAAGCCTTAATCTTTGGCAATGTATGCCAGTGGGTCTTGCCTAAGATTACAGATTACGAACTCTCAAAAGAATTCAGGTCCGTAATTCTTTTACATTGCCAAATTCATAATAAATAGTCAATAAACATTTGCTGAATGAATGATGACTTTACTATTGCTATAGTGCATGGTTTGTTAGTAAACTTACTCTTAGGAATCTCCAGAATGAAAAAGATAATGGCAAAATTTTATTAAGCACTTACTATGTACTAGGTAGGAATGGTGCTAAGCCCTGACCATGCATTGTCTCATGTAATCCTCACAGCAGTCCTAGAAGGTAAGGATAATATTGATCTCCTTTTACCTATGAGAAAATTGACCCACAGAAAGGTGAAGAAACTCACCCCCAGGATCATTCAGTTAGTAAAGGCAGAATCAGTGGTTTTCACCCTCGAACTATGTTGCCTCTGCTCCTGCATATCCTATCAGCACCAGTAATTACATAGGTCCTGTTTTAGTACCTACATCAGCTAGACTGGGCACTTAAAAAGCAGAAAAAGGGCCTGACCAGGCGGTGGTACAGTGGATAGAGCGTCAGACTGGGATGCAGAGGACCCAGGTTTGAGACCCCGAGGTCACCAGCTTGAGCGCGGGCTCATCTGGTTTGAGCAAAAGCCCACCAGCTTGGACCCAAGGTCGCTGGCTCCAGCAAGGGGTTATTCGGTCTGCTAAAGGCCCGCGGTCAAGGCACATATGAGAAAGCAATCAATGAACAACTAAGGTATCACAATGAGCAACGAAAAACTAATGATTGATGCTTCTCATCTCTCCGTTCCTGTCTGTCCCTGTCTATCCCTCTCTCTGACTCTCTCTCTCTCTCTGTAAAAAAAAACAACAGAAAAAGGAAAACACCTCCTCACAAATGTACACAAATGTTAACAGCTACATTATTCACAATAACCAAAAAGTGGAAACAACCCAAATGTCCATCAACTTGATAAATGGAGAAACAAAATGTGGTATATCCATACCATGGAATATTAGTCAGCTATAAAGGAAGGAAGCACATAGTCTCCCTTATCTGTGGTTTCACTTTCCATGCTAAGTTACCATTGGTTAACCGTGGTTTAACAATATTAAATGAAAAATTCCAGAAATAAACAATTCATAAGTTTTCAATTGCATGCCATTCTGAGTGGTGTGATGAAATCTCCAAATGTCCCACCCAATACACAAATCATCCCTTTGTCCAGCGTCTCCACACTGTAGATGCACACCACCTGTTAGTCACTTAGTAGCCATCTGGATTATCAGATCAACTGTCAGAGTATAGCAGTGCTTGCGTTCAAGTCACCCTTATAGTAGACTAATGCTTATAGTAGCCTAATGCTATGTCACAATGCCTGTCATTCACCTCACTCCATCTCACCACATAGGCATTGCATCATCTCATATCATCACAAGAAGGGTGAGTACAATACAATAACATATTTTGAGAGAGACCACATTCACATGACTTTTAGTACAGTATATTGTTATAATTGCTCCATTTTATTTTTATTTTATTTTATTTTATTTTTTGTATTTTTCTGAAGCTGGAAACGGGGAGAGACAGTCAGACTCCCACATGTGCCCGACCGGGATCCACCTGGCACGCCCACCAGGGGGCGATGCTCTGCCCCTCTGGGGCATCGCTCTGTTGCGACCAGAGCCACTCTAGCGCCTGGGGCAGAGGCCAAGGAGCCATCCCCAGCGCCCGGGCCATCCTTGCTCCAATGGAGCCTCGCTGCGGGAAGGGAAGAGAGAGACAGAGAGGAAGGAGAAGGGAAGGGGTGGAGAAGCAGATGTGCGCTTCTCCTGTGTGCCCTGGCCGGGAATCGAACCCGGGACCCCTTGCACGCCAGGCCGATGCTCTACCACTGAGCCAACCGGCCAGGGCTAATTGCTCCATTTTATTATTAGATATTGTTGTTAATCTCTCACTGCACTGTGTCTAATTGAGAAATTAAACTTTGCCCTGGCTGGTAGTGCAGTGGATAGAATATCTTCCTGGAGCACCAAGGTCATGGGCTTGAGCTCAGGGCCACCAATCCCAAGAGAGCTGGTTGCACCCCTGAGGTTGCCAGTTTGAGCCCCAGTCAGGGCACATATGAGAAGCAATCAATGGCACAATTAAGTAGAACAACAAGTTGGTGTCTTTCTCTCTCTCTCCCTTCCTCTTTCTCTCTCTTTCTTCCTCTCTGTCTCAAAAAAGGAAAAAGAAATTAAACTTTATTGTAGGTATGCATATATAGGAAAAATGAGTCTAGAGTTGACCCTTGAGCAACACGGGTCAGAACTGTGCAGGTCCAGTCTGTGTTTAAGTGAACCTGCACAGTTCACACTCACATTTCTCATGGGTCAACTGTATGTTCTTTCCTTTTTTAAAAAAAATGTATTTATTTTAATTAAATTTATTGGGGTAACATTAGTTACTAAAATTATATAGGTTTCAAATATACATTTCTGTGATACATTATCTGTATATTTCACTGTGTGCCCACCACCCAAAGTCAAATCATCTTCTGTCACCGTATATTTGACGCCCTTTACCCGTTACTACTCCTCCAGCCCCTTCTCTCTGGTGACCATCATATTGTTATCTGTGTCTGTGAGTTTCGGTTTTATATCCCACATGAGTGAAATCATAGGTTCTTAGCCTTTTCTGACTGACTTATTTCGCTTTGCGTAATATTCTCAAGGTCAATCCATGTTGTCACAAATAGCAGTATTCCATCTTTTCTTATGACTATTATTCCACTGTATATATATACTACACTCGATTTATAAAGTCATCTATTGAAGGACACTTCAGTTGTTTCCATGTCTTGGCCACCCTGAATAATGTGACAATGAACATAGTGGTGCATATATCTTTGCAAATAAGTGTTTTCCAATTTTTGGGGTGTATACCCAGAAGAAAGGTTGCTAGGTGATATGGTAATTCTAGTCTTAATTTTTTGAGGAGCCTCCATACTGGTTTTCATAGTGCTGTACCACTTTACACTCCCACCAACAGTACATGAGGGTTCTTTTTCTCCACAATCTCTCCAACACTTGATATTACTTGTCTTGTTGATAATAACCAATCTAACAGGTGTGGGGTAGTATCACATTGTAGTTTTGATTTGCATTTTCCTAACAGATAGTGAAGTTCAGCATCTTTTCATATATCTGTTGGCCATTTGTATGTCTTCTTGGGAGAAGTGTCTGTTCAAGTCCTCTGCCCATTTTTTTTATTTAGAAAATTAAATTTAACAGAGTGACATTGATCAACAAGAATACATAGATTTCAGGTAAACATCTCCACAGCATTTGAACAGTTGATTATGTTGTATACCCATCACCCAAAGTCAAATCATTTTCTATCACCTTATATTTGTCTCTCTTTATACTCTGCTCATTTTTTAATTGGAGTGTTTGTTTGGTGTTGAGTTGCATGAGCTTTTGTATATTTTGGATATTAACCCCTTGTTGGAGCTGTTGTTTGCAAATATATTTTCCGATTTGATTGGTTGCCTTTCTGTTTTTTTGGTGGTTTCTTTTGCTCTGTGGAGCTTTTTAGTTTGTTATAGTCACATTCATTTATTTTTGCCTTCCCTTGCCTTTGGGGTCAAATTCATAAAATATTCTCTATAACCAAGGTCCATAAGTTTAGCACCTATGTTTTCTTCTATGTAATTTATTGGTTCTGATCTTATATTTAAGTCTTTGATCCATTTTGAGTTAAGTTTTGTACATGGGAACAAACTGTAGTCGAGTTTCATTCTTTTGCATGTGGCTTTCCAATTTTCCACATACCATTTATTGAAAAGGCTTTCTTTTCTTCATTGTATGTTTTTTGCTCCTTTGTCAAAAATTACTTGTCCATATATATGTGGTTTTATTTATGATTTCTCAGTTCTGTTCCATTGGTCTGTGTGTCTGTTTTTTTCTGTCAATACGTTGCTCTTTTGATTATCAGAGCTCTGTAGTATAATTTGAATTCAGGTAGTATGACACCTCCAGCTTCATTCACTTTTCTCAGGATTGCTTTGGCTATTCAGAGTCTTTTGTAGTTCTATACAAATCTGATGATTTTTTTTTTGTTCTATTTCTTTAAGAAATGTCTTTGGGATTTTGATGGGGATTGCATTAACTCTATATATTGCTTTGAGTAATATAGACATTTTAACTATGTTGATTTTTCCAGTCCATGAACATGAAATATCTTTCCATTTCATTGCATCTTTTTTAATCTCTTTTAGTAATACTTTATAGTTTTCAGTATACATATAGGTCCATCATAGCCTTTGTTAAGTTTATTCCCAGGTACTTTATTTTTTTTGCTGCAATTGCGAAAAGAATTTTTTTCATTTATTTTTTCTGAAATTTCATGGGAGTCAACTGTATTTTCCATCTGTGGTTGGAAATCCAAGTATGCAGAGGGCCAACTTAAGTTTTACTCAGATTTTCAACTGTGCAGGTGGTCAGCGCTTTTAACCCCCTCATTGTTCGAGAGTTAACTGTAGGTCAGGTTCGGTGTCTCTGTGGTTTCAGGCAAGCTCTGGGGGTCTTGGAATGTATCCCTGCAGATAAGGGGGGACTAGTATACTGATACATGCTATAACATGGATGAGCCCCAAAAGCATTATGCTAAGTGATTTAAATGAAATGTCCAGAATAGGCAAGTCTATAGAGACAGAAAACAGATGAGTGATTGATTGTTCAGGGCTGAAGAAGTGGAGGATTGATACTAAAGGGTACAAGGATTCTTTTTGAGGTGATAAAAATATTCTAAAATAGATTATGGTGAAGGTTGCCCACTCTTAATATACTAAAACCAATTGAAGTTGCATTTAAAATGAGTAAATTGTATGTGTATGAATTATCTCTCAGTAAAGCTGGAAAAAGAAAAGCGGAGAAAGTATCATATCACCCATGAATCTGCCAAGCTATGTAGTTGAGAGGGAAGAAAATGAGTGAATGAATGGATGACCATTTCCCTTGCAGTTGACAAGAATCTGACATATTTCCAAAGCCAAAGATGAATTATCTTGACAGTTTTATGGTCATGCTAACTCCTAGCTCCCAGGAACCCATCAATGTACTAATAAGAAACCTGATAATTTAATAAATAATCCCTGAGGTTACCAGTGCCACTTCAGAGGAAAAGAAATGCCCAGGTGATTTCTTCTGGGATACAAACTACGGGACTGCAGAGCCAGGGGCCACCAGGATGCTGTCGAGGAAAGACTCTCTGGAGATCTCACTGCGATCTGTTTCCACTTGGCAAGTCTTACTCAGGCTTATCCAACTATTCCTGTGTTTTGTTTGTTGTTTTGTTTTTCCTCTCACCCTGGTCGTTCAGAAGAACAATTGTAATGAAAGCTCCATAATAAAACAACTCATGAAATTCTGTGGAAATAATTAGGGAGAACCCAGACACTTCAGTGGATGTCCATCAGCTGGCAGGGAAGTGCTTGTTCAAAATGCTGCCTCCTGGCCTGGACTTGGCGATTCTGGTTCAGGAGTGCTAGAGTGGGGCCAGGGAAACCTCATTTCAAATAAAGCAGCTGTGGTGTTCCTGGTACTGGGACCACTTGCCGCTGAGCAACACCTGGATGCAGAGTAGACAGGAGGAACTGAGATGTATACTGGCAGAAAAGTGGTTTGCTTAGGGGTCTTAGAGGTCACTAAATGTCCTGGGTTTCCTACTGTGTCCCCTGGAACTGCGCACGACTCCATGGAACACTTAGAGGGGCTGCTGAGTCGGTGAAGGGACGAAGGCACGGATGGATCCATCTCAACACACAGCTTCATTTAAATTTGTTTCCTGCCTGATGGGGGGTTGATGCCCTGGCTGGACAGCTTGATTGGTTAGAGCATCTCTGAAGCACAGAGGTTGCTGTTTGGATCCCTGGTCAGGGCACATACAGGAACAGATTAATGTTCCTGTCATCCTGTCGCTCTCGCTCTCTCCTTTCCTCTCTAGAATCAATAAAATAAACATTACAATGTTTTTTTTAAATAAAGAAAAATTAACCATTAAAAAAATAATTGGCAGATTGAATTCTATTGCTTGAAAACCACTAATCATTTTCTGTCCCTCATATGCAAGTGGAGAAACTGAGGACTGGAGAGAGAGCCATTTTCCCGGGGTAGCAGAGTGACGGCACCCTGAGAGCAGGACCAGGCTGATGCCGGGGCTGCTCTTCCAGCCCAGGGCCCCTCCCACGGGGGGCCAGTTTGGATACATCCACTCACGTCCGGGTTGTTTTTCCTCTCTGCCTCTAATAATTTCCACACTAGACAGCAGGGCCCCGGGCTAGGGTGAGGGGAGTGATGCACCCACCTCGGGCACATTTAGGGCGGTGCCTAATTTTTAAGAGAAATCACATTTTAATGCAACATTTTAAAAATCAGAATTGATGCCAAAAAGTTCATGACGAACAAAATACCAACATTTTAGAGACAAGTGGGATCAGCCCGGTCTGTGGTGGCGCAGTGGATAAAGTATCGACCTGGAACGCTGAGGTTGCAGGTTTGAAACCCTGGGCTTGCCTGGTCAAGGCATACGAGAATCAGCGACTACTACGAGTTGATGCTTCCCACTCCTCTTCTGCCCCCTTTCTCTCTTCTCTTTCCCCTTCTCTAAAATCAATAAATAAAATTCTTAAAAAATTAAAATAGCCTGACCAGGCGGTGGCGCAGTGGATAAAGCACTGGTCTGGGATGCAGAGGACCCAGGTTCAAGACCCAGAGGTCACCAGCTTGAGCGCGGGCTCATCTGGTTTGAGCAAAAAGCTCACCAGCTTGAACCCAAGGTCGCTGGCTCGAGCAGGGGGTTACTCGGTCTGCTGAAGGCCCGCGGTCAAGGCACATATGAGAAAGCAATCAATGAACAACTAAGGTGTTGCAACGCGCAACGAAAAACTAATGATTGATGCTTCTCCTCTCTCCATTCCTGTCTATCCCTCTCTCTGACTCTCTCTGTAAAAAAAAAAAAAAAAAAAAAAAAATTAAAATAAAGACAAAGAAAAGTAGGAAGAGCAGTTCTGAGTTTGCATTTTGCTCTAAGCTCCTGTATGGCTCTCCACAGCGTGATTACTCTTCCTGCTTTTATTTCAAGTTTTGGTATTTTGTTTATCACAGAGCTTTTGTGGTCATTTTGATGTTTAAAATATTGCACTCAAATATTATGAATCTAGGTTACTAAATTTGGCTGTGCCTCCCTTGCCTCACCCTAACTCGGGCCCTACCACACAGGTGTTTGGGCAGACAGCTGAGCAGTGCCCCCTTGCCCTCTGGGAAGCCCTCCAGATCCGATCACTTTGTTTGTCTGAAAGAGTGAATGTTTGTTGGGTCTGACTGTGCCTTTGCCCTTGTCACCTGACCTGCAAAGAGGTTTGCAATCAGCAATGGAGATTTGTTTTGCTGACCCAGCAACATTTTCCTTTCTCTGGGAATAGCAACCTATGTTTATTGCTTGGGGAACCTTCCCTCCCCATCTGTGAAGCTGACTCTAGCCCATGTGCTAGAGGTGGGCATGTGACTCAGCTCTGCCAATCAGAGCTTTGTATCCCCTCATCCTGATTGCTTCAGGGGTGATCATGTGACTCAATTACAGCCAATGAGACTCAGTTCTGGGGGTTTGGTCTGAACTTTGGGGAAGGGAAACTTCTTTTCTGTGGTAGCCAGAGGATGGGATGTAAGCCACTTTGGAGCACTGAGCCTCTCTGTGCACAGAAGATAGCAACGTGGGGTGATGGAGACAGGGAAGAGACATCTTGATGATGTGCTTGAGCTTCTGGATCCAGCTGAGCAAAAAGCAAGTCTGTGTTCGGGATTTAAGGGACAGGTGGGCTAACTGTTGCCTAAGTCAGCTTGAATAGTGTCCCTGACACCAAGGTAATTTCACTCTCTTGCCTGCAGCCCGGCCAGGTTGGCCCTAGGAAATACCTTGGTGAAGCCCAGTGCCTATCACTAGACTTCTACATGGAGATCTTCATCCAGATGGTAACATCCAGGGTGCCCTTGCTCCAAGGGCAGCCTTAGAAGGCTGGGAATGGATAGCAACAGCAACTCGAGATAGCATGGCTGAACGTTAGTGCCATTGTCAGGTCCTGTGGTAAATATTTACACAGCTACTAACAACTCCACAGAGCAGACTCTACTATTAACTTCAGGCTGACATTCAGTACATCTGCCCCCAGGCCAGATATCCCAAATCACCAACTAGAGGCAAAGGGAAGGCCCATTGCCTAACAAGCATATGGGCCTGCTTCCCACTGCACGTTGTCTATTTTGTAAATGGACCGACTTTCAAGGGGTTATGCTCTTTCTAAAAGCTGAGCCTAGGTATTAGCAACCCCCATCCCTCACTTTCTGATAACTGTCGGCATCTTGAACTATGGAAACTTGGGGCAGCTTCCTTTGGCCTGGTAGCGGGGCCCAGCACCTAGGGCAGTGCAGGCCTTCATGATTGACAGGTGGGTCAATGAACAACTAAGGTGTCACAACGAAAAACTGAAAACTGATGCTTCTCATCTCTCTCCATTCCTGTCTGTTTGTCCCTATCTATCCCTCTCTCTGACTCTCTCTCTGTCTCTGTAAAAAAAAAAAAAAAAAAAAAAAGATTGGCAAGTGGGTTGGCCCATCGATCACATTTATCTTTGCCATCTATGCTCATTTAATGCATTCAACAAATGTTTATTGAGTGCCAGCTATATGCCAACTCCCATCCGGGATACAACTAGTGAGCAATACTGGGGGTAGTTCCTGCCCTTAGGGAGCTGACTGTCTTGTCAGCGAGGCACACAATAACACATGCAGTTATTTAATTATAAGTATCATAAGCACAGAGAAAGAAAAGTTCAGGGTCTTATCAGAATGCAATAGAAGCATCAAACCGTTGGCTGTCTTAAGCAACTTTATTCATTTGACAGATGTGTTCAGAGTGACCACTCAGTAGTAGGCCCTGTATTTGGTGCTGAGTACTGGGTAGAATGGGGAACAAGGCATAGCCCCTGCCCACAAGAAGCTCATGTGCACAACCAATATACCATCTGACCAGCTGTCCCTGTGGCCTGCCGCCTGTGAGTGGCTGCCTGTCTACAGCTTTGACACTGGCTTGAAAGAACAACTGTACTCCTGCCCCCACAGTGAACTGAATATACAGGGGTGGACAAAAGTGGGTTTACAGTTGTGAGTACATGAAACACACAGTTTATTCTTGTATTATTGTATTTTTTTCCATATGAGCAACTGTAAACCTACTTATGCCCTACCCTGCATTTAACTGGTTCCATTTGCCTCACATTGGTCTTACTATATCCTTTTTTTTTTATGACTTTTGCTCTCTGTGGTTGGGAAAATTGGGACAAATGGTCATCAGGCCTACTGAGAATGCTTTGTTAGGCTCTATAAAAATGGTCTCATTGGAAGAAGCAGCGGCGGCAAAGGAAAGGAACCAGGCGTTGACACTCCCTGGGCCATATGGCTCCAGTGTGCTGGGGACAGGAGCTTGGCTTTGAGGGCAGACCTGTGTGATATTTCTAGCTGCCTGGCCCCCAGGGTGTAGACCAGAGTGTGGTGCCCAGCTCTCCATGGGGGAACTTTCTAGAATGCTTTATTATTCAGAGCATATGGTACTTTGGTTTCAGCAGTCAGAGACGTCCAGCACTTCTGCAGAGCTGGGAGTGGGGCTCTCACCAGCAGAGGTGAGCATGTGGGTGGTTTCAGACATCGGATGTTTGGTTCAGTCCTTTTAGCGCCAGCCCCCCTGCAGAATAAAGCAAACAGAATAATTTGGACCCCGGGGCCCTGATCCAGGCCTGAAACGTGACAGCAGAGGGTGAAATGGGAAGATGGAATGGCCTTGGACTGTATCCCCACTGGACTGAAGCACTTTGAGGGTGGGGAGTGCGGTTGACCCTTCTCTGTGTCTCCAGAGGCTGATTCCCTGGGACAGGTGTCTTGCACCGTTGGTGTCATAGCTCCGATATATTGAGGGCTTACTATATGCTAAGCATTAGTTCACTTAAACCTCGCAACAACCCTATTGGGTAGGTTCTATTACCCTCATTTTACAGGGAGCTGAGGCTCAGGGTGGTAGAGCAGGATCTATGCAGATCGCAGAGGAGTGCTACCCTGTCTGTTTCAGCAAGGGCTTCAGAGAGCTGTCACAGCAGAATGGGAGAGTGGTGAGGCGTCCCTACCTCCCTGCTTGGGGAAGGACCAGCATAGAAAGCGGCTAACTGACTGGGACGAGCCTTCAACTTGATCCAGAGCCTTCGCCATCCTGGCTCTAACAAGTGTGGGGCTGACTAACTGAAGAGCAACATAGAATATGGCATTTTGTCCTTTTGCTGAAGCCTTAGTCTGTATTAATAATAAAAGTAAATAACCTATCCATTGAGATCTTACTCCTTTTTTGTCACAGGGTCAAGGACTTTATTTAATCCTTAAATTTTACTTAATCCTCACATCCATTTATGAAGTAGGTAGTATTATCCTTCTTAGGAAAAAGATTTTTTTTTTTTAAATTGGCCCAAGTTACACTAGTGAGTTACAGTCAGGACTCAACCTAAGAATGTGTTGCTCCAGGATCTCCTGACTCTCTGAGCATCAGAGACCTCGCTCACTCCTTGTTCAGTTCCTCCACGGACCAGACGCATGCCTAGGCAAGCTGTCTAACTTCTCTGGGTCTCATTTTCCTCATCTGTAAAATAGGTAGCTTGGGCTAGATGATGTGTTAGGCCCCCTCCAGCTCTGATAGCTAGATTTTGAACCCGTGTGTCCTCAGCACTTTGCAGACAGCCTGGCCCCAAGTGGGCACCGGGTCAACATGTATTGCACTAAATACAGTGGTACCTTGACACACGAGCACTTTAAATCACGAGCATTTTGAGAGATGAGCAGTCACTCGTGGGATTTTTGTTTTGGTTTTTTGGTTTTTTTACAGGGACAGAAAGAGAGTCAGAGAGGGACAGACAGGAATGGAGAGAGATGAGAAGCATCAATCATCAGTTTTTCATTGTGACACCTTAGTTGTTCATTGATTGCTTTCTCATATGTGCCTTGACCGCGGGCCTTCAGCAGACCGAGTAACCCCTTGCTCGAGCCAGCGACCTTGGGTCCAAGCTGGTGAGCTTTTTGCTCAAGCCAGACGAGCCCGCGCTTAAGCTGGCGATCTCGGGGTTTCAAATCTGGGTCCTCCGCATCCCAGTCCGACGCTCTATCCCTCTATCCTCTGCGCCACCGCCTGGTCAGGCCACTCATGGGATTTTTTGCTTTAAGTCATGAGCAGATATTTGAATCACGAGCTTCCGCCACCCTCCACTAAATAGCCTGCAGAATGTTCTGAAAGGGAGGGAGAAGAAGAAACAAACTTCCATGGAAAAGTTTTTGTTGAAATAACCTCTAAGTGAAAGTGAGGAAAGTATAGCGAAAAAGCCAAAAGTCAGTGAAGAAAATGATGATTGTTGGGCAAATGAGTTTGTAAAATTTGTATTTTCTAAGTTTGCTCGCTTTTATTGTTAAAAATGGCACTGGGCAGCTATCTGTGAAATTGCTAATTATCTTCCTGCTTGGGAAGGGCCATTGTTATGCTAATGTAGCCTCCCCCTTCACCAGCATCTTTGCCTGACTTTGAAGGTAAATAACATTTCATAAACCAGTTTATTGCTTTACATTCTCTCTTATTAGGTATGTATATATATATATGTATTTGTTACTTATAATATACGTTTTCTTATTTAATAGCATATAAAACAAAAAATATGTGTGGTTTTTTGGGGCTGGAATGGATTAATTGCATTCCCATTAATTTAAATGGAGAAATTCAATTTGACACACGAGCAAATTGAGTCACGAGCTCAGCCATGAAATTAATTAAACTCATGTGTCAAGGTGCCACTGAATATCCTTATGGGGCCCCACCGAGCTCCTAGCTCCATACTCTCTGCCATTTCTAAATATATGCATTTTAAAGCCTCCCCTCATACCTATGGTTCAAAGTTCCGATGTACTATAATGTATCCATCTTGGTATTTTCAATTGTTCCTATTTTTAAATGCTTCTAAATGGCTCTTTTTAAATGTTTTTAAAAGATTTTATTTATTGATTTTAGAGAGAGGAAAGAGAGAAAGGGGTTGGGGAGGGGGGAGAAGCGGGAAACATCAATTCATAGTAGTTTCTTCTCGTTTGTGCCTTAACCGGAGAAGCCAGGGTTTCGAACCAGTGACCTCAGCATTCCGGGTCGGCATTCTATCGGATAGAGTCTATCCATTGCCCCACCACAGGTCAGACTACAGTTATTTTCGCTACTGATGCTCTAATTGTCCTGACTTTGGCCAATAGTAGTCTATTCAGGTTGTCTTCTGAGTGAGTCCCTTTGGTGCGACTCTAGCTTCCTTGGTTTGTGGCTTAAAGGATAGTCAAAGTACATGTACATTTTCTGCCCTAAAGCAGGAATCGGGTTTTGGGTTTTTTTGTTTGTTTGTTTTTAAGGAATCCTGGTTCCTTTAAGTGGGAAGTCACATTTAGAGACCATAGTCTGGGCATTAAAGGTGCTCACTTAAAGTGCTGGTCATTCTTTCTAGACCTGAAAACAATAGGCAGAGCTAGGGGATAAGGTTGTGTGTTTGTTTTTAGATCAGCTACATAAAAAATTCATGCTGAAACTTCGAATTCAAATTCAGATTTATTAATCCCTTTAATCTTTCATTTGTATCTCTTTTCTCTCACACTAAAAGTCCTGGTTCAAACACTACCAACTTCTTGCTTTATCCCGTACTACCTATTCAACAGTTTCAGAGTAATGACCCCAATGCTACCACTAACAATATGATGACTGAAAACAGGAAGCACTTTTAAAAAATCAGAGTAAAAAGTTCTGAAAATGAAAATAGAAAGTAACTCCGCAGGAAGGGTCAGTGCTGACCCCATGTGACTGCTGGCACTTTCATTGCTGCTAGAATTTATTTTATTTTATTTTATTTTATTTTATTTTTGTTGTTGTTTTTTGTTTTACAGGGACAGAGAGAGAGTCAGAGAGAGGGATAGATAGGGACAGACAGGAATGGAGAGAGATGAGAAGCATCAATCATCAGGTTTTCTTTGTGACACCTTAGTTGTTCATTGATTGCTTTCTCATATGTGCCTTGACCGCAGGCCTTCAGCAGACCGAGTGACCCCTTGCTCAAGCCAGCGACCTTGGGTCCAAGCTGGTGAGCTTTTTTTTTTGCTCAAGCCAGATGAGCTCGCGCTCAAGCTGGCGACCTCAGGCTCTCGAACCTGGGTCTTCCGCATCCCAGTCCGAAGCTCTATCCATTGTGCCACTGCCTGGTCAGGCTTATTTTATTTTTTATGAGTACGTTTATTAAAGCTGGGGATGGTGAAGCAAGGAAGGGCTTAGGATAGAAGCAACAGGAGGGAGTCTAGGCGGGGCTGCTTTGGCTCCCTGAGAAGTCAGAGGAAAGGGGGCCTTGGAGACAGGTTTAGGGCGTGAGCGGTGGATGAGCTGCTGCTGCCCGCTGTTCCTCTGGTTGCAAGTCTAGTGGGATTCCTCGGAGCCTGTGGGGAAAGGGAGAGGGGAGAGGGAAAGGTCTGGTGTGCTCCTGGGAGGGAGAGTGCACCACTGCTAGGATTTTTAATACTATACTCTGTTGGTCAGGGTTTTGTTCTTCAGTGTGGCAAACTTCTAAAATCGTAGCCCTTACCCTCTAGGACAGGGGTTGGGAACCTTTTTGACTGAGAGAGCCATGAACGCCACATATTTTAAAATGTAATTCCGTGAGAGTCATACAATATGTTTAACACTAAATACAAGTAAATTTGTGCATTTTACGTAAGACCAACACTTTTAAAGTACAATAAGTCTCTGAATTCTTTTTAGTAATGTTGTTATGCTGTTGCTAACCAATGATGAATAAAGTACTTCTTACCATTAATGCGACTTCTGGTGCTGCATGGTTTTGCTGAAGGCTTTGTAGTCGGGTTGATACATGGTGAGGTTAAGCTTCATGCAGGCGTTGAGACTTCCATCCGTTAAACGTGATCGTAGGTCAGTCTTAACTTTCTTTAGATGTGAGAAAGACTGCTCACATGCATACGTAGAGCCAAACATTTGTCAGTACAGCAATACTCACACACTGTAGTGTGTGGATTGTGACGGTAAGCATGTTCTAAGTTATGACAATCAGCTGGTCCGCGGTTGAAGTTTTTTCATTTCTCCCCACTTGTGTTTGCTCGCCAACTCTGCTTGCTGTCGTGCAAGTCTTTCCAAATCTTCATCCAGTGACTTGAACTTATTCACCCACATGTCTGAGGCCTTCAGTTCAGCAGCTTGTAGCTCAAAATCTCTGACGGAGACATCCGGGATATAACTCAGGTCGGCGCTGTCCACTGCACACTCGTGTGGATGGGTGATGAACTTAAAAAGACGAGCTCACGAAATTCTCCAAAGCGTGCTTTGAATGACTGCAGGAGATTATATGTGAAGCCACTAGCTGCTAGAGATCAAGATGTTGAGCAGGGTCACTTGCTGTGAATGCATCTTTAAACTCTCCCAGTTTTTCAAAGTGTAGTAAACGACCTGTTTCAATGTCAGCAATGAAGAGTTCCAGCTTGTTTTCAAATGCAAACACTGCTTGTTGAAGGGATAAGACTATTTCCAACGCCTTGCATTTTCACATTGAGCTGGTTCAGATGTTCAGTCATGTCCACGGGATAGTAGAACTTCAGGAGCCACTCAGTGTTAGCTAACTCAGGATGCTCAACATTTTTCATTTCAAGAAAAGTCTGGATTTTGCTCAGACAAGCCGTGAAATGGCTGAGCACCTTCCCTCTTGACAACCAACGCACATTGCTGTGCAGAATCAGACCAGGATAATTATTCCCAACTTCATCCAGCAGTGTTTTAAACTGGGGATCATTTAAAGCTCGGGCAACAATAAAGTTGACCACCTGAATGACCAGCGACATCACCTCACCAAGCTGCTCGTCACACATCTGAGCACAAAGCGCCTCCTGATGTAGGATGCAATGAAAACTTAGGATGGGTCTCTTTTCATGTTCACGAAGAAGCGCTACGAATCCTCTGTTTTTCCCCACCATGCACGGAGCACCATCAGTACACACCGAAATAAGTTTATCCATCCATAGATGAATAAACTTTAGCAAACTCAGTGAAAGACTTGAATAAATCCTCCCCTCTTGTTGTCTCTTTCATAGGCAAAACAGCAAGACTTTACTCATGTAGTGTGTCACAAACAGCATACCTTGCAATCACGCTGAACTGGGATAAATGGCTTATGTCTGTTGACTCATCCAATGCGAGAGAAAAAGAATGGTGCTGCATTTATGTCCTTCACTTGTGTTGCCTCAGTTTGATTTGCCATCATGATGGTATGATCATGAACAGTTCTTGCCAACAGAGGCATGTAGCTCTTGACATGCTTTCTTCCTGCTGTCCCCTGCTGGATATTTCGATGCAAATGTAGTATAGCATGTGTCGAAGTGCCGCTTTATATTTGACCGTTTCATCGATGCAATTTTATCATTGCATATTAGACACACTGCAGAACCTGCTCTCTCCACAAAGGCGAATTCCTCTGTCCATTCCTGCTGAAAAGTATGATACTTCTCATCTTTTTTTCTTTTAGACATCTTCTTCATCAAAAGGGTTTCTGCAATTAGCTAGCTGACTACTTGATTAAAAGGAGGGCAGTTTACTTCCTGACCTCACAATGACCCGTGGAAATGACACATTATCCAATAAGATTTTGGTGTTGTCCCAGAGGACAGCTGTGATTGGCTCCAGCCACCCGCAACCATGAACATGAGCGGTAGGAAATGAATGGATTGTAATACATGAGAATGTTTTATATTTTTAACGTTATTATTTTTTTTATTAAAGATTTGTCTGCAAGCCAGATGTGGCCATCAAAAGAGCCACATCTGGCTCGCGAGCCATAGGTTCCCGACCCCTGCTCTAACAGTTTATACATGGCTACAGAGTGGAGAAGTATGAGGTTATGGTACCAGAGGCTCATGGGATGCTTGTTGGGTTGGTAATCCAAGCAAGTACACCAGTGAACTCCAGATATCTAGTCTTCCTTCCTAATATATGAAGATAAAGAAAGGAAGGGATGGGGGGAGTAGAAGAGGGTATAGGGGGATAAGTAGTGAAGGAAAGAGACTTGATCTGGGGTGGCAAGGACACAGTACAGTATACAGATGATGTTATAGAATTGTACACCTGCAACCTATATAATTTTACTAACCAATGTCACCCCAATTAATTTAATTTAAAAAAAAAAGAAAGGAAGGGGAACTTGGCAAGAGGGGTTCTGGGCAACTCAACTCTTCTCTCTGAATCACTTCCTTATCTATTAAAAGGGGCGCAGGGCTTGGACTGCACTGCAGCCACAGCAGCTTGCTTTCTGTACTCCACATCCACCTGCGCCAGGGCCTTTGCACTTGCACTTTCCCATCCCTGAAACACTCTCGCTCCAGTTCTTCCAATGATTGGTTCCTTATCCTGATTCAAGTCTCAGCTTCAGAATCACCTTCCCAGAGAGAGCCCCCCAGACCACACAATCTAAAATAATCATCAGCATCTGCATCACTTTATCATATCAGCCAGTTTCATTTTTTCATGGCACTATCACCTGTCTAATCTGTTTACTTATTTATGTCTCTCTCCCCTCTCTTCAGAGTGCCAACAGTAAGAGCAGGGTCTTTGACTTTCTTGTTCACCAATGGATTCCCTAGCACCTAAAATAGGCCTGGCACACAGTGGTCACTGAATAACAGTACCTGCTGAGTGAAAAGATGTCTGCTAGATGCACGGATGGACTAGTTCGTGGTCGGCAAACTCGTTAGTCAACAGAGCCAAATATCAACAGTACAACAATTGACATTTCTTTTGAGAGCCAAATTTTTTAAACTTAAACTATATAGGTAGGTACATTCCTTATTGAGGTAGCGCCCGCACGTGGTATTTTGTGGAAGAGCCACACTCAAGGGGCCAAAGAGCCGCATGTAGCTTGCGAGCCATGGTTTGCCGACCACTGGACTAATCTCCAAGTCCAACAAGATACACTCAACACCGTGAGTATAGACTCACATACAAGCATGACAGTACCACGTTACAAATGTGGAAACTGAGGCAGCAAGTGCCGGCCAAAGGCCGCGCAGAGGAAGGGGGACGCTCCAGTAGTGCTGTTTGGGAAGCCAAGAGCAGGAGGCTTGGGTTTGGATCCTCACACCATCCGACTTGTCCACCCTCCTTCCTAGAGCTGTGTGAACTGGACAAGGCATGTCCCCCTCCAAGGACAGTTTCTCCACCCCAAAGAGAAGACAGATTACACTCTGGTTATTGTGAGATAATGGAGCTTTGTGAACTAACCTCACCAGGCACTTGGCAGAATGTCTGGCCTTTTCTCTACCCCCAGGGGCAGGGGGTGGGGCTAAGGAAGGAAGCTAAGGACCCGGGCATGGAGAGGGGAGAGCCAGCTGGTTGCCACGGTGTGTTTACTCACCTGAGTCCCCTAGCCTAGCTACTCTCACCTGCTCAGGTAAAGAGGTGGGGGGAGCCTGGCTCAGCCAATGAAGTGCAATCATTCTCTTAAAGGCTCCCAGCAGCTGGCAAGAAAACCAGCCATACAACCTGGAGAGCTCCCTGGATGCCAGGAGGCGGCTGTGCAATCTTGAGTAACTAAGCCCTCCGTGGCCACACTGTGACCTTGGGGCCTGGTCACTGCAGGTCTTGGAGGGTTCTTTCTTCAGAGAGGCCTCCCTCACCTCCACCAGGGCTGGCTTCCCAGGAGGCTCCCCGGCCTAGCCGCCCTGGCAGACACCCAGGGAGGAAAGGCAACGTGGCCTTGGCAGGTGTCTGGCAGGAAGGAGCCCACAGGTACCAGCCAGGGAGAAGACGCTACCCTGTCCTGACCCCCTCAGCCACCCCGGTGAGTCGGGATGCTCTGGCTTCTTGAACCTTAGCATAGCAGGGTGTGGTGGGCGGGACCTCTCCTGAGGGGCAGAAACTTTGGGTGCTTGGTCCAGCCCTCCCGGGTGACCTGGCGGGTCACTCCAATAACAGGAGCCTCGTGTTCCCCATCTGGGAAAAGAAGGAGCTCAAACTTCCACGTCAGCTTTCCTTTTTATTATTCTCCCCTGTCACACCCCTCAGTTTTGAAGGATTTTTGTCTGCCAAGCTGTACCTGTTGCATAAGTCATTAATTTTTCCCCCTTGTATGTTAATCAAGGCCATAGGGTAGCCAATCAGCTGTTTCTGGTCAGCAGGAACAAACCGTCGCGATACTACTGAGCTGATGTAAGTTTAACCAAAAGCAAAGAAATGGAATATTTCAGTCTGTCTGTGAGATCTTATCTAGAGTTAATATTTGGTTTTCATTTGCCCTTTTGAGATATGAGAAATAGGGCACCTGTGGGTAATTTCCAGAGAATGGGGACCGTGGGTGAGGGACCCAGGTCTAACTTGCATGATTCATGGGGCACTAGGCAGAAATAAGTCCATCACACCCCAAACCCAGCTTTGGTCTCCCCCTCACACCTCACATATGAGACTTAAGTCTTGATAATGGAAGCTGTTGGCTTGAAAACTTCCTATATGGGGCTGGATTGATCCCAGGAGTCTCCACACCGGTCCTTCCCGCCTCTGAAGGAGGCTGCGGGGCCTGGCTGGGGGATCTGGCTGTGGTCTCCCTCAGGCCTCTGCTGGAGTGGTCAGGGGTGATGGGAACAAGTAGGTGTGAGGGCAATGCTTGGAAGCCAGGAGTATACAGTGGACCCAGCTTATGCCCGGAGTCAGGAGACAAGGACTTGACCGCAGGCGAGTTGCCTAACCTCTTTGAACCTCAGTTTTCCCAGCTAGAAAAAGGGGGGTTGTAATCTTGGTAATGCTTGCCTACCAAAATTGTTCCTAGGACCAGATAACATAGTGTAGCCCTGGTCAGTAACTCAGTTGGTTAGAGCATTGTCCTGATACACCAAGGTTGCAGGTTCAGTCCCTGGTCAGGGCACATAGAAGAATCAACCAATGCGCCTGACCAGATGGTGGCTCAGAGGGTAGAATATCAGCCTGGGACACAGAGATACCCAGGTTCAAAACCCTGAGGTCACAGGTTTGAGTGTGGGACCATAGACATGACCCCATGGTCGCTGGCTTGAGCCCAATGTCACTGGCTTGGCTGGAGCCATGGCACATATGAGAAGCAATCAATGAACAATTAAGGTGCCACAACTATGAGAGATGAGTTGATCTCATCTCTCTCCCTTCCTGTCTGTCTGTGCCTCACTTTCTCTCTCTCTCTCTCTCTAAAAAAAAAAAATCAACCAATGAATGCATAAATAAGTGGAACAACAAATTAATGTTTTCCTCTCTTCCTCTGTCTCTAAACTCAATAAAAAGTAAAAATAAAATAGTGTATTTCATGGAAGCTTAGAATCCACAGATTTTAAGATGCATCCAGATTCAAAATTTTTTTAAATCCACAAATATACATTTTACGATTAACTAAATAGAGCAGTGATTTTCAACCTTTTTTGAGCCACGGCACATTTTTTACTTTTACAAAATCCTGGGGCACACCACCTACCAAAATGACACAAAATGACACTCTAACACAGTACATATTATACATATAGTTAATAATATAGTTTCTAAATGTATTTATACTCACACCTGACCATGTCTCAAGGCACACTAGTGTGCCGCGGCACACTGGTTGAAAAACACTGATAGAGTAATGGCTGTTTTGTAAAATGTGACCTCCATGATACAGAATTATTCTGATAAAGATAGAATCAGGACTGCTTGTTAAGTTCTTTTACTTTTGAAATACAATTTATTGGTAACTTTTTGAAATGTAGATTGAGATAAACAGAAAGCAGGGGAAAACAACTCACTGAGTAGTGATATTTTCTAATGACTCCTGGAACTGAAACCCAGGCCTGGAATGTGGCCCTAATGCATGAGGCAGTATAGTATGTACTTAATGCATGGACTTGGGAGTCAGAACATCTTGGGTGCAAATGCAGGCTGTAGGTCCTACTTATAGTGACCTTGGGTGTAAGTCACTTTTCTATGCCTCAGTTTCTTCTAAATTCTACAGTGCAGTGGGGTGTGTGGGATGACAAAAATGCTGGCTAATTGGTAGCCCGTGTTTTTGTTGTTAAGTTGGGGTATAATTTAGGATAGGAGCAGAACCCATATGCATGTTCCACTGGATATTCCCAGGTCTGAGGGCTCTTGATCCTTAGAGACTCGAGTGGGCTGAATAAACCGAGTCAGAGCAAGACACTTGGGTCAGTTTCCTCCCCACGTGTAAAATGGGATCCCTCACACCTCGGCCACCATCTGGGGCAGCAGGAGGCTCCAGGAACACGCTGGATAAGCAAATGCTTTGGAACCAGTGTGGTCCCCCAGTGCACAAGGCTGTTGCTGCTCCTTGCTTCCTGGGGCCGTCAAGGTACCCAGCACCTTTCTTTCAGTCATTGGCCCTTTCTTTCCCCTCCTCTGCAGCTACCTGCTGAGCAAGTCAATTTCAGGGGATGCTGGTTCTCAGGATTGTGACAGTGAGCCCCCTCCTCACCCAGTGGAGCTGTGAGAAAATGAGATGAGATGAGAGTTAGAACAGAAGTTTCCCAGGAACAGGAGGGGCAGCCCCTCTTGCCCAGGGCTTTGAGCAGATGGTGGCAATAAGCATGTGTACTTGTGCACAGGAACTAACAAAATTAAAGTTGAAACATTCTTTTTGTTTTTAAGTTGAAACATTCTAATGCTGCAAAGACGGGGAGAGGCCCTGTGAGCCAGCCCACTGCTCTGGGGGAGACCTCTCATCGAACTAACACTAGAAGGCTGCAGCTGCACCCCAGGGAAGTCTCTAAACATCTTTCCTTGGTAACCAGCCTTAGCATCTCAAAAGCCTCCCAAGGGTGTGTGCAGGGTGTGTGTGAGCATGCTTGAAGTTATTGGGTGTCCAATAAGTTAGAGTTCCATGGACACGGAGCACCTATACCTTGGGAAAAATAAATTTGAGATAGATGGACTGGGGTAGACTATTATTCCAACCACCATGAAGCTTAGAGGCTTTTTGGTGGAGGAACTAGATTTATTGAGCACCTACTATGGGCTAATGATTGTGCTGGATGTTTCAAGTTCATTACTTCATTGAATCCTCACAGTAGCCTGTTGTACAATATTATTCCTATTTTACAGATGGGAGTACTGAGACCACAAACCTTGAACTGGGATTCAGTATGTCTCAGTCTGGAGCTGGGGCTCTTAACCCATCCCACCAGAAGTTGCAAATCAGGCCAAATACTTAAGTCCCCAGATACATTATCTTTGGCTCTCACAATGTTTTGTTTTAACATTTAAAAAACTCAGATGTCAATCTTTGAAAACAGACTTCTTAATATAAAAGTCTACATTCTGGCCTTGGCCATTTGGCTCAGCAGTAGAGCGTCAGCCCAGCATGTGGAAGTCCCAGGTTCGATTCCCAGTCAGGGCACACAGGAGAAGTGCCCATCTGCTTCTCTACCCTTCCCTTCTCCTTTCTCTCTCTCTCTTCCCCTCCTGCAGCCAAGGCTCCACTGGAGCAAAGTTGGCCTGGGTGCTGAGGATGGCTCTGTGGCCTCTGCCTCAGGTGCTAGAATGGCTCTGATTGCAGCGGAGCAATGCCCCAGAGGGGCCGAGCATCCGCCCCTGGTGGGCATGCCAGGTGGATCCTGGTCGGGCGCATGCAGGAGTCTGTCTGACTGCCTCCCTGCTTTTAACTTAAGAGAAATATCAAAAAAAAAGAAAGTCTAGATTCTGGCTTCTCTTTAAAAATTAGAAGGAAGCTATGGCACTGTGAGCCCACCTTCTCATATGGCATCAATCAACTTGGACTGATTAGAAGCCACCGCCTTTAAATGGGACATGTAACCTCTAGTTTGTCACAGTCTCCATTCCCTACTACTTTCTACCCAGCCCACTTTGTGTTTATACCAGGGCCTGGGCTCTGGTCCTGGGACTGGCTAAACTTGGCTGTGACTTGAGGTAAATTACCACATCTTTCTGGGCTTTAGTTGTAACCTGGACTAGTTTGCACTCTGAAATAACTTCCTAAGTGGCTTTCTGTACATCCGCATGTTGGCCACCTGGCTATGTGTGATCAACATCTGTATGAATGACACAAGGAGTTGACAAGTGTTATTCACACTTTGTCACCATCATTCCACTGCACTGCATGTCTGATGTGCCTGTGACACAAAATAGTTGGAGACAGGTTGGGCCTGGTGGCACCCAGTCCTGGTGTGATGCCCATTCCCAACATTTTTTTTGATCAAAAAATCTGACTTTCACATGCCTCTGTTTATTTCTCCAGGAGGCTGATTGAGATTTCAGCATCTGAAATGTCCTATTCTGACCCCACTTTTGCTGTAGGGTGCATGAGTGAAAATCTGCAGCCCAGTTGAAAACCTTCTCTCTTTCTCTGTTACACACACATGCACATGCACAGCCTGCGGCTCAGAAACGGCCACACTTTATAGGTCTTCACATCTACCGAGTGTCTCAATTGGGTTTCTGAGATCAGATCTTGAGAGCCCTGAAATTGCTGCGATGGAAATGTGGGTGTGCCTTAGATGTAGATAATTTAGTCCAATAATAGCACATACATTTTACTTCATTGGCTAATTATAATCAACTGGTCGAGTGTTGAAAAGGCTTCTGAAGCTACATAAGGGCCTGGAGTGATCACACACTGAGATCTCTCATCAGTGAGTATCATGCCACCTACTGAGGGCACGGCAAGGGATTTTAATAGTGCTTCTGCCAAAAATTATACAGAAATGAAAACTGGTCTGGGAAAGGGATATGACTTGTCCAAAGTGACTCAGCAAGGCAAGGCCCAGTAAGACCCAGGGGCGGGGTCTCTCTTGACCTTGAAGCCATTCTTGCTTCCTCTGTATTAGCTCAGAGAAGAGAATTGAGAACCAGAGGAGAAATGGCAGAAGCAAGACTAGGACCCAGGAGTCCTGGCTCCCCTAAGAAGCCTGGCTGGGGTCAGGACTAAGGAATTCTGTTCTGTCCCACTAGGCTGAGCCCTGCCAGCCAGGCCTGTTGGCTTCTGCTCCACTTCTTAGAGTCCCTTCGCTCCTGCCCCAGTTTCCTGTCTCATTTTCCTCGGGCTCAGAGAGTGCACGTGGAAGCCTGGGCCCCCAGGGATCCTGGGCCCTACATACCCTCTTTTGGCAAGCTTCAGCAAGCTCCCCAGCCCCCTTTGTTCTGAAAGAGCAGTCCTAGGACAGGGGTTCCTAACCTTGCTGATGCCATGGCCTCCCCTGGAAATTTGCTAAAGCCTATGGATCCCTTCTGAGAATGTTTTTAAGTACATAGAATAAAATATCTAGGACTACAAAAAAATCCAATCATTTCAAACTACAATTATCAAGATATTCTTTATTTATTTAAAAAAATTTAAATTTATTGATTTTAGAGGAAGAGAGAGAGAAACGTCAATTGTTGTTCCACTTATTTACGCATTCATTGGTTGATTCTTGTATGTGTCCTGACCTGGGATAGAGCCTGCAACCTTGGGGTGTTGGGATGACTCTCTAAGCAACTCTGGCTACCCAGCCAGGGCTCAAGATATGTTTTAAATGTTTATAATAGACTAATATGTTACTTCCTTCCTAATACATTTAGAAAGAGATCTGGCAGCAGATATAATAGCTTGTAATTTTAAAGTAATGAGGAGCATAAATGATATTTTGAGAGATGTACAAAGACTGTCATATGATATGAAAATATCTGTGATTTTTCCTGGTGACAGAGTCACAGGAATTGTCGATATTACTGTGGTCAACTGCCTGCATTCATAACGGAACACAGAGGTTGGCGAAAATGAAGCTCGAATTTTTCTCCCATCCAAGCTCCTGAATTCTACTGTGGACGCAGGCTTAGAGTGCCTCAACTTAGGGTGTTCAAGCAGGAGTCGGCTAGTCCAGGGATTTGCAAACTGGGGGCCATAAGACCCAGGGATTCTAGAAGTGTCATGAAGACTGGAACATGGTGGAGGCAGGTGAGACAGCTGTCCTCTGAATCTACTGCCTCTGCCTGAGCAGTCTTTTCTGAGTTCATTTTAGTGGTTTATGTAAGATTCCTTTATTAAAAAAACCCGGGATCACCCATTTGTGTCTGAATGTCACACACCTTTGCTCGGCTCCTCCCACCTTTTATGATGTAAAGCAAACCTGAGAGGGAGAGCAGGGAAGGTGCTAGAGCAGCGATTTCCAGCCTTGTTCATCTCACAGCACGCGGGAACTAGTTATTAAAATTCTGCGGCACACCAAAAACTATAGTTTTTGCCGATCTGACAAAAAAATGGTGTAATTTGGAATCGTTCACACCAGACGGCTATTGTTGTGTTGGCTATTGTCATTATTATTTTTCTTTACAATCTAAGGGAAAAGAGGTCGTTGCCCCAGACTGAATAGTTAGATATTGAATGTTTTAAAGGTTCTTGCAGCACAGGGTTGGAGATGGCCGTGCCAGAGCACACTGCCCTTCGGTGACTGGGGTGGTGACTGGGGTGGGGCTGTGGGGACGGGAGGTGGTGGGGAGTGCACTTCCTGTTACCTCTGCCTGCCAGCCATTCAGGGAAGCAGACTTCCGAGGCGAGCACGGGCCGAGAGTCAGGAGACCTGAATTCAAGATCCTACCTAATTCTGCCACTACCTTGAGTTTCTCATCTGCTAAACAGAGGCAATAATACTCGGGTGTTAGGAGGACCAAAAGAGAAAGTTATACAAACCATTGAAGGGATTTTAATGTATTTGTCTCTTAGCCTGAGACTGTTTCTCAACTCTCCGTGGGGCCTCTCTCATACCAACAAATCAGAGTCCCCTTATACCACGACAAAATGTTAGGTGAGCTAGAATAAGAGTTTGTTTGTTTTTTTAAATAATTATAGACTAGCTTGTTGAAGACTACTCTCCCACTGAGAGTTGTTAGAAGAGCTGAACGCTGAACAAAATAAATGTGTGTGTGTGTGTGTGTGTGTGTGTGTGTGTGTGTATTTGAAGGCATTGGAGAACTGCCTAAGCAGCACAACCTGCGGAGGTCAAGATTCCACAGACAAGGGAGATGCAGGGAAGTCACCCTCACTTTCAGTGGCCACTTCTCCCTTCAAGGCAAATACTGTTTCTCAAGCAATGGCTCAGAAACTGAGCAGAGCATCAGGAGGTGTTGTACAGCTGGGGTTTAAAAACTGGATTTCCGGGTCCACCAAAGAAGAATGTCCCTAATGAATACCCCGGGCTTTCAAATGGAGCTCCCAAAGGGCTGTACTTAGGAGTAGAGGTGAATCAGAAATAGACTAGCCCCACAAAACTGAAGACTAGCATCTAATCAAATTGATTTCTTTAGGACTTAGGTTTAAATGCCAGTCAGAAGCAAATGTAAAAATCTCTCTGAAGAAAGTAATACCATTCAGGGCCTCACATTTTCCTATAATTTTTTCATATACAATATCTGGCATTAAATCAACACTTATCAGAAATCTCCATAGAAAAGACCAAATGGCTGAAAACCAAGAGAAAAAATATATAGGCTCACGGAAGGTCCAGATATTGACGTTATAAGACACAGACTTTAAAACATATGTGATTAGGCCCTGGCCAGGTGGCTTAGTGGATAGAGCATCATCCTAGCATGATGAGGTTGTGGGTTTGATTCCTGGTCAGGGCACATATGAGAAGCAACCAATGAGTGCACAACTAAATGGAACAAGTAAGTGGAGCAGCAAATTGATACTTCTTTCTCTCTCTCTCTCAAATCAATGGAAAATTTAAAAAATATGTGATTAATATATTCAAGAAATTATATGATCAGATGAAGTATTTTAGCAGAAAATTAGAATCTGTCAAGGAGAATCAAATGAAAATTCTAAGCCTGAAATACAATAACTGAAATTAAGAACTCAGTAGATTGCCTGACCAGGTGGCGCAGTGGATAGAGCGTCAGACTGGGATGCTGAAGACCAAGGTTCGAGACCCCGAGGTCGCCAGCTTGAGCGCGGGTTCATCTGGTTAGAACAAAAAGCCCACCAGCTTGAACCCAAAGTCGCTGGCTCCAGCAAGGGGTTACTTGGTCTGCTGAAGTCCCGCGGTCAAGGCACGTATGAGAAAGCAATCAATGAACAACTAAGGTGTCGCAATGAGCAACGAAAAACTAATGATTGATGCTTCTCATCTCTCTCCGTTCCTGTCTGTCCCTGTCTATCCCTCTCTCTGACTCACTCTCTGTCTCTGTAAAAAAATAAATAAAAAAAATTTAAAAAAAAAGAACTCAGTAGATGGATATAACAGTACAATGTATTAGCATAGCTAAAGATAAAATTAGCAAATTAAAAGACAGGTCGGTAGGAAATACCAATACTACAGCACATAAAATACAGAAAAAAGTCATGGGGAACATGTTGAAATGTCTAAATATTTCTAATTGAATTCTAAGGGGTGGGGTGGGGAAGGAAAGGGAGAGGAAGAAGAAGAAGAAGGTGGGGAATGGAATAGGGAGGGGGAGGAGGAAGAAGACAGGAGAGAGAAAACTGAAGAGAAATTAAGCAATAATTGACGGTGGTCAATAATTTTCCAAAGTTGGTGGAAGATATTAAGCCACAGATTTTTTTTTTTTTTTTTTTTTTTACAGAGACAGAGAGAGAGTCAGAGAGAGGGATAGACAGGGACAGACAGACAGGAACGGAGAGATAAGAAGCATCAATCATTAGTTTTTTCGTTGCGCATTGAGACACCTTAGTTGTTCATTGATTGCTTTTTCATATGTTCCTTGACCATGGGCCTTCAGCAGACCGAGTAACCCTTTGCTCTTTGCTCGAGCCAGCAACCTTGGGTCCAAGCTGGTGAGCTTTTGCTCAAACCAGATGAGTCTATGCTCAAGTTGGTGACCTTGGGGTCTCTAACCTGGGTCCTTGGCATCCCAGTCCAATGCTCTATCCACTGCCCACCGCCTGGTCAGGCTTAAGCCACAGATTTAAAAGTCACTTTAAACCCCAAGCAGATTAAATAAAGAGAAACCTGAACTAGGGCCTACTCAGGTATAACTGCTGAAAACCAAAGATAAGGGGAAAAATCTTAAAGAAACAATTTATAAAACTGACAGATACTCAACAGAAATAATGAAAGCCAGAAGGCAGTAGAAAGATATCTTCAGAGTGATGAATGAGAATAAATATTATGTGAGTACAGATGAATGAATGGTTCTCAAGTTTTAATGTATATGAATCAGTTGGGCTGGGAAAAGGAAAAGTGTTAAAGTTTTAAGATTCCCTAATCCCACCCCACATTTTTGGATTTAGCAGCTCTGAAGTAGAGTCAAGAAATTGCCTTTCAAAAAGTATTCTGCTGTGTCTGAATCAGTGGGTCTGTGGTAGATTGTTTGCAATGATAGCTGTAGCAGTTCCTCTCATTCCTGTACCCATGGCCATTTGCAGTGTGACTTTGATACTCCTCCAATCAAGAGGTAGTTTATTTTTCCTCCTCTTGAATCTGGGCTTGACCTATGACTTGCTTTGATTAATAGGTATCCGTTGAAGTGATATTATAGAATGTCTAAGCCTTGGCCTCAAGAGGCCTTGCTTTTTCAACATTCACCCTTTTGGAACTAAGCTGCCATGCAAAAAACAAAAACAAAAAAACCAGAACGTATCCTGCCGGAGACATATGGAAAAAAAGGCACAGCCAGCGCAAACCACCAGAGAGATGAGTGAGGCAGTGATCTGTCAGGGTCAAACCAGGAGAGGAACCACACAGTACTTTGAACAGGAAAAAATTAACATAAAGAATTATTACTTATAATGGGGGTTGGAATAACAAGGAAATGACTAATAAGGAGTAAAGAGAACCTGAAAGAAATAGAAATAGCAGATAAAGGAATGGCTACTATTTCTAGGGCTGACACGGAGCACCCAAGAAAGAGCTGAGGTCTAGAGCTCATTGGAGAGGACGTGGCTGTGACTGCTAAGTGGAAGAGAAGTCACTCACTGTGGTACCACACCAGACTAGCGGACTTGGAGAAACAACCCTCTGAAAGTTGTTGAAAATGTGTTAGGAAATCCATTCACAGGGAAAGGTCTCACTAGAGACACTTCGCTACAAAATCACTTGAGAGAGATTCCTGGGGAAGCTGCTGGCTGCCAGGTGCTGCTGGTCACTGGGCACCACCGGCGATGGTGGAGAGCCATCCACTGCAGGAGCAGGGTGTGGGGGGCCCGCTCACACTGCAGGAGCTGGTGAGCCAGCCCACTGAAACTAGACGGCAAATACTTCTCTTATTTTACTGTCTCTCCAGCTTCCTCTAATGATAAAACAGAGCATACTCTCAGCTGGCAAAACAAACAAACAAACAAACAAAAACATATTTAAAGGGCCCATATCCATTTTCCAAGAGCAAGCAAAAAGGATAAACAGTATAGGACATCTTGGACTAGCCAGCCCATCAATCTTCAAGACTACAACCGCATGGGTGACCTTAGGTGAAGCTAGCAGCAGTGTCTGCCTGAGCCCAGCCCAAATCACCAATTCAGAGTTATGAGCAAATAGATGTAATTGTTTATTTATTGATTTGAGAGAGAGAAACATCAATTTGTTATTCCATTTATTTATGCATTCATTGGTTGATTATTTTTTTATTTTTATTTATTTATTTATTTGTTTATTTATTTACAGAGACAGAGAGTGAGTCAGAGAGAGGGATAGACAGGGACAGACAGACAGGAACGGAGAGAGATGAGAAGCATCAATCATTAGTTTTTCATTGCGTGTTGGGACACCTTAGTTGCTCATTGATTACTATCTCATATGTGCCTTGACTGTGGGGCTGCAACAGACCGAGTAACCCCTTGCTGGAGCCAGCTACCTTGGGTTCAAGCTGGTGGGCTTTTGCTCAAACCAGATGAGCCCGCGCTCAAGCTGGCAACCTCAGGGTCTCGAACCTGGGTCCTCCACATCCCAGTTCCATGCTCTATCCACTGCGCCACCACCTGGTCAGGCTCATTGGTTGATTCTTGTGTGTGCCCTGACCAGGGATCAGACCAGCAACCTTGGCATATTGGGATGACGCTCTAACCACCTGAGCTACCTGGCCAGGGCCATAATTGTTTTTGGCCCTAAGTTTTATTGTAGTTTGTTTATACAAAATATTATAATACCAATGTTGCAGGCTGGATTGTTTTCCATTTCCTACTCCCGTGACCTTTATTTATGCTGTTTCTTCTGTCCAAAGTGACATTCTTGGCCCCTTCTGCCTGATGGATATATTTCCCTCCAACAACATAATTGATTGTTTTATTGACCTATATGTATATATACAGAAAAGGTACTCAAGTCATAAATATACAGCTTGATACATTTTTCAAATACTATACAGTTGACCCTTGAACGACGCAGGGATCAGGGCGCCAACCCCTGCGCAGTTAAAAATCATGCATAACTTTTGACTCCCCAGACACTTAGCTGTAGTCAGCCCTTTGCATCTGTGGATTCAGCCAACCACGGACCAAAACAGTACTTTCGATCCACAGTTGGGAAACTACAGTTGGGAATGTGAAAATACCGTTTTCCATTCACAGTTGGTTGAATCTGCAGATGCGGAAAAACCAAAGATCCAATTCATGTATAAGGGAACCCATGCAGTTCAACCCTGTGTTGTTCAAGGGTCCACTGTATTGTGTGACCTATAGTCAGATGCCTGCCTCCACGCTCCCTGCAAGTCACTAGCATGTCCCCAACAGTATGTATTTTTCTGACATCTTACACTATGGCTAGTTTTGCACTTTTACATTGGCGGATCATATAGTATGTTTTCTTTTATGTGTGGCTTCTTTTGCCTAACACCCTATTTGTGAAATTCATTCACATTGCTATGCATAGTTATAGTTTATTTTCATCACAGTATAGTTTTCTATTTTGTGTATACACCACAATGTATCCATTCTACTGATGGATGGTCAGGATGTTTCTAGTTTGGGGCTATTAAAAAGTGTTGCTTCCACATGCCTTTTGGGGAACATAGGTATGTACGCATTCCTGCTGGTTATTCTAGATAAGTTGAATTACTGGGTTAAAGAGCATGCTCATAGTATATTAAAACTTTTAAAAATTCAAAATATAAAATGACATGCATAGATTAACAAACACCATGTGAAAGAAAAAAAACTAAACACCTATGCATGAAGTAAAAAGACATTAGAAGAGAAAAATAAAACAAAATGTTGACATGGTTTATGGGTAAAGGAAAAAAGGAATGATTTTTCCTCTTGATATTTTATCTTTCCCAATAATTATGTAATGACCATGTTTTACTTTAATTACCAAAAGAACCATTTAATCCTATTGATCTCCAAGGTCTTGCTCAAATGCAACTTCCTTCCAAATGGCCTTACTGTAGCCAGATCACCATACGAGCCAATGTCTCACTTCATTTTTATAATCTCTAGATCAAAAACACATTGCAGTAGAGGCACAGTAACTTACCTGGACAAGGTGCTCTCAAAACATCTGATCCTTTCCCCATAGTCACAGAAATTGAAGCAGCAGACATTTCTCAAAAGAGCACTCCAATTTACTAGTCAGAGAGGCAGAAATATGAACCCAGATTACCAGCTCCATTTTCAACCTGAAAATACCTGATGCTGAAAGAGGTTAAGCAATAGGTCCATTGTCACTAGCAAATCCCTGTTAGAGTCATTCTGAACAGCTCATTCAAGAAAGAAGGATCTGCTACAAAGCATAAGACCTACCAAGTGTATTTTGAACAGAGCAAGGAGTCAGGATGGAGATGAAGATAAAAGCAGAAATTTGGAAACCTCAGCTTTGCATTGCCGACTGTGGAACTTTGAGCAAGTTAATATACCTCTCTGACCTTCAGTCCCTTCTCTGTCACATTGGAAGGATGAAAGGAGAGTAATTTTCAGGATGGCAAATAGAGTTTGACTCTGATTGGGTGGAAGTGGCTGCCTAGTGAGCTACAGGCTACATCGAGAATGATTCTGAGGACAAGTCTGGGTTTAGTGGGTAGGAGTGCTGTAATTGATGAATAATTTCTGCATGAGCAGGGATTTAAAAATGCTATTACTTTTCTTAGATATTTATTTGATTTTTCTGGTTAGGTTGCTCTTCAAGATCTTTTCCAGCCCTCTATTCAGAATTCTCAGGTTTAGCTCTATTCATCTATCTGGTGGGCATAGTAGTCATCCCATAGGCAATTCTCTGAATTCCAAAGGGGAAGGAATTTTAATTATCTTCTGAAACTATAGACTTTGTCTCCAGCAATGTATGTAGTCTATATTTAAATTATCTGTAAGACACTCAGAGATCCTTAGAGATGAAAATGTCTGAATACAAAGTGTTAATTACATAATTGTAATCATTCTTTTGAGATAAATCATGTTATTCCAATTGCCATATTTGACAGCCTTTCCTGCCTGCCCATTGCCCTCCCCTCAGGTTGAGTTGGTCCTGGGAGGTGGCTGCATGTCCTGGTGGTTGGAGAGTGTGGTGGTGCGGTTAGTACGCAGATGAAGAAGGTGACTGTCCCACAGTCCCAGAGCACTCCTAGTCCCCAGGCTTTTCTCATTCATGAGCTGTCTGGATTCACCTGGAATGTTATATGGCCTGGGACTTGTAGAGGAAGGTTGACTTTTGTCTTATCTTTGAGACAAATATCCTACAGCCATCAGAGAATGGTAGGGGTGGATAAATTGAAATTTAAGTAACATAAATTATATGCCCATGGTTAATGAAGGGAACCATAAACAGGATGACACGTAGGTACATCAAGTTGGTCTAGCAGAATGGCCAGGGTGTCAGTAACAGGCTTTGGAATCAGACACTGCGGGTCAGAATATAGCGTTGACATTTAGAAATGAGTTTGCACCAGCTGCTTAACCTCTGCAGAATGGGTTTCTCATCTGCAGAACGGGTTTAATAATAGTCCCTACTTCAAAGGGTTATTGTGGGAGATAATTCATGAAAAGCACAAGTGATTTCATGCCTTTTGTGGCATAGATTAAGCTTGCCCTAATATTACTGTTATTATTATGTTAAAATTAATTATTAGTGGTAATTTCTAATTATATATAAAAAAACCCTCAAAATATGAATTCAACTTAATGTAAATTTTGTGGCTTTTAAGATGGGCTGGAATGGGGTAAAGGTCTTGTTTTTGTTTTGATGAGTAACGAAATGCTTGCTTATAAAAACGATAGAAAACACAGATTGGCAAAAAGAACAAAATCAGTACTTAGAAGTAGCCTCTGTTAATCTTTTGCTGTATTGCCTAATGGCAATAGTTTACATATATCAGAACAGAAAAGAACATTTGACAAAAATAGAATCATACTAAACAGGCTGGTTTGTAACCAACTGTTTTTCAATCAACAAAGGGAGGTCTACAGGCAAATGTATTAATTTTTTGTTTTTAACTTTAATAAAAAAAAACAAACATAAAATTTACCTTTTTTAAGTATACAATTAATTCATGTTAAGGATGTCCACATTGTTATAAAACAGATCTCCAGAGCTTTTCATCTTGCAAATCTGAAACTATACCCATTAAACAGCTCCCCCTTTTCCCCACCCCCCAGCTTCTGGCAAACTATCCTTCTACCTTCTGTAGCTATGAATTTGACTACTTTATATAAGTGGAATCACACAGTATCTGTTGTTTTGTGATGGACTTATTTCACTCAGTGTGATGTCCTCAAGGTTCATTTATGTTGTAGCATGTGACAGAATTTGCATTCTTTCTAAGGCTGAATAATATCCTACTGTATGTATAGACCACATTTGTTTATCCATTCATTCGCTGATGGACTTTTGGGTTGTGTCCACCTCTTGGCTCTTGTGAATAATGCTGCTATGAACATGGGTGTGCATGTATCTCTTCAATACCCTGTTTTCAATTTGGAAATTTACCCGAAGTGGGATTGTTGGATCATATAGTATGTAGTCCTATTTTTATTTTTTTGAGCAAGATACATACTGTTTTCCATAATTGTTGCACCATTTCACATTACCACCAACAGTATACTGACTTCCAATTTCTCCATATCCTCACCAGCACTTTTTATTTTCTTTCTTTCCTTTTTGTTTTCCTCCCTCCTCCCTCCCCCCTCCCTCCTCCCTCCCCCCTCCCTCCTCCCTCCCTCCCTCCTTCCCTCCCCCCTCCTTCCCTTCCCCCTCCTTCTACCTCCCCTCCCCCTCCCCCTTCCTTTCCTCCTTCCCTTCCTTTCCTTTTGCTACTATGGGTAGCAAAACATCCTAATGGATGTGAGGTGAGCAATTGTATTGTTTTAACACAATTCTAAAGGGAAAGTTTAAAATCCTCAAAAGAACAAACCCCTTGATACCAGAAATCCTCCTTTTTATATGTAAATTGCTAACACATTGTTTTGAATCTTACCAAATTTAATCTCATTAAGCATAGTAGTTGGTTTTGTGGATCAGGCTCCCCCACTTCCATCACTTCGAATTTTAGGGTGTTTACTTATCAAAGGACAATTTTGCAACGCTGCAGGTCAACCCTTGGTACTGCTTTTTCCTCGAAAAACCGAGCTACCTCTAAACTTCTTTCTGATCTGCTCCTTCTGTGGTTTCCCAAGCCTGTCCTCCCCTCTTGAATGAGGTGTTCTCCATTGTTCCAGCTTTCCAGCCCTGCTCCAACCCCTTTCCCCTCAGCTTCTCTCAGCAACCCTGAAATTTCTGACTCCACCCACACGCTGGGTCCCAGGGACCCTCAGATCTGTGTCTCCAGCTCTAGCCCTCAGTTAACCTGTGCCAGGAATCTGCTCAGAGAGGTCAGTGAGCATGTGCGTGCATGTGCGTGCGTGTGCGTGCGTGTGCGTGTGTGTGTGTGTTGTGTATCTGTCTGTCTTAGGTGGGGTACTATAATTGCCACTCCTTTAGCAGTCTTGGCTACCACACGCGCATCCTGCCCTCTTGAATACTAGTCTGTTGTAGAAATGCATTCTTTTTTCTCACGACCTGACCTCTACACGCTAACCGGCATCTAATCTGGACCCTGGTGTAATGCCCACAGAATCACTGTTGGAGGGATCATGCTGGCTCCAGTGTACTGCCTTCCTCAGCACATTCCTTAAACCCTTTAGATTATACATTATTTTGCCCTAAATGCTGACCTTAGACACTGACCCTCTCATGGGATAGGACTCTGTCATACCATCTTACCATCTTTTAAAAATTGAACTAAGTTTATAATAATATACTGTACAGATTTTCAGTGTACAGCTCAGTGAGTTTTGACCAATGTAAACCCCTATGAATTATAAGCTTTGGATACAAAATCAGCTAACTTAGAGAAATTGCAAGGTTCTATACAACTGTTGGAAAGACATGGAGTTTAGAGACAAGAGACCTGGTTATCTAGTTTAGCATCTTTCATTAACCAGCTGTGTGACTTTGAACAAGTACTTTCCCCTCTCTGGACCTTGGTTTCTGACCTGTACAGTGAGAAGGCTGACTCTAGGGGCCTCCCCCAGCCTTAGGTCTACACGACATGATGGGTATTGAACAAAGGTCACACAAGACTTCCTGAAATTATGCAGCACGACTGTGTTCTGCTGACATTTGCAAAAGTGAATGCACCTCACCCAGATACTTCTAATCAAATTCCTGAAGATGAGAAACTAAAGAAATAATATTATAACAATAAACAAAGATGGCAGAAATCAGCTAAGCTCTGCAGCCAATAGGAATGCACGCTAATGCTTATCAGTATATGTACTGCTGAAGTGAGCACACAAATGCTTATAAACAAACCCTTCTCAAATTTGTTTGCTCCAGTACATTAATGAAAGGAGCTTCTGAAGCGATTAGCTTCAAATTCATGACAAGTACCAAAAACACACGGTTTGCCAAATAGGCTGAGTTGAGCTATTTTGCAGTTTGGAAGCTAATGTGCCTTGCTAAAAGAGGCAAGGGCTACTCCAGCAGAATAAGATGAATCCCTCACATTTACCTGGCATTTTTCACTTTTCAAAGCCTTCTTGTGCCATTGCTTGTTTGATCTATATGTGGGTCCTGTGGTAAAGAGCGAGGCAAGGAATATGTGCACTCCTTTTTACAGGTGAGGATCCTGAGGCCCGGAAAGAGGAAGTGAATATTCCTACAGTCACCAGTGAGCCTACCCCTCTGAATTCCCAGGCCTGAGTCTTTGGGCTGGACCCCACCACTGCCTTTTTTTGCAAACCAACCAACCCAGAGAACAGAGTCCAAAGAAATCTAAATACAGTAATAAAAACGATAAGAGCACTCATAGGTTGTGGGCGTTTATTACCTTCCCACTAGGCATTACCACTTGTAATTCTCCCAAAAGCCCCCAAAAGGTTTTCCCTCTTTTATAGAAGACAAATGGAGACACAGAGAGGCTACTTGGCTTGCTCTAGCACACACAGCAAGGAGGTTGCCAAGGTGAGATTCCGCCCAGGCAACCTGGCTCCGAGCCCAGGCCCTTTGCCCTATGCTGCACTGCCTCATGTTTCATGATGCTGCTGGTTAAAGAACTTTCTAAACAAAGCTCTTCATTGGCGAGGTGAGCAGCCAAGAGGCGGTGAGGCACTTAGCAAGCACTTCAAGTGGATCACCGCTGAGCAAATGCTTAGAGGCCAGTGAGGCTTAAGGCAGAGGGCTGGCCAAGCATCTTGGAAGGTCACTTCTAACCAGAGATTAGAGGATTTAATGAAATCTCTCAAAAATTCCAGTCTTTCAGTTCAGGAGAGAGACAGGTCCTCCTGGCCCTTGAGGTTCCAGTTTGAACATCCTCTCCCAGTCCACCCAGCCTGCCGACCACCCTCCCCTCATCGGTCCTGGGATCAGGGAGCTGGGAGAACAGGTGGCTATGCATAGATCACTCTGGAAATCTGACAGCGTGGTCCCTGGCCCAGGGGTGGGGGAGGAGGAAGAGCAGAGCACTGAATTACAGGGTGCCTGCTGCCCGATTAGATCAGAGCACAGTGTGCACCATAGTGGAGATACAATGCACCAGGCTCACTCCTGGGCCCGAAGCCCAGATGTTAGTCGGAACCACAGTCAGAGCCCAGGGGCTCTCAGCAGCACCTCATCCAACCACTTCATTTCACACATGGGGACACGGAGGCCCAGAGAGGGACAGCAACTTGCCAGAAGCCTCACAGCGCTTATTTAACAGAATATTAAGTACCTACTATGCCAAGCACTACACTTAGGACTGGCGATATTAAAGAGTGAACAAAAGAGCCACAAGCCCCAGTCTTTTAGAGTTTACACATTAGTGGGGGAAATGGGCAAAAAGCAGGTAAACACATAAAATCAGAGATTGTGATCTGTATTAAGAGGAACATAAAATACATCAGCCAATTTGGTCGAGGGAGGTCTCTCTTAGAAGAGACCATTCAAAGCTGAAGCTAGAAGGATGAGAAGTGTACATATGTTGTTTGTGTGTGTGTGTTGGGGGAACGTGTTCCAGGCAGCGGGAACTCTATGCCCCGGAGCCCCTGGGCTAGGATAGCGCTGTGTGTTTCGGTAGCCGGCACATGGCGAGGACCAGGGACAGTAGCAAAGAGGGGAAGTTGGAGGTGGATGGAGTCTGGAGCACATAGGGTTTTGTGAGCCAAGGGGAGAGGTATGGAGGTTATTCTTGTTGCAATATAAAGTTATTGGAGCAGGTTTTGCAGGAAAGTGACAGACATGCTGTAACATTTCCTGCTTTTCCCAGTTGAGGGGCTGCCTAGGAGCCCAGTCACCTGGCAGATTGTGGAAAACACAGCAGGCAGTGCTACCCATACCAAATGAGCTAGGTACTTCTTCCCTATTTTATCTAATGATCTCTACCCACTTTGTCCGCATTAGGTAATTAGGCCACTCATATAATTTTAAATTCCCTCTTCTTATCATTAGTCACAGATCTAGACACTCAAGTGCTGTAGGACCCCGTGGGGACTGACAGACCTCTCTGAGCCAGTGGCTGCCACTGGGACAGGCAGGCAGGCAGCCTTTGCAGCTTGCCACACTTTCTCATCTCGTTCCTGTGACCACACCCGTCCTCCCTGCTGGGGAGGTATGAACCGTTAGAAGCTGCTATCAAGCCTGCTATGATGGGGAGAAAATTCCAGACTATCCAGATTTTTTAAATGGAAAAAAGGAAGTCCAGAAAAGAAATGGGGACTTTCTAGGCCCTATAGGAAGTAGCAGCGGAGCCAGAACTGAAAGGCAGACCTCTGCCTAAATCCCACCGTCTGAAAGGGAGGCCCCTTCACCAGCCTGAGTCAGCGTTTCTCAAAGGAGGCTCCATGGAATATCAGAGCCAGGTTTGCTCTGTGTCACCTGTGTGGGGAATGCTGCAGTCACTATGTCCTTCTTAGACATCCACCGGGAACCTGGGGGCCCTGAGACATCGTGTAGCAAAACACTCATTTAACCTTGCTTAACCCAAATTATTTTATTTCCCCAAAATGATTTCTTTTGGAGAGAGAGAGAGAGAGAGAGAGAGAGAGAGAGAGAAACAGGAGGGGGGAGAGAGATGAGAAGCATAACTCATAGCTGTTTCACTTTAGTTGTTTTCTTTTTAAAATACCACTCCTCTTGTCTTAGATTGCTGAACTGAGAGAGATTTTTTTTTATTTATTTATTCATCTTACAGAGGACAGGGAGAGACAGAGAGAGAGAAGGGGGGAGGAGCTGGAAGCATCAACTCCCATATGTGCCTTGGCCAGGCAAGCCCAGGGTTTCGAACCGGTGACCTCAGCATTTCCAGGTTGACGCTTTATCCACTGCGCCACCACAGGTCAGGCTAGTTGTTTTCTTTTTAAATTGCTTGCTTCTCATATGTGCCCGATGGGAGGGGGCACTCAAGCCAGCAACCTTTGGGCTCAAGCCAGTGACCTTGGGGTCATGTCGATGATCCCATGCTCAAGCTGGAAATCCTGTACTCAAGCCAACAAGCTTGTGCTCTAGCTGGGGACCTCGGGGTTTTGAACCAGGTACCTCAGGATCCTGAGTCGATGCTCTAACCACTGCACAACCACCAGTCAGATTTCATGAAAGAATTCATCTTGTTGGACTATCTCTTCACATTCTGGGGAATGTTCCTTGGGAATTGCCACCCTAAGCAAAAACGTTTCCTGTCCACAGCCCCTGCCACTCTCATTGCCATTCTCGCTGTTATTATCCTCAAGGACAGGGGCCATGATTCATACTTCAGTTCACGAGATCACACCTCTCTGCAGGTGTCTTGTACAGTGCCGAGTTCTCAAGGATGATAGCACATATTAATCAACAAACACTGACAATGCGTGTTGACTCTGTACCTCCTGAATTGTGTGGCCTCGTCTGAGATAGAGGGCAAGCTCATTTCTTTCCTCTCCTTTACCAAGGAAAACACCTGGCGAGGCCTTGGCAGGGAAACTCAAAAGCATTCCTGAAGGTCACCAAATGCTAAAGCAATCTGCCCTATCCCTTAACTTTTCCTTTTAATCTGGACACATCTCACTCCCCAATTTTAAGTCCTAATTCAAATACAGCTACCTCCAGGAAGGTTTCCCTGACTACCTCTTCCCCGTCCCTGTAGACCGTGGTCCTCCCTGCTTCCCTTCTGGTCTCCAGAGCTTGACTGTACCATGTGTGCAGTGAATGGTATCTCATCAGCCTGCACAGGGAACTAAATGAGTGTAGTTGGCTGGGAGCAACAAACGTACTACTGTGTGCTGGGCCCATCTAATCACAGTTAAATTTCATTAGAAAAAATACTGAGGGGGCCAAACAAAACACATGAGGGAGCTGCAGCTGGCCAGAGGGCTGACAGCTTGCAACAGTTAGGATATTATCTGCAGGGGTAAGGCATTGCATTTGGAATCCTTAGAGGTCCTAGAGCTGCCACTGACTAGCAGTGTGACTCCAGATAAACCCCTCATGTTTCTGAACCTCAAGTTTCCTCAACTGTAGAATAGGGTAGCGCTTGCTCTATTATTGTGTGAGGTTTGAAGAATGTTTCTCTTGACTCCAGGCCAAGGACCACTATCCCATTTATAATAATACCGAATGTTTATTGAGCACTTACTATTTGTCAGATACTGTTCTAAACATTTCACATGTATTAATTTACTTAATCCTCACAATAACCCTAAGAGGTAGGTACTGTTCAATCACCTTCATTTTACAGATGGGAAAATTGAGGCCGAAAGGGGTGAAAGAACTTGCCCAGGGTTATAGAGCTGATGGGTGGCAGAATGGGACTATAAAACCCTTTCACAGGCCCTGGCCGATTGGCTCAGCGGTAGAGCGTCAGCCTGGCGTGCGGGGGACCCAAGTTCGATTCCCGGCCAGGGCACATAGGAGAAGCGCCCATTTGCTTCTCCACCCCCACCAATTAAAAATAAATAAATTAATTAATTAAAAAAAAAGAAAAAACCCTTTCACAAATACTGGTTCACTTAAGTTCTCAAAGGCATAATGAAAAACAGTTAAGTATTTCCCTTTTCACCGTTTTACAAATGGAGATATTGAAGCTCAGAGAAGTGTAGTAACTTGCCTGATATCACACAGCTAGGAAGTGGGCAAATGTAAGCCTGAACCTGATTCTTTTTATCTCAAACTTTTGCGTGGTTTTTTTGTTTGTTTGTTTTCTGTGCCATACGTAAAGGACAGGCAAGTGGTCTATGAAGCGAACAATGCGCTAATGTAGTGAAGTTTGTCCCCCAGGTCAGAGAGCATGACTTACCCTTTATTGTTTCCACTCCAGTCCCTAGGTCAGGGTCCTTCTGTCCTGGGAGCTCAGTGACTAGTTATGTTCGTGTTGCCAGGAAAATTGCCTTCTGCCTTCATTTTGGCTGCTTGGATGTTTCCTAACCCTGGCATGGTTAAACTTGGTTACCTGAGTTTGTCTGATTGTGGGGTTTTGCATTTTTCATATGTGCTATCTGTGTCTCCTGTTGTGTGATGTATGGACATGGAAGGGAAGGGGTGAGACCTGGGTTCTGATCTTTTTTTTTTTTTTTAGCTAAAGAGACAGAGAAAAAGGGACAGACAGACAGGAAGCAGGAGAGATGAGAAGCATCAACTTATAGTTGCATCACTTTAGTTGTTCATTGATTGCTTTCTCATATGTGCCTTGAGGGGGGGAGGGGGGCTCCAGTTGAGCCAGAGAACCCTTGCTCAAGCCAGTGACCTTGGGCTCAAGTCAGTGACCTTGGAGTTCAAGCCAGCAACCTTGGGCTTTAAGCCAGCGACTATGGGATCCTGTCAATGATCCCATGCTCAAGCTGGTGAGCCAGTGCTCACGCCAGATGAGCTCACACTCAAGCTGGCAACCTCGGGGTTTTGAACCTGGGTCCTCAGCATCCGAGGTCAACACTCTATCCACTGGGCCACTGCCTGGTCAAGCTGGGCTCTGATCTTGATTCTGCTGCCCCGGCATCCAGGAGCAAGTCATGGAATTTCTGTGGAGCTCAGTTCTTCAGCTGCCAACTGGGACAATCAAGTTGGTCCTGTTTCCATAAAAGCCCTTTGGGAAATGCACAGTGATACAAATAGAAGGTGGGCTGCCGTGAGGTAAGGCACCATAGGTGCTTAATAGGTGACACTGACTGCCTGTATGGAGGGGATTTGCAATGATGTGGTGAAAGTGCTCACAATATAGTGTGGGGGGAAGGAAGCAACGAATACAACTACTGAATGCACTATGATCTCAATTATGTAAAATATACAGAGATAAAAGACTAGAAGAAGGTACACTAACATGTTGCCAGTGATTACCTCCAAGTTGTGGGCTTTTATATGGGTTTTGTTTTTGCTAGACTTAAATTTTCTTTTGTTTGCTCAAGTTAACATTTTATTTTTATATTTTATTATTTAAAAGTATATAATTTGTATATTTATTATGTGCATTATATATCATATAATATATATAATATATATAATATATATAATATATATACAATAGTTCCTCCTCATCTGTGGTTTCACTTTCCACAGTTTCAGTTACCTGCATTCAACCACAGTCTGAATATATTAATGGAAAATTCCAGAAATAAACAATCCATAAGTTTTAAATTGCGCACCAATCTGAGTAGCATGATGAAATCTCGAGCTGTCCCGCTAGGAATGTGAATCATCCCTTTGTCCAGCACATCCACACTATCTGCTACTCAGCTGTTAGTCACTCAGTAGCTGTCTCAGTTATCAAATTGGTTATCAGAGAGAGAGCGCAAGCCAGAGAGAGAGGGAGCACACACAGTCACGTGACATTTATTACAGCCTATTGTTATACTTTAAAAATTTTATGATTAGTTATTGTTAATCTCTTACTATGCCTAATTTATAAATTCAACTTTATTGTAGGAATGTGCATATAGAAAAAAACAGTACATGTAAGGTTCAGTACTATCTGCATTTTCACTGCATTTACTAGGGGTCTTGAAACTCATCCTGCTTGGATGAAGGGGAGCTACTCTGTGTTGTGTGTGTGTGTGTGTGTGTGTGTGTGTGTGTGTGTGTGTGTGTCAGGGAGAAAAATTAGGAAGAAGCCCATTATGAGACCACCTGAGAAGTGCAGAAATGCCAGGAATGGTATTAAGGCTGGAGAAAGAGGCTATCTAGGTAGAGTGGAAGGGAAAGAGGCAAGGATGGTGCCTGTCTCTAACTCAGAGTAGTGAATATTTTAAAAGTTAATTCTCTATCAGCCCTTCTTTACTGCAAGTGCATCCTGTTTCTTTTTTCAACTCCCTTGAGTGGCTTGAGTATACCTCCTCATCTGTAAAATGGGAACAATCATACTTACCGAAAAGCGTTGCCTGGGGGTTACCCAGCTATTATGGGAACAGTCCGCATCCTCCCTCACTCCTTGCCTTACACATTAACCATTGCTGTCTCTATCTACTTCCCAAGAGGAGATCGAGGCTGAGCCTCTCCCAAGAACTGAAGTAAGTTCCTTGGCATGTGTCAGAAGGCCGAAGAGTCTTCAGGGTTTGGAAAACCACTCCCCAGCTGGCACTGTTTGTTTTGGCCAAGGCACCTACCTTTGCTGATCCCACCCCACTCCTCCATGTCAGTATAAAGAGGCCTCCTGCCCAGGAGCCCCTGATATCAGAAGCAGATAAATGATACAGCCCAAGTACTCCCAGAAACACAAGGTCCTTTGGAAAATCAAACTCAATGAAGAATAAAACAGCACATCCTAGTGTGTTAAATTTTCCTTCCTAATAAGCACAGATAACTCACAGAACGACCCCACCCTGCTTTTACCAGGAAGGAGTCGGCCCAAAGTCATTCAGCAAAGCCGGAGGTGAGACTCAGGTTATAAACCAGGTCTCCCCACTCTCTAATCCCTCGTTTGGCTTCCGCTGTCTCTTTAGGAACTTGTCCGCACCAGGAGCAAGCTAACACAACATTGATTATAATTAGGTATTTGGACCTACTTCATCATTTTTCAAGTTTCATTTTCTTACTTTGTGTGTCTATGTTTTCAGCACATGGTAGTGATGAAGTGATGGGTATAGCACAAGTTAGTCTGATCTCTGTCCCTTTCTGCCTAAATCCTGTTGTCATACTCCTTTTTTTGGCTTGAGGTCACCTATTGCTTAATTACTTGGTCGCCCTCCCCCTCAATTAGAATTTACCTTTTAGAGAGACAGGATTCAACATTTTCAGTATCTTCCCAGGCCTTATGTTTGTTTGTTTTTTTTAAAGATTTTATTTATTCATTTTAGAGAAGAGGAGAGAGAGAAAGAGAGAGAGAGAGAAGGGGGGAGAAACAGGAAACATCAACTCCCAGGCATGCCCGGGGCTTTGAACCTGCGACCTCAGTATTCCAGGTCAACGCTTTATCCACTGTGCCATCACAGGTCAGGCTCCAGGCTTATGTTTTTGATGGGTTGTGCATGTTGCACTGGAGGGAAGAAACACAGGCCTTACAGTGTGATGTGGTGGGTAAGAACAAGGCCTGTGGAGTTAGACTGTCCTGAAAAAACCCACTCTGCTATTTAGCTGCTGCCGGTGGGACCCAGGCACCCATTTCACTTTCCTTTCTGAACTCTATAATTGTTTGTAACTGAAGATAATTACACCTGCAAGGCCTAGCCTAGTGCCTGGTACATGGTTGGAACTCAATAAATATTTATGAAAAGAATTAATACCTATTTCATTGGGTTAAGTGAGATAATGAATGTCAAGTAATTCTCATAGAACCTGGTTATATAGTAGCTACCCAGTAAAAGCTACTCCTAACTATTGGGTCATTATTAGTATTTAGAACTAAACATATGCATATAGAATGCCATGGTGGGTTGGGAATTAAAAAAAAAAAACTCCTGAATTCAAACCCCAATTCCATTATGTAGGAAAAGCTACTGGATTTAGGATCAGGATGCTCAGGTGTGAGACCTGGCTCTACTTCTCTGAACTTTAGTGTCCTCACCAGCAAAACAAAAATATTTAATAATCATTAAGATTCTTTTCCTTCTAGCTCTAACAACCTCGGTTTCAGGTATAATCTCATGCAGATCTCATCTTCCCTGGCCCCAGTTAGCCCATCTGTAAAATGACACACAGGTGTTTAGAAGCCCCTCTCTGGGGCAGGGCAGGCCCAGGTGGGCAGAACCCAATGCCCTTCCAGCCTCCACACAGCAGGTCCTGGCAGTGCTTGTTCAGCTCAGACTGACTGCTGAGTGGCATGAACTGGTTACTTGTCCACACAGAGCCCTGTTCCCCTTGAGAGTTGTATGAGGGCATCTTTCCCCTCTACCTCCAATTACAGGAATATTGAAAAGAATGACCAACAATGACCATTATGCCCTCTATTAACAAAGTTTAGAGAGGGCCTATTGTAAATAACCTCTTCAGGAACTATTATCGATAAATACAGTAAAAAATAATGCATTCCAGTGGCAATGTGCAATAATTTACCTCCTGATCAAAGGTATACATAACACAATTATGAAAAATCCTGCTTAAATTCACTGAGATCCCTTTAATCATTACCTTTTTAGTATCTCTTTTGAAGCATTGGCCTCAGTCTCTGTAATTGACACAGATTTTTTCTTTTAAGATTTTATTTATTCATTTTAGAGAGAGACAGAGAAGAGGGGAGGAGCAGGAAGCATCAACTCCCATATGTGCCTTGACCAGGCAAGCCTGGTGATTTGAACTGACCACCTCAGCGTTCCAGGTTGACTCTTGACCCATTGCACAGCCATAGGTCAGGCGACACAGATTTTTGACTTACATTGTCTTACTTGACTCCTCACAAAAGTTCAGAGGGTAGAAGCAAGTCAGGCATTATTTACCACCATTTTTCCACCAGCAAACGGGGCCCAAGGAAGTGTGGAGAGCTGGCCCCAGTTCAGAGTTTGAATTACAGAAGAGTTGGGATTAGACATCAGATTGCCTGGCTGATCCCACCAGCACCTCTTCCCTGTAGTCCTGGTCACAGTTACTTACAACAGCCCTACACCAGCCTTGCTCTGTGAGGCAGTCTCAAGAGGCTTTTATATAATCCTTCTCCTTTATTCAACTGATTGAGGGTTCTAATTTTCTTGAAGATGGCCAGCATTTCTGGGTTGTTCTCTTTTTGAGCAGTTGGGATCATAGCCAGTTAGAGGCCAGGACTTCTCCAAGTGAAGTGTAGGACCACCTGGTGGGTAAGCACCCAAGGAATCTTGTTAGCTAGCCATGCAGATTTCTGGTTCCAATCCCAGACAGGCCTGATTCCAAATGTTTTGGAATCTGCATTCAAAGTTTTCCCTCATCACCCAAACTAAAATAGCTTATCTAGTCTAACCTATTACTCTAGTTATTATTGTCTTCATAGATACTAGACAAGAATTTGTTTATTACATAACGTTTTTTGTCTCTCCTCCTTAGAATGTAAATTCCATGAGGATAGAGACTTTGTTAGCTTGGTTTATTGCCAAATCCCGGTTTCCTAGAACCCAAAGGCCCCCACTATGAGGTCAGTAAATATTTATTTAATTGAATGTGCACTAAAGTTTAAAACCACTGTCATACTTCACTCCTTAGTTTTCCATTAGGAAAACAGGCCCACGGTGTTAGTAACTGATGCAGAGTTGATAAGGGGCAGCACCAGGGCCAGGATAACAATCTCAGACCTCTGGAGTCTCAATCTAGCGTTGGTTCAGCTCCGCCCAAAGCAATTCTTTAGAAAAAACTAAATCTACTTGAAAGAAAATACGTTTCCTGCCTATAAATACCCAGGTTCGGGGGTTTGGCCAGGTTGGGGACTGCTGGTAATTACGTTCCCACTTTCTAGGCGCCCCAGCTTCTAAGGGTTAAGGACCCGCCTTCCGGACCGGGCGCTCAAACCCACCTCCGGGCACTGTCCCCAGGGTCGGCGAGGAGGAGCCAAACAGCCCTCGGAGGTGAGGGCGGCTCTCCCAAGGTCACCCCGGAGGGGCCTGGAGGGGCCAGGCCCGTGGGGTGCCAGGGGACCGGCAGCCTCGGCACGTCTTCGGGGTGGACAGGCACCCGCGTCCACTCTCCTGTAGGTCGAAGGTGACATTAATGGTTTCTTTCCCCGAACCCGGTGCACCCAACCTAAAAAGCGTGAGCAGGCCCGGCCAGCCGCGTGGCCCGCTCCCATGTGCTCCACCTGCGGCCGCTCTCAGGCGTTGGCCCTTTAAGACACCTCCCCCTTTTCCCTACCCCCCCCCCCCCGCCCCTTGTCGCTTGCCTCCCTCCTTACCCCCCCCCCCCCATGAATTGCATCAGGCACGTGCTCGCCCCCGTCGGGTCTGAGCACTCCTCACCCCCTAGCCAGTGAGGTACTCCGAGGACTCGGAGTTGAGGGGCGGGGCGAGGGGCGGGCCCGCGAGGCCGTGCGCGCGCGCTCCCGGCTCCTTTGCCCGCCCGCCCGTCGCCCAGGGCCTGCCCTAGCGGGCGCGCCCCCGCTGCACCGTCCCTCCCCTCGTCGGCCGCGTCGCGAGGCGCGCGCCCGCCCGCCGCCTGCCGCGGATCGCGTGGTCTGCTCCGCTCGCCGCGCCTCTCCCCCGTCCGTCCATATTGCTGCAGCCCCCGAGCCGGGAAGCCCGGGCCGCCCCGGCGGCGGGGGGGAGGGAGGGACAGGGCAAGAAGTCTGCCAGGCTCCGGGTGAGGGTACTTTGCGAGGAACGGGCGGGGGGGGACGCGCGCCAAGGAGGCCTGGACCGCAGAGTGGGGGGCCTTCCTCCCCCCCCCGCCCCGCCTGGGATCTTCGGCGGCTGCATCCGACCGGGAGGGAGCTCGCGCCTAGCGTGAACCCCGACTCTTCTCCGCAGGGACTGGGGCCCAGCGCCGCGGAGGAAGGCGTCGCGGGCGCTCTGAGAGCCAAGTTCGAGGCGGGGGAGGCCGCTTCTGGCGCGCCCGGCTTCTCCGGGGGGGCGGGCGCGCAGATGGCCACTCAGGTGGAGCCGCTGCTGCCGGGGGGCGCCCCGCTCTTGCAGGCCGAAGAGCATGGGGGGCTGGTGAGAAAGAAGCCGCTGCCGCCGCCCGAGAGCAAAAGCGAACCCGGGGCGAACGACGTCGGAGGGGGGGAACCGGACGGCAGTGTCCGGAGACCTCGGCCGCCCTGCGCCAAGCCACACAAGGAGGGCACCGGGCAGCTGGAGCGCGAGAGCCCGCGGCCTTCTCAAACGCCGTGCGCCGAGGGCCTGGCCTTCAGCGACGGGGAGGAGGGCGGCGGCGGCGGCGGCGAGCCGGGCGCTGGCGGAGGAGTGGCCGGAGCCGCGGGCGCCGGGCGCCGAGACTTCGTGGAGGCCCCTCCACCCAAGGTGAACCCGTGGACTAAGAACGCGCTGCCCCCGGTCCTGGCCACTGTGAACGGACAGTCCCCTCCAGGTGGGTCTCTCTGCTTGCTATCCTGGGTTTGGGGGCCTCTTCCGGGGACATGGGCGTCCCCTCCCCCAGCGGCCTCCTGGGCCTGGGGGTCCGCCGCTAGTCGTGGTGACTCGGGACTTTTCTTGATTGCTTCCTGGCTTATTCGGGTCCCCGAGTACTCCCCCGCCCGACACACTCGGAACCTGCCCCTGCCGAAGGGCCAGGCCTCCGGGAGGCCCCGGCGACTGCCTGGGCCGCAGCGGTTAGTGGGCAACGGCGTGGTCCGGGCCTACCTTGCCGGGAGTTGGTGGGCGCTGGTTTCGGTGAAAAGGGCCCTCTTTCCCACCGCGTGTTGGTGTGAGACACGGTTTCTATTCTAAACCTTTCTCGGGAAGCCCTCTCTTCCCGCTCCGCCCCACGCTCCCCGTTTTGGTAGCGTTGTGATCGTCCCCATGTTGTAAATGTTTAATGAGTATATGTCATGGGCAGCAAAGCGCCCGGCGATGAGTTCGGGATTTAAAAGTTAACAACTTTTGTTCTCCAGTAGGATGGTATTAGGCGGTAGAATAGCCATTGGCGACGGGTTGAGGGGTCGGTTACGGAGAGAACGGGGAGAGGAGGAAACCCAACGTGTCATTGAATTCGGTGGTTTCCCCCCTGAATCCCGAGGACCTTCCGCCTTGAGAGGGAACCGGATGGCGAGTGTGCGGGGAATCCAGTTCAGGGGCAGGCGGAAAATGTGGGGCGAGTCAGGGGGCTTGAGGCGGCACGAGGGGCGTGTGGCGGCGGGGGAGGGAGTGGCCGGGCTGGGCGGGCGGGTGACAGTTGGGCGCCATGCGCTGCCGGCCGGCGGGCTGCTCGCGGCGGCTCGGCCTGTGCGTTGGGCGCCGGCCGCCGCGCTAGGGGTGGAAGGCGGGTGCGGGCCGGCGGCGCGGTCGGGAGTGTGCGTGTGCGCGAATGTGAGTGCGCGGCCCCTCTTCCCGGCATTCCTCCGCAGCCGAGACACCGTGGTGCCTCTCCGCACCGGCAGCGGCATGTGACCGCCGACCGACGCTCCCCGTGCCCTCGCTCTCCCTAGGTTTTTTGGTTCTTTTGGGCCTGGACCTTGGGGAGGTGGGGTTGCAAGGGATTCTTAAAGGAGCCGTGTCAGCATGGGGGAGAGAGGCGGTGCGGAATATGGAGGCTCGTCGGGCCTCTCTTTGCTGAGAATAGACCGTCTGCTTGGGTTAGGAGTGCGCCCTCTCTCCTTTTGCCGGCGCGTAGGGGCATTATGCGTCTGGATTCTTCAGTTTGGGGTCTTTTTGAAGTGGGCCAGTATCAAAACCCAGTTGTAACTAGAATGATGGCCTGTGGCCATAGCCCTAGTGCTTTTTCAAAATTCCTCCATTTCTGCAGTCGTTGATTGAGGCTGACTGGTTTAAACCATCAAAATGGGGAAAGTTGAAGGGGCAGCTTAATGCTTTCACATTCAAGGGAGTAGGATCACTCGTGGTCCTAGGAAAACCAGAACAGCTAATTCTGAAAATGGCGTGTTGCAATTTTTATTTCTTTTAAGGTTGCTTCATTTGGAGGAGGGGACAGTTGGAGTTTACTAAAGTACCTCGAGCTGTGTTCTCTTCCTTCTGCCCTTCCCCCCTTTCCTTTCCAGAGCCGTCTTATGCAAAGGGCAGTGCCGAAACCTCCATTTTCTTGCATATCCCTCCTAGTCCACCCACAGAGGGAGGGAAAACAACTTTAAAACACTCTTTGGTCCTTCCCCCTCTTTCAACTCAAAGGGGTATAATCATCCCCTGGAGAGAGCACTCCTCAGAAGTTTAAATGGAGCTACTCACTCACCCTGGCTGCTACTGCTGCTTAGCCAATGGTGAACCTGCCTTGTGGGTTTTAAATCAGCCATGACATCAGGTGGTATTGGGTGCCTGAGCTGGTGTTTTGTGGAAGTCCATGGGCCCTTGATAGGGCGCGTCATTGGCTTATTGTTGGTGGGAAGAAGAGTTTGGCTGACATCTCACCTTTTCTTCCGAGTGGAGAAGCTAACTTGCTTCAAATACCCAAAGCAAAATTCTGAGCTTTGCTCTGTGCTTGTTTTTCTGGAGTCTTAAGGCAAGAAAGTGTCCTGTGTACTCGTTGGTTTTGAACCTTTGGAATAGTATTTAACTAAATAATTCAGCCGCTTCTGGTTAAGTCTGTAGTTAGGGGCTTGTATGCTTTTTGAGGGAGAACTCTGTGACTGACTTGTCTGTCTGGTAAGGTTAGATGGCCCTTTCTTTGGGGTCTACGTGGACCTGTAAGGCCCTTTTCCAGCCTAGATTTTATTGCTGCTTGGACAGGTTTAAATGTGACACCATTGGAGTGGCAGTGTGGTTTTGGGAATTTTTATGTTCTGTGATGCATATGTTTTTGGGAGTCGACAGAAATGAGTATCTCATAAGCAAGCTAAAAGTTTTCCAAAGCTTGCTTGCAAATGCCTATTTTTAGCCCTCCTTTTGGCTCTGATGCTAGTGTTTTAGTTCTGTAAGGGACACATTCAGTAACTAGTAATAAAAGATGTTTTTCTATATTCCCCCTTTGCTTGTGGAGTTCTCCATTCTGGTTTACGCTTCTCTGTTTTACATTTGTAGTTTCAAATCTTGGGATTTACATTTTGGTATTTTGTATTTCCCTCCTCTAAAATAATTTGAAAATGTTTACAGTTTTTTCTCGATCCCAGCTACAACTCTTTAAGGACAGGAGACACAGGACATCTGAGTTAAAAGAAGAAATGATATATAGAAAAGGGTCTGGGATCAAAACTGTATGGGTTCAAATGCCAGCTCTTAACCACTTGAGAGCTGTGCCTCCTTGGGCAAGTTCCTTAACCATTCTGTACCTCAGCTTCCCTATTTATATACTAGGGACTAAATTACGGCTTTATCTCTCTCTTGGGGCTGTTGTGAGCATTCATCGTGATATGTGTGAGGTGTTTTAGCTTAGCCCTAGTGCCTAGCTTGTAGCTGTTATACCATGTTCAGGAAACTGAGCCTATGGGACTCTCCAGGACTCTTTCTGGGTCTCTGTTTTCTCCACGTGTAAAAAAAAGAGGGTTGGAGATGCAGTACTGCTTTTCTGGTATTAGATCAGTACTCCATGAAATGCATGAGGTCATCTCCTTGAAAATGGACATTTGGTTATCCACAGACATAAAAAGCATGGTATGGACAATCTTAAATGTTGATTACCCAAAGAATTGGCTATTTTTGCTTTGGAATGTGGTATGATGACTGTTTTAAAAATAAGTTTTAGCTTGTTTGCCTTTCATTTAGATTACCTTTTGGGAGAGTGCACATATGCTTTCAGGGCTGTGGGAAAAGGCCACTCTGACTGAAGTAAAAGTTTGGCTAAGTGCACGTGTAGTGGGCTGAGACTTTGAGAGTGCATCATCACTACAAGCTTCCACTCACCCCAGTGCCTCTGACTTTAAATGAACAAGTGCTGCAGTTCCTCTGTGCTTCTGGACTATGTTCTAACCAACCACGCTTATCTAGCCAGGATGTTTCTCTTTATTTATTATTTAATTGAATATATTGGAGTGACATTGGTTAATAAAATTATATAGGTTTCAGGTGTACCATTCCACAGTGCAATCATCTATACACTGCACTGGGCGTTCACCACCCCAATCTTGATTTCTCTTTAAATGAAAGTCTGTGGCAGGGTCTGAGACTTGAGTGTTTATATTCTGGGCATCACTTTTTTCTGTATCCCTTTGAAGTGTAGCTAACTGATGGCACAAAATAAAGGGTTGTAATCTCGGCTAACCCATGACAACCCCAGGGATCATCCACCTCACTTCTCTGGCCTCAAATAAACCGATACTCCCTTTCTCTACTTTCCTTCCTGGGTTTGGGCCCTTCCTCAGGTCTGCCCACCCCATTGCACTCATTGCGGCATCTGTGGATCTGGGCGTCAGTCTTCGCTGTGTGAAGACCTCGTAGCTTCAGAGCTCCCTCAGCCCCTGGTTCCTCCTTCCCCACCTCTGGAAGTAGACTGGGTGCAAGTAAGATCTCTGACCTAGAATCATGTAGTCTGCACTTTTGAGCCCCAGCTTTGCTTCTTTTGCTGCTGCTGCTTTTTCTTTTTTCTTTTTTTTTTTTAATATTTTTATTTTATTTATTCATTTTTAGAGAGGAGAGAGAGAGACAGAGAGAGAGACACAGAGAGAGAGAAGGGGGGAGGAGCTGGAAGCATCAACTCCCATATATGCCTTGACTAGGCAAGCCCAGGGTTTCGAACCAGCGACCTCAGCATTTCCAGGTCGATGCTTTATCCACTGCGCCACCACAGTTCAGGCTGCTTTTTCTTTATTGAGATAATTGCCATATAATATTTATATATTAGTTTCAGGTGCACAACATAATGATTCTATATTTGTATATATCCAGTTTTGCATTTAACATACTGTGAAATCTTGGGTGAATGAGCCTCTCTGAGCCACTGTTACTCATAATGAGAATTTGACCTTTCCAAGAGGTCATGAGAATTAAGGAAAGTGATGTTTATAAAGTCTTTAGCACAGTGCCAAGCACAGAGCATCTGTTAAATGCTACCTATTTAATAATTGCTGTTTTAAATTTTTTATAATAAACGATCACCATTAGGATCTGTTTGTTCCACCTCTGGTTCTGCTCGTTGTCAGCATTGTGAAAACCAGCAGCCCCCGTGCTTTGTCAAATGATGGGACTGAGTTAGGTCTAAATGTCCTCAAAGTTTTTTTTTAATATCAAAAACACTTCTTAAATAAACCCTCTCCCCACAAAAGAAAGAAACCAAAACAGAGTTCTTTTATACATACTTATGTTTATATCTACTGTAGTGGTTAAGAAGTTGTCAGTCTAAGCTGTGTGCGGGCTGAAATGACTCTCCTGGCTTCAGGAACCTTGGACTTCTCTTGGTGCACAGCAGACATTGTGGGACAACCAGCTGTAACGTGCCTTACATGCTATAGTGGAAAGTATACAGCACTGTCTATGAAAATTTCCCCCCACCAAATGACAATTGAACCCAAACCTAAAAGAACCACAGATCTGAGGAACAAATTGACCATGAGGTAGCAGTTTATCCTATTCGTGATTGAGAAATTATACCGCACAGATTATTTTATCAGTCAGTAAGTGGCATTTTTTTTTTTTTTTTTTTTTTTGCAGAGACAGAGAGAGTCAGAGGGATAGACAGGGACAGACAGACAGGAACAAAGAGATGAGAAGCATCAATCATTAGTTTTTCGTTGCGCATTGTGACTTCTTAGTTGTTCATTGATTGCTTTCTCATGTGTGCCTTAACCACGGGCCTTCAGCAGACTGAGTAACCCCTTGCTGGAGCCAGCAACCCTTGGTCCAAGCTGGTGAGCTTTTGCTCAAGCCAGATGAGCCCGCGCTCAAACGGGCGACCTTGGGGGTCTTGAACCTGGGTCCTTCCACATTCCAGTCCAACGCTCTATCCACTGCGCCACCGCCTGGTCAGGCATAAATGGCATTTTTTAAAAGGGAAATTTTACAGATGAAAAGAGTTGTTATTAATCAGATGCGCACTGTGTGGATTTTGTTTGGATTCTGATTCGAGTAAACCAGTTATAAGAAGACATTGTGGTGACAGTTGAGGAAATCTGATCACTTTAGATAATATTAAAGAATTATTTGTCAGGGAGTGATAATGGTATTGTTTTTTGTTTGTAACTCTGCAGCTGGTTATATTATACTCATTTGGCTAGGGACTGCTGGGTTAGCCTAGATAAATGAGGGTTTAAAGCTCTTTTCCTGTAGTTCAGATCACTTTCCTCTCTTCTAAGGAATGCACACATTGAGGACACCTTCTGAAGGGGAGGTGAGGGGAGGTTTTACCTCGCTGAGTGGTGACTGCCTGCTAGGAAGGGAGAGGTTAGCGGGGTTAGGAGGCGGGTCCAGGTCCTTGGGAGGTGTGGGTAATCTTATCTGTCTTGAACCCTGACCCTCCCAAGAGGCAGAGTTTCTTTCGGCCGACCAACCCCATTTGCAGTGGGACCTAGGCAAGGGGGAGCATTTTATAGCTGTTACTCAGCACTGTTTCCCTCCCTTTGGGAAGTGGGTTAGGGAGAGGAGGAGGAGCAGGCATGAAACCACAAGAAACCTCTTTAAAATGGAGAGCTTGGCAGATGGGAGTGCCCCTGTTTGCAAAATCTAAGACAAGCTCAAAGAGGGTAATTAGAGTTTTGGGGCCTCAAGAGGGCCCACAGGTTCCTCAATCTGGGCTCACAAACCTCCCTGGCTGGTCCAGAGTGACCTAAGGGAGTGGCCAGGAGAGAGGACAGCCTTACCTTGCTGTTCATGTTAGGAAGTAAGTTTTGGTACCTAACTAATGAAAGTATAGAAAACAAGGGGGTGGCATGAGCAGGTGGTGGTGCAGTGGATAGCGTATCAGCCTGTGGGACACTGAGGACCTAGGTTCGAAACCCCGAGGTCGCCAGCTTGAGCAAGGGGTCGCTGGCTCGGCTGAAGCCCCCCTGTCAAGGCTCATATGAGAAAGCAATCAATGAACAACAAAGGAGCTGCAACAAAGAATTGATGCTTCTCATTTTTCTCCCTTCCTGCCTGTCTGTCTCGTGCTAAGAAAAAGGAAAATGGAGTGAAGGAGCAAAGGAGGATGGGTGATGGGAATTAATTCAGAACATGGGCAGAGTATTTCTCTGTGCTGTCACTTAATGGCCTTAGCTTATCTCGCCTGTTTTTCTTATTCACAGAATGGGCCTAGCCCCTATGCTGAGTTTGTTTTGAGAATCAGATTGTTACTAAGTATGGGGGTAGTCCAGTTTTTAAGTTCAAATGTCCCACACAGATGTAAGTTGTTTATATTCAGAAGATGCATTCCAAAGGTAGATAAATCTAGTTTGAGGTAATCAACTATTCTGAGGAGTTCTTCATGGCTTTCCTAAGTGAGGATGAATAATCCAATTAGCTTAATTTTCAAGCAGCGTTATTTATAATAGGTACCAGGACCAACTGGCCAACTTCTTGTGGCAGATAGTTTAAGGTGACTGTGAGAGAGTTTACCAAAATCAGGACAGTCTTGCTGTGGCACTTTTTTATTTTGCCGCCTTGGGGGGGTTCGGGGGGAGCATTGGGGAGTATCAGCTTTGGTTGATGAATTTTATAAAGCCAGCCACATGAATGTCATATATGGTGAGGGGCTTTCCCTCTCAGTTTGGGTTACTCTTAGTAAACCCAGATGTTTACAGGGTGTTTGTAATAACCTTCTGAAATGGTGATGGTAGTAACTATCGTATTTCCCCATGTATAAGACACACCCTTTTTGAAAAATTTGTGGTCTAAAAACTTGGTGCATCTTACACAGTGGTTGTAGATATTTTTTACTTGCGGTTTCCCGCTTTTTCGTGTTTGTTTTTGTGCTCATTGTTGAAGACTTTCGTCATCAGACACAGATAAGGACAAGCTAATGGGTGGGAGTTTTGACAGTGATGAGGAGTTATATGAATTTTATGATGAATAAAAATTTGAGTTCAATAACTTGATGTAGGCCCTGGCCGGTTGGCTCAGCGGTAGAGCGTCGGCCTGGTGTGCGGGGGACCCGGGTTCGGTTCCCGGCCAGGGCACATAGGAGAAGCGCCCATTTGCTTCTCCACCCCCACCCCCTCCTTCCTCTCTGTCTCTCTCTTCCCCTTCCGCAGCCAAGGCTCCATTGGAGCAAAGATGGCCCGGGCTCTGGGGATGGCTCCTTGGCCTCTGCCCCAGGCGTTAGAGTGGCTCTGGTCACGACAGAGCGACGCCCTGGAGGGGCAGAGCATCACCCCCTGGTGGGCGGAGCATCGCCCCTGGTGGGCGTGCCAGGTGGATCCCAGTCGGGCGCATGCGGGAGTCTGTCTGTCTCTCCCCGTTTCCAGCTTCAGAAAAAAAAACAAAAAAAAAAAACAAAAAAACCCACAAACTTTATGTAATACTCCCGCCCTCCAAATTTTGGGCCCCAAAATTAAGGTGTGTTTTATACATGGGGAAATACAGTACCTTATGCTTTAGACGTAATGCAACTCAAAGTAGCCATTTATTTCTTCCCTGCTTTAAAATTGCAGGCTTTTCAGAGGAATTGAAGGCCCACAGTGTCTGGGAGCCCTCTTGATGAGTAGTCCACCTGGGCTTTATGTGGTTTCTGTCTTCCTTGTCACATATACTAGTGTATTGAAGCTCCCAATAACTGAAATTTATAATAGTAATATCATAGTTACCATTTACTGGGTGCTTTCCATGTTCTGTTCTATGTAATGCGTCTCAGTAGGAGATCTAGGAGGTGTGTGTGTGTGTGTGTGTGTGTGACAGAGACAGAGAGAGAGGGACAGATAGGGACAAACAAGAAGGGACAGGGATGAGAAGCACCAATTCTTCGTTGCAGCACCTTAATTGTTCATTGATTGCTTTTTCATATGTGCCTTGACTGGGGGCTACAGCAGACCAAGTGACCCCTTGCTTGAGCGAGCAACTTTGGGATCAAGCTGGTCACACCAGATGAGCCCACGCTCAAGCTGGCGACATCGGGGTCTTGAACCTGGGTCCTCCACATCCCAGTCTGACGCTCTGTCCACTGCCCCACTGCCTGTTCAGGTGGTAGGAGATCTTTTTATACCCATTTCACAGATGAGGAAAGTGAGATGAGACTCAGTAGAGGTTAATAAGCAACTCCATTCTTCTCATTTCTCAGGCTATAAACCTTGGGCTCATCGTTGGCTGTTTCTTTGTCACCTCACATCTAATTTACATCCCGTTGGCTCCTAAAAAAATCACATCCAAAGCTAAATACTTCCTGCACCTCCTCTGTTGCCAGCCTGGTCCATATACCATTGGCTTCTCACCTAAATTATAGCAGCCTCCTAACTGATCTCCTGTCACTCTTGCTCCAAACCCTCTATGGCTCCTCATAAGGGAGTCTAGTCTTCATTTGGCTCCCTACACCACCCTTCTCCCCAAGCTCTGACATTTTTCAGTGCTTTCCCCTCCCAACCACATTGCTTTTCCTGAGGCACATGATGCCCTCTCCTGCTTCATAGCTTTTCCGAATGCTCTTCCCTCCAGCTAGCCACATGGCTCACAGCCTCACTTTCTCCTGGTTCCTGTTTTAATACCACTGTGATGGAGAGGTCTTCCCAGACCGCCCTGTGTGAAACAGCACATTGCCACCCCACACTTGGGAGCCCCATCTCTTGTACCCTGCTCCATTTTCCTTTGTAGCTCTTAACACCACTGGGTCAGAGGCTTTGGTGTTTGACCACTGCTGTATTGCCAGCACCTGCAGCATGTCTGACACATATTGGCAGCTTGGTGGACATTGAATTAGTGAATGGATGGATGGATCTCATAATGTAAGAGCAGCATTCAGCACATTTTGAGTCTGGCATGCAGGATGCCACAATGAATAATAAAAGTCTATGCCGACAAGGAGCACACGCACTCCCTGTCCAGCGCTGAAGGTGCTGTGTAGGAAAGGTGTGGGTCATTTGGAAGTATAGCCGGGCTCAGTCACTGTAAGTCAGAGGAGTCATTCTGGAGGAGGCGATGACTAAGCTGAAATGGGAGGGATGGCTAGGAGTTATCTGAGGAAAGGCCCTGGGTTCAGGGAGCTGAGCTGTAGTGTAGATGATTGGAAAGTAAATTCTGATTTTAACAGGAAAGCAGTTGAGAGCCATTGAAAAATTTAAGTGATTTAAGTGAAGGAATAGTATTTTCTTCCTTTTGAAAGATTACTCTGGCCATGTGGCAGAGCCTCTTAGCTTAAGAATCTATCGTTTGGCCTGACCAGGATGTGACACAGTGGATAGAGCGTCAACCTGGAATGTTGAGGACCCAGATTTGAGACCAAATGGTCGCTGGCTTGAGCAAGGGGTCACTGGCTCAGCTGGAGCCCCCCAGTCAAAGCACATATGAGAAAGCAGTCAATGAATAACTAAAGTGGTGCAACTATAAATTCATAGTTTGTCATCTCTCTCCCATCCTGTCTGTCTGTTCCTGTCTTTCTCTCTCACTTAAAAAAATAAAAAAAGAATAAATGGTTTGGAAACGGGAGTGGGGGGAGGTGGAAGAAGATATGGTGATGGAAGGAGACTTGACTTGGGGTGGACAAATACAGTATACATATGATGTATTACAGAATTGTACACCTGAAACCTATATAATTTTATTAGCCATTGTCACCTCAGTAAATTCGATTGAAAAAAACAAAAGAACAGATGGTTTGGGGTGTTCTGTCCTTTGGGACAGTGTTCCCAGGTTACAAAAGGGAACAGGCTTCCAAGTCAATCCTGAATTGTAGGTTTCGGGCAATTATCATCCGTTAGGGCTAGGGATTTCTCTGACTTCTCAGAGGGGCAGGTTAGCTGTAAGGTACCTTGGTTGCTGGCTGGAAGCACAATTGCTGAAGGACTGGCCTAGGCTGAGCTCATACTTGAGCTTAGAGCCACCAGCCTGCTTGTCCCTGCTGCAGCTGTCTAGACAGTAAGAGGAGGTGGCTCTGGAAGTAAGTGGTGGCAGGGGACAGGCTTCCAGGTGGCAGTCGTCTCCTCCATTGGGAGGCACCATGGACTCCTAGGCCCACGTTTAGGCTGCTTGCCACGAGCCCACTCTGCAGCTTGGCTCTGTAGGTTGTACGGGTAGCCATGGGTACAAGGTGTTCTTCTCAGGGGTGCCACCCGTAGGTTGAATTCAGATGTTCTGCACTTGTGCTGAGAACAGTGGGTTTGCATTTGCCCATAGGTCGGCTGTTGTAGTGAGTTCCTGGGAATGCAGAGCTATAGAGTCAGGCTTCTGCAGCCCCGTGTCAAGTTGTTAACTTGGTCCACACTGCTGTGCCCTCAGGGGGCTTAGATTTCCTTAACCTCCTTTCAGAGGAAGGAATATAGAGCTGGAGGGGACCCTGGCAGTCATTAACTCTAAACTCCTCATAGTTTAGGTATGAAAGGCCTAGAAAGGAAATAGGAGTTGCTCAAAATAAGTCAGTTCAAAGCAAGGCTGAGACTTGAACCCAAGTCTTTTTGGCTCCTATCCAGTCCTATTTTTACTCCACCTCTGGAGGAAGAAATAGAATGGGGTGGTTGAGTGTGAACTTCGGAGTCAGCCAACCAGTTTGCGTTAACCCAGCCACTTACCGATTGAGTGCCCTTGGACAGGTGGGCTTCAGTAAATGGAGTTATATGTAGAGTGCCACATACTGGCATCATTGTTGAAAGTGAGCTAGGTGAGTGAGTTAAGTACTCAGCCAGAGTCTGGCAAAAAATAAATAATAAGTGGTAATTAACTGTTGATGGTTCTTCTTTTGCTAACAGAGGTCAGGCACCACTGTCAGCTTTCCTGTCTTCCTAGGTCCTCTGCCCCTGACCCCTCTGTCTGGTCCTGAGCCTGCCCCAGAAGGCAGCCATGCTACTTCTCAGACTCAGCTCTTCCAACCCTGCCTTGGGCTGTCATACAGCTGCATAGTGGAGGGGAGTAAGAATTACTTGAGGGGTAAAGTCCTGCAGTGAGAAGCCCACGTTGTGCTTTGGAATGCCCTGGAGAAGACATGTCAGTGTGAGGTGGGCTCGGTGTTTTATTTGGAGCGGGGGTGAGGGGGTGGGGGGGTGGGGGGCTCCTCTTTACCTGTTTCCTGTTCTGTATGTATTATATATTAACAACTTTATGAGGCTAAGAGACCAGTTATGTGGGTAGAATAGCCTGATTTGGGTTTTGCCTGAAGTAGAGCCAAGTGGAGAGGGTGGCACTGAGAACTTAGACACTGTGAGAGTGAGGCTGGGTGTGAGAGACTGGGTGCTGCTTCCAGGGAGTGTGGGAGAGAGACGGGAAGTAAGGAGCACACAGAGAAGGCAGCCCTGGGACGCATGCACCTTTCTGTGAGGAGGGGGAGGGGATGGTTGAAGGACCTAGGGTTATTTTGTCCAGAGAATTGAAGCTTGGGATGCCTAGAAATGCTGGTTGTTCTGAAATAAAGTGTTTGAGTAGACCTGCTTTATGTAGCTAGAGGGTTGGTAGATTTTGGCTCTGGTCAAGTAGTAACTTTCAACAGTGCCCACATGTATTCAGCTGCCACAGGAGGTACTGAGCTTGACGTGGTGATAATATTTAAACCGTTTGGCTGGAAATTTGCTATAAGGCCCTGCAGCTGCATATTTGCAAAGTACTAGATTTGTTCATTCAGAAAATACTGAGCCTGGCCATTTGGGTAGCGCAGTGGATAGTGACAACCCAGAGTGCTGAGGTCTCCAGTTTGATCCCTGGTCAGAACATGAACGAGAAGCAGTCCATGGATGCACAACTAAGTGGAACAAAAAGTTGATGCTTCTGTCTCTCTATCCCTTCTTCTTTCTCTCCCCATCTCTTCCTCTCCCCCACTATCTCTTTCTCTCTCTCTCTAAGACTTGGTTCATTTTAGAGAGAGAAGAGGAGGAAGGAGCAGAAAGCATCAGCTCCCATATGTTCCTTGACTGGGCAATCCCAGAGTTTTGAACTGGTGACCTCAGTGTTCCATGTCATTCTAGGTTGCTTGCTTTATCCACTGTACCACCACAGGTCAGCCTCCTTCTTTCTCTAAAAAAAAAAAAAAAAGGAGGGAGGAAAGGAAAGAAAGAAGATACTGAATTATCAGAATTTGGGTAAATAAGACACATTACTGCCATGATTGGACTTAATGTCCTAGAAATCACAAATGGGCATTTATTCTACTTCATCTCCTAAGATCTAGTCCAGCCTGCTGAGTTTTTGGCCTTGCATTAAAAACAATTTAAAGTAATTACCTATATATTTTTTTAAAAGAATATTTATCTGGAAACCTAGAGATTTGCAACTTCTCCTTAAAAAAACAGATTGTAAGTATATACCCCCCAAAAAAAACACATTGAATTGTATACTTAATTTTTTATTATTTTTTTTAATGAGAGAAAAAGAGAGAGGGGCAGACAGACAGGAAGGGAAAGAGATGAGAAGCATCAATTCTTTGTTGTGGCACCTTAGTTGTTCATTGATTGCTTTCCCATACATTCCTTAACCAGGGGGCTCCGGCCGAGCCAGTGACCCCTTACTCAAGCCAGCGACCTTGGGCTCAAGCCAGCAACCCACGGGGTCATGTCTGTGAGCTCGCAGTCAAGCTGGTGAGCCCATGCTCAAGCTGGCAACCTTGGAGTTTCAAACCTAGGTCCTTAGTGTCCTAGGCTGGTGCTCTATCCACTGTGTCACCTCCTGGTCAGGCTGCATTGTGTAGCACAGTATGTGAACTAGATTAACAAAACTGTTATGGAGGGGAAAAAGAAGACCTGGCCTCACAGAGCCTCTGTCCAATGATAGAATGTAGCCTCCCTTTAGACGAGGATGCCAGCATGAGCCCTTAGTTGCTCAGACTTTGTATGTTTTATTGTACAAAGGAGAGAGGACAGTGTCTGTCCACCCTGGAAGCTGAGGAGCGTATTCTGGGGGAAAAGAGTTTGACAGGAGAGGGACCTAGGGCAGGAATCGCAGTCCCTAGAGGGGAGAATGAGTGTGATGGGACAGGCCACCTCTGGGCATTGTGGTCTGAGGCCCCAGAGTAGCAGTGAAAAGCAGTCTTGAGAGCTAAGGGATGGGCTGCCAGGGACACTGGGTTATGTTAGGTCCTGATGAGCCTTTGCTCCCTTTACCCATCTATAAAAGGGGTACAGCATCTTTGATTTCAGTCCCTAAGGTCCCTTTCAGCTCAAATACCCTGTTAGGTAATGAGCCCAGCTAAGGCAGATGTTCTTGTGTCTTGAGTTAAGAGGGGAAAAAGATCCTGGCTAGGGACCTTGCTCATTATGGTTCTGCTTTTTGGGCAGTGGAACTTACTGGAGCATTAAATTCTCTTTGGGGACCACAGGCACTGGAGAGAGGCTTCTCCAAAGAAGGGCTGATCCTCACAATTGTTGGTGTGAGCCCTGTAGGGATAGAGGAGGGAATTTGGACAGGAGAATTGGAAACTAGCCTTCTAGTCCCAGCTGTTTGGCTCACTTGCTATGACACCTTGGGCAACTTACTGAAACATCTTGGACTTCCTTTCCCCCTACTGAAAATAAAGGTGATTGAGCCAGAAGGTCAATCACCTGTTAAGGTCTTTTCGGGTTAAAATGGAGATCAAGACTGCAGTTGGTGAGAAAGATTTAATCTAACGAGATTATTTCCCCCACCTGATCGGACTGGCTTTATTTATTTATTTATTTATTTACTTATTTATTTATTTTACAGAGACAGAAAGAGGGATAGACAGACAGGAATGGAGAGAGATGAGAAGCATCAATCATCAGTTTTTCGTTGCTACACCTTAGTTGTTCATTGATTGCTTTCTCATGTGTGCCTTGACCGTGGGCCTTCAGTGGATCGAGCAACCCCTTGCTCGAGCCAGCGACCTTGGGTTCAAGCTGGTGAGCTTTTTTAAACATTTTTTAGGAACATTTTTTTAATAACTTTTCATTTTTTTATTTTTTATTTTATTTATTCATTTTAGAAAGGAGAGAGAGAGAAAAGAGAGGGAGAGAAGGGGGAGGAGAAGGAAGCATCAACTCCCATATGTGCCTTGACCAGGCAAGCCCAGGGTTTCGAACCGGCAACCTCAGCATTTCCAGGTTGACGCTTTAGCCACTGTGCCACCACAGGTCAGGCCAAGCTGGTGAGCTTTTGATCAAACCAGATGAGCCCGCGCTCAAGCTAGCAACCTCTGGGTCTCGAACCTGAGTCCTTCCTCATCCCAGTCCGATGCTCTATCCATTGTACCGCCTGGTCAGGCTGGACTGGCTTTAGAGTGTCATCCCCGAGAGCTTGGCCATCGTTGTGGGATTCTTCTACCTAGGAATGGGGCATTCTCACCTAGGCTTCTGGAAAATGCTGGGCTAAGGTGGGCTGCCCCAGAAAGTTGGGAGTACCCTTAGCAGTGTGGAGACAGTGATGGCAGGAATCTTATTGAGAAGATTCTGATATATCCTGTACCTGTTTGGATTGGGTGGTTGCTGAGGACCACCCCTCTTCTGGCCCTGAGGGTTAGAACCTAGGTCTGGAGGAGGCCAGGGTCGAAGAAGTATCAGCTGTCTCAGAAGGGAAGCTGGCCCATCTCTAGGAACTGAGTATCCAGAGTCCTCAGGCTCATCTAGAGAAGCACCAGGACTTGAGCCTAACCTTAGTTTCTGAAAGAAGCCAATTTCGTTGCCACCGAAGTGAGAATAATTTATCTCACACATTGGAGTAACCTACTGTTAGACCATGGAATTCTGATGGGAACAAGACTGAAGGGACCGCCCTGATAGTTTCCATTCTAACGGGAGACACAGTAAACCAGCAAGGTAGTTCTAGTAATCACTGCTAGACAAATCACCCCGAAACTTAGTACAATCATTTTATTCACTGATTTGTGGGTCAGTGTTTGACCAAGGACAAGGCTCAGCCAAGTGATTCTTGTCTCGGTGGCAGTGGTGAAGGTCTGGAGAGCCCACTGCAGTTTCACTCACCAGGGACGGTGGAAAGGCTGAGTTCAGCCAGAGCTGGAGTCTCTCTCTAGCATGGTGGCTTCCGAGTATATGAAGTCCAAGTGTACTGTTATGGTAATTAAATGAAATAAATACGACAAAAACTTACTGATGTTAAAAAACATTTTTGTTATATTTTTTGTTATGCTTTTTAGGATTCGTAAAAATGGGGTTAAAAAATAAAATGACAAAAAAGTTACTGTTTTATATATATAGATACATTCTTGGTAAGATTTAGTAAATTCGGCAGGTCCCAGCACCAATGTGTTTTTTCATTCCGGTGTTTATGAAAAACATGAGCCTGATGTGTCCTAGCGATTTCTTCAATTTTGGGGCATATATTTGAAAGGCAAACTCTCATTTCCTCGTCAATACATTGAAGAATTCCTCTCTTTTTACTCTTTATTGTGTTGAGTGCAGAAAACCCCCGCCATACATATCATCTTAACTTTACACCAAACAAAGGATAGAAGAAACTCACCTCTAGTCTTTCTGGGGAACATGGGGGGTAGTGTAAACAATCCAGCACCACAGCTTAACAGCCTTTTGCAACCTAATCAGGCAAGTGAGGTGGGGGGTTGGGTGTCAGCTTACAGCCAATTACGCACACCTCTGTTCCCCAAAAATCTAAACTCCAAAAACCCAACAGGCACATGTTTCTCTGGAATACCATAGGGTGCACCTGGAAATCTTCTGGGGCGCACATTTTGAGAACCACTGGCATAGTGACTTGGGTCTGATATATACATTTTTTTAAGCTTTTTTCCCCTGAGACGAGACCACTTAAAAGGAAGTTTTCTGATTGCTGTTTCTTACTTCCTCCTCTCTTCTTAAACTGTCCAAAAGCTAAATTTGTTGTAGTGTGTCCATTAATCAGAGGGTGGCCTGAGACTAGCTTTGTCTGGCCTGTCCCAGGCTCCAGGACCCAGCATGGAGGTGGAGTGAGGGTGAGGGTGAATAGTGTGGGGCACCAGCAGGAGCTGGGGCTGGGTGGTGTAGCCTGGGAATGGGACATGAACCTGACTTGGCCTTTTCTGTGTCATAGTTCTGACTTCTTGTCAAACTGCAGGGGCTTTTTTATATCAGGTGAGATCTTTAGGGTGGTCAGGGGAGCGTGGTGGCCAGAGCAAGCTGCCTGAGCTGAAAGTCTAGGTCGGGGTCTAAGTTCTGAGTTCAGCCCCGCTCTCATTTCTCCTGCTGGACCTTCATTTTTCACAACTTGATGAAGGAGTTGGATCCCGTGCTCATGAGTGTAGTTGCTCATCCATTGCTAATGTACTATTATCGTGTCCCTGGCTTAGCCGGGTGGCCTAGACTCTATCTACCTCAGGGTAACTTGCCTTGTTGAGGACAGATACCCCAGGGAGCCAGGCCAGACTGTCAGACCCTCCGCTTCTCATGTGATTATCAAACATCCAAGCCACACACACCTTATTCATTACCTTGATTTGTTTTCACAACACCCCTATGGGATCTAGCTACAGTTATGATCCTCTATTTACAGATGGAAAAACAGTTCAGTAAACTTCTCAGAGCTGTGCAGTAGTTAGTAAGTAGTTGGGATTCCAGCCAATAGGAGACTGACCTAGAGTTCCGGCCTTACCTGTTGTCTGGCTTCCATTCTCGACCTCAGAAGTATGCGACGTACCCCAACCGGGAAACTTCCTGGGAGAGGACCCACACAGATCTTCAGCAGAAATTTAGCCACTCTGAGTGGGTGTGAGCTGTGAGCCAGGCCCTGGAACTCCTGTTCCTCCTGGGAGCCCTGGCCTCTTCCCCCAGAAATGTTCCTCTTCCACTCTGTCAGGCCATGTGCAGCCTGCTGGAAAGGGCCATGCTGACCTTGTGCTTTCTCAGGCGTGGCCTCGGAGCCAGTGCCAGGGTTAAGGGGTGTCTCTGGGGGGATGGGAGACACTATTGTGTGTTGGACCTTTTAACTTGTTTCAAGGGAGAAATCTTTGTAACTTGACACTAATTTATTGTAGAAAAATGTCCAAATGCTTTAGCAAAGAGAAAACAAATCCTTTTATAATCTGTCCCACTAACTACCATAACTACCGTGAAGCATCCATACCTTTTTAGACCAGTGCTGCCAAATAGAAACACAGTGGGAGCCACATAGCCCTGGCTGGATAGCTCACTTGATTAGAACGTCACCTTAGCATGCCAAGGTTGTGGGGTGTGATGCCTGGTCAGGGCACATATAAGAATCAGCCAGTGACAGCATGGATAAGTGTAACAACAAATCGATGTCACTCCCATTCTCTTTCTCTTCCTTGCCTTTCCCTTTCTCTCCTTTTCTTTCTAAGAATAAAAAAAGAAATACAGGTGAAGCCACATACATAATTTTAAATTTTCTAGTGGCCATATTTTAAGAAGTAAAGACTGGTGAAATCAACTTAAATAACTTAAGATATTGTTTCAGCATATAAACATAAAAATTACTAGTGAAATATTTTATATTTTTTACAATGTCTTTAAAATCTAGTGTGCCTTTTATGCTTAAATCACTTTTCCACTTGGACTGGCCACATTACAAGTGCTCAGTATCCGCATGTGCTAGTGACTACTGTATTGGCACATTTCTGGATTTTTTTTTTTTTTTTTTGGTATGTGTGTATAGACACACATACATAAAATATATATACACAAACACGTGTTTTTAAAATGTGGGGTTATATTTTGTGAGCTGTATTTTTCCTCCTACTTAGAAACATAGTAGTCAAGGGCGCTTATCTTGTAAGCTTTAAGTCTTGGTGAGGAAGGTAGAGCCTCCCTGAGAAAGGTTATGGAGCTGGCCCTGCAGGCACACCCACCCCAGCTCTGCTGCCTGAGGCCGCCACACCTGCACTCCCTCTGCAGGCTTCTGGTGTTGATCTGAGACCCCTGAGCCCAGTCCAGAATTCACATGTGGCATGTGCATGTGCCCCCACACCGCTTTGCTGAGGGAAGCAGGCCCACATAACAAAAGATGCTGACTGAGGCCGCCATACAGGGATGCGGAGTATTTGTTTGAGAGAGACAGGAAGGAGGAGAGATGAGAAGCCATCACCTCATAGTTGTGGTGCTTTGATAGTTCATTGATTGCTTATACATTACTTGACCCAGGGGTAAGGGGGGCTCCAGCCAAGCCAATGATTTTGGGCTTTAAACCAGGGCTCAAGCTGATGAGACTGCACTCAAGCTGGATGAGCCTGCACAAGCCAGGGACCTCAGGGCTTCAAACCTGAAACCTCAACATCCCAGGTCAATGCACTTTCCACCAGCCACCAGCGATCAGGAGGATGTGGTGTTTTAAAACACAAGCACTCCCTCCTGACCAGGTGGTGGTGCAATGGATAGAGCATCGGATTGGGATGCAGAAGACCCAGGTTCGAGACCATGAGGTCTCCAGCTTGAGCGCGGGCTCATCTGGTTTGAGCAAAGGGTTACTCGGTCTGCTGAAGGCCCATGGTCAAGGCACATATGAGAAAGCAATCAATGAACAACTAAGGCAGGGGTCCCCAAACTTTTTACACAGGGGGCCAGTTCACTGTTCCTCAGACCGTTGGAGGGCCGCCACATACAGTGCTCCTCTCACTGACCACCAATGAGAGAGGTGCCCGTTCCGGAAGTGCGCCAGGGTTCGGATAAATGGCCTGAGGGGGCCGCAGTTTGGGGACGCCTGAACTAAGGTGTCACAACAAAAAGCTGATGATTGATGCTTCTCATTTCTCTTCGTTCCTGTCTGTCTGTCCCTATCTATCCCTCTCTCTGACTTTCTCTCTGTCTCTGTAAAAAAACACAACACAATCACTCCCAGCCCTGGCCAGTTGGCTCAGCGGTAGAGTGTCGGCCCGGCGTGTGCAGGAGTTCCGGGTTTGATTCCCGGCCAGGGCACACGGGAGAAGCGCCCATCTGCTTCTCCGCCCTTCCCCCTCTCCTTTCTCTATCTCTTCCCCTCCCTCATCCAAGGCTCCATTGGAGCAAAGTTGGCCCGGGCACTGAGGACAGCTCCATGGCCTCCGCCTCAGGCGCTAGAATGGCTCTGGTCACAAGGGAGCAATGCCCCAGATGGGCAGAGCATTGCCCCCTGGTGGGCATGCAGGGTGGATCCTGGTCTGGCGCATGTGGGAGTCTATCTGCCTCCCTGCTTATCACTTCAGAAAAACACAAAAATGAATGAGTATATAATTAAAAAACACAAGCACTCCCAATGTCCAGTTGGGTGCTCTTATCACCACACTTAGCTGCCATCCAAGAGCTTACTCTTGGGTTTGCAAGTAGCCAGGGTGCAAAGAGGCAGCCAGTAGAGGTGGGCAAAGGCCTCCACAAGAGTTTGTCCTGGGGTGCCCCTAAGTCCACCAGACATCCCTGATGGGGGCTAGCCAGCAGTGGGAAAAGACCAGCCTCGGCCAGAGTGGGAGCAGAAAGGGGCACAGGCTGGCCTGTGTAAGGTCGGGACTTAGAAATCTCTAAATAATTGATGATTTGTCAAACAGTTCTGCCCCCTGGTGCATGGATACATGCGCTTCACACCGGGCCAGTTTAATGGCAAGAACCTCCTCTTAGCAGGTCTGAGATGTGTGGGAGCCTGGTTTTATTTTCTTTTTTCTTTCCCTCCACACCTAGATCTGTGCCTTAGTTTCTCAGCTTGAGAAACTAGGACAGTCACTGGTAAACTGGAGTTGCCTTCTAGGTGTATCACCAGCTTGCTGCTGGCCACCCCGGGCTCCTCCTCTGAGGGCTGGGTGAGCAGCTGACCTTGAATTTGCTTTCAGGTAAAGGGGACCAATTACTGGTGGTTGTGATTTTGAAGACTGGGAGGATCCAGGGAGGGTGGGTGGTCTTTGCCCAGTCACTGCAGCACCCAGCAGCACAGTCTCCACAGCCTGGGAGGGGCCTGATCCAGAGAACCAGAAGGTGACTTGGTTTTTGCACTCTTGCCCTGAGGTGGGGCACGTGTCCAAGATGGTGCCTGAGAGACCGGAGGATTCTATGCCACCATCCTTTGATTTCTCGGGTTTAGTCTTATGCACCAAGCCCTTGGATTGAAAGGGTTGGTACTGCTTTTGGGATAGCCCTCAGAACTTCAGAAGAGTTTACAAAGCACTTTTTTATTCATCTCACTAGTGCTCTTAACATAGGTAGCAGTAGTCTCTCTCCATTTTGTGGAGAAATTCCTTCTCCATAGGCTTGTGAAGATTAAGGGACCTGACCAGGGTTAATATGGGCAGAGCCAGTTCTCCCCTCCCCCCTTTCAGAGCACAATTAATAAGGGGGAAAGTCAGGAAAGTAAGAAGGTAAGCATCAGCCTTCCTGTTAAGGAAGATATTGCAAGGGAACCATTTAGCACAATGACAGATCACAGCCACAGATCATTCTAATGGCTCAATAGTAGCTCCATAAACTTAAAAAAAAAAGATATCTGACTCTGTTGGCCTTTTTCCTGGAGAGCTGTGGGCACAGCAGTTTGTCCATTGAATAGGAGGCCCTCTTGCTGAGGGAAAGGGGTGTGAGGACATTGGCAGCCTGGGAATGCCAGGCTGCTGGCTGGGAGTGGAAAGGCTGTTAAAGTTCCCATTGGCTGTGGCTTGGCCTGTAGCTGCTCTAAGATATTCTCTGCCATTCCAGGCCTTCTTGGTCCCTCCTCCTGACCGGCATTGCTCCTCTGAGGTGGCAGCTCTTTGGAGAGCCTAGATTTGAGGAAGGCCAGAATCAAAGGGGCTTTGGAAGCCATCTGGTTGCTTCTCATTTTATAGGAAACTGAGGTCTCTTGGCCAGTCCCCTAGGAGTCACCAAGGGGATAATGATGCCCGTGCTCAGTCTCGCTTCATTCTGCCTTGTTTCTTCAGGGAGAGAGGAACAGGAGTCCGTTTGGATGGGTGGTGCTGCTGGAGGGGGGATTTGATGAGGATGTGGCCCGGCAGAACGAGCGCTGGTACTGTCGCTCATGGTCCTCCAGACACAGCCTTCAGCCCCCACCCCCCCCCACCCCCCCACACACACACTGGACCTGCCATTGACATACCCTGAGAAGGCCAGCGCCCAAATGGAGGAGATACTATCCAGAAAATGCTCTGAATTTCCTGAAAACAGGCCCATCATTCTACTACTCTGTCTTGATGAGCTCTTCAAGTGGATGGGGGGGGGGGGGGCACTAAGTAGACATCTGAAACTAGGTACCAGATAGGGGGTTCACCACTGGGCTTGGGGTGGCGTGGGAAAAGGGGTTAGTGGTCGTAATCAGATGTTAAGAGACATTTATAAAGTTCCAAAATAATAGCTCATGAATATTGAGTGCTTACTATGTGCTAGGCACTTTCCAAATACCAATTCCATTAGTCCTCACAGTTCCATTAGCTTAGGAAGAGTCTTATTTACAGAAACCCAGATCACCAAGGTAGAAGTAGCAGATCCTGGACTCCAGGTCCCGGCCTTAACCACTGCACCAGCCAGCTGCTGGTGGTGCAGTCGGGTGACCCAGGCTGACCTTGGGAAAGTGGACAGTTTTCCTGACTCTCAGCCCCGTGCTCTTTCCACAGAAGCACCTGTTCCATAATTCTTCCTTATGTTTCTGCATTTTATTCTTCGTGGGCCTTGCCATCATCCCTCCAGGAGAGCTTAGGCCAAAGGGTTGCAGGACTGGCCTGAAGTGAGGACAGTGGCCTCTGGAGAGAACGAGCATTGAACCCAACACCAGCCATATTAGTTCTTGCAGCAGCTGTTACTTGCACGACTGGACCCTTGGCAGTCTTAGCCACTTTCTGTATCCACAGTGCACAGTATGGCTAAACAGTTGTTGAGATGAAGAGTATTTTCAGCCATTACCAAACTAGAAATATAAATACATTCATAGCTGTGTCCCTTTTTCCCACAGTTGACACTGCTAATTGATCCCAGTCAGGATCATCCAGTCATAGGTGGAATTGAACATTAAAGCCCTTATCTAAACTGAATGCTCAGAGGAAAGGGACTGTCATGTTCACCATTATTTCTGCAGTGGCTGACACACACACTCCTCAATAGCCACGCTTGCCCTGGTCAGGTTTCCTGATAGGGCGGCAGGACCTCAGGGCTGGGGTCTCAGAAACAGGTCCCTTCCTTTTCTGGGGACAACTCAGGGAGCTCACTGGGTGTCAGTGCTACACTAATACAGGGAGAGCTGTGTCTACCCTCCCTGCCTCAAACTTTATTTTGACTTGGGTGCCATGGTTGGTGAGGAGTACCTTAGAGCTGATTAGCCCTGATTACCAAGGGGGAGGAAAGGTAATTTACTTGGATGGATGATTTATTCTCTGTTCAGCTCTCCCTTATGCCCCCAGGGCAGGGCCTATACAAAACCCTGCTTTTTTACCTCCTGTCCCCCTCTCCTGCCTGTCCTTTGTCCTATATATAGGCTCTGCACTTTCTCTCATCCTCTCCTTTCTGACCTGGAGGAAGCACTGTTCTGGGCTTGGTGCTGGCTGGGGCCCAGCCCTTTCGGTTGCAGGTGGCCCTAGAGCTTTGTGCAATATACAGTGCTTTGGTTCCTGGCTCTGCTTTGCCCTTCTTCCCCTTTGCTGAGTGGCATTATCCCCAGCTGGCAGGTGAGCTATATTAGGCTCAGAGAAGTGGGTTCTGGTGCCAGTGGCCTCAGTCCTCTGTAGGGCCTACAGGCATGAGCTAGAGCCCTTTGGGGACTTAAAGCCCAGTGTTTGTCTTCTGCAGAGCTGAGAAAGGCCCAGGGTAGCCTGGAATTTCAGATCCATGGGGTTAGACACCTTGCTATGTGACTATTGGCTACTCAGTCTCTGAGTCTCCTCTATACATGAGATAGCTTTTGTGAGGATTAAAAAGCGTAATGCACAAAAGGCCCACAGCAGAAGACCTGACATAAATGCTTAGGACACAGACCTCAGAGCATTGGGTGAGCAAAAAGGCCTAGGGTCAGAGTGGAGGCTCTTTGGCTGTAAGGAGGAGGCAGACAGTTCTCTTCAGAGCCTTCATTCTTCTCTCTCTGGCACTGCTGCAGTTTGGAGCTTGTTGTGAAACTAGACCCTGAGCCCAGCCCAGACTGATTGTTTGTGACCTCACGTCTGTCAAGACACTCAGCTCGTGGCTTCTTGACCTGAGCAGTCTTGGTTCTTGAGGCTGGAGATTGGACTAGTGGGTGAGCGGAGGGGATATGCTCCTCATGCATCCTCCTAGTTGGTTTGTGTGTGTGTGAGAGAGAGGGAGAGGGAGAGAGAGAGAATGAATGTGAATAAAGCGTGCTGCCTCCTTCTCTTGGGAGCCTGTTAATTCCTGTTTTCAAGTGTAAGACCCTGGACTACGGGGGCTTGGAGACCAGGTCCCTTCCTATTGATGTCACTCATTGGCAGCTTAGTTCTCAAACATCGGTTGGCATCAGCATTGCACAGGAAACTTGTTAAAGCTGCAGACGCCCTAACTCTGCCCCCTCTCCAACATGATTTCTGGAGCTTGGGTGACAGCAGGAGTCTGCATTTTAACCAAGGCTGCCACCCCTGCCCAAGTGTCCTTAGATTACAGAAGTGGTAATGCAAGCCTGCTAGCTCACTGGTCCCAGTGTTCACAGTTGTGAAGTGAGGGTTTTCATATCGGCTTCTGCACAGGCACTGTAGCTGAGTGGGAGATAAAGTGGGGAAAGTTCCATTTCCATTGGTACAGCTCTGCCATTTATTCTTCTTTTCAAGAAACTAGTAAATATGTAATGCAAAAGGACATAGTATAAAATAAAGAAAAATATTAAAACAAGAACCCATGTATCCACAACTGATGTGGGAAGTGCAGCCTAGAAAGCTGGCTTCATCTGAAGTTGTGGTTCAGGTGATCCTTGAGCAACTAAGGGTTAAATTCAAAGGGTTTTAGGACTGGTAGGGCTGCAGATGACATGTTCCCCTCACCCCACCACAGGCCTCTCAATGGACAAACCAGACACATCCAGGTGGTAATTTTTGCCCGGCCCCACAGCAGGGACTGTGGGTTCTGCACCAGGACTGACTGGCAGTCCATCTTTGACTCCTAGTCCTGAGCTCTGCTCACTACCCCACTGTCAGGGAACTTAGGGCAATGGTCCTTCCTTCCTATGGTAGCCAGATTTAGCAAATAATGCAGGATGCCCAGTTACATTTGAGGTTCAGATAAACTGAATAATATTTTAGTGTAAGGTATCTAAAATATTTCATGGGACATACTTTTTTTTAAGGTGAGAGGAGGGGAGGTAGGCAGACTCCCATATGTGCCCTAACAAGGATCCACCTGGCAACCCTGTCTGTGGCCAATGCTTGAGTATGGGGCTATTTTTAGCACGTGAGGCTGATGTGCTCCAACGGAGCTAACAATGACCCAGGACCACGCTGGAACCAATCAAGTGACTGGCTGTGTGTGAGGGGAAGGAGAGAACAGTGCTGGGAGAAGCAGGTGGCCGCTTCTCGTGTGCCCTGACCAGGAATCAAACCTGAGATGCCCATAACGCAGGGCCGACTTTATCCATTGAGCCACTGACTAGAGCTGCAACATACTGATTTTTAAGAAATTACTTGCCGTGTATCTGAAATTCATATTTAAGTAGGTGTCCTAAATTATTTGCTACAACTGTAGTTCTCCTTTTTAAAATTTTTTTAGCACAAGTTCAAGAATTACCTCACCCTGGCCAGGTAGTTCAGTTGGTTAGAGCACCCTTTGATATGCCAAGGTTGCAGGTTTGATCCCCAGTCAGGGTACATATAAGAATCAACCAATGAGCCTGACCAGGCGGTGGTGCAGTGGATAAAGCGTTGGACTGGGATGTGGAGGACCCAGGTTCGAGACCCCAAGCTCACCAGCTTGAGCCCAAGGTCGCTGGCTCGAGCAAGGGGTCACTTGGTTTACTGTAGCCCCCTGGTCAAGGCACATATGAGAAAGCAATCAATGAACATCTAAGGAACCGCAACGAAGAACTGATGTTTCTCATCTCTCTCCTTTCCTGTCTGTCTTTCCCTCTCTCTGACTCTCCCTGTCTCTGCCACACATCAACCAATGAATGAATGCATAAATAAATGGGACAACAAATCGATGTTTCTCTCTCTTTTCCTCTCCCTTTCTCCTTTTCTCCCCCCCCCCCCCCACTGGCTTCCTCTCATTCTAAAAGAAATAAAAATCAATTAAAATATTTTATAAAAAAAGAATTGCCTCAAGGAAACCAAAACAATACTATTGTGCATTAATATACCAGTTCTGTTTAACTGTGACCTCATTTAAACTGCTTAAATCCTGTGAGTTAGCAGCTGTCCTGAACCCCTTTCATAGTTTCAGAAAACCAGAGGTTAAGTCTTGACTCTTCTGAGAGCTTCTGTGTAAGGTGCCGTCCTGCTTCCTCATGCACCTGCTTCCTGGCCCTTATCTTGTGTGGCCCAGTTAATATCTATCACATTCCAGGCTGAATGAGAGATTGGTCCCATTTGACCATTTTACCCGGCCTGTTAAGTTACTTATTTGATGGCAGCTGATGTTTAGAAGTTCCTTGAGTGGACCCTGAAGTACCTGCTGTTAAACTGCCCTGTCACACCCTTAGCCCAGCAGCCTCATAATTTAGTGGTGGGGTGGGTTTTTGGGCAGGGGTCAGGCCCCCTCTACATTTGGTAAAGGGGGGAGGGGTGGTATAGGGCAGTGGTCCCCAACCTTTTTTGGGCCACGGACCGGTTTAATGTCAAAATATTTTTATGGACCGGCCTTTAGGGTGGGACAGATAAATGCACAAAATAAAATTATGCAACCGGCGTGAAAACTGTGGTATTTTTAAATATAATTGTTGAACTTACGAGACAAGCGTCAAGAGTGAGTCTTAGATGGATGTAACAGAGGGAGTCTGGTCATTTTTAAAAATAAAACATTGTTCAGACTTAAATATAAATAAAACAAATAATGTAAGTTATTTATTCTTTCTCTGCGGACCGGTACCAAATGGCCCATGGACTGATACGGGTTTGCGGCCCGGGGGTTGGGGACCACTGGTATAGGGTACCTGCTGGTGCCTCGAAGACCTCTGAGCTGCAGATAGAGCATTTCCTGTCTTCACATCCGTGATGTCCCAGGTCTCTGCTCTTTCCCAGTTGAGACAGAGCATGTGGTGCTGAAGGGGCCTCAGAGGTTGGCGCAAGGTCAGCCTGGGGGGACTCTAGCTCCCCATCTGCTTCTGGGGCACCAGCAAACCCTTCCATTTCTGTGGAGGAGAGACGACTGAGGTTCGGGCTTCCCTAGAGACATTGAAGAAGGCAAGTTTGGGGAGGTGGCGGGGCCCTCTTGCATGTTGCTTCATCCAGAGTATCCCACTTCCCTGGGAGAAGTCAGCTGGCTCTTTCTGCTTGGTTCCCCGGGGGCCCTGCCCCCCCCCCCCAGAGCGTGTGGGTATGGTGGTGCACAGAAAATGTTTGTTGAGGGCGAGTGGGCTTTCCTGTCAGAGGTGAGAGCCTGGGTCTGGGCGCAGGACCCCGGCGTTAAGCGCAAGCTCCACAGCCATTCACAGGCCGTTTCAGGCCCAGCCTGGTGCCTCCTGGGCCTCAGTTTTTCTGTGCAAAAGTATAATAATAATCCAAAGTAATTTCCTAGGGATTCAGAAGCCTCTTCCAGCAGAGAATACCCTACATTTAAGACAATAAAAATGAGTTAGCGCCTGACCAGGTGGTGGCGCAGTGGATAGAGCGTTGGACTGGGATGCGGAAGGACCCCAGATTCGAGACCCCGAGGTCGCCAGCTTGAGCACGGGCTCATCTGGCTTGAGCAAAGAGCTCACCAGCTTGGACCCAAGGTCGCTGGCTCCAGCAGGGGGTTACTCGGTCTGCTGAAGGCCTATGGTCAAGGCACATGTGAGAAAGCAATCAATGAACAACTAAGAAGTCGCAACGTGCAACGAGAAACTGATGATTGATGCTTCTCATCTCTCTCCGTTCCTGTCTGTCTGTTCCTGTCTATCTCTGCCTCTGTAAAAAAAAAAAAAAAAAAAAAAAGAGTTAGCATTACCTGAGGCTGGTGGGTGACCACTAAGGACAGCGGAAGACCAGTTTTAATGTCAGCAGCCTCCCACGTCATGACAGTGGGGTCAGCTGGGCTGCAGAGCCTTGCATGTGCTTTGTTACCTTCCTGAGAGGGGTTGCTCTGGAAATCTATGCCGGCCACCGCTGGCTGCCCGCCCTGCAGGCCTGGGAGAGCCCACAGGCTGGATATGGTGTGTTAGGGGGCTTTTTACATCTAAGCTGATTAACAGCATCTAGAAAGCAGGAGATTTCTCTTTGATACGTACCTTTTTTTTTTTTTTCTACTTTTCTTGGAAACTCAGAAGCTCCAGCAACACTAAGCCTGTGTTTGAGACTCCACTGATCTTGAGTGGGTGTTGCCCCCTCAGCCCCGGCCTGGAGGCTTAAGTCAAGTCCCTGCGCTCTGGGGAGTCCCTGCGCAGTTCTGCCTGCTGCACACCTCCGGCCGCTGCTTCCCAGAGCTGCCCCCTGGTGTTGGGATTGCAGCACACTGCTTCCAGCTCTGAGGAGCGCAGATCATAGGTGGCTCCAAGGGGGTTGTCGCTGCTGTGCTGTTCAGTTAGAAAGCAAGGGGGTAACGAACTTCTCCTCCCAGGAGAGAATTTTCTGGAAGTTCTTTGAGAAGCTCCATGTCTGTGTAAATTACTTCATTAAGTGTTTACTATGAGCCTGCCATGCAGGACTGGGTTCCAGGGACCAGTGGGCAAGATGGAAAAGGTCCTTCCCTGTGGAGCTTCCTGCCATTCTCTACCTAAGGCATGGTGCAGACTGGTCAGGCCTGGGTTGGGCTTAGGCTCAGCCTGGCTTTCTAATGCCAGCTCTGCTGCCTACTAGCCTGGTGACCTTAGGTACCTCCTCATTCTGTTTCCTCATCACACCTACCTCCTAGAGTGGACCTGAGCAGTAATGGAGCTACTGCATGTAAAGCACTCTGGCTCCTTGCAAGGACATACTGTGCCAACTGTTTCAGTGAGGGGTCAGTGCTCAGAAGACCCCAGAGTATGGGCTGGATTAGACCTTGATTCCTAGTTACTAATTAGGTAGCACTTCTTTTTTTTTTTTTTTTTTTTTTTTCATTTTTCTGAAGCTGGAAACGGGGAGAGACAGTCAGACAGACTCCCGCATGCGCCCGACCGGGATCCACCCAGCACGCCCACCATGGGGCGACGCTCTGCCCACCAGGGGGCGATGCTCTGCCCATCCTGGGCGTCACCATATTGCGACCAGAGCCACTCTAGCGCCTGGGGCAGAGGCCACAGAGCCATCCCCAGCGCCCGGGCCATCTTTGCTCCAATGGAGCCTTGGCTGCGGGAGGGGAAGGGAGAGACAGAGAGGAAAGTGCGGCGGAGGGGTGGAGAAGCAAATGGGCGCTTCTCCTGTGTGCCCTGGCCGGGAATCGAACCCGGGTCCTCCGCACGCTAGGCCGACGCTCTACCGCTGAGCCAACCGGCCAGGGCTAGGTAGCACTTCTATGGGGCAGTCGTCTTTGGAAGAATTTATGTTGAGATTTGTGAGTAATGTCACATGGAATGTATACTGTGTGGCTTTGGGCAAGTCCCTTCCCTTAGTTTCACTTTCTGAACAACTGGAATATGATGTTTTGAGGTAATTATGTGAACTCACACATAGAAAGGAACATAGACGCCCTGGCCGGTTGGCTCAGTGGTAGAGCGTCGGCCTGGCTTGTAGAACTCCCGGGTTCGATTCCCGGCCAGGGCACACAGGAGAAGCGCCCATCTGCTTCTCCACCCTTCCTCCTCTCCTTCCTCTCTGTCTCTCTTCCCCTCCTGCAGCTGAGGCTCCATTGGAGCAAAGATGGCCCGGGCCCTGGGGATGGCTCCTTGGCCTCTGCCCCAGGCACTAGAGTGGCTCTGGTCGCAACAGAGCGATGCCCCGGAGGGGCAGAGCATCGCCCCCTGGTGGGCGTGCCGGGTGGATCCCGGTCGGTGCATGCGGGAGTCTGTCTGACTGTCTCTCCCCGTTTCCAACTTCAGAAAAATACAAAAAAAATAAGAAGGAACATAGACAAGTTTTTGGCACCTTCAGCACCTAGTAAAGTTGCTTATTATTATTACTCTTCTAAATAGAACTAAACATGCTGTTTCAGACAGTCTGGGTTATGGAGCTGGCACTTGGAGGCCAAGGACTTCACTGGCTGCCGATATATTTCATCTGTGGTGACACTTAGCTTTTGGGCAGGATTTAAGAGACTAGTACCAGCAATAAGGGCGGCCACAGCCTTCGGAGGGCAGCAGGGTCCATGTCTGCAGGGAGAGCATGGACACCAGGCTGCTTGAGTCACCACGAGCTAAAGATAGTTGATGTTGGGCGGCATCATGTGACAGGAGCCCTGCCCGTGCCCCTCCTCCCAAGCCTAGGGGCGTGGACTGCACTCCTGGGCTGGCTGCTGGGCCTTTGAGTGGAGCCTCAAGATAGATGTTCTGACCTTCTGAAGGCTTCTCTCCCTCTCTGCCCACCCCTCCCCAAGGCCACCCTTCCGCCCCCTCCTAGGTTTCATCTGCAGGTCTGGAGAAATTTGGGCGCAGGGGGGGGCTGGGCAAAGAGGCCTCAGCAACTGCAGTGGGAGAACTGGCAAACAAGGTGAGGAGGGTTACCCGGCTTGTTTCACTCTGTAGTACAGTGTTCAGTGGGGGTGGGACAGAGGCCTGTGGGCTCCAGGCTCTTGTGACTCCACCCCATCAGCGGGCTGGGTGAGGGCTGAGAGTACACCTGGCTTTTCAGACTCTGCCCCAGGACGTCCTGGAATGGACGATCACTGGTGGGTTGGTGATGTAACCCAGATTCCCTTTCCTGCCTGCCTCACCCTCTCCTTCGATGGTTCCCCTGCCTTCCACAGTCTGGGCCTAGGCTGCAGCTCAGGCAGCGGGTGGGGGCAGAGTCATGTCAGGTGGGCTGGAAGCAAATGCCTTGTTCCTCCCAGGTCTCCTGTGGTGCCAGAGGTAGAGACTGCAGCTGGTTATGCTTTGTGGCAGTTTCTCTCGTCCTTGCTTTGGGTAGGGGAGAAAAGGATTGTCAGGTTGCTAGCATTCTGTGACCTTACATTGCTCTGCACTTGGGCCTGGTTTTCCCCAGTGTGTAGAGTGATACCCCTGCAACCTTGCCGTTGAGTGCCTGACCTGTTGGCCACTCTGAGGACGTAACTTGGACCCTTCTATCCATCAAGAGCACAGGTTTTAGAGTCCTACCGCTTGGCTTCAGATTCTGTTCTGCTTGCTGGCTGTGATCTTGGCAAAAAAAAACACCCCACAACAAACCCTACACCATATGTCTTGGTTTTCTTGTTTGTAAAATGAGACCAATTAGAGGAACTAACTCAGTGCTAGAACAGTGGTGGCATTTGGTAAGCACTCACTACATATTATCTGCACTTGCTAATGGTATCACCACCACAGCTTGTTGCTAGCTAGCATCTCTCCTGCTGTAATGAGGCATCTCTGGTTGAGATCCTGCTCTCTCTCATACCTCTAGACCTAATATTACCACCTTTGGTTCAGTTTAACATGAGGCTCATGCTCGCTTCGGCAGCACATACACTGAAATTGGAACGATACAGAGATTAGCATGACCCTGCGCGAGGGTGACACTCAGATTCGTGAAACAGTCCATGTTTTGGGGAACCATGTTAACACAAATTAAAAATTTTTTAAATAATTTTTAAAACTTCTGAAACCACACACACACACACACACACACACAGAAGACAAAGAAGAAGGTGAGGCTCAGGGAGAGTGATAGGTAGTGTCCCCAAGGTGATAGAACTGATGAGTGGAGTCTGGACTGGGACCCAGCACTGATAATCGGTGATCTGTCTGCTCTGAGCTAAGGCAGGGCTGGGCTGTGCCTGGGTTCCTCTAGGAGACAGCATGGCGGAGGAGGGCTGGCGGAAGAAGGATTGAGGCCAGAGCCTGAGGAATTGGCACTGGGAAAGCAAAGCCTCTTTTCTTCTCTGGTGTAATATCAGGGGATGGGTGTGTGAATTTGTCATCATTAAACAGCCGTCAGCTGTGTTGCCTGGCCCTGAGCTAGACACTAGGAGTACTCTTGTGAACACAGCCTGGTTTCTGCCCTCACGGAGCACAGGGCAGGGTGGGGGCTAGGTAGATAACTGGTGGTTACCCTTACAGGAAGGCTGTGAGAGTGCCTAGCCTAGCCTGGCCTGACCGGGCACTTCCCAGGGGATCTAAGAGGGCTCCCAGGGCTCCCTCCAAGGAGGTTGACTGAAGGCCAGCCAGGCTGGGGATGGAGCAGCAGAGGGCTGAGTGTGAACTCAAGCAAAGCCTAACAAACTACTTGTTCCCTAAGGTAGAATTTCTTTGCAATCAGGGCAAACTTAAGTCTTTTCAAATGCCAATCTCCGGGAGATGATGCCAGCCCCCAAATAAACATTTGGCATTGCTCCTTGTACTGGCAGTAAGGGCTGAAATTGAGTAGTCCTCCCGGGCCCCACTCAGTCCTGCAGGCTTTCTCCCTCCTAACCCCCTCGACCTGTGACCCACGTTGGGCCCTCAGCTTCAGTTCCAGCTTCTCCCTCCAGCCAGTTCTTACTACGGCCTCATCGATGAGTCTGGCTCCCTGTGTGCCTCTCCCCCTAAGACCTGCATTTGTTTTTTCTTGGTTGACCAAATTCTTGCTTCTTAGACTTCCTAGCTCTGGCCCCTCTGGGTGGTTTTTATTTCAGGTTGGCAACCTTAGGGATCTTTCTGGAACAAGACAACATGAAGACAGTCTGTCTTGTTATCTAGCTTTGTTACATGTTTTGGGGTTTAGTCCCTTTGTAGCTGGAGAAGATGACTTGAGGCCCGGCTCTTCCTGGTCCATGCTGAGCAGATCATTGGGTGACTGCATGTCCTCTGACGGGGACCTCGGGCCTTCTCTCGGCTCTCCGTTCCTCTAGCATGGCAGAGGGTTCAGCCAAGGCGGCCCTGGGGGCCTGCGGTACCCCCCCCCCCTTTCTCTCCTCTTCCTGAGGAGACTTGCCCTGGAGCCCAGCCTGTCTCTGGAGGGCAGTGTCAGGTGAGAGCCAGGCTTCAGAGGGGACTCATTTGTCATCAGATCAGTGAATTCAGCTAGTTGATCCCCAAGAGTTTTTCCCCACATGCTGTGGTCTTTTCATGTTGAGAGATTATTTAATGCTCTTTCCTGATGAGGATAGGGATTGCTTAGAAATGCTAAACTTCTTTGTGTATTTTAATTGTAATATTTCACATTTACAGTTGACCTTTGAACAATGGAGGTTTGAACTATATGGATTGACTTACATGTGCCTCCTCCCCCCAAATACCTGCACTGTTTAAATCTGCAGGTGGATAGGGTTGACTATGCATCGATCTGTGCTGTTTCATATAAGGGACTGGTGCAGCCATGGATTTTACCGGGGGGGGGGGGGGGGGCGCGGTTCTGGAACCAAACAATACCCCGTGGATACTGAAGGATGACTAAGTTTTGGGGGTGTCAAGCCATGTGTGGAGTTTCCACTGTGTAGAGCTGGGTACCCCAAACCCCTGCATTATTTGAGGTCAGCTGTATTGAGTCTCTGTGCTGGACAATCACACTCTTCTCTGTTCATATAACTGTTGCAGGAGCCCTATCCAATAATTAAGACTTCAGTTTTACAGATGAGGAGACTGAAATTACAAGGGGCACAAGGTGCAGGAACTCTGACCCAAGTACATCACATAACAAAGTCTGTGTGCTTAGGGATGGGCTGTCCTTTCAGAATCAAGAGTTTGAGTAAAGGGGTGTCACACACTTGAAAGGTGAAACACAGAGAGACAGAATCTCAGGTTAATTAGTGGTCAGCCTGCCCACTCTACCGGGAAGCTGTTCTCTCCGCTCCCACCACCCCATTCATGAATGCTCAGCCCAGCCACCTCTCCCCAGCCAGTCCCTTGTTTCCTGTCGTCCTGCATTAGCTGCAGAGTTTAGGTCCCTTCTTCCCACCACTCTCAATATTAAGTAAATATTGTGAGTGGGCTGTGCAGGTACAGGATCATGGGAAGTCTGCCAGTGCGCCCCCGCCCCATGGGGATTCTGGGGCGCTGCATCTAATACTACAGGTGCATGTGGGGGTGTGAAACCCTTGGACTCTGAAACTAGAGTTGGTGCTGCCTCCTGCCCTGTGGGAGACAGCAGCTTGTTTCCTTTTCCAGATTCCCATTAGCTCCTGACTTGCGTAGTCAAGGAGAAAGAATGACCAATGGACAGCCTTTGTCTGCCACCTTCCTCCCCACGTAGGATGGGGTTTCCATGTAAGGCCCACCCTACCCCACATCTTCCCCCCTCCCTGAGAACCCCTGCCTGTCAGTAACCTTGCTCACCAGGAAACACCAGGGACGTGCCCTAGAATTGCCCCAGGAAGGTTTGGGACCCTTTCTCCCACCAGTGGACACGAGGTTTATGGTGAGCTGTTGGAGCACTGGACAAAGGGAGTTGAGACTTCTAGCTCCCATCCTGGCTCTTCCTGGGGAAGCTCCTTCCGTTTTGGGGGCCTTAGTTCCCTATCTGCAAACAGAGGGCATTAGGACCATGGCTCTTTTTGCTGTGCTCACATTTTACAACTGTTTCTTAGGGAGGTGCAGCGTGGTGACTTGAGTGTTTCCAGAGCTGAATTTGGGTCAGGAGCTTAGGTCGGGGCGGCTGGTGCAAGTTTCAGAATTTAGGGGTGGGAGGAAGAGGCTGGCATCTTTGCAAGGAATTGGTTTTCATTGGGAGCCGTTTAGATGCCAGGCCCTATATGTATACTGGGGACACGTGCACGTGCCTAGTAAAGGCAAGTGGCTGGAGAAGACTCTGGAAGGGATGTATAATTGAAGTCAGTAAGCCTAATCTTTTTTCCATTCTCCCACAGAGCCTGAGAGCAGCTCAGCTGAGCCATCCTGGGTTACCTAGGCCCCACAGGATTTGAACATATTTAGGAATATTGTTTTGGGTTTTTTTGGTATTTTTCTGAAGTTGGAAACGGGGAGCAGTCAGACTCCCGCATGCGCCCCACCAGGATCCACCCGCACGCCCACCAGGGGGCAATGCTCTGCCCATCTGGGGCGTAGCTCTGTTGCAACCAGAGCCATTCTAGTGCCTGAGGCAGAGGCCATGGAGCCATCCTCAGCGCCCGGGCTAACTTTGCTCCAGTGGAGCCTTGGCTGCGGGAGGGGAAGAGAGAGACAGAGAGGAAGGAGAGGGGGAGGGGTGGAGAAGCAGATGGGCACTTCTCCTGTGTGCCCTGGTCGGGAATCGAACCCAGGACTCCTGCACGCCATGCCGATGCTCTACCACTGAGCCAACCAGCCACGGCCTAGGAATATTGTTTAACTGCAGAAGTAGTTCTCTCTCCCTAGTGGATTTTTCTGTCTCTTGGGGGACTTTATTCCTTGGGGCGGAAGCAGCTTGAGTCCCTACTTGGGAGTAACAAGACCAAGCCACTGTGGGTCCTTGGGACAGAGGGGCATTAGCTGGGGATAGATAGGGCTTTCTCACCAAACTTCACACAAGACTGACTGAAGAGTATTTCCTGTGTGCTCAGACTGGCTACATCCCCCTGGTCAGCTTGGGCTTGGTGGGGGGAGTATGGAATCAGTGGGGTCTCTTTAAGTGGCAGGAAGGCCTTCCACTTACCTGGAGACTGAACATTCAGTACTTCACACCTGCCTTTGTGATCTTGGTGAACGAAATATCAGACTGGGTGACCTAAGGATCTGACACCAATTTTGAATGAGTTTTTATTACGTCCTGAAAAAACTTTGCCTTACTTTTTCCAAGAGTCTTCAGAAATAACCCACTCACCAAACCCAATTCCCTTTTCTAACTTGCTAATGAATTTAGTGTCGCTGGCCTTCGCCTGCGCTCTTCCTGGTAGTATGCAGGGAGTGTTGGGGCCTGGCGCATGGGTCTAGGAGAAGTGATTGCCAACATAGTTCAGGTATACCTGAGGAAGCTGACCCTAGGGTGCATTGGCTGCCTCTGCCAGGGTCATGGGTCGAAGCAGCCTAGTCAGGGCACTGGGTGTTATTAGGGTTCACTGGGCCAGCTTGGGATTAATTAACAGGACAATCAATGTGGAGTAAGTAGCTCTCTAGGCCTCAGGATTCCATCCTGTAGAAACAGATTGTTCTTGTTCTCCACTGCCCAGCACTGGGAATGGGGTGTGCTGTGGCCTGAGTTCCATGGCTTCACATCTCAGGCGTGTGGGGTGTCTTAGGGCCAGTGGCTCTGGTATGGAGTTGAAGCCAAGAATGCAGTGACTTCCCAGAGTTAGGCAAGGATTCTGTTCTCCACTCATTACTGGAACATGGGTTTGATCAAGGAGTTGCAACATTCCTTTTGAGATCAGCCTTGCAAATTGCTGTGTTCAGGGAGTGGGGGCAGCTCTTGCCCTGGCATGGCTGGCCACCCGTGGAGACCAAGGGATAGGAGAGAAGTGGGTGGACAGGGTCTCATGGGTCTCTGGGGAAGGAAGGGTTCAGAAACCCTTAGTCTTCAGAACCGTGTTACACGAGTGTAGGTGTGGAAGGGACCAGAGCCATGCCCTTAACTCTCACACACACACACACACACACACACACACACACACACACACACACACAAATTATTTTCTTTTTAAAAGCACATGCCTATCTTTTGTGAAGTGGCTGGAGAATTCCAAACAAAATTAAATCACTATAACGTACTACTTAACTCCATAACTGCTTATGTGTCCTTCAAGAGTTTTTACTTATGTATATGTGCATATACACATTTTTTATTTGTTTTATAAAAATGGAACTGTAACTTTTCTCATTTATTATTTATCTCTTTATATCATTAGAGATACTATCTTTTTAATGACTATAAAAATTGTTAAACTTTGCCCTGGCCGGTTGGCTCAGCGGTAGAGCGTCGGCCTGGTGTGCGGGGGACCCGGGTTTGATTCCCGGCCAGGGCACATAGGAGAAGTGCCCATTTGCTTCTCCACCTCCCCCCTCCTTCCTCTCTGTCTCTCTCTTCCCCTCCCGCAGCCAAGGCTCCATTGGAGCGAGGATGGCCTGGGTGCTGGGGATGGCTCCTTGGCCTCTGCCCCAGGCGCTGGAGTGGCTCTGGTCGCGGCAGAGCGACGCCCTGGAGGGGCAGAGCATTGCCCCCTGGTGGGCAGAGCGTCACCCCTGGTGGGCGTGCCGGGTGGATCCCGGTCGGGCGCATGCGGGAGTCTTGTCTGGCTGTCTCTCCCCATTTCCAGCTTCAGAAAAATACAAAAAAAAAAAAAAAAAAATTGTTAAAACTTTGCCCTGGCCGGTTGGCTCAGTGGTAGAGTGTTGGCCCAGTGTGCGGAAGTCCTGAGTTCAACTCCCGGTCAGGGTACATAGGAGAGGCACCCATCTGCTTCTCCACCCTTCCCCCTCTCCTTCCTCTCTGTCTAAGGCTCCATTGGAGCAAAGTTGGCCCAGGTGCTGAGGATGGCTCTGTGGCCTCTTCCTCCGGCGCTAGAATGGCTCTGGTTGGAACTGAGCAATGCCCCAGATGGGCAGAGCATTGCCCCCTGGTGGGCATGCCGGGTGGATCCCGATCGGGCGCATGTGAGAGTCTATCTGACTGCCTCTCCGTTTCTAACTTCGGAAGAATACAAAAAAAGTTGTTAAAATTTAATTGAGCCAGTTCCTTACTGTCGGGCATGAATGTTGTTTTCAATATTTTGAAGTGATAAACAGCACTTTAGTGAACATCTTTGTACATAAATGTAAACATGTGTCTAATTTGTGTCATTAGAATAAATTCCAAAAAGTAGACCATTGAGTCAAATGGGGTCTTTTTTTCCCTGGAAGTTAGAAGACAATTTTTCCTGAGTGGCTAACTCCCATTGACCACAGGTCACTGAGGACTAAGCCTGCCCTGGCGTGTGAGGGCTTACAAGAGGTTCCTAAACTTCTAGATTGCCCAGTTAGGGTTTTTATCTTGCCTTCCCCATGATTAGGTCTGCTCACACACAGACTTCTAAAATATTAGTACCAGTGAGGGTCTTTTAGCCCCTTCCTTTATAGAATCTGAGTGCTAACTCTGGCCTGTAGTTAGCCTGCCTTGAACCGACCTCTCCAGGCCTCAGTGCTCCTTTTACAAGAGAAGAGAGGGCTGTGAGAGCCCTTCCACCTCAGTCAAGTTCCTGGGGTTTTGGCTACTGATTGATTCCATGATTTCTTCAGAAAGGCTGGTAAAATTGTTATTGGTTTTGAGCATGCATCCTTTATCTCTCTGCCAAGTCTTCTCCTTTGGGAACCTTGCAGGGTGCTTAGTGGGATGGGAGCTGGTGGTGGCCCTTTCCTACAGACTCTGAATAACCATCTCTCCCTTCTTGTTCCCGCAGAACATTCTGCTCCAGCAAAGGTGGTGAGGGCAGCAGTTCCTAAACAGCGCAAAGGCAGCAAGGTAAGGAATAGGAATGAGCAACCTAAGGGGGCTTCCTGGAAGTGGTGACTTCTTTCCAGTCCTAGTTGAGTGGTTCTGAGCTGTTGGGTAGTTCTGGATTCTCTCTGAATTGAAGGAGATGCCCTTTTGGGCCTCTAGTATTTCTGGTCTTAGTGGGCAGACTGATTTTGGCCTCTTGATCTCTTGATGAAGCCGTGTTTTGGGTGAGGGGATGAATGGTAGGCACAGAGCCACCCCAGGACCCTTACAGAATGTGCTTTGCAGGTTGGTGACTTTGGAGATGCAATCAACTGGCCCACACCTGGAGAGATAGCCCACAAGAGTGTACAGGTGAGTCTGAGGAAAGGAAAGGGTAGGATGGAACTCTGTCTTACATGTACACATTTGGCTTCCCAAGCTTTCAAAGCTTCCGGTCTTAAGAGAAACGGTTGGTACAATTGGGCAGCAATGAAATAACTAAGTCATCATTTGAGCCTTGGCCTTGTATAAGGGACTGTCAGGTGCTGTTTATTCATCATTTCATCTAACCCTCACTGTGACTCCAAGGTAGGTCCTTTAATAATTCCCATTTTACAGACGAGGTCACTAAGGATAGGAGAGGTTAATTACTAGCCCATGATGGCCAGGTGGGGGACTGGAAGTGAGCTGTGTTGCATTGTTTTAGAACCTGTGCTCTCCATCACTGCATTTAGATTGCCAGTGAGTGAAGCAGGAGAGTGCATTGGCCACGTACCTGCCTCTGGACCATGTGTCATGGGGAAGCTTTATAGCTGTCTTGAGTCCGAGCAGAGGAGGGGCTGATGGTCTAGGTCCCTCCCTGGTTGTGGCTTCTGGCCTGTTTGCAGGCTGGTTGGTGTGAACAGGCTGAGGGCCAGCATCTCCTCCATCCCACAAACTACCTGGATATTGTCCTGTTGTAGGGAGGAAACATTTGACTTTTGTGAGCCCCAGCCCTTCTGTCCACTGTCTCTTTCACTTAGACTTGGAGAACCTAGAGAGACAGATTGTCTTACACCTCTAGCCTGTGTGACCACGCTTTTCTTTGAAAGCATCTCAGGCGTGAAAATGGGACTTTAGAATACATCCAGCCCAACCTTCCATCACATGCCCTGTCTTTCTAGTGACGGGCTCCTTCTGTCCCATCCCGGGGGACTCTCAGGCTCACCACACTCCCGTTACTTTACTTCCTGCTGCAGCCACAGCCCAAGTCTCAGCTTACCCGTAAGCCGCCACCCAAAAAGGACATGAAGGAACAGGAGAAAGGAGAGGGCAGCGATAGTAAAGAGAGCCCAAAAACCAAATCGGATGAATCAGGGGAGGAGAAGAATGGGGATGAGGACGGCCAGCGCGGGGGTCAGAAGAAGAAAGGTGAGTGACTTGGAACAGGGCTTGGGGGAGGTGACAGGGCAGCACTGTGCCATGGCAGAAAGTGAGGGCTGCAGAGGAACTTCAGGAGCCCTGAGAAGTCGAGGGGTGTGGCAGCTGCAGCCTCTGGGCAGCAGTCTCACTTCAGCCCTCGGTCTGTCGGGTCCCTCGTTAGACAAGCCCTGCTCTGAGCAGTGGGGCTCTAGCAGTCACCAGACAGGTGAGGTCCCTGTCTCAGAGTCTTCTTTGTGTGTCCTGAGTATTGCTGTCCCATGAAAGATTTCTTTCTTTTTTTAATTCATTGATTTTTAGAGAGAGGAAGGGAGAGAGACACACACACACAGAGAAAGATCGATTTGTTGTTCCACGTATTCATGTATCATTGACTGATTCTTGTATGTGCCCTGACTGGAGATGGAACCTGCAACCATGGCATGTTGGGACGAGACTCTAATCAACTGAGCCACTGGCCAGGGCCAGAGATTTCATTTAAAGACAAGAGTTCCCACTGCTGTGGCTGATATTGAGGTTGGGGCACAAGTCCGGCTGCTCTAATTGAGATCCAGGGTAACAGTGGTTTAGTCTGTTTCTCTCACCTGACAGCTCAGTGTAAGGCGGCCAGGCCCAGAATGGCAGCTCTTTGATTCCTCCCATCTTGCTAGAGTGTGTCGGAGCCTCTCACCCAGGACGGCTCAGTATGGCGTCTCCTTCCAACCGGCCGGGGGGGGAGGGCAGGGCGAGTGGCTGCCTCACAGGGACACGTCCTGCACGGAGGGCTCTCACTCAGCTCGCAGCGCCAGCGCTCTGGCACGAGTTTGAAGGGAGCCTGGGAGTTCAGTCTTGATTCTGGGCGGCTGTGTGTCTGGCTACCGAAGGGGGTTCTCTGACCATGGAGAAACGTGTCTGGAGTCACCCCGGCGTGCCCGGCGCACTGAGTTCCACGACCTTCTTATGTTAGAGCTGTAAAGGAGGTCCAGCATGCGGAAGGAATTATCCAAGGTCACCAGATTGTGACCTGGGCCTGAAGCCCCAGACAGGGGTGAAGGTTGGGGGTAGGGGTGGCTGGGAGGGACCTTCTTCAAGCCTCTCTCGTGTGCCCGTGCTGTCCTCCAGGGAACAAACACAAGTGGGTCCCATTGCAAATAGACATGAAGACTGAAGTGCCCAGAGAGAAACTGGTCTCGCGCCCTGCTCGCCCCCCAGAGCCACGACACCCACCGGCCAGCCGCGGGGAGATCAAAGGTATGCACTGCCAATTAGGGAGGGCCCGGGCATGAGTGCCATCCTGAGGCCTGAACCAGAGCCTCTCTCCTTATAGGGTCTGAGTCTGCCACCTACATGCCTGTGCCTGTGGCTCCCCCCACCCCAGCCTGGCAACCAGAGACCAAACCGGAGCCTGCCTGGCCCGACCAGGACGAGACATCGAGTGTGAAGAGTGATGGGGCTGGTGGGGCACGGACTTCCTTCCGTGGCCGTGGACGGGGGCGTGGTCGTGGTCGGGGACGCGGCCGGGGTGGCACTCGAAGTACGTGAGACCCCTTTGGGCTCTGGGATGTCCCAGGGAGTACGGTGGGGCGGTGGGCAGGGATCACATCTCTCCCTCAATGGCACCTGTTTTCCCTGTAGCTCATTTTGACTATCAGTTCAGCTATCGAAAGTTTGATGGTGCAGAGGGGCCTCGAACCCCCAAGTATATGAACAACATCACCTACTACTTTGACAATGTCAGCAGCACTGAGCTTTACAGCGTGGACCAGGAGCTGCTCAAAGACTACATCAAGCGCCAGATGTGAGTGGGTGGGAGCCTTTCTGGAGAGGTGGGTAGGGTTTGGGGGCTGCCTGCGCTGGGCAGCGGAGCCGAGCAGGGCTGTCTAGGCCCTTTAGTTGCTGCTCTGGCTGGAACTAAAGTTATCACTAACAGACTGTCTAGACCAGCGGTTCTCAACCTGTGGGTCGCGACCCCGGCGGGGGTCGAACAACCAAAACACAGGGGTCGCCTAAAGCCATCGGGAAATACATGTTTATTATACAATACATTTTTTTTTTTCTATTTTATTCTCTGAAGCTGGAAACGGGGAGAGGCAGTCAGACAGACTCCCGCATGCGCCCGACCGGGATCCACCCAGCACGCCCACCAGGGGGCGAGGCTCTGCCCCTCCAGGGCGTCGCTCTGTTGCGACCAGAGCCACTCTAGCGCCTGGGGCAGAGGCCAAGGAGCCATCCCCAGCACCCGGGCCATCTTTGCTCCAATGGAGCCTTGGCTGCGGGAGGGGAAGAGAGAGACAGAGAGGAAGGAGAGGAGGAAGGGTGGAGAAGCAGATGGGCACTTCTCCTGTGTGCCCTGGCCGGGAATCGAACCCGGGACTTCTACACGCCAGGCCGACGCTCTACCACTGAGCCAACCGGCCAGGGCCACAATACATTTTTAAATAAAATATGTATTTCCAGTGGCTTTAGGCGACCCCTGTGTTTTGGTCATTCGACCCCCCGCCTGGGTCGCGACCCACAGGTTGAGAACCGCTGGTCTAGACCCTGCCCCCTGTGGTGCTTCTGTTTATAATGGCTGCATTGCCAGAATGCTAGCAGACAGTTATTGAGTCCTTACTATTGGTGAGGTTCAGTTTCTGTCCAGTTCTAAATTCTGGACATTCTCTTATTTAATCCTACAGTTACCAACTTAATTCCACTGAGCTGGTCTTATCCCCATTTTACAGTTAAGGTAACAGGCCCAGTATCTTAAAACTGGCACTGACAAGGCACATAGTTGAATCCATTTCTGATTGCAAAACCGACTTCTAACCACTTCAGTAGGGAACCATTCAAGGAAGTAGATCATGGCGGGGAGTGATAGTGTTTTAGGAAAAGAAGAGGAAGGGGTTAGCCAGGCTGCAAAGGGGCAGAAGGGTGGAGGGAATGGTTTGGCCCACGGTTGGGGAGCCATGAGAGGGTACCGTTTCTTTCAGTCCTTACAACCATTGTGTGTACACTAGGATCACGGGGGTAAGTCAGAGGCCGCGCGAGGTGACGGATGTACAACAGAACGAGGAAGGTATATTTGTAAATGATACAGCAGTCATACCTGTTCTCCCCTCCTTCTAGTGAGTACTACTTCAGCGTGGACAATTTAGAGCGAGACTTCTTCCTGCGACGGAAAATGGATGCTGACGGTTTCCTTCCCATCACTCTTATTGCTTCTTTCCACCGAGTGCAGGCCCTTACCACTGACATTTCACTCATCTTTGCGGTATGTCCCCCTCCTGCGGCTGGGGTGCCGGGAAAGAAAGGTCCTGATTTAGGCTTACTCTGGTCAAGTTCCAAGACCTGGCCAATCTTGCTCCCTCTCTCCTTTTCTTGCTCCCTCCTTCTCTTTTTCCTTCCCTCTCTTCCCCTTTTATTATGGAAAGTTTTTGACCTGACACAATGAACCCATGAGCAGCCTCAGCAGTTTACAGCTCAGGGTCCTCAGCATAGGTCTTACTCCACTTGCCCCTAAAGTGTTTCCTCCCCCAGATTACTTTGAAGAAAGTATCAGATAAACTGATGTTTCAGTACCTAGCTCTAAAAGATAAAGACTTGTTAAAAATATATATAATCAGATCCTGGCCTGGTAGTTCAGTTGGTTAGAGCATCATCCCAAATTATCAGGGCCAAGGTTGTGGGTTCAGTCCCTGGTCAGGCACATACAGGAATCAACCAATGACAGCATTAATAAGTGGAACAACAAACTGATGTTTCTCCTCCCCCCACTAAAAATCAATAAGTAAAGATTGAAAAAAAAAAAAATATATATATATATATATAATCACCATATCATTATCACATGTAAAGTATTAATTCCTTAAGATCACCAAATATTATGTCAGGTGCAGATTTGCTCTACTGATTCAGGTTATCTGGGCCCCCCACACACACATTTTTCCTTGTAATTTATCATTTGAATAAACTGGGTTGTATATCTTGTAGGAGGGATAATGGTATCATTTAACATGTTCTATACTCCAAGTATTTTGTGAATTGGTGATATAGAGGCCTGATCAGATTCAGGTTTAAGAATTACCCCTCCTTGTCAAGAGTATTTTATAGATAATTTGATTCTCCCTCTTGTGAAAGAAGCTTCTGTTGGTAATCATTGCCTGTTATTTCATTGGGGGTTGCAAAATGGTGATATGCTAATTCTGTCGATCCATCTTCACTTGTTAACTGAAATACTTCTTTAAGGATGATCTTTGCGTCATCAACTATTCAGTTACCAAGAGGTATATCGTTTATTTAGGAACAATAGACAAATGCTTGCTCTTTCCCTTTTATCAACCAGTTTTCAGAATTATGAGTTGATCCCTAATAACTTCCAACCATAAGGCTTGGGCTTTTTTTGTTCCACTTTATTACAAACTTATAGATGCAAACATATTTTATTTCAATCTATTGCAGTTGATATGCTTCATCAAACTGTCCCATACTTGGCTGCTGGGGCTCTGTTCATCTTGCACATTTCCTGCTTGAGATCTGGAATTGACCATTTGTTCAAGGGACTCTAGCTCTTCTGCTTTGGGGAAATTATATTTATGATATTTAGATGCCACACATTTGAGTTTTAGAGGTGTTTATTGCTACTTGATTGGCCGTTATTTCTAGAGCTTTTTTTAAATTTTATTTTATTTTATTTATTTTTTTTTTCTGAAGCTGGAAACAGGGAGAGACAGTCAGAGAGACTCCCGCATGCGCCCGACCGGAATCCACCCGGCACGCCCACCATGGGGCGGCGCTCTGCCCACCAGGGGGCGATGCTCTGCCCATCCTGGGTGTCGCCATGTTGCGACCCTCCTGGGCGTCGCCATGTTGCGACCAGAGCCACTCTAGCGCCTGGGGCAGAGGCCACAGAGCCATCCCCAGCGCCCGGGCCATCTTTGCTCCAATGGTGCCTTGGCTGCGGGAGGGGAAGAGAGAGACAGAGAGGAAGGCGCGGCGGAGGGGTGGAGAAGCAAATGGGCGCTTCTCCTATGTGCCCTGGCCGGGAATCGAACCCGGGTCCTCCGCACGCTAGGCCGACGCTCAACCGCTGAGCCAACTGGCCAGGGCTTCTAGAGCTTTTTTTTAAATAAATCATAAGATTATACTGATATTTTCTATTAAAATTTAGGACTATATATAGTCTTTACTTAACCCCATGGATCTTTTGTTTCTAACTACCCCTTTATTCCATGGCATTAGCATAATTATTCATTTGACCTCACAAGTTGATATGCATTATTCTTAAAATATCTCTGTAACTACTAAAAAAGGGTGTTTTTTTCTCTACTTATAGAGTGAAGTTACTGTATTTTCAACTTATTTGAAATAATCTTCAGGTAGTTATTTGTACCTTGATATATATTAGTTCATTTTGTTCTCAAGATTGCTTTTTCTCCCCTAATTTCTTATTTATTTTACATTTGCATAAAACATTTACATGATTTCAAGTTGACATAGTGTATTCATAGAAATCTGACTTAAAATTCTCTCATTTCCACCTTTTTTCCTCTCTTCCCTTGTAGGAATCCCTCCATTAAATACAGGCACACACCTCTATATGTCCTTGCCTCCTTCCTCTTCCTTAGGTGAATGGTAACCTATAACATGTGCATTTCTTCACCTGCTTCACTTTTCAATTAGTATGTTTGGGAGCACAATAGTATATAATAGAAAGATAATCTTCAATTCTTTTTACAGTTGGATTTATATCTTTTTATAATTTTGCCAGTGTGTCTTTGGTGCAAATTTCCACAAGAAGAATGGCTGAACTAAAGGGCAAATACATGTAAAATTTTGCTAGCTGTTGCCTAATGCTCTTTTCAGAGCTTGCGCCTTTTGCATTCTCACCAGTAGTATATCAGGGTGCCTCTTTTCCCCAGCCTCACCAACAGTCTGTTCTGACAGGTTGAAGTGTTTTCCCATTCATTTAGAAGATACATAGTTTTTGTTTTTGGTGAGACAGACAGGAAAGGAGAGAGATGAGAAGGATCAGCTTGTAGTTGTGGCCCTTGAGTTAGTTGTTCATTGATTGCTTTCTCATATGTGCCTTGACCGGGGTGGGGGCTGGGGGGGGAGTGGAAGCGAGCTCCAGCTGAGCCAGCGACCCCGGGCTCAAGCCGCATCCTTGGGGTTTCGAACACTGGACCTCAGCATCCCAAGTCGACACTATCCACTGCACCACCACCTTGTCAGGCTCAATTTAAAAGACTTTTAAAAGAAAAATTTCTTCCCCTTTCTACTCCTCACCTTCTTACATAAATGCAAATACCTATAATCAGTTAATTAGTGGATCCTAGAAAAATTTATATTTGTATGTTTCTACTTAAACACCAGTGGGGTCTTACACTCACTGACCTAGACCTGTTTTTCTGTGGCTCTTTGCACCTCAGCACACATGAAGCTGGTTTCTAATGTCTGAGTGGTATTCCATTCAGTGAAGGTGCCATAGTTGATTTAAATTGCCTTTGTGGTGGCAGGTTAGAAAATTTCCACATATTTTTTCTATTACAGACAGTGTTCTGAGTGACCTTTTATGTCTGTAGTATACCAGTTGTCACCTGTTTGTACAGATACTTCTCTAGGGCAGATTACTGGATGTAGAATGGCAGGGTCAGAGGGCAAGTGTGTTCTTCATGTCATGAGCTGTTGAGAGTTTGAACATCTATCTCACTGGGTCGCTAGTCGTGGAAGGTGATGCCAGTGTTCTGATGCTCCTGCCAGCGCAGGCCTCATGCCTGCGCTCATGGGGGCCCAGGCTGCTGGCTTCTCAGTCTCAGTCTGATCACGGGTTGTCTCTGCATCTTCTCCCTTTCTGCCCTGCAGGCCCTAAAGGACAGCAAGGTGGTGGAGATTGTTGATGAGAAAGTCCGCAGGAGGGAGGAGCCGGAGAAATGGCCTCTTCCTGGTCCACCAATAGTGGATTATTCCCAGACTGATTTCTCCCAGCTTATCAACTGCCCTGAGTTTGTGCCCCGCCAGCACTACCAGAAGGAGACAGGTGGGTACCCTGCCGGCATATGGGTGCTTGCCCTTGCCCTTGTCCTCTGGCCAGCAGTCTTTCTCGGGGCTGGCATCAGGAGGACGACTGGGGGACTGAGGACCTCACCTTTCTTCCCTTCAGAGTCGGCGCCTGGCTCTCCTCGTGCGGTCACCCCAGTGCCAACCAAAACAGAGGAGGTCAGCAACCTGAAGACGTTGCCCAAGGGCCTGTCCGCCAGCCTGCCTGACCTGGATTCTGAGAACTGGATTGAAGTGAAGAAGAGGCCTCGGCCCTCCCCAGCACGACCTAAGGTGGGTGAGGCCTGTTGTTGGCCCTAGGTTCCGGGGGCGCGGGCTGGAGTACTTAGAGGGGTATCACATAGCTCTGGGCTCTGAAGGGCTGTTGGGCAAGTTGATGGCTCAGGGTGGTCATGTGAGCTGAGGTCACCAGTGACTGCAGGAGATTGATGTGGTCTCTTCCCACTGTCAGCGGTGACCACCCTCAGGACAGCCCTACCTGCCGAAGTTCCTGAGTGGTGTTTTTCCCAGGAGGAGATCATGCAGTGTTCCAAGTTTCTTGATGCTTGGCTATTCTTTTTGCACCATCTAACTCCCTGGGGTTGCGTTTAAGTCCTTCTCCCTGAGTGTGTCCTCGCTGCACCTGTATGAGCCCCTCAGGCCCTCGGAAGAGGGAAGACAGAGCAGGGTCACAACCTGGAAGTGTAGAGGTAGGGTCTAGATTAGGACAGAGGTCTCCTGTCACTGGTGGCCAGTGACTTTGGGGCGCTTGTTTAATATCTCAAGGCCTCAGTTTCCCCATCTGCAGATGAAGAAAGGGTTAGACTGCTGTAGAAATATAGTAGTAAAGCAATATGTGCATAGAACAGATTGAGTCTTCTGCTGGAGAAGTGCTTCACTCTCAAACTGAAATTACTGCCTCCCTTTCCAGGAGCGGACTTTTGCTCCATCCATTTCTCCATTCCCTACACCCTCTGTGGTCCGGGGCTTGTGAGGAGGCCTCAAAGATGACCTTGGACTTTGGGTCGTGGAAATCTGTACTCCCTTTCCCACTGTGCCACTGTAGTCACTTCTTTGAGGAAGTCTTCCTGGTTGTCCTCATTCCTGGCCCAACTGGTTATTCTCCCCGTACACTCCCACACGTCCTATTCATAGTCTTGACTGTCCACCTTGCACTAGGCTGGTTGGTGCTGGACTTTTTCTCCCACCAAATGGTGAGCTTTGTCTTACTCATTATTCTGTGTGTAGTGTTCTTCATACAGGGCCTGGTACCAGTGAGTACTTGCTCACTTATCAGACAGGTGAACATCTGCCGTCACTGGGTCCCAGTCTAGGTACTGAGGAGATGAAGAAAAGCAAGGCAGGTCTTTGCCTCATGAAGCTTTATCAGGAGATACTGGGTAGATGGATAAATGAATGGTTCAGCTTGTTGAATTGCCGTGCGCCCCCTCTCAGGCCTAGGTGCTATGTAGGGTATAAAGGTAGATGTAGGTCCTGGCCGGTTGGCTCAGCGGTAGAGCGTCGGCCTGGCGTGCGGGGGACCAGGGTCCGATTCCCGGCCAAGGCACATAGGAGAAGCGCCCATTTGCTTCTCCACCCCCCCTCCTTCCTCTCTGTCTGTCTCTTCCCCTTCCGCAGCCGAGGCTCCATTGGAGCAAAGATGGCCCGGGCGCTGGGGATGGCTCCTTGGCCTCTGCCCCAGGCGCTAGAGTGGCTCTGGTCGCAGCAGAGCATCGCCCCCTGGTGGGCAGAGTGTCGCCCCTGGTGGTCGTGCCGGGTGGATCCCGGTCGGGCGCATGCGGGAGTCTGTCTGACTGTCTCTCCCCGTTTCCAGCTTCAGAAAAATACCAAAAAAAAAAAGGTAGATGTAGATGAGAGCGTAGTTCCTGCCTGTAGGGAACTTGTCCTCTTACTGTTCCTGAGTGCGCTGTGGGTAAAGAAACCTGGAATCCTATGGGGCATTGCTTCACCATGAAGCTACCTGCAAGGCACGTGTGACTTGCTGCATTATCAGGGCCACAGTTGTGACAATCTCATGTTGAAGGGCTGGGACCTCAGTTGTGGGACAGCCACAGAGCCTGGTCTTAAGGACACCTGGTGATTCTCTTTCCCCTCGGTCTGTCCCCGAGTTAGAAGTCAGAGGAGCCCAGGTTCCTCCACCAGACCTCCCTGCCCCAGCAGCTGCCCTCTCAGCAGCTGATGTCCAAGGAGCAGGAGGAGCAGGAGGAGCTGGATTTCCTGTTTGATGAGGAGATGGAGCAGATGGATGGACGGAAGAACACCTTCACCGCCTGGTCTGATGAGGACTCTGACTATGAGATTGATGACCGGGATGTCAACAAGATCCTCATTGTCACTCAGACGCCACCCTATATGCGCCGACACCCAGGGGGGGACCGCACAGGCAACCACACCTCTCGTGCCAAGATGAGCGCTGAGCTGGCCAAGGTCATTAATGATGGGCTCTTCTACTATGAGCAGGACCTGTGGACTGCAAAGTTCGAACCTGAATATTCCCAGATCAAGGTAAAGTTTGAATAGAGCATTGAGGTGGGGCCTGGGGCACCTACAGCAAATGGGGAAGAAGGCAGCTAATTAGCTGTGTGGCCTTGGGCACAGAACCACCATATCCTCAGTGTGAGAAGGGATGGTAACTGACAACTTACTGGGCCATTAAGAAGGAAGAGGTGTTTAAACATGGTAAACTCTGCATGCAGAATGATTACTGTGCCACCAGAGCATCCGTGTGGGATGTTGTAACAGTCAGCTAGACGTTCCTGTGGGCAATAGTATAAGGATTAAGTTGTCATTTCTAGCCTATGTAGAAGTTTAAAAGCCTTTTAAGGAGCTTACTTTGAGTATGAAAGATGGGGAAAAGGTCTTTTAATTTTAAAAAAATTATTGCTGCTTGGAAACAGTCAAAACCCTGCTTTAGGTTTTTACAGGGTGGATATCTGTGGTGGTGGATGAGCCTGTGTAGGAAGCAGCAGTGTTTGGTGGACAGTAGTAGCAGGAAGAGATTCGAGGGGGAGTCTGCATTGAGTTCCCGGGGAGCCGGAGTCTGCCTTGTTGCAGAGTGGGCTGGGCACGTACTAACCCCTTCTAGGTTAGCACACTGTGCCCGGGTAGCTGGGCTGATGGGGCAGCCGAGAGAGAGCCTGGGGACCAGAATTCCATGTATGTGGACGTGGGAGCTGCCCTCCTGTTTCCTGCATGTCTTGATTCCTAAACAGGCTTGGGCAGTCCTCCTGCTAACATCTTACCCCCCCCATCTCGTATCCTCTACAGCAAGAAGTTGAGAACTTCAAGAAAGTCAACATGATCAGCCGGGAGCAGTTTGACACACTAACCCCTGAGCCCCCTGTGGATCCCAACCAGGAGGTCCCTCCCGGGCCACCCCGATTCCAGCAAGGTGAGGGGTGACACTGGAGACCCTGGCTTGGGGAGGGTCTGGAGCCCTCTGACGGGGCCTTCCAAGGATAGGCAGTCCCAGGCCTACTCCTGCTTGCTGACCCCCCTCTGCCTCTGCAGTTCCCACTGATGCCCTGGCCAACAAGTTGTTTGGTGCTCCTGAGCCTTCTACCATTGCCCGCTCGCTACCAACCACTGTCCCAGAGTCGCCAAACTACCGTAATGCCAGGACCCCCCGCACTCCCCGGACACCGCAGCTCAAAGACTCAAGCCAGACGTCACGGTTTTACCCAGTCGTGAAGGAAGGACGGGCACTGGATGCCAAGGTGGGACGCTCTGGTGGGGCTGCTAGGAGTCTTGGGCCCACCTCCCCGCACCCCAGTGCTTTGCTTCTCTCTCCTGACTTGTCTAAACCAAGAAAGTGCCCAGTCCCCTACTGCTCTGTGTTCTTAGGCTGCTGGGCCCACCTGGGTATTCAGTGACCACATCTACATGTACAGAGTGCACTGGGTGTAGCAGTGGGGGGCCCATGGAGCGGTGATAGGACCTAGGGAGACCTGACCGGGTGTAGGTCCTTGGGCGGATCACTTCACCCCCGAGCCTTGACTTCTTTCTCTGTGAAAGAGGCGTATCAGCTCGTAGCTGTGGGCATTGTAAGAGACTAGATATGAACATGCTTTGTAAATTGTGAGATGACACACACGTAGGAAGGGGCCCTACAAAATGCTTGCTGCTCCTCGCAGCTGTACGAGTGTACTGTGTAACGGGTCCTGGACTGATCTTTGCAGATGCCTCGGAAAAGGAAGACGAGACACAGCTCCAACCCGCCCTTGGAGAGTCACGTGGGCTGGGTGATGGACTCCCGAGAGCACAGGCCCCGGACTGCTTCCATCAGGTGTGGGGCTGTGGGGTGGAGCGACCAGGCTGACTGTGGGTTGGCTTGGAGAGCCATGACATCGATGGGACCAGGAAGATAAAAAGAAAATTTAAGGGGGGGGGGGGCGGCAACTTCCTATAAATCCAAAAACAAAAACAAAAAATCAAAACACCTGTAGTCTAGAAAGCTTCAGCCTGGCTTGTCTCCTACAGCAGCGTTGTCATAGCCGCATGGGACCAGATTCTCAGGGAGTGGCCTTGGCTTGATTTCTAAGGAAGATGTTTGCTGCCTTTGATATATGGTAGCCAGGTAGCTGAATAAAAATACAGATTCCTGGGCCCTACTGGAGTTGGGCGATTCCTTTCTATTTGTTTTTAGGAAAATAGCCTCAGTATTCCATTTCAAAGCAAAATGTGGGAGCTGCTGACCTGTATACTTTTTATTTCCTGCAAAGATGGTACAGACCAAAAATAGGCATGGTTTTAAGAAAAATATGGATGAATTAACCCATAGTGGTTCACTCAGAAAGGTGAATGTTTAACCCCGAATAAAGAAATGGTTTAAGGCTCAGGTTTGAGTATTGTATCTCGGCCTTTAAATAGCTTCATGACCTGGGATGAGTCTCCCAGACTCTGTGACCTTGAGTGACCTCTCTGTAAAATTAAAGGATGGTGCGAGAGCAAGTCTGACCCATGCTTATAAGTCAAGGGCCCAGGACTACCTGACCTCTTTGTTCGTTGTCCTGGGAGAGGCTGGATCTTGATATGGAAGAGACTAGAGGGGCCCCTGGTAATCTGATGTCCAGCTGCTCTGGGGAATTTAGTGACACCATCTCTTGTGGCCTCTGTAGCTCCAGCCCCTCAGAAGGGACACCTACAGTTGGCAGCTATGGCTGTACCCCTCAGTCGCTGCCCAAGTTCCAGCATCCTTCCCATGAGCTGCTCAAGGAAAATGGCTTCACACAACACGTCTACCACAAGTATCGTAGGCGCTGCCTTAATGGTAAGAAGCACGGGGAAGGGGCCAAGCCTCTAGGGCCACTGCTTAGATACCAGATGTAAATGTGGTGGAGTGACTGTGTTCTCTAATCTCAGAACAAGAATTGGGTATGACATGATAGCAAGAAGGAGTGATGTTAGATTCAGGCAGGTAGTTTTGGAATACAGGAAGCTACAAGAAGCTCGTACAGTACTCAGAACATTCCTGTTTCTTGAGCCGCCTCTATTGATACAAAAAGTATTGCCAGTTTTCATTTCTGGCAAGACTACCAGTTCCACCATTGTCCACTGTGGTTCACTGTCCATCACAAAAGGTATGCAAGAGGCAGCATGTATTCTGTACAATGGCTTACCTAACTATAGTGTGGGCCAGATCCAGCCAGCAACCTATTTTTTGTGTGGTCCTTGAGCTAAGAAGAGTTTTTACATTTTTAAAGGGGTTGTTGAGGGGGAAAAAAAGAATTTATGATAGAACCCATATGTGGCTTGCAATGCCTTCTTCACAGAAGAAAGTTTGCTAACCCCCTGCTCTAGACCTGAGTTTTTCAACTGCTGGTCTGCCAGAAATTTTGTACTGGTCCACAGAAGAGTTAACTACCCTGAATGTTGTATGAAGATTATAGATGTGTATGAGATTATAGAGTCTATAAGCATTGGGTCTATAATCTTCATGCATCAGAGTGCTTAACTCTTGCGGACTGGCATGAAATTTCTGATGGACTGGTGTGTGAACCGGCAGTTGAAAAACACTGCTCTAGACGGTGGTCTAAGGAAAACCTCACTAGATGCTCTCACGTGTTTCCGTTCATCACAAAATGAGATGCCTTTGAACTGGAAGTTTCTATCAGGTTGGCTGTAAAGTACTCAAAACCAATCTTTATACTCACCTGTAGTTACCACCTTACCTGACCCCTGTCATTCAGCAAACTTTGCTGCTAAATGCTTGGTTCCCTACCCTTCTTCTCTCTTCCTCTGCATGGATGTGTATAATAACAGCTTGCTTGAGATGCAGTTTACATACCATACCATTCACCATTTAAAGTGTACAACACACTCGCCAGAGTCAATTGTAGAACATGTACACTTCCACAGAAAGAAACCCTGTGCCCCTGTAAGTGCCTCCCTAGCACCCTACCTACTCCCAACCAGTCCCAGGCTTATACAGCCACCAGTCTACTCTGTCTCTGTGGGTTTGCCTTTTGTGAGCTTTCCGTATTCATGGTTTCATACAGTATGTTCTTTGTGACTAGCTTTTTCCCCTAGCATAATACTTTTAAGATTCATCTAAAGTGTAGCATGTATCAGTACTGCATTCCTTTTCATTACCAAGTAACATTCCATTTTACAGTTATGTCACATTTTGTCTCTCATGAATAATGTTGCGGTGAACATTCCTATGCAAGTTTTTGTGTGGATGTAAGGTTTCATTTATCATGGGCAGAAGAGTGAAATTGCTGGGTCATATGGTGGTAACTCTTATGTTTAACTGTTTTCAACGGGAAGATTGTTTTCAAAAGTAGCAGCACCATTTTATTTTCCTAACAGCAATTTCTTGGGTTCATCCCACTTGTTGTCTGTCTTCATTATAGCATCCCCCATATGGCTTTGATTTGCATTTCCCTGATACCTAATAATGTTGAACATTCTTCCATGTTGGCCATTTATATATCTTCTTTGGACAAGTGTCTGTTCAGATCCTTTGCCTATTATTATTATTGTTAAAGTGAGAAAAAGGGAGGCAGGGAGACAAACTCCTGCATGCACCTTGGCTGGGGTCCGCACAGCAGGCCCCTTATGGGGCAGTGCTCTGCCATCTGGCCGCTGCTCTGCAATGGAGCTATTTTTAGCACTTGAGGCAAAGGCCTGGGAGCCACACTCAGTTCCTGGGGCCAGCTCATTCAAACCAATCAAGCCACAGCTGCAGGACAGGAGAGTGAGAGAAGGGGGAAGAGGGGTGGAGAAGCATATGATCACTTTTGTGTGCTCTGAGCAGGAATTGAACCTAGAACATCCACATGCCTGGCCAGTGCTCTACCACTGAGCCAACCAGCCAGGGCTCCTTTGCCTATTTTTTAACAAGACTATTTGTCTTTATTATTAAGTTGTAAGAGTTCACTATATATTCTAGAAATACCAGATACATGATTTGCAAATATTTTTCTTATTCTGTGAGTTCTCTTTTCTTTGTTGGTAGTGTCCTTTAAAGTACAAAGATTTTTAAGTGTTTTAATGGTAATCAAATTTATTTATATTTTTTCTTTTATTGCTTGTGCTTTGGTGTTGTGTAGTGTTTTTGTTACCAGTTTGTACTAGGACTCCTGAAATAATTACTGGGATGAATAATGAAGACTATTGGAGTGTACAGATTATTTGTTTACGCTTTTCCTTGTTCTACTACACTTGAGAGCAGTACCGTTTGAGGTGAAGAGCTAGACCAGGAAGACGTGGTTCAGAAATTCATGCCACCTGCTTCTAGTGAGGCGCAGGGCCTGACATAGAGTAGTTAGTGCTCAATAAATATCTCTTGAAAGACTGAAGGGCCAGGTAATAAGGAAGGGAATTGGGAGGTGCTGGCAAAGGACCAGGCCCTTGAGTTCTAGGAGCCATTGTCTACCAAAGCACCTGCAGCCAGGGCCTGACACCTTTTTTCTTTCTCCCCCATCAGAGCGGAAACGCTTGGGCATTGGCCAGTCTCAGGAGATGAACACTCTTTTTCGATTTTGGTCCTTCTTCCTCCGAGATCACTTCAACAAAAAGATGTATGAGGAGTTCAAGCAGCTGGCTCTGGAGGATGCCAAAGAAGGCTACAGGTGAGCAGGACTGGGGAGGGGCTCTGGCTGCTGCTCTCTGGTTGCTATGCGTCTGCTTCCAGAACTAGAACTGGAAATCTCTTATGTGTACTTCATATACTTTATTTAAAATTTGTTATTTTTTGATGAATAATACGTTCACATGGTTCAAGACTCACAAAGAGTTCAAAGATTAAATAGTAAGAAGTCTCCTCCTTTCTCCTGCCATCTAATTCATTTCCCCAGAGTCAACCAGTATTAGAATCTTGTGGGTCCTTTCTGAAAATACTTTGTGTATGGAAACAAGCACATGCACCTGTGTAGTCTCCCTACACCTTCTGTTTACACCAGAGATGTCCTGTGTTATATGTGCTTTTGCACCTTGATTTTTTACTTAGTGCTGTATTTTAAAGATCATTCAGTGTCCATCCATAGATAACTTTCTTATTCCTTTTATCATCTGTATGGTCTTAACACTGTGTGGATATACTATAATTTATTTAACTGGTTTCGTACTAATACGTACTTAGGATATTTTCTTTTTTCTTTTTTTCTTTTTTTTTTGTATTTTTCTGAAGCTGGAAACAGGGAGAGACAGTCAGACAGACTCCCGCATGCACCTGACGGGGATCCACCTGGCACTCCCACCAGGGGGCGACACTCTGCTCACCAGGGGGCGATGCTCTGCCCCTCCGGGGCGTCGCTCTGCTGCGATCAGAGCCACTCTAGCGCCTGGGGCAGAGGCCAAGGAGCCATCCCCAGCGCCCGGGCCATCTTTGCTCCAATGGAGCCTCGCTGCGGGAGGGGAAGAGAGAGACAGAGAGGAAAGAGAGGGGGAGGGGTGGAGAAGCAGATGGGCGCTTCTCCTGTGTGCCCTGGCTGGGAATCGAACCCGGGACTTCTGCACGCCAGGCCAACGCTCTACCACTGAGCCAACGGGCCAGGGCCTATTTTCTTTTTTTTATGACAGAGACAGAGGAACAGATAGGGACAGACAAGACAGGAAGGGAGACAGATGAGAAGCATCAGTTTTTCGCTGTGGCACCTTAGTTCATTGACTGCTTTCTCATATTATGCCTTGACTGGGGGGGGGGGGGGGGCTCCAGATGAGTGAGTGACCCTTTGCTCAAACCAGATGAGCCTGCACTCAAGCTTGTGAACTTGGGGTTTTGTACCTGGATCCTCCACATTCCAGTCCTGCGCTCTCTCCACTGTGCCACCGCCTGGTCAGGCTAGGATATTTCAATATTTTACTATTTTAAAACCTTTTAAAGACTCTCGTATTTTTCTGAAGTGAGAATTGCGGGGGCAGAGTCAGACTCCCGCATGTGCCCGACTGGGATCCACCTGGCAAGCCCGCTGGGGGTGATGCTCGGCCCATCTGGGGCGTTGCTCTGGCTGCAACTGGAGCCAGTCAAGCGCCTGAGGTGGAGGTCATGGAGCCATCCTCAGCGCCCAGGCAACTTTGCTCCATTGGAGCCTTAGCTGCAGGAGGGGAAGAGAGAGAGAGAGGAAGGAGAGGGGGAGGGGTGGAGAAGCAGACGGGCGCTTCTCCTGTGTGCCCTGGCCGGGAATCGAACCCAGGACCTCCACATATGCGAAAGCAATTAATGAACAGCGAAGGTGCTGCAACTACTATTGTAGTTGATGCTTCTCATCTCTCTTATCTCTTGCTCCCTCAAAAAAAAGAAAAAATAATAATAATTGGCTTTTTGACCTCAGAGAAGTTACATGTTTTTGCCTGAAAGTTTAGAAAATGTAGATAGGATCACTTGAAAAGTTCCAACTCCCAAAGATAACCAGTGTTAATATATTTAAGTGTGTTCTTCTAGACTTTGTGTGCATACGTAGATGTAAAATTTCCATATTTGTTTACAAAAATGGGTTCATGCTACATATAATACTTTGAAACATGTCTTTTCCAGTTGATACATGTCATAAGCATTTGTCAATATCATCAGTGAATATTTACATTTTAATTTTTTCTTTTTTAAATTTTTTTTTAATTTAATTTTTTTTTTTTTACAGAGACAGTGAGTCAGAGAGAAGGATAAATAGGGACAGACAGGAACGGAGAGAGGAGAAGCATCAATCATTAGTTTTTCGTTGCGTGTTGCAACACCTTAGTTGTTCATTGATTGCTTTCTCTTATGTGCCTTGACCGTGGGGCTACAGCAGACCAGTAACCCCTTGCTGGAGCCAGCGACCTTGGGTTCAAGCTGGCGACCTCGGGGTCTCGAACCTGGGTCCTCGGCATCCCAGTCCGACGCTCTATCCACTGCGCCACCGCCTGGTCAGGCTACATTTTAATTCTTAATGGCTTATATTATTTCATTAAACAGATTTATCATTCTTTTTAAAATTACTTTTTAAAGAGAGAGGAAAGGGGATAGAAAGAGATAGAGACAGGAACTCTGACTGGGGTTGAATTGCCGAGAACCTGTTCGGGACGATGGTTTTACCCAGGGGTCGGGAACCTATGGCTTGTGAGCCAGATGTGGCTCTTTTGATGGCTGCATCTGGCTTGCAGATAAATCTTTAATAAAAAAATAATGTTAAAAATATAAAACATTCTCATGTATTACAATCCATTTATTTCCTACCGCTCATGTGCATGGTTGCAGGTGGCTGGAGCCAATCACAGCTGTCCTCCGGGACAACACCAAATTTTTATTAGATAGTGCATAACGTACACGGGTCATTGTATGGCTCTCACGGAATTACATTTTAAAATTGTGGCGTTCACGGCTCTCTCAGCCAAAAAGGTTCCCGACCCCTGGTCTAACCAACTGAGCTATCTGGCCAGGGCCACCATGTTTTCCTTAACTTCTTCTCTGAGACATTTAGCTTTTATTGAAGAATTCTGCTATGAATAGTTTTGGTACATTTGTAAAATCTAAATCTGCATTTTTGGCCATTTCCCTGTTGTGTTCCTTGAGTGAAATTTCTAAGTCAGATAAATGAACAGACTACTAATTGGCATGGTCAGTGGCTATGCCACATTTTATCATAGGGATTGGCAAGCTGCTTTTGTAAAGGGATAAGAAAGAAGTATTTTATGCTTTGTGATCTCAGCTGCAAGTACTCAACTCTGCTCATATAGCAGAAAACAATAATGACATTTCTTTTTTTGAGAGAGAGAGAGACAGGAAGGGAGATGAGAAGCATCAGCTCGTAGTTCTGTCTTTTTAGTTGTTCATTGATTGCTTTTATTTTATTTATTTAATTAATTTATTTATTTGTATTTTTCTGAAGCTGGAAACAGGGAGAGACAGTCAGACAGACTCCAGCATGCGCCCGACTGGGATCCACCCAGCACGCCCACCAGGGGGCGACGCTCTGCCCATCCTGGGCGTCGCCATGTTGCAACCAGAGCCACTCTAGCGCCTGAGGCAGAGGCCACAGAGCCATCCCCAGCGCCCGGGCCATCTTTGCTCCAATGGAGCCTTGGCTGCGGGAGGGGAAGAGAGAGACAGAGAGGAAGGCGCGGTGGAGGGGTGGAGAAGCAAATGGGCGCTTCTCCTGTGTGCCCTGGCTGGGAATCGAACCCGGGTCCTCCGCACGCTAGGCCGACACTCTACCGCTGAGCCAACCGGCCAGGGCTGTAAACTCTTTCACAGTTCATCTATAATACGTGGGTTCACTTTCCTTTGTTAAGATGAAAGAAACTGAGTCCTGGTTTCACTGACTTGTGTTCTCTCCTACAGATATGGTTTGGAGTGCCTTTTTCGATACTACAGTTACGGCCTGGAAAAGAAGTTCCGGCTGGATATATTCAAGGATTTTCAGGAGGAAACCGTGAAGGACTATGAAGCTGGTGAGAGCCAGAGTTGGAGCTCTGTGGGCCCTGGCCTAGGCTTCTTCCCCTCACTCCCCAGTTTGACCTGGGTCTGTCAGTCACGTCACACCTCCCTCTCCTCTGAGCCCCTTCATTCTTAACGTCTCACGAGCCCAGCCTCTCTCTACCTCTCTCTCCTCCTTCCCTATAGGCCAACTCTATGGGCTAGAGAAATTCTGGGCCTTTTTGAAATATTCCAAAGCCAAAAATTTGGACATTGACCCCAAACTTCAAGAATACCTCGGCAAATTTCGACGTCTCGAAGACTTCCGAGTGGATGTGAGTAACACCCTTTATCACCCTGGTTGTCCTATAAAGAAAATGGAACTAGCCCCGGTCAGATGGCTCGGTCGGTTGGAGCATTGTCCTGATATGCAGGGGTTGTGGGTTCGTTCCCCGGTTAGAGTCCGTACAAGAACAGATAGCTGTTTCTGTTCCTCACTTCTTCCTCTCACCCTAAGATCGGTAAAGAATTCTTTTTAATAAAAAGAAAAGAAAAATGGACCAGAGATCAGAAAGCCTGGGTTCTGGTCCCAGCCGTGCCACTAGCCTAGGGACACTGCCCACCCCAGTTCGGGTCTGGTTTCTCTGTAACATAGAGGGTGAGAAGTGGACAGTGAGGATTTATTGGAAGGGGTCTAGGGTTACTCCTCCCTCCCCTTCCCATGATAGAAGTGGCTAAACCCTCATAATGCTCTTTCTGTCTTTTCTCACAACCCTGCTTGTTACTGGGCCTTAGTTGAACAGGATGGGTACCCAAGGTACAATGTTTCTGCTCTTCTGAAAGAGGCCAGTTCTAACCCCGGAAGTTTATAAATCATGTTCAGTTTTTCTCCACATTCACTCCTGCTCCCCCGTCTTCTTGGAGTAGTAGTACCTCAACAGTGACATCCAGTGGTGGGTTGGGGCTATTGCTACTGGATTTTGCTAGTAAAAGTGGCAGTTGAAGTAATCGGATGTGTCTGTGCGAGGCACGTTAGGGCCTCCAGCAGTGAGTAAAAGACACGGTTTCCTTCAAAGAGTTTATAATGTAGTGGGGATATGCCAGTTACTCCCTTGAAACCTTTTAGCAAAATGACAACTTATATGTGTAAAAATAATAATAATTTATATCATTTAAAAAACTGCCATTGATTGTTTACTGTGTGCTAGAAATTTTATATTGTCCTCATGTAACCTCTGTGCAGTGAAGTAAGCAGGGTTTACTGTTACCACCCCTGGACTGACAGGGAAACTGAAGCCGTGGCCGCACTGCCTCGGTCTCCCAATATAAAGATGAGGAGGGTTTTGTCACCCTTAAGTACTCCCTCCTTTGAGGTTGGAGGGGGGACATGTGAGAATCCTAGTAACAGGAGGACTGGTTAGAGTGGAACAGGCTGAACTCCGCTCTGGGCCCAGAAAGGGAAGGAAATCTCAGTACGGGACCTTTGGTAGTGGTGCAGCCAGACTGAGTCATGGCCTGACTCCTAGCTCAGTGTCCGGCTTAGGGCCTTGGGGGACGAGGCAGTCTCTGGGAGCCTCTCGGCCTTCTGAGCTGAGACATCTTGTCCTGTTGCATGCGACAGTCTGCATATCATCTCCTGAGCAGTGGTCCCATCTCCTAATGGAAACAGAAACTCCTGTGGATAAAAGCCTGGCTTTAGCGGTACATGGCCCAGTCCTTATTTTGTCTTCACTAGTGACCATCTGTGGGCCCCTGGGCAAGTTATTTTTGTGTGCTTCAGTTTCTTCATCTGCAATATCAATGATCACGTCTGCATCCGAGGGTGGTGTAAGTGCATAGGGTGCTTGGTTTCCTAGCAGGGAGACATGCTCAGTGAAACCGGTGATTTGTTTTTTTATTCATTATCTACATAACATTTGGAGGTGGGAAGTAGGTGTTGCCTACCTAGATAGCTCTGGCAAGGAGGGGAGCGTGGGTAGTGCCCCCTAATCACCTGTGACTCCTTTCTCTGTTACAGCCCCCCATGGGTGAAGAGGGCAACCACAAGCGACATGCAGTAGCAGCAGGAGGTGGCAGCAGCGAGGGCAGGAAGCGGTGCCCCTCCCAGTCTTCCAGCAGGCCGGCTCCCGTGAACAGCCAACCCCCCACACCACCTGCCGGCCAGCCCATCCGGGAAGATGCCAAATGGACAAGCCAGCACTCAGACACACAGACTTTGGGGAAGTGAAAGCCCTTCAGCCCTGGGAGTTTGGGGGGGTACAGAGGGGTGGGCAAGAGTCCATGGGGGCACCCAGTCCCAGGAGAGGGGACAGAGAAGGGACAGGCCTAGAGTTACTAGGACGGGCCTTCGTGCTGAGTAGCAATGTGTACACCACTTGGGCTATCAGAAGTACCCCCTGGGCAGGAGCCTCCACATGTCCCCTTCCCTCCTCTCTCTATGACTCTTCTTCACATCTTAGCTTCTTCTAAGGGGGGAGGGAAAGGGGGGAGATTTTATATATATATATATATATATATGTATACATATATATATCAAGTTTTAAATTATTGATAGTTCATTTGGATTACCAAAATCACTCTGTAGCCCTGCCCATGGCTGATAGGTCACAACCCTGGCCCCCACCCCACAGCCTCCTGCTCTCCTTCAAGCCAACTATGCAGCCCACAAGAAGGCCCTGTGGGCCCCACTGCCCAGCACTGTCCCATGGAAGGCTCTGGCAGCAGCCCTGGGCCCCACAAGCACCGGCCCCTTTGTCATCTGGGACTCGCCGTCACCGTGTTCTCTCCCTGCTGTCCCCACCATGCCCTCCTGCCATCTCCTGGGAGAAGGAAACCAAAGGATCTGAAAGTGGAGGTGGGGGAGCGTCTCTGCCTCCCCCCACTTCCCTCCCCCGTCCCCTTACTCCCCAGCCCAGAGACGCTGCTCGTACCAGAAAAGACTATTGAAAGATGACTTATTTTATTTTTCTCTGACCTTTCCATCCTGGGGGAAGAAGAAGAAGGAAAAAAAAAAAAAAGACAAAACCAATGATAAAAGACAAAAAAAAAAAATCAGAAACCCCCCACCTAATCCACAGAAAGTGATGTTTCTCTCCTACCCTTGGAATTCTTTTGTTTTGTTTTGTTCTTGGAAATAATATTTTTTTAAAAGTTGCCTTATTGTGGAGCGAGAATGGGAAATACCCGAAGGCCTGTTTTCCTCGGTGGAGTCACCTCGGAGCTCTCGCCCTCTCTGGATGTGCCTGGGCTGGGCTGGCTCAGAGTCTTCCTCTGGACTGAGTTGCATGTACAGCGCCTCCCGCCCTGGAGGCAAGAGAGTCGGGGTGGCTTGGACAGAACCGCGCCCCAAATATCCCTGCTGTTGCATCGTTTGACGCTGACGTCCCGTGTCTGCACTGCTGCCACTGTCGTGTCCTCACTCTGCTTGCTGTTGTCCCACCCCAGGCCCCGTCCTGCTGTGACACCCTTCATCTTCCCCTGGGAACCCCAAGGCCAAGTTTGCTTCAGACTGTTGGTGAAGAGCGTTAGCCTGGATCTGGGACACACTGCCCTCGGCTTGACTGTCTCCTCGCCTTGGGGGAGAGGTGGACCCCTGGCAGCTGAGGCTCAGGAGTGTTTCTGGTGTTGTCCTGAGATCTCTTAGAGACCTCAAGCTTTGTCTCATAAAAGGTGGAGAAAAACGCCATTCTCCTCCCTTGGGCCTGGTGGGGTCTCCCCATCTTGCATCTGTCTCTGCAAGCCGTCTCTGCCCACCGTCTGGTTGCCCTTGCCTGGGAATGAGGGGTGGGGAGAGCCAGGGGCTGGGGAGAACCCTGCCCGTCGGAGAAGCCCCACGGCAGGAAGGTATATGCGGACATAGAGTATACCTGACTTCTCCAGCCTCTGACTGTTGGGGCTGGACTGTGAATGGCAGTGCAAGTCTGGCGTCCACTGGTGTTTGAAGCTGGGGAGGGTCATGAAGGACTGACCCCCCCAGAGTGGGCTATGTGTTGGGTGTGGGCATGATAATGCGTTCACCCTCAGTGGGGATCAGGTGGCACTGAAAAGTTCATGAGTGAACAGCTCAATCGCTGACACTTGGGCCTCTTTTTCAACTGCTCCCTCTGTTTGGCCCAAAGGTTGGGAGTAGGAGACGGTGTCCCAGGCTGGCAAGGGCTTGCCTCCGTCTTAGGCGCCTCATTGCGTTTGGCCTGCCCCTGCCTCAGCTCTGCCCTCCCAGTGGTTAGTATGTTGGAGAGCCCATCTCAGTCCCTGTGACCCAGTTGTCTCAAAAGCCCAGGTGAGTGTCTGACCTCTGCTCTGACATTGGGGCCTGAGGCCTTTCCCTGCCCAGTCCGGTGCCCGCCCACCTTGTACCAGACCCTGGGCCCCTGCACCCCGCCTCCTTTGCTTGATTCCCTCTCCATCGGGTTGCTCAGCCCTGTACTGTATCCGGCACCACAGAAACCTCAGTGTCTGTCCTCTGCTGGGTTTGGGGGCACAAGGGAACCTTGGGTGTGGGGAGAAGCTGTTCTGATCTCGTTATTCCCAGGCCAGGGGGCTGCCATCTTCTCCCGGATCCTCCCCCAGACCCCCCAGAAAGAGGAAGCCCTTTGAGGTGAGAGGTGAGGACTTCATCTCAACATAGGCTGAGGATGGGGAGAAAGACTTTTTTTTCTTTTTTTTTTTGTAACACGTTAGGAGTTGATGTTGCAAAGAGTAGTTTACATCTTCACTTTCTGAAGACACTTGAATTTAGGACCGATGTATCTGTGACAAGCATGCCCGGAGTGGCAGGGGCCATCAGGGCTTGCCACTTCACACCCACCATCCTCTCATGGGGATCCAAGATCTGAGACACAAAGCAACAGCCTGCCCAACCCTTCTGTTCGTCCTCTACCCTCCCAGGATTGGCCCACGCCAACACAACCTTTGGGCGTCAGACACCAAAAGGTCTCTGTCCTCAGCCCTGCTGGGGAGCAAGCAGGCTCTTCCCTGTCCTGTACCTGGGAGCAGACACTACGGTAGTGAGGGCCGCCGGCCCTGCCGCAGCCTGCACCCTGCAGCTCGGGTCCGGGTGCTGAGCCCGTGTCAAAGTTGTTATGTTTTGTTTTGTTCAATTGTAGCTCTTTTTTCCCCCTTTCTTGGTGACTGATTTTTAGGAAAGGAAGCTGCTCAGAAGGCCCTGGAAGCAGGGAGGAGAGGCAAGGAAGCTTACTGGTTAGGGAGGGTTGGGGTGGTTTTTTGCCAAAAGCCTGGGCAGAGGGGACTGGGTCATCTGGCGCCCTCCTGAGTGGGACCGAGAGGATCCTGTGCACGGGTCCCTGGGCCACCCAGCCCCACCCTCCTTCAGCTGTGTGATGGCAGAGGCAGAAGAGTGGACCTTACAGCCCGTTTCTCACTGGAGAGGAAAACTTGTCTTTGCGGAGAAGGTTCCACCTGACGCTCATAGTACATTATCTTTACCATGTGCTAGGATATCACATTTAAAAGGACAAAAAAATGTAAAATACTTGAATGAGCTTGTATTATAACATTAATATTATTGAGAGTATCTGCTTTCCAGGCTGAAGTGATTCATTCATTATTCTAGTCTGCTTTAGTCCTTTGTAATTTGTGGTAATTATGCTTTTCTTTTTAATACAAAAAAATGTATAAAAATAAAAACTTGAAAAGGCACAATACTGGCTGGTCTGCTGTCTGGGGAGCATCTGTTGTGTGTGAAGGATGGATGCTGGCGCAGGGTGAGCCAGCCCTGCACATGGACCGCTGCAGCCTCCGGTCAGCCTCGGGCTGGGGCCCTTTGCCTCCCGGGCCGCTGGTGTGGCCATGGGAGTTTCTGCCAGTCTGGAATTCATTTTCACCCTGTGTCTTAAGTAAGATGTGGGGGACTGCGAGCCAGGGTCATAGAGCAGACGCCAGCCCTGCTAGAATGCCAGGGTTCCCTGCACTGGCTGCGGCCTGCCGTTGTGGGAAGGGACAGCCAGAATGGAGGTGGCTGTGATTTCTCACAGGACAGCTGGCATAGCCCATCATGGAACAGACTGACCTGCTGGGGTGTATAAAGCTCCATACTGGCCTCATGAGCCCCAAGGATGATGCCTGGGAGGAGCACCCTCCCAACCCTCCCCCCCCCCCCAAACCTCCATCATGACTGGCTTTTGGGCTGTTGGTGGCTTTTCCTCAACCCATGAGATCAGTCACTGGCAGTAGCAACATTCTGAATGCCAGTCTCGCCTAGATGTATAATTAGAAAACTAAAAGTGAGGTGTGGCCTTGTTTACTCACTCATCTGATAATTGTCTCCTATGCCTGGTTTTCAGAGAATTCCATCGTCTGGCAGGTGGACAGGTACTTGACTACTTCCAATGGCCTCCCTAGGCCAAAGAGGGTAGGAGATCATGGCCAAGGCTTCTATGGACCGACTTGGACAGGACGGCAGTTAATTCAGCCTCACTTCCACAACCTGTTAGGAATGTGTGTGATACAGGCCCGGTTGTGATTGTTTTGATTTGCATCGCCATAGCTCCCAGAAGCCATATGATCCTGAGTTGTCAGAACGAGTCATGTAGTGGAGAGAAAAAAACTGCAGTAGCTCATGGAGTTAAAAGGAGACTGGTTTATTTTACATACTTCCTCCTTACACATTCACATTTTTTGCTGCGAATCTGAGACCTCAGCCTTTTCTAGAGCCTCCTTTGTTTACCAACCTCCAGGTGTCCTGTTTGATGCAGAAGAGGATTAGGCGGGGCCTCCTACCAGGGCCCAGCCACTCGCCTGCCAAAGGGGATGAGAGGTAGACAGCCTCTTGTCCCCCGGGTGCTCTGCTGTAACTGCAAAATCTCGAGGTCTTACAGGGAAAAAACGTTTCCATTCTTCCTCTTTCTCTCTGCTCCTCATATCCCACCCTTAAGTATACTGAAGGTAGGCTGTTGTGCCAGTTTGTTTGTAGGAACGGGTTGTGAGTGCAGGCCAGCAGCTGTGGTAACTTCGAGCACGGATGCAACAGAAGCTGCACTTCGAGCTAAGGATACAGGTCATGGTAGGGAGGGGCCGGGTGCACCAGGACCAGAGAGGTGGATGGGGCTTTGCAAGGCCAGAAAGGACTGCCTGGTAAGCGCCCAGTTGACCTATTGGGCAGGTTCTCTGGGGTCCTAGGGCTGACGGAAGGAAGTCCTTTCTGATGGGTCTGCCTGGAGGTGACCACATCCGACATTAAGATGTGATATACAGCTACAGTGGGTGGTTATCTTGACGTACAAGAACTGAGCATTCTGGAATAGGCCCAAGTATATATAAGAATTTAGAAACTGGTGATGGTGGCCTTTTAAATCAGAGCAGTCTCCAGATTGTTCTTGGAGGCCACAGGGTTCCTGGCAATGTTGGTGAGTGCTGAGGGAAAGCCAGGGTGGGATTGCTTCAACCCAGGTAGCTCTGTGGTTTTGTTTCAGGTAAGGTTCCTGGTAAGCTTTCATTTGGAAAGGCATCACTGCTAAAATCCTGAATAAATGGTGTTGAAATAACTGGTTAATCATTTGGGGAGGGGGATAAGGATGTTGCCCTTTGTTCAGCCATGGTTTCCTCTCACTGGAGGAAGAGGGTTGTAACCTCTCCATGTTTCAGAGGCTACTTAGGGGCCTCAGCTATGTGTCAGCAACTTGGATCCTTCCAGATGTGGATTAACAGGGCCCCCATTGAGCGTGTTTACAGGGTGTGGCCTTGAGTTCCCATGTACGGCTGGAACGGAAGTATTCGCATTTGGTTTGCACCTCTTTGGTATCGGGTGTAATCCAGGGAGTGCTTCTGTGATTGGTATTTTTCTTTTCAGAGTGATGTTGGCAGTGGGTCAGAAATAAAATGGGACCTCTGTCACTGACTGTTTGGGAGGGGCAAAGGGGACATGACCCCTACAACTGTTGCCAGGGTGTCCCAGCCCTGGCCTGACTAGAATATGAGAAGTTTGGGGACAAGAATGGGGGTGAAGCGCTTCCATCATTCTCCCACGCCGGCAGCAGCTCTCTGGAGCCATGCAGCTTCCACTGTGGCTGCCACCTGTCACTCTACGTCTTGCCTACACAAGGAGTCACTTGGGCTCCCTCTTCCCTTTTACAGCAGAGGACCTTGGGAACTTGCCATCCTGGGGGGCTGTTTATTTCCTCTTCCTTCAGCTAACTCCTGGTTCCCTTGAGGGACAACAGGGTGAGTCATGGGCGCCGTGACTCCATCCTTGGCCCTGCATGTCCTGGAAGCCGAACTTGCCCTGCCCTCATGGTGCTGTCATTAGAGTGCGTCGCCGAAGAAGCAAGTCCTCAGTCGTGATCAGGGGGCCTCAGGCCACCTTAGCATTCTGCTCCAGGGAGGACAGCAAGGATGGCAGTAAGGCCCACTCTCACTCCATCTTTGGGGGGTCTGGGATGCTCTCGGAGAGTGGGGTAAAGCCCAACAGGAGGATGTGTCTCTCGTAGGCCTTGGTCTGCCTAAACACAGTGTCTGTCCCATGGAGGTGGTCCAGCACGCCCAGCACCCCGTAGCACTGGTTGAACCTGCAGGAGAGAGGAGGGTTCTGGAGGCCTTTGTGCGGGTCTCCAATTCATGTGTGCCAGCCTCACTCATTCCTAAGCCCTCTCCCACCCCCACCTATCCCCACCACACTGACCACCTGCATCGGAATAACGGGGTGGGGGGGAGATGTTGCACACAGTTCTGCATATATACATTGTTCTGACAGTGCCCATAGCTGATACTAGATACGCAAAGCACCCAGGACCTTAATAAAGGTGAACACCCCACTGGCAGGAAGATCCAGTGTCAGAAAGAAGGAAAAGAGCAAAGTGGTCTGGGATCCAGTATGGTCATTGCTTTGCCCACCTTCGGACTTCTCCCTGCACGAGCACCCACACTTAAGCTGAGACACCAGTGTCTGCTAGCAGAAGTCCAGGTGGGGGTCACTGGCCAGGGCCCCACAATGGGAAGGGGGGCCTTACTTGAGATGGTGATAGTCATGGAACTCCGGTGAAGGCAGGAAGGGTAGGTGGTAGCCACAGTGGGAGATGGTAGTGACGATGAGGGCCAAGGAAGACCACATGATAATGGAGGACAAGTGGGAGCCCATTACTATGGGACCCACCATCGCTGGCAGCATATTGGAGACCTGAAAAGGGAGGGCTTTTGGAAGATGGGCTCCGAGGAGATGGAGGGGACCCAGCTGGGTGTCCCCTTTGCCCCAGGGTGGTAACAGGAGGAAGGACTTCCTTGACTCAGGTCTGATGAAGCTGATCATTTCAGGACCTCGATTTGCTGGAATCGTTCAACTTTGTAACTTGGGACAAGTTATTAATGGTTTGAGCCTCAGCTTCCTCATTGGTAAAAGGATTAAAAGCGTTCTTGGGAAGATTAAATGAGATAACTTATGTTGGACATCTAGCGTAGCCTGGCATATGCTAAGTCAACAATAAGTGGTAGCTGTTTAACGGGAAGAAGGAAGGGTCAGTGTGGTCTGATTCTCTGCAGGAGACGTTAGGGGGGGTGCCCTTTGCCTCTGGGGAGAGCAGGGCTCCACTCACCACGTGCTCGATGGGGTGGGCATAGAGAGAGATCACGCCAATGGGAGCTGTCCACTCATGGTGTTTCTTGTGGATTTTCTTGTAGAGTGACGGGTGGTGAAGAAGCCTGGAAAATGGTTACTAGTGAATGACCTGCCAGTCTCCCTCCCTTCCCCAGCAGACCACAAGAAACCAAAGGTAGGAATCGGGGTTACATCTATGGAACAAGGTTGGAAACACGGAGACCTGCCTTTGAGGTCTAGCCCCATCTCTTATGCTGTATGATTTAGGGGTGGGTTGCTTTGCTTCTCTCCTCCTCAGCTGTATTAGCTGTAAAATGGGGCTGATACCCAGGGAGGACGCACTGAAGAAATGGCTGGGAGAAGCCCTGCAGCACAAGGGAACTGAGAAGGCTTGTTCTTTCCTGGCCTCTCAGTTGTCTCAAGTGTCAGCTGTGGGACAGAGTCGTCTCCCTGTTAACCATCCCGTGGGAGGCTGTCAGGGCCGGATGGTGTCGGCCTACCACCCCGAGGCCTCAGTGTCCTCGTGCGCCGCGGGAGCGGGGAGCCAGCTGCTCTGGGCTGTGGCCCCGCTCACCGGTGTGAGTAGTAGAACATGACCTCCTCGATCAGCGTGAAGACCGCCAGCTCCAGCAGGAACCAGTGGAAGGTGGGCAGCTCTCGGCGGCAGGGGTCCCTCCACAACTTGAGGAGGGGGTAGAATAGGACCATCATGGGGAAGGAGATCAGGAACTGGTTGAACAGAACGGTGCGGATAGAGCGGCGTAGCTTCACAGGATCCACCTGCCCGAGGGAAGGAGGGAGATGGATGAGAGTGTGAGAAGTAGGTCTTGTCCTTCCAGAAACGAGGCTCCACTGTGACCTGCTCACAGGAAGCCCTCATTCCGAGGTGGATGCTAAGAGTGATGTCTGGCCATAGCCAGCAGCCCCTGACTGCTGCCCAGCCCTGCAGTGGAACCATCTGGTAATGCCCCTGCCTTGGGGAACTCCTCTCCCGGCAGCCTTCAGTCTCTGCCTGATCCTGCCTTGTCCCTGGTTCTGCAACTAGCACCACTGTCCTTTGCATTTTTGCAGCCAAGCCCTTGGGGAGCCTCCAGGATGCTTGGAGAAGGCTGTCAACTCTCAGGTTGACATCTTTATTTAGCCGCTTAGCCCCTCCTCGTCCAGAGAAACGTGACCATGATCAGAGGCAGTGATCAAGGCCATCTGCCTCCTCATGTGGTCCAGCCTCACTGGACTGGGCCCAGAGTGCAGGAGGTGAGCCAGATAGCTGCCCATCCGGCCTCCTGGCTAACTTCCTGTGACCTGGTCTTCTGGTTTTCACAGTCAGGCTGTCACAATGGGGGCCTGCCCAGCATTCTCTCCAGGGTCACTGTGGAGAGCTGGCCCCCAAATGCCCATACATGCCAGCATACCCCCCAAATCAGTAACCCCCTGACCATTCCCTTCATCAGAGCACTGGGGGTCCGGGGATCGCTCCGTAACCACAGGGTGTGATGAACTGGTTTAGGATTGGTCAAAGGGATTTCTCCCTGAGTTCTTTCTCTGTAAGTGGAAGGGTTTCTGCCCCAAAGGGAGACTTGAGTTCATGGTGGTCCTCAGACTTTAGGGCTTCTTCTTCCTCCAGCTTTTCCAGGTACTAGATCATCAAGTGCTAATGGCTTTATGATTACTTTTTTTTTTTTTTTTTTTTTTTACAGAGACAGAGAGAGAGTCAGAGAGGGGGATAGGCAGGGACAGACAGACAGGAACGGAGAGATGAGAAGCATCAATCATTAGTTTTTCGTTGCGCACTGTGACACCTTAGTTGTTCATTGATTGCTTTCTCATATGTGTCTTGACCATGGGCCTTCAGCAGACCGAGTAACTCCTTGCTTGAGCTAGCGACCTTGGGTCCAAGTTGGTGAATTTTTGCTCAAACCAGATGAGCCTGCGCTCAAGCTGGCGACCTCGGGGTCTCGAACCTGGGTCTTCCGCATCCCAGTCTGACGCTCTATCCACTGCGCCACCACCTGGTCGCCTGACCAGTATGATTACTTTTTAAGAGATGCAGGCTGAAGAATTTAAGGTGAAATTTTAAGATGGAAAAAATTATAGCATGTTGATAATAATCCAGAGAGAAATAACCTAGGAGAGGAAAGGAAAAAAGACACATTGGAAGAGAAGGGGGAATCACTGGAACAATTCCCTGGGGTTAAGCAAGAGGCGCTGGAGGCCCTGGCCGGTTGGCTCAGTGGAAGACCGTCAGTCCGGCGTGTGGAAGTCCCAGGTTCGATTTCAAGTCAGGGTACACAGGAGAAGCGCCCATCTGCTTCTCCACCCCTCCCTCTCTCCTTCCTCTCTGTCTCTCTCTTCCCCTCCTGCAGCCAAGGCTCCATTGGAGCAAAGTTGGCCCCGGGCACTGAGGATGGCTCCATGGCCTCCACCTCAGGTGCTAGAATGGCTCCAGCCGCAATGAAACAACGCCCCAGATGGGCAGAGCATCACCCCCTGGTGGGCATGCCGGGTGGATCCTGGTCGGGCACATGCGGGAGTCTGTCTCTCTGCCTCCCCACTTCTCACTTCAGAAAAATACCAAAAAAAAGAAGAAGAAGTGTTGGGCTGTGGTGCACAGAGGGTGGGGGTGGCCGGAGGAGGAGCACGGGGAGCTCACCTGTTGTAGCAGGTGGGGAGGCAGGGCGTGCGGTGCGAGGCCCTGGAAGCCTGCTGCACGAGTCTCCTCTGCCTGCTCCACTCGCCCTAGTGAAGAGGAAGCAAGGCCATCCTCCCAGCAGGTTGGGGGAGGAGGTGTCAGGGGTTGAGGAAAGAGGGGAGGTGTGAACTAGCTATCCAGGAGCACGGGACAGGAAACAGCATGAACAGGTCTTACGAACAAACGCCCACAGCACTCGAGTCCCCCCATGGGGATGTGTTTCTGATGTCTTAGGTGAGGAACCAGGCCTTTCTGGAATCAGCCAAAGACTTGACAGCCTCCGGGGCTCCCTCCTTGCTTGTGTGTCTCCCTGAGGAGGCACATAGTGTGGGAGCGCTGGACCTAGAGTCAGGCAAGACCAGCCCTGGCTCTGTTTCCTGGTAAGAGTCTGACAACCTAGTCACTGCGTCTTTCTGAACCTTAGCTTCTGCCGAATGCTTCCCGGTGTGGCTCCCCAGTCACCGTGGACTGAGAAGCGTGGCCATGTCAGGTGAAATCCTTGAGAGTGGATGTGGCCTTGTGGATGACAGCAGAGCCCCGGACTGCGCATCATGGTTCTGCCCACGTCACGTCTCAAAGCCTCCTTTTTCTCATCTGAACCATGTAGGTTATTACAGGACTTGGTCTGAGGATGTAAGCATCTGCTCAACGGTGGTTGGTAAGGAGACCCGCCGGGTCTGACAGATGAAGGACTCTCAACAGCCAGGTATTGGCTTTGACACTTGGGCTCCAGTCCACGCCTGCCAAGGTAGGCCTGGAGGAAGTCCACTGGGTGGCAGTTCTTGTCCCAGGTGAGGAGGACTGTGAGTCAGGCCATCAGCTCTGGTTTAAGAAGGGGCCTTCTGAAAACCTGGGTCAAGGGCACAATCTTCTACCCATTCTGCTTTCTGGGGCGCCGGGCTGGGGCAGCAGGCCCTGAGAGCTGAGGTGGCTCTCCCAGACATCTGGGCAGATCATTAAAAGATGCTTGTCTTCTCTGGGAAGGAAGCCAGGATGAGATTTGGGTGCAGCTGGGGACAGAACCTGGTTCAAGAATCAACTTTTTCCTTGTTGGGTAAGAAAAGGCTCCTGCAGGTTTTCAGAGCACCAAGGAACTGGGCCGGGCTCAGGGGTGGCAGCTGTCTCCTTCACTCGGGACAACTGTTGCTGTCCCTGCTCCAGTGGCAGAAGGTGGAGCTGCCCGACATCTCCAGAACTCAGCCCAGGGCCAGGCAGAGATCGCTCCTGTCCCTACAATGCCGACCCCAGTGCTGTGGGGACGCACAGGCAGGGACAGTGTGGGGCCGGGGATTTGGGGCCAGGGATCAGAGACCAGAAGTGCAGGCTCTGAGGTCTGGACCAAACTGTTTCCTCTCTCTCACCTTCGAACTTGGTGGAGCCTCGTCTGCCATAACTTGGCTCACGCCAGCCCCAGGCTGTCCTGGGCCAGTGGTGAGAATTTTGAGTGTGTGGCTTCAGCATTTGCTTTCTGGGCTTGGACCAGGAGGTGCTATGACAACTCTTACCGGTTCGTTCTTGCCGACCTGAATCCGGTAGCGGGAGATGAAGTTGGGTTTCCCAGTCGTGTCGACCACCAGTAGAAGCCCATTGAAGCCCCAGAAGAACAGAGCGGGCAGGTAGGTGACGCCTACGGTGGGGAAGCACAAAGGAACCGTCAGGTTAGCACGTGCATTCACTGATCACACGCCTGACAAGGGTGCAGGCGGCACTCGAGACAGTCCCCTGCCCGGGAGGGCTTGGTGCTCCAGGCCAGGGGACCTACCTCTAGTCCTGAGTGACAAATTAGCTGAGGGCAACTTGGACAGCTCAGTGAAGGAGTGTCTTTACTTATTTTCTTAGTTATACAGGACCACAACCTTCTAGGTGGTTAAAGACAACAACAACAAAAAAGTGTAAGCTCTAAAATACAAATCAATTTAGGGTGACATTCGGGAGTCTGTGCCCATTGAACCCTTTGACTTCCCAGGGAAGGGAAAAGCAAAGAAGTATGGTACGGTTGGCAAGGAGCACTAGACTAGGAGTCCACCACAGACCTCATCCCTGGTATTCTACTAACTAGGCGGGGCCGCCTCAGCGTCTGCACCGTCAGCAGCCCCCAGAGTGGAGAGCTCATCTCCCCAGAGGCTTCTTGGTTAAACAGGCTTCATACCCTGCTCTCTGGGAGAGCCACTGTTCAGACGAGTGTGTTCATGGCGTGGAGAATTCCCGCAGCAAAGATTCCTTTTTTAAAAAAAATTATTTTTATTTAGTTATTCATTTTAGAGGAGAGAGAGAGAGAGAGAGAGAGAGAAAGAGAGAGAAAGAAAGGGGGGAGGAGCAGAAAGCATCAACTCCCATATGTGCCTTGACTGGGCAAGCCCAGGGTTTAGAACCGGCGACCTCAGCATTCCAGGTCGACGCTTCATCCACTGCGCCACCACAGGTCAGGCAAAGATTCCTGTTTGACTTTGTTAAACGCACTCAACGGTTCCCAGGCTTTTCTTTTCTTTTTTCTTTTTTTTTTTTTTACCATAGAACGCCTAAGAATGGGGTGGCCATGCATCCTGGTATGCCCAGGACAGTTTCGATCGCCATCAGTCATTCCAGCATAATTAATAACATCTCATTTACTCTAACAGTGTCCCTATTTGGATGGTTTGTTATATGGCCACCCCACCGATGACCATTCCACAGCACTGATGTTGTGTAGGATATGTCAGAAAATAATGAACAAGACTTAAAATTTAGATAACAGCTTTTTGTTCCACATCGCACTTTTCCATGAAGTCATTCCAAGTATCGCTGACATCTCCTGTGAGCAAGCAAGCACTCTGTCCACCCCTATGTCACCTAACTCCTATACTATGCACTTCCTTTGTCTCTGTTTCGCCTTCTCTAAGTTTAGTATCAAAGGGGCATGGATGTTTTACTGAACTCTTTGTTCCTCCATCAACTACAGTGGCTGGTGGCAGTTGATACCTGGAAAATACTTGGCCAGCACTGTGGGGACACAGGATTGGCACAAACACCCTGGAAGGCAGTTTAGCAAGAAGTGCAAGAGAGAGACAGACAAAGACAGAAAAAGAGATACACAACAATGTATGCCACGGCATCTTTTAAATCACAGAACATGTAAGCAGCCTAAATACTGGTTAGTAGGAAATGGACTACATTGGAATGGACTGGGAAGTTTAAAGTATTAAGTAACTCTATATTAATGGATATGGAAAGAGGTCTGCAATTTATTTAACCAAAAAAAAGTTTTAAAACTTTGGTGTCTTAAAAGTTCAACCATCTAGCATCAAACTGGGATGTGGAGGACCTAGGTTCGAAACACGAGATCACCGGTTTGAGCACAGGCTCACCAGCTTGAGCCCAAGGTCGCTGGCTTGAACAAGGGGTCACTTGGTTTGCTGTAGCCCCCAGTCAAGACACATATGATAAAGCAATCAAGAGCAACTAAGGTGCCACAACGAAGAACTGATGCTTCTCATCTCTCTCCCTTCCTGTCTCTGTCATAAAAAATAAATTAAAAAAAAGAAAGTTCAACCATCTATCCAATTAATATATGAGATTATTACTAATATATTTAAGAGTGGTTATTTCTTTTTTTTCTTTTTTGTATTTTTTTTCCGAAGTGAGAAGCAGGGCAGGGAGGGGGTCGGCAAACAGACAGACTCCCACATGCACCTGACTGGGATCACTCTGCATGCCCACCAGAGGGTGATGCTCGGCCCCTCTGGGGCACTGCTCTATTGCAACTGGAACCATTCTAGCATCTGAGGCAGAGGCCATGAAGCCATCCTCAGTGCCCAGGCCAACTTTGCTCCAATGGAGCCTTGGCTGTGGGAAGGGAAGAGAGAGATAGAGAGAAAGGAGAGGGAGAAGAGTGGAGAAGCAGATGGGCGCTTCTCCTGTGTGCCCTGGCCGGGAATCGAACCCGGTACTTCCACATGCCAGGCCGATGCTCTACCGCTGAGCCAACCGGCCAGGGCCAAGAGTGGTTATTTCTTAAATAAGGGAGATTGGGTGATTTTCCACCCTCTTTAGATAATTTGAATTGTCTGGGGGTTTTTTTGTTGTTTTTATTTTTTACAGAGACAGAGTCAGAGAGAGGGATAGATAGGTACAGACAGACCGGAACGCAGAGAGATGAGAAGCATCAATCATCAGTTTTTCAGCGTCGGCCTAGCGTGCGGAGGACCCGGGTTCGATTCCCGGCCAGGGCACACAGGAGAAGCGCCCATTTGCTTCTCCACCCCTCTGCCGCGCCTTCCTCTCTGTCTCTCTCTTCCCCTCCCGCAGCCGAGGCTCCACTGGAGCAAAAATGGCCCGGGCGCTGGGGATGGCTCTGTGGCCTCTGCCCCAGGCGCTAGAGTGGCTCTGGTCGCAACATGGCGGCGCCCAGGATGGGCAGAGCATCGCCCCCTGGTGGGCAGAGCATCGCCCCATGGTGGGCGTGCCGGGTGGATCCCGGTCGGGCGCATGCGGGAGTCTGTCTGACTGTCTCTCCCTGTTTCCAGCTTCAGAAAAATGCAAAAAAAAAAAAAAAAAAAAAAAAAAATCATCAGTTTTTCGTAGCAACACCTTAGTTGTTCATTGATTGCTTTCTCATATGTGCCTTGACCGTGGGCCTTCAGCGGACCAAGTAACCCCTTGCTCGAGCCAGTGACCTTGGTTCCAAGCTGGTGAGCTTTTGCTCAAATCAGATGAGCCCGCGCTCAAGCTGGCGACCTCAGGGTCTCGAACCTGAGTCCTCGGCATTCCAGTCCGATGCTCTATCCACTGCGCCACCGCCTGGTCAGGCGAATTGTCTGGCTTTTATTTTAACAATGAGCGTGTATTTTCTTTTATCCATAATAACAAACTTTTTTTATTTTGGAAAAAATGTTGGTTTGGTGGTGGCCTGGTGGGCCATCCATCAGGGTGGGTGCCGATGTGGAAATCCAAGGGCTCCTTGAGGAATACAGAATGAAAACCACAAGGAATGACCTTGAACTTTCTTCAGGCTGCAATGCTTAAAATTGCATACATTTCTATCTGATGTTTGCTTATCGCCGCGGTGATAGGTAGTATTCTCGTCATAGCAGAAATAGGCAAAGCATCTCCCTCCACTTTTCCCACACGCATTTGCAACCCGCATTGCACTTTTCAATGACTGCTTAAGACTCCTCTGACCCAGTCATTTTTAATGTTCAGCCTGTTTTTAGAGTTGTACTTCCATCTGAAAACAAGGGACACTTTATTTGTACTTTTGCTTTGTGACAGCTGACACTTTTTTATCTCCCCTTCTAGACGGTAACATAAGCTTTTTTTGTTGGAGTAGACAAATGCTTTATCTTCAACACTTGATCTTAAATATCTCTATACCCTCCATACAAGTCTGGCACAGAGTAACATTAATAACTATTACTTGAGTGAAGGACAGTCACTATTGTAGATAATGCTGTTATAAATAGTTGAAATGGCAGCTCTGGCCAGGTGGTTCAGTTGGTTAGAGCATCGTCCTGATAAGTCAAGGTTGCAGGTTCAATCCTCAGGCAACAAATCGACATTTCTCTCCCTCTCTCTCTCTCTCTCTCTCTCCTTTCTTCTCTCTCTAAACTCAATAACTAAAGGGGAAAAATAGTTGAAATGGCTTTTTCTTCCACTGTGTTTTCTCAGGCATTTCGAGCCATTCACACTGTCAGTAAATATTTGTGTGACCACTTGCTGTCCAGTCCCCAGAGCTAGATGGCACCAAGTACAAGGACACAGCCTCACATAACCTAGAGCAGTGGTTTTCAACCTTTCTACATTTGGGGACTGTGAAAACAGAAGAATTATTTTGGGGACTGTTAAGGCAGAAATCACCCTGAGCATGAGCAAATTTGACTAAGATCACTGGGTCTATAATCTTTATACAACATCAATGTGCTTAACTCTTTGGCGGACCGGCACCCAATTTCTGGTGAGCTGGTCCACAGACCAGCTGCTGAAAAACACTGAATCCTAGAGCAGCTCTCCACAGTCGTGGACCTGACATCTAGAAGCAGGATTGTTGCTCTAAACACGCCTTCATTTTTCATACAAACTATTTTTTTTTCAACTCTATTTTTGGAGGAAGGGAGGTCTCCATTTCTCAACTTCTTTTGTTAGATATTCTCAGACATCCATTCCGGATTGCCCACAAGTTTAGCGCTCTTGGGGTCACCACTGCCTTAAACATAAGTCCTTATTCCCTGTACTAATGAGCTGAGAAGTCCCACAGTAGAGAACAAAACGATAGAAAAAGAATTAAACGATAATCGTGTACCCAAACCCTCAGCTCGGCGTGGGTGGTCTAGGCAGCTCACCGAGTACGAAGAGGATCCACTCCCTCCCTTCGAACGTGAACAGCAGCCTCTCCCACTGGGCTTGCCAGAAGTGGCCAGAAGCACCCCAAAATCTCTGAAGATGCCTGGGAAGAAAAATCACTCAGGTTTCTGGGTGAAGACTGGCGGGCGCTCTGACCCCAGGCCACCTCCACACTGCCGGCCTTCAAGTCCTGAATTAAAGCTGGCCCACCAGACTTACCATGTGACTGAGTTCCAGAAGGCCACCAGCAAGAGAAGGCCAGAGCCCAGGATGAACGCGGTCCTCCTCATGGAGCCCCAGACGTGTCCCTCCTGAGGAGGATGAGAAAGTATCAGGCCCCCCGCAAGCCTGCCTTCTCACGCAGCTCGCTGCTGACGCAGGGACCTGAGCACTGTGGGATCAGGATCCCAGCTGTGCCAGCATCACTCTCTGCTGGACTTTCCCCAGCTTCTACGGGAGGCTCGTCCTTATCACGAGCTCGCGGCAGTATATGGGTGTGTTTATGAAAATGAGAGCTCAAGGGTGGCAGTGGGGAAAGGAACCTGCCTGACTCCAGAGAAACTGGCAGGGGACTCTGTCACCCAGAGAAGGGCACGTGAGCCTGCCAACAGCTGTGGGATTTGGTCACCAGTCCTCTTGTTGAACAGAGATGACCACGCATTGGAAGCATCTGGAAGCTTTTTTAAAAATTCAGATGTCCAGGCCCCTCCCCACCCAATTACATAAGAGTCTCTGGGGTGGAACCAGGGCTCTAGGTTTTTAAAAGCTCCCCCAGCTAATTCCAAGTCTGAGACAGCCATCCCAGAAGGATGAGCAGAATCCTCAGTGAGGACATAGGGACCACTGTGTCCATGGGCCAGGCCCAGTTTCCCATCCCTGTCACCGTCTTGTCCTGGGAGAAGAGAGTAAATGAACATAGGTTCTGCCTTTTTTTTTTTTTTTTTTTTCTGAAGTGAGAAGCAGGGAGGCAGAGAGACGGACTCCTGCATGTGCCCAACCAGGATCCAGCCAGCATGCCCACCAGGGGGCAATGCTCTGTCCATCTGGGCCGTCACTCTGTTGCAACTGGAGCCATTCTAGCACCTGAGGCAGAGGCCATGAAGCCATCCTCAGCGCCCGGGCCAACTTTGCTCCAATGGAGCCTCGGCTGAGGGAGGGAAGACAGAGATAGAGGGAAAAGAGAGGGGGAAGAAAGGGTGGAGAAGCAGATGGGTGCTTCTCCTGTGTAACCTGGCTGGGAATTGAACCCGGGACTTCCACATACCAGGTCGATGCTCTACCACTGAGCCAACTGGCCAGGGTCTAGGTTCTGACTTTAATAGTTCCTCAGCTTTCCCACAAGACTAGTCAAGGTTGCCAGCTGGGCTGGACAATGTGTGGCTCTCGCGACAAAGAACAGACCCCTGGCAGTGACTGGGAGGTGCTTACCTGTCCTCTGAGAGCCTTGATGCTCACAAAGTCCCAGACTTGGAGGGGGATGTCACTGGCTGCCGGGTGAGTCACCGGTGTCTATTGTGATGGACAGGAATTACCGAGGTCCCTTCCGCCCCATGTTTCTAAGCCCAGATGGAGTCTGCTCGTATTCTTTCATGGGAGAGAACCAGAGGTGCAGGTCCCTGTGCACCTTGGGCTCATTTGCAGTTTGGTGAATTGGGCCACGTGTGAAGGGTCAGGGGTATGTTGTTGGGGAGGAGGGGGTCAAATAGGACACTGTTTTTTTTTGTTTGTTTGTTTTTTGTATTTTTCTGAAGCTGGAAACAGGGAGAGACAGACTCCCGCATGCGCCCGACCGGGATCCACCCAGCACGCCCACCAGGGGGCGACGCTCTGCCCACCAGGGGGCGATGGTCTGCCCCTCCGGGGCGTCGCTCTGTTGCGACCAGAGCCACTCTAGCGCCTGGGGCAGAGGCCAAGGAGCCATTCCCAGCGCCTGGGCCATCTTTGCTCCAATGGAGCCTCACTGCAGGAGGGGAAGAGAGAGACAGAGAGGAAGGAGAGGGGGAGGGGTGGAGAAGCAGATGGGCGCTTCTCCTGTGTGCCCTGGCTGGGAATCGAACCCGGGACTTCTGCACGCCAGGCCAACACTCTACCACTGAGCCAACCGGCCAGGGCTCGAATAGGACACTGTTTTAATCTAGACTTTTAAGATCTGGAGGAGCAGATGGTTTTGACTGACCCAGTCAGAGCAACCTGAGTCTGCCCTGAATCATTTCTTCTCGGCTTACCTGTGCCACCTTTGATCAAAGGACCGAAAGGAAGCAGGTCATTTTCCATGGCCAGTGAAAACTGTTGAAGGGCTAGTGCTCATTGGGGTCTTGAGCTCTAGAAATGATCTTTTCTCTCTCCCTCTCTCCCTCCCCGCCACCGTCTCCCTCTTCCTCTCCCTCCTTGAGGACGGGACCCATGGGACCAGATGGACTTGTTCTTCCCCACAGGCCATTCCAAGGTCACCCCAAGCTTGTCAGACGGGATATCTTCGACTTCTGTAACTATGCCATTTCTGGAATTCAGATGATCCTTTGTGCGAACTTTTCCACATACACTAGGAATTTTTCATTTAAGTTTTAATCAAATCAAGCTAAGCCAAATGTAAAACCTCAATGTCCCATTTCGGGTTAGATACGTTTTCAGGGATGAAGGTGTTTTCTCTCTTCGACAGTCCAAGGGGAGGGAATGTAAATGGGACAGATTTTAGTGGGGGACAGAAACATGCCATGCGGGTGTTGGCTGGGGTTTAGAGCTCGTTCCCGGCCCCCGTTTCCAGCCCCCAGTGGGCCTCCCTGTCCCCAGGAAGGGGTGGATCCAAAGGCCTGAGGCCTGGGGCCTCCTCAGGGCCGAGAAACCATGGCCGGGCAGCTGTCGGGCAGACTGCTCTCTCCCGTGTGCAGGTGAGGGGGAGTCAGGCCGCTTGGAGTCAAGCGTTCTTGGCTAAGCTGTGAACTGAGCACATCACCAACATGCCAGCTACCCCTCAATCTTGGGGGAGACCTCAGAGGGACAGCAAGCACAGACATGGAGAGAGTCCCTGGCTCTCTCCGTGTGGGGGGGGTGCGGGGTGCTGGCAGTTACCTGCTTCGGCTTCTCATCCTGGAGCCGACTCCCGGCTTCTCCCTTCATCTGGAATTAGAAAGCACAGGTGAGCACATGTCCTTTCACAGGCAACCAAGGGAGCAGGGAATGGAGGAAGTCAAGGGGAACGGCTAGTGGTGGCTCTTAGTGCTGGCGACTCGTTAATATCACCTGGGGAGTTAAAAAAATAATCACTCCAGGCATCAGTAATATGAACCAGGGCGTCGGCAGTGGGACTTTGCCTGCCGTTGGCTTTCTTTCTCAGAGATGGGTTGTGATAAGTAAGTCCTTATTTCTGAATAGCTTCACTCTCTGCCTCAGTGTGACTCTGTCTCATCCAGAAGAAATCTCTGTCCTCTGAACTATCCCCTAGCTGCCAATGACCTTTCACCCCAGGGAACCAGGGCTTTGCCCCTGACTTGCTTAGACAGCTTCCTTCGCCTCTGTGAAGCCAGGTTGCCAATATGGGCTGGATCTGTCACGCTGACTCAAACTGAAGCATGTTATAAACTGTTCAACGTGACTCAAACAGTAGGTGTATTTATATACATTTAAAACATATCAGCTTTCCCCTGCTTTTATTTTTATGCGTCACAAGTCAGTGCATGCAGAGATAAACTACCTTGAATTAAAAAATTCAACCTTTATTCTACTTTGGTTACTAGAGTTTTTGATCTAAGTTTTGAGGAAGATATTTCATTAACAATAAGCTAGTTCACTATTGTCAAAAACATCTACAAAAACTACGTCTGCCACACCTATACACAGACTACATAGAACTGTAAAACCTGCTCATGTAGGAGCTTTGTGGAATTTCCCAGTGTAATTGGGAAGCAGGGAAAGCCAAATGAGAGCATTGTAGACAAACAGTGTTTCCGATACAAATAGTCTTTCCCATGCAATTCCAGGGTTCCCATGCATATATACTTGCAAGGAGTAGTTCAGAAACACCAGTTCTTTACATTACACAAGATTACGGACACGGGCACAGTCTCTGACAGTTCACCCTGTTCTTGTGTCAACATCACCTGCCTGCCCCTGTGGCGGCCATTTTGAGGTCAAGGCCAATGCATCTGCCTTTTCTTTTTTTTTTTTTCTTCATTATTTATTGATTTTTAGAGATCACAGTTGCTTCATTTTAGTTGTTCATTGATTGCTTCTCGCATGTACCTTGACTGGGCAAGCCAGGGGTCTTGAACCAGGGACCTCAATGCTTCAGGTCTACGCTCTATCCACTGCGCCATCACAGGTCAGGCAACATCCGCCACTTCTTGAAGCAGCAAGCACATCATGTTGGTTTTGTGGTGGTGTTAGGGTTGTAGTGCTTCTCATCGTGCCTTCCATCTTTTGCATGTGAACATCCAGTGTTTCAAACCACTGTCCAAATTTGTCATTCAAGGAGCGAATCTTGGATCTGGGTTCCTATTCCTCAATGCAGCACCCATAGGTCTGACTACACCTGCCACAGACTGCCTTTGGTCACTGTCACTTCAGTTACTGCCACAGTGTCTCCTTACCATCCACCCCGACCCATATTCTCAGGAAATTAATTGCTTGGTTTTTCTGATGGTTTGTGTCTTCAGTACATATTCTTACAACTTCTATGTGTCCTTCTGAATGACCTTTTTTATTTTTTTATTTTTAATTTTTATTTTTTTTTACAGAGACAGAGTCAGAGAGAGGGATAGATAGGGACAGACAGACAGGAATGGAGAGAGGTGAGAAGCATCAATCATCAGTTTTTCATAGCGACACCTTAGTTGTTCATTGGTTGTGTTCTCATGTGCCTTGACCGTGGGGCTACAGCAGACCGAGAACCCCTTGCTCAAGCCAGCGACCTTGGGTCCAAGCTGGTGAGCTTTGCTCAAACCAAATGAACCCGCACTCAAGCTGGCGACTTTGGGGTCTTGAACCTGGGTCCTCCGCATCCCAGTCCCATGCTCTATCCACTGCGCCACTGCCTGGTCAGGCCTGAATGACCTTTTTAATCTTGCCCTTTTTCAGTGTCTTCTTCCTTAAAGCAACTGAATTTTTTATCTTATTTACTTACTTTAGAGAGAGAGGAAGGAAGGGAGAGAGAGAGAAAGAGAGAGAGAGAGAGAGAGATAAATATCGACCTGCTTCTATTTGTGCCCTGCCCAGGAATAGAACCAGCAACTTCTGCGTATTGGGACAGCACTAACCAACTGAGCTATCTGGCTCGGACTTCAGTGTCTTCTTTCTCACATTTCTTAGCATTCTTAGTGTTTTTGCAACAAGCTTCAAGTGTTGCTCTATATTTGAAACAATGCCATGAGTTTTCTGGGAAGGTAACCACAGCCTGGGGCAGTGGCTGGGTTTGGTGGGAGGGAGCCTGAGTTGGCGGGCGGCTTAAGGCTGTTGAGTATTCCACTACCTGTTTTATTATAAAGCTTTAATAAATGAAAGGGTGGGCTAGCCCATGAATAGGCAGATATATGTAACAGATTAGGAAAGTCCAGCCTGACCAGGCGGTGGCGCAGTGGATAGAGCGTCGGACTGGGATGCAGAGGACCCAGGTTCGAGACCCCAAGGTTGCCAGCTTGAGCGCTGGCTCATCTGGTTTGAGCAAAGCTCACCAGCTTGGGTCCAAGGTCACTGGCTTGAGCAAGGGGTTACTCGGCCTGCTGAAGGCCCACGGTCAAGGCACATATGGGAAAGCAATCAATGAACAACTAAGGTGTCGCTATGAAAAACTTATGATTGATGCTTCTCATCTCTCTCCATTCCCTCTCTCTGACTCTCTCTCTGTCACTGTAAAAAAAACAGTCCAGGAATAGGCAAACAGGCATATATATATATATATATATATATATATATATATATGAATTTAGTATATGATAAAAATAATTAATATACAGGGGGTCCTCAGGTTATGACAGTCTCAACATATGATGTTTCGAGTTTATGACACTCATGCCCATAAAACCTTAAAAAAATTGAGACAGGAGTGTTTCAGCTTACGCCATTAACATACGCCGTACTTACGGACTACCTGAGCGAACTACTTTGGTTGCACGGTGGAACAATACGCAATAACCTGGCGTGTGAGTGAGGGAGTGGGCTTCCCCCAGGACGCTGACCCACCCCACTCTGGACTGTTAAGAGCGCAAGTGTTTTGTTTGTGTTGCTTTGTTTTATCATGCCTCCTAAAAGAAAGTCAGTCTTCAGATGATAGTGCTTCGAAGAAGAGGAAAGCCTATGATTCTACAAATGTGTTAGGATTGGTGACTTAGTGACTTAGGCTAGGGTGTGTTTCAACTTACACCAAAATTCGGGTTACATCACTGTCGTAGGAACGGAACTGTGTCATAACCTGAGGACCCCCTGTCATTGGAATTTCAATAGAACAGGTGCTGAACCTCCCCCATAAAAAGAGAGATGTGAATTTAAACTGCAATAAAGTATTATTTCTCACCCATCATCAGCATGGCAATACAAAATTTTGACCATATGCTCTGCTGGTGAAGCTAAGGGGACTTTATTTTTATTTTATTTATTCATTTTAGAAAAGAGAGAGAGAGGGAGAGAGAGAGGAGAGAGACAGAGAGAGAAGCGGGGGAGGAGCAGGAAGCATCAACTCCCATATGTGCCTTAACTAGGCAAGCCCAGGGTTTCGAACCGGCGACCTCAGCATTTCCAGGTTGACGCTTTATCCACTGCGCCACCACAGGTCAGGCTTTTATTTTATTTATTCATTTTAGAAAGGAGAGAGAGAGGAAGAGAGAGAGAGAGGAGAGGTTAAGGGGACTTTAAAATTGTATTTGTTTTCTCCTTTTAAAAAATACCTTCACTGACAAATAATTCACATACCATACAAATTTACCTACTCAAAGTGTGCATTTATATGGCTTTTGGTATATTCACAGAGTTGTATATACGACCACCACTACCATTCATTTTAGAATATTTGCATTGCCCGTAAGAGAAAGCTACACCCCTCAGCCACCATCTCTAGTTCTGCTAGTCCACTACTCTCACTCTAGCCCTAGGCAGCCACTAGTCCACCTTCTGTTCCCATAGACCTGCCTATTCTAGACATTTCATAGCAATGGAAACAGACACAGTGTGGTTCTTTGTGTCTGGCTTCCTTCACCTAGTACAGTATCTTCAAGGCTCATTCAGGTTGACACATGTATCAGGACTTCAATCCTTCTATTGCCAAGTAACATTCCATTATATGGATAGATCATACTTTGTTTATCCATTCATCTGTTGATGGACGTTTGGGTGTTATCCCTTTGTGACTATTATGAAAAATGCTATGAACATTCATGCATAAATTTTTGTGTGGGAAAGTTTTAAACTTTTTCCTGGCTATCTGCCTAGGAGTGGAATTGGTAACTATACTTAACCTTCTAGAAACTGCCAAACTGTTTTCCAAGTGGTTGCACCATTTTCCATTCCCAGCAGCAATGTGTGAGGGTTTCTATATCTCTCCATCCTCACCGACACTTATTATTGTCCCTTCTGAATAGTGTCATAACTGGCTCAACAAGAGCATGACAGATCATCTGGTCCTGCTATGTGATCAGGAAGAAGGAAGCTAGACAAAGGAGGCCAGGCAACCTCTCAGAGTTTATAGATGGCAAAGCCAGGATCAGGAACTAGCTTATGATATCTCTAAGGACATTTTATTCTTTTGTGTTTGATGATTGTATTTGGTTTTATTATCCTAAATGCACATTTAGTAGCTATGACCTTAGGAGATACTGGTTCCCTTGACCCACATTTCTTAGAGGTTACTTAGGCTGAAAGAAGGAAGAAAGAATGGTGACTCCTAAAGTTAGGACAGCAGAGCAGGTGACGGGCAAGCCGCTTGCCCTCTCCATGGTGAATCACATTACAGCAGGAGGGACGCAGTCAACTCGGAGAAGAAGCTTGTCATTGAGAAGTGCTGGGACATGTGATACCCAGTCAGGGAGATAGCATCTGATTAAGAAAAGGCACCAGAGCCCTGGCCAGATAGCTCTGTTGGTTGGAGCATCATTCTGATAGACAAAGATTGCTGGTTTGGTTCCCAGTCAGGGCAAATACACAAACAAATGTTTCTGTATCTCTCTCTCTCTCTCAAATCAATAAATGAAAAAAAAATTTTTTTAAAGGCACCAGACTATATGGCCATGTCCCACCTAAGCTGGATGACTGCAGGGGGACCTGTTGTGGCTGCTTGTATGTGGGGACCTCTGCCGCGCTGTGAGTTATCATGAAAACCAACAAAACAGAAGTAACGGTGTGAGGCTGCAGGCACTCACTCCCTGTTGTGACACAGGACAGCAGTCATGTTCCTTTGCGTCTGTGGTTGTTAGGGGCGGCTCTGCAGTCTTTCTGTACCACCTGACGCTTCCAGAAGGACAGCTGAGCAGGCATGTCAGGACCCAATCGGATGGGAAACACCCCTGCCTGACATCTAGGACCACGCTGTTACTTAATAACCTGGGTTTATAAGGATTCCAAAGAATTCTCCTTTAAATAATAGTTTTCTCCACCTTTCCTGTGTAGAGCATTTCCGGTTGCAGGCTCCATCCCCGGTCAGGACACATATAGGAAGTAGCCAATGAATGCACAGCTAAGTAGAACAACAGATCAATATTTCTCTTTCTCTCTCTTCCTCTCCCTTCCTCTCTCTCTTTCTCTAAGTCAATCAATTAACAACAACAAAAAATTTTTTTTAAGTATTTCTCTTTGGAAAAAGTAGTATGCTTTCCTGCGGAATGCAAAAAAAAAAAAAAAAAAAAAGGCAGTCCGTTCCAACCCCCTCTCCCACTCTCTGCAAGTAAGCCCAGAGTTAAGTTTAATGCTCAATTATATTTCTTGGAGGTTTTTTTGTTATATAATCCTGTATATAAAAAGGGAAGTATGCACAAGGATGTTCATTGTGAAATTGTTTTTAATGGCTAAAGATTGGAAACAATGTAAATTCCATCAAGAAAGGATTAAATAAATTATAGTACAGCCAGTAAATCAAACATTCTGCAGCCATTAAAAAAGTAAGGCAGCTTTGTGCGTACTCTCTGGAGATAGTAAGTGAAGAAGTAACATGTGGAACATATGCAAATGTGAATGTATTTGCATGCTGTTTACAGATGCATAAAACAATACATACAATATTAGACTAGCACTGCAGGCATGTCTATGAAACTAGTGAGAATGGTGGTTTCTGGTGAGGCGAACGGGGAAGCTGAGGGCAAGGCAGGAGGAAGGCTATCGTTTTTATGGTGTGCCCTTTTCCATTTTGAATTCTGTACCATGACTACATTTTACCTCCTCAGAAAATTGCAGAAACATTTAAACATTTTTAAATGAATTCAGTGTGCACATTCATAGGAAACATTTTACCGAGGCATAGAGTAATTTGCTCTCTCTTTACTGTCAATCAGATTAATTTCAATTCCTGAAGGGCTTTGAGAAGTCTTTGTCTCCCTAGAAATTGTATGCCAATTTTTCCGTGCTCATTTTTCAGGGCAGAAAGATCCATATGGGGCTTTCATTAGATTGTTAAAAGTAACTATGATGATTAAGAGCCAGTGTCCTATTTCTCTTTGTAAGGCCAGTAGCCACGGCCACCATCTCAGCCGCCTGGCCCATGCAGGTTCACATTAGATTCAGACAGACAGTAATGAAACAATGGAGCCAAGAACTGGTGGGCCATCACCTTTAATCCTAGCTTGCACCCAACGGGCAAGTACAAACACACACTGGGCTCCAAAACCCACTCCTTCAGTGCTCACAAAGCTACTGACTTATCCGAGTTTCCTAGAATCAAAGGTTTCTAGCTCACCAGACTTATTCTCCTCTGTTCCCCATCTCCTTCTCTCTGCACAAACTGGCTTCTACTTCAGCATTTTGCCATCTTGGCTGCTTCTCCTCTCCTCCACGTGGCCTTTATCGGCTCTCCTCTCTGCTCTCCTCCTAGAATGTAATCCCTCTTCTCTGGAACAACGTGATCTCTCCTTTTAAAACCTTTTGGCGTGAAAGCCCTCCCCCAACACACATTAATATTATCACGCCCATCCCAAGCAAGAAGGGCAACTAATACTATCTTCTGGGCGACGGGCTTCCACGTGGGCCGTCTTTAACAAAGTGATCATAATATATTTTATCTGCCCAACACTCTTCTTTGTTTGTTAACAATTTTACATGGTCTGAAAGCAAAGCAATAGCAATAAAGTACCTGGTTCTTTTCTCTGCAGATCACACCCCCTCCCCCCCCATCACAGCAGTACAAAAGGTAGTTACTGAGTGCCTGATGGTTGCTGATCAGTTTCCATTGATCTGCAGCTGTTCTACTGTATATATCCTTTTATTGGAAGCTATCTCAAACTCTTTTGAGATGGAGGCTGGGGATAAAGTATAAATAAACCAGACGTTAAAATTAAGAACAAAACTTCAGCCTGATCAGGCGGTGGCGCAGTGGATAGAGCGTTGGACAGGGATGTGGAAGGACCCAGGTTCGAGACCCCGAGGTCGCCAGCTTGAGTGCAGGGTCATCTGGTTTGAGCAAAGCTCACCAGCTTGGACCCAGGGTCGCTGGCTCCAGCAAGGAGTTACTCAGTCTGCTGAAGGCCCGCGGTCAAGGCACATATGAGAAAGCAATCAATGAACAACTAAGGAGTCGCAACGAGCAACGATAAACTAATGATTGATACTTCTCATCTCTCCATTCCTGTCTGTCTATCCCTCTCTCTGACTCTCTCTGTCTCTGTAAAACAAAACAAAACAAAAAACTTCAGCAAGACTAGGATGACACAAGTACAATAAGACCTTGGCCCTGGGAGGAGGCAGCTCTGGTTGACTTCACAAGCCAGGGTGCGTGCTGATGCCATGAGAACTGAATGTCGCTGAGACTGAGTGATAGGGACTGATATATAAATCTGACCTTGGAACCTGCCGCTCCACGTAAACTTTCTGACCAAAGGGAAAGCAACTGTTTATCTTCTGAAGGTGAAAGGCCTCTCTGGATGGAAGAGTCACATTTATCTATTGACATGTGATCTCATTAGAAGCAATAGAAGCAATCAGGTCTTTCCTAACCTGACATTCATTCTTCGGCTAAGCCAAGAAGCCATATGCTATCTCCCGAGATCCTTATCTCGGCAGCCGACCCTTCTAAGCTACTCAGTTCTATCATTCTGCTGAATATTTTATGCCAAAGAGCTTGTTTTCTGTACCTCCCTAGCTGTCTGCAGGCATGTTTTCAGTTTTAAATGAACAGAGTCAGTCAGAGAGAGTCTAGGGGAGACCTCGCAGGAGGCAGATGTGTCTCCGCCCAGACAAGCTCCTTAACATCGTTTGCCAACAGTAGTGCTCGGGTTAGAAATTTTGGCATGAGAGCTCAGTTGACTAGAGTGTCAGCCCAGTATGCCATGTGGGTTTGATCCCCTGGTCGGGGCAAATACAGAATCAAGAAATGAATGCTTAAGAAGTGGAACAATAAATCGATCTCTCTCTCCCCTCCCCCCTTCCTCTCTCTCTAAAAATCAATGAATAAATAAAGTAATTTTTGGCAAACAAAATAAACTATTAAGTATTTAATATGGTAAGGTCCTATAATCATCACATCTTTACTATGCTTTTTCTCTACCTTTTGAATTCTCCAATCTAGGAATTAGAAGTTGTCTTAAGCTCATCTGTTCCAACATCCCCGTTTTCCATCTGAAGACATGGAGGCCTAGAGATATTCAATATTCAACTTCAAATCACACAGCTATTCGGGGGCGGAACTTGAATTCAGTGCTCATGCTACCAACGGAGTCTGCAAAAGGTATAGAATTGTGCTGATGATGTTAGTGAATGTGGGGTAGGCATCAGGGTTATAAAGGGACACAGAGGAATGAGATCAGTCTCTATTAGCCATGAATAGATTAGCTAGCGTGTGTGTGAGTGTGTGTGCGTGTGTGCGTGTCTTTAACACCAAAAGAAAAACAGAACATGTTTCTCTAAAATATTAATCATCACGCCCTGGCCGGTTGGCTCAGTGGTAGAGCGTCGGCCTGGCATGCAGAAGTCCCGGGTTCGATTCCCGGCCAGGGCACACAGGAGAGGCGCCCATTTGCTTCTCCACCCCTCCCCCTCTCCTTCCTCTCTGTCTCTCTCTTCCCCTCCCGCAGCCGAGGCTCCATTGGAGCAAAAGATGGCCTGGGCGCTGGGGATGGCTCCTTGGCCTCTGCCCCAGGCGCTAGAGTGGCTCTGGTCGTGACAGAGCGACGCCCCGGAGGGGCAGAGCATCGCCCCCTGGTGGGCGTGCCGGGTGGATCCTGGTCGGGCGCATGCGGGAGTCTGTCTGACTGCCTCCCCATTTCCAGCTTCAGAAAAATACAAAAATAAATAAATAAATAAAATAAAATAAAATATTAATCATCCTCTCAAGAAACATTTATTGTGTGCTAGATATAGTACAAGGTACAGAGGTGACAAAGATAAATAAGGCATGCTTCTTGCCCTACTTAAAGAAAGTACTACTATATAACTTTGATCTTCCAGATGAGAAAGTGTGTATGAGAGGGTGAGGGAATAGAATTTATGATAAGAACGCATTCAGGGAAGAGAGAGAAATGCAATGCACTAAGAGTAAGTATTCTGATACTTCATAACAATGAATCGATTCTCCCTTAAAGGGAATTTGATCAATATTGTGAGATTATCCAAATTAGATACTTGTTAGTGTGGTTCTTTTAAAAGCAGATGATTCTGACGGTGCAAGCTTTTTACTGCAAAATCCCCAATGATGCAATGAGGTTATAGCTGATGTTTATGACCTCACAGATCTGAATATAGGACAGGGGATTGGAGTGAGGAGGGAGGAGTAGAGAGAGTCTTATTTTAAGTTTTATTTATCTGTAGCCTGATTCTTTTAGATTCTAGGTTCCTAGATATTCTGCATGGTTGATGAATGTTCCCACTTTACTCCCACTTTACTTTATTCATTTATTGACTCTTAGAAAGAGAAGGAGAGAGAGAGACACAGAGAAACATAAAGAGAAACATCAATTCACTGTTCCACTTATTCATGCCATCATTGCTTGATTTTTGTAAGTGCCCTGACTGGGGATGGATCCCCAACCTCGGCATGTTGGGGTGACTCTATAACCAACTGAGCCACTTGGCCAGGGCCAAGATCTATAACTTTTTTTTTAGAGGTTTTATTTATTGATTTGAGAGAGAGAAAGAGAGAGAGAGAGAGAGAGAGAGAGAGAGAGAGAAGGAAGGGCAGGAGCAGAAAGCATCAACTCATAATAGTTACTTCTCTTATGTGCCTTGACTGGGCAAGCCTGGGGTTTTGCACCTGTGACTTCAGCATTCCAGGTCAATGCTTTATTCACTGAGCCACCACAGGTAACGCAGATTTATAATTTTTTTTTTTTATAGAGACAGAGAGAGAGTCAGAGAGAGGGATAGACAGGGATAGAGAGACAGGAATGGAGAGAGATGAGAAGCATCAATCATTAGTTTTTCGTTGTGACACCTTAGTTGTTCATTGATTGCTTTCTCATATGTGCCTTGACCGTGGGGCTACAGCAGACTGAATAACCCCTTGCTCGAGCCAGCGACCTTGGGTCCAAGCTGGTGAGCTTTGCTCAAACCAGATAGCCCGCGCTCAGGGTCTCAAACCTGGGTCCTCCACATCCCAGTTCGACGCTCTCCACTGCACCACCACCTGGTCAGGCTATAATCTTTTTTTTTATGTAATGTATAAGATTTCTTTGTAAACAGTATGTGAAATGATTACAATGACTAACTTTCAGAGGGAGTGGGGAGACCTGGTAGATCATCTGGTTTACCCCTTCCATTTTATAGCTAAGGAGATGGGCCTAGATAGCAGAAGTGACTCTTTCTGAACTGCTCACAGTTTCTGGCAAAATGCAGGCTTCCTAACACTTTGCCTGGTGATACATGCGTTTTGTAATAGCACACATTCTACTTTGTGTAGAATCCGAACTTCTCTACGGGCTGCTGCCACGAGGGCTGAACTTCCAGTCTTTCAGGCTGTTTGTTCACCTACGAGGAGCTGAGCAATCTGCCTCCACAGCTGAGGAGACCGCCCTGAAACGCAGTCACACACTCTGAAGCCTTTGGTGAAGAGGATTCTGAGGAGCTGCTATGACCAAGGTCTGTGTCCGTGTGAGGAAAAAGGCATTCATTCAAGAAGACGAAATGCCTGAAGGGCAAGGTTCATCTCTGGGACGAAAACAGCTGCCGGACAGTGGTAGTCATACACCTTCCCCTGTCTTGCTGGCACCACGTACTGGAACCCTTGAGTCTCCTGCCCCACTAAACTGCGTGGCGCTGGAGGCTGAAAGCCTGCCTATGTTTTCTTTTGTTTGTTTGTTTTTGTTTTAATGTTTATTTTATTGATTTGCGTGCACGAGAGAGAGAGAGAGAGAGAGAGAGAGAGAGAGAGAGAGAGAGAGAGAGAGAGAGAGACAGGAACAACAATCTGCTCCTGTATGTGCCTGCCCTCCCTGACAGGGAACCGAACCAGCAACCTCTGTGCTTCAGGCCAATGCTCTAACCAACCAAGCTATCGGGGCCAGGGCAAGCCTGCCTATCTTGCTTACTATATCCACAGCACCGAACACAAGTCTGGCACGCAGCAGGTAACTCAGGAAGTATTTGTTGAATAAATAAAAGAAGGGGAAATGACTGAAAAGCATTGTGTTTTGATCTCAGAATGTGTCGGATATTTGCTGTTGAACGTTTCAACACCTTTCCCTGTACTAAGGATTTTCCTATCTACGGTCAGTAGTAGCTGCTCAGAGCATTTCTGTTTTATCAAGTAGGATTGAATCTTTCTATCCTAACTAGAGAAATTTAGTTGGAACTGCACACAAACTGAAGCAGTCCACAGGTCTGTAACTTGTCTATCTTGCTTTTATTTTTAAAAAATTATTAATTTTAGAGAGAGCGGAAAGAAGAGAGAGAAAGAGAGAAGCATTGATTTGTTGTTCCACTTATTATTATTATTATTTTTTTATTAAAATTTTTTCTTTATTTTTTATTTATTCATTTTAGACAGGAGAGGGAGAGACAGAGAGAGAGGAGAGACAGAGAGAGAGAAGGGGGGAGGAGCTGGAAGCATCAACTCCCATATGTGCCTTGACCAGGCAAGCCCAGGGTTTGGAACCGGCAACCTCAGCATTTCCAGGTGTTGTTCCACTTATTTATGCCTTCATTGGTTGATTCTTGTATGCGCCCTGACCGGGGATTGAACCCACAACCTTGGCGTATTGTGGTGATGCTCTAACCCGGCCAAGGCCTATCTTGTCTTGCTTGCTGTAAACCCAAAGGACCTGAATGAGAGTCCCCAAACCCTGGGCGTATTGTTCACTCCCATCAACACATCAACTGTATTCCTCTCAACCAGTAACTAACTTTGGTAAGACTAGAAAACAACTGACTTGTCCTGAACTCCACAGTTTCTGGCAAAAGCCAGGCTTCCTAAATACTTTGCCTGGTGCTATGTATGTTTTCTGAATAGCACAGATAAGTAGTAGCTGTCATAGGTACTACCAGGAGACCAGCAATTCTAAAACCAGAGCTATTGTTGATGAATCTCAGTATGTTGCATCGCAGCACCTTTGACATGGTTTCCAGCTCCTAGCCCACATGTCATCTAGGCCAAGGTCTTCACAATTTGAAGACTGTTGTAATTGGCCCCATTCCTTCCAGGTGACTCTGGCAGGTTAGAGAGAAGCAATTTGACCACAGTTGCTGCCTGCCAGTCTCTTCTAGTTAGACTTTTCTCTTTTGAGTTCTGGCTTGGGAGTTTATCCAGCACATGGTTTTGAAGCCAAACCCAAGTCCGTATGACATAATTACTGGTCAGCTGCTACCAAAACAAGACTACAGAGGAAGAAGATAGTATAAACAGCCAGAGGATGCAGACTTTAGCGACAGACACGCAGGGTACTCTGTGCACGAGGAAAATGTCCTAGCAACCACATGCAAAAGAATGAAACTAGATGATTGTCTATCAACCATACTCAAAAATTAACTCAAAATGGATTTAAAAACTTGAATGTAAAACCTGAAACCATAAAATACATAGAAGAAAAGATCAATGCTAAGTTTCTGGACATCAGTCTTAGCGATGTTTTTTGGGGATTTAATTCCAACGACAAGGGAAACAAAAGCAAAAATAAACAAATGGGAATACATCAAACTAAAAAGTTTCTGTACAGCAAAGGAAACAATAAAATGTAAAGGAAACCTACCGAATGGGAAAAGATATTTGCAAGTCATATACCCAATACACAGTTAATATCCAAAATACATAATGCAAACATCTCAACAACAAAAATAACAAACCTAATCAAAAAATGGGCAAGGAATCTGAATTTCTCCAAAGAAGACACATAGATTGCCAACCGGCACATGAAAAGATGTTCAACATCACTAATTATTAGAGAAATGTAAATCAAAACCACAATGAGATATCACCTCACACCTATTGGAATGGCCATCACAATAAAGACAAGAAATAACAAATGTTCACAATGTTGCAGAGAAAACAGAACCCTTTATACACTGTTGGTGGGATTGTAAATTAGTGCAGCCACTATGGAAAACAGTGTGAAGATTCCTCAAATTACCGTAAGACCCGGGTATTTCTCTTCTGGACATTTATTTGAAGAATATAAAATACTAATTTGAAAAGATATATGCACACCTATGTTCACTGCAGCATTATTTACAACAGTCAAGATATGGAAACAACCTAAATGTCCATCGACAACTAAATGGATAAAGAAATATATACCAGGAATACTACACTGCCATAAAAAAGTGAATCCTGCTATTTATGACAACATGGAAACATGGATGAATCTTTTTTTTTTTTTACTCAGTGAGAGAAGGGGAGGCACAGACAGACTCCCACATACATTCCCACCAGGATCCACCTGGCAAGTCCACTAGGGGGCAATGCTCTGCCCATTTAGGCCATTGCTCCATTGCTCAGCAACTGAGCTCTTCTTAGCACTTGAGGCAGAGGCCACTGAACCATCCTCAGCTCCCGGGCCAACTCACTCCAATTGAGCCATGGCTGCAGGAGGAGAAGAGCGATAGGAAGAAAGAGAAGTGAGAGGAGGAGGGGTACAGAAGCAGATGGGCACTTCTCTTGTGTGCCCTGAGCAGAAATTGAATCCAGGACATCTACACGCTGGGCCGATGCTCTACCACTGAGCCAACTAGCCAGAATATATATATATTTTTACAGAGACAGAGAGAGAAAGAGAGAGAGGGATAGACAGGGACAGACAGACAGGAACAGAGAGATGAGAAGCATCAATCATTAGTTTTTTGTTGCGTGTTGCGACTCCTTAGTTGTTCATTGATTGCTTTCTCATATGTGCCTTGACCGTGGGGCTGCAGCAGACCGAGTAACCCCTTTGCTCGAGCCAGAGACTTTGTGTCCAAGCTGGTGAGCTTTGCTCAAACCAGATGAGCCTGCGCTCAAGCTGGTGACCTCGGGGTCTCGAACCTGGGTCCTCCACATCCCAGTCCAATGCTCTATACACTGCGCCACCACCTGGTCAGGCAACATGTATAAATCTGAAAGATATTATACTAGATAAAATAAGTCAGATGGAAAAATACAAACACCTTATAATTTCACTCAGATGTGGGATATAAAAACAAAAACAAATGAATAAGCAGCAACAAAATAAAAAGCAAACTTACAGAGGCAGACAACAGATCAGTGGTTATCAGAGGGGAATGGGGCGGAGGGAGGGCCGAATGGGTAAGAGAGGGTCGGCTGTACAGTGATGGGTGGAATGTAGACTTTTGGTGGTGACTGTGAGGTCGTACATACAGATGCTGAATTATAATGTGCACCTGAAACTTATACAATGTTATAAACAAATATCACCTCAATTTAAAAATATTTTAATTAATTAATTAAGAAAGAGGGAAGGGCCCTGGCCAAGTAGCTTAGTTGATGGTGTGTCCTCCCATTGAGCCAGAGTTGTGGGTTCGATACCCCATCTGGGCATACACAGAATCAACTAATGAATGCATAAACAAGTGGAACAACAAACTGATGTTTCTTTCTCTCTCTCTAAAATCAATAAAATGAATTTATTTTACAAAAAAGAAGGAATGAAAGATGGTAGAAAACACCCTGGGGCGTTGTTCATACGCAACTCTCAGCTGTCCCTTAAGTGGAGAGGACAGGAGGTGGCAAAGGTGAGAAGAATGTTACTTTGCTTTGCTTTTAAAATTTTATTTTCCATTAATTTGAGGGGGTGGGGATGGAGAGACAGAAAGAGAGAGAAGCATCAACTTGCCATTTCACTTAGTTCCATTTAGCTGTGTACTTGGCTTTAAATGAACTTGGAGTAGTCTTGACATTAGCAACCAGCTTCCCTCCCCAGCTCACCTCTGCAGCGGGCTGTTTCCCAGCTCCTCCAAGGTCCCCTCCTCCAAGGTCCCGGCCACTACTCAAGGTTGCTTCTTCTTCCCCTTCAGCCCCTACTTCGGCAGCGACTGCCGCTGTACCGGTGTCTAACCCTGCTGTTACCGGAGTGGGTCAGGAGGCTGGCCATGGAGGTCGAGTTACACAGCAGCTCACTGGCTTGAGTCAGACACGTGACCAGAGAAAAAAAAAGTACGGGTCTGTGCGGACTAGAGACACAAAAAGCCCTTCTTGCCCAAGGACAGATCCCTAAAGCCGAAAGGGAATAGAGCAGTTCAGGCAGTTGCTTGAAAGAGTGCCTTTGGCCAAACTCTGGGTTTTTTTTCTTCTTTTTAAAAACTTCCTTCATCTTCCTCAACTTGAGAAAATGTCGCTGTCCCGTAGGAGGCAACTTCAATAAGAGATATGGGTATCAGAGAATATGGAAAGCAGAGGGCAGGCTGTCCAAGTGGATGGAAAGGTTACACGGACCAGGGGACCTCATTTCTCTCTTTTTTTATTGCTTCTGCTGCTACAGAGGCCAGGCTAGGAAGAGGAGAGGCATCAGCTAATACTACTAGTGAGTCTAGAGAGGGACACTTGTAGAGGCGAAGTTTACAGGTTGATTGGAACAGGTGCAATTAGGATCCAGGGTCCATGACATGAACTGGTGAGCACCTTTGAAAAAGAACCAAGCTTTTATTTTGAAGTTTCTGAAAATTATTTTTAAATAGCAATATGGACATCTGATATGAAATACAAAAGGGTCAGAAGAGTGGGTGGTAAAAACACCAGTCTCTTTTCACTCCTCCCCACTGTTTTTTCTATTGGTCCAGAGCTTGTTTATGTAAATACAAACATATGTCTGCCCCTCTTTTTAGAAACAGTATGCATATGTGCTAGTTCTGCTCCTTGCTTTTTTTTTTTTTTTTTTTTCCTTCTTCTTCTTTTTCTGAAGCTGGAAACGGGGAGAGACAGTCAGACTCCCGCATGCGCCCAACCGGGATCCACCCGGCACGCCCACCAGGGGGCGACGCTCTGCCCACCAGGGGGCGATGCTCTGCCCCTCCGGGGCGTGGCTCCTCCGTGACCAGAGCCACTCCAGCGCCTGGGGCAGAGGCCAAGGAGCCATCCCCAGCGCCCGGGCCATCTTTCCTCCAATAGAGCCTCGGCTGCGGGAGGGGAAGAGAGAGACAGAGAGGAAGGGGGGGGGGGGGTGGAGAAGCAAATGGGCGCTTCTCCTATGTGCCCTGGCCGGGAATCGAACCTGGGTCCCCCGCACACCAGGCCAACGCTCTACCGCTGAGCCAACCGGCCAGGGCCTCCTTGCTTTTTTGACTTAACATTCAACTGTGTAGATAGTTTCATATTGTAGCTTTAAGTGATTCCACATTCTTTTTAGTGGCTGCCTGCTGCCCCACTGTCTAGGAGTGCCCTGCTTTATTTTGGCCATTAAGGGACCATTCCTTGCACAGTGCAAGCACTCAGAAAACATTTAATGCTTATTCACAAATTAATTATATTTTGTACAGCTTGTTCATGTTTTCCCTCATTTCTCCTTTCAGTATCCCAGGTATTTATACAATATACATATATATAAGGTCTACTGGAAAGTTCTGTCTGTTTTTGGAATAAAACAAAATACAAATTTTTTTTACAGTCAATAAACTTTATTAAATAATATAATTGCCATTATTATTAATGGTTTCTTGCCAGCGTGAGGGCAATTTGTATATCCCATTTTTGAAAAATGTTTTATCTTTTGATGTGAAAAATTGAACCAGTGCTTGTTTGATATCTTCTTCATTTTTGAATTTTTTGCCCTTCAAAAATTTTTGTAAGGACAAAAACAAGTAATAGTCAGAGGGTGCTAAGTCCGGGGAATATGGTGGATGCGACAGACATGCTTCTGTAGCATTTCTTCCTTGTTGAAATTCGTAAAAATTACAGTGGCGTAAATGAACTTTATCAGTAGCCATGGGTACACTATCGCTTCACACATAAGACTAACGTGAATCAACTTTGTTTTAGTTAATTTGCTACGTCAGTATGTATACATTAAGTGATAAAAATAGAGAGGCACACATGCGCCAAATAAACATGTGCTTACGTGTCGAAATTTGTTGTGATGGAAACGGACAGTACTTTCCGGTGGACCTTATATATTCCCTGTGTTGTGTACTGATCAAACCTTGCTACCTGGCTTCCAAGGCTCACCTTAATCTAGCAGCTTTCATATAACATTATTTCTCACTATTTTCTAATGTTCCAAGCATGACTGTCAAGAGCAAACATTTATTGCTCACTCACCATGTGCAAACATTTTTGTTTTCTATTTTCTGTCACTCGTGCCTCCATGTCATTGCTTCTAGTGATCCTCCCACCCCGAATTTCCTTCCTGTTCCTGTCTATGCTTCTGAACTTTTATAGCGTATATGGTCCACACTTCCTAGAGAAGCAGATAATTTTTTCTATAATCATTTCAAATAGAAGCTTTTGTACCTGCAAAATTCATTTTCGCTCTGCCTGAAATTTACTGCTCCCAATTCTTCAGGCCTCTCTCCCCCTGATTGGGTTCTTCTTGTCCTCATCTCTGCCTAAATGCATCTTCCTAAGAGAGGCCTTCTTTGACCTAAGTAATTTCCGCTATCTTACCCCAATCCAGTTATTTTCTGGCGCTTTACCCCATTAGTTTCCTTCATGATAGTTTAAAGTTTCTCATTATCCTTGTATTTCTTGGTCAGTGTTTACTTGTCTTATTGCCAGTCCCTGCCACCAAATGTTTAGCTGCACAAGGCCAGGAACCACGTCTGTTTCCTTCACCAGTGTGACCTCCAATGTCAACCTGGGGCCCTACAGAGAGCAAATGGCCCCTAAACAAAGGGAACAAAGCTGGGTAAATACCTAATCTCCTATTGAAGGACTCAAGTCCTGATTTTATCTCTGGGAGCTGGGTGATCTTCAATTACTTAATGACTTTTCACTTTTCGTGAAATTAGGGGAATGCATTATTTAGAATGGACATCTTTACGGACCCTCTCAACTTTGAAAGTTTGAAGGGCTGTTATTGGTAGATTTTGAAATGCTAGTTTAGTAGACTCTAAGGGAGAAAAAGAACATCAAGGAAAATCAAATGAGATATGAATAGATTTTATATCTGTTTCTGGATTTTAAATAATGAACTCTGGTCTCACTAGAGATTAGAGAGTTTTTCAGATTGTAATCAAAAGATCAAAATAATACCCAGGAACATGGTTATGAAATGGTATTTGCTTTGCTTTATATTTAGGGGAAGTTTGATGATCTGTTGATAACTTTCAAGAGTCAGAAGGTTTTTCAATTATGTAGAAAAAGCAGGGACAATGTACTGCAAAAAATGGAAGCTAACCCCAAGTTTACCAAGAAAGCCAGTTTGGTGCATTCTTCAGTTGAATGTAAAGATAAATATATAATCTGATAAAAGACAACATTCTACAAAGTGAGAGACCTTGGCTACATTTTTTAGGGGGGGCACTTTAACAAAGGTATTAATCAATTGACAGCTGTCTAAATGTGACAGCACTCTAAGGGACCCAAAGGTGTTTGAGACTTGGGCTCAGAGGGTGATCTACAATGGTACTATATACCTGGAGGTATTTACTTTCTTTCTTCCCCATTTTCAAAATATTCCAAACCCAAATATTTTTATTACCTTTTATCCTTATACATGTATTATATATTTTTTTCATGTATATTTTTTTTACAGAGACAGAGAAAGAGTCAGACAGGGATAGAGGGATAGACAGGGACAGACAGATAGGAACGGAGAGATGAGAAGCATCAATTATCAGTTTTTCATTGCGCATTGCGACACCTTAGTTGTTCATTGATTGCTCTCTCATATGTGTGTTGACTGTTGGCCTTCAGCAGACCGAGCAATCCCCCACTCGAGCCAGCGACCTTGGGTCCAAGCTGGTGAGCCTCTGCTCAAACCAGATGAACCCGCGCTCAGGATGGAGACCTCAGGGTCTCGAACCTGGGTCCTCGGCATCCCAGTCCGACGCTGTATCCACTGTGCCACCGCCTGGTCAGGCTTCATGTATATTTTAAGAAATACACCCGGCTAGATTTATTTAGAATTGGGAGTAACAGAAAGGCATGGCTGACTCGTTCTTAAGGTGATTCATTTTCCAACTAGTGTTTCTCAACATTTTTTAAAACCTATATACCCTTCCAGCTGAGGAGATATGTTTAAGTCTTACTTTCTATACTTTGTAGTTCAAAATAGCTTTAAAAATTATATTATTGAATATATTCTCCAACTGCCCTTCTCCCATCGAGAATGTTTTTGTTCTAATTCTGAAGTAGCTTTTAGTGCAGCATAACATATTGTTTACAACAAACACTCCAGCACCTCCTGAAATACAAGCCTTCTGTGTTCTATTTATTTTCAGTAAGCTGATAAATAAACACCACGTTCTGGGTGAAAGGGTTGAGGGGATGGAGATGGCTTTTTTCCTGTTTGATTGTTCCAGTGCCTCCCAGGCCTGAGTGCTACAGGAAAAAACAAATTCCAAGAAAGGATTGTGAAGGCTGCTCTTCACGTGACTAGCCCCCATGGGGCTGTCCTCTCCTGAGCCTAATTGTGTGTGAAAGGGTATTAGAAACCCACGCAACAAGGGGAAGGGTGTCCCCCCGCCTTCTCCATCGCAGTACAGTACTGCTTAACGGAATGGCTGGTAAATCTGCAGCAGAGCTAACAAACTTTGACTATCTCAAGAGATGACAAACTGAGACCACCAGAAACAACTGTTTATTGAACACATGTATTTCCCTCAGTGCGGGGTATTTTTTCCCTTTATTAATACAACCACCTTGTGAGATAGTTACTTATAGCTCTATGTTACAGATAAGGAGAGAGACCCTCATTTGTAGGGGAGAAGAGTTCAGAAAGAGCATTTGAAGCTCTACCCTGGTGGCTGGGGTCGGGTCCACGCCCTGGAAAACAGCTTTTGGGGATCCAATTTGAAACTGTTGCTTAAGGCCAGCAATGCGCCCAGCCTTGAAAATGGAAATAAGAGTTTGAGGGGGAAATGTTTAAAAGTAGGAAGGCCCAGTGACTTGGGATAAAAGCCTCTCCTACTAGCACGGTGCTTGGGGCCGTCCACGCCTCCTCTCAGGCACTGGGAACTGGTGGTCGCGAGCGGGGAGTCAATGCTTTTGTCTTCTTTCCCACGGCTGGAGGCCACGAGGTAGCGCTGCACCCCAGCCTGGTTAAACGCTGCAAAGGGCAGGCGCTGGCAAAGAGCCCTCTTTCCGAAGAGGATTTCCAGGGAAGTAATGGATGGGGTGGGGGTCTTAGGGACCTGGGCCCCACTGCCCTTGCAATGAACACCTGCCAAGCCTGCTTAGCTTTCCCCAGATCTCGGAGCTTCTCGAAGGCCGGGCGACGTCTGAGTTCGAGGGCTGCTTCCCCCACCGCAGCCCGCGTCCCCTTTGTAACTCGAGCCGGTCCCGGGGGACCCGTTGGTATGGTAACGTCGCTTGCCTAGTTCCTATAGGCCGGGAGGAGGGTCTTGGCGGACGTCACACACTCAGTTTGGGGGTGCTATCCCCATCCGTAACTAACTGCCAGGAAGGAAGCCGTTAGATAGATGCTTTGTAAGTGAAGAGTCCGGGGGGCGCATTAATGTTGAGTGAAGTATCAGGATCTCGCCCCACCAATCTTCGCCCAAGTCCGCTCCTACCAAAGACTTGAAGGTCCTTCCAAGCAGGGAGGAGGAGGCGTAATTGCGGATTTGGCCCGATCCTAGGTCCTTCGGTCCATTGAGGCCCCGCCCCCAGGCGGGTCTAATTCTAGACCACGCCCCTCCCCGGCTCCAGGATGGAGAAACAAAATGGAGGAGTAGGGATCAAGTTTAAATTGAGTCAGCGCGACTAATCTCGCGAAGGCGTAGGGCGGGTCGTGTTCCGCATGCGTCCTCCGACACCACCCCCGCCCCGCCATTTTCACGGCGCCTATATAGTTTTGCGCCTGCGCGTTTGCTCTCGCGTGCTCGCCGGTTGAGCGAACCCGCCTGGAATCGCGGGTGCGCGCAGAAGGGGTGGAGTAGGCATGCTCAGGCGCGCGCGCGTCGGGAGTGACGCAAAGAGAGCAGGCGAGTTGGGCGAATCGGGTGGATAGAGTGGCACAGCCAGCTTGTTTGGTGGGCGGTGCGTAAGGCCGCTCTGGGTACGAGGGCGCCCATCTCACTGGCCCTGCTGGATTCTAGGAGCCGATCCGGGGCAGAGAGAAGAGAGCGCTGGGTCGGGGGCCGCAACCGCCGCTCCTGCGGAGTCCGCCCGCCAGCCCGCCAGCTCTCGCGGGCACTGCCTGTGAGGGTAAGCGGGCCTGCGCTTACCAGAGAGGAACGTGAGACGAGAGAGTGTGGGAGGCCATCTAGGCCTGTGGAAGGAAGGGGAGTGGGGCATGTGGAGAGGCAGGGTGTGTGAGGCGAGAAAGGGGCCCATAGAAGAGTAGTAATACAACACCCACTACCAGAGGATAATAATATCCTGTTGCTGTGTGCCGAGACTTTACAAAGCACCTTAAATGTGCTGTATCCTACTTAATCTCTGCTGCAGTCTTCCGAAGTGTATACTCTTATTAAACCCATTTTCTATGCCAGGAAAGCTGAGGTATGAGAGAGGTTAAGGAATTTATGCAGCTCGTGGGTGGTCTGGCTTCGAAGTTAGGTCCGCCTGGCCCTAAGGCCTGTAATTTTAAATTGCTTTGCACCGGGGGGGGGGGGGGGGCAAGAAGAGGAGGGGGCGGGGCGGGTGAGTGCGAAGTGGGTGGGTAGTCCAGAACAGGGAGAGGATGGTGACGGGGGCTTGTTTAGGAGAAAGGACACGAGTTTGGAACCTGGCAGGCTTGGTGCTTGTGGCCCCGCAACTTTCTTCTGCTGTTCTACGGCTCGAGGGAGCGGAGTTGTTGCTTTGGAGCAACCAACTCACACACCTGGGCTCCCCGGGTGGTTTTACTGCTTGCCGTTCAGTCCAGGGTCGTGTCTTCCGACACTGTGTATTTTGGGGGGTTGGGGGTGGGAAGCGGCGGCAACCCCCGGCCGTGGTCGTTTAGAAAGAGGACCCTCTTCCGAGTTGCTGCCCTCTCTTCTAACGGGCTTCTGCTTCCTTTTCCATCGTATGCATGCGCTGCAGAGTCTTTGTTCAGCCCTCTGGCAGGGGATGTGGTGTTGATTGTTTCCTTACACACATAGGCTTGAAAGCAAAACCCGAAAAACAAGCATTTTTCTACAAAGCTTGCCCCGGATGGCATGCGGAGAAAGCTTTCAGGTGGCCTCATTGGTAGTTGCTCTTCCGAGCTTTCCTGGGTAAACGGGGCTTTGTGTCGGAATTGTGTTATACACTCTTCAGGAACGGTCTGAACAAACTGCCACAGAGCACAGGGCAGGGACCTCAGTAATTCGTAGGGTGTGTGTGTATGTATATGTATGAGAGGGACCTTTCATTCTTGCACAGTCTAGTGCTGGGAAGCAACAGGTTTCAATTGGTGCTTGTCTTTTGCTTTTATAGGCAGTGAGGTGGCTCGTGTGGAGTCGTCTTAAAGTCAGTCTGTGAGGCAAACATTGCATGTGATGAAAACTCATCCTTGAAAATGCCCTAGGAAGTTGCAGAGTGGGAGATGGCAGACCTGTCTCAGAAAACCCAGCAGGCTCAGTACTTCCTTCAGCTTTGAAACTTGTTACTGTTTCTTTGGTTGTAAACCGGATAAAGTACTTGGTTACATTCAGGGATTGTGTTGCACACATACAGGTATTGGAAGGGCACACTCATTCTGCATGGAGAGGCTTAAAAGGAGGAAGACTGACCGAGGGGAGCATTGTGTCTGTGATTCCTATCTTAGGCTCCTTCTGGGGCATGTGCTCACTGGATGGAGAGAGGCAGGCAGAATTGCTGGCTTTATTTATTATTATTTATCTTTTTGGATAGCATATCCAGTAATTTATGCTAAGGTAAATTGTGCATAATATGATTCCTCTTCAATTTTATTTTTCTGTTACAGAGACAGAGAGAGGGACAGATAGGGACAAACAGGAAGGGACAGAGATGAGAAGCATCAATTCTTCCTTGAGGCTCCTTAGTTCATTGATTGGTTTCTCACGTGTGCCTGGACTGGGGGTGGGGGTGGGGTGGACGGACTACAGCAGAATGAGGGACCCCTTGCTCAAGCCAGCAATCTGGAGTTCAAACCAGCGACCATGGGGTCATGTTTATGATCCCGTGCTCAAGCCAGCAACCCCACACTCAAGCTGGTGAGCCCAAGCTCAGGCCAGATGAGCCTGGCGACCTTAGGATTTCGAACCTGTGTCCTCTGCATCCCAGTCCAGTGCTCTATCCACTGCGCCACTGCCTGGTCAGGCTCTTCTTCAGTTTTTGAGTGGAACTACATTTAGGGGCTTGTAAGCGATTGTTTATTTCTAATAGTTTTTCTAGGTAAGGGTTTAGTGCAAGAATGGTTTTGCCAATAGCCGTGGCTGGTGGCACCGTGGATAGAGCTTTGTCCTGTAGTGCTGAGGTCCCTTGTCTTAGTGCTGGCTTGACCCCTGAGGTCATGGGTTCAAGTGCCAGTGAGGGCTTGACTCTGAGGGCACTGGTTCAGTCAGGGCACATATGAGAAGCAATCAGTGGCACAACTAAGTGGAGCAACGAGTTGATGCTTCTCTCTCTCTCTCTCTCTCTCTCTCTCTCTCTCTCTCTCACACACACACACACACACATACACACACAAAAGAATGTTTTTGCCAATAGTCTTCTTTTTGTTCCCCATTTGTCAGTTATGTATATATAACAATGGTTAATTTTATAATAGTGGTTGACTTTTTTTTTAATTCGGTGAGAGGAGGGGAGGCAGAGATAGCCTCCTGCATGCCCCCTCAAACTGGGCTCCATTGGCTCCACCTGGCAAACCTACTGGGGGTGAGGGGTGATGCTTGGCCCTTCTGGGGCATTGCTCCATTGCTCAGCAACCAAGCTCTTCTTAGTGCCTGGGGCAGAGGCCTAGGAACCATCCTCAACACCTGGGGCCAACTCACTCTAATCGAGCTATCACTGTAGAAGGAGGAGAGAGAGAGAGAGAGAGAAAGAGAGAGAACTGGGAGGGGCAGGGGGAGGGGTGGAGAAGCAGATGGGCACTTGTCCTGTGTGCCCTGACCAGGAATCAAACCTAGGACATCTACATGCTGGGCTGATGGTCTACCACTGAGCAAACTGGCCAGGGCCAGTTTAGCTTTTTAAAAAAAATTCTCTTGGAAATGGAAGTCATGATGCTGCCTTTATTTTATTTTTTGTATTTTTCCAAAGTGAGAAGCGGGTAGGAGGCAGGCAGATAGACTCCCGCATGCACCTGACTGGGATCCACCCGACATGCCCACCAGGGGGTGATGCTTGGCCCCTCTGGTGCGTTGCTCCACTGCAATCGGAGCCATTCTAGCACCTGAGGTGGAGGCCATGGAGCCATCCTCAGCGCCCAGGCCAGCCTTGCTCCAATGGAGCCTTGGGTGTGGGAGGGGAAGAGAGAGACAAAGAGGAAGGAGAGGGGGAGGGGTGGAAAAGCAGATGGATGTTCCTACTTTGTGCTCTGACCGGGAATTGAACTCGGGACCTCCACATGCTGGGCGGACGCTCTACTGCTGAGCCAACCGGCCAGGGCCGATGGTGCCTTTTAAAATTAATGTCTCTCAAGACTATACTTTCAGGGATCATTTTTATAGTTCATTACTAGAGAAGTTTCTCTGATTGTGTAGAGCACCCGAAACCACGAGGAGGAGTTGCAGTGTTCTCTCTTGAGTGTGAAGCCGGCTTTTGGTGTTGCTTGTGCAAGTGCCTTTTTTTTTTTTTTTTTTTTTTGTATTTAACGAAGCCAAAAACAGGGAGGCAGTCAGACAGACTCCTGCATGTGCCCGACCGGGGTCCACCCAGCATGCCCACCAGGGGGTGATGCTCTGCCCATCCGGGGCGTCGCTCTGTTGCGACCAGAGCCACTCTAGCGCCTGAGGCAGAGGCCACAGAGCCATCCCCAGCGCCCGGGCCATCTTTGCTCCAATGGAGCCTTGGCTGTGGGAGGGGAAGAGAGAGACAGAGAGGAAGGAGAGGGGGAGGGGTGGAGAAGCAGATGGGCGCTTCTCCTGTGTGCCCTGGCTGGGAATCGAACCCGGGACTCCTACACGCCAGGCCGACGCTCTACCGCTGAGCCAACCGGCCAGGGCCTTGTGCAACTGCCTTTTGCCACTGATGATCATTCTTTTCCTTTGGGAGAGTAAGAGGGAGAGGACACAGTCTGAGTGGTAAAAAATAAAATAAAAAAATAAAATTAATGTCTCTCAATTTCAGTTTCTTATCTATAAAATGTACATTGTATAAAGTTGTGAGGAGTTTTCCCCACTGTTATTGTTTTTTTAATTTTTAATTTATTTTTTTGTATGAGAGAGAGAGAGAGAGAGAGAGATAGGGGCAGACAGGAAGGGAGAGATATGAGAAGCATTAATTCTTTGTTGTGGCATCTGAGTTGGTTGATTGCTTTCTCATGTGCCTTGACCTGGAAGAGGGAGGCTATAGCAGAGTAGTGACCCCTTGCTCAAGCCAGTGCCCTTGGGATGTCGAACCTTGGTCCTCTGCATCCCAGTTCGACATTCTATCCATTGTGCCACCGCCTGGTCAGGCTCCACTGTTATTTTAAAGCAAAACCCCATGTTTCGTGTCAAATATCACCTATATTTTGTGTTATTTCTGAAAGGTAAAGATTCTCTTTTAACAACTATAACCACAGTATAACACCGAAAAAGGGGGTAACCCTCACAAGACCCCAAAATAAAGATGTAGCCCTGGCCGGTTGGCTCAGCGGTAGAGCGTTGGCCTAGTGTGCGGAGGACCCGGGTTCGATTCTCGGCCAGGGCACACAGGAGAAGCGCCCATTTGCTTCTCCACCTCTCTGCCGCGCCTTCCTCTCTGTCTCTCTCTTCCCCTCCCGCAGCCAAGGCTCCATTGGAGCAAAGATGGCCCGGGCGCTGGGGATGGCTCTGTGGCCTCTGCCCCAGGCGCTAGAGTGGCTCTGGTCGCAACATGGCGACGCCCAGGATGGGCAGAGCATCGCCCCCTGGTGGGCAGAGCGTTGCCCCATGGTGGGTGTGCCGGGTGGATCCCGGTTGGGCGCATGCGGGAGTCTGTCTGACTGTCTCTCCCTGTTTCCAGCTTCAGAAAAAAAAAAAGAAAAAAAAAAAAAGAAGTAAAACCAGCCAGTCATTGTTTAGACTTTTAATGGTCTCAAAAATGTGACTCCCCCCTCCCCCCACAACAGTTTGTTTGAGGCAGGATCCTACTAAGGCCTGTACATTTTGATTGGTTGGTATGTCTCCTGAGAGTCTTTATTTCTTGCTATTTGTCGAAGAAGCTGGTGGTTCTGTAGTTTCCCACAGTAGTTCCTGGATTTTGCTGATTGCATTTCTGTGGTGTCATTTAACATGTCCCTCTGTCCTCTATATATTTTTTGTGAATTGATAGTTAAATCTAGAGGTGTGGTCAGATTCAAATTAGATTTGCTTTGGCAAAACACAGTCATGTGCGGCATAACAACATGTTGGTCAACGACAGATCACATATAATATGGTGATCCCATGAAATCATAAGGGAGCTGAAAGATTCCTGCAGCCTAGTGGTTTCATGGCTGTCCTTACATTGAAGTGAAACACATTACTTATGTGTTTGAGGCGATGCTGGTGTAAATAGACCAGCACTGCCAATCATATAAAAGTATAGCACATACAGTTTAAGTATGATACATAATACTTGATAATAAATGACTGATAATGGCTTATGTACTTAAAATACTATACTTTTTTTTTTTTTTTTTTTTTTTACAGAGGCAGAGATAGACAGGGACAGACAGACAGGAACGGAGAGAGATGAGAAGCATCAATCATCAGTTTCTCGTTGTGCGTTGCGACTTCTTAGTTGTTCATTGATTGCTTTCTCACATGTGCCTTGACCGCGGGCCTTCAGCAGACCGAGTAACCCCCTGCTGGAGCCAGCGACCTTGGGTCTAAGCTGGTGAGCTCTTTGCTCAAGCCAGATGAGCCTGCGCTCAAGCTGGTGACCTCGGGGTCTCGAACCTGTGTCCTTCCGCATCCCAGTCCGACGCTCTATCCACTGCGCCACCACCTGGTCAGGCTAAAATACTATACTTTTAATACTGTTATTTTAGGGGGTACTCTTTCTACTTAAAAAGAAAGTTTGTTGTAAAACACTGGGCTGTGTTACACCTGCGGCAGACTCATACATCTGGTGTTGACTAAACCTCTTGATTGCATCCTTTTGTCTTGTGCTGGACTTGATCCTGTGTTGTTTTGTACGGTGACATTGTACAGGTTTGTAGCCTGGGGCAATAGGCTAGATACCATATAGCCAGGTGTGAAGTGGGCTGTGCCGTCTAGCTTTGTGTACATGCACTCTGCAATGTTTGTACGGTGATGAAGTTTCCTAGTGATGCATTTTATTTCTGGAGAATGAATGCTCTCAGGTGGTGCATGACTGTTTCATAGTGGTGATGTGTTCTATCAAGAGATGCATAATACCTGGTTGTCCTTTTCTGTGATGAACAGCCTTTGTGATTATTTTAACAGCTTTATTCAGGTGTAATTTGCATATTAGAAAACTTGGTCATTTAAACGTAGAGCTCAGTGATTTTTGGTAAACTTCCGGAGTAGTGCCATCATTGTAACTGAGTTAGGGAACATTTCCATCCTCAGTAAGATGCCTCATGCCCATTGTTTGTTAATCCCCATTCCTTACCCGTCCCACCGCTATTGTCTACTTTCTTTATAGACTCGCTTTTCTGCTTATTCCATATTAATACCATCATGATACTTCATTAGGAGTCACAAAATGGTGACGTTCTATTGTTTCATATTCATTTGTTAGCTGTATAACTTCTCTGAAGAAAAACCTCCAGCTATTTGATTTCTTTGAGGTAATTTGATTAATCTGAGGTGCAATTTAGGTAGGAAAGATGAAATACAATTTTAAACAAATCGATTCACTAGCGTTCTCCACTGATGACCAATTAATTTATTAGTTCATTATGAACTCATGGATAGAAGCCTAGTTGCAAAATTTTAATATACTAGTGATATCTGAAATGATGTTCATACTGCTTTTTTGTTTTTTGATTTTTTGGTTTTTTTTTAACCAGAGGGGGAGCCTCTTTAGATTGTTTCTTGAGTTCTTTTGAAACAACTTTAAGAGTGTCTTAGCTGGAGCCCGGTTCGAAGGGTTTAGTGTAAATAATTGTCCTCTTTTTAAGTCTGCTCTTCTCTGCTTGGAGCCAAAGGCATTGCTTTTTTGCTTGAGTTCCTTTTGTTGGTTTTGCTTTTATGGAAACATCTGCAAGAGTGATACTTCCTCTAAGGAAGTGTTTGAAATGACACCAAAACGGAAGTGAATTGTTTCAGTTAGGGAACTAAGGAAGCTAAGCGGTACTGATTTCACGTTAACGGTCATAGAAATGGCTTAAAGGCCTTCTGCTGGGGAAATCCTTAAGCATGGTTTAGAACCTGAAATTCTGAGTCCCGACATTTTTAAAATTATGGTCAGATAGTAAAGTCCACATTCAGTCTGAACTCTGCCCTTTCCTGATATTCTTGATTTGGTCATTTGCAAGCCTTTCATTCATGCACATTGTGTATAGAATAAAAACGAGAAGAATGGATTCTGCCTTTAAGGAATGTCCACCTATATTTGTTAGGAAGATAACACAATCTACTAGATTTCAGAGTAATTATAAAAAGTCTGCTATGATTTCAGAGAAACAGCTCGAAGCAGAGTAGGGTGCCTTTAAATGAATGGAATCTTCAAGGATTTGTTAACTGACATCGCTTTCATAGAAGTCTCTCAGAGAAATGACAGTTTTGAGGATGCCAACTTTGTTTTCCAGATTCTTACTGTCTCCTGAAAGTGGAAAGCAAAGATTTTCCGTGCTCTGGTCATTGAAAGACACATGCATTTTACCGATTCTAGGAATTTTCCCCTGAATATCTATAGATACACTGGTGCCCACTTGTACATGGGTTAGGGATCCATGTGATGGGGTTGCCTTTTAAGTAAATGCCCTTATGGTAACTTTCTTTCAGTCTCTGTATAACCAAGCATCTCCTGCTCAGTTTGCTAAAATAACAGAATCACTGAGGCAGAGCCATGTGGAGCTTTATCTTGCAGATTATTGCCCCCCCCCCATTTCCCCCCAGAGTATACACCATAACCCATTCTGGTTTTGGTTGAATTATTTATGCCTGCTTTCTTCTCTGTCTTGATTGTTGAATTGCTGTTCGGTTTCTGTACAATATAAGTGTTTAAAAGTAGACATTAATAACTCAAAATTCAAATTTTTCTTGTGGTTGTTAAGGTTGAAATTAGAAAGTGTTTTACCACTTACATCCCTATTTGCAGAAATCCAAAGAGGCACTATATTAAGTTAGTTAATTATCTCTATTTCTTTTTGACTTTTGAATTGTAGGAAGAAAGAATTTCCCTTTCCTGAGGGGTAGAGTGGGGATTCCCATACCCATAATCATCACATAGGTATAAAGACCTTAAGTGTGAGAGTATAAGTCCATATTCTTTCATACTGTCAGAGATCCCAGGTCCATTTAAACTGGCTAAAGTGATTTCTTCAGAATGTTTCCATGATTTGGTCTCTGAGCAAACTGCTGTGCAAGTTACAGATAAGGTCATATTTGTGGTCACAGGGGACTATTTCAGTGTTTAGGTATTCTGGAGAGGGCTGAAAACTGGTTTAGGGTAGTGATTTGACTTCTTTGCTTGGGTAAAAGTTTTTTCAAGTTTCTTAATTTTAGTTTCTTTACATTAAAGAACTGTGACTGTGTGTGTGGAGAATAAATACTATAATAGTCTTAATGTTTTAGCTTCAGCTGGTGAAGTGAAATTAAAATATTGTTTTGATGCCGTTGTCTTATTGACATCTTATGCCAGTATGTAAATTTATGTTATTGCAAAATGTGTTTTTGAATCTAGATTGGATCAGCTATTGGCTTGCCCTCTGTCATAGTCAGCTGCAAGTGACTTCTCAAGGTTCTTCAGGATGCCTGCAGCACTTGTGGAGAATAGCCAGGTGATCTGTGAAGTCTGGGCCAGCAACCTGGAAGAAGAGATGAGGAAGATCCGAGAAATCGTGCTCAGTTACAGCTACATTGCCATGGTAAAGAGCTCTCCTGTACTTGGCTCACCTGGTATGGACTCAGGGACTGTTTACTGTGAGATTTACCCTGAAGTGATGGTAAACTAAGCGTGATGGAAGGTTATATTGCCTTTATGAAACATCAAGGTAGCCAAGGTAGCTAAGATTCTGTCAGTGTCTCAGTTGTTTTGTAATGTTACTCTGTGTTTGAAAGTCTTTAACACAGAAGTATGTCAGACATAGGCGCATCTGCCCACAGATACAGTAAGTTTGTATAGTGTTTAAAACAATTTTATAAAATTAGTTGCCGGCATTTAAAAATCAAGAGACCAAAACCAAAGTGTCTCTCCGTGGAGGACTGATAAAGAAGGTACGGTACAAGGCCCTGGCCAGTTAGCTCAGTGTGGAAGTGTGGAGCATGGCCCGGCGTGCAGAGAAGTCCAGGTTCGATTCGCGGTCGGGGCACACAGGAGATGTGACCATTTGCTTCTCCATTTCTCGCCCCCTCCTTTCTCTTTGTCTTTCTTTCTCTCTTTCTCTTTCTCCCCCTCCTGCAGCCATGGCTCGAATGGTTTGAGCCAAGTTGGCCCCAGATGATGCTAAAGTAGCTCGGTTGCCGAGCAACAGAACAGCACCCAGACAGGCAGAGTATTGCCTGGAACGGGGCTTGCTGGGTGGCTCTTGGTCTGGGTGCGTGCGGGAGTCTGTCTCTGCCTTCCTGCCTCTGACTTAACAAAAACAAACAAACAAAAGATATGGTACATCTATACAATGGAATATTATTTGGCCATAAGAAATGATGACATATTGCCATTTATGACAACGTGGATGGTCCTTGAGAACATTATACTAAGTAGAATAAGTAAATCAGAAAAAGCTAAGAACTGCCTGACCAGGCGGTGGCGCAGTGGATAGAGTGTCGGACTGGGATGCAGAGGACCCAGGTTCAAGACCTCAAGGTCACCAGCTTAAGCACAGGCACATCGGGTTTGAGCAAAGATCACCAGCTTGAGCCCAAGGTCGCCGGCTCAAGCAAGGGGTCACTTGATCTGCTATAGGGCCACCCCCTCCCACCCCCCGTCAATCAAGGCACATATGAGAAAACAATCAATAAATAACTAAGGAACTGCAACAAAGAATTGATGTTTCTCATCTCTCTCCCTTCCTGTCTGTCTTTCCCTCTCTGTCCCTCTCTGATTCTCTCTGTCTCTGCCAAAAAAAAAAAAAAAAAAGCTAAGAACTATATGATATCACAGACATAGACAGAAGTGAAGTGGTTACTAGAGGGAGGGGGTTAGAGGGGAAGGGAGTAAAGTTGGACAAATATATGGTGACAGAAAGTGATTTGACTTTGAGTGTGTGCACACAACGTAATCAACAACAGTTCCAGTGCTATAGAGATATTTACCTGAAACCTATGTTTTTTGTTTTTTTTTTGTATTTTTCTGAAGCTGGAAACTAGGAGAGACAGTCAGACAGACTCCCGCATGTGCCCGACCGGGATCCACCCGGCACGCCCACCAGGGGTGACACTCTGTCCACCAGGGGGCGATGCTCTGCCCCTCCAGGGCGTCGCTGTGTTGCGACCAGAGCCACTCTAGCGCCTGGGGCAGAGGCCAAGGAGCCATCCCCAGTGCCCGGGCCATCTTTGCTCCAATGGAGCCTTGGCTGCGGGAGGGGAAGAGAGAGACAGAGAGGAAGGAGGGGGAGAGGTGGAGAAGCAGATGGGCGCTTCTCCCATCTGCTTCTCCACCTGTGTGCCCTGGCTGGGAATCGAACCCAGGACTTCTACACGCCAGGCCGACGCTCTACCACTGAGCCAACCGGCCAGGGCCTGAAACCTATGTATTCTTATTGACCAGTATCACCCTATGAAATTTAATTTCTAAATTAAAAAAAAATCAAGAGACCATCTGATGGGTGGTGGTACAGTGGATAGAGCGTTGACTTGGAATGCTGAGATGCTGGTTTGAAACTCTAACTAAGGTCATCAGCTTGAGAGCGGTTGTTGGCTTGAGAGTGGGATCATCTACATCAGTGGTCCCCAACCCCTGGGCCACAGACCGGTACCGGTCTGTGGGCCATTTGGTACCGGTCCGCAGAGAAAGAATAAATAACTTACATTATTTCCATTTTATTTATATTTAAGTCTGAACGATGTTTTATTTTTAAAAAATGACCAGATTCCCTCTGTTACATCCGTCTAAGACTCACTCTTGACGCTTGTCTTGTAAGTTCGACAATTATATTTAAAAATATCAGTTTTTACGCCGGTCACATAATTTTATTTTGTGCATTTATCCGTCCCACCCTAAAGTCTGGTCCGTGAAAATATTTTCTGACATTAAACCAGTCTGTGGCCCAAAAAAGGTTGGGGGCCACTGATCTACATGACTCGAAGGTCACTGGCTTGAGGCCAAAAGTTGCTGGCTTGAGCAAGGATCACTGGCTTGGCTTAAACCCGAGGTCTGATCCCTGGTCAGGGCACAAATGAGAAGCAATCAATGTACAACTAAAGTGAAGCAACCTTGATGCTTCTCACTCTCCTTTCCTCCCGTCCTCCCTCCCTCTCTCTCTCTCTTAAATAAATAAATAAAATCAACAGACCTTACATAAATTTCAGATTTTTGATATCTGGAAAAATTGGGAAGATTTGGCAAAATAGGGGTCACGTTCCTGCCTGACTTTGAGTGACTAAGAGAGATGTGTGTATTGTGGTGATACCAAGGGCCTCTTTTAGCGGAGGCTTGTACTCTAGTTTGCTCTAGCCTCCATAACTCAACCATTTTTATATCCAGTTTGCTTTACCCTTTACATTGAGCCACTTGGAGTTTGTGACTCCTGCTATAGGGATTACAGAATTAAGTCTTTAGCCCAGTATAGAGTACTTTGTGATCTTGTTCCTTTTACTCAAGCTAAACATGGCTATTAATTGTTTTTTCTGAATGGCATTCTCACCTGTTTTTGTATGTTTATTCTTCTGATGTTCTCAACTTAGAATGTTCTTTTTTTTTGACAAGACAGAGAGAGTCAGAAAGAGGGACAGATAGGGACAAACAGACAGGAAGGGAGAGAGACGAGAAGCATCAGTTCTTCGTTGCAGCTCCTTAGTTGCTCATTGATTGCTTTCTCATATGTGCCTTGACCGATGGGGGGGGGGGGGGGCTATAGCAGATCGAGTGACCCCTTGCTCAAGCCAGCGGCTCAAACTGGTGAGACTTGCTCAAACCAGATGACCCTGCGCTCACGCTGGCGACCTCAGAGTTTTGAACCTGGGTCCTCTGTGTCCCAGTCTGACACTCTGTTCACTGCGCCACTGCTTGGTCAGGCTAGAATGTTCTTAATTGCCTACATATTTACCTGTAGTTACAGTACTTACCTTTATTCACATCCTGCGGAGGATCTCCAAGTTGCTGTGCAGTGCTTCATTATTTCAGTGCTTTTGTAAGTGCCAAGATTCATATTTTAAGATAGATTTTCTGTTTAACCATGGGACTTGCCACATAACTTTTATAAAAATATTTACGAATGATCAATTCAGCATCCATTATTTTGTGAAACCTTATGATAAGAAACTTTTCTTTTCCAGGATACAGAATTTCCAGGTGTTGTGGTGCGACCAATTGGTGAATTTCGTAGTTCCATAGATTACCAGTATCAGCTTTTACGGTGTAATGTTGACCTTTTAAAAATTATCCAGCTGGGCCTTACCTTCACGAATGAGAAGGGAGAATATCCTTCTGGAATCAACACTTGGCAGTTCAACTTTAAATTCAACCTTACGTAAGTGTTGGAGACACTTCTGAGTGTTATTCTTAGATCTGCTACATTTGTGCAGACTGTGATTTCTAACTGAATTTAAGTTTTGTTTCCACCAAGCCTTAAGTAAGGGTTGGACAAGCAAAGGATGGAATAAAGAATCTCAGAAACTAATGTTCCTCTTAAAGAACTGTTTTTTTGCCTGTCCAGGCATTGATGCAGTGGATAGACCATCGGCCTAGGGTGCTGAGAACCCAGGTTCGAAACCCCAAGGTTACCAGCTTGAGCGTGGGTTCATCCGGCTTGAATGCGGCTCACCAGCTTGAGCATGGGGTTGCCGGTTTGAGTGTGGGATCATGAGCCCATGGTCATTGGCTTGAGCCCAAAGGTTGCACAGTGGATTAGAGCATCGGCCTGGGACACTGAGGACCCAGGCTGATGCTCTAATCTACTGTATCACCACCCGGTCAGGCCCTCTTAAAGAACTCTTACAAGTCAACAGTAAAAAGGCAAACAGTCCAATTAAAAATGGGCAAAAGATCTGAATAGATATTTCTCTAAAGAAGATATATAAATGGCTAATAAGCCCATGAAAAGATGCTCACAATCATGCCATTAGGGAAATGCAAATGAAAATCACAGTGAGATACTTTATACCCACTAAGTGGATATAATCAAAATGAAATAAATGTTGGCAAGGATGTAGAAAAATTAGAGTAGTCATACATTGTTATTGGAAACGTAAAATGATACAGTCTCTTGAAAACAGTTTGGCTGTTCCTCAATGGGTTAAACATGAGAGTTACCATATGACTCAGCAGTTCCACTCATAGGCGTGTGTCCAAGAGAAATGAAAACATATCCATGCAAAAGCTTATACATGGATGTTCATAGCAGCATTATTCATAAAGGCCCCCAAATTGAAGCAGTCCAGATATCTGTGAACTGACAAATGGATAAATGAAGCAATGTGTCCGTGTAGGTGAATGTTACGGAAAACAGATTCGTGGTTTCTAGAGCAGAGGGTGGGGAGGGTAAGGGATAATGGGAGTGAGTGCAGAGTGGGGACAGGGCTTCTTGAGGTCATGAAAGGGTTTATAATCGATGGTGGTGGTGGTTGCAAATCTTTGCTTTGCTAAAAACGATTAAATACTCTAAATGAGTAAATTGTTTAGTTTGTGAATTATATCTCAATAAGGCTGTTTAAAGTGGGTGCTGGCCGGGTTGCTGAGTGGATAAAACATTGTCCCAGCGCACTGAGGCTGCAAGTTTGATTTTTGGTCAGGGACGTATGAGGAGCAATCAGAGAGTACCAACTAAATGGAACAACTAAGGGGAACAATGAGTTGATGCTTCTCCTCCTCCTTACTTCCTCCTCCCTCCCCTTCTCTCTCTCTCTGTCTTTTTTTTTTTGACAGAGACAGAGACAGATGGGGACAGACAGGAAGGAGAAAGATGAGAAGCATCAAATCTTTGTTGCGGCTCCTTAGTTATTCATTGATTGCTTTCTCATATGTGCCTTGACCACGGGGCTACAGCTGAGCGAGTGACCCCTTGCTCGAGCCAGCAACCTTGGGCTTCAAGCCAGCGACCTTTGGGCTCAAGCCAGCGACCTTGTGCTCAAGCTGGCGACCTCAGGGTTTCAAACCTGGGTCCTCCGCATCACAGTCCAGTGTTCTACCCACTGTGACACCGCCTGGTCAGGGCCTCCCCCTCTCTTAACCAATGGAAAAATTAAAGTCAAGTCAAGTTTCCAGTTAAGAGATCGGTATTTGAAGTTCTAGCATTTGTTTATTGTTGACTTTGGGTCAGTTATTTTTCCTTTTGTAATTCAGTTTTCTTATCTGTAAAAGTGGGTTATTAGTAGTTTTCGTAATAAAAATAAGGTATAGAGTGGGTGCTGATCAAAGGTGGTTGAACGTGAAAGCCTATCAGGTAGTGGGAAAATTTTGACTTAATTATTATTTTTTTTAATCTTCTTTTTTATTTATTCATTTTAGAGAGGAGAGAGAGGGAGAGAGAGAGACAGAGAGAGAGAAAGGAGAGAGAGACAGGGGGGAGGAGCTGGAAGCATCAACTCCCATATGTGCCTTGACCAGGCAAGCCCAGGGTTTCGAACCGGCGACCTCAGCATTTCCAGGTCGATGCTTTATCCACTGCGCCACCACAGGTCAGGCCTATTTTTATTGATTTTATTTACTGACTTTAGAGAGAGAAGAGAGAAAGGTAGGGGAGAGCAGGAAGCATCAATTCATAGCAGTTGTTTCTTGTATGTGCCTTGACCAGGCAAGCCTGAACCAGCAACCTCAGTATTCCAGGTTGATGCTTTATCCACTGCGCCACCACAGGTCAGGCTTGATGTAATTTTACACTGGTTTTAATTTAGCGGGAAACAGAAAAATTGTGGTGGTTTTCTCTCTAGTCATCTTGCCTAAGTTTATATGAAAAAGAAAATAACAGTGAAACCTAATGGTAAATGAGTTATTTCCCTACTTTTGTGTTATTCTAAATGTCACTGTGTTTAAATTAAGGGATATTTGCACAGTGAGGCACTATGGCAGAGTTATAAAGGCTGTGGCATGTCTGAGTTGATCTGGAAAGAATGGTGACGGAGATGTAGGGATGGAGAGTGTATGTGTAGCCAGAGAAGATGGCCTGCGAGGATATATAATACAAACCGAGTTGTTAACAGTTCTTTCTATGGGGCAGCGTTATGAGAACATTAATTTTTTTTCATTTTCTTATATTTGAAATATTTTTGTATTGTTGATTCAGTTTTTCTTGAAACAGTGACAAAATGTGGATACTTTATAAATAGGACATTTATTTTATGGGAAAAGATCCCATTTTTTATCTGGTGTAGGGATAAGATCATCCACTTTCCATGCTTGCTGGAATACTGGAAAGAATAAATTGGTCTATTTTTAAATTATGAAAGCATTTCAAGAATACCTGTTCTGTGATAAGTGGGGTAATATTGTTGCCCACTACTTCTTACATTACCCATTAGCTAAAATGCGAACACCTTCTGTTTTAGAGAGGACATGTACTCCCAGGATTCCATAGATCTGCTTGCTAACTCCGGGCTGCAGTTTCAGAAGCATGAAGAAGAAGGGATTGACACATTGCACTTTGCAGAGCTGCTTATGACATCAGGGGTGGTTCTCTGTGACAACGTCAAATGGCTTTCATTTCACAGGTCAGCCTCATATAACGTGTGTCTCTCCATTTGGGGGCAGGGAGTTGAAATACATTATTTTTGAAGTCCTATTGGCTCTCTTCTGTTGGTCACTAGCACTTATGAAGTTGAAATGGTAACTATTACTCAATGTTTTTCAAAAAACACTGTGGAGCTCATACTTGTTTGTGTCAGATGGTACTGGGCTCTGTTGTGGGGCTGTCAGCGGTATATTCCAAGTGGAAAGATGGAGGATGTGGAGGATTGAAGAACTTGGTTGATTTTTCTTATTTGTTAAAGTGTCTTGCCTGGAGTTTCCTATGTATGTGATAGCTGGATTCCCCTTAGAAGATGTTATTTTACCTTCTCAGTACTTCTGAATTTTTGATGAATAAAACCCCCATTTATAAACCTTTGCACTTTCTTCCGTATCTTCCATATTAGTCTGCTGTTTTTTTAATGTAAAGTTCAGATTACAGTAGGTTCAACTACTTTGGAAGACGGAAAGGCAGCATCATCAACTCTGGGAAATGAAGTGGTTGAACGCTGGGCCTGACAACAGCTGCTTTTTCACTTCGTGCCCCTTCTCTCCTCGTAGTGGCTATGATTTTGGCTACATGGTTAAGTTACTTACGGATTCTCGTTTGCCAGAAGAGGAACATGAATTCTTTCATATTCTGAACCTTTTCTTCCCATCTATTTACGATGTGAAATACCTGATGAAGAGCTGCAAAAATCTTAAGGTACACTATTTTCCTTAATACTAGTAACAGCAACAAGAGAAGCCAAAAAAGCAGACTTCGCACTTTGCTTTGTTGTTGTTCAGCATGCGTTCTTGACCGGCCGTATGTGGACCTGACTGGCACAGGAGTTTGTGATGACTGTCACCAACCTGGGCGTAAACCCCTTGATTCTCTCATCCTAAGGCAGCTTTTTGTCATTTCAGGCCCACAAAGCTAGTGAAGCAGTTGGTAATGTGAGGTGTATCTTCAGTTTGTCAGGAATAGGGTATACAGTGTACCAGACTCTCAGATCAGAGAATTCTTTACCCTAGATCAGCAATTTTCAACCCATGTGCTGTAAGAATTTTTAAAACATGCCATAACTGACTAATTAGTCAGGGGCACTGACCCCTTTTCCTTTAGATTATCAAATAAAAAAGTGACAACAGCCAACACAACAGTAGCCATCCAGTGAGAATACCCTGTCTTGAAACAAATATATAGGTCATGTAATCGAGTTGCATCTTATTGGTCACATCGCTTAATAAGATGGTGTCTGATGAGTTAATTCTTGGTATCAGAAATCCTTATATAAGTATAGGCACCTGATTTTTTAGAAAGTCAGTACATGCAAAACGAGTAGGTAATTACTATTACTATTATTTTTTTTTGTAAGTCAATTAAAATTACCCTTTTTTTTCAGATGGGCAAAAAGATAAAATTTTTTGGCTTGCTGTAGAATTTGAGTAATGTGTGCCATGAGAGGAAAAAGGTTGAAAACCACTGCCCTAGACAGTTTAAGAACTCCTACTCTAATAAATTATTGACATAAGAGGTTTGCTATTTTTCCTTTTCTTTTTTAGCAAGAGATAGAGACAGAGACAGAGAGATGGGAAGGGAGAGAGATGAGAAGCATCTACTCGTAGTTGTGGCTCTTTAGTTGTTCATTGATTGCTTCTCATACGTGCCTTGACGGTGGAGGGCACTAGTCACGTCAGTGGTTCCTTGCTCAAGCCAGTGACCTTGGGGTTTCTAACCTGGGTTTTCAGCATCCTGGGTCAGTTCTCTACCCTCTGCACCACCACTGGTCAGACAAGAAGTTTGCGTTCTTGAATTAGGTTGGCATTTATTATTTCTTAAGCCTTGTTTTGTAGCATTTAAGACTTGATAGGGCAGAGATCTGAAAAAAATTAATGATAAAGGGAAAAAAAAGGAGTGAAAAGGAATTGTTTGGAGGGCTGGGATAAGGCCTATTAAAAGTAAATGGCCTGTTACCACCTCTCATCACCTAAGAAGTAAACTCAAGAATGGACTTAGTTGACTCTAGTAGAGGAGCTAGGTTTGTACTATTGTCTTTGTTTTCCTTACATGTCCAGGGAGGTCTTCAGGAAGTTGCTGACCAGTTGGACTTGCAGAGAATTGGAAGACAGCACCAGGCGGGCTCAGACTCACTGCTGACGGGAATGGCATTCTTCAGGATGAAAGAGGTAAGGCTGAGGACACAGGTGACTGGGCTGAGGGCTGGTAAAAACCTAGTTTCTGTTGGAAGTTGATGACCTCATTGGAAGCAGGGTTTTGGGGTCTTTTTGGTTTGTTTTATGTTCAATATATTAAATGTAGTTTGAGAAGCAAAGAAATGGAGCGTGCCCAAGTCTAGAAGAGTATTTGGTGTTTCCAGCAGCTCTAATTGCTGCAGTTATTTTTCCTCTGATTTCTGTAATGTGGACACAGTTGTTAGACCATCCCCTTATTCCAAAGCTACCATCATACTCAACAGCTCTTCCTCTAAGATCAGGAACAAGACAGGGATGTCCACTCTCGCCACTTTTATTCAGTTTGGTATCGGAAGTTCTAGCCAGAACAGTTAGACAAGAAAAAGAAATTAAAGGCATCCAGCTCAAAAAAGAAGTAGACCTGGCCCTGTAACTCAGTTGGTTAGAGCATCATCCCACTACACTAAAGTTGCAGGTTCAGTCCCTGGTCAGGACACATAAAAGAATCAACCAATGAATACATAAATAAGCGGAACAACAATAGAGACATTTCTCTCTCTTTCTCTTCCTCTCTCTAAAATCAGTAAGTTAAAAAAAGGAAGTAAAACTCGTTATTTGCAGATGACATGATATTATATATAGAAACCTTAAAGACTCCACCAAAAAACCCATTAGAACTAATAAATTCAGTACAGTTGGTGGATACAAAAATCAATATACAGAATTCTGTTGTGTTTCTGTACACTAATGATGAAGTATCAGAAAGAGAAATTAAGAAAACAATCCAGTTTATAATTGCATCAAAAAGAATAAAATACTTTGGAATAAATTTAACTGTTGACCTGTACACTGGCCTAGCCTGTGGTGGTGCAGTGGATCGAGCGTTGACTTGGAATGCTGAGGTCGTCAGTTTGAAACCTGGGGCCCGCCTGGTCAAGGCACACAAGACAAGCAACGAGCAAGCAGTGAACAACTAGAGTGAAGCAACTATACTTCTCACTCCTCTCTCCTCTCTGTAAAATCAATAAGTAAAATCTTTTTTAAAATGCAGGAAAAAAGACCTGTACACTGAGTACTACGACACTGATGAAAGAAATTGAAGATACAAATGAGTGGGAAATATTTCATGCTCATGGATTGGAAGAATTCATATTGTTAAATTGTCCTACCCAAAGCAATCTACAGATTCAGTGCAATCCCTATAAACTACCAATGGCATTTTTCACAGAAATAGAGTAAACAGTTCTAAAATTCGTATGGAAACAAGATGACTCCAAATAGAGCCATCTTGAGAAAGAACAAAGCTGGCCGTATCATACTTTTGGCAATGTCTGGGGACATTTTTGGTTGTCACAACCTGGAGGTAGGGGTTGGGGGGAGTGTGCTACCTTTCAGGGATGCTGCTAAGCATCTCGTGGTACTACAAAGCCACCCCACCCCACCCCCACCCCCACCAAGTTATCCTGCCCAGTAGTGTCAGGGCTGAGATAACACCGGTATAAGTGTTTAATGTCCCTCTCTCACGCGTGACAACCTGTTACTGTGTTACTTTGTTTGTAGATAGGGAGCAGTGGCTTGGAGAGAGAGGTGACTCTCCCAAGGTCACAGTGAGTCAGTCTATAGAGCCCAAGCTCTTAACCATCGATTGCACTGGCTGTTCAAGAGAAGGGAGATGGGACATTTGTACTAAGCAGCAGCAGCAGCAGCAGCCGCCCAGGGATCCTGGCAGAAGAACTCATGGGGAATAGAAGGCTGTTGAGAAAGGAGCATGAGAAGGTTCGGAGCCTTTCTCTGGAATTAGTTCTAGTTGGCTGCATTGTCAGGGCTCTGAGAACTGGGAGGTGCTGGTGTGGTAGTCTTGAGACTTGACAGGATTCTTGGCATGCTTCTCACACGGGTTCTCTGTCCCATTCTGCAGTTGTTTTTTGAGGACAGCATTGACGATGCTAAGTACTGTGGACGGCTGTATGGCCTGGGCACGGGCGTGGCCCAGAAGCAGAACGAGGACGTGGACTCTGCCCAGGAGAAGATGAGCATCCTGGCGATCATCAACAACATGCAGCAGTGATGGCGGTGAGGCTGTGCGCTTCCGTGCTGCCTGGGCGCTCGCCTTCCTCCCCGAGAGAGAACGCTGCTCTGAGCAAACTGTACTTACCATCTGCATTGAGCAGCAAGACACTGGTTTTACTGAAGACAAGAGGTCTTTTAGATCCAGAAGAGGGAGTCTGCCCTGAATTTGTAAACAGTTTGACCTGCTCCTCGTCCCCAGGCCTCTTCTCGTTGCCTTCTGCCACCAGCATCCATGGCTCATTTGACATCTTTTTAAATACCAGGACGAGTGCGAAACAAACTAGTAAAATGTATATAACTCTACCTGTTGTCATTCTTTTTCTTTTAAATTTGTTATTAATCTCGGAGGACGAAGACTTCTTGCAGTGGTTCTCAGCTGAGCTGAAGGCTTCCAGGAAGAGTGGAACGAAAGGGTCTTCTTGTTAAGTGCGGTGATAGGTGTTTAGTCCCCCCCCTTTTCTGACCCCTCTCAACTTTTCTTTCTTCTCATTTTGTTGGTTTTTTATGTACCATTATATGGAAATGAATTACATACTCTGCTGAAATTTGAAGACCGGATAATGAAAACTTTTTTAAAAAATAAAATTCCCCTGAATGTCTTACTCTTTATTGATGCGGAACTTGAGTAGGTATTGAGTTAACCCCTTAAGTGTCTTCATGTTCTTTTATGCCACCGTGATTTGCTGTCACAAGTGCATATATTAAAATCATGGATTCGATCCTGAAGGAAATTCACGAAGGTCAGATTTTTGGATCGTAAATCTGTTGATTTCAGGTGGTCATCTGTATTGCCCCACCTCTCTTCTCTGTTTCCCCTGCTTTTCCTTCGAGCAGACCTGAGCAGAAGTTAGGGCGACGGAGTAATGGGAGTACCAGCAATGCGAGTCTTTCTCAAAAGTTCTAGCAGGCGGTAAAGAATGGGGTTTATCGAGTTATCTTGTAGTAGCGTCCCACAACTGGGGTAGAAAGCTCAGGACTGTGATTTCCCCCACATACACCAAAGTAGTCTTTAAAAAGTACATTGTATTTTTTTTTGAATGACTACAGTATGGACAATTTTCAAAAACCAAACACCCATTTGCAATGGTGGAAATGAAAACTGATAACTCACTGAAGTGGCCGAATAGTCGTGCATTTTAAAAGCTTATAGAAAACTCAATATGAAATGATTAAAAAATGTCAAGTATTATAAGCTGGTATTTAAGATGCTTGTAAATATATTTATGTTTTTAATTTTGTATAATAAAGATTTCTTTTTACCACTGGCACGAAGGTGTGGTCTTTCATAGCCGTGGATTTCTGGCTGTAGAGGTGGACGTTTGCCGTGGGACCAGCAGCGTCTTGTCTGTCTCCCAACTTGCTCCCCGTTCCCACAAGTCGGCTTGCAGACAAAACGTCTCACTTCGAAGGAAGCTTTTCATGAGCAGCTGTGTAAGTGGAATCATCTCTTCACACTCACCACTGATTATTGGGCATTACTTGGAAACCAGGTTTAACTATTTTGTGGGACCACTCTATTATGTATGGTGAGTTAACTTAATTAGTGGGCTTTTAGACAAATTGAATTTCTGATATCCTGGGCTTGCTTCAGAACTTTGTGTTTAACCCTTTCTGCTGGCACAGGAATGTGGGTTGTAAGCAGTCAGGTACAGGAGCAGACTGAAGATTTTGACTGGGATGTTCACATACAGGAAGCGAGATATTTATCACTAAGATTTGCGGTAAAAATCAAAACTAATTTTTCAGTTGCTTAGTGACATTTTATAGGTCATTGGTTCTCAACCAAGGTGCATGGCATGCTGGTGACAACTGCACAATGTCCTTCCAAATTTGGATTAAAATAGAGGAGTTACCTTTGCACCAAGGCAGACTGATGTGTCAGAAGAAATGTTGAAATGAGGGGTTGAGGAATTCAGTGTTGAGTTGGGGCGGGGGTTGGTCATTTATTGCATGGGAGAGAGAAGAACTTACTAAGATGCCTAAAGAGGAATTCTCAGTGGTTCCTTGGAGTCAAGTTCGTTTCCTAAAGTGCTCAAGGGCCCAAGTACAGAGCCGACGGGAACTTCGCCGTCTGTGTTCGTGTGTGTATGTAAGGCCGTGGGAGTGGTTCCACGCAGAAAGGACACTGCTGAGGAGTGACCAGGAGGAGGCTAGCTGTAGCTCCACCCTCCAGTGTTCTGCCAACACTGTGAGGTTGTCCCCACAGCCTTGCTGTCAGCAGGTGCTGGTGTGAACGAGCTCGGTTTAGAATCCTCTTCAAGTCCAAGCAATTAATGCGTATTCTTTCAATTTCATAATTTATTCATTAAGTTTCCATTATGCACCATCTAGACACTATAAGGAGGTGCTGGGGATAAAACAGCACATGGAAGACAGTCTTTATCCTCATTGGAGTTTACAAATCTACCTGTGTTGATAGACAGTAAATAATTACAAGTACAATTTGTGAACTGTGAAGTACAGGACACTGACGTGCTTGGGTTTGAGGTTCAGGGACGAGCTTTTCAGAGGGAAGACAGTGACACCTAAGAGACGAGTAGGAGTGGGTCAGGCAGGGGAACACGGGCAAACCTGAAACGACAAGAGATCTTACGTGGTGGGTTCCAGCAGCTCAGAGACCAGTGTGGCGGTCGCTAGAAGCAGGGATGAGACTATCTTGACAGATGACCAAGAGGGAAAAGCTGGGATCAAACAGCTCACTCAAGATGACCTTTTTGCCAGGAGCAATGGGAAACTACTGAAAGACTTTTTAAACAGGGTGCTGACGAGGTCTGATGTGCAGTTCAGAAGAGGCGCTGGCATATAAAGGAATGGGGAATTACTAGGAAAGTGCACATTTAGAGACATTGGGAGGTGAGTGCAGTCGTCTGCGTTTAAGGGTGGTGTTCTGTATTAGACACCTGTTAGAGTTACTCTGGATCGGGTAAAGAACCAAAACTAATTTTTCAGTTGCTTAGTGACATATTTTATCCACTCAGCTTGAGTGGACTCCAGGGTGTTCTGGTCTTTGCAGTTCTGATAATTAGGGAGGTAGAAATGAAAGCCATTTATTTAAGTTAGAACAGCGTGAGTACATTATATAGTATTGGAGAGGGGGCAAGAAAACGGAGCTGTGCCATTTCTGTTACGTACACGCTGTTGGGTAGTTTTACTGCTTAGTTGTCAAGTAGTAGTTCTTGTTCTTACCAGAGCAGTAACGGAGGAGTGTCGGTGCCTCCTCTCACAGGGGATGGTTTTGGCAAATCACGAAGTTTAGATTTTTTAGTTAAGTAATACATACTTCCCTTTACGTAAGTGGAAGGAAATATTTTTCCATCTCTGCAAGTGAAGCATTTGTTCATTTTATCAGACTGCAGAACTGGTATCTAGTTCTCCAGTTAGCCACGCCTATTTATATCTTTGTAACCAAGATTTTCCAGCCTCTACTGACAACCATCTTTTTCCTAGAGCTCACTTAACTCTGTAAAGAGCTATGAGGTTCAATACTTCCATTTTTGAGTTTAGCATTTTAAAACTCTACAGCTAGGTCTAACCCCCCCCCCCCCAGTAAATCACATTGTTTAAACTGCCTCTTAAACGTTTCCCTTCCTATTAGAGAGTGAGTTTCTTTATTGCTGCCCACAACAATCCCAACCCTGGGGAAAATAAATTGGACACTGAAGCAGAAAAGCCTTTAGTGTGACTCCCAAAAGAAAACAGTTCAATTACTGGGAAAGATTTCTCCATTGCAACCTCACCCAACTTTCTTATTTTTATGTCCTAGCAAACTGGGATATTACAGAAACCTGTTCCTGACATCGTTCAGCTATCTAAATGACTGAAGAGAAAAACAGACCTCAAAAGGATGCTCATTAGTCAAAAAAAGAACAAGGATTTGTAATTAAATAGGATGCAGGGTCCCCTTAGGCAATAATCCGCAAGTCTGAGTCCAATGATCCAAAACTTACATATACAAAATTAGGGAGGAATATGCATTTTTCTTCGAAGATCATCTGTGGCTTCCATCTAATTCTCAAGTGGTCCTGTGACCCAAAAAGATTAAGGACAACTGAAACAGTAATTAATTCCTGAGCTATTCTGATCACCATCAAAACTGAAGGGATGCCCTGGCCGGTTGGCTCAGCGGTAGAGCGTCGGCCTAGCGTGCGGAGGACCCGGGTTCGATTCCCGGCCAGGGAACACAGGAGAAGCGCCCATTTGCTTCTCCACCCCTCCGCCGCGCTTTCCTCTCTGTCTCTCTCTTCCCCTCCCGCAGCCAAGGCTCCATTGGAGCAAAGATGGCCCGGGCGCTGGGGATGGCTCTGTGGCCTCTGCCTCAGGCGCTATAGTGGCTCTGGTCGCAACATGGCGACGCCCAGGATGGGCAGAGCATCGCCCCCTGGTGGGCAGAGCGTCGCCCCATGGTGGGCGTGCCGAGTGGATCCCGGTCCGGCGCATGCGGGAGTCTGTCTGACTGTCTCTCCCTGTTTCCAGCTTCAGAAAAATGAAAAAAAAAAAAAAAACAACTGAAGGGATAAGACACATTTGAGTTATTTGTTCTTCTAACACTTTTAGTGATCTGTTCAAATAAGCAATTACATAAATCCAAATTTCTTACCTAAAGTTCAGACAGAGGGCAGTGTCACATGATGGGGAAGGCCTATTTCACAGTCAGTAGAAGTAGTAGCAGTAGACTAGAAGCAGAGTCCAAGTTAACAAAAACAACTTAAAAAATGATACCAATTGTCACAAACTGCAGCAATTCTATCTCGAACAAGAATGACACATTTATGGTCAGGGGAAGTGTTTATAAAGATAGCTGTGTGTAAGAACATTAACACTTTGGGTGACTAAGTTTCTCCTCTTTGGGTGAAACCCACGTAAGGCTTTAGAGATGACCCAGTTACTCTGGCAGGTGTTCCAATAACTGCTGCTGGCTTCTGGTGATCCTTCAGCTGGAAACCACACTGAGTCCAGAGTCAGATATTCCTGTCTAAGAGTAGAGACGACTCAAACTTGACCCTCATTTTGTATTATCTGGATCACCGCAAAAGCATGTAGGGATCAGAGCGAATGTCTGGCAGAGCCGAAAGGTGTGTCAGACACTTTGAGTTTGGCACAATTTTTCGGAAAGGTCTTCGACAGTTCATGTGCAAAAGGCTTGGCAGTGTCTTTGGTAAACTTCGGTGTTGCCGAACTTCTGAAGGAGCTCTTGGGCCTGTTGCTGCATTTCGCGGGTCACGCGGCCAGGACACTGGGACCCGATGTGAAGCAGGACGAGGCAGCACTCCAGCACATCTGGAAAGGGCCAGGTCTGAAAGGTGACATGAGGATGAACAAGGGGGCATTTGCAAAGGAGCCACAAGCACCCGCACAGAGGGCACCAGCAACTCCAGGTCTCACCCACCGACACTTCTCAAGGCCCACCTAAGCTGTTCCTCTCACAATGTCTGGTTCTCCGTCAGTTACTCTAAGGAGAGACGATACTCAAAACGGGGATGGCTACTGGGATGTCCTTCTCCAACCAACACAGCCTTCTAGAGCTCTAATTAACTTAAAACGTGTTTCTGTTCCTACTAGGGCCACATCCAAATACACCTGTCCATCTGGAAGCTACCAAATACATGGCACCAACTTTAATTTTATTTTACCTCCCAATTACACAGTTTGTTAGATTCCTCTGAGGACTGAGATAGAAAACTGCTCATGTTGCCAATAATTCTACTGTCACCAAACATTTTAGCTAACCAAAAGCAACTGGACCCTAAAATTTTAAGCATACATAAATGTGTTGAGCGTTCAGAAACTGAACAGAAAAGTAGAGGATCTTAAAGAATTTTGTATAGTCAATTGATAACACAAAAAGTGATGTTTTTACCAAATGAACTGCTGTAAATCTTACCTTAACACTCTCAGGAAACTTAGCTATCCTCTCCTTTGCCTCCGTAAGCCTTTTCGTTAACTCAGGCAGAGAGACTGGCTCATTTTTCTCTTCTTTACTAGTAAGGAATAACAGAAAGTATAAGTCATGTGTCTTGCGCTGGGTAACTTTTCACTCTATTATCTAGAAATAAAAATCCTTTGTCACCTGGGTCTTTAGCTCCCATCTTTATTTATTTATTTTTATTTATTTATTTATTTATTTTTCTTTTCTTTTTTTTTTTTTTCATTTTTCTGAAACTGGAAACAGGGAGAGACAGTCAGACAGACTCCCGCATGCGCCCGACCGGGATCCTACCCGGCACGCCCACCAGGGGCTACGCTCTGCCCACCAGGGGGCGATGCTCTGCCCATCCTGGGCGTCGCCATGTTGCGACCAGAGCCACTCTAGCGCCTGAGGCAGAGGCCACAGAGCCATCCCCAGCGCCCGGGCCATCTTTGCTCCAATGGAGCCTTGGCTGCGGGAGGGGAAGAGAGAGACAGAGAGGAAAGCGCGGCGGAGGGGTGGAGAAACAAATGGGCGCTTCTCCTGTGTTCCCTGGCCGGGAATCGAACCCGGGTCCTCCGCACGCTAGGCTTTTTTTTTCATTTTTCTGAAGCTGGAAACAGGGAGAGACAGTCAGACAGACTCCCACATGCGCCCGACCGGGATCCACCCGGCACGCCCACCATGGGGCGACGCTCTGCCCACCAGGGGGCGATGCTCTGCCCATCCTGGGCGTCGCCATGTTGCGACCAGAGCCACTATAGCGCCTGAGGCAGAGGCCACAGAGCCATCCCCAGCGCCCGGGCCATCTTTGCTCCAATGGAGCCTCGGCTGCGGGAGGGGAAGAGAGAGACAGAGAGGAAAGCGCGGCAGAGGGGTGGAGAAGCAAATGGGCGCTTCTCCTATGTGCCCTGGCCGGGAATCGAACCCGGGTCCTCCGCACGCTAGGCCGACGCTCTACCGCTGAGCCAACCGGCCAGGGCTAGCTCCCATCTTTAAATACAAGGTTTAAGAGAAGGCAATTTAATGTGATGTCACATAAAGTTTGCAAAATGCACCATTATTCCTTATCATTTTCTAAACCCCCAAATCTTAGACACACAGCTCCAATGAGAATATAGGATCCTCAGGAGAGTCAACCTGCAGCCATGAGCAGAGAGGCTATATTTATTTGGGGAACGGTTAGACAGAGCCGGGCTCCTACCCGTGGGGGTATACAGATGCACATTTTTCTAAGAAGAGAAGCTTTGAGAAGTATAACACACTCTGACCCAAAGGTTAGAGTGCTTGGTTAGAAAACTTTTACTAAAATCAAACCTAAAGCTGCTTAGAGTGTGGAAGCTTATTGGAGAAGTAACTCAAAATTCTGACTCAAAAAATACCAACCAACCAACCAATCAAACAACTCTGACTCAACATTTCAATGGAGTATTTTTAGAGCAACAAATAAGGGTTTCAAAGCTTCTTAATTTAAATTAGTAATAACAGGTATAACTTTGTCAACTGTTCTAATCACTATGGTTTAGGCCTTGTGCCGGGGATGTAAGGTAAAAGGCACTCATCATAATAGTAAACAACTGTTAATCACCGCAGACACCCACAGCAAAGAGCCTGAATAACGCATGCTCCACGCGGCTGCTCACTGGCTCCGGCAGCCCTCGGGTCCCTATTTCCAATGGAAGTGATGAGGGTGCTGCAGCGTCCCAATCATTTGGAATTTTCTCAATTCAGTGAGCAGTTTTGTTCATTATCTTCTTTTTTTCACTTCTCCTGTGTGCCCTGGCTGGGAATCGAACCCGGGACTCCTGCACGCCAGGCCGACGCTCTACCGCTGAGCCAACCGGCCAGGGCCTTTTTTAAAATTTTTTATCTGAAGCTGGAAATGGGGAGCAGTCAGACAGACTCCCGCATGCGCCCGACCGGGATCCACCCGGCATGCCCACCAAGGGGCGATGCTCTAGGCCCATCTGGGGCGTCGCTCTGTTGCGACCAGAGCCACTCCAGTGCCTGAGGCAGAGGCCACAGAGCCATCCTCAGCGCCAGGGCCAACTTTGCTCCAGTGGAGCCTTGGCTGCTGGAGGGGAAGAGAAAGACAGAGAGGAAGGAGAGGGGGAGGGGTGGAGAAGCAGATGGGCGCTTCTCCTGTGTGCCCTGGCCGGGAATAGAACCCGGGACTCCTGCACGCCAGACCAACGCTCTACCACTGAGCAAACCGGCCAGAGTCTCAGTGAGCAGTTTTGTACACAGCCCTCTTTCTGTATTTTTTTTTTTAATTTTGAAGGGTTTTATTAAAATGAGGATGTAAGGCCAGGAGCCGCCATCATGGCCATTCACATGCAGGTTCCCATTGGATTCGGGTAGACGATAAAGAAATGGTGGAGTCTGAGGATGGTGGGCCATTCTGTTTATTGGTGTCTCACCAAGGCAGGCAGGCAAGCCACAAGAGAAGACAAGGGAAAGCAGAAAACCTGCTTTTCCCATTAAGGGCTAGGGATAAGGGAGGTCCCTGCAATGGTGATAGCAGGAACCAAGAGAGCTCTTTCTGTATTTTTTATGATAGTACACAACATACTACCGTTTCAGTGGTTTCACTAATGGTGCAACAATACAACTCATTTTACATGAGTGATTTTTTGGGAATCTACTTATGGCACAAAGGATTTAACTGTAGTATTGCTATTAATAATGTTTGTGATTTCATTTAACTCTCAAAACAAGCAAGGTATGAGTTGGTACTCCCATTTATAGATGAGGGAACTAAAGCTCAGAGACACGGAGGTTCAGAGACATTAAGACTCTTGCCTGGCCCTGGCCGGTTGGCTCAGTGGTAGAGCATTGGCCCAGCATGTGAAAGTCCAGGGTTCAATTCCCGGTCAGGGCACACAGGAGAAGCGACCATCTGCTTCTCCACCCCTCCCCCTCTCACTTCTCTCTCTCTCTCTTCCCCTCCTGTAGCCATGGCTTGATTAGAGCTAATTGGCCCCGGTGCTGAGGATGGCTCCATGGCCTCCACACCTCAGGGGCTCGAATGGCTCCAGTTGCAACAGAGCAATGTCCCAGATGGGGAGAGCATCGTCCCCTAGTGGGCTTGCTGGGTGGATCCTGGTTGGGGCGCATGTGGGAATCTCTCTCTGCCGCCCCCTCCTCTCACTACAAAAAACACCCCTTGCTTGAGGTCACTTAGCAGGGCTAGGATAAGAACCTGCATTTGACTCCAAAGCCTGTGCATTCCTCACTATATTATGCTGCTTCTGAGTGTCCCGAAACCAATCTTACCAGGTACTGAATTTCATCCGAATACATGAGAACCCAGCAGGGAATTTCACGTTCCATCTCGTATTGACTTAGCACTTACCACGGGCTCTGAGGACAGGAGGGGGCCTGTTTTGCTTCCTGTTCGGGGCCATTTTTATCAGGACCATTTGCTGTGGATTTACAGAGCTGACTCTTCTGGTGCTGGCGGATCATTTCGGCCAAGGTCTCCTGAACTTCCTCCACGGTTCTCTGTGAGTTTTGGAGGCTGGCGTGCTTTTCTGAAAAGAGCTCCTTACAAGCGCTCAGCGTTGGCTCGCTCTCTCCCAGGAGCCTCGTGTCTGCCTCTGGAGGCCTGCCTGGCTCCGGCTGAGAGGCGTGGGGGTCAGCGTCTCCCGGGCTGGCACTGTCCGACTGCAGGCTCCATTCCGTAGACGCTGTCCTTCTGTGAGCAGCCCTTCCCCCGACACTGGGTTTGGGGCTGGGCCTGGAGAGTGACCACCAGAATTCATACAGACGTCCATAAATAAAAAAGGCCTCCAGACTCTTGAAAGCTGGCATGGCAGGGGACTGATGGTCACCCAGCTTGTCTCGTAGGTGGTCACAGCCTAGGAGAAGAAGAGGGGGACTTAGAGCTGTGCATGTCTTTACCTGCCCGAAACCTGGCTTCCCACCTGCGTGTTGTGTCCCATCACCGAAGAGGCAGACTCCCTGAAATGGACCACAGTGACCCATGGGACCAGTGCCTTCTACCAAAAGCCAAGCAAAGATAAACATTTCCTGGCTTAGGACAATGTTCTTGTTGCTACAGGCTACCAGGCAGTCAAAGCGTGACAGAAAAAGTATTCAGTCTGTCCTACCGAAGGCTCTGGGGGTCCTACTGTCTGCAGAAGAAAAAGCACAGCAACACAGTGATTTATTCAGTGACTCACTATGCAGCTCAAGGGGCTGTCTTTTGTTGTGCTTCTCCAGTCTTACTAACTTATGAGCACAGTGCTATTTCTTTTGCTCTTAAACGGTTTGTAGCACAGTAAGTAGGGAGGCAGTAGGTTGGCAGGGCCAGGTGAAGTCAGCTCAGTCCCTCAGGCTACCTCTTAGGAGCCTAGGGAAGCGAAGTACAACTGTCTACTCAGAGACACAGCTGGCCAGTAACTCGCACACTCCCAGTGCCGTCCGGTCGGCGGTGTGGGTCACTCACCCTCAGGCAGGAAGGCTGAGTGCACTTCCTGCATGATGCTGAAGTTGCCCGAGTCGTAGCTGCGGACCACAGCCCTGAGCAGTGCCTCCACAGCCTGGTCCCAGGAGGCCATCTGCTGGCTCAGCACTGCCAGCGTCAGGTCATGGCAAATGTGGAGCAGGAGCTGGAGGGAGAAGCCAGTCTCAGCTGAACATCCCCCCCAGACGGCACCAGGATGACGCCAGACCTGTTCCTGGTAACTGCACTTGGACAGAACACAGGGCCCACGTTTAAGAAGGGCCCCTTCCACCTTCCGCTTTTGCTTCGCCACCTGAAACTGTCACATCTAGGCGCACAGCAACGTACAGAGTTTAGGTTGGCTCATGCTAAGAAAATCCCTTGCTGTTCACATTTAATTAAAAGCAAAAACTGAGTTCCTGGAACTAGAAACAGCAACAACCACCACAAGCAAACCTGGGGTATAATTAAGAAAAATTTATCAATTTTAAGTGAGCAATTTGTTGAGTTCTGATAAATATATACTTGTATCGATATATATGTTGTAACAATACAACCAAAATCAAGACACAGAACATTATCATCGTTGTAAAATACTCCCATGTGCCCCTTGCAGTACCCCTCTTCCCACCCCCTGGCCACCTCTGATCTGGTTGTTGCCACTATAATTTTATCTTTTATAGATGTCACAGGAATGGAACCATAGAGTATGTCGTCTTTTGTGTCGATTCTTGTCTAACGCTTTCGAGACTTCACTGACATTATTTGTGCGTCAGTCTGTCTGTTTCTTTTATTGCGCACGGTAGTCTCCCACTGAATGGGTCAGCCACGCACCCAGTCACCAGCTGATGGACTTTCGGGCTGTTTCTAGTTTTGGCCATCGTGAACTAAGCTGTGACCAACATTCGTGCACAAGTCTGTGTGGACCCTTGACTTTGTTTCTTTTAGTGGAACAGCTAAGTCTGAAGGGATCTTCCCAGGTTGCCGGGGCCTGCCTTAGTCTTTGCTGAAGTGCAGACTGGCACTGGACTTGTTTCTCTACTGTCCTAGACGTGGACTAAGGTATTCTTCCAACGGAGTGGGTCCTGTCCACAGCTCTTGCCGACGGTACCTGTTTGGAGGGAGTGTTGTTCGTAGCAGACGGGTACTTGATCTTCTGCAGCTGCTGAAATGCTGCCTGGTACTGCTCCGGCGTGGCCAGGCTGAAGGCGCTCTTCCACACGGCAGCCACCCTCTCCGCGAGGGGCCCCTCAGTGTCTGTGCACCAGGCGTTGTGGGAAGGAGGGCTTCTGCCCTCGGACGGCTGCCTTTCCTCCCGGCGCTGAGAGAACAGCTCAAGGAGACAAAACACCAATCTCTGGCCCTGGAACCCAACAACAAAGGAGAGGAGCTGTTATGCAGGGAAGTACCTAGTAACTAGACAGCTTCCCTACGGTTCTCACCGTATCCCTCCCACATCTGTAGCAACCTAACGCCCTCAGTGGGCGGCCTGCCAACCCGAGTCACGGAGGAGGGGAAAGAGGTGACCTGGCAGTTTTCCCAGATGTCTTCAGGAGGAATTCCTATCCACAGCCCTTGGAGCCGAACAACCATTTTTATAACATGGAACCCGAAATACAGCCCCACCCACTGCAATTTAAGCCACACACAACAGCCAAGACTGTGCCCCGATTTGAAATAAGATGGTCTGGGCTCATCCAGCTCTTCCCCTGCCAGACTTGAGGGTACAGAGAAGAGCCTCATGACAGAAGGGGCCAGAGCAGACAAACTGTAGCTCTGAGCTGGGCAGTTCAAGGTTAGGGGCATGTCCACATAGCAGGGTTAACAGAGGGAGCTGTCTGGAAGAGAACAGAAAGACAGAGAACGGCCTGGAGAATCTCTTTGCTGGGTTTTTCAGTGCCATGAGATTCTGTGTACCCTACCAGTCCTATTTTCTCAGCCAAACCGGGGAGGTGTCTGTCCCATACCGGCCAGACAGCCCTTATCAGAACGTTCAGCATAAGCGAACGCTGTACTCGGTTTGTTAAGGATGCTGTTTAGGAGAAAAAAAGAAATGCTAAATGACCATTCTAGAAACGTTTTGTTGTGGATAAGCTAAAATCTCCCCGGCTTGGCCATTCTGTAAGTAATCCACCAGTGACTCTGAGGGCGCACTCCCTTCGCTCCTTTTACTCTGCAGTTCCCAGAAAGCGACTTCCTCAGCTAGTAGCATTTTTCTTGGGCTTTGAATATTCAGCCAGGAATTACTTTTAAGGCTCGGTTACTACTCTACAAGAGAAAGAGGAACTGAAAAGGTTCATGTTAGTATCTCACAAAGTAAAGTTATCTAACATGGACCAGGTGTTTAAGTGTTTTGAAAACTAGGTGAGTGCTGCAGCTTTTCTTAAAAATTTTTTTTCCTACTTATGAGAGAGAGAGAGAGAGAGGGAGAAAAGCATCAGCTCATCAATTATTGTTCCACTCAGTTGTGCCTTCACTGGTATTTCTACATGCCCTGACTGGGGGTCAAACCCATGGCCTTGGTGTGCTGGGGTGACGCGCTACCCACTGACCCATCCAGCCAGGGCTGCTGCAGCTTTTTAAGTATTCTCAATTTTCATGTGTCAAAAAGGACAGTGGAAGTTACTCATTTTTAACGTCATGGGAACAAAACATTTAACAAAATGTTTCGATTTCACACTTCTTTATAGCAGACAGCCGAAGGGGGGTGCTATGGGCAGAGCACTGTGATTTCTGTTGGAGAAATCCCTCTCCCTCTTCATTGGTGTGCCGGTGACATTAATGAAGAAACACGAGACTGCCAGGCCGGCAGGGGCAGAGCTGACTACTCGGGAACGGGTACACAAACTGATAAGCAATGGGAATTCATGTGAACGACCCTATTACCTCCTACTCTGCACGTGGCAACTGACAGGCCACAGTACTTCAGTAGGGCAGTATGTCCAGGACACCTGCCAACTTAGTACAGCTTGTGCGGCTGCGTTACTCATTTGGAGTTTGACGAGAAAAGGACTTGCCCCCCCTCTTTTTTTGCAAGAGATGAGAAGCATCAACTCATAGTTGTGTCACCTTAGTTCACTGATTGCTTTCTCTTATATGCCTTGACTAGGGGGCTCCAGCCGAGCCAGTGACCCACTGCTTAAGCCGGCGACCTTTGGGCTCAAGCCTTGACCATGGGATCATGTTGGCGATCCCACACTCAAACCAGTGACCCCGCCCTCAAGTGGGCAAGCCCGCATTCAAGCCGGATGAGCCCATGCTCAAGCTGGCGGCCTCAGGGTTTCGAACCTGGGACCTCGATGTTCCAGGTCGATGCTCTCTGCCTGCACCACCACCGGTCAGGCTGGGGCCCTTCTTTCCGAAGAATCAGGAGATGAGTCAAGACTGACCTTCAGACTTTCCTGGAGCTGCAGGGCTTCTTGGGCTCCCACCCAGTTCCTGGCCAGAAGCAGCTCCTGGGCACCTCTGAGAGCCAGGGAGGCAGACAGCTCGTCTTCTCCCACGATTAAAGCCAGCTCCGCTGCTGTCCTGAGTGATGCTGGATCCCCCTTTTTGGCCAAAACTTTGGCTGCATCATAAGCAGAAGCAGCCCCTAAATAGCTACAATACAAAAGAAAACTCACACAAAGTGGCATAAACACATCTCCTGTTCCTCCCCAGAGGGTCAAATCATTTCTCTCTGTTGGCTTTCTCTTGCCTCCTGTGCTCTCCTGAGGCCCCAGGTAGGTCCTTGTTGCCGGCTATCCCCGTGAGGGCCATGTCCAGCGCAGCAGAGAATGAGACCCTTGTTGCCGGCTATCCCCGTGAGGGCCATGTCCAGCGCAGCAGAGAATGAGACAGCATCGTATGGGTTAAGGACCTAAAGGAATCTCAATACTTGCTGAACTGATCCCAAGCAAAGGACTCCCTCCCTCCCAATTTCTATATTTGATGATACAAGGCCTCCCTAGAAAAAGGTAACTTCTTACTGCTGTGGGGTTTCTTGAATAGTTATAGTGATTTATATAAATATCAAGGAGGTAGAACTTGATCAGTCTTATGAAGCTGGGATTCATACACGTATGTTTCTTTGTTTTCTAGTCACCTAACTGCCACCCCTAAGCCGATCACTTTTATTCTCCTGCTCTCTGTCACGGCTCCTTTCCGTTCGGGTTCCCTCCTGTCTCGGAAGCTCACCACTTAGCAGCTACGGCGTAATGGCCATCTTTTTCGAGGATGGCTCCCCAGCTGAAATACAGGTCCTGCAGGATCGGGTCCTCTGGGCGCAGCCGGGCCTTGGCAATAGCAATAGCCTCCCTAGGGGCAAGAATACATAATTAGCCAATCTGAAATTAGCCAATTATCTAAATAGATAATTAGCCTTCTCTGTAAGGGGCCCCTAGGAGGAGCTGCAAGATAGGACAAACTGTCCCTTTTGTGTTATTCCAACCTATAAAAAACTGTGTTCCTGCACACACGGGGCGTTACGCCACAGCCTATATGCTCAGTCCTCTCCCAGGTCAGCAGTTCTGTGGATTCCCAAGGGCCCCCAAGGCCCTTTTAGGGGGGTGAGGTCAAAACTACTTTAATAATAATGCTAAGAAGTTATTTGCGTTTTCTGTGTTGACATCTGCCCTGATTATGCAAGAGCAATGGCGGTAACTGCTGGCACCTGAGCAAGAACCAAGGTAGTGGCCCTTGAACTTTTACTTTTTGTGTGTGTATGTGACTGAGACAGAGAGACAGAGAGAGGGACACATAGGGACAGACAGGCAGGAAGGGAGAGAGATGAGAAGCACCAATTCTTCCTTGTGGCACCTTAGTTGTTCATTGATTGCTTTCTCATATGTGCCTTGACTGGGGAGGTGGGGGGGACGGACGACGGGACTACAGCAGAGCAAGTGACCCCTTGCTCAAGCCAGCGACAATGGGGTCATGTCTATGATTCCACGCTCAAGCCAGCGACCCCACACTCAAGCCGGATGAGCCTGTGTTCAAGTTAGCGACCTTGGGGTTTTGAACCTGGGTCCTCTGCATCCTAGTCTGACACTCTATCCACTGCATCACTACCTGGTCAGGTGAAGTTTTACTTTTTTATTTTTTTTGTATTTTTCTGAAGTGAGAAGCGGAGGGCAGTCAGACAGACTCCTGCATGCATCCGCCCAGGATCCACCTGGCATGCCCACCAGGGGGCGATGCTCTGCCCATCTGGGCCATTGCTCCGTTACAATTGGAGCCATTCTAGTGCCCGAGGCAGAGGCCATGGAGCTGTCCTCAGTGCCCGGGCCAACTTTGCTCCAGTGAAGCACTGGCTGAGGGAGGGGAAGAGAGAGACAGAGAAGGAGAGGGGGAGGGATGGAGAAGCAGATGGGCGCTTCTCCTGTGTGCCCTGGCCAGGAATTGAAGCCAGGACTTCCACACGCCAGGCCAATGCTCTACCGCTGAGCTAGCTGGCCAGGACCACTTTTTTATTTTTATGTTTAAAAATTTTTTCCATTGCTTTGAGAGAAAGAGAGAAGGAGGGAGAGAGGATGGGAGAAAAGCATCAACTTGTTCTCCACCTAGTTGCTTCCCCTATGTGCCCTGATTAGGGATTGAACCTGTGATCTTGGGGCGCTGGGACAAAACTTTACCCACTGAGCAACCCAGTCAGAGTGGCCCTTAGTTTTTATAAAGAAAGGTTGGTCTGACTGGTGGACATTATACTTTAAAAAAAACCCCAAACAAGATCCGATACTGGGGCATGTGGAGAGCTTTGGGGAGGCTGGGGAGCCTGTCTCTTCACATGGAGCCTAAGGACGAACTCCTCTTTTAATAATTCACTAAGTTGTTCATCTGCCTCACTGCCTTCTCTACGTGTGTGAAAGTAGCACACACAGTAAAGACGTTTACAAAAGTAAAGTTTAAAGGAAGACGAGGGGCACATACTGACAAAATCAAACATTTGTTAAGTAGTCTATGTGGGGGGCGCACTGAGGTTCGTTCGGCTAGTCTATGTTTTTCTGTATGTTTCACATGTTTAGTTACCGTAAAGGCTGTAAGCTAGAGCTGTTAAGTATATAGACTACTTCACACTGTGTCCAGCTGCCGGCTCACTGGAGCTTATACAGACCTGTAGAAGTGGTTTGACTTGAGCAGCTCCACAGCCTCATACACTTTGTGGACAGAAAGGAGGTAGGAGGCGGCCTTGACATACTGATCCTGAAAACACAGCTGCTTGGCGAATGCCTCCACGGCCCACAGCCACACGTGGTAGCCAGCTTCAGAAAAGAAAAGAAAAGATGGTGGTTAAATAAAAAGCAGTTTTAAGAAAAAAACCCCAGCATGTACATATGTTCATTTGGGTTGAAAATACCTTTTTAGTCACTGTAGTAAGCAGAAAATTTAGATAATTCAATTGCCATTATACAGCATTTACTTTACCTACCCCTCCCCATACCCGCATTTTGAAACATAAATTATTTCTTTGATTATATAATGCATACAAAACTCAAAAGGTACAGAAAGTATGGAAACCAGGATAATGGTTCCCGTTTTGGGGTGTGTGGGTACTGACTGAAATGGAACATGACAGAAGCTACCAGGGTGCTGGTAATGTTATGTTTCGTTCTTTTTTTTAGGTGAGAGGAGGGGAGATAGTGAGGCAGAGTCCTCCAAGTGCCCCAATCAGGATCTACCCGGCAACCTTTTCTGGGGCCCATGCTCGAGTACTGAGCTATTTTTAGCACCTGAGGCTGATGCGCTCTGACCAATCGAGCTACCCTCAGCGCCTGGGGGCCACGCTCGCTCAAACTAATTGAGCCACTGGCTGTGGGAGGGGAAGAGAAGGAGAAGGGGGAGAGAAGCAACAATAGTCCATGTCTATTTGTCATTTCACATATATGAGCACAGTTAAATTCCTACAATTAGGACGGCTGAATCAAGGGGGACGTGCATTTTAAGTTTATTAGACATGGCCAAATTGTCCTTCAAGCACTGTCTGCCATCTTTAGAGGACATATCCTAGAGGTGACAGCACCTTGTTGGGAAGAACGTACCGATGGGTGCCATGGCCACGAGGTTGTCTGTCAGCTCCCCTCTCTCTGCTGCAGTCTGGAGGACACCTTTCAGGTCTCCTTTCCAAAGCATCAGCTGGTGAAACAGCTCAGGGTGGCCGTTTTCCAAGTGACCCTTTCCTGTTTGGAGGAGATGATGTATGGAAGTTATTTCAGAAACACCTGCCTACACTAACTTCCACATAAAGAAAGGCAGGATGAAAGAGAGGAACCAACTCCTAGAAAATGTCTTCACTTGCTGACTGGTAAGTCACCTCCCAGAGTGTGCAGAATGGGGCCTGAAGCCCAGTCACTTGTCCACCCACTCACTTTCCCTCAGTCACTCAGAGTGAACACTGTGTTTGGGACCTATGACAAATGCAAGAGATTTGTAAGTATGCAAATCAGGGAGCTCAAAAACTAGTGAGCTGACAGGTAAAACTAACAGCTACAAGGCCACAGGAAGGCAGCCGTAAAAGAGGCACGGACAAAGCATCCGGGAAGTATAAAGACGGAGGGACTGCGTTGACTGGACTGGCCTCACCTTCAACCTCCATCATTCTGTACAGGGTAGCCCTGTCTGTGAACAGCCCCAGGTGAAATCTGTCCTCAAGGTCAGCAGACACGTCCTCATTGAGTTCTGTTCATTCAAAAAGACCAAAAGAACCAGATGAAATGATTACGTAGCTTACTGTTTTCTAATAACTTCCAAATGTTTTGCCCAGAACACCAATTTCAGACCCTAAGAGACCCATGCCCTGTTGACCCTAACAGAGACCCCTGCAGGTTATAAAGGCAGCCAAATATGAAAATATTTCCAGTTTTGTTAAGCTTAGGTTGCGCCAATCCACTGAGACAATTTAGTTTTTAATTTGCTCAAAGAAGGACTTGGGGGGGGGGGAGGAAAGAATTTAAAAAGCCAACCCCAAATTTAACATGTATTTAAATGCTGTACAAACCAAAAATCAAAAACAGTAAGTAAAGAAATGTCCTTGGGCCTGACCAGGCGGTGGCGCAGTGAATAGAGTGTCGGACTGGGATGCAGAGGACCCAGGTTCGAAACCCTGAGGTCATTGGCTTGAGTGCAGGCTTATCCGTCTTGAGTGTGGGGTCCCAGTTTGAGTGTGGGACCATAACCATGACCCTGTAGTCAATGGCTTGAGCCCAAAGGTCGCTGGCTTGAAGCCTAAGGTGGCTAGCTTGAGTAAGGGGTCACTCGCTCTGCAGTACTGCCCCTCCCCCCGTCAAGGCACATATGAGAAAGCAATCAATAAACTACTAAGGTGCCGCAACGAAGAGTCGATGCTTATCTCTCTTCCTTCCTGTCTGTCTGTCCCTATCTGTCTCTCTCTGTCTATCACACACACACACACACACACACACACACACACACACACACAAAAGACAGAAATGTGCTTGGCCCTGGCTAGTTGGCTCAGTGGTAGAGTGTCGGCTTGGTGTTTGGAAGTTCCAGGTTCGATTTCTGGTCAGGGCACACAGGAGAAGCAACCATCTGCTTCTCCGACCTTCTCCTTTTTCTCTCTCTTTCTTTCACTTACTGCAGCCATGGCTCGAATGGTCCAAGCAAGTTGTCCCCTGGCGCTGAGGATGGCTCCATGGCCTTGCCTTAGGAGCTAAACTAGCTCAGTTGCCAAGCAACGGAGCAGCAACCCCAGGTGGGCAGAGCACTGCCCTGCAGGGAACCTGCTGGGTGGATCTTGGTTGGGGCACATGTGGGAATCTGTCTCTGCCTCCCTGCCTCTCACTTAAAAAAAAAAAAGAAAGAGTCCTTGATGATCACTAGGCTCTACCACAGGGGTCGGGAAACTTTGGCTGAGAGAGCCATGAACGCCACATATTTTAAAATGTAATTCCATGAGAGCCATACAATGACCTGTGTATGTTATGCATTATTCAATAAAAATTTGGTGTTGTCCCGGAGGACAGCTGTGATTGGCTCCAGCCACCCGCAACCATGAACATGAGTAGTAGGAAATGAATGGATTGTAATACATGAGAATGTTTTATATTTTTAACATTATTACTTTATTAAAGATTTGTCTGAGAGTCAGATGCAGCCATCAAAAGAGCCACATCTGGCTCGCGAGCCATAGGTTTCCGACCCCTGCTCTACCACAAAGGGATTCAGTATTCATTCTCATTTTTTTAAAAATCAACTAATTTTCCCATAAGGAAAATAATGTAAAACTACATGGTTAATTGTGTAAATTATAAGAAGTCATCACAAAGTTCCCAAAAGAGGGCTATGTGTGTAATAAGAGCATGAAGTACCTCAGGAGGGAGACAACAAACTAATCACAGTGTGGCCTTGGGGACAAATGGAGGAGTGGGTGTTAGAATGATGGCTTTGAAAAATTAAAACCAAAATACTTCCTGTAAACAAAAACTTCCATAATTTTTCTTTTTCTTTTATTTAGAAACTAAATTTAATGAGGTGACACTGATCAGTAAGTTTCACTGATCGATAGGTTTCAGGTGAACATTTCTACAGCATTTGAACTGTTGATTGCGTTGTGCACCATCACCCAGTCACATCATGTTCCATCACTGTATTTGTCCCTCTCACCCCCCACCCCTCCCTCTGGGAACTGCTTTACTTTTATCCGTGTCCGTAAGTCGCAGTTTTATATCCCATCTATGTGGGGTATGTTTGTCCCTCTTTACTCACCTCATAATTCTTCTTAACCCTTGAGTAGTGAGTTTTTTTCATGCTCGCTGACCCCCGGGAGTGAGTTTTTTTAAAAAAAATGAAATCAGTTCCAGTTACAGTTTTATTAACTTAAAATCATGTTTGTTTGATAACCAATTTATGAAAAGAAGAAGAACATATATTTTGCCTTACACGTTTTTAAAATAAAAATTTTTGTGCAATCGTCTTCATAATGGTCAGGAGGCATGAAGACGTACATGAATGTTTATACTACTCAGAGGGTTCAAGGAACTTCTATATTGTGGTATATATTTCTACTAAGCAAATTTTGTTTGTACATGAAGATACTGTTGACTCATGCTGAGATATTTAAGCCAGCATTCTGACTCCAGCACACAGCTGTCTGGTAATAACGTGATTTGTAACGATAAAAGCAGAGCATCACCTACCGAAGGCACTGGGGAGTGCTGAGAGGGCAGGAAAGGGAGCCTGGCGTGGAGTGCGGGACAGGGAAGCCTCCACTCAACAAGTAAGCCTCTTGCCGTGGAGTGCGGGACAGGGAAGCCTTCACTCAACAAGTAAGCCTCTTGCCGTGGAGTGTGGGACAGGGAAGCCTTCACTCAACAAGTAAGCCTCTTGCCGTGGAGTGTGGGACAGGGAAGCCTTCACTCAACAAATAAGCCTCTTGCCGTGGAGTGCGGGACAGGGAAGCCTTCACTCAACAAATAAGCCTCTTGCCGTGGAGTGTGGGACAGGGAAGCCTTCACTCAACAAATAAGCCTCTTGCCGTGGAGTGTGGGACAGGGAAGCCTTCACTCAACAAATAAGCCTCTTGCCGTGGAGTGTGGGACAGGGAAGCCTTCACTCAACAAGTAAGCCTCTTGCCGTGGAGTGCGGGACAGGGAAGCCTTCACTCAACAAGTAAGCCTCTTGCCGTGGAGTGTGGGACAGGGAAGCCTTCACTCAACTAATAAGCCTCTTGCCGTGGAGTGCGGGACAGGGAAGCCTTCACTCAATTAATAAGCCTCTTGCCGTGGAGTGCGGGACAGGGAAGCCTTCACTCAACAAGTAAGTCTCTTGCCATGGAGTGCGGGACAGGGAAGCCTTCACTCAACTAATAAGCCTCTTGCCGTGGAGTGCGGGACAGGGAAGCCTTCACTCAATTAATAAGCCTCTTGCCGTGGAGTGCGGGACAGGGAAGCCTTCACTCAATTAATAAGCCTCTTGCCGTGGAGTGCGGGACAGGGAAGCCTTCACTCAACAAGTAAGTCTCTTGCCATGGAGTGCGGGACAGGGAAGCCTTCACTCAACAAATAAGCCTCTTGCCGTGGAGTGCGGGACAGGGAAGCCTTCACTCAACAAATAAGCCTCTTGCCGTGGAGTGTGGGACAGGGAAGCCTTCACTCAACAAGTAAGCCTCTTGCCGTGGAGTGCGGGACAGGGAAGCCTTCACTCAACAAGTAAGCCTCTTGCCGTGGAGTGTGGGACAGGGAAGCCTTCACTCAACTAATAATAATAAGCCTCTTGCCGTGGAGTGCAGGACAGGGAAGCCTTCACTCAACAAGTAAGCCTCTTGTGTACCAGTTTCCAGAGGACTACACGGGGGCCAAGGAAGTGCATTTTTGTACCTTTGGAATGTCTTGCCGCTGCTAGGACCAAACAGTCCTGGTGAAGCTCCTCTTTGGACCTGTGGTCCAGGCTTGTGCTCAGTGGAAGCATGGAACGGGCTTTGCGCTTCTTGACCAAGGCTTCTGAAATGTAACAGAAGTGCAGACTGAAGAACAGCTGATCAGAAGCACAACACTGAACGCCCCCTGTGTGAGCCCCCTGTGTGAATGTCGCCTGCTGGAGGGATCTGCTGGGCACAGGAAGTCCCTACTATTATGAAGAAGCTTTCACATCACATCAGCTTGAGGCAGTGTTCCTAACACAAGCATGTGAACATGTAGCAACAAATGTTTAAAAAAGCATGACCCCAAATTAATATAATCAAAATAGATATTTAAAACTTCAAAACAACCCAGCCACCCACACTGTTGAGTTTTCAGTTACATGTAACATCTGAGGATGTTTTAATAAAGTATTCTATTTAGTAGATACCAACCTGGCTTGTCTTTAGGTGGGTCCTTATTCAGTGAAGCGAATTTGTTATTAACAGTGACTTTTGGCTTTTCTAAGCCTAAGGAACCTGGAGGGCAGAAAACTGGTTCTCGAGAAACTACATCATAGGAGAGAAATAAAGTTTGGATAAGGACAATGTAGAATCTAGTTCTTTGTAAAAATTAAAAACGATACTAGGTTTAATGGTGCAATTTTATCTATTACTCAGAATATGAGAGAAAATACTTTGGAAAGGAAGTGTGGGTGCTGTCCCCTTCTCCCCTCAGTGTAACAGGATCCTCGAAGTTCACTGCTTACAACTTTAACTGAGCTAAGGAAAAGGTATAAGCCTCAAGCCTCCATAACTTTAGACTTTGCTCAGGTGACAAAGGACTTTTTACATAGTTAGATGACAAAGTACTAATTGCATGTTTGATTACACAAACAAGGAACAACTTTACTAACAGAAAAGACTGAGGGTGTGTGATATGGAGTCATAATCCTGAGCACACCACAACCATGCACGTCAACCAGCTGTTGATCTACAGGGGCAAAGGATGTTTTCTCTGCAGCCATTTTGAGATGATGAGAAGCATCAATTCTTCATTGTGGCACCTTAGTTGTTCATTGATTGCTTTCTCATATGTGCCTTGACTGGTGGGCTACAGCAGAGTGAGGGACCCCTTGCTCAAGCCAGCGACCTTGGGGTTTTGAACCTGGGTCCTCCGTGTCTCAGTCCAATACTCTATCCACTGCGCTACCACCTGGTCAGGCCAAAATGCTGTTTTAGAATTAACCATTAGTCACTGCTTCTATTTATAGCTTCTAGATCAGATATTTGTAAGGGAGAATTGGTTTCTTTCAGTAAATGTGGATGGTGATGTCAAAACGTCAGAACTTCTCCCATGTAAGTTAGGTATGTGCCCCTGGCTCTGCTCTGTCCCACAAGCTTACCCTGCCCAAGTTGATAAGTTTCTCTACAGAACTTTACTACAACATTTCTATCCCAATCACCCACCGAATCCTCAATAACAACTCAAAGGTGTTTGGAGGCTTAACGACGCCCTTTGAAGAATACCTACTGTAGTTACCAAGGCACTGGAATCCCAGCTAAGCTAAGGAGTGGGGCAGCAGGCAGGTCAGAGCAGAGCAGTTTCACACTGAGTAAGGACTTCCCTTAGTTTCCTGGTGACGACCACGCAGTCCCAGAGAGTGAGTGACAGGGACTCGGGCACATACCTGCGCAGGCAGCAGCACAGGGCGCCTCTGGCTCCCGGGCCTCCTCCTCCCCCTCCTGGTCCGACACGCTGCCGTTCTCCACGGGCCCCGCGCTCTCCCTCGCGCTCGCGTCCTCATTGCCCTCGGACTCCTGCTTCGCGGACACTCGTGACGTGGGCTTCTTCTTCTTTTTCGGCTTTGGCTTAGGTTGAGAGAGCCTTTTTTTCTCTAATTCAATACTTTTCTTGCCTATAGGAATCACAATGAAAAAAAAAAAAGACAAAAATATATATTCCTGGTTTAAAGCGCTCTAAGAGATCATCTCCAAACCACAACCACTGTTTTTGAATAGCATTCTTACCCTTCCCTTCCTTCACAATGGATTTTTAGTTACATTACAAAAATGTTAACCAAGCCAAACCAACCTCTTCTGGGACTTCATTAAATCATAAATCCCATGCCTAATTATCCCTGAACAGTCCAGCGTGTGTCCCACGAACACGGGCAGTCTCCTCCATCAATCCGGCTCAGCCATTAACCTCTGGAAATGAACACGGACATCACTGCCGCCCACCCCACACTCTCCACTCAGGCTTCCCCAGTCTGGCCCGGGGTCTCTCAGTGAGAGGAGCCATGCACCACGCTCGCTCTGTTTCCTTCAGCCTGGAACAGGCTCTCTTTTCCTTTGGTTACATGACTTGAAACTTGAAGGTTACAGGACTGTTAATTCTCTCGGATTTCCCTCCACCTGTCTATTTGACAATTTCATATTGTGTATAATTATATTTCGTGCTGTATATTAGAATTGTACAGTATGTAGTCTTTTGTGCTGGCTTCTTTTGCTCAGCATAATATTTTGTGAGATCCACCCATTTCGTTGTACCAATAGTTACTTTTCTTTTACTAAAGAAAAAAATCCCATTTTAAAGATATGTCACAGTTTGTTTACTGGTTGATGGGTATTTGGGATAAAGCTGCCATGAGCCTTCCTTTACAAGTACTGTGTGGATATATCATTTCATTTCTTTGGAGACATTTCTAGTTATTTAATATATAGTGTATTTATCTAGCTGTTTATGATGAGTGGGCAGGTCTGATACCAGTTCATCTTTCATAGCCAGGAACAGAATTCTCCTGTTAATTATTTTTAAGCACAAACTGTCCCAGATTTGGCTAGTGGAGTTGGCTTGTCTTTTTGATGTAGCTCAGTTCCTTGAGCACCTTCTTCCTTTGTGGTATAAAATGATGTTCTAGGTTCATCTTGTATTTTTCCTCTCCCAACTTGGAATTAGCCATTTCTCCAAGAAGCCCTGATTGGCCCCTTTTAACAGAGAATGGTACTTAGAAACCAAGAGCCGGGTGCCAGGTATACTTGTTACTACACTGCTCACAAAAACTAGGGGGTATTTTATTGCTTCATACTCATTCTGAAATACCCCTCATTTCTGTGTGCAGTGTGTTTGGGTGTGGTCCTCAGGCCCCTCGTGGCTGCCTCCCCGGCATGGGCTCTAACCGCCTGCCGCGCTGTCACAGCTGCCTGCCCGAATGTCTGCCTGTTGACCCTGACCAGCCCGTTCCTGGGGAAGGGGGAGGGGCAGTCGGCAAGCACCTATGGGCTCCAGGTTCTCACTGACCTTGAGGAGGCCGGGAATGCTCTTGCATGGAAGCGATCCACTTGTACACACAGAAGTCATCTGCCCCCGAGTAGATGCAGTCTGGGTCCAAGGGGGACCACACCACGCAGAGCAGTCGACCTCGATGTCCTCGGAAATTGCACAGGGGCTCTTCCCGGAGAGTGTCCCACACCTGAAACCCAAAGTCCCGGGGCAGAATAGACGATTTCTGGTCATTCTAATTGTTCCGGGGGCAAGTTAAAATTAAATTAAAAAAAAAAATAAATCTGTGCACATTTATTTCCTCTTATGATTTATAACAGGGGTCCCCAAACTACGGCCCGCAGGCCCCCTGAGGCCATTTATCCGGCCCCGGATGCACTTCCGGAAGGGGCACCTCTTTCATTGGTGGTCAGTGAGAGGAGCACATTGACCATCTCATTAGCCAAAAGCAGGCCCATAGTTCCCATTGAAATACTGGTCAGTTTCTTGATTTAAATTTACTTGTTTTTTATTTTTAATATTGTATTTGTTTCCGTTTTGTTTTTTTACTTTAAAATAAGATATGTGCAGTATGCATAGGGATTTGTTCATAGTTCTTTTTATAGTCCGGCCCTCCAACGGTCTGAGGGACAGTGAACTGGCCCCCTGTGTAAAAAGTTTGGGGACCCCTGATTTATAATATTCTCTTAGGAGTTCAATATCAGAGGGTGCTGTCTCCTGCGGGTGGCTCTGAGTGAGCCTCTAGTGGTGGCCCATGGATCTCACTATCTGAAGTAGTCCTGTGTGCCATTTATGAAGGGAATTCCAACTCAGCCCACACCTGCATGGGAGGTACATACTTAGGGCTGTAATTTCTCATAGGGGAGTCTTTTGTCCCCAAGCATCGGGGCGACTGATCAGTGTCCTTGCTGTTTCCTGAATTATACCAGTCCTCACTTCACAGAGGGCAGCCTTCCTGACTGTCAGCTTTGTGCAGATAGCTCAGTTACATTCGACACTGAGCTCGACATCTCCCGCAGGGGTCTCTGCCCTTCAGCTCCTAAGTTCTATTCTGGTTCTAGTCCCAAACTCCTGCCTCACAGTTCTGGCTTGGCATGCCATCTTTCATTTTTAGAACCTGGAGATTTCTTTCTTTCTTTTTTTTGGGGGGGGGGGAGAGACAGAGACAGAGAGAGGAACAGATGGGGACAGACAGACAGAAAGGGAGAGAGATGAGAAGCATCAACTCTTCGTTGTGGCACCTTAGTTGTTCATTGATTACTCCTATGTGCCTTGATGGGAGGAGGGGTGCTACAGCAGAGCGAGTCCCCTTGCTCAAGCCAGCGACCTTGGGGTCGTATCTACGATCTCATACTCAAGCAGGTGGCCCTGCACTCAAGCTGGTGAGTCCACGCTCAAGCCGGCCCCCTCAGGGTTTCAAACCTGGGTCCTCTGCATCCCAGGCTGAAGCTTTTCCACTGCACCACCGCCTGGTCGGGCTGGAGATTTCTGACTTACCAATTTGTTTAGCCACCATTTCTGTGTTTGAACAAGTGCTTTTCATATCAATTTATAAGTCCATCATTACTGACAGCAGGTCAGAATGAAATTTAAGACATACTAGAATTTAGCTAGTTCCTATTAATAATTTCCTTTTCATTTAAGTAAAAAAACCCTCCCAATCTTAGCCTGTCAAGGGCCCAGATATGCAGGATATTAAAATGCCTTCTATAAAAGACAACAGTGAGGGAAGGAAAAACATACCCATCTAGGGGAAAGAGTATCAGTGAGAGTACACAGTGAAGAACCCACGGAACCAGAACCAGAGACACACCGCACCTGAGCTGTACCGTCATAGGAGGCAGACACCAGCCTTCCGTCATGGTGCGGGCTCCACGCCAGGCAGGTAATCTTGGCTGTGTGCCCCGAGAGGGTCCGGTAGGGCTCTGTGATGGTCACTGGAGACTCCGCATTGCTCTCTGAAAGACAAGGGGAAAGGAGAACAAACTACCTCACAGGACTGTGAGAAGTGGGCGCAGCCAAACCTGTGAGTGGGATGTGCTGTGTGTGTAAAGTACTCAGACATGGGATGCGCCGTGTGCGTAAAGTACTCAGACACGGGATGCGCCGTGTGCGTAAAGTACTCACACTCGGGATGCGCCGTGTGCGTAAAGTACTCAGACACGGGATGCGCCGTGTGCGTAAAGTACTCAGACACGGGATGCGCCGTGTGCGTAAAGTACTCAGACACGGGATGCGCCGTGTGCGTAAAGTACTCAGACACGGGATGCGCCGTGTGTAAAATACTCAGACACGGGATGTGTTGTGTGTGTAAAGTACTCAGACACGGGATGCGCCGTGTGTAAAGTACTCAGACACGGGATGTGCTGTGTGTGTAAAGTACTCAGACACGGGATGTGCTGTGTGTGTAAAGTACTCAAACACTACAGGAAGAGGCTAGAAGCTGGAACAGTCTTTTCAGAGAGTCATTTGGCAATAATCAATTTTTAAAAAATCTGGAGGCCCTGGCTGGGTAGCTCAGTTGGTTAGAGCATTGTTCTGATATACCAAGGTTGTGGGTTCGATCCTGGCCAAGGCATAGATAAGAATCAAGCAACGAAATGCATAAGTGGAACAACAAACTGATGTTTCTCTCTTTCTCTCTTTCCCTTCCTCTCTCCCTCTCCCTAAAATCAATTTTAAAAAATCTGGAGAACACACGTAGCATACTGATAACATAGGTTATTAGGCAGAGATGAAATCAGGGGAAGAACTTTGCTTTCTTCCCATCTCTGTAATATTTGAAATTTTTCTCATTTTAAGTAAGATGAATATATTACCTTTGAAAACAGAAAAAAAAAAATAAAAAACCACTTATTCTAATAGCAAAGGAGAAAGTGAAAAGGTGCACAGACTGGAATGGAAAGTAGCTGAACAGGTGACAGCTGCCCAGGAGGAAGACAGCACAGTACCTACGACAGTCTTCAGGTTGTGCACATAAATGACCGCATTGTTGGAGCCGGAGGCCATGAGGTAGCTCAGCTCTGGCTGGCTGCTGTGCTCATGGTGCCAGCTGATGGTGTTCACCAGCTTGTGATGCTGCTGGATGGTGCAGATCAGTTTCAAGTTGGGGACCTGAAATATATCTATTGATCTGAAATAAGAAACACACCAAGACAAGAAAGGTGAATAATCAATTTACAGTCATCACAAGCAGGTACCTCCTTCAATCCATCAGTCAAGGAAGAGGATAACCCTATCTATCGCTGCGGACGGTACTCTTACAAAGAACCAGGTACAAAAGGTTGTGTCTCAAACAAATACTTTCAGCTTTGAAAAATCCCAGATGTCTTTGGAAAGTTGTGCTTATCAGGCTCTTGTAATAAACAGTGCTGTGGAGCACTACGAGAAGAATGAATGAACCGGTGGCCGAATTAGGACTGCGTTACTGTGGACAACACGGTAGGGCCCGCTGACCTCTGCAGGACCTGTGCCTAGGCTTACTCTAGCGACACGGAGGGGATGCAGGCAGTTCAGTGGCCGAATCAGGACTGCGTTACTGTGGACAACACGGAAGGGCACGCTGACCTCTGCAGGACCTGTGCCTAGGCTTACTCTAGTGACACGGAGGGGATGCAGGCAGTTCAGTGCAGAGACGAGCATTTCGGGAAACATAAAATAGCCAGAGAGACGGCAAACACGCTTTGGAATGAAAACACCCAACTTATTTGTAATTCTCCAAGATGCAGAGAGCTCTTGGATCATTCACAGATATCTAGGATATTTCAGAATATCAAATACAGCTGGGCTTCTCCAACTAACATTACAGATGGCAAGAGCCAGCTTGTGATCAAATGTATGTGCCATCACAAAGTCTTTTTTTTAAAAGAAACAAACACATACCCATCTTCATTGCCAAGAGCCATGATTTTGCCATCTGCTTTCCAGCTGATCTCTGTGTGTACGGGCAACTTGTACTAGAAAGCAAAAGAAACCATCTTGGCTAAAAACATTGCTCTTCTCTTCATATATCTTACAAATCAATGATGACAGCATTAGAAAAAAAATTCCTAGAGTTTAAAAATGTTCTAATTACACAGCAGCCATTCTTGTAAATAAGCTACATGATTAACCAAAGAATTACGAAGAGCAAATGTTCTAATTGTAATTTCCTATTTGGGACAAAAAGAAGCCAGTAAATACTAAATGTCTACAATGCCTACTGTTGTAAAATGAACTTCATTAAAATGATTTTTATCCCCCTATGAAGACTGAAACGCATCTGCTGGCGTTGACAACACACTGCCCTTGTTTTCCTCCTACCCTTCTATTTCTCTTCATGCCTCTCTGATCTATGTTGGTGTTCCCCAGGGCTGCCTAGGCCCTCTGCTTTCCGTCTCTCTCTTTTTTTTTTTTTTGTATTTTTCTGAAGCTGGAAACGGGGAGAGACGGACAGACTCCCGCATGCGCCCGACTGGGATCCACCCGGCACGCCCACCAGGGGGCGACGCTCTGCCCACCAGGGGGTGATGCTCTGCCCCTCTGGGGCGACGCTCTGTTGCGACCAGAGCCACTCCAGTGCCTGGGGCAGAGGCCAAGGAGCCACCCCCAGCGCCCGGGCCATCTTTGCTCCAATGGAGCCTCGGCTGCGGGAGGGGAAGAGAGAGACAGAGAGGAAGGAGAGGGGGAGGGGTGGAGAAACAGATGGGTGCTTCTCCTGTGTGCCCTGGCCGGGAATCGGACCCGGGACTTCTGCACGCCAGGCTGACGCTCTACCACTGAGCCAACCAGCCAGGGCTTGCCTTCCGTCTCTTTAGACCAGCTCATACACGCCTGCAGCTGCTTCGGCTACCATCCACATAAAGGGATTCTAGATTTCTACTTCCAGCTCCAACTCCTGGAAGAGCTTCTGACCCAGATACACAACTGCCACGAAACTCAAAGCTCATTAGGAACGGGAACTTGGTCTCTTTTATTTATTGCTGAATGTTAATGTTCAGATAATATTTAAGACAATGGAAAAATGTAGTCAATAAAAATAATTCCATTTATGATTAAATGGAGTTATTTGTATGCTAGCCATACAAAAATAATGAGCAACAATAAAAAATGCTCATTTGAAAGAGTAAGAAATCATAGGCCGCATTTACGATTTCACTTCAAAAGCAGTCTAGCATGAAAAGCACATGTGATTAGATGCAGGAATCTGAGTCAGGGAAAACAGGGAATTTTCTGTAGTATTTTTGCAGCTTTTGAGTAAATCTGTACAAAAAATTAAAAACAAATGACAATTCCACCTTGAGTGAAATACCCCGCAGCCGCAGTGGGACACCGTATTATGCAAAGGCCTCCCCGTGGAGGAAGTGCTGGCCAGAAGGGACGCTTTGATTCCAAGATCTGAAAGTTTATACTGGAGCACCACTGCAACTGAGACAATGCATTTTTCTTTTTGGTTAAGTTCCTTGCTCTAATTAAGGATAAAGAATTCTAAGACATGTGTTATAATATACACTCACTGAGTTTTTTAAGAACATCTAAGAAATCTGAGCATAACAGATCTTGCTAATAATGGCATTTATTATGTAAGACAGGAAACCAAGATATGGAGATCAAGAGAAGGCTTGAGACCACAAGAACTTACTTTGATTGAATTGGTGTCCTTGATGAGTTTGTTGATGTCAAAGGCCTCTCCATTGAGTTTCCAGGGGTTGTGCTGTAAGACAAGCCCCTCCCCTCCACAGCTGTACAAAGTGAGCGAAGGTCTGTCTCCTTCTCCTGTATCAGATACCGAAGCTGGTCACTTTTGCACTCCACCAGCTATAGTATGAGCACGTCATACTATCAATTGGTTTACAAGGATTACATTAATACATTGTCATAAAGCCACAGTTCTTTGCATCTGAACATAGTTGTTGGGAGTAGAAGTAAAAATGATACTAATAATGCTACATTAATAGTTATAATGCAACATTTGTTTTAAACATTCTTTTGCCATTCAAAATAGTAGGGAGCCAAAGTTGGAATCAGAATACATGTACTCAGATTTTTTGAGAATTTATCTTTTCTTTCAGAAATAAGTACTCTATTCTTTGGGCATATGGAGCTATAACACTTCCTATGACTAATTCTAAGGAGCTGTCCTCAAAGAAATTATTTCAGTGTTGTAGCGAGAAAGAGACCTTTCCTAAAGATTTTTGCTGAGCACACATTTTAAAAGATACTCTGAAAGAACTATGACTGTAGGAATAAGAAAGAGAAAGACGAGGCTGAGGGGCTGGAAGGGGAAAGGTTGGAATACAATGAAAGGCAAAGAGAGATCACTGGAGAAACCCTTAGTCTGCTTTGGAGTTTAGGGAGGCTTATTTTGGCTGAATGGTTTCTGACTTATCACCCATCACGACTGCCCTCATGGACCCCCAGGGACACAGCAGCCAGCATAAGCAGTCACTGCACCAGAATATTTATGACTCCTGAATATCCTAGGATTAAACTGAAAGTAAGGGACGACTCTAGCATTTGTAAGAGAATGGCTCAGACACTTACCAGAGGACGTGGCGGGTATTGGTGGTCCCCAGGCTAAACTGTACACAGTCTTCTTATGATACGTGCTAGAAATCTGTGGAGGTCTGAAAGGAAAGGGGGTTACAAACAAAAAGATTGAAACAAAAAGGGAAAGAAACACATTTTTTTCTAAAAGGTCCCTATTAGAAACTTAGTTACTGATATTGGAGAAAAATAATAATAGTAACCTTCTTCAAATAGCTGTTTGTAAAGAAGCAAATACTTAAATAACATATCATGCAATGATACCTATGAACAAAATGAGTAAGTCTCAAATACACTTTACCCAGAAAAAAGTTATACCCCTCCCCTCAGCTGACCAACTCATCTGGCCAGTTTGTAATCATTCCCCCCCTCTCCGAGTTGTTCACTTTATTTAAATGTAAATATTCTAATATTACAGTATTTATAGAGCAGTGGTAAAGGCTATCACAAGAGAAAAATAGGATTAGCTAGAAAATGCAAACTGCACAGCCCAGAACGAAGGTCACTGCTAGGCGTACGTTATCATCATGCCAATGTAGCCACCTCATATTCAAGTAAAAGATTGTAAGTCATTTTAGTTTTACCCTAAATATCATTAACATCACATTCTTAAACTAAGACAAGATCTTAGATTTTAAAGTTTTTGATTTTTTTTAAAAAAATTATATTTAGACAATTTTAACGGGGTGACATTGATCAATTAGAGTACATAGATTCAGAGAAAACATCTCATTTTGACGTATGATTATGTTGTATACCCATCGCCCGAAGTCAAATTGTCCTGTCACCTATTTGGTTTTCTTTATGTCCCCCCGCCCTCCCCGTAACCACCACACTCTTGTCCATGTCCATGAGCTTCAATTTTATGTCCCACCTATGTATGGAATCATACAATTCTGAGTTTTTTCTGATTTACTTATTTCACTCAGTATAATGTGGATGGACCTTTTTTTTTTTTTAAAGAAACCTTGGTCTCAAGGGTACTTTTTAAGGTTGCTATGGTGATTAAGAAATAATATGTGTAATGTGTCAGTAAAAGGCAGTACGGTTATTACCTTTAGTGTGTACTGTAATCTTTGTATAATTCTGGAACCCCAGGACCCAGAACCTGTGACTGCCTAGCTGGTGACTTACTTACTTGCAAGTGTCTGACATACTCACTATTATCATTCTAGACAACAGACCAGGTCTTTTTCGTGAAGGAAGAATGGCAGTTCTGGGTGAATGCCCAAGACTATGTCCGTAGCAACTCCCTTCCTCCTGCTTCATACCTTTTCTAGTGTTAGTCTGAATATTTAGCTTTAAATAACCAGAAGAAATTAATGTAATAGAATTAGTAGGCAATTTTATGATGACACAGCTATTTAAATTAATATATAGTTTTACTTTCTTAAATGCTTCTTTGAAAGATTATATATAAGTACTTAGAGTAATTGCAAAAACGTTCGCCCTGCAGTATATGATTCTCACTGAAAGCAAAGAATCTACAACGGGGGTAGGCAAACGTCCCTAGCAAGGAGCCAGACGGTGGCGCTTTCGGGCCTTCTGAGCCACGTGGCCCTGTCACAGTCAGCCCACTGCTGTGGTGCAGGAAAGCAGCCCCAGGCGGGACACAGACAAATGAGTGTGGCTGGGTTCCAATAAAACTTTATTTAATTTGTATATGGCTGGATATAAGATCATATTATGGAATTACTGTTAATTAAGTTACATAGATAAATCAAGTATGGCAAGATGTTAACGTGAATCTAGCTAGATACAGAGATGTTCTTTGTACTAGGCTTTCAATGTTCACGGAAACTTTAATTAAAACAAAGTTAAGGGAAAAGAAAAGCAAATATACTTTATATTCCCATAGGTAAGATAAGCTGAACCACCATCACCTGAAAAATGTTTTGTTCTTTTTAAGTTAAATTCTGAGTTTCAAGCCGGCGTCAGAACCAGAATCTTAAAGCGGCTTCCCTGGTTGATTCTAATGCGTGCCCAGGTTTCTGAACTCGAAACTTCATCCCTGACATTCTGGTCTAAACAAAGAATCATCTGTTTATTTCTCTTACTTGCTGGAGTAGGTGTCATACAATCCCACTTTTCCATCATCAGTTCCAAACGCTAAGCAGCCTTCCTTGGCTGGGTGCCAGCAGAGCTGCAAAAACACGAGGGGGCAGACCGTTAAAGGAATTCTCGGGTTGTCCTTCAGTGGCTGAATGGAAAACTCTCCTGCTCTCGGCGTCTTCTAATTTTACATGTTCTCGTTATTTAAGAAAAACAAAGGTGCTAAGAACAAAGGAACAGTCACCAGTTATCTCACCATCCAAAACACCCCATTGCCACTACTGTATTTTTCCAGAATTTTTTTTATGAATAAACTTTATACACAATTCAAAAAAACAAAAATAGGTTGAAACATATAAACGATGTACATGATACACCATTGAGTGGGGGCAAGAGCTGCTAGAACAGTTTAGAAAATATGATTCTCTCAATAATTAACAAAAATTCGGACAGATGCATCACACACTGTCAGCAGCGGTTCTCTGGGTTATGGAAGTGGGGGAATGGAGTGGAGGGCAGAGTAGGGAAAAGTTTTCGCTTTTGCACTCCTGTACTATATGGTTTTCTTTTAAAACCACACACATTTATTGCTTTTAGACTAAGTGGCCATAACCGAGGTCTTCACTTTGGAGAAAAACAAGAAAACCTTATACATATGGTTTTTGTCATGTGCTGTCTGTGTTTTGTCATTTGCACGCTTCCTGAGTCATTAACATCTGTTCACATCAAGTAAAGATCTGCATTATCATTTCTAATAGTTTGATACATTCAAACATGTGGTTAGAACTTAATGTAGTGTCTATGAATGCACACCAGGTTATTTCTGATTTTTTACAATTAGAACATGTGGTGACATGACCAAAGCTTTAATTTTATATCCTAAATTTGGAGAGAATGGGTTTGGTTAGAGAGGGTCCTTATGTTTTCCTGGTCTCAAACTTGACTGAAAATACTCTTGAACAATCTGTGATTCCCAACAGAGTTCGTTTAATGAAAAGATATTCTCTAAGAAAGAATTACTTACTTGAAAAATAGTTCATAGCAAGCTCAAAGAAAGCATCCTTACCGCTGTAACCTTGGACTTGACGCCCTGCCAAAAATTTTTCACATCATAGTTGTTCTTTATGGAGAATGTATTCCATACACGGATCATGCCATCCCCGACACCTATGGCCAAACAGCCCGTGTCCACAGGAGAGAAAGCCAGGCTGTAGGCAAAGCCACCGAGGGAAGGCAGGGTCCAGCAGCACTCCAGGGTGGCCATGTCCCAACATTTTACCTGGAAAGATGAAGGGTTAGGGACTAAATACAAAAAAGATCAGAGAAACAGGAAAAAGACATTTCAAATAGGATGGGTTCAGAGGGTAGATATGGATAATGTAATTTAACTATTCTAATAGGAACTGGAAATGTGTCTCTTAGAAAAAAGAAAGCACCAGTAATAAGTTGTAGAGCTCAAAGGAATCTTAGCATACATTTATTCCCAGAGATCACGAGGGAATTCAGGGCCATTCAACTAATAAACCAGAACCCAGGCCTGCCATTTACAAGTTCAGTGGCCTTTTCACTCTAATGCATTAGCCTATTTGGCAAACTCTAAGCAATAAAGATGGCCTTAGGACAGCGGGAAAATCAGAGCTGTTATTTCAAAAAGCAAAATATCTTAGCATACGGTAGGGAAGAGCAGTACTAAGTTTTTACCTGTCACTTGTTTAACAGAGGGACTTGGGAGAAAAAGTCTATCAAATGAGCCTAGTTTAACTGCAAAAGAGTAAGGCCACAGACCCTGTTTATTCCCACTGATTTGAGAGGGAGTGAGCGAGAGAGGGGAAGAAGAGAGAAAAATCAACTCGTTCCACTTAGTTGTTCCATTTAGTTGTGCACTCACTGATTGCTTCTCAGGCCACAGACTCTTAAAGCCAATTCTGCCTTAAAGAGATCTCACCAAGAGCAGAGGACTGCTACCTAAACTAGACAAGGATGTAGTAAAGCCAAAGCGTGATGATCTCACCCCTCCTTCCCCAGCACGTCTACTCTTCACTATCGTATCTGCTTGAACGAAAAGGCATCTCGGTGGATCCCTGCCTTTCCTCTGCCTCTCTGCTGTTACTGTGTTTATTGCCAATCAGTAACTCTGGAACTGGAGACAAGGTGGGTATGAGAACTGTTGGTCGCTTCGAAACAGCCCTCTAATCCCATCTAAGCACAAACCACTGCCGTGAATTCAGTGCTGAGCAGAGAATAAACTGTTCTTACGTCTCTGTCCATTGACGTGGAAAGCAGCAGCTGCTTGCCATCCTCAGTTTGTAACGGACACAAGTTAAACACAATTCGTGAGTGATTCTGCCCTTCTGATGAAGCACTGAAAAGGGTGTATTTTCGTCTCCAAGACTGAGTGAGATCCCACAGCAGCAATTCACCTCTGTGAAGGAGAAAGACATTCATTCCCTTTCACAAGCAATCTGAAAAGATTTTGGGCCAAAGTGTGTGGACCCTGAGTTGCAAAATCATTTGTTCACTGTTCCTTTAAGGAGAGAAAACTTGCATATTCTGAAATATGCACAGAAATCTCTGGAAGCGCGCGCGTGCGCACACACGGACTCACTCCTATGGGCAGGAGAACCAAGGCGCCCGCGGACCCAGAGGTGGAAGGTATTTACTTTATTGTATCTTTCCTTCTTTTGGGACCATGTCACTGTGTTGGACTCCCTTTTGAACAGATTTTGCTAACAGCTGTAATTAGTAAATGCCACAATTTGCACAACCCCAAGGGCTTTAAGACACATCTCTTTTATGGGTCAGTGGGGATTAGGGCCACGACTAATGTTTTGGTGGGATTTCTATATGCTTTTCCTGTTGTTTCATTTAAAAACATGGGCCTTTTCTGTTAAATTCACTTATTATCTCAAGCAACTAGAAGCCGGTGCTCAATAATTTTTGTTTAATGAATGGCTACAATCATCCTGAGACAGGAAGTACTATAACCTCCCCTTTTCATATGTGAAGTCGCTGAAGTTCAGAAAGTGAGGGTTCTTGCTCACAAACACACAGCAAGTAAGTCGCAGGCTAACACTGAAATTCTGCCTGACTTCAGAGTCCACACTTTTTTTTTCTTGTGACAGAGACAGAGAGAAACAGAGAAAGGGACAGACAGGCTGGAAGTTGTTCACTGACTGCTTTCTCATATGTGCCTTGACGGGGGGTGGATGGGCGGGGGGGGGGGCTACCGCAGAGTGAGTGACCCCTTGCTCAAGCCAGTGGCCTTGGAGTTTTGAATCTGGGTCCTCATGTTCCAGTCCGATGCTCTATCCACTGTGCCACCGCCTGGTCAGGCCAGAGTCCACACTCTTAACCACCAGACGATAGTTATTTCGTGTTTTCCCAACTCTGTTATCAGATAACACAGACATTGGTCCCATGATATTTCCATTACAAATGGCTTATAATACATATAAGGCTTCAGCCATTGCTTTCTCCATCTTCTGTGTCTAGAAAAAAGTCTAGGAATTCCTGAGACTAGAGAAGAAAACACAGTATGTCAAAGAGCATGACCAAAAAAAAGACTTACCCAAAACAGCTAGATACCAGCTGTGTTGGCTGGTCTTTGGGCCAATGGAGCGTCAACCAAAGGCGCTCCTTGACAGTCGGGTCTATCCCTCCTCTTCTCTTCAGGAAGGGCAATTTCAAAGTCATCACATCTGCAGATTAAAAGAAGGCCCGTGGGCGCTCAAGATAGTGAAGCTCTGTGCGTAAAGTCATGATCAATACACAGTGCAGTAGCCCCCCTGTATCTGTGGTCTCAGTTACCTGTGGTCAACCATGGTCTATAAATATTAAATGGAAAATTCCAGAAGTAACAATTCATAATTTTTAAATTGTGTACTGTTCTGAGTTGCGTGATGAAATCTTGTGCTGTCCTGCTTCTCTGTCCTGCCTGGACATGAATCACCGCTCTGTCCAAAGCATCCATGTTGTTTGTTCTCCCTGCCTGTCTGTCACTTAGTAGCTATCAGGTTATCAGACTACTGTGGTGTCACAGTGCTTGTGTTCAAGTAACCCTGTTTTATTTAATAATGACCCCAAAGTCATTCACATAATATAGTGTGTCGTTATCATCACTCTATTTTATTATTAATCTCTGATTGCGCCTGGTTTGTAAATTAAACTCTATCACACCTATGTATGTGTAGGAAAAACACCGTCTATCTGGGATTCGGTGCTACCTGTGGTTTCAGGCATCCGCTGGGGTTCTAGGAACGGATTCCTCTCAGGTAGAGGGGACTACTGTACAGTGTGTGGTTTAAAAGTTTGTTAGTTTTGGTTACTTAGCATTTAAAACTCATTTTCTCATGGTAACGTTATTATGCATAGTGGCTAATTAATACTAGTCTAGCTAATCTAAGTCAGATAAGTTTTTACAGGCTGTCATGGCAACTTAAACATATCAAGGATATTGTTTGTTTGGGAAAATGAGTTTCCAGGTGGTAACACAATCTGATTCTCCAAAGTTGGAAGGACAGAGGGTGGGTTTCCTTCTAGCTGGGAAGAAATCTAACAAAGGTGACAAATTTGGCAGTTAACAAACTGTGACAGGGAAGTCCCTCCACCTCTGACCTGCTACTAACGAGTGGTTCTTAAGTCCCTATGGTGTATCAGAAGCAACTTCTAAAAATACATATGCCAGGGCCCAACACCTGAGATTCTGATTTAGTAAATTTGAAGACTATTGTCCATAAGTTTAGTAAGGTTACCCTTCTGGACAGACTCTTAGCTTGATGTTGTCTCCACTTGGGAGTATTAGCCAAGTATGTCCAAAAACCGCCCGCAAACCTTTTTTTATTTTTATTATTTTTCATTAAGTGAGAGGCAAGGAGGCAGAGACAGACTCCCCACATATGCCCTGACCGAGATCCACCTGGCAAGCCCCTACCAGGTGATGCTCTGCCCGGCTGGGGCAGCTCTGTTGCTTGGCAACTGAGCTATTTTAGCGCCTGAGACCAAGACCATGGAGCTATCCTCAGTGCCGGGGATGGTTGTTTTTGTGTGCCCTGACTGGGCATCGATGCTGGGACTTCCACATGCTGGGCCAATGCTCTACTACTGAGCTAACTGGCCATGGTCCATAAACCTTAAAATATTCTCTTTCCCCAAATAATAATAAGTTACCACTGATTAAGCTCTGACTATGCTACTTGCTTTACATATACTAATGCATTTGGACAAAGATAATAAAACTTCTATGGTTTTAAATAAAGTGGAGAAAGAAGACTGCTATAAAAGGAAAGGCTAGATTTTTACTACATAGATAACATCCACTCTGTCTGGAGTTTCAGTCTTAAGGTGAAAGTTCTGTTCAAAGAAATGCTAAGGAAAGCTGAATGACTGAGGGTTTCCGTAATTGGGTTAACTGAGCTTTTACATTTAAATGTGCACTTCTCTGTTGGGCACAGATTATTTATTCTCCATTTGTGCTTGTAAGCTCTAGCTCTAGTGACCTTTTCCATTCCTCTGATCTAGGCTTTGCCAAGTCCCAATATTCCCGGCCTTATAACAGACATACTGCATGCAAAATACTGACCCTTCTACGAATGTATTAGAAACCCTCATCTCCAGTACCAAAGCCAGATGTTAAGAACAGAGCTCTAGTCCAGGCTAGGCTGGGAAACAGCTTTCTGGATAGAAAAGTAAAAGAACTGCTTTTGACATATGATCTATTTTGAGTACAAGGCAGAATAAAAAAACTTTCTGCTTCTACCAGATCAATACAGGTTATATCACAAAAGAAATATCAAACATCCATCTTACCTCGGCCTCTAGAGCAGCTCCAGATTCGGATGGTCTGATCTTTGCTTCCAGTGGCTAAGTAGCAGCCTTTTGTTACTGGAGTTTGTGCTATAACTTTCCCATTAGGAATTTCAGGTTCTTCTAGGATAGAGATGGTAATTTTTAAAAATTTGCATGAAACAAGTGCTTACCTCAAAGAAAAAGTATCTTGCAAGGGTTCTTGAAACTTAGCTATTGCTTTCATAGATCTGACCTGTAAAACCTAACGTTTTAAACGTAATTTAAAGGATACAGTTTTATTCATTGTGTTCTTAAGCTCTAAAGCCTTGGTTAGCAAACTGTGGCTCATAAGCCACATGCGGCTCTTTGGCCCCTTGAGTGTGGCTCTTCCACATGATACCACGTGCAGGCGCTACCTTGATAAGGAATTACCTACCTATATAGTTTAAGTTTAAAAAAGTTGGCTCTCAAAAGAAATTTCAATCGTCGTACTGTTGATATTTGGCTCTGTTGACTAATGAGTTTGCCGCCCACTGCAAGAGTACTGAACCCTGCCTCTAATGACCTCTACCTGCCTCTAATGACCTCTACCTGAAATTTCCTCTTGATTTACTGATAAGCAATCTTCGCCCGGCAGAGGACACCAGGCTATGGAGTGGATCTCATCATCATGGCCCCGAAGCCTGTAAATGACTTCTCCTTTCTTGCTGATGTCAATTATAACCACCATGCCATCCTTGTAGCTGAAAAATAAGAGTTGAAAAACAGTTTGTTTTCCATTAAAATATTTGGCTTAGGAGTTATTTTAGATTGTAAAAGTTAAGTGCATTGGGGGTTGGGGAGAAGGGAAGAAGACATTATTAATTTTGTCTTTTCTTCAAAGTGTTCATTTTATGCTTTCTAGTTGTTTTTTTGTGACAGAGACAGAAAGTCAGAGAGAGGGACAGATAGGGACAGACAGGAAGGGAGAGATGAGAAGAGAAGCATCAATTCTTTGTTGTGGCACCTTAGTTGTTCATTGACTGCTTTCTCATATGTGCCTTGACCCGGGGGCTACAGCAGAGCAAGTGACCCCTTGCTCAAACCAGATTAGCCCGCGCTCAAGTAGGAGACTTTGGGGTCTCAAACCTGGGTCCTCTGCATCCCAGTCCGACGCTCTATCCACTGCGCCACTGCCTGGTTGGGCGCTTCTTAGTGTTTTTAAACCCTCCTCCATGGTCAACTTTGTAATAGTAACAGTGTACATGTAACCTGGCACAGAGCTTAAACTGGAGCATGTTAAGTTCTAAGTTCTTGTAGGGGCCTACCAATTCCTGTAATTAGAAATGAACAGTTATAATACATTCAAAAAACTCCTTTTTACCAGTGCTCCTGCTTTTCTAGCTATAAACTTAACAAAAGCTGCAGAACTCTAGAAATTCTAGATGTAGATATTCCGAGGCTATCATTTATTGAAATTCAAAAGAAACTGAGAAATTCTAATAGCTTTTTCTTAAGTGATAAAGTATTTCAGACACAAAGTATAGTATCTACCACCTAGCCCCTTGGTCGGCAAACTGCGGCTCTTCCACAAAATACCACATGCGGGCGCTACCTCGATAAGGAATGTACCTGCCTATATAGTTTAAGTTTAGAAAATTTGGTTCTCAAAAGAAATTTCAATCGTTTTACTGTTGATATTTGGCTCTGCTGACTAATGAGTTTGCTGACCACTGACCTAGCCTAAGAAAAAAATAATTTCCAACACAGTTGATGTCCTCTGTCCATCTGAACATTCCCCAGGGGGAAACTGCTATTCATGAATTTTGTTATATCATTCCTAGCCTTTCTTTGTTTATATTCCTAAGTAAGATAAAGAATCATTTTCTGTATTTTAAAACTTCATCCACATGATACCACGTGGTCTACCTGCAGCTTGCTTTCTTCACTCATTCTGTTGGTGACTCACCACGCTGACACATGTAACTCTAGTTGCCGGGCAGCTCTTCATACTGTTGTGCAGTGCTCCACTGTGTGAATACACCTCAGGTGTCTTTATTCATTTCCTCTTGAAGGGCTTACATTTTTAGGTATTACAAACAAAAAATGCTGCTAAGACAATTTCAGGTTTGATGCCTAGTAATGGAACTGTCAGGATGTAAAATACATACATTGCTGCTTTATTAAAAAGTGCAAAACTGCTCTCCAAAGTGTGTGTACCTATTTGCATTTCCTACACACTAGATAATTCTACAGGGAAAAATACCTTTTCTTCTTTTGGTACCTGGGTAGGACACAAACCCACAGGGAAAAATACCTTTAACAGCTTTATCTATTTAGTTTTCTCCTTTTATAATTTTTTTTCCCCACTACAACTTTATTGAAAAAAAAAAAAAGAAATCATAGACTGTATTGATCTTTGAAGACACAGACTTTGAAAAACCACCGAGATATGTAACAAAATAGTCAGGCATTTCGAAGATCCTTGGAAGATGAATCACACTTCTTCAATCCTGGGTCTGACTGTCCCTGAAAAACTCTTCTCTTCTTGTGAATTCCAGCTCTTCTCTCAAGGTCAGTTCGATTTCACCTTCTCAGACCCCTGCCCACCACTGTTTCTGCCCCCTCTCTCTAGTACCCCCATTGCGCAGAGACTGCCTCTACAGATCCCTCCCATTTTTACTATTACTCACCCCACCTACCTTCCTACCTCCCCCCCCCCCCCATGCAGCACAGATCTCATAATCCATCACTATAATCACTCCTTTAGAAAACCCTAATCTCCTTGACCCCCTCTCTCAGGGGTATCAACTCCACAAAACCTCAAACCTGGTTGAGTTCAACCATCTCCTTCCTCAACCAGTTTGAGTAAAGTCATGACTGTGACCCTTAGCTTGGCACTCACCAGGGACCAATGGATCTACAATTTCTCTCAGTAAGTTCCCTTTCTTATTCTGAGATGACTGTTTTCATTCCTTATTCCTGCATCCACTCCCATTCCTGCCCTGGACTTGACTCCATCTCCTCTCTGAGTTATGCCTCACTGAGAAAATCAGAAGCTGTCAGAACGAAGCACCCTCTTTCTAACCAGATCTACCAATCCACCTGCTCCTAATTCCATAGTCTCAGCTGTTCCTTCTGCTCGCGATCTGGATCCAGTCCCCTCTTGACTTCTCCACGTCACTCCTACCAATCGTGCATTTAGCATGGTTTACCCCTGCAACAAGCTCTCTCTCTTCTGCCTCATTTCCAGCAAAGTAAAACCTGCCCTTGTTACCTTCCAATTTAATATGTCCTTAACTCCCCTCCCCATAGCTCCTGGCTTCATGTTTGTGCACAGTATTCTGTAACAAACGGTGAAGAAGTTATCTCCGTGTGTTCTCTACTACCTAATACCCTCAACTCCCGTCTCCTGAATCCTCTCCAGTCAGACTTTCTCCTCCCAACATTCTAATGCTTATCCAGTCTTCAAACCGGAGTGAACAGACATCTTTTGGAGAGAAGTAGATTGAGTGGTAAGAGAAAGGGGGAGGCCCCACTCCGGCAGCGCATGTGCCACAGCCTTGGTGATGAATAAGGAGAGAGGTCCCTATGCCAGATCACTTTTCCCCTCGAGGGAGAGCTGAGAAGCAGGTAGAGTTGAGTCGTTTGACACTCTGGAAGTAAAACGTTCTATCTGAGGGCAAGTAAAGAGGGAGGAAAAGGTGAAAGAGGACAATTCCTACCCATGGAGGCTGAACGGAGAAATCAAATATGATGGAGGGAACTACGGTATTGTGGGAAGCAAGGTATTACAAACAGACAGTGGGAGAGACAGTCAGGACCTGGAGGTCACAGGAACAAATGGTACCAGGGGCTCAGTGGGAGAGTGAGAGGTTAACATCTGCAAGTGGTTTCCTTTGAGAATAAGGGGCAGGCGGTAAAGCAAATGTAAAATATGATCATAAGCAAAAACAAACGATCCACACAGATAGTACAGTACTTACCCAATGGCTACTAAATCTTCATGATGAGGTGAGCAAGTGAGACAGAAAATTGTCCTGGGTTCTTTGAAGAGGTGCTGGCTGTCATTTCTGTTAAGCCAGTAACAGAAAACCACTCCTTTTTCATCTCCAGATACTATTAAGTCCTTTACTCGAGGGGACCAATGCAATGCTGATATTGTATGCTTTAACACAAAACAAATATATGTTTGCTTTTCATTTGTCAATGCTGGATTTTTACTTAGATTTTTTTTTTTTTTTTTTTTTTTTAAATAATTCAGCCTTTATTGTCTTACTCCTTAGGGGAAAGCGTAACCAAATTCTTTTAAATTGTATTTCTCTTCAGTTGTTTATGATTTAGAACTTTTTTTTTTTTTTTTTTTTTTACAGAGACAGAGAGTCAGAGAGAGGGATAGATAGGGTCAGACAGACAGGAACGGAGAGAGATGAGAAGCATTAATCATTAGTTTTTCGTTGTGACACCTTAGTTGTTCATTGATTGCTCTCTCATATGTGCCTTGACCGTGGGCCTTAAACAGACAGAGTAACCCCTTGCTCGAGCCAGCGACCTTGGGTTCAAGCTGGTGAGCTTTGCTCAAACCAGATGAGTCCGCGCTCAAGCTGGCGACCTCAGGATCTTGAGCCTGGGTCCTCCGCATCCCAGTCCGATGCTCTATCCACTGCGCCACCACCTGGTCAGACTTTACTTAGTTTTTAACCAGTATAATACTAGACATGTTATAGGTACCTAATAAGTAGTTAGTACCACTTATATAGCAAGACTATACTAACCAAATGGTAGAATTTAGGCTAATAAGGATAAAAAACCATTTAAAATAACTTCCTTTAATAGATTAATGCAAAGTTCTTACTAAGATTAAGTAAGTCTTTTCCTTTCCTACATTTCTTTTTTTTTTTTAAATTTCATTGATTGATTTTAGCCATAGAGGAAGGAAGAGGGAGAGAGAGGAGAGAGACAGGAGCATCATTCCATTCCTGTGTGTGCCCAGACCGGGGAGCAAACCAGTAACCTCGGCACTTCAGGCTGATGCTCTACCAATCGAGCTATCTGGTCAGGGTTCCTACAGTCTCTCAAAAGGCAGGGATAAGCGTCGGCCTAGCGTGCGGAGGACCCGGGTTCGATTCCCGGCCAGGGCACACAGGAGAAGCGCCCATTTGCTTCTCCACCCCTCCGCCGCGCTTTCCTCTCTGTCTCTCTCTTCCCCTCCCGCAGCCAAGGCTCCATTGGAGCAAAGATGGCCCGGGCGCTGGGGATGGCTCCTCGGCCTCTGCCCCAGGCGCTAGAGTGGCTCTGGTCGCAATATGGCGACGCCCAGGATGGGCAGAGCATCGCCCCCTGGTGGGCAGAGCGCCGCCCCATGGTGGGCGTGCCGGGTGGATCCCGGTCGGGCGCATGCGGGAGTCTGTCTGACTGTCTCTCCCTGTTTCCAGCTTCAGAAAAATGAAAAAAAAAAAAAAAAAAAAAAAAAAAAAAAAGAGAAAAAAAAAAAAAAAAAAAAAAAGGCAGGGATATAGGCCCTGGCCGGTTGGCTCAGTGGTAGAACGTTGGCCTGGTGTGCAGAAGTCCCGGGTTCGATTCCCGGCCAGGGCACACAGGAGAAGCGCCCATCTGCTTCTCCACCCCTCCCCTCTCCTTCCTCTCTATCTTTCTCTTCTCCTCCCGCAGCCGAGGCTCCATTGGAGCAAAGATGGCCTGGGCGCTGGGGATGGCTCCTTGGCCTCTGCCCCAGGCGCTAGAGTGGCTCTGGTCGCAACAGAGCAACGCCCTGGAGGGGCAGAGCATCGCCCCCTGGTGGGCGTGCTGGGTGGATCCCGGTCGGGCGCATGCGGGAGTCTGCCTGACTGTCTCTCCCCGTTTCCAGCTTCAGAAAAATACAAAAAAAAAAAAAAAAAAAAAGGGCAGGTATATCAACTAATCATCTGGTTTAGAAACAAGTTTCATGTACAGATTTACAGTCTTATGTCAGGAGTCTATTTGATGTAAAGAACCAGATAGTAAATATTTTAGATTTTGTGGGCCACATTGTTTCTGTTGCAACTACTCAACTCTGAGATTGTAGCACACAAGCAGCCAATACTTAAATAGTGGACAGTGCTTAAATGAATGACTGTCTATTTGCAAAAACAGGCTGCAGTGTAGTTTGCTGACCTTTGGTTTACAATATTGCCTTCCAAAAAGATTTCTTACAGAGTTTCTTTTCTAATTAGTGAATGCAGTTATAAAAGTTATGTTGCACAGGTGTGCCAGCGAAACTATTCTTGAGGCAGAAGAACCCTCGGCACAGATGTACGTATAGCAGTCTGGGAGACCAATAAGCCACCGTACCTGATGGAGTGCGTGTTCCGTCACAACTGTTTTGGTCTCTACATCCCAGATTTTCACAGTCCCATCATCGGAGCTGGTGGCACAAAGGTTGTACTGATCCGGGTGATGAGAAAATGTGAAGCCAGAGACTCTTTCGGTGTGTCCCACCAACTCCCCTATGACTTCAAGCAAAACCAGACTCCAAGTTAAAGTGCTACCTAAGATTTCTGGCATACTGTTCGAGTCATACTGTTGTTAGATGATGAATGCAGAGATCTCACTTATCTCATGGTATAACGAAGGTATCCAGGGACTCACATTCAGAAACCCCAACTGTGGGTACTGGCTCTGCCACGTGACTGCAAACAAGTCATTTTATCTCCTTGAACCTCAGTTGTGTCAACTGTAAAGCGCAGCTGATATTCCCTGCTGTGCCTGTTCACAGCCCAAATGAAAAGTATAAGTAATTTTTATTTGGATCTGGCCAGACATCGTTTGAAATAGAGTATCTGGCGTGCCATATCCCAAGGCATAATCAAAATCTAATTTGGAGCTTAAAAGGATTTAGCTCAACTCATCCACTTTACAGAAATGAGTGTCATATATTTGTAGGTTCTTGCTTAGGGCCTTGACGCTGTAGGAAGCCCCCAATCCCTGGAAGGCTTCTAAGGGGTCCACGCACACTGGGTAAGGGGAGGAGTCCCTCAGATGTTAAAAATGCCTGGATCTAGACAGGGATAACTTTCTTAGTAAGCGAGCAGTCCCAAGTGAGAGCGCCAGGAGGCGGGACCGCTCATCCACAGCCTTGGGGAGCTCAATATTGGAGATCCGGACGAGACTCGGCTTAGGGGTTGTGAGCAGACTTTTCTCTCTGCCTGGGCCTCAGTTTCTCCATCAGTTAAGGAGGGAGGCTGAAGACGTACACTCGGCGCCCCCAGGGAATGGAAGAAATGCAGGGAAGGTGGGGACAGAGACAGGGAGTTACCTCGAAAAGGGGGCGTCCCAGGGATCGCGCCAGCGCCCGGGCCCACGCGGACAAGAAAGACGGAGTTCCGCGCCGCGAACCCAAAGAGACCCCCAGGCACGGCATCGCTGCATCGGGCGCAGTACCAGTTAGGGGAAGGCGGCAGCGTGCGTGGCTCCTGGCCCATGATTACCAGCCACGGGGAAGAGGGAAGGAGTCACTGGGACAGGCGGTTTGCAGTCCCACGCTGTAGCCGGGAAGGGGGCGGGGTTAACTCGGAGCCCCGCCTCCCCGGGCGGCTACTACGGCGTGCGCCGAGGTCCAGGCCTCACTGCGCGCTCTGCTCCAGCCGTCGCAGGGCTTTGGAAGAGGGTAGGGTCGCCGCATTCCGGTCGTTTTGCCTTCCAGTATCGCCTGCGGCGGCAGGGAGTTATTTCTTGAGCTCAGCCCCGGGGTTAAGGCATTCTTGCTCATACAGTTCAGGTACATAATTAACGGGTTTGACTGGTGGAGTCATCTTGCCGCTCTGCCGGTTTATTGTTTGGCCCTGTTTAACTTTGATCCATCAAGTATTTTTTGGGCAGTATATATCAGGGCACTTGGCTAGCTCTGGAAATGCTCTAAAGATACGTACAAGAAGCCAGTTAAAAATATAAAAGTTCGAATCAGAATTCAAAAAGGAAAGAGTTTGTGCAATTGGGTAGAAATTCTAGTTCTGGGTTCTTGGTAAGTTAAGGAGAAGAATAGTGACTCAATTTGATTGAATGTCAACTCTGTGAAACTGTACAGGGTAAGTGCTGTGGAGGAAAAAGAATGGAAGTTTCCTTCCAACTCAAACATGCTGAACGGCTCAGATTTCTGGATTTACACTGTTCCCACTCCAGTATTGCTTGTTTGCAGTGGGTATCTGGCACTTCTGCATATGTAGTAATTGAAACTTGCTATATCTGTGGACAATAGAAGGGCCACATGCTGAACCTGACAAGCTCAAGGGAAGCCTGCATGGTGGCCTTGCAAACTCAGAGACCTGAAGTGACCACACAGGGTGGTCTGAAATTGAGACTTTCTAACTAAAAACAGTTTATGATGGTGTTGGGCAGATAAAGTGTATTGTGCTCACTTTGTTGGAGATGGTGTTGCCCACGTGGGGCCGTCGCCCAGGTGATATTAATGTGTGTTGAGAATCCTTGTAGCCTGGGGCTTGGTTTTGGAATTGAGCCTTTCCCACCCTTTTTGATGTGGGGCGGTACAGTCCAATCATGCCTCGGAGAAGTGACTTTGTATTAGAGACTTCCCTATTTTGTATATTGGATTAAAGGTTTGGATTTCTACACTATAAAATAGGGGCAGAATAGGAGCTTGCGCTCTTGGTTCCTGGGATGATTAGCATGAGAGAGCAGAGGGAGCAGAGCAGAGAGCATAAAGAGGCCATGTGGCCAGGAGAAGCGGCCAAGATGGCGGAGTGCTGAGTGAGATGCCAATTTGTGCAGAGTTTGTATCTGGGATAAGGAAGGAGATGGGGAACTGAGGAGAATAAGGCTGGTGAGCTAGAAACCTTTGATTCTAGGAAACTCGGATAAGTCAGTGGCTTTGTGAGCACTGAATATGAGTGGGTTTTGGAGCCCAGTGTGTGTTTTTACTTGCCCTCCGGGTGCAAGCTAGAATTAAAGACTATGGCCCACGAGTTTGTGGCTCCGTTGTTTCTTTACCGACTGTCCGAATCCAATGCGAACCTGCATGGGCCAGGCGGCTGCTGTGTTGGTAGCCATGGCTTCTGGCTTTACAGATGGGTAGACCTGACCTAGGGAGGTATTTTTCTCTAACAAAGGTCAATGCTTACCTTAAGCCTGTCTGTTGTCTTTTGCAGCTACAATAGGGTAGGTACCAGATAACATGCTTTTGAAATCTTCCCCTTTGATTCTAATGTATAGTGTGGTGAAACCTCCATTTTCCGGAGCACTTTCTTAATCCATTGAGACTTTGTTTCCTAGCAGTTGTCGACAGTTTGGCTCAAATAAACTCGTAAAAATTTTTACAGATTTGGAGGTTTCTTACGTTGACATACTTTGGATGTGGGTATTGGCACTAACTTTGGAGGCATCCTCCAGCCCTAGATTAACTACTGGTTTTGCCAGTTATCTTTAACCTATCCTAAATCTATTCATTTTAAAGAAGGAAGACCATAATCCACGCCTTGTGGGATTGATGTGAGGAATACTGAGATTTAGTGAAATGCCTGCTGGACATACATGGTAGCAAGTGCCCAATGATTGTTAACTTTTATTTCTTGTAGGTCAACCTGGAGATGAATAGGGATTAGAACATCATACTTTTATATTTGAACTGTTTATTTTATAAAAGGGCTTTCCACATGATCTCTAATGATCTTAAAACAAAACTGCTTGTAGGGATCATTTTTCTGACTATTTTACTGGATAGAAAACTGAGGCCCACCCAAGTTAGGCGGCTTGTTAACGGTCTCTGTTTTCCTAATCCTTTCAGACCATTTGTGCAGTGATATTTCACAGTTTTTCTGAATCCCAATTAATTTCCGAAAACTCACTAGTTGCTGCCTTTGTTAAGTCATTCAATTCCCAAGCCACGTTGGGCTGACCACACCTTAAACGCCGGCCGCTTGCTCCTGGTCTCCATAACAACAGCGCAGGTGTGAATTTTCTGCGGGGGGGGGGGGGGGGGGGGAGGGGAGCGGAGAGTTGCGCATGCGTCTCGTCAGACGGTGAATGAGTTCGGAGGCTTCCGTAGAGGGTGGGAGAAAGATGGCGGCGGCGGTGCTGGAGCGTCTTGGTAAGGATTTCTTAGTGGTTAAGGGGCGGTAGAACGGAGTGGAGGTGGGAATCTGAGTTGACATCTTGTGTTGCTGTTGCAGGTGCGTTATGGATGCAGAATCTGAGGGGGAAACTGGCTTTGGGGTAAGTCGCCTCGGAGTTTCAGAAGGGCCGAAGGCCTCCTTACCGCTCTGTCAGTCAACTACTAAGAGCCTCTGTGCCGGGCTCTGCTTTGGGCCTGGGGCTATGGACAGTCCCGCTTTGTCACCTCACCATTCGCCGCCTTATTACATAGCCTTCAGGGGATCAGGAGCGTCTGTCACCCAAGGGATAAGTGCCTTTTCTAAACACTCTGTTCTGAGCTTTCTGAACGTGGTTTGACTCTCCCAACCGTGTCGCAACGTCCAGCTCTCCTGGTTACGGCTCTCGTTCTCGCTTACAAGAGCAGGGACTGTGTGACCCACGGCCGCAGCTCACGTCGTGCGTGGCATTGTGTCAATCGCCTTCTGTGCGTTTTCTCATTCTCTTAACATCCTGTGTAGTATACATACCGCTATACCCATTTTTCCGAAAAGGAGCTTGGAGCTCTCAAAAGCAAAATAACCTGTAAGGTCTCCCAGTTATAGGAAGTTTTGAAGCTTTATACTTTACTCTCCAGAACATTCTTTGACCTCAGGACAAAAGTGTTCTTCAAGATTAGGGAATGTGGTTAGGTCAGGACTGGGAAGAACCCTTTCCCGCCCCCTTCTTATTGTCCTCTTTTGCAGTACAACTGTTGATATTTGGAGATTGATAATCTGTAAATTTTCTGATCAGTGCACTTAGCATTTATTTTGGTTTATATAGGCTTTGGAGACAGATGGGCGCAGATCTACTTTTTAACGTTTGATTTTGGGAAACTTGTCCTTTCTAAGTTTCAGTTCAGATATGCTATATGAGGAATATTAGTAACTACCTCACAGATTTTTATGAGGATTAAATGAGATAATGAGTATGAAATGTTTAGTACAGTGCATGACATGTAATAATTCCACCCTAAATTCTAGCTGCCATTGCTGTTTGTGTCATTATAAACTGTTTTTGAGTTCTCATTATTTTAGCTTTGTCGTAGATTCTTGGTTTAAGGGGATGAAGAGGTGGTCGTAGATTCTTGGTTTAAGGGGATGAAGAGGTGGGCTAATGAAGAAAATAGGGGGCATAGCCCTTAGGATTTGCCTACTTTGCTTTTTTTAGGTTACTTTCTATCACTGCACCTCAATCACTAAGCCTGACTAGGCAGTCATACTGTGGGTAGAGCATTGGCCTGGGACTCTGAGGACCCAGATTCCAAACCTGAGGTTGCCGGCTTGAGTGCGTGCTCATCAGCTTGAGAGCTGGGTTGCCAGCTTGAGCGTGGGATCATAAACATGACTCTGTGGTCCTTGGCTTGAGCACAAAGTTGCTGGCTTGGTGGGAGCTCCGCTGGCGTGCGCATGTGTCCCCCCCCCCCCCCCCAATCAAAGCCCATATGGGAAAGCAGTCAGTGGACAACTGAGGTGCTGCTACTATTAGAAACAATAAATAAATTTAGGACTCCAGCCAGGGAGCTCAATTGGGTTGAGCATCTTCCTTTTTTTTTTTAGATTTTTAAAATTTATTCATTTTAGATAGAGAAGAGAGGGAGGAGTAGGAATCATCAATCCCATAAGTGCGTAGACTGGGTGAGGTAAGCCCAGGGTTTTTTTTGTTTTTTTTTTTTTTTAATTTTTTTACAGAGACAGAGAATCAGAGTGAGGGATAGACAGGGACAGACAGACAGGAACAGAGAGATGAGAAGCATCAATCATTAGTTTTTCGTTGCGCATTGCGACACCTTAGTTGTTCATTGATTGCTTTCTCATATGTGCCTTGACGGCGGGCCCTCAGCAGAAGCTGGTGAATTTTTGCTCAAACCAGATGAGCCCATGCTCAAGCTGGCAGCCTCGGGGTCTCGAACCTGAGTCTTCCACATCCCAGTCCGACGCTCTATCCACTGTGCCACCGCCTGGTCAGGCAAGCCCAGGGTTTTGAACTGGCAACCTCAGCATTTCCAGGTCGATGCTATACACTGTTTTCTATATACAGAATCATGTCACCTGCAAATGTGGTAGTTTTACTTCTTCCTTCCTAATTTGGGTACCTTTTATTTCTTTCTTTTGCCTGATTGCTGCTCTAGCTCGTTCTTCCAGAACTCTGTTAAATAAGGGTGGTGAGAGTGGGCATTCTGTCTTGTTTCTGATTTTAGAGGAAAAGCTTTCAGCCTTTCACCATTGAGAGTGATATTGGCTGAGTGTCATATATGGCCTTTTTTATGTTGAAGTACTTTTCTTTTATATGTATTATATTGAATGTTTTAATCCTAAAAGGTTGTATGTTATCAAATGGATTTTTTGTAACTATTGATAAGATCATATAATTTTTATCCTTTGTTTTGTTAATGTGGTATATTATATAGATTGTATATGTTGAACATCCTTGTGCTCCTGGAATAAACCCCACTTGATCATTATATATTTTTAAATGTATTGTTGTTTTCTATTTGCTAGTATTTTGTTTAGGATTATTTATTTATTTATTTATCTGAAGCTGGAAACGGGGAGGCAGTCGGACAGACTCCCGCATGCGCCCGACCGGGATCCACCCGGCACGCCCACCAGGGGGCAATGATCTGCCCATCCGGGACGTCGCTCTGTCACGACCAGAGCCACTCTAGTGCCTGGGGCAGAGGCCAAGGAGCCATCCCCAGTGCCCGGGCCATCTTTGCTCCAATGGAGCCTTGGCTGCGGGAGGGGAAGAGAGAGACAGAGAGGAAGGAGAGGAGGAGGGGTGGAGAAGCAGATGGGCGCTTCTCCTGTGTGCCTTGGCCGACTTTAGCACCCGGGACTTGAGCATGCCAGGCGGATGCTCTACCACTGAGCCAGCCGGCCAGGGCCTTGTCTAGGATTTTGTAGTATTCATCAGAGATCTTGATTTTTGTGTGTGTGTGTGTGTTGTTCATGCCAGGTTTTGATATCAGGATTATGTTGGCCTCATAAAATGTGTTAGAGGCCCTGGCCGGTTGGCTCAGCAGTAGAGCGTCGGCCTGGCGTGTGGGGGACCCGGGTTCGATTCCCGGCCAGGGCACATAGGAGAAGCGCCCATTTGCTTCTCCACACCCACCCCCTCCTTCCTCTCTGTCTCTCTCTTCCCCTCCCGCAGCGAGGCTCCATTGGAGCAAAGATGGCCCGGGCGCTGGGGATGGCTCCTTGGCCTCTGCCCCAGGCGCTAGAGTGGCTCTGGTCGCGGCAGGGCGACGCCCCAGAGGGGCAGAGCATCGCCCCCTGGTGGGCAGAGCATCGCCCCTGGTGGGCGTGCCGGGTGGATCCCGGTCGGGCGCATGCGGGAGTCTGTCTGACTGTCTCTCCCTGTTTCCAGCTTCAGAAAAATACAAAAAAAATGTGTTAGAAAGTATTGCTTCTTCCATTTTTTGGAAGGGTTTGGTAAGGATAGGTACCACATTCTTTTGTGTGTGTGTGTGTGTGACACAGTGAGAGAGGGACAGACAGGAAGGAAAAGAGATGAGAAGCATCAGTTCATCATTGAGACACCTTAGTTGTTTTTTTTTTTAAGATTCTATTTATTCATTTTTATTGGTGAGAGAGAGAAATTAAAGAGAGAGAGAGAACAGGGGGAGGAGCAGGAAGCATCAACTCCTGTATGTGCCTTGACCAGGCAAGCCTGGGGTTTTGAACTGGCAACCTCAACATACCAGGTCAACGCTTTATCCACTGCGCCACCACAGGTCAGGCGAGACACCTTAGTTGTTCATTGATTGCTTTCTCATATGTTGTCTTGACCTGGGGCTACAGCAGACTGAGTGACACCATGCCCAAGCCAGCAAGCTTGGGCTCAGGCTGGTGAGCTTTGCTCAAACCAGATGAGCCCGCGGTCAAGCTGGCGACCCCAGAGTCTCAAACCTGGGTCCTTCATGTCCCAGTCTGACACTCTATCCACTGCACCACTGCCTGGTCAGGCAAGATCCAAATTTTTTATGAATGTTTGTAGACTTCACTAGTGAAACCATCTGGTCCTGGACTTTTATTTTGGATGGGAGGTTTTAATGGTTGTTTTGATTTCCTCACTGTTTATCGGTCTATTTAGATCTTCCTATTCCTCATGATTCTGCCTAGGATGGTTATATATTTCTAGGAAATTACCCATTTCTTCTAGGTTACTGAGTTTAGTGGCATATAGTCTTTCATAGTACTCTAGTATGATCTTTTGTATATTGTGATGTCTATGGTTACTTCTCCTCTTTCATTTCTGATTATGTTTATATGAGTCTTTTCTCTTTTTTCTTTAGTGAGTCTAGCCAGGGATTTGTCAATTTTATTAATCTTTTCAGAGGACCATGTCTTTGTTGTATTAATTTTTTGTATAGCCTTTTTCTTTTCTATTTCATTAAATTCTGCTGTAATTTTTGCTTCCTTTCCTCTGCTAACTTTTGGTTGCTTTTGTTCTCTTTTTTTTCTGGTTCTTTATGATGTAGTGTTAGGTTTACTGGGGATTTTGCCTGTTTCTTGAGAAAGGCCTGTAATGATATAAACTTTTCTCTTGTTACTGCTTCAGCTGCATCCTAGAAGTTTTGTTATGTCGTATTGTCACTCTTGTTTGTCTCTATATGTCTTATGATCTCACCTTTTATTTCTTCTTTGACCCAGTCATTTTTAGTAGTATGTCGTTTAATTTCCACATATTTTTGCATTTCTTTTCTTTATTTTTGGAGTTGGTTTCTAATTTCAAAGTGTTGTGGTCAGAGAATATGCTTGGTATAATTTCAATCTTCTTGGTTTTGTTGAGGTTAGTTTTGTGACCCAACATATGATCTATCCTTGAGAATGTTCCACATGCATTGGAGAAGAGACACTGGTTCTTAAATTTGAGTCACTGACCCCTTGAGAATATGAGGAAAGCCACCAAGCATCTTTAAATGCATATTACAGTCATAGTTGTGTTTGTAATTTCATAATCCTCAATTTAGGAATCTGCACTGGGACATCACAGCTACACATAAGCATCTGTTTGTGATGCATGAGGTACTGTAGTGGTCTCCAGCGAGTACACAATAATGATTGGTGTAGTACACAATAGAGTTTTGCGGCAGTAGAGGACTTGGTTAGTACACAATAGAGTTTTGCAGCAGTAGAGGACTTGGTTAGGGGAGTGTTGATTTTTTTTTAAAATTATTTTTATTTATTTATTCATTTTAGAGATGAGAGAGAGAGAAGAGAAGAGGGGGAGGAGCAGGAAGCATCAACTCTCATATGTGCCTTGACCAGGCAAGCCCAGGGTTTTGAACCAGCGACCTCAGCGTTCCAGGTCGATGCTTGATCCACTGTGCTACCACCAGTCAGGCGGGAGTGTTGATTTTAAATTGGAAGATATTGGTAGTATATTTGTTTGCTGAGAGGAGTGATTCAATAGAGAGGAAAACATTGCTGATGAAAAGAGAGAAGAATTGCCAGAGCAATGTAGGTGAGTAGCTGGGAAGGAATAGGATCTAGGCAGCAAGGGATGAAAGGGGTCCTAGCTAGCCGTGGACAGTTTGTGCATAGTAATGAGAAAAGGTACAGTAGTTAAGTATGTATGGACATGGATCTAGGTAGGTATATGGGTTAGGTGGTGGGAGCCTGTGGAAATTATCTTCCAACTGTTTGATTTTCTTAACTGAATAAGCGTGGTTATCAGGTGAGACCCAGGTTGAGAGAGGAGATATGGGAGGTTGAACTAGCGAGAAGAAGTATGATATTGCTTGTAGGGGCTAGAAGTGGAAATGGACAAAGGAAATATGATAGGAATGCCAGGCAGCGGTAAGGGTCTACTTGGGGTTTATGAATAAAAATGTAAAATGTAGGCATTTAGTTTAGCTTGGCTTACACAGTGAGAAAATCTGCCTTATTTACCATTAAGTATGTATGACATAATAACAGGAACTTTTGGGACAGAGAGCTCATGCTCCTGTTGTACAAAAACTACCACTGTTTTTCTTTCTTTCTTTTCTTTTTTTTTTTTACTGTCACTGTAGTTAATAATGACTTTCAACAGGGGGCAACTTTGCCAACCAAGGGGACATTTTTATTTTTTACAACTGAGGCAGGGTTCGTTACTGGCATTAGTGGGTAGAGATGAGGGATGCTACTAAACATCCTACAGGGACAGGACAGCCTTCCACAACAAAGAATAATCTGGCCCAAAATGTCAATAGTGCAGAGGTTGAGAAACTGAGCATATCATCATCCAAAGTTGCTGGAATTTCACTTTTTTTTGTGCTAAACTGTGTCCTTGTTTGATTGTCCTTGACTTTCACAAAGCAAGGTTATATTGAATTATGAGAATGTACATATCACTTCAGCCCTTTATTTTAGATTTTAAATGAGGCAAGAGGGAGGCTGTTCTTTCATTCAGTCTCAAGTGTAAGACTAACTTAATGTTATCAGAAGTAAATTTGGAACAAAGAATTTTTTCCTTAATGCATAGAATTGCATGATATTCTCAAGATTGAGCCTGAGGCCAGTATTATCTTCTCTGGGTATAACTTGTTCTGAATTTCAAAATGAACTTTGAGTAATAAATAGGAAGTATTAGTTCTTTCTTTCAATTGTGACTTTAGAAAATTACAGAGTTTCTATCTTATCTGAATTAACTCTTAATTCTACAGTTTGGCTTTTATCTACTACTGTTCAACGCCTAAAGACTCTCAGAATTTAAAAAGTGATCCTTAAACTTAATCCTGAGGTATGGGCAGATAGGAAATGCCAGAATAATGAGAGTAGGGAAATGCCTCCTGTGCTAGCTTCAGTCCCACCTGCTTTCTACGTGACCTGTGGCCCTCTCCCCTTACTGTAGGCCCCCTGTGTGTGTGTTATGTGTACAGGCACCCTGGAGAGTTGGTTCACACCTACATACCTCCATCCAACTTACAGATATACAGTGAAGTTACTGGGATTTAGGATTCCTAGTAAATGAAAGGCTGTTTATTAGTGATAATACTTGAATTTCAAAATAATAAATGTTGATCGTAGATGTCTGTCAGTGCCTTTAAAAAAAAGGAGACTTGGCTTGTTTTGAATCTTTAAAATGCTAAAAATAAACTGGAGCTCTAGGTAGACTTAAAATTTAATGTTTGTTGGAAAACCAATAGCAGTAACCTGTGTTACCATATTTTAATTTCAACAACTTCCTTTTTTTGAGTTTGTTTTCTCCAGTGACCCTTCATAGGCTTTCTCACATAAAAAGGTGTCATCAAAGCCTTAAGTTTTGAATTAGTTTTATTTTCAATTTTACCCCTATGATTGCTTCATTTTTTATTTTTACTTTAGTGTTATTCTAGCAGCTGGCCAGGAGAGGGCACTTAAGAACTTTGGATTTGATACACTTCTGAGTAATAATTTAATTTGATTACAATAGTTTTATATTTACTTGCTGATTCATTTTATGAACCATTTGAGCCCTAAAAGTGTTGTAGGTATTCAGAAAGCTTTGTCATTAATTCATAATATGTTTAGTTTATTAAGCGTCATATTGAATTCATCGAATGTGTATTGAGAATTAAGTGCAAGACACAGTGCTAGTTCTGGGGGATTATGGTATTGTGTCTTGTAAGATTACGTATGTATTTGGTCATTCAGTTGACTAAAATGCACTTCTCATAAATATTTGCATTGGAGACCAAATTAAGGTTTGGAGAGACTCTACGGATGACATAATCCAATTCCTCTTTTCTTTTTTTTGTGTGACAGAGACAGAGGGACAGAGAGGGACAGACAGACAGGAAAGGATAGAGATGAGAAGCATCAATTCTTCGTTGCAGCACCTTAGTTGCTAATTGATTGCTTTCTCATATGTGCCTTGGCCTGGGGGTTACAGCAGACCAACCGAGTGACCCCTTGCTCAAGCCAGTGACCTTGGGCTTTAAGCTGGTGGGCCTTGCTCAAACCAGATGAGCCTGTGCTTAAGCCGGTGATCTTGAGGTTTTGAACCTTAGTCCTCCGCATCTTAGTTCAATGCTCTATCCACTGCGCCACCGCCTGGTCAGGCCAGTTCCTCTTTTCATAGAAAAAAGAAACTAAGGTGACAGAAGTAGTGTACCCAAAGTTAATTAGAACTTTGTAGAAACATAAATGGTCATGACTGTAAACATGGGAAGATTAGAAAATGTGTATACTATGAAGTTTATAGTTCCTGGGGTTTATCTTTCTGGGTAACAGGGGAGATGAACTGTTGAGAGGGCCTAATGTAAAATTAATAATAGCCATCAGTGTTTATCATCTTCTAGACACTGTGGGATATGGCACATTAATTATTAATCTACCAACAACCGAGTGAAGTAGGTATTATTCTCCTCATTCTAAAAGTAATATCTAAAATTTATTGAATCCTATTAAGTGTCAGGTTAAGTATTTAACTTACAGTATTTCATTTGAGTTTCTGAAGAAGCCTATGAAGTAATTACTGTTATTATTCTTTTTACTGTTGAGAAAACAGATCTATAAAGTGACTTCTCCAACATTCACCCAGTAAATTAGAGTTAGAGTTTAGACCCAGGTCTGCCTGACTCCATAGTCTCTGCCCTCGTCCCCTGGCTTATAGTTTCATTAGGAGATCCTGCCCTTTAACATCATGCATCCTAGTTTTGTGCTTTTCACTGAAAACCCTGGAACCTAAATCTACTTAGGTGGCACTGATCTTGATATTGTGATGTACTTAGGTGGCACTGATCTTGATACTGTGATGTACTTAGGTGGCACTGATCTTGATATTGTGATGTACTTAGGTGGCACTGATCTTGATATTATGATGTACTTAGGTGGCACTGATCTTGATATTATGATGTTCTTAGGAGGCACTGATCTTGATATTGTGATGTTCTTAGGAGGCACTGATCTTGATATTATGATGTACTTAGGTGGCACTGATCTTGATATTGTGATGTACTTAGGTGGCACTGATCTTGATATTATGATGTACTTAGGTGGCACTGATCTTGATATTGTGATGTACTTAGGTGGCACTGATCTTGATATTATGATGTACTTAGGTGGCACTGATCTTGATATTGTGATGTTCTTAGGAGGCACTGATCTTGATATTGTGATGTACAATGGTTACTTGAGGTAGAGTAGGGAAAATGAGCCACCAGGAGAAGAATTGGTTTTAAAAATTCTTTAGTTTGAATGGTTTGAGGGCTAAAAACAAAGGCGTGGCCAAGCATATCATCCAGCTGCATGTGTTGTGTGGGAATCGGCCAATATACAACAACTTTGTACATTGAAGTCTGGTTTGAATATTGACTCGTTACCCAGATGCCGGATGTTGCCTTTGGTGCTAGAACACAAAGGACATCAGACTTGCCCTCAAGATGCTCAACGCTGTACCCTGACTACAGGAGCTCCTTGTACTCAGCCAGTTGGTTACAGTGCAGTAACCAGCACTGTACAGTCCAGTGCAGTAACCACCACTGTACAATGAGCTGTACAGTCCAGCTCATTGCTGCATGGCTGGTCAGGACACAGTTCTGAGACTGCTGGGATGGTTGTCTGGGAGGACTAGGTGGTACGTCACATTGAGGTGACATTTGAGGTGGAACTTTAAACAGGATAAGCATTTCATTTAGGAGATAATGAGGGAGGAGAAAACAATACTAGCGAAAGTGTAGAGGTATGAAATGATATACATCCTTCAGGAAACAAAGAATGTCTGGGTGGCTAGACTGACTATAAAGTGAATAAGCTGAAAGGCTGGTCGGGGTTAGGTTATAAAAGGCCTTTCGTGTCTTGCTAAGGAGTTTGGACTCTACGCAGTAGGGAGACACCGAAGTTTGTTGTATTATTTGGATATATCCAGACATATATGAAAATAGACAATATGATGAACTCCCCTGAATCCATCACCCAACTTCAACAATTACTAACAAGTGGCTAATCTTGTTTTGACTACAGCCCCTGCTCTCCCCCATCAGATTCTGAAACATTTCATTAAGAAGAATCAAAGGTGGCCCTGGCCAGTTGGCTCAGCGGTAGAGCATCGGCCCGGCATGAGGAGGTCCCGGGTTCGATTACCGGCCAGGGCACACAGGAGAAGCGACCATTTGCTTCTCCACCCTCCCCCTTCTCCTTTCTCTCTGTCTCTCTCTTCCCCACCTGCAGCCAAGGCTCCATTGGAGCAAAGTTGGCCCGGGCACTGAGGACGGCTCCATGGCCTCAGCCTCAGGTGCTAGAACGGCTCCGATTGCAACAGAGCAAAGCCCCAGATGGGCAGAGCATTGCCCCCTGGTGGGCATGCTGGGTGGGTGGATCCCGGTGGGGTGTGTGTGGGAGTCTGTTCCCCCCCCTTCTCACTTTGGAAAAATACCAAAAAAAAAAAAAAAAGAAAAAAAGAAGAAGAATCAAAGGTCCATTTAGTGTTCAATTTCTAATGTTTAAGTAGCTGTCATATTTTTGAAATGATAATAGTCCACACATTGAAATTAATTATTTCTTTTAATCTGTAGGTTCTTTATTCAGTTCTCTTTTATTCCCTTTATAGTTTATTTGTTGAAAAAAACATTGTTTGTTTTGTAGAGTTTTGTACAGCTTGGATTTTGCTGTGTGCAGTCTCCTGATGTTGTTTGATATGTTCCCCTGTCTCTGTATTTCTGTATTGAATCTAGAGGCTTGATCAATTCAGTTTCATTTTTTGTGGAAAGACTACTTCATGGTTAATGGTTGATATGTTCTTTCATCAGGAGACACATTGTTCCAACTTTATTCATTAATTTCTTAGGGATTATAAAATAATACTGTTTGTCTTATTACCCAACAAAGTTGAGGAAATCCAAACTTCAGGTCAGGGATCCTTTTTTTTTTTTTTCTGGAGCATTATCTTAAATAAATTTTTATTTTAATGGGGTGACATCAATAAATCAGGGAACATATATTCAAAGAAAACATTTCCAGGTTATCTTGTCATTTAGTTCTGTTGCATACCCATCACCCAAAGAGAGATCGTCCTCCGTCACCCTCTATCCAGTTTTCTTTGTACCCCTCCCCCTCTCCCTCCTTTCCTCCCCCCACCCCCTGTAACCCCCACACTCCTGTCCATGACTCTTAGTCTCGTTTTTATGTTCCACCAATGTATGGAATCCTGCAGTTCTTGTTTTTTTCTGATTCACTTATTTCACTCCGCATAATGTTATCAAGATTCCACCATTCTGCTGTAAGTGATCCGATGTCATCATTTCTTCTAGCTGAATAGTATACCATGGTGTATATGTGCCCCATCTTCTTTATCCAGTCTTCTATTTTTTTTTTACAGTGATTAAAAGCCTTTAAGCAAACTCTTGGCCAATACAGCAAGAATCCATAAAAGTGTAGTGTCCTTAACATGTTCACCAAGTCCAAGTTGGCCCCATCACCATGCCAAATCTCAGGGATCCTTTATGTTTTCTTTTTTTTTTTTTTAAGTGAGAGGAGGGGAGATAGACTCCCTTCTGCACTTGCTTCGACCGGGATTCACTCAGCAACCCCCTTCTGGGGCCGATGCTCAAATCAGTTGAGCTATCCTCAATGCCTGGGGCTGACACTGTGGGAGGAGAAGAGAGGGGGGGGGTGGGAGGGTAAGAGCAGCAGATGATTGCTTCTCATGGATGCCCTGACCAGGGATCAAGCCCTGGACATTCACGTGCCAGGCTGATGCTCTGTCCTCTGAGCCAACTGACCAGGACCATGTTTCTTTTCTAAATCTGCTTTAGGACTGGGCTGACTTATAGTACAAAGTCAATATTTATTGGCCAATTAGAGCAAGAGATCCTGGGTGCATATTTGACTTTTACAAGTAACCAGCTTTTCACTCTTAGCCTGTTTTATGTAAAAGCAGTCTCTATTAATGAATATGCTTAGACTGTTTCCACTCTTGATCCTTAAATCGTTTCTGCCAAAGTAGAGCTGATGTGGTTCAAAAGATACATAAGCTCCACAGAAAGATTCTAAATGTCTGTTGTTTTACAGGCTTCTTTCATCTCAGAGTGTTTCACCCCAATCACACATCCACACAAGTGCTTCTCTTGACATTTATCGAAAATGGGAGAAGAAGAATGAAATTGTTTATCCCCCACAACTGCCGGGAGAACCTCGGAGACCCGCGGTAAGTTTGTGGCACAACTGCTGTCTCAATTCTGATAAAACACACCCACTCTAAGGTGGCTGTCGGTGATTTATAATATTTTTCCATGTTAAGGAAAGAAAAATTACATAGCAATTGGCATGATCCTTTAATTGACAAAGAAAATGTTCTAGATTTATCGCTTTGGAAGTTTAAGATTGTATTTGTTGTACCTGTTTGTTTGCTGTACTGAACCTGCTGGATAGGGGCCTTAACCCTAAAGCTTACTCAGTTTTGATTCCAAGAGGCTTACTAGGCAATTCTTGGTAATGGAGCCTGAGGAGTTGGCAAGAATGACTTCAGCCATTGGCCGGTGTTTAAATCATATGTGGTTTTCCTGGGTTTTATATTTGAATATAGACATACTTTGTTATTTTATAATTCACAAACCTTTGAACCAAAGGATTGAATTTAATGCGGTTTTATCTTTAGCTGCTCAGAATTTGTTTACTCTCTTCATATTGCTTGGGATTGTTCTTATCTGAGACATGACTGATTTCCAGCTTCATGTGAATGGTTGTGGGATACCTTTACATCTGTGGAAAAGTTTACGCTAGTAGTAATAGCGAGCATAAAAAAGATGGGAACACTTGAATCATTAAGATTCAAACTGTGGGTTGTACTTTAGAAATGGAATTACTATGTTAATTATAAACCATTCAGTTCAACAAACATCTTTTAAAGGCCTTTGGTTATTTAAGGCTCCTGGAAAATTAATACTATCTAATTATTGTCATTTACTTAGTTTTTATATGAACTTAACAGTATACATTTTATTAAGATTCATTTGCTGTTTAAGTATTGGTTCGAATTAATACAGTTTTATGTTTTCTTTTTCTTTTCTCATTTTAATGAAGTTAATTTATTGATTCAAAGAATTCCCATCTGATTGGGAAATATGAGGAGAAAGAGATGCTAATAGTTTAATTAAATAAGTTTTAATTTTTATATTTTATCATGCCATCAGAACTTAACAGTTAGGTTTGTAACAAAATCTGTACAAATGTTAACTCCATTTGTAATTAACCAAAAATTGGAAAAGGTTATACATTTGCACAATTTATCATAAATAGCATATGCCCTATAATTAATGAGATTTCTTTACTTCTTCCTTGAGCCCCTTGAACTTAGTTATTAATTGAGAGTAAAGAAATCATAATATAGTGTGTCCGTAAAGTAATGGTGCACTTTTGACCGGTCACAGGAAAGCAACAAAGACGATAGAAATGTGAAATCTGCATCAAATAAAAGGAAAACCCTCCCAGTTTCTGTAGGATGATATGGCAGCATGTGCGCATGCGCAGATGATGACATAATACCTTGTATACAGCGGAGCAGCCCACGGCCATGCCAGCCGAGATGTGGACGGTACAGAGGAAAGTTCAGTGTGTTCTCTGGCTTGCTAAATTCGATTCCGTGACCAAAGTGCAACGTGAATATCGGTGCGTTTATAACGAAGCGCCACCACATAGGAATAACATTACTCGGTGGGATAAGCAGTTGAAGGAAACTGGCAGTTTGGTGGAGAAAACCTGTTCTGGTAGGCCATCAGTCAGTGACGAGTCTGTAGAGGCTATACGGGATAGCTATCTAAGGAGCCTAACAAATCTGTGCATGAGCCCACATCGAACTGCCCTGAATAGGTATGAAACTGGGAGAGTTTTTTATTTGGTGCAGATTTCACATTTCTATCATCTTTTGTTGCTTTCCTGTGACTGGTCAAAAGTGCACCATGACTTTATGGACACACTGTAGTACGTATTCATCAGAATCTAAGAGCAAAGTTATATATTTTGTAATACTAGTCTTTTTTGGATATTAAAACAAATGTATTCCAGAATACATCCCAAATGTCAAAATTAATTTTAAAAGCACAGGACATTAACTTCAGCAAATGAAGAGCAATGTCAGCCCAGTCATTTGTTATGTGGTATAATTCCTGAAACTATTTCGATTAACTTTTTTTGTATCATTTATACTCATTATTACACAAGTGCCTGTGTGAAGACATTTGGCTTGATTTTATATGGGCACTTTGAGAAACCCAATTTAATTTTCTATTTTGCAAAGATTATATTTGAGTGAGCAATCTTTTGGGAGCCTTTTGGAAAATACCTTAACATTTTCTGGCTTTAGATAGTATTTTTGTAAATTGATTCTGCAGTATCACTAATACCGATTATGACTGAAAATGAATGCCCTTCATAAATACCTACCTTATTAACAGGAATAATTTGCTTCTCTAGCCACACAGTTCACACCCTGTGCCATCATGTGCAGTGTACCTTACACTTGTCAATCTCTTAGCTGCAAACATTCTAAAAATTAGTTTTATTTTTAACTTAACAGAGGACCAGATATTTCCTACTCTACCTCATTCTGACCTTCAGCATTAGAATACATAGTTAAACAAATAGTAGTATATGGGGTTTTGAGTACATTCTATAGCAGTAAGTTAAAGTTAGTGTCACCAGCCCTGGCCTGGTAGCTCAGTTGGGTAGAGCTTTGTCCCAAAGCACAGACATTGCCAGTTCGACCCCTGGCCAGGGCATGTACAGGAACAGATAGATGTTCCTGCCTCTTTCTCTATCTCCTTTTCTCTCCCTCTAAAATAAATTTTAAAAAGTTAAAAATAGGACCTGGCCAGTTGGTTCAGTGGTAGAGCATCAGCCTGGCGTGTGGATGTCATGGGTTTGATTCCTGGTCAGGGCACACAGGAGAAGCACCCATCTGCTTCTCCACTCCCCCCCTCCTGCTTCTCTCTCTCTCTTACCCTTCTGTAGTCATAGCTCGATTGGAACGAGTTGGCCCCGCGCACTGAGGATGGCTCTATGGTCTCCACCTCAGGTGCTAAGAAGAGCTCGGTTACTGAGCTATGCAGCAACGCCCCAGATGGGCAGAGCATCGCCCCCTAGTGGACTTGCTGAGTGGATCCTGGTCGGGGCGCATGTGTGAGTCTCTCTGCCTCCTCTCCTCTCACTGAATTTAAAAAAAGTTTAAATTAATGACACCAATTTAGGCATATTTCAGGCCACTCCTGTTATTTTAAAGATTACCTGCTTCATTTAAAAAGCACAAATTTCCAAACAATGTAATTTCCTATGTAAATTTTATCTTACACGTGGGTTCATCATGGTAAAGAAAATAAGCCAGAAGAGAAATTATTATGGTTTCTTTATACTAGTCATACTTTGTTAATTTGGGCTTGGGTTTACTTTTGCAGTATCTTTGAAAAAAAAAATCTGTTAAATAAAAAGTGTAGTGAGACTGCAGGGTGAGGCAAAAGTAGATTTATAGTTGTGAGTTTGTATATATGCAAAATACAGCCTCTATTCTTATGTTATTTTTATTTTTTGAGAGAAGAAGGGAGTAGGGAGGGAGAGAAAGAGAAAAGCATCAACTCGTTGTTCCACTGAGTTGTGCACACATTGATTGCTTCTTATACGTGCTCTGATGAGGGCTTGAGCTGGCACCCTGGGGATCCAGCCGGCACCCTCGGGACCCAGCCGGCACCCTCGAGACCCAGCCGGCACCCTGGGGATCCAGCCGGCACCCTCGGGACCCAGCCGACAGACACCCTGGGGATCCAGCCGGCACCCTCGGGATCCAGCCGGCACCCTCAGGATCCAGCTGGCACCCTGGGGACCCAGCCGGCACCCTCGGGATCAAGCGGGATCAAGCCATTGGTCCCGGGGTTGAACTGTGACCTCAGCACTCCATGGTGATGCCCTGTCCACTGTGCCACTGGTAAGGGCTATAATGGTTTCCATATGAACAACTGCAAACCTACTTTGCCCCACACTGTATATCAAAACTGTTTGAACAATCATATCTATAAGAGTCATATTTTAAATTAATGAACTAATGAAAACATTGATAAAAAGTCATGCTTATATATACTTTAATAATGTAGATTATCTTGGCTCTTGTAAGGACTTTTGTTAAGTGGTATTTTTTTTTGTCATTTAAATAATTATATACATTTTCTTTAAAAATTAACTTCTTTAAAAGTTCCTGGTTGATGTTTCATGATTTAGACTTTTACTTCATTGGATGATAACTACTTTATGCATTATATCCTAATTTACCTCATTTACCATACAGGTTAGTTAATGCAGTGATACTTAGCCAGGCCTTCTGACCTCCAGCTTGGCCACGATAGGTTTATTTACTGAGATTTACGTTTATCTTCAGAAAGCATCCTTAGACATTGCACCTGCCTAAAGTAAATGTTGATCTTCTTAGTTTTATAAGAGGGTGATTGAAGAACTTTTCCCTTTTTAGTAAACTTTTTTTTTAAAGGAAGAGAGAGACAGGAAGGGAGAAGGGTGAGAAGCATTAACTCATAGTTGCGTCACATTAGTTGTTCATTGATTGCTTCTCATACGTGTCTTGACTGAGGGGCTCTAGCCAAGCCAGTGGCCCCTTGCTCAAGCCGGTGACCTCTGGGTCTCCAACCTGGTTATTCAGCGTCCCAGGTTGACACTTGATCCACTATGCCATGACCAGTCAGACATTTTTGTAAATCTTTGATTCCCTTTTTCCCATGCTATTGCCACGATTACAATATCTTTTTTACAAATTTGAAGAGAATTATATACAGTTTAGGTTTAAAGATAGCCCACCATGGGATACCAAAAATGGAAAGGTTTTGTGTGAAGGATTTTTTGAGGGCATTAATTTTTGCAGATTAGTATCATCAGTCATGACAGTTCTGTTTCCTCTCCCAGGCGCCCCAGAATACCTTACTGCTGGAAATGTACTTAGGGTTTGCTCCTGTTTCCAGCCTGCCAGCTTCTATTGCAACTGAAATGAAGTCTGCTACAGATTAAAAGATGGCCACTCAAGAAAACTCTGCTGTTTCTAAGGCATTGGAAATTTTCCTGCAGGAGTGGGAATGTTAGAAAATTCTGAGGTCTCCTTGCTATTGCTTGCCATGACAAATATTTCCTAATTTTTAAAAAATTTATTGATTTTAGAGGGGGAGGAAGAGGAAGAGAGAGAGAGAGAGAGAGAGAGGAACAGCCAGCTCTGTTTCCTAAATTTTTCAAAGTGGCATTAGGTACTGGATTATATGTCTCATAAGTTAGACCTACTTTTACTTCTTTCGAATAATTATTTTGCACATTATATCCTAACATAACTTTAACTCATCTACTGTACAGGCTAGTTAATAACATAAGTAGTAGTGGAAGGAATCTGGGTTTTAGAGTCAGAGGGGGAACTTTGAAGCTATATCTGCCGGACCTTGTATTAGGAATTCACGTACTTCCCTGTACGGCACTTCGGCTTCCAGCTTTGTCTCTCACAAGCTTTCGGGTCTTGAACAAGTCGCTTGTTTTCTCTGATTTTCACTTTGTGAAAGTATTATCAAATGTTTCATCTGGTGAGCCTGCGCTCAAGACATCATCCTTGGGGTTTCAAACCTGGGACCTCAGGGTCCCAGGTCGGCACTTTATCCACTGTGCCACCACCAGTCAGACTCATTAGTTGATATTATATGTGCCCTGACTGGGGATCAAACCTGCAACTTGGCATATCAGGACAACACTTGATCCAACTGAGCTACCCGGCGAGGGCTGCAAATTGTTAATAGTAGTTTTATTTCTTCTTATGGCACCATTTTCATTAGGCATAGAAAGTGAAAACTTTATTTACAGTATGTTACCGTCATTTTGATATAAACTTGCTAAAGTTTCTTTTCTTCTTCTTCTGTTTGTAAGGAAATCTACCATTGTCGAAGACAAATAAAGTATAGCAAAGACAAGATGTGGTATTTGGCAAAATTGGTAAGCTAAAATGACTATTGTCATATAATACTTAGGAAAAGAAGCTAAGCTGTCACTTTCCCCCCAGGATTTGAAAACTCTAAATAAATTTCCCCAGTTTCTCTAAAAAGTGAGGAGTGTAATTGCATGTTCAGACAATTAAGAGATAACTCAAAAGTGATTGCTTAGAGGTGAGTGATTTTGTTTGATTCTACCTTTCTTCTGAGAAGCTGTCACATTGGATACATAGATATTTAGAACAAAGGCATCAGGAATCTGGCTGTAACCAGAGAATGCAGAAAGCAAGTTTACTCACATGTAAAGGTTGATTCACCCTGATTTAAAACTGTTGCTTTCTAAGGTTTTTCTCTGGAAAATGAAATTTAGATATGAGAGGAGACAAGCAACAAATTTACAAGTAACAGATTTATCCTTCAGAAGAAAGAGATGCCTTTAAGGCCTGATGTGGTCCTTGCCAACCCATGACCTCTCTCTGTTGTGTCTTTCTCTTTTTTAATTTTTCCATTGATTTGAGAGAGAGAAAGAGAAGGAGAGAAAGAGAGGGTGAGAAAGGGAAAAGGGAAGAGAGAAAGAGGTAGAAAGAAAAGCAAGCATCAACTCGTTCCACGTAGTTGTTCCGTTTTTAGTTACACACTCGTTGGTTGCTTCTCATATATGCCCTGTCCAGGGATTGAACCGGAGACCTTGGGCTCAGGGATGACTCTATCCACTGAGCCACCTGGCCAGGGCCTGCTCTCTTCTTTAATACTATTGAAACTATTGACAATCTAGGTTTTATGGTTAACATGTTTAAGCTTGAAGAGGGCGGTATCCCTTCTCAAACTTTTCTTTTGCCTGCATTTAGTTTGTTATTTTATTTAAACATTCATTCACCCCATTTTATTGAGGTATAATTGACTTGTAACTATTTAGCTATTTTTAGAACTTATTTAGATTATATAAGGCTTTTCTTTTTATTGAAAAGGAGAATATTGACTTGGTAAACGAATTTTGTTTATTTTCTCTTGTCTGTCACCCTTTAATTCTAGATTCGAGGAATGTCCATTGATCAGGCTTTGGCTCAGTTGGAATTCAGTGACAAAAAAGGAGCCCAAATAATTAAAGAGGTAAACTGTGATTTGAGGTGTGGGGTGCATAGTTGTACTGCAAGTGTTGGTAAGCTCAGCCTAAATTCTGAATTTCCTGGTGTTAATGCATAGTTTATATAATGCGATTTAAAGTGCTCAGGTTCATTAACTTTGTTATACCTCTGAATGTTGTGTGCTTTAAACATTTTTTCCTGAGATACTTTCATTTGCACCAGACATTTATATTTGAAGTGATAGTGATAAATCTTATTATTATTTATTTATTTTTATTCAGTGAGAGGAGGGGAGGCAGAGAGACAGACTCTTGTATGCACCCCAACCAGGATCCACTGGCAAGCCCACTGGGGGGTGATGCTCTGTTCATCTAGGGTGTTGCCCTGTTGCTCAGCAATTGAGCTCTTCTTAGTGCCTGAGGCAGATGCCATGGAGCCATCCTCAGTGCCCGGGGCCAACTCCCTCCAATTGAGCTGTGGTTGCAGGAGAGGAAGAGAGAGAGTGAGAGAGAGAAGCAGGGGTGGGGGTGGGTGGTGGGTGAGGGGGTGCGGGTGGAGAAGCAGATGGGCGCTTCTCCTGTGTGCTCTGTCTGGGAATTGAACCTGGGACATCAATACACTGGGCTGACATTCTACCACTGAGCCAACCATGATAAATCTTATTTTTAATATTTTGGGGCCTGATATGTTTTTTAGAATTTTTTTTTTTTTTTTTTTATGAATTCCCCAATTAAGAGTTTATGATTTTTTTGTGTGTTTCTGAAGTGAGAAGCAGGGAGGCAGACAGACTCCCACATATGCCCGACCAGGATCCACCTGGCAAGCCCACTAGGGGACGATGCTCTGCCCATCTGGGGCATTGTTCTCTTGCAATGGGAGCCATTCTAGCGCCTGAGGCGGAGGCCATGGAGCCATCCTCAGTGCCTGGGCCAACTTTGCTCCAGTGGAGCCTTGGCTGCCGGAGGGGAAGAGAGATGTAGAGAGAAAGGAGAGGGGGAAGAGTGGAGAAGCAGATGGGCGTCTCTCCTGTGTGCCCTGGCTGGGAATTGAACCTGGGACTTCCACACGATGGGCCAATGTTCTACACTGAGCCAACTGGCCAGGGCCAAGAGTTTATGATTTTATAACTAGTTGATTGGAAAGAGAATTGGATTCTGGAGACTTGGAGTCTAGTTCTTTCTCTGTCTGATATTTCTGTTGTGACTGTGGACAAGATAATCTGTCTGGTCCCATTTTTCTTATTTATAAACTAAGTGGGACTGGATTAGATGATCTTAAAAGGCCCAGCTCTAAATGTAGCTGATTCACTATGTAAAAATATGCTAATAGTAAGTGTGCTAACTCTTGTTTCACAAAACTGGGTGAGGACATCTAGGGACATCAGCATTGTTCTCTGTACTTCAGTTAAGTCTCTCACCTAAAGTCAGATCTTGTCTTTTCAGGTTAGTAGGTGAATAGTTAAGATCAATGGATTCAGACTTCTAAGACATTCCATTGTATTATACACACACACACACACACACACACACACACACACACACACACAGTGTATATATATGTATATATGTGTATATATATATATATTATTATTTTTTAAATGGGTAAATCAGTTCTTTTATTTTTTAAGATTTTTATTCATTGATTTTACAGAGAGGAGAGAGAGGTGGGGTAACAAGAACTATCAACTCATAGTTGCTTCACTTTAATTGTTCATTGATTACTTCCCATATGTGCCTTGCCCGGGCAAGCCCAGGGTTTTGAACCAGCAGCCTCAGTGCTCCAGGTCCACACTACCCACTGCGCCACCACGGGCCAGGCATGTGTATATTTAATTCAACTGAGAATGCAGTTACCAAGCGTCTGTTGTGTATCCAACCTTGTACTATGTTCTTTATCTTTAAAGAAGTGAAAGATCTGGTTTCTGTTATTTCTTTGTTTCTTTTTCGTTATGATTTCTTAGAATTTTTATTGAATTTATTGAAGTGATGTTTGTTAATGAAGGTATATATGTTCTGCTGCAGCCAGATAGCTTGGTTGGTTAGAGCAGTGGTCAGCAAACTCATTAGTCAGCAGAGCCAAATATCAACAGTACAACGATTGACATTTCTTTTGAGAGCCAAATTTTTTAAACTTAAACTATATAGGTAGGTACATTCCTTATCGAGGTAGCGCCTGCACGTGGTATTTTGTGGAAGAGCCACACTCAAGGGGCCAAAGAGCCGCATGTTGCTCGCGAGCCACAGTTTTCTGACCAGGGGTTAGAGCATTAAGAGCTGTCCCAGTACACAAAGGTTGCAGGTTCATTCCTCAGTCAGGGCACATATAGGAACAGATGGATATTTCTGTCTCTCTGTTTCTCTCTCTCTAAAGTCAATTTTTAAAAAAGGTATATATATATATATATATTTCCAACTGTACAATTCTCTAATACATCATCTGTACGTTGTATTGTGTGTTCTCCACCCCAAGGGTCTCTGTTATTTCTGACAATTGTCCTATTTTAAAAAATGTACTGTGGGGGAAGTTAATTCAGAATATCTATGGAGTTTCAATTTAATCATTCTTAAAGGAAGTTTTCAAGTGTGATATTCTGTACTTGCCTGATGTCAATGGTTACTGTGGACCTGAGTTTAAGTATTTTCAATAAGATTTAGCTCTTGAGCCTGACTAGGTGGTGACGCAGTGGATAGAGCGTCGGACTGGGGTGCCAAGGACCCAGGTTCAAGACCACCAGCTTGAGCGCGCGCTCATTTGGCTTGAGCAAAAGAAAAAGCTCACCAGCTTGGACCCAAGGTCACTGGCTCAAGCAAGGGGTTACTCGGTCTGCTGAAGGCCCACGGTCAAGGCACATATGAGAAAGCAATCAATGAACAACTAAGGTATCACAATGAAAAACTGATGATTGATGCTTCTCATCTCTCTCCCCGTTCCTGTCTGTTCCTATCTATTCCTTTCTCTGACTCTCTCTCTGCCTCTATAGAAAGAAAAAAATATTAAAAAAAGAAAAAGATTTAGCTCTTGAGCTTCTTGAACTTTTTGGCCAGTCTCAGCCTCAGAGACGTAATCTTCATCAGCGAGGGTGCTGCTGCAAGCGCTGCTGTCTCCTTCACAGCCTGCGCGTTCCCTTTAGAACAGCCGGGCGGACTCTGTTTCCTGCATTTGCAGTGCTGGTCTGAGGGAGGAAAGCTCCCTCTATCCCTTTTCCTTGGTCACGTTACATTTGATATTCTCTTTTTAAAATTGAATACACAATGGAGGCATGTGATTAGCAGTCATAGAATAGAGATAGCAACAAGAAATGAAAATTTAATTCCATTTTAGTTCAGGGTCAGCCATATGAATGCCTTTCTTTTCTTTGGTTAAGGTTCTTTTAGAAGCACAAGATATGGCGGTGAGAGACCACAATGTGGAATTCAGATCCAATTTATACATAGGTAAGAGCTTTACAATTTTTAATGTTGGAAAATGTCTTGTAATAGCAATGCCAAGTTCTTTATCTAATAGCAGTCTTTGATATCTAATTCCTTAGGACTGGGTTTGCCACTTAAAAATTGCTGATAATGCCTTATTTTTCAGCCTTCAACATGCTAATGTTAATCAGTTATAAATGGTAATAGGCTGACTGCTTTATTGTTGCCTATTCTGTAATGAGAATGAGATTATCAAACCTGTTGCCAGTAATTATTGAATAATGGCTACTAAGGTGATATATGGAGTGGTCCTTTAATCATAACAAAATTAAGAAAGAACATAACTGATTTTGTTTTAAACGGATTATTTGTCAACCCAAAGAAAGGACGTACAAGGATCATAGGTGGACCTAAAAGAATCTTTGTTTATAATGTGCCAAGCCAGGTGCCTACTCCATAAGGTGTCCGGTAAGTGAGCCTTCAGTCACCAGAATGGAAAATCTGTTTAATTGTGAGGTCGAGGGACCCTAGAAGACCCAGATGACCCAGTGCTCGGTCTTTTTGGTATCACATCTTGAAGCATTCTCTCTGGTTTGTGTGCTTGTTCCAACATCAAATTAGACTTGTACATAAAATGCTTTGGGAAGCGTTTGTACAAATATAAGGACTTTTTTGTAGTGTACTTTTCACACAGCTCTGTTCCCAGAAAGAGATCAGCGTTTATCACCAAGCTCCCTTGCCCCTCCCGACACCGCAGCGAAGTGGAGCAGTGTTGGAGGTAATGTTTTCCCCTCACTTCAGCAGCCGGTACTCCTAACCTCAGCAGTTTTGTAAGCAAACGAAGATGTTGATGTCAAGGCAAAATATTCTCCATTTGCCAAACCTACGTATCAGAAGGATTATTTCATCATAAGGCTTTTAAAATTCAAGAGATGGGGAACTGATACTCTTCAAGTAGAGGAAGAAAGACTGAATCATTATGGGGGAGATTAGAGTACTTTATAATTTTTCAACAATTGGAGTACAAAGGAATCATGTAAGTTTGTGTCACGTAACCCGTGTCCTGGGGCAGATCCTTGCTCCGGTCAGTGGTGATCTCATTTCCGCTCTCTGGGATCATCTAAGTTTGCTGTGTCACGTGACCCGTGTCCTGGGGCAGATCCTTGCTCTGGTCAGTGGTGATCTCATTTCTGCTCTCTGGGATCATCTAAGTTTGCTGTGTCACGTGACCCGTGTCCTGGGGCAGATCCTTGCTCCGGTCAGTGGTGATCTCATTTCCGCTCTCTGGGACCTGGGGCCGCAACCCTGCAACTTCTCAGGTTCTAATGGGTTGAGATTTTCCATTGAAATACCTCATTTTTAAAATCGAAGCTGGTATAACTAATATTCTGATACGTGCATGGATGCCAAAGGAAATCAACACTGCATCTCAGAAGACTCAGGGCCACAGGAGTTAGTCTTAAGCATTTTCTCCTGGGAGCAGCCTGAGCAGATAATGCCGGGAGCACCCAGAATTATTGGAGGAGGTGAAATGGATGAAGAGCGAGGCCGTTTGCTTAAAACCTCATGGTGACCTTCCTGCTCCGTGGCTGAATATCAAGTCAAAGTTAATTAGTTTTATTCAATCTCACTGGCATGTTTGGGCTTCTTAGCTGATAGACAACACCTTGCAATGGAATTCAGATGCAATGAAATAGAATTTGTCTTCAAATCCATTTTAATAACTGTAGTGGAGAGAGAGCATGAAGAGCGGAATCCTGTCCCCCCAAATGAATGAGCCAAGTTCATTGCTGCCCTCAAGCAAAAATCAGCACAACCAAATCGATGTGAATGGGCCTTTAACTCATTGGGCTCTGCTGCGGTTTCTTCTGACAAATGTCTGTCCCACCTGCACCTTCTTTACATGTAGTTTTGTGTAAAAATCTCTTTTCTTAAGTAGGGACGGTACTTTGTATTTGTCTCATGATTTAAAAACTCGTTTACTAAGCATTTTATTGCCTCATTCCATGAAGAGTGAGAAAGAGTCGATACCGAGTTCAGGAAGATGAAGTGTCTTGCACACGTCAGACGTGTTATCCTTGTGTTTGCCCGATGCCCTGATTAGAGTCTTCTGGGTTCTTACAAAAATACAGATTCTAAGGCCTCACCATTGGGAAAGACCTCCATATTTCATTCTATAGACTTCTTGTAAGATTTTGAAGGACTAGCTCCTTATTGGCTACCATTTCATCTCAGCAATGGCTCTTTCAGTCACCTGAGATAATTAAGTATAAGGTTGTTTTTTTTTACATTTTTATTTTTAATTTATTGTGTTAACATGGTTTTAAGTGTCCCACTCAAGAAACACACTCCACACACCGCATCATGGTCCGCCCCCTGGCCCATGCAAAGTCTCTTTCCAAAGTATAGGTATTTTAAAGGAAGTGTTTTTTGGTAGCATATGTTCTCATTATACAGTAATTTCTTCAAATGCCTGTCATCAGTCTGAAGCTAATACTTGGTGTTGCATGACCACAGACTTGGAAAGTTCATTTCCCTTTCAAACTTATAATGATGACTAATGGCACTGTGAATAGCCTTAACAAGCGGACACGGACTAATAAAATGTCACTGCTTAGTGATTCATGGCGTCTGAAGTGATTCACTAGAGAGTGATCAGCTGACTTTGTAAATCAGTCTTCTGGGCTGAGAGCGAGGAAGTGGGGAGGGGAGGGTTTCTAATGTTAAAATTGTCAAAGTTCCCTTTTATCTAAATGCTAGTAATAGGAAATACTGACATTATTTTAAATACATGGTGTCTCCTGGGCATTGCCTTTGGAAGGTTGTTCCCATGTTTGAGATGTCTTAATGTTTTTTCTCTTATTCAGAAAGTATCTCAGTACCTTCTCTGTGGACACTGTGCACACACATGATGGTGTGTCTTTTATAGCAGTTTCAAACGTTTAGCACAAGTGTTCTGTTCTTTGCCAGTAATAGCCCTTTGGAAGGATACACAAATTTTTCTTCTGAGTTGGAACAAAACTATATACACTGTTGAGTGTTATATGTTCTTGGAAAACTTTGAAACTTATTAGAATTTGGGCAAACTTACCAGATATCTGTATTAAAGGTATGACAATTAGCAGAGGATGTATTTTAAAATCATGTCTATTTCTTGTGGAGCATGGATTTCTGGGGCAATACAAAAGGTTGAAGAAGTGAGTTTTCAGAGGAAATATGAACACTTACACAAGATAGCCTATAGTTTGGGACCACAAAGAATAATATAGTGAAACAGTATTGGAGTAGAGGAGATCAGTATGGGTTAGAATAGTCGTGGAGATTTTTGTACAAAAATTTGGCTTTATTTATTTATTTATTTTATATTTTTCTGAAGTGAGAAGTTGGGGAGAGGCAGACAGACAGACTCCCGCATGCGTCCAACCGAGATCCACCGGCATGCCCACCAGGGGTGATGCTCAGCCCCTCTGGGGAATTGCTCCATTGCAACCAGAGCCATTCTAGTGCCTGAGGCAGAGGCCATGGAGCCATCCTCAGTGCCCGGGCCAACTTTGTTCTAATGGAGCCTTGGCTGTGGGAGGGTAAAAGAGAGAGAGAGGAAGGAGAGGGGGAAGGATGGAGAAGCAGATGGGCGCTTCTCCTGTGTGCCCTAACCAGGAATTGAACTCAGGTCTTCCACACTCTAGGCTGACACTCTACCGCTTGAGCCAGCTGGCCAGGGCCCCAAAATTTGGCTTTTGAACATAGCTTTTGAGGATCTGAAAGAGTGTTCGGGAGGAGAGAAGACCGTCAGTGAGGTGAGCACACGCAGAGGCGCATGGGTTGGAATGGGCAGTGATTGGTGCAGCAAGTGAACGGTGTGAAGGAGGCAGAGGGCTGGCCTAGAGAAGACACAGTCAGAGGGTGGGTTGGGCTCGATGCCGATGCCGTAGTGGTGAACATGGCAGGTGGGCTTTGGTTAAGACCATATCAAAGAGGAACCACAGGACATTTTGGGCAAGGGCTTTATGTTAGTAAGGCAGTGTTTTAGGACTGTTCCAACTCTAAGCAATGGTTTCAAAATTGTGCTGTGGGGCCTGCAGGGGTGGGGCCTGCAGCAAACAGAAGGGCTTCTTGGCCCTGGCCGGTTGGCTCAGCGGTAGAGCATCGACCTGGCGTGCGGGGGACCCGGGTTTGATTCCCGGCCAGGGCACATAGGAGAAGCGCCCATTTGCTTCTCCACCCCCCCCTCCTTCCTCTCTGTCTCTCTCTTCCCCTCCCGCAGCCGAGGCTCCATTGGAGCAAGGATGTCCCGGGCGCTGGGGATGGCTCCTTGGCCTCTGCCCCAGGCGCTAGAGTGGCTCTGGTTGTGGCAGAGCGACGCCCCGGAGGGGCAGAGCATCGCCCCCTGGTGGGCAGAGCGTCGCCCCTGGTGGGCGAGCCGGGTGGATCCCGGTCGGGCGCATGCGGGAGTCTGTCTGACTGTCTCTCCCCGTTTCCAGCTTCAGAAAAATACAAAAAAAAAAAAAAAAAAAAGAAGGGCTTCTTGATCTCTTGGTCACTGCTGTGTCCTGGGAGCCCAGGATGGAGCCTGGCACCCAGGAGGAACTCATTTGCTGGGTGAATGAATGGCACAGGTTTGTGTCTCCCCACCCGTGTTCCAGTCAAAGCAGACCCACATGACAGTGGGGTTGTATGTATAGTTGCACTGAAACTGAAGTGGTTCCACACAGACGTGCTGAGAAACCCCTAGCATACAGAATCAGAGGAGGAGAGGCTGGAGGAGGGGGACCAGGAACCAGTCTGGAATCTAGATTCTAAGTTCTGACTATATTCAGACCTCAGAGTAGCTGTGTTGCGTATTCCCATTAGAGTGTATTAAAGAATCCCAGTGTTTCAGTAGAATTAATGTTTTTATTTTGACATAAAAACTGATGGCATTATGTGCCATTAAGATAGGCGTGTGAAAAAAAAAAGATAGGTGGGGTGATATTTTTTGGCTTGACCGGCATTTAGCAGGTATTGAGAATCTACTTATGTGTTTTGGGGAAGACAGAGGAAAATGGCAGTTAACATGGCCCCTGACAGTGTAGATCAGGGGTCCCTAAACTTTTTACACAGGGGGCCAGTTCACTGTCCCTCAGACCGTTGGAGGGCTGGACTATAAAAAAAACTATAAACAAATCCCTATGCACACTGCACATATCTTATTTTAAAGTAAAGAAACAAAATGGGAACAAATACAATATTTAAAATAAAGAACAAGTAAATTTAAATCAACAAACTGACCAGTATTTCAATGGGAGCTATGCTCCTCTCACTGACCACCAATGAAAGAGGTGCCCCTTCCAAAAGTGCAGTGGGGGCCGGATAAATGGCCTCAGGGGGCCGTAGTTTGGGGACCCCTGGTGTAGATTCATTGTGTTTTGATTTGTTGTTTTAGTACTACACAGTTAGCTGGTCTCGATACTTCTTTCACTGGAGTAGTGTACCTTATCCTCAGTATTCGCAAGTTGGTGCTCCAGTTGGGTAGAGTAGCAGTTTTGAATAGAAGCAGCCACCATGTTTGTAAAATGCTTTGTAGAAGTTTTGTGCACTCTTTCCGGCATCATTATTTGTAGGTTTCTTCCTGATGGATAGATCTAGGGAACCTTTCTGACACTTCATTATAAAGTGATTTGGATAATGCTATTTTCTCTTAGAAAATTCTTTAAATTTTTTTATTAAGGTATAATTGACATACAACATTATTTTAGTTTCAAATGTACAACATAATGATTCAGTATTTCTACATATTGTGAAATGATCACCACAATAAGTCTAGTTAATATCCATCACCAAACATAGTTACAGAATTTTTTTCACATGATAAGAGCTTTCAGATATGTGTCATTAACTATAGTTGCCCTGCAGTACATTGTAACCCATGACTTGTGTGTTGTGTTTTTTTATAACTGTACCCTTGTACCTTTTGACCACCTTGGAAACTCTTAAACTCGTTTCTTGAGTGCCAAGTCGATGAAGTTGATAGAAGAGCAGTAGCTCTTTCCTCACCTCCTGAGACCCTAGGCAGTTTTCTTCATCACTTTGTCCTTAGCTTTCCCGTTGGCTGAGCTAGGATGCTCCTGCCGAGACCCATTTTGTGAGAGGATTGCGGTTAGAGGGCTGTCCAGTGCGTACTCTGCTATGGTCCCCTGCATTCGTAAACGCAGTTATGTCGCAGTAAGAATATACATATGGAGAGTATTGAAGTGGATTAATTTGATATGTAGTCTATAGAGTTTACCTTTCTTTTAAAATTTAAATTTACTGAGTTTAGATAAAGAGGAAGGGAGGGAGGGAGAGAGAAACACCAATTGATTGTTCCCCTTACTTCTGCATTTATTGGTGTCTCTGGGGACTGAACCCACGGCCTTGCCATATTGGGATGATACTCTAACCAACTGAGCTACCTGGCCAGAGCAATATTTTGCCTCTTGACAAGGCTTATTAAATTGAATTAAAAAGTAACTAAATAAATTCAGAAAATAACAGAAGGTGGTTATTACTGATTTACTGTGGGTGCACAGATTTCTTATGTAGTATTAAAGAGTTTTTCAAATTTTACGAGGTCAAACTGTGACATGAAGAATGGGGAATGGAAGATGAGGGGACAGTTGTGATTCAGGAGTTCCTAAAACTGGCTGTGAATCAGAATGGGAGGGAGGCAGGATGGGCATGGTGGTGTTTGCTCAGGATGTAATTTCCAAGGCCCACCTCAAATGTACTAAATTGCAATTTCCAGGGATGGCGCCTTGGCATCAGCATTTGTTCCCTAGGTTATTTGATGTAGCTAACCTAAGGACCAGCATTTGGGAACCATTGGTTCCAGGGGCTTTTATCACAATTAGAATAAAATAAAAAGTCCTTACCTCACTCTACAAGGCTCTGCAGCTTCTTTACTGTGCTTGAACAGGCTGGTTTTCTTTCTGTTCCTAAAACAGGCCAAACACATTCCTACCATTGGGCCTTTGCACTTGCTGCCTCTGCCTGGAACACTTTGCCCCTAGATATTTGCACAGATTATTCATTCTGGCCTCGGATCAAATGTCTGTTCCTCAAGGATGCCTCTTGACACCGGCCCCCAAACTGAAGTTGCCCCAACACCTCATCCGCCATATTTTCTGTCTTTCTCCTTATAACATATGCTGCATGGAGGCCGGGTCCTGACTAGTCTTCACTCTTGTTTCTCCAACGCCTAGAAGAGCCTGGTCCGTAGTCAGTGCTCGGGAGATACTTGTTTGAGACCAGCCTCCTGTAGCCAGCAGGATGGCTGAGAATCCAGTCAAGGAAAGGACAGGAATTACTCAGCTGATCAGGCTGTCGTCTTGTTAGTACAATCATCTCCTATAATTTTCCTTTTCTTCCCTGTCCAGCTGAGTCCACCTCCGGGCGAGGCCAGTACCTGAAACGCATTCGCTACCATGGCAGAGGTCGCTCTGGGCTCATGGAGAAGGTTTTCTGCCATTATTTTGTGAAGTTGGTGGAAGGCCCTCCACCTCCACCCGAGCCACCGAAGACAGCCGTCGCCCACGCCAAAGAGTATATCCAGGAGCTTCGGAACCGGACCATCATCCACACTCTGTGAGGGGAGCTCGGACTCCACAGTGTAGATAGTTTGCCACTCATGTCCGAAACACAAATAGTAATTAAAGACAGATACTTTTTATGACTTGTCATTGAATTATTGAAATACAAAGTACAACTGCTAGCTTTCTGTGAGTATACAGTTGTCCATCTCTCTGAGCCTCTGGGTGTACTTTCTGCATTTGCCACTTGGAAGGGGAAATAGCTTGAAACATAACAGACTGTAATTCACTAGGCTTTTCTGAGTACCTTTTGAAGGGAATGTTAACTGTACAGCTAGTGTCCTGCAGGTGTAAGTTTTGATACTGGATTGCGTACCAGGCATCCCCAAACTACGGCCTACGGGCTGCATGTGGCCCCCTGAGGCCATTTATCCGGCCTCCTGTGTAAAAAGTTTGGGGACCCCTGGAGACTATAGAATAGGAAAGTTTGTCCTTAATGTCACTGGGTTTTCCCTTGGGACTGGGGCAGAGACTGGGGGCGTGAGCATAGCTGAATGTCTCATTGTGCTATTTTAGAGTGTTCTGTGGTTCTGTTATTCCCTTAGGCCATTGGGTGAATGATTATATTTTCCTTTACTGCTTTAGCAGTAACTTGAAATTACAGGAGTTCATTAGATATATTAATTTAAACCCCCCAAAACCCTTTAACTCAGAAAGTTTTCTAGTTATTAATAAAGACTGTTTTCTTGTCTGTTTCTAACATTGCTTTCTCATGGTCGGATATCTTGTTTAGGATTGATTCATTTTTCAGAGTGAATTCAGTTACAGAAAGAACTGAACCAATCTCAGCGCCGCATTCTAAAACAAGGCAGTAGGTGGCGCTCATGTACCTCTTGTTAGCAGAAAATTGTTAGTATGAAATTCCAGCGTTCAGTACTAGCTGGCTCTCACTGATAAAATAGTTTCCGTTGACAAGAAGGTACTCTGTCCCTGGCCTTAGGTCATCGGTTCTCAAACTTATGAAGACAGAGGAAGAGCTGGATGCTTACTAGTTCATGCAGGCCGCTGCGTTTTGCCCCGATGGTTCCGATCCCCTAGGTCCTGTTCGTTCCAGAAATCTGTGTTTTAAACAAGCACTTTCAAGAGATTCTGGTGGAGGGGACCACACTTTGAGAACACTCCTCTAATCAAATGAAGAATATTTTTTAGTGCCATGTTTTAAGATGACATTAATCATAGCTACTCTGTCCTGGAAGCTCGTTTTTGCCAACCTCTGTGGCATTATTTCACATTGCCTTCACGACAGCCTGCAAACAGAGGTGTTGTTTTGCCACTTTATAAAGGAAGAAACCGAAGCATACAAGATTCAAGTTACTGCCCTCAGGTTCACAGAGCTTGTAACTATTGGAGCTATGATTTAAACTGGGTCTCTAAGGACCTGGTTCTGCGTCCCTAATGAACACGCAGGGGGGTTTTGTGCCTCTTTGGTGAACCGAACATGTGGGCACAGGGCAGAGGGCTCGGCGGCAGAAGCCCTGAGGGTCAGGACAGCTTGATCCTGGAGTCCTGAACTGTCGTAGCGTGGCCTCGTGGAAATAACATGAGTGGTAAAGGCGACCTTCATTCTAGTCCCGGCACACGCAATAACCAGAAAGGACCGGGCGCTTCCCTGGGAAGCAGGAGGCCACGAAGCTCTGTGTTCTCTGTAGACGACCTCTGGAATCACTTCCTGGGCCCTGCTCTCAGACTCGGAGAAGCAGAGTCTGGTGTGGGATACCAGGAAACGTGCCCCTTTCACCAGCACCCGGTGATGCGTGCTGGAGCGTCCCAGGGTCGCAGGATCTCTCCGCTGTTCTTCAGTGGAGGTGCTCCGTGACTCAGCCTGGCTTGGAGTTTTGATTTGCTCGGGTGTGACTAACACAGGCCAGGTGCGATGTGGACTCTATCACTATAAATTATGTAAATGAAGGTACTGCTTTAGTAAGGCGGTTCAAGCTATTTTGAAAAAGTTAAGGACAAAAACAGACCTTGGATTCTAATGAAGAAAGTCTGCTTGTGATGTAAGAGCATAAGTCATCATTTGGAACTGCCTCTGGTGTGTTAAAAAGGGTCATAATAGCTGACATGTAGCAGTATGTACATAGCACTGTTTTAAGTGTGTTAATATACATGATCTCAATTAATGAATCCCATTGTGACTAGTGCGTAGTACATGCATCTGGTTGGTTTCCATGGCCAAATGTGCACTTTGTAACACATACGAACATTTTGGTCCCCACTTTTGAAGTTTAATGTTACTTGTTTGTGAACTAATGTCTATTATTCTTGTATGGCAATCTCTGAGTGCTTGGAATCTCCTTGTTTCTTTGTCCAAGGATTATGATAGACTTAAACTTTGTTGTTGGAGTGAAGCACCTTCAGAAAGTGCACCAATCACAAGTATATGGTTCAATAAATGATCAACTGGTGAACGTGCCCAGGTAACCAGCTGAAGAAGTAGAACATGGTAGCAACCCTGAAGTCCCCTCGTGCCTGTCTGTCACTACCCCCTGTCGTCCCCAAAGGTAACCACTATCCTGACTTATAACATGATGGGATTTAAAAATGGTTATCTTGTTTATTTCTGTTCAACACAATTTATTTGGCAACCATGATATGCCCGGTGCTGAGGATACAGACAGTGAATGAAGAAACAGCTCCGGCCCCACAGAGCTTATGCGCTGATGGGTAAGACACTGTCAATCCGTAACTGCAACTGTTGACTGTGCCGAATGTCACGGAAGTAGAGGACTACGGGAGCAGACCTCAGGGTGCCCTGAGAAAGAGTTACTGGTTTATTTTTTATTTATTTATTTTTTTTAAAAGATTTTATTTATTCATTATAGAAAAGAGAGAGAGAGAGAGAGAGAAGGGGGGAGGAACAGGAAGCATCAACTCCCATATGTGCCTTGACCAGGCAAGCCCAGGGTTTCGAACCGGCAACCTCAGCGTTTCCAGGTCGACGCTTTATCCACTGCGCCACCACAGGTCAGGCTGGTTTATTTTTTTAAAGGCATGTCTTTTTAAATTTTTATTTAAAATTTATTTATGGATTCCTCCTTCAAAGACTTATATGTCAACATAGAGCTCCATGTTTCATAGGACATACTCAAGCTCACTTCATGCTCCCTGGAGCTTTAGCACAAGGGAATGCCCTTTTTTTTTTTTTTTCCTTTTCTTTTTTTTCTTTTTTCTTTATTTTTTTTTATTGTTGTATTTTTTCTTTTATTTATTTATTCTTTGTATTTTTCTGAAGATGGAAATGGGGAGGCAGTCAGACAGACTCCCGCATGCGCCTGACTGGGATCCACCTGGCATGCCTACCAGGGGGAATGCTCTGCCCATCTGGGGTGTTGCTCTGTTGCAACCAGAGCCATTCTAGTGACTGAAGCAGAGGCCATGGGGCCATCCTTAGTGCCCGGGGTGGCTTTGCTCCGGTGGAGCCTTGGCTTCGGGAGGGGAAGAGAGAGACAGAGAGGAAGGAGAGGGGGAGGGGTGGAGAAATAGATGGGCGCTTCTTCTGTGTGCTCGGACTGGGAATCGAACCCGGGAATCCTGCACACCAGGCCAAGGCTCTACCACTGAGCCAACTGGCCAGGGCCTAGGAATGCCCTTGTTGATCAAGCTACCCAAAAGAAAATTATATAGAGCAACCATGACAGACCGAGCAAGTCAGTCTCATACTATTCATCACCAGAATGCTGCAGCCCCGTGTAAACAGTTTCAACTTTCTCGGGAAGCAGCACGGCAGATTGGGAAATCCGGTCCAAGGGGTCCTATACTGCCCCTTCATTTAGAGTTAACCCTCAAGGACCCCTACCAGGACAACTTTGGCAGATGGATGTTACTCATATACCTTCATTTGGCAAACAGTCGTATGTCCACATTACAGTGGATACATATTCCGGATCTATAGTAACCTCTGTCAGAACAGGAGAGGCTGCTAAGCATGTTATAGCTCATTGTCTGTATGCATTGTTCTATTATTGGATTTCCTAAACTGGCTAAACTGAAAATGCTTACAATCTTTAAAGTTAAGGTATTATTAAAGTGTACTAGCAAACATTTTAAGGTCAATTTAAAATTTATTTATGGATTTTTAACAAGAGGAGAAGGGAGAGAGAAACAAAATCATTGATCTATTCCTGTATGTGCCCTAAGCAGAGATTGAACTGGCAACCTCTGTGCTTCAGGACGACGCTGTAGCCAACTGAGCTATCCAGCCAGGGCAGTTACTAGTTACTAGTTTTCTTGGAGAGAATGAGGGGAAAGGATAACAACCACAATGTCATCTGGATTAGTAAAGAGTTGTTACCAGAATGCCAACTCGGCTTTTGTTTTTAACAGCATAAACATCAGGACCACATCATCTCTCCACCAGTTCAGATGTATGTGGGATGCGTGACACAGACGGGGAATATTCTTGTCCTAGGAGCTGACTCAGATTTATCAAACCTTATGAGGTTCCAAATGAGCCCCCGGGGAAGGACATGAAGTAAACTGCAAACATCACAAAATTAGATGGGCGTGTTTTTCTGTAAGTGATTTAAAAAATTAAATTTTTCCCCCAAGCATTTTATTTTAATACAGAGGTTGGAATAACAATTTCAGTTAATTAAGTGGGGCTCATCACATGCGTGCATTTAAAACAGGAAATGATTCGGAGTAGGTGAGCTTCTAGATATATATTTGATAACAGAACATTCCTAACTTTTGGTTCTTTGGGGAAAAATCATTGAAATGGACAGATTCTACGAGTCCAATTAAGAAGTACAAATGTGCCCTGGCTGGTTGGCTCAGCGGTAGAGCATCGGCCTGGCGTGCAGGAGTCCCGGGTTCGATTCCCGGCCAGGGCACACAGGAGAAGCGCCCATCTGCTTCTCCACCCCTCCCCCTCTCCTTCCTCTCTGTCTCTCTCTTCCTCTCCCGCAGCCGAGGCTCCATTGGAGCAGAGATGGCCCGGGCTCTGGGGATGGCTCTGTGGCCTCTGCCTCAGGTGCTAGAATGGCTCTGGGTGCAACAGAGCATCACCCCCTGGTGGGCATGCCGGGTGGATCCCGGTCGGGCGCATGTGGGAGTCTGTCTGACTGCCTTCCCGTTTCCAGCTTCGGAAAAATGAAAAAAAAAAAAAAATGTAAAACATTAGATATGGTCAAATGGCGTAAAACATACAAAAAACGTTAAGAATCCTATGTAGGAATGAGCTGGATCATTCTATTGCCCACTTGGTTGACCTGGAACTACATTTCCCAGCATCCCCTCCTCTATGGTTCAGAGTTAGAACTGGCCAAAAGATGAATAAGATTTGAGAGTTGAAAGTGACGGTCTTGCAATCATTTTGGCATATGTTATCTATCACCATGCTACTTCAGTCTGAGACTCCATGCTGAGGTAGCAAGCTTCCCACTCCGTCATCTTGTTCAAGACTAATTTAAACCAAAGGGAATTTTTAAAGAATGTTAGATAGCTCAAGAGAAAGGATTTCCAGGTGGGCCCAAGAACTAGCATTTAGAGCTACATAGTCAGGAACTGTGCAGCCAGTATGACACAGCCAGGAAAAAACTTTCACTACAACAGGACTGGGCTGGTGGGAAGACCACCATGATGCTCTGGCCGTGATACTAGGATTCCACCTTGCTTCTCCAGAGAGCCAGATCCTTTGCTCTGTGCTTGCTAGAATATGGACTCTCCCAATCTGTGACTGCTTCCACATCGTTCCCTTCCTCCTCTGACTCTTGCATGGGTGTGAACTGTGGGCAGAAAGGTCATCTGACTGAACCTGAGCTATAAGGGAGTCTAGAAATGTTCTTTGTAGTTTTCTAGACTCTCAAAGCATGTCAGTGTCCTCCAGCCAGAGACCATCATGAATATGACTGGAGTTGAACAAGTTCGGCTCACTGTTGCAGCAAGAGAGAATACACACTGTGGGGAACCATAGGTTGTCTTGATAAGAGAGTGTTAGAACCTGGTACAGGATTTGGGCTTTGGTTGGATGGTTTGTGGAGAGTCCAAAGAGGCAACGGTTCACCCTAGGTTGGATGCCATCAGAAAGTGTGTGTGGTAGTGAGGATTCTATGGTGGAGTATCGCAATGAATTCCATCTATTGGGAGAGCAAACGAGGGTGAGAAAAAAGGCAAAATTGTTAAGGAATTTATAGTCACTGATTTTAACCAAGAGAGGGAGATGTTTGGTATTTTGTGAGTGGCGCAGTTTTGTCTAAGCACCCCTATTTTTTTCGGTGCTTAGACAAAACTGTGGTGTGGACTTGCTTTACCTCCTTTAGTCGTGGCCTCAGAGTGAGCTTGTCTGAGTTGGTGCTCAGTGAGATGGTTTATGTCCAACTTGGAGAACAAGCCGGCCTCGCTGTGAGTGCGTGGCCAGTTTCTGAAGGTTAGTGGCTGCTGTTTCATTTCTCACATAGGAGCTGAAAGGGCATTAGAGTGTTGAGTGAGCAAATTTACTCTACGTGCCTCGGGTTTCATCACACTTAATGGTAAAGCTCTGGTGTGAGCTTCCCACCCAAGTCAGGTAAGGCCAAGTATGCCCACCCTCTCCATGGCCATTTGATGTTTCCTGAAAGCCTAGTCAAAGCAGCAAGACAAAATGGAGTAAGAGGAAAAACCTTTGACAGGAAGAAGACAAATTATTATTCGCCTATAATTGCCTACCTAGGAACCCAAGAAAATTAGCTGATAAATTATTAGAAGTAAGGAGAGTTCAATGAAGTGGTTGGTTACAAAACCAGTATTCAAAAATCAATGCTTATTTTTAAGTCCATTATCAGAAAATACAATTTTAAAAAGGCATTAAAATGGAGACTTAAATGTACAATACCTAGGAATAAACTTGACATAAGGAATATATGAAGGACCCATATAAATAAAACTGTAAGACTTTACTGGGGGACTTGAAGATTTAAATAAATAATAGGGCAGACTGTATTCTTAGCTGCATAACTCAAGAATTCAGCCATTTCAGTTCTAATAAACATGTGAAAAGTATTTTTTTTTTGTATTTTTCCAAAGCTGGAAACGGGGAGAGACAGTCAGACAGACTCCCGCATGTGCCCGACCGGGATCCACCCGGCACGCCCACCAGGGGTGAGACTCTGCCCACCAGGGGGCGATGCTCTGCCCCTCCGGGGCGTCGCTCTGTCGCGACCAGAGCCACTCTAGCGCCTGGGGCAGAGGCCAAGGAGCCATCCCCAGCGCCCGGGCCATCTCTGCTCCAATGGAGCCTCGCTGCGGGAGGGGAGAGAGAGACAGAGGAAGGAGAGGGGGAGGGGTGGAGAAGCAGATGGGCACTTCTTCTGTGTGCCCTGGCCGGGAATCGAACCCAGGACTTCTTCACGCCAGGCCGACGCTCTACTACTGAGCCAACCGGCCAGGGTCATTTTTTTTTTTTTTAACTGGACGATACAAGGTCACCTGGGAAACTTGATAAAAGGCTGGAGAGGTTTTGGAAGATTGAGGGGTGACTTACACTGCTAGACGGAACAATTTATTACCAAGCAGCATGATTCCTGTGGAAGAATAAAAATCGCCCCACACAGGTTCAAGTATGCATGCAGTGTGTAGGATCAAGGTGGGATTGAACTGCTCTTAGGCTTCTTAGACTATGGAAAGCTGCTAACACATGGTTCCTGCTCTAACAATGAGAAAAGGATAAACTACAAATTCATTACCGTTGTTGAGCCCGTGAGAAAGATGGGTTTGTGCGGTAACCAAACCCCTCGGAGGCGAGATGGGCTACACAGACTCTCTACCCGGGCAGAGCTCAGGAAGCAGAGGCACTACCAGTACCCACCCATGTAGGAAGAAAATCAGCTGAACTGTAACATACACCACAGCCCACACGCGGGTTCTGGCGTAGCTGAGGTCTTGGAGGAGTTCACGCTCAGCTGCAAACTCCTCCCTGGACTTCGGCCAGGTGCTGACAAGAACTGCTGGGGCGGGGCCGGGCCGGAGACTGGCTCTCTCTAGCTCTAGCTCACTTCTGAGCTTCAGGCCAGAGGAGGCAGTCAGTGATGCCATGGCATTCCCTGGGTTCTTCGCTCTCAGAAATCAAAAGCCTTAAGCTACTAGGGATAGGGCAGCAAACCCTGTTGCCCACAGGGCTGGAAGTGATCAGTGGGTGTGGAGCACAAGGTCCTGCCCACTCCCCTGGACAGTTTTCCGTGGACAGTTGAGCAAAGTCTCAAGTCTCTGTGGTGGAAAGTATATTACTCCCAGAGCAGACAAATGGAGCTGCATTGCTCAGTAGCTGCATGAAAAACTTTTGATATAATTGAACATCCAGTTCCAAATCTGATGAAAGACCTCTCCAGAAACCTGCAGCTTGCATGGTAGTTACTGGTGAAACACTGAATTTATAAATCACCCACACAATGGGATACTACTCATCAGTAAAAAAGATGAACGTCTGATATAAACAACAACAAAGGCATTATGCAGAATGAGAGAAGGCTGAATACTGTGTGATCATATTAGATTGGGAAAAGGCAAAATCACAACTAGGGGCAGAGGCCAGCTCAGGGGCTGCTCGGGTCTGGGGAGGATGGTGGGTGGAGAATTGATTACAGAAAGGCGTAACAGGACTTTTTGGGATGATTGAAATACTCTATGTGTCCTGGTTATGGTGACGACATGACTGAATGTGTTTGTCAGAATTTATAGAATTATATTCTTAAAAAGGGTGAAATTACATCTGAAGAAACCTGACCAGATAGTGGTTCAGAAAGAAAGTCCAATGGTATAAACAGTGCTGAAAGAATTGGTAAACCATTTTGGGAAATATAACTTTTGATTCCTCACATCATAGAAGATAAATTCCAAATGGATGATAGCTATGAGTGAAAAGATAAGACCATTAAGAACTTAGAAATAGGCGGAAAATACAGGTAGGAGATGAAAGGATAAAGCAAAACAAGGAACTGAGGATAATGGTTACCAAGATTTAAGAGGAGGGTGTCCTTGAGGCAGGACCTAGGCAGGAATCTCTCTCTTCTCTTTTACTCCCTCCTTCCCCCTACCTCACTTTCTCCCCCCCCTCTCTCTTTCCCTTTCTCTATCTCATCAATATGGGTGGCAACTACATGGACATTTGTTTTATTGTGACCATTCATCACACTGTGGCCCTCTATATACAGACCAAGAGAAAAAAAGAGGTGCCATTGGAGTTCAAACGTACTTGCGTACATTGTGCACACAGGATTTAGACACAGAAAGGCCAAGTCCACTGGTGAAGATTACAGTGGTACCTTGACACACGAGCACTTTAAATCACGAGCAATTTGAGAGACAAGCAGTCACTCGCGGGATTTTTTGCTTTAAGTCACGAGTGGATATTTGAATCACGAGCTTCCACCACCCTCCACTAGATAGGTTGCCAAACGTTCTGAAAGGAAGGAAGAAACAAACTTCCCTGGAAAGGTTTTTGTTGAAATGGCCTCTAAGTGAAAGTGAGGAAAGTGTGGTGAAAAAGCCAAAAAGTCAGCGAGGAAAATGGTGATGATTAAGCAAAGTAAAAAAATAGCAATTAGGTTTAGCAATAAAGTTACATATCATATGTCGTGTGTAAATTAAAGTTTGCAGTTAAATTGTAGCATTAAGTGTGTAGAGAGTAAGTTATGTTAAGCAATAGCGCACGAAATGAAAACCTCTTCTGACAGTCTCCTCCCCCTCCCACCAGCATCTTCGCCTGACCTTGAAGGTAAATACACTTCATAAACCAGTTTATTTCTTTACATTCTCTTTTATTATGTATATATGTATTTGTTACTTATAAAGTACATTTTCTTATTTAAAAGCATATAAAATAAAAAATTTGTGTGGTTTTTGGGGGCCGGAACAGATTAATTGCATTCCCATTAATTTAAGTGGGGAAACTCGATTTCACACACGAGCAAATTGAGTCACGAGCTCTGCCATGAAACGAATTAAACTCGTGTGTCAAGGCACCACTGTAATTTCTCCCATTTCCTGGTCCAGTTCTCCATGCCGGATCCAAACCTCTACCAGCCGAAGCAGCCATGTGACTTAGCACAAGTTAACAGACTCTGAGCCTCATACACCAAGGCCATCCAGAAAGAACGTAGGTTGCAGGTATAAATAAGATGGTTAATAAAAGAATGAACAACTGCAGGTGAAATCTGTCTGACAGGGAATGGAGAGAGCCTTTTCAAACATCACGGTGAAGACAGAAGCCATAAAGGAAAAGAGCAATATATCTGACTACTCCCAAGTTAAAAATGACGTACAATTTTCAAAACATCAAAGCAAAATTGAAATATAGTATGCAATTGGAGAAAATATTTTTTTAAATATATGGCAGATAAAGGGTTAACGTTCTTGAAATACAAAGAGCCCTTAAAACCAACAAGACCCATATTCCAGTAGGAAAACAGGCAAGGAATATGGACAGGCCATTTTTAAGGGAAGAAATACAGGTGACTTATAAGCATTTAAAAATAATCATTCTCTCTAGTCATCAAATGGTTGCACATTAAAAATGTGCACTTATCACACATCCAGTTGTCCAGGATGGAGAAGAATGGAAACGTGGTATTGGGAAGTTGTCAGAGAGGAATTCAGCGACATTAACAAGAGCCTCAAAACTGGTCTATGCTTTGATTTAACAAGATATGCACAAAAGTATTTATAATGGTGATAATTGGAAATGACTTAAAGCATTCCAGTGACAGGAAACTGGCTAGGGTATGTTACGTTACCTTTGCATACTTGAGCATTTGCTAGCCAAAATGGCACCATTGTGTGACTTAGAAAGGATGCTTCTTCTTACTCCAGGAGGACCCTGCCCCATGCCAGGCCCATGGCTTGTGTGGGCAACAATTGTATGTTGGATACAATGTTTCTGGTATACCCAATGTGATGCTATAGTAGGCAGCCATTAAAACATCTTTTTGTGTGTGTGACAGAGACAGAGAGAGACAGAGGGAGGGACAGATAGGGACAGACAGACAGGAAGGGAGAGAGATGAGAAGCATCAATTCTTCGTTGCTGCACCTTAGTTGTTAATTGATTGTTTTCTCATATGTGCCTCAACCAGGGGGCTACAGTACACCTAGTGACCCCTTGCTTGAGCCAGCGACCTTGGGCTCAAGCTGGTGAGCCTTGATCAAACCAGATGAACCCGCACTCAAGTGTGATCTTGGGGTTTCGAAACTGGATCCTCCACGTCCTAGTCCCATGCTCTACCCACTGCGCCACCGCCTGGTCAGGTGCCATTATAACATTTTAAAAAACAATTTTGAATGACGGATATGTTCACATAATGCTATTAATCATATCAAATTGGGAGTGCTAAGGATATTTTCTGGCATGTAGTAATAGCTATTATTTAAATGGTATTATTTTAAGTGTGTACAACATAAGCCCAATTTAAAAAAGAGTAAGTCATATATGCATAGAAACAACAAAAACAACAATAAACCTAGAAGGATATATACCAATATTTTAAGATTATGGGCAACTTTAAAAAAAAAATCTAGTGACTTTAGAGAGAAGAAGAGAGGGGTACGGGGGGGGGGGAGAAAGAGAGAGAGAGAGAGAGAGAGAGAGAGAGAGAGAGAGAGGAACATCAGTCTGTTCCTGCATGTGCCCTGACCAGGGATCAAACCGGTAACCTCTGTGCTTTGGAATGATGCTCTAACCAACCAAGCTATCTGGTCAGGGCCAACTTCTTTTTTTAAAAATTTTTGTGTCTTTCTATGCCTATGCTATTTTCTAGGTGGAATATATATTACTCATATAATTAGAAGGAAAAAAATCTTGTCAAATCAAAAATAAATCTAGAGGACTGAGCAGAAGCAGATCAAGCATGTGACTTTCCCAGGGGAAAATGGGTGCTTTGGCTTCTTTCATTACCTTGAATTTTCTCATACAGGCTTCAGCTTAATAGATAGACAGAGAAAGCAATGGAGAGCAGCTATTTAGAATGACCTTCAGGGATGGTGGTGAAAATGGCCACATTGGAATGTCTAAATGAGATGAGGTTTGTGACATAGGCCATCCTTGCTGTGCAGGTTGTATCCGAGCAAAACTTTCCTGACCCAGCCCTGCTCGTCACAGATGTTAGGGTCCAAGGAAAGCTTGGCACAAGGCAGAGGACAGATGGAGAATACAGTGGGAAGCTTCAGTGAAGTCACAGAAGCATGGGAAGCCCTTGTACCTTCCGCCCGGTGATTAAAATGGAAAGGAGGAGCGAGCTGTCTTTCTGGAGTTTATGCTGAGCCTAACTTGACTTTCCCATGCAGCTAGTTACTTTATATCCAGTTTCCTGTTCTGATGAGGTGTTAGGTGCAAAGTGAGAGTGTTACATGTGGCATTTCCTTTAATGATTTGTTTTCCCATAAGCCAATGGTGTTAATTATCTGTGTTACTAGAGAGGAGAAAACCCATTACTGAGTGAAATATGCAGACATCTATAAAATGTCCCTAAAATGTAGCTTAGTGTTGACTCCCCTCTCCTCTCTGCTGCCTTCTCTAATATTTCCCCTCACTGTTCACCACCCTCCAGTGATCTTCCACAGGCTCAGGACAAAGTGTAAAGTCTTTATTTTGGCGCAAAAGTGCTGGTTTTCCTTCTAGCATCCCTGCTCATCGCCACATACGCCAAACCATACCAAACCAGCTTTAGTTTTCTGAACACATATGGTGTGTTGTTTTATGCTTCTAGGCATTGATAGTCTTGCTAGTATTTTCAAATGCCTACAATGGGCCAGATGTAGTGCTAAATGCATTATCTTCCTCCTCGTCACAATCCTCCTGTTTTGTAGGCTTGAATAGTGTTGCTTTTATAAATGAGAATCCAGTGGTTCAAAGAAATTAAATAATTTGCCGAGGTATACACAGCTAGTAAGTGGCAGAGTCAGAATTAGAACCTAGGTTTGAATGAATGGCTTTATTGATATATGACTGACGTACAGAAAGCTGTAGGCACAACTTGATGTGTTTGGAGATAAGTAGACACCTGTGAAACTGTCAGTGCTATTAACTTATCACCTCCCCAAATTACCTCCTTCTCCCTGACTTTAAAGCTTGAATTCCTTTTTTTTTAAGTGGTAAGATATATGCAATATAAAACTTAGCCTTTTAACCATTTTTAAGTGTGTACTTCTGTGGTATTAATTACATTATTGTGCAACCGTCACTACAATCCGCTTCCAGAACTTTTTATCTTCCCCTGTTGAAACTGTCCCCATAAAACAGTAACTCCCCATTTCTCCCTCACACCAGCCCTTGGCCACTTCCATTCTACCTTCTGTTTCTGTGACTTTGACAGTTGGAATCATACAATAGTCGCCCTTTTGTGACTGGCTTAGTTAAGTTAGCATAATACCTCCAAGGTTCATCCTCTCTGTATGTAGCCTGTGTCAGAATGTCTTTCCTTTTCAAGGCTGAATAGTATCCCAGTGTGTGTCTACAGACCATGTTCTGTTTATCCCTTCAGCCATCAGGGGACACTTGGGTTGCTTCTACCTTTTGGCTGTGAACACGAGTGGATACATTTCTGTTCGAGTCCTTGCTTTCACTTCTTTGGGGTGCTTATCCGGAACTGGGATTGCTGGATCACACGGCAAGCCCGTGTTTCCTGGCGTGGACATGGTTGAAGATTACTGGCCAGTCATTTTGTGGGATCTCCCTCAATTTGGTCTGGATCTGTTTCCTCGTGGTTAGACACAGGTGATGATGCCTTGTGGCCGGAATGCCACAGATGCTGCTGTTATTTGTCGTACCCCAGGCGGTGGCACACAATGTCTGTTTGCTAGAGTTCTTAATTTTGGCCACTAATGCTGGTAGGTGCCAGGTGTCTGTAAAGTTACTGTAAAGTCCTTTTATAACTATTCTGTGAGGAGATAAGTATCTTGTTGTGGGGTGGTCAGTAATGGGGGACAGTCATGTGAGGAACCCAGGTCCGGGAACTTTGGCTAGAACCACTCACACTCAGGTGCGCCAAAAGAAACTTCTCAGGAATTCTTTGGAAAAAAGCGACTGTTTGTCAGCCAATGAGATTTCACCACATCATATTAGCTTGGCCACTCTAGAGACCTTTAAATACTTCCCACATGGGTCACCCCATGCGACTTCCCTGGCCTCTGTGTCCCCAGGACCAGGGAACATCGCAGGGCGGGATGCGCTCTGTACTCAATAAAGCCTTTTATTATTCCACACTTCGTGGCTCCGGCCCCTCCCTTCTTCCTCGGCAGGGAAAAATACCTTACATTCTGGTGCCGAAAACCTGGGAAGAGTTGAAGTCCGCAAGGACCGCTCCTCTCCCCTTCCCCTCTGAGAAAGAACCAGGACCTCCGACCTTCCACCCACTTCAGTGCACAGTGCGGTAAGTCCCCTGCCTCCAACCTCCCCTCAGTTCTTTCCACCGAGACTCCCTGTCTGAAACTGCAGCTGCGTCAGGGACCTCTTTCCATTCCGTTCCGAGTGTGTGTGTGCCCGTGGAGGCGTCTGGAGCACATCCACTTTACTTAACTGTCCGGTGGCCAGAGATTGAGTTGCTGGACGCCAATACTCAACTCTGACCTCTCCGAGACTGAGGGCGGCCCTGGGGGCACAGGAATCTCCCTCCCTAAAGAAGAAGAAACTGTTCTTCTTCTCCCCTGTGGCCAGGCCACAGAACCCACTAGATTAGCCTCCTGAAGGGACTTTCGGTGTTAACACCCTCACCAATTTAACTGTCTCCAAGAAAGCTGGGAACTGGTTGGAGATCCCTTACATCCAGGGATTCTAGTTATTCACGCTCCCGTCCTAAACTCTGTGCTGCCTGTTCTACCATGCAGGCCCTTTTTCTAGCCAGAGAAACCTTACTTAAAACCCTCCACTCCTAATTCTCCTTCGCCCGAACCCCAACTCTCTCCCCCTCCTGCCTGACCCTGGGGGCACCCCTCTCTTGGGACCCCTCTCTGGTGCCTCTGTGGACATCTTTTGCTCAGGTCTCTTCCTTCCAAGAGGCCCCTCTCCTCCCTTTGCTGGATCCTGTTTCCATTTACCTGCAAATACCAGTCTCTCTTTCTCCTCCCCTGCTGGTCAGGGGCCCCTCCCTTCTCCACTGTGTTCTTAAGGCCCTCCTCCATCAGGCCATTCTCAGCCTGCCATTGGTTCTTCTACCAGTTTGCAGAACCCCAAGACCCAACCCCAATTTTCTTACAGGAAATTCTGGCCCTGTCCTGCCTCTGGCTCCAGCGTTTCCAGCTGGATCTGGGTGCCGGGCTCCCCAGGAGCCCACCTCCTTTTATTCTAACCCCCAAACCCCTATCCAAGACCTGTGAAAATGGCATTTAAAGTTTTTAATGGTCCCAACTAGTAGGAACAGGCCAAGGCTGTTCACCAGGCCCACATGCAGCAGAGGTAACACTCCAAACCCAGGCTCTTGTGGCAACCCTGAGGCCAGCAGAGCAACAGGGACAAGGCACAGAAGGTGCCCAACCCAAGTCCGCGCTGCAAGGAGGAATCCCACCAGCAGCTTGCTTTAAATGTGGCAAGCAGGGTCAATGGTCCCGGCAGGGCCCCTGCCCGTGGCTGCCCACTGAGCCTTGCCCTGACTGCAAGCAGCCCGGTCACTGGCAGAGCGATTGCCCCCTTTGGGCAACAGGCTTTTCCTCAGTGTCTCTACATGGAGGACAAGCCACCCAAATGGGAGGCCAAGCTAGCCAGACGGGCCATCGTTCGAATTCCTAGACATAATGGACAGCTGACACGGCCTGGCCTCGGGGACCCCCATCATCCTCACCAAACCCCAGGGTAATGCCACAGGAACGGGTAAGTCCATCTCATTTCTTGTGGACACGGGAGCTGCCTTGTGTGTTTGCCATCACACTCTAGATCTCTGGTTCCCTCCCAGGTCTCGGTTATGGGAGTGAATGGGACCCCTTCTTTTCCTCTTCACACACCACCTCTGACATGCAGTTTTTTCCCTTCGTACGCCACTACTGGCATACAGTTTTGCCTCAAATTTGCTGGCCCCTACCCATCTCCAGCTCACCAAAAGGCTGGACCTTGCAGATCCCCTTATTACTCCTCTTTTTTTAAAATCCTTACAGGACCGCATCAGCGAAGTTTCACAACTCACGGGCAAACAGATGTTCCTCCTGACACCCCTCAAAGCCACCACCTGCCGATCGCCCCCTCCCCACGACGCCCCTAATCAGCAGGAAGTAGCCAGACGAATAAGCGGCGTCCCTAATTAACACAAAAAGATTGGAATGTGGGGTGGCCAGCAATGGGGGACGGTCACGTGAGGAACCCAGGTCCGGGAACTTTGGCTAGAACCGCCCACAACCATGTGCACCAAAAGAAACTTCTCAGGAATCCTTTGGAAAAAAGCCACTGTCTGCCAGCCAGTGAGATTTCACCACGTCATATTAGCTTGACCACCCTAGAGACCCTTTAAATATCTCCCACGCGGGTCACCCCATGCGACTTCCCTGGCTTCTGTGTCCCCAGGACCAGGGAACATCGCAGGGTGGGATGCGCTCTGTACTCAATAAAGCCTTTTATTATTCCACACTTCGTGACTCCGGCCCCTTCCTTCTTCCTTGATGGGGAAAAATACCTTACACTTGTGAGGAGATACTTTAAGACTATGTCAATATTCTCTTTCTTCACTAGAGTTGAACATCCACTGATGTGTGCTGACTGAGCTATTACTATAATGTTGACCAAGGGTGGTTTTTCTGATACCATCATTGTTCCTTCTGCATTTATTAGTTTTCTTTCTACTATAAAGAGTTTTCTCTTCACATTGATTGATTGATTTCTATCAGTATGGGCACGGATACTGAGTACTTGATTCAGTGGACTATAATCTGTTATGATCATTATTTTAAGGCTCAAAATTTCTTAGATCTGGCGGGGGGAGCCACTAAGGTTGGTTCCTGTGCCCCTCTGACATTTTGTCATTATTGTGCGAGCACTTCCTTACTTTATGACACATTCTGGGCTCGTCTTATGTTCTCCCCCAACCCCCCATCCAGCAACTTGAAGAGAGCATATTTATTTGTAGAAATAAGGCTACTTCTAAAAACTTTAAAAGTGCAAAAGGCTGCACCCACTAGCCACACGGGTTTGAGATTTCACCCCTGGTTTGTCGCCAGATTCATTTGGCGTCAACCCCAACAGAAGACATGTGCGTTTTAGAGCCGGTTAGATATCAGCTGTAAACTTGAATAACCCTTAGGGGGCACAGGAAGGAACGAGCGTCTATCTGAGCGGCAGGACTGGTGGGTTTCCTCCTCTCAGCGAGCAGACCGTTCCTACACATTTCTCTTCCATGGTAATCGACGTGAAAGTATGGTTGTAAAAAGACACGAGGCTTACACTGCACCATATGGCCTCGAGAGACGTCCGTCACTACAGCTTCTAACCGGGGAGCTGAAAATTGCCCATATTTCTGCATTGATGGAGAAACCGCCCCTGACTGCCAGGAATCGCCCATTGTAGCGGCTCTTCAGCCATGTAATTTAAAATAATTGCTAATTAAATGAATAAAACGGAGTCCATAATAACAATAATAATCACTGTAGCATCGGTCATTACCCAGGTTGCCGTTTGTTGGCGCATGGCCCCGGGAGGATGGCTGCCCAGGGGGCGGAAGGATCCGAGGGAGCCCAGGCTTCGTCACGGCTGCTGCAGTGGGGGTCCGGGCAGCTCCGGGGAGCTTGGCACCGACACACCTACCTCGATATCCCGTCTATGTCGCCGACCTCGTGTTGTTTCATGGCATTTGTTCACACATGCAGCAGTGGGACCAGGAGCGCGCGGAGCTGTGTGGCCTTTGTGGATTTATGTGATTTCAGGAAACAACTCAAGCAATCACAGCACCTTGTCCTTAACAAGCGTCACTCTTATCCTCGTCCTGGGAACAGCGAGACACTTTTGCAAGAGGACCTTTGGGTGTGTAGGTCCAACACCAAGTGGTGAGGAGCAGGCGCGTGGGATGATGCGGGCGGAGCGGACGTCAGATCACGGTCACCGCCACGGATCAGCGCCCGGGCCGCTAAGGAAGTGAACGGTGGAGGCAGTCTGGGTGGAAGGCAGGGTGTCTGTTCCTCATGGTTGTGACCTAAAAGGACAGGCCCTCCTCTATGTGTTCACTCATCTGACAGGTGAGTACCTACCCTGGGCCAGGGGTCGCACTCAGCGCTGGGAATATTGATCAAGGCAGACATGGTGCCAACGTCAAGGATATGATAGTCGCGTGGGTCAGGAGGAACACTCGAATACACAAGTGTAAAAAGTGCCCCAGAGGCAGAGGAGAGAGCACCCGCCACAGAGCAGAGCGACCCCTTTGGCAATGTGGCATCGGTGAAGGACCCTTGAGAAAGTGCCCTTTATGCTGAGGCTTGACGTTAAAGGAGCCTTTGGCCAGGCCGACAATGGGGGTGGGGGAATATTCCAGGCCAAGGGGTGCGATGGGCAAAGGCCGGGCATGGGGAGGGGGCTACTTGGTTTGAGGAACGAGAGGAAGAACGGAGTGAGGGAGAACATGGCAGCAGGAGAGGTAGGAGAGGTGGGCTGGCTTCCAGACAGGCAGGCCTGCAGGGGAGTCCAGGTGTCCTGCTGAGGGCCACCAGAAGCTTGGAAGCTGGGGGGTGACAGGACCTGGCTCCTGTCCCTACAAGCTCAGTCTGGTTGCAGGTGGGGGTTGGCCTGGAGTGGGCAGGGATCAGCTGAAGTGGGAAACCAGCTCAGAGGTCACCTGAGGATTCAGGTAAGAGGAGATGGCAGGGCGTGACAGGAAGTAGGCCTGGCGTGACAGGAAGTAGGCCTGGCGTGACAGGAAGTAGGCCTGGCGGTCATTCAGGCAGTAGAGTCCAGGGGGTGCTCAGAGGTGGGGCTGGTTCCAGGTCTCTGGCTGCGGGATGCATGGATGTGCCGTGTGCTCAGATGGGAAACTTCAGAGGACAACCACATCTAGGGGTTGAAATACTCAAAAGGCATTTTGTGTATGTGTATATGTAAATATATATATATGTAACAAAATTCACTATTTAACCATTTCCAAATGTAGGTGTCTGTCACAGTGAATGCATTTACACCGTCGTGTCACCATCACTGCTATATTGTCATACCTCTTCACTTTCCCATCTGAAACGTGTCCCCATCCCACACCAAATCCATGTCCCCTCTACCCCAGCTCCAGGCATCCTCTTTCTGTCCCTGTGACTCTGACTGCTTCAGCGAGGCCTCTCATGTAATGTGACTGGCTTATTTCACTCAGCATGGTGTCACCAAGGTTCCTCCATGCTGTCGTGGGTCAGAACTTCCTTTCCGAGGCTGAGTAATATTCCACTGTACGTGTGCTCCACATTTCATCTACTCATTCATCCGCTCACAGACATTCGGGTTACTTCCACCTTTTGGCCATTGTGATTCATAGTTATGAACACCAGTGGTGCAAATATCTGTTCAAGTCCCTGCTTTCACTTCTTTTGGGGGTGAACCCCGAAGTGGAACAGCTGGGTCATAGGATAATTAATTCTACTGTTAGAGTTTTGGCGGACTACCAAACTGCTTTCCACAGTGGCTGCACCATGTTACATTCCTACCCACAGTGTACAAGGGTCCCAACTTTTCCATGTCCTCACCAACAGTTGTTATTTACTTATTAATTTGATAATTGTTAGCCTAATGGGTGTGAGGTGATATCTCATTGTGCAAAATAGATTTTTTTAAAGGTTTTATTTATTGATTTCAGAGAGAGGGAGTGAGATTGTAGTTGCTTCGCTTTAGTTGTTCATTGATTGCTTCTCGTATGTGCCTTGCCCCGGCAAACCCAGGGTTTCAAACCGGCAACCTCAGTGCTCCAGGCTGATGCTCTATTCATTACACCATCCCCAGGCCAGGCAGTTAGATTTTTAGTTGAGATATATTCACAAAGTAAATGCTCGTCGCTATCAGGCAGGATTGTGAAAGAGGCCTTTCTGGCCCACGGGTCAGTTGAAATCCCGCAGGGGTGCTTGTAAATGCCCCGTCATTGAGGACCTCCTGTGTTTGTTCGTAGGGTGTCCGGCCCCCACCAGCATGCCCACTGTGGGAGGATGTGGGCATCTAGGCGTTTGAGCTTACTTCTGGTGAACAAATATCATCTTGTTCCCGGTTCTCTCTAACCCGTCTTGCAGCTCCAGTGGAAATTAACCAAGAATAACTAAATATGGGCTGCAAATAGATGTGGTGGAAACCCTCCAAGAGAGGGAATTCGTTGTCCTGACCTTGGCAGGTATAGCCAGCTGAAATCAAATAGGTCGGATGATCTTTTAGAGGGAATGGAAGGCATTTTTATTTGTTTTCTCTCTCTCTCTTTTTTTTTGGAACAAAGAAAATGCAGCTTTAAAGTGTTTTTCAATTTCTCTCTCAGCTCTCTTTCATTCTCTGATTTCTTTACTCTTAATGGGATAATAGAAAGCAGTTTTCTGTCGTCCCTTATTCATCAAAGCTGTCGATTTACCCCAAACAGAAAGAAGGCAAAGGATGTTATTAGAATAAAACAACTTCCAATTGAGCCGCTAATAAATGCTGAGACGCATCCACACGACTCCTATTGATTGTCTCCTGCTGACAAAGCCAACCGCAAGCTTGCATCGCAGGCACGGTGCCCGCCTGGTGGAAATGAAAGATTTAATTAGATGAAAACCAAAGGAGCTGGAAGATCAACTGTGCTCGCTCGGCCATCCGGCGATTGTTATTCATAATTGGCTATTTGCAACCTCCCTGCTTCTTGAACCTTTTTCACTTAAAAAAAAAATAAAAAATTCCCTACAGTGTGTTAAGATGAACGCAGTCATTAGTAAATTCCCCCTCCCTGCCTCCAACCTTTCCGGGCATTTGACAAGCTCAAGGTTGTGGGCTAGACCGAGCCAAGCCGTGCCAAGCTCATAAAAGGTGGAATAGAACATCTCGAAATTGAGAATTAGCAGGAAGGCAGCAGGGTCTTGTCGGTTGCAGGCCATCTCCAAATGCCGAAGGTGGGAGACGTCCCGGTGGGGAGGATGCAAGGAGAGGACCATGAGCTCAGGGAGTGGAATCCTTTAGTGCTCACGAGCTCCGTAAGTGTGTGTCTGTGAAGTTTAATGTCCGGTAAGTGCACTGATATTTAGTGATGGGAGTGTATTAAAAAGTTGATATTCACTTTGTCAGGAATGTTTCAAGCACTTGTCAGGTGACCTCCTCTTTTTTAAAATATAAATTATTTATTGATTGGTTGATTTTAGAGAGACAGAGAGGACAGGAGCGAGCGAGGGAGAGAGAGAAACATCGATTTGTTGTTCCACTTATTGACGTATTCACTGGTTGATTCTTTTTTGTGCCCTGACCGGGGATTGAACCCACAACGTTGGTGTATTGTTCAATGCTCTAACTGGCTGAACTATCTGGCCAGGGCCAGGTGACCTGCTTTGGAAGACACAGCAGGGAAAAGAAGAATGGACAGAAATCAGTGCCTGTGGCAGCACCGGCCAGTTAGCTTTACGGTATTTCTTTTCGGAAGCCTGAGCAAAGTATTATTAACATTTGAAGACTTTGTTTTCTCATTTGCAAAATGGCATATTAATTGTATGTAGCTCACTGATTTGTTATGAGGATTAAATGAGATAATGTAGACAAAGCATTTAGCACAGTGACTGGGCACACAGTACACACTGAATGAATGTGAGCTGTTAGCAGTAACAATTTACCTTCCACATCGATAAGCCCCTGGAGGCAAGATATCATGTCTTCTATTATATTTCCCAGTGTCTAGCCCAGTGTCTAACACTCTATCCTCAATAAAAACTTTAGTCTCAATTAAAGATGTTTTAATCCCTCAATCTTGAGTTTCTTACAGATTCAGATGGGAGCAGACAGTCATTCATCCAATGTATACTTAACATCTTAAATTGTCTTAAAAATAATATTTTGTGCCCTGGCTGGTGGCTCAGTGGGCAGAGTGTTGGCCTGGCATATGGACATCCCAGGTTCGATTCTGGCAGGGCACACAGGAGAAGTGACCATCTGCTTCTCCTCTCCTTCATCTCCCCCTTCTCTCCCTCTTCCCCTTCCACAGCCAGTGTGGCTCCATTGGTTCAAGCATGGCCCCAGGCACTGCGGATGGCTTGGTTGGTCCAAGTGCATCAGCCTCAGTCACTAAAAATAGCTCTGTATTTGAGCATTGGCCCCAGATGGGGTTGCTGGGTGGATCCTGGTTGGGGTACATGCAGGAATATGCCTCACTATTTCCACTTCTCTCACCTTAAAAAAAATTTTTTTTTTCTGATTGCAAAGGATGTAATAGCCGCTCCTTGGCAGAGGCAGCAATGATCATGGCTAAGAGGACAAGAGCTGGAGCCGTGTTGCCTGGGTGCACATTCCTGCTCCCCCTGCCCATGGAATGATTGGATTCTGTGAGGATTAGATGAGTTAAGGCATATAAAACACTTGCAACAGCCTACCACATAATATGTGCTCAATAAATACTACCCAGTGTTAATAAAATACAGTAAACAAAACAACTAAAAGATCACTCATTCTATCACCCCGAGATAACCGTTAAGAAATACTTATTGAAAGTGGGCTGTGTGCTTTCACACAGTGGGAGGCTCTGTGGGCTTCTTAGCCCATCTGTTTACTCCTTGTTGCCACCAGGCATGGCACTCAGTGCTTGGTGCAGATCATCTCACCTAATTCACATGACACTCTTACTAGGTGGGCGATTTCATTTTCCCCTGTTCTGAGACGAGAAAACAAGACCGGTGACGTCAGGGAACTTCCCCAGATCACACAGGTGGTGAATGAGGCACTGAGATTCCAGCACAGGTCTCTGGTCCCAGTGCTCACCTTTATGCTGCCCGACCTTGAGAAGCCCAAGATAGACCTGAGCCTGGGCCGCCACAGGAAAGAGGTACAGATGGTCTAAGTGAGGCGGGAAAGCCGGTGGGGGACAAGATCACAGGGCACTATAACTGGCTCTGTGCTGTGACCGTGCTGAACCAGGCCTCAGGCTTGTTCTCAGCACAGTGGCTTGCGCGCTCGCACAAAGCCGGCACGTGACCTGAAACCCTTGTGCATCCCTGGCACAATGTTACTTGTGAGCAGGGACTCAGGGACCCAGGTGTGTTTTTCCAAGAAGGCTTTACTGAGCTCCGACCCGTTTGGACCTGGTTCTTGGTGTCGAATTGCACTGAGTTTATGCTGTACTAGGGTCGCCAGCTAGAAATTTTTTCTTTACTATCTGGCCCCCTGTGGTCACCACTTCTGTATAAAAACACAGTAGGTGTGTTCTTGTTTTTCAAGTGTCATTTGGAGTCAAGTCGACTAGATGAACACTGTCAGTGAGAATATCTTGTAGACACCTGCTAGGTCTTATCTGTCTGGAAATGAAGAGATAAAAGGACACATAAATGTTTAATTTTCCTTTGTGTGTTCACCGTTGGTCCCCAAGCCAGTTAATTATCACAAAGGAGAGTAAGTGACACAGGGTCTGTATCGAGCTGTTGTCTGTTGGAGCAGCACCCTCAGCATGGTGTCATGGAAGAGGCAGGTCCCTGCTGCTGGGCTGCGGTGCTGGGTTAAGCATGTTAGACGGCTCCTTAGAAAACTCAGGGCTCTGATCTTCTAGCTTGCTTGAGGTTGGTGTGTTTGTGGAGTGACGGTTCCCTATCCCTTGCGGTAGAAGTCCTGGGCTGATCTCAGGAGCCCTGGTGCTGAGCTAGCTTCTCCAGGAAGTCACAGCCTCTCTGAGCTTTATTTGGTTCATATGCAAAATAGAGTTGTGGTTATTATATATGTAAATATACTGCTCACAAATTTGATGTATATAAAATTTATATATATATTTTTTAGAGAGAGAAAGGGACGGATAGGGAGAGAGATGAGAAACATCAACTCATAGTTGTGGCTCCTTAGTTGTTCATTGATTGCTTTCTCATATGGGCCTTGAGCGGGGTGTGGGGTGCGGGGGTTACAGCAAGTTAACATCCCCTTGCTCAAGCCAGCGACCTTGGGTTCAAGCCAGCGACCATGGGTTCATGTCTATGATCCCGTGCTTAAGCCGGCCACCTCGGTGTTTTGAACCTGGGTCCTCTGTGTCCCAGGCTGACACTCTATCCACTGCGCCACCTCCTGGTCAGGCGGGATACTGCTTTTTAAATGGGGTGGGATGGGGCTAGGGGAAGTTTCTCTAGAAAGAGCGGAGGAAGCATGTGAAGCTCTGGGAAGAGCACGCCCACCAGCAGGACCAGCCAGTGCAAAGGCCCCAATGACCTTGGCGTGCTTCAGGAAACAGAAGGTGCACGTGGTCGGCATGGAGAGTGTGGGGTTAGGAGGCAGGGGCGGGCCTTGGAGAGCACAATAGAGTTTTTGAAACTTGAGGAATGATGAGAGAACACTGAAGGGTTTTGAGCAAGACAGGTGCATGATTCAATTTGCATTTTATATAGGCTCGGGGCCCACTGGATAGTGGACGTGGCTGGGGGCGAGAAGGAGCATTAGTTAGGTGGCTGCTGCAGGAGGCTGGGCTTGGACGGGGCCCGAGAGTGCGGAGAGTGAGGACTGTTGGGATTCGGGGTGTATCTGAAGTAGGTATGAATATCACCCTCAGCTTACAGACGAGGGAGGCTCATAGAGCCAGGACTGGCAGCTGGGCCTGTGAGACTTGAGTGTGCTGCTGGGGAAGGGTGGGAGGGAGGTGGGATGAGGAAGGTCCGGTCCTGCAGCTTTAAGGGACAGCAGAGGTCATTCAGCCCCTGATTCTAACTCTGCATCAAGAGCAAGAGGAGGGGAGAGCCTAGGATGAGGAGGACGCCGTCCTCCCCTTCCACCCGCAGTTTTTCCCAGCACTGACTGCCGGAGACTCCGGACCTAAGGTAATCTCACTTGCTATTGGCTTATTTAGAGTAAGATCTTGTCTCCTCCTCCATGAAAAAAAATAGATAAAAAGAGTACATGCTCTTGGAAGTTGGCAGCCGTGACCCCAGTAGCAGCGGAAACTCTAGTAAGAGGGAGGTGACTGTTTTATTCTTTGTGATCCTTGGGCCCTGGATTGTAGAGGAAAGAGGCCACACCTGGTCCTGAATCTCATTTACCAGCTCAGCCTTGGTTTGTTGCTCCGGCAAGGTGGGACCATCACACAGCTGCTCCACATAATTGCTGAGTGCATCACACGAGAAAATGCACCTGAAACTAGTGGTGTCCAATAAGCGTGAATCATTTTAGGATTTGGGGGTCATTTTGGCCCCAGCTTGTTCTTCGTCTTTTCACCAGTTAGGGTCCCCTGGCTGATCCTAATCTTTCTGGTCATTCCCCACCTGCTTCCCTTGCTGGCCTCTGTCCTGTCATGATGCCTAGAGCCCCACATAATGTTGCCCAGAAGGAAAACGCCAGGGAGAGGGAATCAAGAAATATGGAAGGCCCTTCTATTAACCTGTTCTCTAGAATTGGAATATGAAATATTCATTTAAGTCAATTGCAAACTCAACGCTCTTGCTTACTTGCAGAAGCACACTGCTGGTAAGAAGTAAATTAGAAATGCAAGTCTCCCCCACTAAGTGCCGTAAAGGTGGAGCTGGTCTTTCCATGTGGGTCAGTTAGGCTGTCTCTGCAGCATAGATGCAAATAAAAATGCCCTGACTGGGCAGTGGCGCAGTGGATAGAGCGTCAGACTGGGATGCGGAGGGCCCAGGTTCAAGACCCTAAAGTTGCCAGCTTGAGCATGGGCTCATCTGGTTTGAGCAAACCTCACCAGCTTGGACCCAAGGTCGTTGGCTCGAGCAGGGGGTTACTCGGTCTGCTGCAGCCCCACGGTCAAGGCACGTATGAGAAAGCAATCAATGAACTAAGGTGTCGCAACAAAAAACTAATGATTGATGCTTCTCATCTCTCTCTCCCTTCCTGTCTGTCCCTCTCTCTGACTCTCTCTCTGTCACTGTAAAAAAAACAAACAAACAGATAAAAGTGATCACCACTTCCATTGAAGCTGTCAGAGCCAGGTGTCAGAAATTGGGGAAAAGTATTCGAAGTCCTGTTTGTTTGAATCTTGCGTAAACACGCTCTGTAAGACGTCTGGTTGCTCTCGGGGAGGGGGAGCACGTTTTTCTGCAGTGGATTTCAAACGTAGATCAGCTGGCCAGAGTGACTGGTTGAGAGGACTCACGAAGCCGTGGACTTGCAGCAGGAAGCGCCCTTGGGAATGTAGGGGAGCTGTTGTTTGTACAGACAAGGACACTGAGACCCAGGGAAAGGTGCTTATTTGCCCAAAGTCACACAGCTTAGCTCGAAAGTGAAGTATACAAAAGAACTCTGGTGGGCTTCAGGGTCAGAGAGAGTTTGGTTCAAATCCTGGATCGATCGCTATATTCCCTGGGTAAGTTACTTAATTTTCTAAAGCTTCAATTTCTTCACTTGTAATACAGGGCCAGTAATAGTTCCTACTTCATAGGGTAAATATGAGGATTAACAAGGAAATTTGTGTAAAATAGCTGGCACAGAGCTTGGATCTTAGTAAGTTCTCAGTAAATATCGCTATTTTGTGGTATTGATGAGGATGTATTTTTGGGGGGTTCCGGAAACAGACAGCAGGAAAATCTTTCTATTGTTTACATGCCACAGGCCTCTGGTTCGGTCCTTATTAGAGGGTGTGGCGGGCTGAATTGTATGATCCCAAACGATGTGTTCCAGTATTAACTGCCAGTACCTGTGAACGTACCCTTATTTGGAAGATAGGGTCTTTGCAGATGTAATCAAGTGAAAACGAGGTCATACTGGACTAGGGCAGGCTCTGACTCAATGACTGGTGTCCATATAAGAAGAGGGAGATTTGTACACAGACACAGGGAGGATGCCATATGATGACAGAGGCAGAGACTGGGGTGGCGCAACCACTAATTAAGAAGTATCAGGGGTTTCCGGTGACCACCCAAAGCTGGGAGAAGCAAAGAGAAATTCTTTCCCAGAGACTTTGGAGGGATCATGGCCTTGCCCATACCTTGATTCTGGAATTTTAACCTCCAGATTGTGAGACGATATGTTTATGTGGTTTTAAGCCTCCTAGATTGTGGTAATGTGTTATGTCAGCCCTAGGAAACCGACACAGTGTGATCAGTGGAGGGGAGTGTTCTGGGCTTCCAATTAAGCATCTAAGGTTAGGGTTGTTAGCTGTAGAACATTCATTTCCTGATTTAAGAATAGAACCACTGAATACTAACCTCCCGAAGAGGTCCTGGTATTTGCTTACTGACTTAGTGATGCTGGAGGTATGTAGATAAAGGTGGAGGTTGCACGATATTATGACTGGGCCAAATGCCACTGGACTGTACATTGTAAAATCGTGAATTGTATGTTATGTGGATTTTGCCTCAGAGAACAGGAGCCGACCCCCCCCCCCCCCTTCCCACAGGTCCCTTTAAACCACATTGATGCCCTTGCGGTGGCTTCTGGAAAGATGAAAACTGTGGCCGGGCTCACGGGAGGATGACCCGGACTGAGTGTGGTGGGAGCTTGGGCCCCTCACTCCTCTGGCTCGCCCCCTCCCTCATCCTCCCCCCCCTTCACAGGAAGCACAGTGCTGCCCGAACCTGACCCAGGAGGTTAAGAGCCTGGGCTTCCAAGGGACCTTAATCTAAGTGAGAATCCTTACCCAGCCACTACTGACAGGGTGAATCTGGATGTTGTAGAACCTCTCTGAGCCTCAGTTTCCTCACTTGTAAGATTGAGGTGATAATATCCACCTCATAGGATTTTGTTAGTGTGAATTAAATGTCACAGCATTCAACACATTATCACCAATCAATAGATGGTAGTGGCTATTATAAATAAAACTCCGTTGCCTGTGGTGATGGCCCGAGTGTAGTTTTGATTGCCAGCATCCAGAGGGAGCAAGAAGTTTCGCCTTCAGCTAAGTGCTTCAGACAGAATCCCAGACCCCAGCAGCCTGCCTGTGGGTCAGGGATGAAAGTCGGCAACAGCAGAGGGTATTATGGACTTAGTTGTGGTTTTGAAGGGGTTGAATAAAAATAGCATCCTTCTTCCCTGCCTGAGTCCTGAACCACCGAGGAGATAAGACAAAACCTAAGGGATCAGGTGACCAAAATATCACCTTTACAGCAATCCAGATGATTCCGAAGGTTCATGGGACTTCTTATTGCCAGACCCCACAATGAGACTTCTCACCCTGTCATAGACAAAGATGGGTCCCTGCAGAGCTGCCTGTTCCTGCTACACTTACAGCACGAAGGAACAGAGGGGTACGCTGGCCCTCAATGCGGGGGTACCTTCCTGAGCCCACCAGTCAGGACTGGCCCTCCATCCACCTCTGTGGGAGAGAAGCCAGGAGCGCCCCAAGTGGAGCTCCGTCTAAATGGAAGAAAAGCCACGAGAAGGGTGGAGGTGGTTTAACAGTGGACAGCTACGGCTCCGTAAGAGCTGTCTCCACGGCAAGGCAGACTTTCCCAGTGTCCTGATGACGCTCTCACCTCCCTCCGCACAGGGTCGGACACGGGCACTCCAGGGCTGGGGTCTCCTTCCTTTGCCTTCAGCCAGGAGTTCTTCGTTATAAAAAGAAATAGAATAGCAGAAACAACCAAGCAAACAAACAGGGATCCCCTACGCCTCCCCCCCCCCCCGAAACAGCCTCATTTCATCCAACATTTGTGGCCTGGTAAATTATAGAATACCCATTCAGTGGAATGTTAAGCCATTTTAAAAGATTGTTTATAAAGGATTTGTAATGGTGTGGGAATTAATTATATGGTAATGTCAGGTTTAAAAAGCATGATGCAAAATTGCACATAGTATATGAACTCGGCTGTATTAAAACTTCCCTAAGATTATGTGTGGAAAAATGAAAAATTTAAGAGGAAATTTGTGGTGGTCTTTCTGTTTAGTTTTTTTCTTATAGTTTACAAGTTTTCTTTGAGTATGCATTTCTTATGTAATGGAAAAACTCAATTTTATTTAAAAATAAAACTGTTTTACTACGGCAAAGGTTACATGTTATCAGTCAAACCAACAATTTAGAACCGTATAGATTCATACAGTTATAGAATGCTAAAGGCTGCAAGGGGCCTGAGAGATTATCCTAGTTTAAAGATTTAAAAGTTTTTTGGGGTCACAGATCCCTTTGAAGATCTCCCAGAAACTATGGCTTCTCTCCTGAGAACATTTCACAAATAAACATACTGTATTTATCATTTAAGTTGCTCTTTGTTTCAAGTTATAGAAAGTCCTGTTCAAAAGCAGCTTAAACAGTGGGAGAAATTTATAGGTTCATGTAACTAAAAACTTCCAGGGAGTCAGGTAGAGCTTGATCTAGCACTTTGACAATTTCACTAAGCCTCTCATTTATTTATTTATTTGTTTGTTTTATTAAGTGAGAGGCGGGGAGGCAGAGAGGCAGGGAGACAGAAAGACAGACTACCGCATGTGCTCCGGCCAGGATCCACACGGCCAGCCCACTAGGGGGCAACACTCTGCCCATCTGGGGCCGCTGCTCTGTTGTTCAGAACGGAGCTATTTCAGTGCCTGTGGTGAGGCCATGGAGCCATCCTCAGCGCCTGGGACCAAATTGCTCCATTTAACCCATGGCTGTGGGAGGGGAGGGGAGAGAGAAAGGAGGGAAGGGTGGAGAAGCAGATGGTCTCTTCTCCTGTGTGCCTGGACCAGGAATTGAACCTGGGACATCCACATGCCTGGCTGATGCTCTACCGCTGAGCCAACCTGCCAGGGCTAAGTCTCTCATTTCTTTATGTCTCTCCGTTCTGCCTCCTACCATGTCAGCTTCGTCTGAAGGCTGGCTCCCCTCTGGCTTCCAAGAAAGCTGGTGGGAATTCCTGGCGCTGCGTTCTTACTTGTTTATGTCGAGCATGAGAGAGTGTCTCTGTTCCAGCATTCCCAGCAAAGGTTCTAGGATTTGATCTGATTGGAAGGTTTAGGCACATGCTCGTCTCTGAACCAATACCTCGGCCAGGAAATAGAGAGCACTGATTGTCTTAGCTAGGCCACTGGCTCTGCCATGGGACTGATACGGAGTTAGTGTTCCAGGGACCACATTATTCTCTAAATAGAGACTGGGGACACCAGTGTCCTTCATACACACAACTTACTGCCGACGATTTAGGCTTATACTGAGATTCCCCAAAGCTTGCCCGTGTGCCCCAAGTTAAGAATTCCTGGTTTCACTCAATCCCCTTGTTTTAGAAACGAGGATTCAGAGACCCAGAAAGAGGTCACAAAAGCTCAAAGGGGTACAGTTGCTTCACTGTCAGTCTCCTGCTCATCGCCCGCCAGACTCCCTCCAACTTCACAGGCAACAGTAAGGCAGAGATGAGTAAGTGATAAATAGGACCCTTACAGAATCCCTCAGCTCCTCGAGGGCCCAGGACAGATGCATTCTGATGAAGAGACAGGGGGATGGGAGGACCTTACATCGAGGGGACCAAAGGGTCTGCAGTGGAACAAGTGGCCGCACTGAGCTACCACTACTGGCCGGGAGCCTCCTATCTGAGGCAGCATGAAAGGGAAACTGGGAGAGGAGGAATGATTATATTACTCATGTCTCTACCTTGAAGGCAATCATTGTAATTTCCCCTCTAAAAACCCTCCTTGCTCAGAGGCAACGACTGTATTCTAATAAGCACTTGTTTATGAAACTCGCGGTAATTGGATCGGAATGTGAATTATTAAACTGTATGCGGGGCAGCGTTTCTCGCCAGGTGTTTAATGATCATGTTCAAATGTGTGGGGCTGGCCTGTCGACTGTGAGGAGAATACTCCCAGGAAGAAAACTGTTTAACTGAGTCGGGGAGAGGGTGTCTTTCACAGCTTCTGAAGTAGCCGGCTGCCGAGGCCCTTCCAAACCACATGGTTCAGTGGCCTCATTGAGGGACGGGGAAGCTGAGACTTGGCCTGTGAATGAATGGTACAGTAATTCTTGATTCGTGAGAATTTCTCATTCCCCAAGCTTCTGGTATTAAAAAAGCTCTACGGTATAGGTACCATTGGACCTGATATGAGAGACCCAGGTTCTTTTCCCAACTCTCACTTTCTAGCTGTGTGGTCTTGAGCTAAGTCACTTAATCAGCCTGGGGCTCAGTTTCCTCACCTGGAAAATGAGGATGATAATGCTTCCCTATTTGTTTTACAAGGTTGTCTATGAGTATTTTTTTTATAAATAAATTTTTATTAATTTTAATGGGGTGACATCAATAAATCAGGGTACATATATTCAAAGAAAACATGTCCAGGTTATCTTGTCATTCAATTATGTTGCATACCCATCACCCAAAGTCATATTGTCCTCCGTCACCTTCTATCTAGTTTTCTTTGTGCCCCTCCCCCTCCCCTTCCCCTCTTCCTCCTTCCCTCCCCCCTATCACTACCACACTCTTGTCCATGTCTCTTAGTCTCATTTTTATGTCTCACCAATGTATGGAATCATGCAGTTCTTGGTTTTTTCTGATTTACTTATTTCACTCCGTATAATGTTATCAAGATCCCACCATTTTGTTGTAAATGATCCGATGTCATCATTTCTTATGGCTGAGTAGTATACCATAGTGTATATGTGCCACATCTTCTTTATCCAGTCTTCTATATATATTTTTTACAGTGATTAAAGCCTGTCTATGAGTATTAATGAAGTAGTTTCATCATTTGGGAAATACTTTGGGACATCTCCTGTTCTAGGCACATGGGACAGAATGATGAACAAGCTAGGCAAGGGTCCTGTCCTTATGGTACTTCTGGGGGGATAGGCAATTAACAAGATCACTAATACAGGAAATAATTTCAGGAAGGGCTATGCAGTCAATAAATCGTCTATGTAGACAGTAAAGCAAGAGATATGATAGCAATGAGTAGTCAGGGAAGGCCTCTCTGAGGAGGTGACATTTGAGCCGAGATGTGAAGCATGAGAAAGAAGTGTCTGTTCCTGGGGGCAGAGCATTCCAAACAGAGGGAGAGGCAAAGGCCCAGGTGGGGAGGCTGTGAGTGTCTCCAACCTAGCAGAGTGATGACAGTTAAAACGGGAGGCTCTTGTATCATAGAAATGTACACTTGAACCCTATATAATCTTATTAACCAATGTCACCTCAGTAAATTTAATAACAATAATAATAAAACATCCTGATCAGTGGTGACACAGTGGGTAAAGACTCGACCTGGAACACTGAGGTCCCAGGTTTGAAATCCTGAGGTTGCCGACTTGATTGTGGGCTCATCCAGCTTGATTGTGGGGTTGCTGGCTTGAGTGTGGGGTCATAGACATGACCCCGTGGTTGCTGGCTTGAGCCTAAAGGTCTCTGGCTTGAGCCCATGGTCCCTGGCTTGATCAAGGGGTCACTGGTTTGGCTGGAGCCCCCTGGTCAAGGCACATATGAGAAAATAATCAATGAACAACTAAGGTGCCACAACTACAAGTTGATGCCTCTCATGTCCCTCCCTTTCTGTCTTTCTCTCAGTAAAATAAAATAAAATAAAACAAAATGTGAGGCTCAGTCAGTGTGCAAGTTTTCCCACACATCACAGAAAGATCCTGAAGTCAGGGTTTTGTCCCTGAGTCATCCACAGAGTACAGGCGGGACATCGCTTCGCATGAGTGCAGCCCTGGGCCCAGCCCTGACTCCAGCGCCAGCAGCGGAGAGGCTCAGATGCGACCACGCACGTGAACTGGAGAGTACAAGGTGCGGTGCAATCCATCAAACGGTATCATCTGAGAACTTGTTTCCCACGATTAAGGGATTTGGACATTGAATTCAGCAACTAGCTTGCTGATCAGATTTTTTAAGGAGAGCTGCAGTCATCTTGGTTTAGGGCTCAAAAATGCCTGTGTCAGGCTTTTCAAAGCAAATTGATGAGAATTCAGTTGTTGCTGCATCAGTGATCTGTACGCTGTAGTTGTGGGGACTGAATTACATCTTTCTTTCCTAATGACCCTCTGTACATAGGTCTGCTAATGCCAGTCACCTTGATGGGGCTTTTGGGAGCCTATGAAACTACTTGGGGGTCAGGTTACTTGATATGTGTGTGTGTTTGAGCACATTGTTTTGCATTGCAATAGAATATTCCAGAAAGAGCCTTCTACTTAGATAGCTGAAGCATTCCACTTCTGTCAGCAGTGATATGATTGAACACTGTAAACATATTTCTTTTCTTTTTTTTGACAGATACAGAGAGTCAGAGAGAGAGAGACCAGTAGGAACAGACAGACAGGAAGGGAGAGAGATGAGAAGCATCAATTCTTCATTGCAGCTCCTTAGTTGTTCATTGATTGCTTTCTCATATGTGCCTTGACTAGAGGGCTACAGCAGACCAAGTGACCCTTTGCTCAAGCAACCTTGGGCTCAAGCCAGCGACATTGGGGCTCAAGCCAGTGACCATGGGGTCATGTCTATAATCCCAAGCTCAAGCCAGTGACCTCACACTCAAGCTAGTAAGCCCATGCTCAAGCTGGATGAACCCGTGCTCAAGCTGGCAACCTTGGGGTTTCAAACTTGGGTCCTCCGCATCCCAGTCCAACGCTCTATCCACTGCACCACTGCCTCGTCAGGCTTAAGTAGTGAAACAACATCCTTTTTCTTTTTTCTTTTTAAGATTTTATTTATTGATTTTACAGAGGTGGGGTAATGAGAACTATCAACTCATAGTTGCTTCACGTTAGTTGTTCATTGGTGGCTTGTTGTATGTGCCTTGTTTCTAACCAGCGACTTCAGCATTTCAGGCCCACACTCTATCCGCTGTGCCACTGCAGGTCAGGCAACGGAGCATTCTTTTAAGAAGAGCTGGTTACTTCAAAGTTCTTGTTAAGAAAGTCTATTTCCTTTGAACTTGCTCCCAGGTTTTCCCCTTCCTCCACCCCCCTGAACCACCTCCCTCTGCCTCCTTTCCCCCATTCTCATTTGCTTTGCACCTAAGCCTTCCTAACAGAAGCATCCTTAAGGGCACAGTGCCTCCCTGTTCCCGCTCACTCGGAAGGTCGCAGGGGGCTGAGGCCTCTGGGATAATGAGTGAGCATGCTGGAAAGGTCGCAGGTGCTGAGCACGAGGAGCTGCCAGACGAAGGGAGCTCTGCTTCCTATTGTTCTCTGTGCTGAAGGGAGGTAGGACGTTCCCCGGGGATCTCACCACGTCTGAGTTCAGAGAACAGCCTGGATGGTCTGGAAGCCTCCCTGGCTGATGCTTTCGGTGTTGGAGGTTTGAAGGATTCTCTCTCTCTCTGTGTCTACCTCCTCCCTCGCTGTGTCTGGTGCTCGGACTCATGATCTGTCTCCTTTTCTCTTTGTTGCTCTTGTTCTTCCTACCCTTCCTCTGCCCCCCATCACTAATGATGCATCTCATTGGAATAAAGTTCTGTTCAACTAGTAGGGTGTCCATAATTGAAGCTCTGGGGCATTTCAAATGGAACAGCTAACGGTGACTTTTTTTTTTCTTTCAATGCAGGTTATCAATTAAGAATGGCAATCAGAGATGAAAAGAGGCTTTGTTTCCCCAAATGAATTAGTGGATTTTAGAGTGAGATGAAATGAAATGAAATGGAGCTAATGGGCATTTTTTTTTAAAAAGAGGAGGCCGATAGGGATTTGGAGCGGGAGGTATGGAGCCGAACACCGCGGAGTCTTCGCGCTCTGGTTCTATAGTTGCGGACAGCTTGCTTACAGAGCTGGGGGCTGGAGTGTGTGTTGGAACGGACAACCGAGCTCAGGTGGGGGAGATCAGCGGGCGGGCGGCTGCGGGAATGGGCTTTGCACTCTAAAGGGCTGATACGAACCGGACATCAGGGCCGGACCTGTGTTCTTTGGACGCCTCCGCTCCTGTTAGCAATCTGCATGCTACCCAAGCGGCACTGGGCTTGGGATTTCCAGAAGAGAGGAATGCTGGGAAGGTTTTCCGACACACCCCAGCAGGAATGTATCTCAAAACAGTGTTATCTTTGCTGCTTTCCTTGCTATACTTGTCCAGGGAGATTTGGGTAACTGTTGTGATTATTCTCTGTCTGTCTGTCTTCTCCCTGTCTTTGCGTCCTCTGCCTGTCTCTCTCACACACGCACACACCCTGCACAGTGGCTCATCTCCCAGCATGACTAGAGGGCCCCGTGTGCTCAGCTACGGGGACAGTGAACCATGGAAGCATACTGGGCTAATGAACAAGGAAAGGTACTGCTGACTGTACCTTCCATAACTTTTATGAATTCACTAGAAGTGATTATTTTTTTAGGGAAGTCACTAAATAATACATGTTCAACATAGAAAAATTAGAAAGTACAGGTAAAAAGAAAATTAAATTTATTCAGTGTATAAGGAAGTTCTTTTTTTAATCAAATACTCGTTTTTAATGGAAAAAGAATTCTATAACAGTAAAAAATATTCCAACACTTCGGAAGGGAATGAAATAATAAAGTAAGGTCCCTCTCTCTCATCAAATACCCAGCAAGACAGGAAATTCCAGAAATTTGCTATGACTGTCCAGATGTGTGTATCTATATGTGTGAACAACAACAACAAAGGGATCTTAATGCATCTATTCTGCACCTTATTATTTTATCTAGTGAGTTTTGGCCATCTATCTTTCCATGATAGATGAAGTGTTCAATACGGCAAATATGCCTTAGTCCCCATCTGCAGTTATGAATACCACGCTAATTTTTACATACCCTCTGGAATAACATATTGGACCAAGAGAAGCAAAAAACTGGACACTCAGCACAACCGGGAAATGATGCTTCACTATTCAAGAATCTATCACATTTGTGTTATCTTAGTGGAGGATTAGACAGATTAATTAACTTGTCTTTTCTCTAACCTCAGCACTCCCACCATACAAATCCTCCTCGCACCCTGCCTAGTGTCTGTCTGTGATACCAGCAGGGGTGCAGCCCACAAGCCTGCATGGCGTTCGGCCTCAGTCATCTTCTGTTCAAGGACCCACTGGGCAAGAGGGGCCCACAGCTGCTTCCCTGGGGCCTGAACGGTGCTGTCTTGAGAGCAGGTGTTTAGGGACTAGGCCACATGTGCTAGTGTTGAGCACTGTCAGAGGTGCCTATATCTAATAAATATATTTGTAAATAAACATGCATTTTTTTGTAACACGTGAGGCCATTCAAACTGTGGGACCCCTCCTGCCCGGGCTTGTGGGCGGCACTGTACACCGGTATGACCTTCCTGGTTGTTAAAATACTGAATTACGTCCCTGTGGTTGGTAATAGATGAGGCTCTGAGACCTGAGGGGTTCCTCCCCGGCACTCCTGCTGCCCTGGCTCTGCCCCTGACCCACAGGTCAATGCCAAGCACATGGAAGCCTTTAGAATACTCTCCGAGAGCTGTTCTGATTGGATGGCAGATGTGCCAGTCAGGCTGTTAGGCGTTTTGACTATTAACTCCCGTTGATGAGTCAGTCACCAACAAACACTATGCCCTTGCTTCTGCAGAGGCAATTTTGTGAGTGTGATAGGAGCAGGGTGGGGACTGTGAGAAGACAGAGCTCAGATGGTGGGCTGGGATGCTATAGGTCAGTGGTCCCCAACCTTTTTTGGGCCACGGACTGGTTTAATGTCAGAAAATATTTTCACGGACCAGCCTTTAGGGTGGGACGGATAAATGTATCACGTGACCGAGACAAGCATCAAGAGTGAGTCTTAGACAAATGTAACAGAAGGAATCTGGTCATTTTAAAAAATAAAACATTGCTCAGACTTAAATATAAATAAAACGGAAATAATGTAAGTTACTTATTCTTTGTGGACTGGTACCAAATGGCCCACGGACTGGTACCGGTCTGCGGCCCGGGGTTTGGGGACCACTGCTATAGGTCACATCCATTTGATCTGGCGGCACACTGAGGCCGCCTTGCCCACTTGGGTTTCCCCAGAGCGAGCATCTTTGGCAGGAGCCTGGCAGTGAGGCAAACTCCCATACCGCTTCTTGTCCAGTATGAGGGCTGCAGCCGGCCCCAGCCACCTTGGCTTGAGGGTGATGTTTAAAATCCTGAAAGCATCCTGCTGGGACCTGGAGCAAAACATCCAGAGAAACACAGGGTTGGTGTCAAGTCTTTATCGGACTGCAATTCCAATAAATAAGTCCCATTTTAAAGACACCTGTCCTTTTGTGTGTTGAATGTCATGGGTGGATCAGGTGGAAGCAGGGGACATTGCTTCCCCTGTCCTGAATTCTGTTAGGTAACCAGGGGGCCAATCGGAATAAACCCAAAATTTGGCTACCAGAGATAATATCTGTTGGCATATTTTCTCCTTCCTGTCTTTTTTCCTGTGCATAGAAATATAAATATGTATCCCTGTATTTTTACAAAACCGGGATTATTATGGTTTATCTAGTTTGATATTATGTTGTTTAAACTTAACGTATTGAAAGCAATGGTCACATCATTAAATATTCTTCTCAGACAGGCTATTTAATGTCAATGTAATATTTTGTCACAGGGCTACATCAGAATTGAACACTTTTCCTATTTTGGACATTTAGGTGATTGCTAATTTTTGCTAATATAACTATGATGAGCAGTCATATCTTTTCACACATTCTTTCCTTACAATAAGGAATCTCAGCCCGAGAGATTGTTTAGCAATTTCTGAAAATTCCTGATTAGCGGTCCTAGACCTGGGTACCTCGGATTTACGGATTTTTCAGACCATGGGACGTACCATTGCCAACAGCTCCTCAGTGTATATGTATAGTACAAGCATCTAATCTCTCTTTCCCCCTCCCCTTCTTTCTCTTCTCCCCTTTCCCCCTCCCCCTTTCCTCCTCTCTCCCATCTCCCCCACCCACTGTCCCTCCCTCCCTCCCTCCCTCCCTCCCTCCCTCCCTCCCTCCCTCCCTTCCTTCCTTCCTTCCTTCCTTCCTTCCTTCCTTCCTTTCTTCCTTCCTTCCTCCCCACCGCCCTGGAAATGAAATTCCTAGGAAATAGACCCCGGGTAAACAATGCAGTGGGATCCACAACAGTGAGGTTTGTTAAGGGAGGGTGCTAATCCAGGCTTAGCTACTTAGCAGTTGGAACTTGAGCCAACCAGTCCCCCTCTCTGAGACTCAGTGGGCTCCTATTTGAAGTGAGGCAGTTGTCCCAATGGATCCCTCCTCGGTTTCTTCAGCTTGCTGGTGATAAAGCTGAGGCTCCCACGCGGGGCTTATGGTGCATCTCCCCTGGCGTGCAGCCGTCTCCAGTCCATGTTCTTTAGGAAGAGCGCCCTGACTTCCACTCCTGCTCCATGGGGCTGGGATGAAGAAGTGGACCTTCGCAGCACACGCCCAGGAAAGCTGTGTGTGAGCAGCGTTTCTTGATTTATGCAGTGGGTGAAAGGTGAATGAATCAGTGGAGTTGAAGGGACTCGTCTTTCCCCTATTGACTTGGTGGCTGCAGCAGGATTCCACGACTGGCTTTTCTGCAGAGAACTCCGAGTTTGTGAAGAACTGCAAAGCCCTTAGAAGCCCCCGCAGGATAAGAAAACATTCCCTTCACTCCAGAAGAGCCTGCTTGTGTCCTTTTTCACTGAACCTTCCCTATCCTCCTGTAACCATTTTGGCTTCCCTAACCATAGATGATTGTATCCTGTTTTAGAATGTCCTATGAGTGGAATCATACAGCCTTTACTCTTTGGTGTAGTATTTATTATTTTTTTCTTCTCTGCACAGTGTTGTTGAGACTCATCCACGCTCCTGTGGATATTAGTAGTTGATTTTTTTTCTTTACAAGGACAGAGAGAGAGAGAGTCAGAGAGAGGGATAGATAGGGACAATCAGACAGGAACGGAGATGAGAAGCATCAATCATCAGTTTTTCGTTGCGACCCCTTAGTTGTTCATTGATTGCTTTCTCATATGTGCCTTGACTGTGGGCCTTCAGCAGACCGAGTAACCCCTTGCTCGAGCCAGTGACCTTGGGTCCAAGCTGGTGAGCTTTGCTCAAACCAGATGAGCCCGCGCTCAAGCTGGCAACCTTGGGGTCTTGAACCTGGGTCCTCCGCATCCCGGTCCGACGCTCTATCCACTGTGCCACCACCTGGTCAGGCTAGTTGATTATTTTATATGCTGAGTAGTCTTCAAGGGTATGAATATATAACAGTTTTATTATCATTGTCCTATTGGTGAGTATTTGGATTATTGCCATTTTACACTATTATAAATAAGACCACCATGAATATGAGTGAGTCTTTTTGTGGACATACATTTTCATTTCTCCTGGGTAAATATCCAGGGCTGGCATTGCGGGGCGTGGGGTAGAGGGATGTTTGACTTTAGAAGGGAGCGGCAGACAGTCCTGCACCACTGCCCACTGCGGTCAGGAATGTCTGAAGGGGCCAGTTGCTGCATACCTTGCCAACATTTGTTGTCACTTTCTTTTTTCTCGTGGATGTAAGATGGCCTTTTATTATGGTTTTTAATTTGTATTTCCCTTTCGACTAATGATACTGAACACATTTTCATGTACTAATTGGCCGCTTGTAAATTTTCTTTTGTAAAGGGTCTGGTCCAGTCTTTGGCGCATTTAAAGCCAGTTTGAATGATCCATTGCTTGCAAATGAAAGGATGCTGTTTAAAAGAAAAATCTGTATGTGAATATGCAGATCCTCTAGCCGCTAGCGTAATATAGCTGGTGGCGGGTGTTGATAGAAGGGTCAGGGTTCACCATTTAGACGGAATATAGACAGCGACCCTGGTTGGAGAAAGCAGTATGAGCAAAGCTACAGAAGTGAGGGGCAGTATATTCCATTCCATGAGTGAACCAGAGATTGGGATGTTGGAGGCAAGGAGAAGAGTTTTAAAGGACAGCTAGACAATGGGCTGGAGGGACCAGCGTTTTGGCCTTAGGCATCATGCTGAGGAACTGGGACTGTTTTCCAAACTCACTGCAGAGTGACCGAGTTTTGCTCAGTGGAGTGGCATGATCAGATGTGTGTTAAAATACACAGAAGAGAATGTGTACAGATGGATGGAGTTGCAAAGACCCCCTGAGAAGATATCCATTGTGGAACCTGACACTCCCATCACTGGAATGGGATCACTTTTCCTTCCAGGGAGAACAGATGAGTTTTAAAAGCTACTCTTGTTTCTGATCTTTTTTTTTTTTTAGATTTTATTTATTCATTTTTAGAAAGAAAGGAGAGAGAGAGAAAGAGGGGAGGAGCAGGAAGCATTAACTCCCATATGTACCTTGACCAGGCAAGTCCAGGGTTTTGAACCAGCAACCTCAGCATTCCAGGTTGATGCTTTATCCACTGTGCCACCACAGGTCAGGCATACATTAAAGGCTACTCTTGTCAAGCAAGACATGCTAAGGTTGTGGTGTGTACCTCAGGAAAGGTAAGCTGCATTTTAGCCATGGGGTGGAGTATATCACTTGTAAAAAACTATTGTTTAAAGCCCCATTATTTAGATACTATGCTTCTCGGCACTGGTATCTCCATAGCATTCTATGAAAAGCGCATCTCTCCGTTTGGATGGGAGATGCCACCATGGGTTCTATGTCGCTTCCAAAAGCAAACAGTGAAAGGTGTCCGAACAGCCCTGTCACCTGCTTCTGCAGCTGTGTGTGAACCAAGCCAGCTTTGGTTCTCACAACAGTCTCTCTAGACCAGGGGTCGGAACCTATGGCTCGTGAGCCAGATGTGGCTCTTTTGATGGCTGCATCTGGCTTGCAGACAAATCTTTAATTTTTATTATTATTTTTATAATAATAACGTTAAAAATATAAAAAATTCTCATGTATTACAATCCATTCATTTCCTACTGCTCATGTTCATGGTTGCAGGTAGCTGGAGCCAATCACAGCTGTCCTCCGGGACAACACCAAATTTTTATTGGATAATGCATAACATACACAGGTCATTGTATGGCTCTCACGGAATTACATTTTAAAATATGTGGCGTTCATGGCTCTCTCAGCCAAAAAGTTTCCCGACCCCTGCTCTAGACAGTTGAAGAATCACACCTCTGAGCGAAAGGCTGGAGCAATGCCAGGAAGATGGCGTATCAGTCAGAGTTCTTAGTGGCAAGCAAAGTCACCCACTTTTGCTGGTTTATTCAGGGAAGGAATTCATCAAAGGGTAGAGGAGCCTCATGCAATCTTTAAGAAGGACAGAGATGATGCTTGAGGCTGGCTCTTCATTCAGAAACAAACCCTGGCCATGCTGGGGAGGTGCTATCATGAAGACGGCCCTCCTGTTCAGCAGAAACACTGGCACAGTCACGGATAACGCTAGAGACTGGACCGTAGAACTCTGCCAAGATGGCCCCTAAGTCTAGATGTTTCCATTCATGTATGGACTTGGCCCGGTGCCTGCTTCCTCGTGGTTCCTTTCCAAAGTGAAAGCTTGCTTATGTCTGATTGGCGGAGCTAGGCCACAGGCTTAAGCCCGAGCTGCGAGGAAGGCTGGGTGAGCGTGGCTTCTTCCTCGGGGAAATGGACTTATATAACATGCTTCCAAGACGCTGAGTGGCCAAAATGATCATTAGCTATGACAGCATCACTAAACGCTGCAGTTGGTTGAGATTGAAGGAGAGGGAAAGCACTATGTGTCTCTGCCTCTTTGTTTCTTGGAAAATTAAAAACAAAACAAAGAATGTTTTGACTATGGAGGGGAGAGATCCCTAATTTTGACAGTCTCTGAAAGAGTCTGTGAATATATTTGATTTACTTGTCTGTGATTTTGTACATTTACCTACCTAGCCACTTGTTCTGTAACTGAGCTAGCATGCTACTAGCGTTGTAGGAGTCAAGAGGCTTTTGTGGCCAGCCTGGGAACCTTAAGATCATGCATAACATTATGTTAGGCCCTGGCCCCATAGCTCAGCTGGTTAGAGTGCCATCCCAACATGCCAAGCTTGTGGGTTCGATCCCCGGTCAGGGTACATGAAGAATCAACCAATGAGTACATAAATAAATGGAACAACCGATTGATGCTCTCCTCTGTCTCTCTCTCTCTCTTCTTCCCTCTCTGAACACAAACAAAAAAACAAATAAAAAATGTTGGACTTTTATTTCTTTTTTTCTTTTTCAGAGACAGAGAGAGTAAGAGAGAGAGATAGACAGGGACAGACAGGAACTGAGAGATGAGAAGCATCAATCACCAGTTCCTCGCTGTGCATTGCGACACCCCAGTTGCCCGATTGCCCTCCCACATGTGCCTTGACCTCAGGCCCTCAGCAGACTGAGCAACCCCCCGCTCGAGCCAGCGACCTTGGGTCCAAGCTGGTGAGCTTTTTCGCTCAAGCCAGATGAGCCCACGCTCAAGCCGGCGACCTCGGGGTCTCGAACCCGGGTCCTCAGCATCGCAGTCCGACGCCCCATCCACTGCGCCACCGCCTGGTCAGGCAAAAAAGTGTTGGACTTTTAAAGAGCAGCTCCAAACTTTTCTTTCGTAGGGGTCATAAACTACGGTAAATGGGCTCACGCATGGTCAGTTATCTGGCCGCGTCTTTCATGTCAGAAGGTCCAGTGTAGCCCGTAGTCCTTGTGCTGAACGATTTGGAAAAACAACACGGGTATGGGACTGGCTTGTAGGCAGCGTTTTCCAACCTTCAGTCACTCAGTCTGTGGTGTGGAGAGTGATGGGGCCTCCCATTGCTCTAGTTCTGCTGATACTGTTAGGCTGTTTACTTGGCCCGTGTAGACTGTTGAGCTGCTCTCCTGTGTCAGCCCCTGGCTTAGTCTGACCAAACAGTATTTCCTTTGTTCATATGCAAACTGAGGGTTACCGGCACCTAGAATTTTTCATACACCGGCCACCAGGAAATTGTTCGGGATGGAATGGAGCCGGTGGGCGCTGAGGAGCAGACTAGGAACTGAAGGAAGGCTGGCGAGAAGCCTTTCGGGGGACTTTGAATGGGATTTTGAATGCCTCCCATCCAGTGGGGACCCTGCTGTGAGCATCTAGGTCTTAGAGCCCCCTGGTTGGAAATATCTGCACCTTCGGAGGAGTTTGGGGAAGCCATGCTTCCTTCGTGAGGCCTTTGCCATTTCTGTGGTTAGAGGGATGGCTTTGGCCTGGGACACGTGTCTGTGAGGATTTTTTTCCCCATAGGCAATGGATGTTTGGTAGTTTTAGTTTAGTTTTCTTTTGTTGAGAACCTTGTGAATTTAGGAAGAGCAAATAGAGACAGAGAGAGAAAGAGAGCTCACCCTGAAGCTTGTGTGAGGGCAAAACAGGAAATACTGAATGGGGAGTGGGAGTGATTTTTACCAGCAGGACGGGGAGGCAGAAAGGGTTTCAAAGAGATCTCCCCAAATTTATCACAGAGCTCCACTCTCCGGGGCTTTAAGGCAGACACTTCAGAATGTTCTTTACAGAAGCATTCGAAGCCTAAACTCTGAGACCCCTTCCCACTACTTCCTTCTGCACGTCTCAGATTTCTGCTTTTAAAAATCTCTAGGCATGCCCTGGCTGGTTGGCTCAGTGGTAGAGCATCGGCCCGGCGTGTGGAGGTTCTAGGTTCGATTCCCAGCCAGGGCACACAGGAGAAGTGCCCGTTTGCTTCTCCACCCTTTCACCTCTCCTTTCTCTCTGTCTCTCTCTTCCCCTCCCGCAGCCAAGGCTCCATTACAGTGAGTTGGGCCCTGGCACTGAGGATGGCTCCATGGCCTCTGCCTCAGGCACTAGAATGGCTCCAGTTGCAGTGGAGCAACGTCTGTTTGTCTGCCTCTCCACCTGCACTTCTCACTTTGGAACAATACAAAAAAAAATCTGCAGGCACAATGGGGGGGAGATGGACTTGTCGGGCTCTGTTTGTATCAGAGCTCTGTACACTGGCTGCTGAGACCTGGGGTGAAGCCTCCTGTTTTAGGATCCTGAAAATGGTTCTTAGAAGCTGGTAACTGGGTTAGGAGATAATTCAAGAGGTGGGTGCGGGTGGGGGTGGGGTGAGGAAACGGCGTTCCAGCTAGAGGGGCTGACTGCCGGCAAGTTCTGAAGGCGTGCTGGTGGCTGTGCCCTTCCCACTGCCGCTCCTCCCCTCCCAAGGCGAGGGGAGCCAGCTAGGGGCTAAGAGCATGCCACTTGGAAAACGACGGCTCTGCCATTTGCTAGTTATGTGAACCAATGTTAGTTTTTGGAGCCTCAGTATTCACTTATAAAGTGGGGACAGTCATCTCTCCCTACTTGGGTTCTTTAAAATCACATGCAACTGTTTAACGTGGTGCCGGTGTTCTGTAAATGGTGTGTGTTTCCAGGCACGGTCAGTTGTAGACTCCCAGCTTTACAGATGAAGAAACTGGGGTGCACACACTGTGTCTTTGCACCCTGCTTCCCTGTTCTCTCTTGCCTCTTGCCATCCCGGGTCCTTCCCAGCCTCTGTGGGCTTGAAGCCTTGGCCAGCCTTGGAGTGCTTCGCTTGCTCTCACCGAGGTGGGAGAGGCTGTGTGCGGAGACGACCCACACCTCCATCCATCCGGATCAGAGCTGCTGCCTGCTCTCCCGGGCCTGGTAGGGAGCAGACCGGTTTGGAACTGAAAGGGAACTTGAATGGAGCTCTTGGGGGGTGTCCAGTAAGTAGGTGCCAACCACTGGTAGAAAACATTAGAAGTGATTCTCTGGCATTTTCCTAATAGCATTCATATGCAGTCTGGGGAGGGCACATTTTCTAAAAGGCAGGTGGGAATGCACCCCTGCTGTTCTCAGGAGGCCACATTTGGAAGGCTCATGTCCAGTTAAAGTATTAGTGAGCTGCCCCTCAAGGTCATTTCCGGAAGGGGGAGGGGTTGAATTTTGTCTCCTTATAGGATGGAGATGAAGCGGAGAGGCCAGCCCCTGGCAAAGAACAAAGGGATCCCTGTCTGTGCTGATAGAGCTGGCCCGGAATTCTTCACGTGTTTGAGTGTAAGTGTGTGTGTCTTCCCTCATTATCTACCTTTGTTCTGGAGCCTTCTCTCTCTCTCTCTCTCTGGTTTCTTAGTGGCTCTCAAGATCCAGACTATGTAGGTGTGATTCCTGTGGGGAAGGCCCTGGGAAGCCCCCAGGAGGAGAAATACGCTGGGGCCTGGAAAGCCGTGGGATATGCTTGTCATCTCTCCGCCTGAGCACAGTTACTCCTTCTGTTTCTCTATAGATTAGTTTCTCCCGCTTCTCAGGCTACCTGGTGAATTCCGGCCACCTCATCAGGACCAGCCCAGCCAGTTCCACATGCTGACAGGCGTCTCTGAATCCCAGTGTCAGATTCCCAGGAGTGAGTCTCACTGGCTGATCTTGGGTCAGGTCTAGTCATATCTGGTCTAATCAGACCTGACAGGGAGTAGGGTCCCGTGGACCCCGTCCCGTCCCGTGGATCAGGGAGAAGTTTCTGGAGAAGGGACTTGTGAGGGGCAGATGTCTAGTTTAGTGGCCGCCTTGCTTTACTGAGTCTGTGGATGAAGGGGCCAATCACAGTAGGGGTGAGAGTGATCACAGGCTGGGGAAAGGTGTGTGTAGCATTTACAGGGCTGATGGGTCCCCTGGTCGTGTCCAGGTGGCTTATATTGGGGTGGTGTTTGGAAGGATTTGGGGAAAACTCTCTTCCCATTGAATCCTAGGGACCAGCCATGTAACATTTTCCATTCTAATGAAAAAAAAGAAAAAGAAAAAAGTGCTAATCAATGTGAGACTGAACAAGGTATGCCGAAGATCATGGAGCTCTTTGCTGTAAGATTCTGTAAACTCGCCTGAGGGAACGTGAATTACATGTGCAAATCCCCGATTTAGAGTTCCTCTTGGCCTTCCCCCTGAGCTGCGTTTTTCCCTAATCCAGTGCTTCTCAGAGAACGGTCTCCCACCAGCCATGTCTCCACCACCAGGGAACTCGTTAGGAATGCAAGTTCATGGCCCCTCCCAAGACCTGCAGGATCAGTGCCCTGGGGCCTGGGGTCCAGCGAGCAGTTCCAGAAAGTCCCGCGGTGATTCTGATGCATGTGAGCACTGGGGGGAGTCACGGCCTTGGTCTTCGTCTGTTTAGGGAGAGGTGTGTTCTGTGGTCAAGGCTCCCTAAGATGCATATATGCGAAGGCTTTTCCTGATCAAATCTTTGAGAAGAGGCCCCGAGGAGGCTTGAGCAGATATTGCCATTAGCTTTAGCCTCAGAAAAAGTTACAGTTCCTGAAGAGATGCTGGCCTGGAAACCCCTTACAGAGGCTCAGCTGTAGATGGTGACACTACTCTGGGTCCTTCATCCCTCAGAAGAGTAAGTGATAGCAATGAGAGGTCCATGGTCCGACACGTGACATGTCCCACCTTCAGGCAGAGGGTGGTGTGTAAGGCACTCTGAGCTGGTTCACAATGGACCAAGGTCCAATGTCCATCTTTATTTTCAAGCAGAATGGAAAGGAATAAGACTGATTCAGTGTCTGCCTCCCTCTATGCCTACAGAGACCCCTGTGGTGGATACTGTTATCCTTGAAGAAGAGTGAAATAGTTGGCTCTCTCCTAGTAAGGGGTGGCATGGGGATTCAGACCCATGCAATTGCATTCCCCTAAGCGAGCATCAACAATGCTACAGCCTCTTCTTTTCCCCTTGATATTTGCCCTTCTCCCTGGCCCTGGGTGTCAACTGCCCCTTGGCCCTGCACGATGCTCCCTCATCTCAGGGAGGCTGGACGGAGCCTCCAGGCTCCATGTGCCTCCATCAGCTGGCCGCAGGAATGTTGGAAGACAGAGGCGTCCTGACTCCCGGCAACTCTATCCAGACTTAGTCATAGAACGCTGCGTAGGGAGGAGTGCAGAGGCCCAGGTGTGAGACAGTGCCCTCTGTGGACCTGGGAGAGATGTCCTGTGTCCTGCCCCTGAGCTCAGCACCAGGAAGGGAGCGGCAAAGGAAAAAAGTGGTGTGGCCGGTCCTGAGGGGAGCCCGGAGGAGCTGCTGGGCCTGAGGAGCCAGTGCAAAGGCACCGGGGCACCTCACAGCAGTTGTGTGGACCTGAGCCCCGCTCCCAGAACAGGTGCTCTCGGACACTCCTGCCCCGGGGGCTGCCACACAATCCTGCTGTGACCTGTGGAAACCTGCTATTGGAATTGGGGGTGGGAATAGAGCCGGCGGTACTTTAATGACTGACAATCAGTTTCGTTCCTCTTGGCAGAATAAGAGCTCAAAATAGAAGTTTCCCTGAATTATAAAAAATATGAGAAATTGTGTTTCTTGCACAAGCAAGTGTGTGAACCGAGTGGGAATCAGAGCCTCTACATGTACTGGGCTCATTCTCTCCTCACAGGAAACTTTGAGGTCAGTGGGGCCTGAGGACCCCTTTCAGTCACTAGTCATATTGTAGCAGTTAGCTAAGCGTACATCACATCCACCCTCCTTTGGCAAAACAATGTCTCCCTACTGTTTGGCGTCTGAAATTCATCTTTTTGCCACTAGGTGGGGCTATAAATTGCAGGATGCTCGGGGTCTTGCTGGGACAGGTTGGAGATTTTGGGATAAACAGATTAAAAAGGACATGAAATGAAGGGTGACTAAGTCTTGCTGCTCAGAAGTAACACCCTCTCTTCTTCCCCTGTCAGAGCATTTAATACTTTTTATTTTGCTAAACTGGGTTTTGAAAATTACAATGGTAACATGGCTTTGCCAACAGTTCAGTTTATCAGTTTAAACCCTCACCGTTCCTCAGAGAGATCGGTCTGTAGCCTTTCTGATTTTTCCCCTTTGACTTGAAATCCATACTCGTATACACGCCCATATGTGCCTATGCAGGTATAGCTACATGTCCATAGACATGTATAATGCATACATTGTTTTCCAACGCGCTTGCTTTTACCTAGCACATTTTATAAATGCTTCCCCAAGTCAGTACAAATATAGATCTCATATATTTATTTTATTTTATTTTATTTTTTTTCATTTTTCTGAAGCTGGAAACAGGGAGAGACAGTCAGACAGACTCCCGCATGCGCCCGACCGGGATCCACCCGGCACGCCCACCATGGGGCGACGCTCTGCCCACCAGGGGGCGATGCTCTGCCCATCCTGGGTGTCGCCATGTTGCGACCAGAGCCACTCTAGCACCTGAGGCAGAGGCCACAGAGCCATCCCCAGCGCCTGGGCCATTTTTGCTCCAATGGAGCCTTGGCTGCGGGAGGGGAAGAGAGAGACAGAGAGGAAAGCGCGGCGGAGGGGTGGAGAAGCAAATGGGCGCTTCTCCTGTGTGCCCTGGTGGGGAATCGAACCCGGGTCCTCCGCACACTAGGCCGACGCTCTACCGCTGAGCCAACCGGCCAGGGCTAGATCTCATATATTTATTGACCTCATAATAATCTATGCGTGTACCATAATTTTAAAAACTGTATTCCTTCTTCCATCCGTCTACCCCCCCCCCTTTTTTTGCTATTGCTAACAATCTTGGAACGAGAGTGTTTATAACTTTATGCCCTTGCTTTAGTATCTCATACCTTAGTTTACTTTGCCTTTTTTTACTTTTGCATCTGCTGGATCCTAAGTGACGCACATTTAAAACTTTTATCATTATGGCTGCAATCACTCTGCATAAAGGTTGTGCTATTTTAAATTCCCACCGACAAAGTGACAAAGGGTGAGGTTTCTAAATTCTGCAAGGTACTTGTTTAATAACCAGAGTATCCTGCAGACTCGAAGACCCCCGAGGGTGGGAATATGCCCACCTGGTCCTCAGCTGAACCCTTCGCACCCAGCACAGCGAATGGGCATGTTAGGTGCTCAGCTAGCATTTGTCGAGGGAAAAGGTGTAGAAGGAATTCCTGCCAAGGACTCGTTCTTAAAGGGAATGACTGGGAAAAATTTTTAAACAAGAACTTTGACAAGAAAAGTATTCAGGCTTGGAGGACCATAATTTCCTAATTTTTACCTAGGACAATGAGGGTAAAAAAAAAAAAAATCTATGTTGTTTATGTTGGAATCCATGGGAGTCGGAAAAGACCAGTGTGACAGGCTTTATTGAAAGGAAGAAAGGAATGAAACATTTGAGAATGAACTCAAAAGAATAATCCCCTTCACGATTGCAACAACAACAAAAAAATACCTAGGAATAAACATAACAAAGAATATAAAGGACTTATATAATGAAAACTATAAACCATTGTTAAGGGAAATCGAAAAAGATATAATGAGATGGAAGAATATTCCTTGTTCTTGGTTAGGAAGAATAAATATAATCAAGATGGCCATATTACCCAAAGCAATATACAAATTTAATGCAATTCCCATCAAAATTCCAATGACATTTTTTAAAGAAATGGAGCAAAAAATTATCAGATTTATATGGAACTATAAAAAACCCTGAATAGCCAAAGCAATCCTAAACAAAAAGAATGTAGCTGGGGGCATTACAATACCTGACTTCAAACTATATTATAGGGCCACAACAATCAAAACAGCATGGTATTGGCAGAAAAATAGACACTCAGACCAATGGAACAGAATAGAAAACCCAGAAATAAAACCACATATATATAGTCAAATAATTTTTGATAAAGGGGCCAACAACACACAGTGGAGAAAAGAAAGCCTCTTCAGCCTGATCTGTGGTGGCGCAGTGGATAAAGCATGGACCTGGAAATGCTGAGGTCGCTGGTTCGAAACCCTGGGCTTGCCTGGTCAAGGCACATATGGGAGTTGATGCTTCCAGCTCCTCCCCACCTTCTCTCTCTGTCTCTCTCTTCTCTCTCTCTCCCTCTCTGTCTCTCTCTCTCCCTTCTCTCTCCTCTCTAAAATTAATAAATAAAATTAAAAAAAAAAAAAAAAAGAAAGCCTCTTCAACAAATGGTGCTGGGAAAACTGGAAAGCCACATGCAAAAGAATGAAACTTGACTACAGTTTGTCCCCCTGTACTAAAATTAACTCAAAATGGATCAAAGATCTAAACATAAGACCTGAAACAATTAAGTACATAGAAGAAGACATAGGTACTCAACTCATGGACCTGGGTTTTAAAGAGCATTTTATGAATTTGACTCCAAAGGCAAGAGAAGTGAAGGCAAAAATTAATGAATGGGACTACATCAGACTAAGAAGTTTTTGCTCAGCAAGAGAAATTGATAACAAAATAAACAGACAGCCAACTAAATGGGAAATGATATTTTCAAACAACAGCTCAGATAAGGGCCTAATATCCAAAATATACAAAGAACTCCTAAAACTCAACAACAAACAAACAATCCAATAAAAAAATGGGAAGAGGACATGAACAGACACTTCTCCCAGGAAGAAATACAAATGGCCAACAGATATATGAAAAGATGCTCATCTTCTTTAGTTATTAGAGAAATGTAAATCAAAACTGCAATGAGATACCAGCTATTATTAACAAGACAGGTAATAGAAAATGTTGGAGAGGCTGTGGAGAAAAAGGAACCCTCATACACTGTTGGTGGGAATGTAAAGTAGTACAATCATTATGGAAGAAAGTATGGTGGTTCCTCAAAAAACTGAAAATAGAACTACCTTATGACCCAGCAATCCCTCTACTGGGTATATACCCCAAAAACTCAGAAACATTGATACGTAAAGACACATGCAGCCCCATGTTCATTGCAGCATTGTTCACAGTGGCCAGGACATGGAAACAACCAAAAAGCCCATTAGTAATGACTGGATAAAGAAGATGTAGCACATATACACTATGGAATACTACTCAGCCATAAGAAATGATGACATCGGATCATTTACAGCAAAATGGTGGGATCTTGATAACATTATATGAAGTGAAATAAGTAAATCAGAAAAAAACAGGAACTGCATTATTCCATACGTAGGTGGGACATAAAAGTGAGACTAAGAGACATTGATAAGAGTGTGGTGGTTACGAGGGGGAGGGAGGAGAGGGAGAGGGAAAAGGAGAGGGGGAGGGGCACAGAGAAAACTAGATAGAAGGTGACAGAGGACAATCTGATTTTGGGTGATGGGTATGCAACATAATTGAACGACAAGATAACCTGGACATGTTATCTTTGAATATATGTATCCTGATTTATTGATGTCACCCCATTAAAAAAAAAAAAAAAAGAAAGGAAGAAAGGAACCCTGCCGGGCTGACTCGCAGGGGAGAGTCCCGCACCAGGCACAGCCTGGGACCATTTTTGTTTTTTCTTTTTACAGAGACAGAGAGAGAGTCAGAGAGAAGGATAGACAGGGACAGACAGACAGGAACGGAGAGATGATAAGCATCAATCATTAGTTTTTTGTTGCGCATTGCGACACCTTAGTTGTTCATTGATTGCTTTCTCATATGTGCCTTGACTTTGGGGGATACAGCAGACCAAGTAACCCCTTGCTCGAGCCAGCGACCTTGGGCCCAAGCTGGTGAGCTTTTGCTCAAGCCAGATGAGCCCACGCTCAAGCTGGCGACCTCGGGGTCTCGAACCTGGGTCCTCAGCATCCCAGTCCGACACTCTATCCACTGTGCCACTGCCTGGTCAGGCTGGGACCAGGTTTTTAAGAGTTTTGGGGAGGGGGAGTGAGACGGGGTCGTGGGGCATTAGCCCATTGGCTGCTGGACCAAGGAGGGTCTTTTATGGAAGTTTGCCAGGACTTTTCGGCCTGTGACCTCAGACTTTCCTTTGCGATTAGTCCTTTGCTGCAGGCCCTGGAAGGAGACTTACTGGCAGGTTAAAGAAATGAAACCTAAGAGTTCGATTCCAAAATTTCAATCTGTTGCTTTGGCTTGATAGTAAGTAATACAAAGAGGAAAAGAACCCTTTGGTTCCTCTAGGTTTGCTAGAGTTAGATAATATATATATTTGCACATCCTCACCGTGGATTCCCAGGTAACCCCCCAAGCCTGTGGTCTGGAATGTTTGTCCCACTGAGAGTAAGACACATTGCCAATGCATGGCCTGCTCCCGGTGGCTGAGAGGCAGTGAGTGGAGCTGGTTGGTGGCACAGAAGGCCTGGCTTCTGTCCTGCCTTTTTTGTTCTGTGACCTTGGGCGTCACTTTGCCTCTGTGGGCTTCCGCCTGCTCTTGTCCAGAGCAGAAGCGATCATTTCTGCATGCCTGCCTCCCGGCTGGTGGGGAGGCGCAGAAACTGGTCATAAATTGCAGTGTGATATGCAAATGTGAGCTGTGAGTTGCTACCTTCTGGAAAAGACAAGACATAAACAGGTGAGAAAGTTATTGTGGAAAGCAAGAGCTATCTGGTGCGAAAGAACAATGCTTTAAGGGAACACCTTAAGCACAAAGGGGAGGGAGGAAGGCAGCCAAGCCTGGGGGGGGGGGGAGGAATCTGCTCTCCCCACACCAGGCAGGGAGCTGTCCCTTGGGCTGCTCTTGTTTGATTGGGGGTGCGTTACCCTTCGCTCAGCCCCAGGCTGTGTTTAACTTGAGGCCGTGTGCACGGGGAGAAGGTCATAACAAATTTAGTGGGAGGCACATTAGTACCTAACGCGATAAATCCCCCTGTCCCCCGAGCCTACCCTGCCTTCCCCAAGCCTGGGAATTCAGTTCTGTGCAGTGCACATGGTTTGCCAAGAACGCAAAGTCGTTGGGAGAACAACTTAATGTATTGCTGTGGGGGGAAAGTTGCCGCGTCCCTTTGTGCTCGTGAACACCTTTCCTTATGGGGCTGACAGGTGACTGATCACCTGAGAGTATCTCCTGGCTGCAAGTGGTTTGATATCTCTTCCTCCCATGTTTCCCTGACTTTGTTTTCATGCCTTAAGAAGTCAAGAGGAAATGTTATTATTGTTATTGCTATAGAAGCAGTGCTTGTTTCACAAGCCTGAAGCCCCGGGACCTGGCATATGGTAGGCATTAATAAATGATAAATGAATGAGTGACTAGATTTGGTTGATGTCTACAGACTGCCTTTTTTCCTTCCCAGAGGGTCAGAGGAAGCTTCTGCTTTCTTTTGTGTGTGTGTGTGTACGTGTGTGTGGTGGATGTTGTTTGTGGGACATTGTGTGCTCTGCTCAGACGCCCCTCTGCTGGAGCCCTTGTCCCGGTTTCTGAGCATGCTGGTGGCCCCTGGCGGGGCTGCGTGAGTTGTATAGAGTTCTCTCACTCAAGGTCAGTCCTTCCCAGGTGGCCCGCATCTGATGGCTGACCCACGTGGGGTGATGAAGTCCTGCCTTCTCATCCCTACTGGGGCCACTTCTGGGGGTGGATTTCACTTTAGATCTCTCTCCATGTGGTGACTGTCACTGAGCTTTGTCACAGCTCAGGATCACTCCTCAAGAAGCCTCCTGCACACTAAACCTCATCTTGGGATCCACTTTCTCAGGAGCCTGACCTTTTGTTCTGTTCTAAAATAGATTCCACTCCGACTTCTTACTCATCGGCAATAATGTCAGCTGGCATGTATGGAGTGTGCTCACAGGAGCTGGGCATTCGAGCTGCCCTGTCTCGCTCGGTCCTCCCGACAAGCCCTGTGAGTCAGGCCCTGGGAGGACCTGCATGTCACAGGCAGGGAAGTAGAGGCTGGGGCTCAGGGACCCATCAAAGCTCACAGCACCAGAGCCAGGACTTGAACCCAGGTGGATTCGAGAGCCCGGGCTCTAAACTCCTCCGCTGTCCCTAGATGAGTGTAAGGACAGGAGTTTGATGAGCCCAGGCAAGCATTTCCCAGATGATTTTGTAAAACTCAGATGCTTCTTGTCAAAAGGGGTTTTGGAGTCAAATAGGGGAGAAATATTTCATGTTGGGGGTCCTCTGTGCCATTCACCAAGTGCTTTAATGCAGTAAAAGTGCTGAGAAGTCCTATTGTAGGATAATCTGTTGCTGTTTCTGAAACCTATTTGACCACAAAAAGACATCGAGTAGCCCTACAGATGTCCAGACAATGACTCTAGGGAACACTGGCCTAGACTTGGACTTTCAGACGGACTGCTAAATGTTCGCGGGTCACCTCTTCGGTCCTCGCTAAGTCATTATGCTACTCAACTACTCGTTTCACATCTTTTCCTCATTAAAGTCATGTAGTAATCAGTGGAGCGACACATTACAGAAACTTTGGAAATCATTAATAACTGCGCAGCACTAAGCGTTTCTAAGGTATTAATATTTTCAGATTCAGAAAACGGGGCTGGTATGCCAAAACCATATAAAATCTGCCTTTGGAAACATTTCTGCTGTCAGTCAGTTCTACACACATATGTGTGTTAGGGGTTGTTTGAAAGAATCGTAATTAGAACACATATAATTAATGCATTAGAGTTAGGTCATGGTTAACATGGGGAATACTTAGTCATCAAATGATTTTTGAGCATGCATTGCGTTCCTACGCAAATGCTCCTGGGAATAAGAGGAAGTCAATGTTATGGACTCTATCTTTGAAGAATGTATATGTCATATATTTTTTTAACCTGGCCATGCCCATTGCAGACCTTACTAATCAATCACTGTACTCATAACCACTGAGCCCAGGGCAGCCTCAGAGTTCTCATACACCACTCTTGGCAGCCATTACTAATTGATCAGAGTTGGCACATGAGGTGAAACCTATTTCTATGAGAAACATGACCTACAGAGTCCAGACATACAAACACAAAGAACAAGAAAGTGACAGGTGCCAAAAGAATCAAGTCAGCGTATACAATACATATCATAGGTTAGGGTAGTCAGGGAGGGCTTCCTTGAAGAGGCAGGGATTAAACGGGGCCTTGAAGGATAGGAGGGACTTGGATGCTGGTCAGAATGGGGAGAGGGCATCCCAGGACACCCCAAAGGTGAAGTAAATCCCAAATAGCCAAGGTGCAGGCTGGGTCTAAAATTTTTGCTGAGTGAGGACTCGGATGTTTTCTCATCCTAGATCCTAGAAGACCTGATACCTTTGGGAGTCACTCTGACCTCCCGATTGGCTGCCAGCAAACCGATTGTAATTTCAGTCTGTTGCTGAGTCAGAGACAGCGAACCCGACTTCTGGGTGCCTGTAAATTACTCCTAGCTATTGCGACGACAAAGGCCTCTCCGAAGGTGACCTCTCACTCCGTTTTAGAGCCTCATACATCAAGTAGGAAGACGGAGCAGAGTCCGTTACTACGGGGATCCCCAGACTGCAGCGAGGACGGGTGGCAGTTGTCGGCGAAACTGAGTACTTTCTGTCAAAACTTAATTAAATTAGTCCTGATTCTATAAATAATGGAGCAGCGTATTCTTCCACGCCCCTGCGGAACCCCCTCGCCTTCTCCCTTTACCTCTTGAGAAAACCGCACTCTGAACATGAGGTACTAGGAGTCAGTATGTGAAAATCAGGCAAGGATTAGTTTAATTCTGCCTTAGCCATTAATCTATTCTACAGAAGCAGAATGTGCTTCAGGTTAGGAGGGGCAGTGACCTGCAAGATGGGTGAAAGGCCCCGTGCGGTGGAGAGAAAGTACTCTCTGGAGACTAGGATTCTGGCTGCTCGGTGGCTCCGGGCGGCTGACTGGGTGGTCTTGGGCTGCCCCCTTTCCTTCCGGCTCTTCAGTTTCCCCATGCAGGTCATGTTTAAGGTGTGATACCAGCCAGGTGTCTTTCTCATTCCTGCCAGGTGTCCACTGTGGGCCAGGTAGGGACTTGCTTCCGTGTCCCCTTGCTCCGGGTCTCGGGTGGGTGGAGTGCCACCATGTCTGTCACTGCAGGTTGCTATGACAGAAGGAGGATGCACTCTCCAGGCGCTCTCACTGCCAGTCAGTTGGCTGAGAGGTGACATATGTCCTGCCCACTCACAACTCACTGGATGGACCTGGTCCTCTGTCCCCGCACAAACACAGAGGGCCAGAAAGTGCGTTCCCCCTGGCGTTTGGTGAACAGCCTTTCCGGCCTCTTCCAACGCCGAAGTTGTAGACTTCTTTAGTTTTCATAGAACTCTGCGTTTCCATGTCTATGTTTCTCTTTGATTAGGGTGCCTGTCCACTCATCTTCCTCCCACCGGTGCTGACTGAGCATTCTTTAATTTCCTCACGAAAGGGTCTACCTCTGCCTCTGCGGTCCTTCCCTCCGTGGGACCCTGGGCGACTGCCCGGGGGCATCTCCGTCACTCAGGGTCTGCCATGTATCACATTTTTTCTGCTCAAACAAGGGCTGTTGCTCCCATCTCCTGGGTTTCCCTGCTGCCTCTGGCCTTGTTCACCCCCCCACCCCGACTCTTATTCCTGCCAGCATTTTCTTTCTAAAACACACCTCTGATCACACCATTTTATCACATAGGACCCTCAAGTATCTCCTCCTTGCTTAAAGGAACTACGGCTATTAGTTTCAGGTACCCTGACGGTGCTAATTTATAGGGATGCTCAAGAAACATCGGTGCAACCCTAAGTTGCTTACTTCCCCGTGGTCCACTGTTGACGCAGCTGGCTAGCTGGTGCAGGGGGCTCCTGGCGACCCGGCGAGGGTGGGGGCAGCCCTGGACACTGCACAACTCCGGGGAGGGGGATGACACTTCTCACACGAGCATCTGTGTGAACGGCGCCCCTTGGACACAGTGACGTTCCCTGGAGTCGGACGGGGCGGTGGCCCGAAACAGCCCTGGATTCTCCTGCAGTCTCCAACTTTGGGCAAGTCACTCTGTGACTTTGAGCCTTAGTTGTGAAGCTGAGGCTGGCAAGGCGCGGGCCGCTGTCCCTTACAGTTCTAGGCGGCTTGCGAGTGTGAAGCGGGTTCTAAGCCAGGAAGCACGGTCTCCCCAGAGTCTCCTGCTCTCACTGTCATCGGTAGTGATGGTGAGCAGGAAAGAGTAAAAAAAACCAAATCACCCACAGTCAGTTTCTAGATAAAAGCCCCATTACGAGTGGTGGATGTGTGATAGGCCCCAGGACATGATTTATCTATAATTTAAACTACCTCATTTTTCTTTTGTCAATGGCAATATGCATAACAGCAGAGTAATAGTCTAGCAAAAAAAAAAAAGAGAGAGAGAGAAAATAAAAACACCCATATTCCAGCCTGACCAGGTGGTGGCGCAGTAAACAGAGCATCAGCCTGGGATGTAGGACCCAGGTTTGAAACCCTGAGGTCTCTCTGGCTTGAGCGGGCTCATCCGGCTTGAGCACAGGCTCACCAGCTTGAGCGCGAGGTCACAGGCTTGAGCATGGGATCATAGACATGACCCCATGGTTGCTGGCTTGAGCCCAAAGGTTGCTGGCTTGAAGCCCATGATTGCTAGCTTGAATCCAAGGTCACTGGCTTGAGCAAGGGGTCACTTGCTCTGCTGAAACTCCCCACCCCCATCAAGGCACATGTGAGAAAGCAATCAATGAACAACTAAGGTGCCTCAATGAAGGATTGATGCTCCTCATCTCTCTCCCTTCTTGTCTGTCCCTATCTGTCCCTCTCTCTCTCTCTTCTGCTAAAAAGCAAAGCAAACAAACAGAACACTTATTCCTGCCCACACAGAAGCAGACATTATTAATTCTTTGACGTATTTTCTTCCGGAAACTTTCCAGGCCCAGGCAAGATACATACCATTTTACAGCCTGCATTTCCCCCACCTTCACAGCGTGATTATTAATGGATGCATATTGTGCTGGTGTGAGGACACATTTGAATTTAACCAACACACTCTTGCTGGCATTTAGGTTAATTCTTCTCCCTGGTACATATGGTCTGAGGAAACGTCCCTGTCGCTAAGCCTATGTGTACCTCTGTGCTATTTTCTCAGGTTATGTCACAGAAATGGAATGATGGGGTCAAAGAGTGGGCCTATTTTTTCTAAAAAGGCTTTGTGCAAAGAACTGCCAATTGCCACTAGAAAGATTGCGTGATCAATTGGATTTTGAAGGTCATTTCTGTCCAAGAGTGGAGTGTGCAAAATAAATACACTTTATACTTTCAAATGGAATTAGTCTCTGCTGGACTATACTGTGGGTTTAGACAGAAATGCTGGGTGTAGGGAAAGACTGGGAGGAAAGGCATACTTGTAGGTTTTATGCAATTTTCTTTTCTTCAGATGTTAATATTTAAAAATTGGGGTATAATTTTTATAGAATAGAGTGTTATTTTCGTTGATTTTTGTAGGGATGGTTAGAGCTCACGCATACCTGATTCTCCTCTCTGTGTAGGCATATGGAAGGTGACGTTCTCCAGTTCTTTGCAGTAGGAGGGGCTGGTGACTGTGTCTAGCTGGTGCTGTGAGCAGAATGACAAGGGTCCCATCGGGAGGGAAGGACTTAATTGCCAGTAGGCGACCCCCTCGAGCTCTTGCATGTTGGTTGAGCAGATTTCGGGTTACAGGTGGTGCATTGCCGGATGGGGGTCCTCCATCCACCTGCGTCTCAGCTTCTCCTGAGGACAGGTGCCCGGGAGAGTCAACTGTCCTGCAGTGGACCTGGAGTGAGCCAGAAATAAACTGCTAAGTCATTAAGACTTGGGAGTTATTTTATTTTTAACTGAAGCACAATTTAATTAATCCAGACTAATAATCCAGTGACATAATTTGATTCCAGAGCTAAGCTATTAGTCCTGTCAGAAATAGTTCTTACAGTGTGTGGTGAGCAAGGGAGCATCCCTGAAAGGCCTCCTCACACACGCTGTGTCTTCCCACAAGGCCCGGTTTGCTCGGGAGACCTCCCAGGAAGCCCAGAGAGTCGCGTGCAGGTTACGCACAGAGAGGGGGAGCTACGATAGAAGCAGCCGAGCGAGTGTCCGGTGCAGAGTCCTGGCCACTGTGGCGCCTGCGGACGGAGAGGCGGGCCTTGCTTTCAAGCCAGGTAGCTACTGTGCAGTTACGTGTCCTGTGGGGTGAAAGTCCCACTGGATCCGGGTGTGGCCCGTGGTACATTCTAGCTTCAACGTTGGGTGGTCAGAGCTCTGAGATCTTATAGCGCACAGGGGCAGAGGTCCCACACATATTGTGTCCAGATGGAGGTCTGACCCAAGTGTCCAGACTTATGGTTTTGGGTGTTCCTTATCCCACCTAAGGGCATTCCCGTTACACCCTCTTACCTCAATCTTGACATAGCACTCGACGTAACTAGTGGCTGACAGTGACTCCATATTGAATTGTGAAAGGTATCCCAGCAGTCTGCTCTGTTCCTGCCCTATTCGAAGTGTCTTTTCTGTGCTGGGCGCTATGGAGGATAGAACAAAGAGTAAACTCAATCTCTGTTAGCAAAGTTTGTACAATTTAGGGCTCATTTCTATTGTCTGTCGAATAGCATGCGTATATATTGAATATTACAGACCTACGTAGGTAGTGCTCTGTGTACTCGGGACTTTGTTGTGAAAATACTGACTGGTTCACAAATTAAAAACAGGTGTAACAAACATCTACTGTTCCAGTCTGTCCAGTGCAACACACCCTTTTCTTTGGAAAACCTCTCTCCTGCCCCATGTGGTTCTGATGGGGTTACTGATTATAGCCCCCACTTCCCTGGCCACTGGAAAAGGCATAGAACTTCCCTGAAATTTTTTGAGTTGAAGGTGGAGGTGGCAACTCCATCTTTCCCCCTGCATCATGAGCGGTAGGATTTGGTCCTGCAAACGATGTCCCCAAGGAGGCTGACACAATGAGGACGACTCATAGACCAAGGACAGCATGAAATGCAGAGAACTGAACAAGATTCTAATACTGTTTGACTCCGGGACCCTGACTAGCCTGGGGCCAGCACCCCCTGTACACCTACCTCCAGATGAGTCAGCCAGAAACATTCCCTTTTTTGTTTTAGCTAACTTCTGTTTTTGTTTTTTTTCCCCAATAATAGGAAGAATTCTCATTGACATAACACATATTTGTCGAAAGAAAATAATCCCATGCTGATCACCTCTAACGTTTATTGAAAACTTTACATAGACAATAACCTCAATCCTTATAAGGATTCTCACATTTGTATACTTATGATCCCTACTTTACAGAGGAAGAGAGTGAGGCTGGGCCGTGCCAGGTGACTTGTCCGGGTCACACAGTGTGTCAGTGGGAGGATGGGAGCAGGTCCTGGGCAGCCTGGCTCTCAGGTTCACAATCTTAGCACAGCCCCATGGGAGTCTGAGGCTTAACATCATGGTTTGTGGAAAATGTATACTGCTTTCTGTTTCTCCACCTGAAATTATCTCCAAAAGATGACAAAATAATTCGTGGCTCTTTTACAGAGGTATGTATAATTCCTTCTGTTTTGCAGAAGTGAAATACAAATCCTTGTAATTTTTTTTTTTTTTCATTTTAAAAGAGTGAGGAAGAAACATTTGATTATTTGGTGTAATTCTAGACTTCACTTACTAGGTACTGAGTTTGGGAAGGGGAGAAGTTGTCATAATAAAAATGATGAGTTAATGGACAAATGAATTAATGGTTTCATCATAAAGCCTCATTTTTTCCCCTGCTCGATTATCCCAGATTGCTGTGATTTTTATTTTATTGCTTTCCTTCCTTTTGACTGTCGGGCCAGCTTAGAGAAACCCACAGGCCTTTGCGGCGAACCGGCCACGCACTGTCCCAGTGGGTTTTAGGACCTCTGCCATAAATGAACCTGGCCACCGGTGCTCTCCGGAGCACGGAGCAGAGGGGAGGGAAAGGAGGCAGCCACTCACTCAGGTATTGTCAACAAGGGGCCTGGGGCTGAGAACAGGGCTGTCATTATGCCAATGACATCCTTGGAGCCAGAGCCAGTGACCCCTTGGGAGAAGCAAGAACTCTTGAAGGTCCATGTGAAGTCTCTGAGCTATCAGTTTGAAGGCTTGTGACATCTGTACCTGGCCCCTCCTGATTTTATTTTACATGGGTATAGAGAGCATTGCTCCATTAAAGGTCCAAACTGCAAGCCCCACGGAAGTCCAAGGACAGGTAGCACATTGCAGGTGGCAGTGGAGGGAGCACCCAGGGTCACATTGTGCACTCTGGGGACAGGGACACACAGTCTGGATTGGAATCTCAGTCTGTCGTCTTCCTGGTCTTGTGAGTTCAGGCAGGTGACTTTACCTCCCTGCTTCCCTTTCCTCATCTCTCCAGTGGAGGTGAGAGAAGGACCCTCTGTAGAGGATTGTTTAAAGTAGTGGTCCCCAACCCCCGGGCTGCAGATTTGGTACCAGTCCACAGAGAAAGAATAAATAACTTACATTATTTCCATTTTATTTATATTTAAGTCTGAACGATGTTTTATTTTTTAAAAATAACCAGATTCCCTCTGTTACATCCGTCTAAGACTCACTCTTAAGGCTTGTCTCAGTCACGTGATCCATTTATCCGTCCCACCCTAAAGACCAGTCCGTGAAAATATTTTCTGACAAAACCGGTCCGTGGCCCAAAATAGTTGGGGACCACTGGTTTAAAGTATACACTGAATTAGTCCATGTGAGATACTTAGTTCACACTGTACGCTGACGCTCCATAAATGGTCGAGAAGAGGCTGCGTGTGGGGGAGGGGCGGATATTTGCATGCACCCCAGAGCAGTCCAAGTCTGGACTAAGCCCTTAGCAACAAGACGACCTTGGACAAGTCAGTAGTTCTTTTTTGCCTCACCCCTCTTTTCTTTTTTTTTTGAGAAAGAGAGAGAGAGTGAGAGAGAGCGCGAGAGGGTGCGCACAAGAGATAGGGACAGAGAGGGACAGACGGGGAGGGAGAGAGGTGAGAAGCATCAATTCCTTGTTGTGGCACCTTAGTTGTTCATTGATTGCTTTCTCACGTATGCCTTGCTGGGGGGGGGGGGGTGCAGCAGAGCGAGTGATCCCTTGCTCAAGCCAGCGACCTTGGGCTCAAGTCAGCGACCATGGGGTCATGTCTATGATTCCACGCTCTAGCTCAGGGGTTGGGAACCTTTTTGGCTGAGAAAGTCATGAACGCCACATATTTTATAATGTAATTTTGTGAGAGCCATACAACGACCCGTGTACATTACGCACTATCCAATAAAAATTTGGTGTTCCGAAGGACAGCTGTGATTGGCTCCAAGCCACCCGCAATCATGAACATGAGCAATAGGAAATGAATGGATTGTAATACATGAGAATGTTTTATATTTTTAACATTATTATTATTTTTATTAAAGATTTGTCTGTGAGCCAGATGCAGCCATCAAAAGAGCCACATCTGGCTCACAAGCCATAGGTTCCCCACCCCTGATCTAGCTGGTGACCCTGTGCTCAAGCTGGATGAGCCTGCACTCAAGCCGGTGACCTCCGGGTTTTGAACCTGGGTCCTCAGAGTCCCAAGTCGATGCTCTGTCCACTGTGCCACCACCTGGTTACGATCTTTTCTTGCCCTTGAAGGTGATCATCTGAGAAAGCACCTTAAATGGTATCTGGCAGATCAAATCAGAGGGACTTTTCTGCCATTTTAGTAAATGGTACTCCCTCCACCCCCACCCTGGCCCCACCCCCAGGCCCTCAGTGTTTCCATTTGTAAAGTGAAGTGGTTAAGGTGCTTTCTGTCTTTAACTGCTTATTTGAGTCTCATATCAGTGGTCCTTTTTTTTTTTTTTTTTTTTTTTAATAGATTTTATTTATTTATTTGAGAGAGAGAGAGAGAGACAGGAAGGGAGTGAGAAGCATCAACTTGTAGTTACTTTCACTTCAGTTGTATGTTGAGCTTTCTGTATATGCCTTGACCGGGACTGAGCCAGTGTCCCCTTGCTCATGCCAGTGACCTTTGGGTTCAAGCTGGCAAGCTTTGGGATCACGTGGATGATCCCCTGCTCAAGCTAGGGACATTGGGGTTTTGAACCAGCAGCCTCAGTGTTCTGGGTCGACGCTTTGTCCAAGGTGCCACCTCTGGTCAGGCTCGTATCAGAGGTCCTGATAAAAGAAAAAAAGGAGTCTTTTTTTTTTGACTGATTTGGTGGATAAGTGCCTCCATGTTAATTACCCAAGAGAGCTGCTCCCCACTCTCACCCACAGCAGAGGGCAGGGTTCTGAGGGAACGGGTGTGGGGTCCAGGCAGCGAGAGGGGGCAGCGACGCTGGCCTCCAAACCGACTTTGCCACTAATTAGCTGTGGGACCTCCCAGCCTTCAGCTTTGCCAGCTGGAAAAAACAAGAGGGCCCCTTTCGAGGACCCGAGGCATGGAGGGTATAAGGCACTGCGGCAGCGAGGTCTGGGAAATTGAGGAGCAAGGGGAGGGGGTGGATGAGTAGGGCCTCAGGTGTCATGTATCTCAGAGGCTTTTGTTTTGGAAGAATGACAGTCAAATGCTATAACCCCCGTTCCACAGAAGGGACAAGTCAGAGAGACTCTGTGCCTCGGAAGGTCCCACGATGAGACATCAGCAGGATTGGGTCTTAAATCCAGGTTTGCTGATACCGAATCCAGTGCTGTTTTTCCAGAAGACCGAGTTAAGTCTTGGGGTAGCTGGATACTGATACCAGTTCTGGCCAGAAATGGGGCCTTAGAAGTTGGGGACAACTTGCTGGCCTTGCCAAGCCTCAGTTTTCTCCTCTGTGAAACGGGAGGTTTTTCACGAGATCCTCAAGTCCTTTTCGGTTCTGAAGTCTAGAAACCTCTCTCCGCCCATCAGAGTCACCTCGGCTGCCCTGCAAACAGCCGAGCTGAACTTGACAAAGGCTCCTCGTTGGGGCTCCACGTGCTCACTTACCCCTGTCTGGAAGACAATGTGTGAACGTTGCTTTTATTGCTGGATAGGGAAACTGGCAATAAAAGCCAACTCCTTGGGTGCCCTAATTCCACTTTAGGAAGAATGAACATATTGTTTTAATTAATCATATGAAAGCAAAATTAGCATGATTGTGTGAAAGGTGTTGTAAATCATTCCGATGCACATCATTGAGCAAAGAGCATTTTGTTATTCCGGAGTTGTTAAAGATTTTATCTACCCAAGTGAAAATTCAATTAGTCCTAGCTTCAGCTTACATAAAACTAAGGGTTTTCAGCGGTGGGAAAATACTCTTTGTGCGTGTGAATACCACCTTATGCCACTTTGATAAATTACTGTAATTAACAGTATCCTACGCAAGCTAAACAAAATTTACTGAACTGTTGTTGTATAAAAGGGATATCTTCTCCTCGCGTGTTTGGGAGATGACTTTAATCCGTACGTGATGTGATATTGCCTCAAATAGCCTGCTTTTTATGCTGAGGTCTGAAAATATCTACCGAGTTCCAGCTGGTCCCCGTAGGACACAGTTGGTTTTCCCCATACCCCACCTTTTCCCTTCGGGGTGCAGAGCCATCAGCGATGGGCTTCACTATGATTCAATTAAATGTCCTATGTTTAATTAGCTAGCTGAGGAAACACTGCAGACAGAACCCACTTGGAACATCCTGATAGCTTAGCCAAAGGGCTGAGTTATTTTGGGAAGGGCAGGGGATGGAAGAGGCGAGGAGAAGGCAGAGGGGCCTTTGGCTCACAGCACTCGGGCCCAGGCTCCCTGCTTGGGCGATGGGTTCCTCCTTCGCCTGCATATCTGGCTCCGCCCTGCTTCTCTTCTCCCACCCACATCTCACCTGCGCTTCAAGGCCAACCCCTTCCTCCTTCCGGAAGCCTTCCAAAGAGATCTGGATGTCTGTATTTCTTGTAAATGTGTGCTGGGTGTGCCAAGTTCCCTCCCCTGATTGATCCACATATCCCTTTATGGGTTCTGTGACCTTTTCTCCTTCGAGGCCCGCCACAGGGTCTAACCTCAATGCGGGAACCCCACAGAAATTGGCAGGATTTCTGCTGGAACGGTTCACGCTTTCATCCTGAACTTTCTCATGCCAGCTGCCCAGCTCTTGGTTCTTTGTGGACCAAACTCTGGGAACAAGGTCACTTGGAGCCAGAGCTTGTCTAGTGTGCTGTGGTCATCTCTGGAGTTTTCAAGTCATCCCTAATAGCACTACTGCCGCCGCAGTTAGCTAACAGTTACTGAGCACGTGCTGTGTCCCGTGCCTGTTGGAAAGAACTTTATATGGATGTCTATCCGTGCTTTGACAAGGATATGTCCTGAGAAATTCAGCATTAGGTGATTTCATTGCTGTGCAAACATCACCGAGTGTACTTACACAAACCTAGATGGCATGGCCTAGTTAGCACACACTTAGGCCATCCGGTATACCGCCATTGTATATGTGGTCTGTCTGTGACCGAAATGTTGTTATATGGGGCACAACTGTATTATCTTATTTACCCTTTCCAGATATCCTATGAGATGGGTGTTGTTATTCCCAGTTTATCAAACGCGAGGGTCAGAGAGGTAAGTAAACTTGCTCGGGGTTCAGTAAGCTAGGAAGAACTAGAACTGATATTTGAAGTCATGTTCTGCCTGTTACTAAAGGCTGTGCTCTTAGCCACTGCGCAGAACTGCTTCCCATGCTGGTAGCTGTGAAAACCTCGAGGTGTTCCAATGAGTTACTTGCTTACCTCCCGTCTTACTTGTGCCAGAGGGTGCTTCCCTGGCCAGGTGAGAAAGTCCTATCAGTGAGTGACCGGTAACTGTGTGTGACCCTGAGGATTTTCATGGAGGTTGTCACACATGTGAGTGTCATCCGTCATCTGCGTCTCAATGGGGAACTGCTTGAGGACTCTTGAACCAGCCTGCTGGGCTTCATGGGCAGGCATTTGTGTACCCTGGCTGTTTAGCCTTCCTATTGCTGTGTAGTCGTGAGAATCCATCTCGAATGAGCTGGCTAAGTAAATTCACGGCGCAGTTTTCTTCCCAGGAACGTGATTCTGGGCTCTAGCCCTCCCCACCTGTGTTGAAGCAGCAGTGGCGGGCAAGGTAAGAACGAAGAAGACAGTGGTCTCTCCGGGTCAGTGTGTGCTTGGTACTATAGGTATGGTAACCAAGGGCCTCACAAGAGGAGTCGTGAGGGTCGAACGAGAATATGATTGTCAAATGGCTTTAAAGACGGGGACATTGTGCACGTGTAAGTTGTTGCTCTGAGAAATCTTGACGGATGGAGGGGTTATTGGAGTTGTTTATGGCCAGAGAGCGGGCATTTTCTTTCTTAATTAGTTGCCACACCCTGACTTCCCCTCTGGGAAATCAGTCACCTTATTACAGGTATTTTGGATAATTACAAGGCCAAGTTTATAGGGGCTCAAAAGGCCACACTGCCCCCTGCTCCCCACTTCAGCAGGCCATAGCTGGCTCTAGAAATGCATAAAAAAGTTTATTCTGCATCCTCCTGTGAACAACGTCTGAATCCTTTTGGGGGCATTTCTGCAGTGTGCCTGGTTTAGCAATGAAAAGTAAACTATAATTGTTCAGCAAAGGCATTCTGGCAATAAAAGCAGAAATGAAAGAGGAAAAAAATAACAGAAACACCCACAGTCCCACTAACCTAGCAAGCCATTTGACTGTTTCTGTATGTCTTTGTTTACTTTAACTTTCTGACCCGGAGGGATTAAAGGACCACTCTGAAATCCCATCACTAAACAGCATCTGCACAGTCACAGAGACTGAACAGTTGAAACGGGGGGGGGGGGGGGGGGGGGGGGGGGGGGGGGGGGGGGGGGGGCCTGGGGCGGGGGAGAAAGCCTACTGTCAGTCTCCCTTGGCCACTGGCAGGTTGGTATGAAGCTCCGACTAGGTCAGACCTGGAGGCCTCCAGCTGGACTGCCTTATACCGTAAGGGGGAATGGACAGGCTAAGCCCCTTGCATCCGACTGGAAGGTGGCCGTGAGGAAGGGGGGAGGGGGGAAGCCTCCCTTCAGCTTCTCTCGGCAACCGCAGGTCGGTATAAACCCCCAACTAGGTCAGACCTGGAGGGACTCCAGCTGTATTGTCTTATTCCGTATGAGATAGCTGGCAGGCTAAACCCCTTCCCGGGTCTCTGGGTGGGCGCTGGGGAGAGCCAGACCAAAAACACAAGGTTGATATGTTCCAAAAGGAAAATTTATTTAAAATGTCTGGGTGCAGGCGGCCAAGACAGATGAAGCGCTGTCAGTCCCTGGTAGGAACAGAGTAGGGTGTGTATATATATAAATATATAAGTTAGTCAGGGGTCTTGGAAAAAACAGCTGGCATCGTTGCCTCTATGGGTACAAGGTAATATTTTTCCGTGTGTGGATTGGAGCAGTGCCAAAGCTCCTCCACATTGTTTATCTCCCTGCTACACTGTCTAAAGAAGGCCTGGGCGGGTTCAAAGGTTCTGGCTGGGATGAGGGCTGATCTGTCAGAAGACAACATCTCTGGGCCCGTGGCTAGGCTTTTACAAACAACTGTTGTGATTTAAACTCCCCTAATTGTCAGGTCCCTTTCCAATGTAAGCTTTCCCTGACGTTTCTGCAAAGATAAAACTTTTTGCTACATTTCAAAGTGAAGGCCAGGAAGCCATTAAGAGAGAGAATAGCAAGCACATTAACTACAGCCTCACAGTGGGGTGGTGGTGGTGGTGGTGGTGGTGAGAATATTCTATTTTGAGCCTGGGTGAGAAGTTGGCTGAGGGGAATTTTGAGTTTTCAAGGGGCTCTGCATTTAAAGGAGCCCTGAACCTAAACCTAACAGAGACCTAACTCCACCCTGTACCTTTGCTCTCTCTGCCATTTTCCTGCAAGTTTCTCCCAGGGAGAGTCTGGATGCTTTAATTGGTTTCTGTCAGGAAGGTGTACACTTGCTACACTGTGCGCTTCCATAGCCAACTGAATGTGTTAAGGAGCCTGCAAAGGTGGGGGGTGGGGTGGAGAGAGAGGAGAGTTGAGTAACCCCAGCTTTATGAAAACTACCGGGATTTTTACCTGGCTGTTCTTTCCAGTTGCTAAAGGGCAGCGTCAGGCTGGAAGCCCTGCAGATTTCTCACTTGTCAACAGAACCCAGCCCAGCCCTGAGGGACTAGGATTTTAAACGGGAACAGAGAAATCAGCACAACCGAAGGGCAGGAGGAGGTTGTTCTGCCTGCTTGCCACAGAGCAAAACAACTTCAGGCTTTATTTCAGGAATGCCAGGATCTTACCAACCCTCAGGGTGGGAATGAGTTTGGGGGTTTACTCTGTGATGACCCACACCCTGGGATGACTCCCAAACCTCTGTCCTAAGCAACTCCGGGCTCAGAGGCAGCTCATTCCAATACTCATTTGGTCAACAAATATTAACGAAGCACCAAATAGCAACTGAGCAACTGAGCACCTGCCGGGCCCTGGACGAGGTGCTGGGGGCAGTCAGATGAGTGAAACTGACTCGGTCCCTGCCTTGGTGGCCCCTACGGTCCAGCAGGGGTTAGAGACATAAAACAGTTAAATGCTTGGGTGAGATAATAATAACTTACAGTGTCTGTTATGGGTTAAGTTGTCTTCCCCAAAATTGATATGTGGAAGTCCCAGCCTTCAGTCCCTCAGAATGTGACCTTATTTGGAGACAGGGTCATTACAGAGGTAATTAAGTTAAAACGAGGTCATCAGAATGGGCCCTAATCCAGTAGGAATGGTGTCCTGATAAAAAGGTGACATTTGGACACAGGTGTGCATGGAAGGAAGGTGGTGTGAAGAGACACGGGGAGAAGATGGCCATCCACAAGGCACGGAGGGAGGTCTGGACTAGACCCTTCCCCCACCATTCTTAGAAGGAATGAACCAGCTGACAGCTTCGTCTCAGACTCCCGGCCTCCAGCTCCGCAAGACAATGCATCTCTGTTGTTTCAGCCACCCAGTTTGTTGTGGCCGTCCCGCCTAAGGGACACGATGTCACAAAAGACAAATGTGCTATGAGAAAAAAATCATGCGGTACAGAGACAGAAGTGTAGTTCAGACTGGGGGTGGCGGGTTCCCAAAGGCCTCTATTAGAAAGTGACACTTCATCTGAAGCCCAGGGTACCTACCCTGTTGCCTCCCTCACCCCCCTCTTACTCAGCCCCCTCTCGCTCACTGCACTCCGGAACATTGGCCTCTGTGCTGTTCCTTGAACAGACCAGAGATGCTTCGACTGCGAGGACTTTGCTCTCGCTGTCCCCTCTGCCTGGAATGCCCTCTCCCCCCAGCTTCTATCGTAAGTTCCTCACCTCCCTCAAGTGTCCCCTTTAACATCAGCTTCTCGGTGAGGCCCGCCATCACCACGCCCACCCTCCCTAAAGTGACAGCTTGTCTGTCACGATGCCCACCTTGCAGAGTAGAACTCCTAATTTTCCTTTCTTTGCTATATCTCATTTTATATTCCTTAGAACTTATAAATGATAGATATGTCTATTCCAAACTGCCCTCTTGATGTTCCGCTTATCTGTCAGACCTCACCCTTACTGGACTATCGCCCCTGAGAGAGGAATTCCAAGAAGCTGACAAGCCACCCCAAGGAGGGGCTCCGGACATACCAGGACTTTTGATTCAACACCCACATGCTCGAAATTCTTCTTGACCCCATATAATTTGTCCCCCTAGCTTGTACTGGTGCACTTCTCCCAGAGGAGTGCCCTGGCAGGTCTTGCTCCTCTAATAAAGCCTGCACACCTGGTGATCGAGTCCCGTCTCATTCTTACAATCATCTAAGACGCTACATTATTCACCCAACTACATTCATTATTTATGGTGTTTCTCTTTGACTAGAATTTTAGTTTCAGGAGGGCAGGGACTCATGTCTGTTTTGTTCACTGCTATATCCCAAGAACGTAGAACAATGCCTGTCATGGAGTGGCATGGAGCAATGCAAGTTGTTGAATGGGTAAAGGCCTGCGTAAGGCCTCTCAAGTGTCAGGAAGAGTGTTTGAAGTGGAAGGATCTGCATGCATATGGCCCAGAAGCAAGAAAGAGCTCCTGGAACAGAAGGAAGAGTGGGGAGACCCTGAAGAGTGATGGGAGATGAGGTTGGAGAGAGGGCAGGAGCTAGATCTTTGGACATTTCTAATAGGTAGAAATGATTTTCCTTACAGCGGGTTATAATCAGTCCCCTTGGAGTCACTACCCCTGGTCTTAGTTACCTACCTTGGAGTATCCTCAAGAAATCTTTTAAGTGTGGTTAACAACTTCAGATATTTGAAGTTGGAGGTCATGATCACTTTCCACCTCTGACTTTTCTCCAGCTTCAAGGTTCCAGTTGCTTTGGCAAGAGTGTCTTTGAAAAAGAGAACCTTTCTAAGTACAAGCTTGGTTTCTCCTTCGTATAAAGTCTAACTCCGTGTTTTTGATTGGTGGGAGGCTTGTCTCCAAGCAGTAATTCCAAGACAGGCTCCTTTCATCATGAGGCTCTGTCTTCTTCAACAGATGGCTTCCATGGCTGCCGTGAAAGGGAAGAGCATGAATTGCACACGGGGGGTTTTAGGGGCCAAGCCGTGGTCTGCTACATCACTTCCACCCACATTCTATGGGCCAGAACTCAGCCTGTCGCTGCTGGACTGTGAGGACAACTAGAAAATGAGGCCTAGTTGTGTTCTGGAAGAAGAGGAACCAGCAAGCTCTGACGAACGTGTTTGTCGGTTCAGTCTCATCCTTTCTGGCCTGATTCTTACCCAACAAGGGGAGCTTTTTGAATTTTCCCACCATCTTGTCGTTCTCTTCTGCTTATGCATTGATTTCTCAGTGTTTCTTTGAAAATCTCATTTCCAGAACTGAGCGTGGCACCCGGGCGTGGTCTGATCCGGGCAGGACGTGGGCGGGGCTGTTGGAACGTAGCACTCGCTCTCAGCCCTCAACCTGGGAGTGGTCTGATCCGGCCTGATGTAGGCGGGGCTTTGGGAACTTAGCACTCGCTCTCAGCCCTCAACCTGGGAGTGGTTTGATCCGGGCAGGATGCAGGTGGGGCTTTGGGAACGTAGCACTCGCTCTCAGCCCTCAGAACCCCGGGAGTGGTCTGATCTGGGCAGGACGTGGGCGAGGCTGTTGGAATTTAGCACTCGCTCTCAGCCCTCAGAACCCTGGGGGAGAATCAGTGGTCCCTCCCACCTCCATTTCTTCTGCCAGTCTGGCCAATCAGGGGTATGAGTCTTAGGGAGGGACAGCTCCCTTTCCCACGTGAGGCACGCCCCTGCCCCACTCACACAGACGTGATGTTTTGTGGTGCTTACAGCATGGGCTTCAGAATATAACAGAACTGGGTTGGAGTTCTGCCCCTTTTTCTTACTAGTTATGCAGCCTTGAGCAAATCTCTTCAACTTCAAAACCACATTTTCCTCCCCTGTAAAATAGAAATGATGATGACAATGACAATGACGACAGTGGTGATGATACAGGATTTGTGAGAGTCATTGAGGCAATGGACTTAAAACGCTTCTTAGCACAGCCTGACCAGGCAGTGGTGCAGTGGATAGAGTGTAGGCCTGGGACGCAGAGGACCCAGGTTCAAAACCCTGAGGGGGCTGGCTTGAGGGTAGGATGGCTGGCTTGAGCGTGGGATCAGTGACATGACGTCATGGTTGCTGGCTTGAAGCCCAAGGTCGCTGACTTGAGTCCAAGGTTGCTGGCTTGAGCCAGGGGTCACTGGCATGACTGGAGCCCCCCTGTCAAGGCACATATGAGAAAGCAATCAATGAACAACTAAGGTGTCACAATGAAGAATTAATGCTTCTTATTTCTCTTCCTTTCCGTCTGTCCCTATCTGTCCTTCTCTCTGTCTCTGTCTCTCTTGCTAAAAAAGAAAAACAAACAAAACCCACTTAGCACAGAGTCTGGCATGCAGTAGATGCCACCTGGACTTTCCGTCTTCCCAACTCAAAATGGCCCTGTGGTCAGAGCTTGTCCCTGTTGAGAAAAGAAAGACAACAATAGACACTGAAGAACTCGGGAACATTTCTGGCATAGAATTTGCCTGGATCCCTTTCTCCCCCCAGCTAGAAGCCCCCAGAAGTGTCTAATTCCTGAGGTGGAGGCCGGGCTTCCCAGCCCTTCTCTACCACACACCCAAGTCTCCCCTGTTTTCCGAGAGAACAGCCAAGCGTAGTTTCACGGTCTGACAGCCTGCTGCAGCGTATATTTGGCGAGTCATTTTCTGTTTGCCAAAACTAATTAGAGATGGATAAATTCAAATGGTTGTGGAAGCCAACCATAAAACATTATGTCCTCATTAGCCGAAGTAATGCGGTGGCTTCCCCTCTCATACAAAGCATCTCAACTCCGAAAAAACCAGGCTCCGGCTGAGCAGTGTCCCGGGCCGGAACCACCTACTCCCTTGCGGGCATCCCTTCTCAAGTCCACGTTCGGTGGCATCATGGTGGGGGCTTGGCATCGGTCCCGGTGGGAGTGTTTACTCCAGGGGAATTGGGCGTTAAACATTTATCAACACAACGCTGCTCTGGCTGTGGTGGAGGGACCAGGCTCAGCTAGCCCTGAGGCGAACACATTTAAACTGTGAAGTGCCAGGCATTACTTTTGATGAATAAAGTGTCTTTGCAGAGAGCATTTCTCCTTTTGGGCCCCGAGGCTTGTGTGACTGGGACAGAGCACCTTGTTTCAGGGTTCGAGAGGAGAGGCATTGGGAGGAGAGGCAGAGGAAGGTGATTTCTTCTTTTTTATTTTTTTATTTATTTTTATTTTTTTTTTATTTTTCTGAAGCTGGAAATGGGGAGAGACAGTCAGACAGACTCCTGCATGTGCCCGACCGGGATCCACCCGGCACGCCCACCAGGGGCGATGCTCTGCCCACCAGGGGGCGATGCTCTGCCCCTCCGGGGCTTCGCTCTGCCACGACCAGAGCCACTCTAGCGCCTGGGGCAGAGGCCAAGGAGCCATCCCCAGCGCCCGGGCCATCTTTGCTCCAATGGAGCCTTGGCTGCGGGAGGGGAAGAGAGAGACAGAGAGGAAGGGGGGGGGTGGAGAAGCAAATGGGCCCTTCTCCCATGCGCCCTGGCCGGAAATCGAACCCAGGTCCCCCGCACGCCAGGCTGACGTTCTACCACTGAGCCAACTGGCCAGGGCCAGGGGAGGTGGTTTCCATAGCCATGTGGGTAGGGAGTGGGGGTAGGGAGGCATTTTGAAAGCAGCACTTCTCAAACTGTGATGTGTAGGTGACTCACCTGGGCATCTTGTTAAACAGCGGGTTCTGATTCCGAAGTCTGAGATGGCGCCTGAGATGTTTCATGTCTGACGGGCTCCCAGGTGTTCTCAGCGCGGCTAGGGACCATTCTGTGAGTGAAGAAGCTGGTCGTGGACAGAGGAGTCTAAAACTTTGAGACTCATTCATGTTAAGTCCACCAAACCCCGAAGACTGGTGCTTCTCTTTTCCTGGCCTCAGGCCAGCTTCGGGACAGGAAGTGTGTCTTCCCTGTGCCCAGGGCAGGACTGAGCAGAGCTGGGTTCAAATCTCAGCTCTGCTCGATTGTATGACTTCAGCAGATCGCAACCATGCTCCGAGCCTCAGTTTTCTAAGCTATAGAATGGGGCTATCACGTCCTGGGAGGGATGTGAGGTTTAGTTAAAGGAGAGGAAGCAGGGGCAGGACTTGCCTCAGTGCGCGCCCCACAGACATCAGTGGCCTCTTCCTCCGGACGTCCTGATCGGGCTCAGGGGCAAGGTCAAACAACCTCTCTTAGCAGACCCCCCTTTGGACCCCAAAGTATCATTTCAAAAGTTATGAAAATAAGTTGCTTTTGGATAATTGCAAGTGATTTTTCCAAGTTATAAAAAGGAAGGGAAGGATACTCACGTCTCCCATCTACCCAGTGATCACACAGCTGATATGTTGGTATATTTCCTGCCAAATTTTCTGTATGTATTTTATTTTACAACAAGAATGGGATTATAGTCAGTCTATTTTTTTTACTTTTTAATTTAAAAATATACCATTGGCAGGTTTTCATGTCTACAGGCAAAAGGGACCTATTATTTTAATGGCTGTACATGGGAAGCAGCCTTCTAAAGACGAGATTGGGAATGCAACCTGCTCGCTGGAGTCAGGGCACCTTTTGGGAAGGAACGTACCAGGCTGTGGGGTTTTCACAGTACCCGGGACTCTCACGTACCTCCACATGATCTAGCATGAGGAAGGTCAAGGGCACAATGTCCCGGACTTCAGGAAGGCCCGGCTGAATCCAGAGGTGAGAGCAGGAGCTCACTCTGGGAAGAACCCAAAGGAAGGTTCTGATCCAAGGACATGCTGAGACCAGAGGACGTCCAGGGACTCTCTAGTTGTGGACCTGCAGACTGAGTCACAGAATGAAGAATACTGAGTAAGGGGAAAGCCCAGGAGGCGGGCAGGCACGAATCCAGCTCTCGGCAAGTGTTTTCCCAGCAGGGGCCCCCCATGCTTTGCTTGGTCTCCTCGAGAATGCCTCTTCATGACCCTCGACTGCTGGAAGCGACCCTGGAGAGGAAAGCATTATTCCTCCATTCATTCCTTCAGTGGCTTTATTGAGCTCCCACTACGGGCCTTATATGTTTCTGGGTCCTGAATGTTATGCCGAACAGGATAAACAAGATCCCAGCTCTCACAGATGGTGTATTAAAGTCGAGGAGGCAGCATATGCTTCAGCAAAAAGCTAGGATAACTCTTGCTGGCAGTAAGTGCAAGGAAGGAAATGAAACAGGGTGATTTGCTGAAGGGCGATGGGGCTATTTAGACAGGGCAATCAGGGCAGGCTTCTCTGAGGAGGAGGCATTTCAGCCGCGCTCTGAAGGAAGGATTTCTTTTGAACCAAAGCCTGCCCCTCCTTCTGGAGCTACCTGGTTGGATGGAGGCTTGTCCTCCTGTCAGGGGTGTGTGTTCATGTGTCCTGAGTGTGGGTATGCCCTTTAGACCCTCAGTCTTTCCCATAAAAGCACCCCAGTTCTTTCAGCTGTTGCTCATGTGACCTAATTTAGCTCTCAGAATCTCTTTCAATCAATTCTGGACACACACACACACACACACACACACTCTCCCCTCCCCCCCAGAGTGAAACATTGTGACCAGCACAGAAGGACTATATTATGCCCTTTGTACTGGATGCTGCATTCTTATTCATTCGGCCAAAGGAGTACAACCCTTCCCCCCTATTTTTTCTTTTTGATCGGATCCGTCATGTTTTCCCACTTGAGCTCACAGTCAAGTAACTCACCCACATCCTTCATACATCTTACGAGTGCACCTTGGAATCTGGGAAAGTAAATGCAGAGGCTTACGTCTGTTTGTGTTAAATTTCATCTCCTTAGTTCTGACTTGATTCATTCCGCCAGCCTGGATAGTTTTGTTCCCTGGTTCTGTCGGTTGATGTTTCTCATCCCTTCCGCAGTCTACCGGGGAGGCTGAGTGAGCAGCTGGGCTAGGGATGGCGGCAGTGTGCCCTGGGGCGGTAGGGAATGGAAACAGAAAGACAAGGATGGATTTAGGGTAGATTTGGGGGTTGGGTTGATGGGTCAGAGGTAGAAAGGAAAAGAGAGGACAAACATAATTCCTGAGTTTGGGGGCCTGCAGGGGGACCAATAGAGTACCACTAACCAAAATGGGTGAGAATGTTATGGTTGAATGTTTGTGTCCCCACCCCAAATTCATATGTTGAAACCCTATTCCCCGACATGGTGGTATTAGGAGGTGGGGCCTTGGTGAGGTGACTGGAAGGTCACGAATATGGTGCCTCATGATTCAATTAATGCTCTTATCAGAGTCACGCGCAAGCTTGCCTCCCCTCTCTGCTCTCCGCTCTGTGAGGACGCACAGGTCAGCATCTGCAGCCCAGAAAAGGGCTCGCACCAGGACCCGGCCATGCTGGAACCCTGATCTTGGACTTGCAGCCTCCAGCAGGGAGGAAATAAAGTCTATTTATAACCACCCGGCGTAGGACACTTGGCTAAATCAGCCTGAACTGACTGAGACAATTGGGTCGGGGTCACATTTGTGAGAAAAAAAAAAGATTTCACCGAGTGGGCTAATAGTCATTTTTATTTTCTTCTTCTTCTTCCTAGTTTTTTGCATGTCCAGACTTTTAAACCACATTATTTGGGGGCCTGAAAGACTGTGAAGGTTAATTCTGATGATGGAATTCAGAACAGGCTATGGATGCATCGAGTTGTCCGGGCATTTTCTTTTTAAACCAGACTATAGAAACCAGATCTGTATTCCTTGCAAAAGCAGAGACTCAGAGGTGACCCTATTGAGCTACACAAATTTCTGATGGGAATAGAGATGAAAAATGTTCCCAGCCTCTTGCGGCTTTTATCAAATACCAGAACCAGAGGGTATGATCCAAGCTAAGGAAAGATTGAGCCCTGAGGAGTTATGGATGAGTGTGTTAACCAGGGAGCAGTTAATCCTCGGAATATACTTATAGAAGGTAGCAATAAAATAGCATATGTGCTTTAAAAATAGATTTTATATTTGGAAAACAAAGAGCCAGGGACATGGGCATCATTTTTATTGCCAGCTTCTAGTCTTTGGTTTTCTGTAGGACCTTTGCCAAGAGATTTTCCCTATAATCATAGAATCTTAGTATCTTAAAGGGAAGGGATTTCAGAGCTCCACCTTGGGCAGGGGTTTTAACTAGGGACATGCACCAGAATCACTTGAGCTCCCTCCCCTCTAATACTTGTTTGTGCCAGGATTTTACTGCCTCAGATTTTGCTCCTGGGTTGGGCACATTATATTGGCAAAGTTTCCCCAGTCATTTGAGGTACACTACCCAACAAGACTCTCTGATCTGGTGCGACCCCCTCATTATACAGATAAAGAAACTAAGACTTGAAGAGATTGAGATTTGTTCAGTGCTCATAGAGAAGTACAGAAATTGACCTTGGAAGTCAACTTCCTCAGTGGAGGATATCTAATAGCGTGAGACCATTTAATCTCTTTATGCCAGATTTCAGAGACTAAACAATGAGCAATTAACTAGATGGAGTAAAAAATGTGGCTCTGAACAACACAGAGTTGAGTGAAAAAGTAAGAAACAGAGTAATATTTACATGAATTAAATGCATTTATATAAATTAAAGCAACACAGTTCTACATTTTACAAACCTACGTGCATACAGTGTGTCCGTAAAGTCATGGTGCACTTATGACCGGTCACAGGAAAGCAACAAAAGATGATAGAAATGTGAATTCTGCACCAAATAAAAGGAAAATCCTCCCAGTTTCTGTAGTATGATGTGGCACGTGCAGATGATGATGTAACACCATGTGTACAGCGGAGCAGCCCACGTCCATGCCAGTCGAGATGTGGATGGTACAGAGGAAAGTTCAGTGTGTTCTGTGGCTCACTAAATTCAAATCCATGACCAAAGTGCACCATGAATATCGGCACGTTTATAATGAAGCACCACCACATAGGAATAACATTACTCGGTGGGATAAGCAGTTGAAAGAAACCGGCAGTTTGGTGGAGAAACCCGTTCTGGTAGGCCATCAGTCAGTGACTGTAGAGGCTATACGGGATAGCTACCTAAGGAGCCCTAAAAAATCTGTGCGTGAGCCCACATCGAACTACACTGACTAGGTATGAAACTGGGGGAGTTTTTCTTTTATTTGGTGCAGATTTCACATTTCTATCGTTTTTTGTTGCTTTCCTGTGACCAGTCAAAAGTGCACCATGACTTTATGGACACACTGTATTTAAGGACTCAAGTCAAACACATCAGCGTGCACACCTGGTGGAGGGGAGGGAATGGGAGAGGCAGTTGGGGATGAAGAAATTGATGGGGCCTGGGAGAGGGGCACATCTGGACTGAGGACAAGGGTGTGCTGTGAACTGAAATTTCTCAAATCTTCATACTCAAGAGTATTTAAAAATAAACCTGCAATCAACAGATGAGTGGGTAAAAAGATATGAGCCAGACACAGAAGGACAGATATTTATCAGATTCCACTTCTCCGAAATATTGAAAATAGGCAACTGTGTAGTGATAGAAACTTAGAGGTTTTTAGGGGCCGTAGGGAGGAGAAATGGAGAGTTAAAAATTTAATAATGTAATACGCCATAAATCATCGAATTGTGCCCTTGAAATGGCTAAATAACATGATAGGTGAATTATATTCCAATAATTTACAAGGTGTTAAAAAATTTACAAACATAGGGTGTCTTTGCCATCAAGTCCTCCTGTGGAAAAATGGGAGAAGTTAAGAAAGAAGGGAAGTAATATTTATTCAGCTAGGAACGGTTTATTTATTCAGCAGCGGCTACATTGTCTAAAGCACTATAAACGCTTAGGGTAAGGTTCCCCATTGAACCTTTTGGGTATCTTGACTTATCTGGCGATGAAAAGATTCGACAAGGACTGGGAACTGGGAATTTGTTATACAAATAGTGGCTATTATCAGGTACTTTACTTTGGTGCCTACTTAGCACAGGACGTTGTTGTCCATGCGTCTGTCTTAGCAAGTAGGGACTGTGTAGCGTATAAGGAATTTGATTTTTATGCAACAAAGGTATTTGAAAAATGCAGTCGGGAAGGAACAGGCACTCAAAGAGGCACCTGTTCATTATGCTGAACATTTCAGAAGGCCCTCAAGTTTCTCACATTTTATCCATTTTCTGCTTTCAGTCCTGGACAGGAAGTTGAGAAGAGAATTGTTAATCTCTCAGATCTCTCGTCTCTGGAGACAGATGATAACATTAATTTTTTTTTTTAATTGGCAAGAAAAGTGTGAGTCCTTTCAGCTTTGAAAATAAGTTTTGATTTTGTGTAGGTTAAGATCAGTTCCCACTTCATTTGAAGTCTTTTCATCCAATCTTAATGATATCCACGTGTCTCACCGAGTCCCCATCTTCTGGTTTTGCGGAGTTATCATTCCAGCCGGTGGGGTGGGCAAGACCTGCCATGCCCACTGAGTGACAAAGGAAAGAGCCTTTGTCTTACTGCCTGGCCCAGCGATAAGCTGGTGGCCCAGGCACGACCGGTCATTTGCATGCAGAGTGGACCGTTTCATTACAAATTTCATTAAGATGGTAATGGTTTAATGTTTCCTGGGAAAAATGAGTTTTCGCCTTGTTCAATTATATAATTAAAGTCAGAGAATTAGGGGAGATTGCAAACGGCTTGCATAATGTGGGCAAGTATAATGATAAAACTTGTAAATAAGTTCAAAGGACTCGCGCTCCGCATGCATCCTGAGGTTGGATCAGATTAGGTGGAATGTGGAAAATGGGGGCGGGGGAGGGGGGTGGGGGAGCTGAGAAGTTCAGCACCTGGAGTTTGACTCTGCTTGTCTATTGGCTGAGCTCCTTGCTCTCTGGGCTGCTCAGGGAGAGAGGTGATAGAATAGGGTCAGAGATGGGGACTGGCTGGTCCTGTCCTGGAAAGTTTCAGGAACACACTTCTTCACTTTTGAAAATAGGCAGTAACTTCCTTTATAGGAATGAACGGGTGGCCAGCGTGTGCTCTAACTGTTAGCCTTTCCTTGCTTCTCTGGGGACACTATCTTTATCCTCCATCTGCATTTCTTTTAGCCTGTGAAACAGGAAGTGCCACCATTTTGAAAGACTTAAGAAAGTTGCCCTTTCTTCCAATCTCTTCACTTATCTTTGTATCGAAGGAAGGAAAAATGATCTAGTGGTTTCGTGAGGTTCAGCTAACTTCCCTGAGAATTTGGGGAGGTGGGACAGTTTCATGGTGAGGTTTTGTATATGATTTACATGTGAATATTGGACATTCCCGTTCCTTAAGAACATTCCCTGAGCTACATCCATTCCACAGTGTTCTTTTTTGTCTTCCTCTCCACTCCTCCAACGATGAAAAGACTTCCTTTCACTTGATTATGCAGAACAGCTTGGTCCTTTCTTGCTCCTGCTTCCACACTTGGCTAGGAGTTTTCTCAGCAGGACCCAAGGCCCAGACACTGTGCCCTTTCTCCTTTGTCTGCTCAAGGCCTGTGTCAGGACAACGGGCTGGTGTAGTCTGTGTGAATTTGGCATACACATATGTGTTATTGGTGTGTGGCTGGGGCCAAGGAAATCAAACACTCACGGAGAAAGGACAAGGGGAATGTATTATATGCTTGCCTCTGATCTCTGTTCACTTTTATTTTTGTTTATTCATTTAACACGCCCCCCCCCCCCCCCCCCCCCCCCCCCCCCCGCTGTAACGTTAGAAGCCAAATATCAGTAGATTATTCACTTTTGGTAAAATATGTGTTTTCACCAGTTCTAGGGCTCACTTTCTTTTTCAGATTATAAGAGAAGTTTGTTGAGAAGGTTGCAGAGGTAGTAGTGGCAGTGAGCCAGCTGGGCTGTGTGGGCTCAGGATACAAGTGACAGAGGCAGAAGGGTGCCCGAGTTTAGGAGAGAGAAAGGCAAAGGCAACGTGCCTGGGAGAAGAAGACGGGGGGAGAGAGGTCCCAGCATGAGGGTGAGCCTCAGGACCTGTTGAAACATTTTAAAAAAAAGATTCTATTTACTGATTTTATAGGGTGGGGGCGGGATGAGGGTGAGGAGTATCAACTCACAGTTGCTTCGCTTTAGTTGTTCATTGCTTGCTTGTGTTGCTTGTTGTGTGTGCCTTGATTGGGCAAGCCCAGGGTTTTGAATTGGTGAACTCAGCATTCCAAGTCAACCCTCTATCCACCGTGTCGCCATAGGCCAGGCAACATTTTAAAATTGACTTTAGAGAGAGAAGAAAGGGGGGAGAGAGAGAGAGAGAGAAACATCGGTTGTTCCACTTATTTATGCATTCATTGGTAGCTTCTTGTATGTGCCCTGACTGGGGAGTGAACCCACAACCTTGGTGTATCAGGATGACGCTCTAACCCAACCAAGCTATCCAGGAAGGGCCTCGGACCCATTTTAAATAGTTTGAACTTTTAGGGGTCTGGAGTGATGTAAGAAGAATATACACTCATCTGACTTTCTTTGTCTTGAGCATTTTTGTCCTTCGATATCTGGGACATGTCAGGGGAGTCAAAATAAGAGTGTCTCAAGCCCGGTTCAGAGAGTCATTCAGACCCCGTGTAAGTCCTGGTTCTCCCCTTCTTACAGCCCTTCATCCAGGGTCCCTCCTGTGTAAATGTGGACATGGTAGTTCCGTCTGCTAAGGCTTTTAAGAGGATTAAATGAGATAATGTATGCAAAGCCTACAGCAGAGCAATTGAGGTTTCAATGAACTAGGTCTTGTGATTATATTCTAAAGCAGGTTTAGGAAGTAATCATTAAAATTGAAGTACAAGAATGTCCCTCCCCACTGTGCCCTTTCTTTGTGCCCTCTGGGTTCAATCTCCTTCCATTACCAGAGTAACAAGGGGTATTAACCGGGAGGAGCTGGCTGCCATGGAAGGCTCTCCGGTCTCTTTTTGGTGTGCTCTTGACCTTCATGTTAATGTTGATACAAGGGGTGTTGCTTGGAGTCTACCTCTTCTGAAATGGGTCTCCTTATATGACGCTTGTAGCAACTAGAGACTGTACATATGCTCCAGGGAAAAGATGAGAGACCACGGAAGGCAGGAAGCTTGTGGGTCTCTCCGGTAACATTGTAGTGTAGACAAAGCACAGGGTTTCAGCAGAAAAGGAGGTTCCTGGCTGTAGCGCTCCTTACAAAAATACACATTGGCTGCTATTCCCAAACAAGAATGTCTTTGTGAAAGATCCCAGAACATAGAGGTGAAGCTGGAACACCCCCATTAGAGGACGAAAATGGAGAAAAGCTGCATTTAAAGGTTAAGAAGAGCAGTTTCCCTTTGACCAGTTGTCCCTGCGCTAGAAGGGCTCGGTGTCACACTGGAGGGTTTCCCTGGCTTATCGTTTCTCCAGTGGGGAAAGGGAAGTGTCAGACAGACATCCAGCATCCTGGTGTGCTGGGGCGCTTCCTGGGGGGCTCACATCTACAGAACCCATTTCAAGATGGGTTACATTTGTATTTTTTAATCTTTCTCCCTAACAGCCAATCTTGTCATGGAAGGCTCATGGGTGGTATTTAACTGCTGTTCTGATGATACTATCAGAAGTTGACACTCAAGGAGGTAAAGAGGATACTTTTACTTCTTATAATACTTAATTTACAATTAATAACTGAATCTAGATGTTACTGGGTCAGTCCTGAAGTATTTCAGAGTGAATCAATGAAAACTATTCACAAATTGGATGGAGAAGCCAGTGATTTAATTGAATGAAGAAATGATGACTATTTTAGGGTTGATAGGAAAAAGAGTTTTCATGGACAATGCTGAAACCCAGCACCTGATGTTTATTGAGGTTAGAAACATGTGACATGGTGCCCCACACCTGCTGATGCGAACTCGGCAGCCTGATATATCACAGTGTGCTCGTGTCCTCTCTCCACTGGGGCTCTGGCTGTTTAGACTGCTCTTTTTTTTCCCCCCCCAGAACCTAAGCTAGTGTAGGAAATCAAATTATTTGTGAACTACTGATATCCCTGGGCTTTCTAAAACAACTATGGTGACAAGAATGCTTACTTAATGCCTTGTAAATTCCCACCCCAATCACATTGCTTAGAATTCGTGTGAAAATTAGCCGTGAATATGAGAGGATATGAAAAAAATGGGCGAAGCCTTTATTGTGTCTGGTTGTGAGAATAAATGAAAACATGTAAGAAAAATTCTTATCTCTAGCTTTTATTCTTTCAAAAGGCGACTCTTGGGTTTCAAGTGTGCAGACTCCTACTTCATGCCTAGGATTGGGCCGAAGGATGCTCGGGTGATAATTCAAATACGAGGCGAAGGGCAACAGGCAATGGGATGGCAGAGAAAATGGAAAAGGAGCAATGACTGGAGAGAGTGAGGGAAGAAGTGGCAGAATTTGACGTTCTTTCCTTTATTGGGGTGATTTATGAGCCCCCAAATTCTACCGATTAACAGTTGAAGTGGCTGTTATCAGTGGCATACAATTTAAGAGTGGCTTAATGGAGGCCCTGGCCAGGTGGTTCAGTGGGGAAAATGTCCTCTCACTGCACCAGGGTTGTGGGTTTGATCCCCAGTCAGGGCACACATGAGACACACAACCAATAAGTGCACAACAAAATGAAACAAGTAAGTGGAACAATAAAGTTGATGCTTTTCTCTTTCCTACCTTTTTCTCTCTCTCTCAAATTAATGGGGAAAAAAGAAAAGATTGGTTTAACCAAAGTTGTTAGCTCTCAGCAAGGGGCTGATAAGTGAATTGTGGAATTAGAAACACAAAGAATATGTTCCTGAAGAACTGGCACCTAGATAGAAGCCTAAGTAGGCAAAATTCAGGCCAGTGGACCCTTTTTGATGTTTGATGCTACTCATGGCACAGTGAGGGAGGCGTTTGCAACGCGGAGTCAGGGAATAGGACGTTAGTATTGAAGGTTCTTTGAGTTCATCTTGTAGATCAGAGGATGGCATATTTTTTTTGTGTGTAAAGAAACTAGATAGTAAATATTTTAAGCTCTGCAGGCCCTACGGTTTTTGTGACAAGTATTCTGTTCGACCCTGGCAGTGTGAACACAGTCGCAGGCAGGTCGTAAGTGAATGGATATGGCTCTGTTCCAGTAAAGCCTCATTTACAAAAGTAGTATTTATATTTAGCCTACGGGGGTGTAGTTCTCTGATCCCTGCTCTAGATAAGTCCCTTCACTTTGCAAGTGGGCAGACTGAGTTGAATGAGCGTATTTGCAGTACTTAGCACGGTGCCTCATCCTCATGCATAGTATATATTCAACAAGTGGTAGCTATTTGTATTGTTTGGAGGGCCTTTCCCTAAAACATGGTTCAAGGGGGAGGTGAGTTATAAAAGTATTACCAACAATGACAGCAATGATAGCATGCCCTTTGTTTGTATTAAATCCAGATACTCAATATATTTATTATTATTATTATTATTTTTTAGTTTGGAGGCACTTTTCTCTGCTAGGAAGGATTTGGAAACTTTTGCTGTTTTTTTAAAAATATATATGTATATAACAATAAAAATACAAATTGTCATTTGCTAAGCATAACACTATATTATTCAAAATTTAGTTATGCCATTCGGCTTGCTAACTCATCCAACTCCATGTGCTAAATCTGTAGAATCTAACCCTGGAATCCTTGGTAGGCTTCCGAGATCTCTGCTATTTTAAAATATGACTTTTTTTTCTTTTTTTTTTCTAACCTTCCTACCTCGAACCAGGGTAAAACATATACTTTCAGGTATAGTATATCATTTTGAGAGACAATAAATGCTACCAAACTGACTACAAAATTATAGGGCCACCTCTCACTCTCTTTTTGCAGTTAATGCAATGAAATTGTACCATTAATATTTATACAGAATGATGGAGATGGAAAAGCAATATCTGAGTGCCAAATGTTATTGCTAAGAAGAGAAGAGTAAAAGAACTCTTTTTATATGTATCCTTAGCCACCCCATCCTAAACTGAATACAGCATGGAGTTTCATAACTTTTACAGTTCTTCTTTTTTTTTTTTAAGTGAGAGGAGGGGAGATAGAGAGACAGACTCTCATATGTACCCTGACTGGGATCTATCAGGCAACCCTTGTCTAGGGCCCAGCTTTGGACCAAGGGAGCTATCCTCAGTGCCTGGGGCCAATGCTCAAACCAGTAGAGCAGGGGTCCCCAAACTATGGCCCACGGGCCACATGCGGCCCCCTGAGGCCATTTATCCGGCCCTCGCAGCACTTCCGGAAGGGGCACCTCTTTCATTGGTGGTCAGTGAGAGGAGCATAGTTCCCATTGAAATACTGGTCAGTTTGTTGATTTAAATTTACTTGTTCTTTATTTTAAATATTGTATTTGTTCCTGTTTTGTTTTTTACTTTAAAATAAGATATGTGCAGTGTGCATAGGGATTTGTTCATAGTTTTTTTTTTTATAGTCCGGCCCTCCAACGGTCTGAGGGACAGTGAACTGGCCCCCCTGTGTAAAAAGTTTGGCAACCCCTGCAGTAGAGCCACTGGCTGTGGGAGGGGAAGAGGGAGAAAAGGGGGAGTGTGAGGGGGGGAGAGAAGCAGATGGTTGCTCTCTTGTGTGCCCTGACCGGGGATTGAACCCAGGATGTTCATATGCTGGACCGACGCGCCGTCCACTGAGCCAACCGGCCAGGGCTGAGGGCCACTTTAACAGTTCTTTTAACATTGTTCAATCAAAAATGAAACTAAGAAAATTAGGTTTGCTGACTGCTCCCACTCTGTCTAAGCTGGCATTTTAGGCAGAGTGTGGATAATCATTTCTCTTTCCCGTGATGCTGGTGGAGCACATGGTATGAGAATTCTTCAGGTCCTGCCGCTTGGTGGGGACACTGAGAGGAAGCAAGTAAAATAGGTGTGGAAGAGATCAAGCTTGGGTGGGAACCCATTGTTTATTGCAGGCACATTCTAAATTGTTGTGAGCATTGGGAACTTCCCAGGGGAAAGGTCTTCTTTTTCAACCCCCCTCAGGTTTTAAGGAAGTCTGACAAGGTGAGTTCAGACCAGGCCACAATCTCTGACCTATTCGAGGGGTTTATGACTGTGGTATTTTTACCATCTTGAAATTGTCAAGGTTCAAGGCAACAGGTGAGGTGGGAACAGTCCTCATCGCCCGGGGAATGGAAATGATAAAGTGATTTCAAGGTCAAGTTTTCACCTCGGTACAACAACCTGCTCATGTCTCATTTTTCTGCTCCCACAGAAAGACGTTTTTCCAGGTGCTGTATACAAATCAGCCCTACGGTCATTTTAATTACATGCAGCACACTGAGGTCTGCTTCACTGATCATAATTGCAACTCTGACCTGCAATTTTTTGTGATTTGAATATATCCTCTTGAGTCCATCTCTGAAGACTGATTTACTGCGGTGGACTCAGCCAATGCCGTGCAGGAGAGGGTCGTTGGCGTCAGGCTTGGGCAGCAAGACGTGAAGATATGCACTGGGAAAGGCAGAGATAACTGAGAAGAGAAATTCAAGTTTAGATATTTGTCCTGACATCTGTGACTCGGGACTTATGGGTTTTTTTATTTTTTAGTAGCTACCAGAAAATAGTTGCCATCTATTGATAACGTTGGAGAGGCCATGCATTTTTTGCACAACTATTTATTGAGTGCCTGAGGAAGGCTCTGCTTTGTGACACAGTAGGTGTGATGGTAAAGTAGCATTTAGACACCCAGATGTATAAAATGGTCTGTTATCAGGCCCTGGCCAGTTGGCTCAGTGATAGAGTGTCAGCCTGGCGTGCAGGAGTCCCAGGTTCTATTCCTGGCCAGGGCACACAGAAGAAGCTCCCATCTGCTTCTCCACCCCTCCCCCTCTCCTTCCTCTCTGTCTCTCTCCTCCCCTCCTGCAGCCGAGGCTCCATTGGAGCAAAGATGGCCCGGGCACTGAGGATGGCTCCATGGCCTCTGCCTCAGATCCTAGAATGGCTCTGGTCGCAACAGAGCAACACCCCAGATGGGCAGAGCATCGCCCCCTGGTGGCCATGCCGGGTGGATCCCAGTTGGGCGCATGTGGGAGTCTGACTGCCTCCCTGTTTCCAACTTCAGAAAAATACAAAAAAATAAAATGGTCTGTTATCAAGGTGCTAATGAGAGGGAATGTGTCAGTGTTTATACTGGCTGTGTCATTCTTGTCTGATTTGCAGAAGAATCTTCGTCCTGGTTCCCTGTCTGTGGCTTGTGGAATACCCTGGGCAGTGGGGTTGTCGCAAGAAGTTCACAAATCCATACGTTCACCAAGAATATATAATATACAGAAATCTACTGACACATAGGCATTTGCACATAATACACGACTATTTAAAAATATATATAGATAATATTATGATTAAAATTTAAAAACATCCATTGTAAACTGTTAACTGAATTCAGTTGCTTTTTAGCATTTCTTTTGAATGGATTGGGCATGAAAGTATTTTCTTATTGCCATCATATAGGAATTCATATAATACTTTTACAGTAAAATGCATCCTGATACTTTACTTTTATTTTTAAAATATTTTTAAGTGATTTATAAATAAGAACAGGCCCTGGCCAGTTGACTCAGTGGATAGAGCGTCAGCCCGGCATATGGATGTCCTGGTTTAATTCCCAGTCAGGGCACACAAGAGAGTGACTATCTGCTTTCCCCCCCCCCCCTTTCCCCTTCTCTCTCTTTTCTCCTCTCACAGCTAGTGGTTCAATTGGTTTGTGTGTTGGTCCTGGGTGCTGAGGATAGCTCAGTTGGTTTTAGCATGTCGGCCTCAGGTGCTAAAAATAGCTTGGTTGATTTGAGCATGGACTCAGACAGAGGTTGCTAGGTGGATCCCAGTCAGGGTGCATGCAGGAGTCTGTCTCACTCTCTCTCCTCCTCTTACTTAAAAACAAAACAAAAACAAAGAACAAATAAACAGGAAAACCCCCAAATTACTATGTATTTGCCCACATATTCCATCTGGTATTGTTTTTCTTCTGCCCAATTAACTTCCTTTTGTATTTCTCATACCATGTGACTGCTGGTGATGCATTTCTTTAGCTTTTTTTTTTTATATCTTAAAACCTCTTTAGCTTGACCAGGCAGTGGTACAGTGAATAGAGCATTGGATTGGGATGCAGAGGACCCAGGTTCGAGACCCCAAGGTTGCCAGCTTGAGCGTGGGCTCATCTGGTTTGAGCAAAGCTCACCAACTTGGACCTAAGGTCGCTGGCTCGAGCAAGGGATTACTCGGTCTGCTGTAGCCTCATGGTCAAGGCACATATGAGAAAGCAATCAATGAACAGCTAAGGTGTTGCAACGAAAAACTAATGATTGATGCTTCTCATCTCTCTCCGTTCCTGTCTGTCTGTCACTGTCTATCCCTCTCTCTGACTCTCTCTCTGTCTTTGTAAAAAAAAACAACCAAACACCAAAATAGCCTCTTTATTTTGCTTTTGTTTTCAAAGGTATTTTCACTGGATATTGCATTCTATTGTAGGTTGATTTGTTTTTCCAGTGCTTGAAAGAGGTTGCTTCACTGTTTTCTGGCTTTCTAGTTGCTTTTATTCTATTTTGTTCTTCCTTTGTACTTAGTGTATCTTCTTTTCCTTTTGCTTCTTTTAAGGTTTTCTCCTTATCATTGGTTTTAGACAATTTGATCATCATGTGCCTTTGTGTTCTTGTTTGGAGTTCATTGAACTTTTTGAATCTGTAAGTTTATTGTTTTGATCAAATTTGGAATATTTTTTTAAAGTATATATCTTTTTCTTCTCCCCTTACTTCTGGGACTCAAATGATACATATGTTAGGCTGCTTAAAGTTGTCTCAGTTTCCTGATACTCTGTTCACTTGTCTTTCTGGTCTTATTTCTGTGTTTAATTTTGGATAGTTTCTATTGCTATGTCTTCAGGTTCATGAATATTTTCTTCTGCAGTGTTTAACATACTGTCAAAATAAGTCCCCCTTATCCATGTGGGATCTATTTCAAGACCCTCAGTGGATGCCTTAAACTAGGGATAGGACCAAAACCTATATACACTATGTTTTATTTTTTCTATACATACATACCTATGATAAAGATTCATTTATAAATTAGGCACAGTAAGATATTAACAAAAATAACTAATAATAAAATAGAACAATTATACCAATATGCTGTAATAAAAGTTATGTGACGGTGGTCTGTCTCTCTGTCTCTCTCAAAAAACCTTACCGTGCAGTCCTCACCAGTGTGATGATGTGAGACACAGTGCCTACGTGATGAGACGGTGCTGTGAGTGATGTAGGCATTGTGACCCAGCGTGAAGCTATTATAATAGTTACTTGAACACAAGCGCTATGATACTGTGACAGTCAATCTGATAACTGAGTCAGCTACTAAGTGACTAATGGGTGGTTACTGTATAGAGTGTGGATGTGCTGGATGAAGGGAGGATTCACATCTTGGGTGGGACAGAGCAGAAAGTGCGAGATTTCATCATGCTGCTCAGAATGGTGTGCAATTTAAAATTTATGAATCGTTTGTTTCTGGTATTATGCATTTAATACTATTGGACTGTGGTCTACCATAGGTAAACAAAATTGTGAAAAATGAGACCTCTACTAAGGGGTGACTACTTCCTGTATAATGATCTTTCTTCTCCTTCTGTGACCCAGTCTTCCACTTTCCCTATCTCAAAGCAACTACTGTTACCAGTTCATTGGGCACTGTTTTCTTGGAGATAATGCATACATTTAAAAAGATGTAGATATCTATACCTTCCCCCTCCTCCCACAGTAGCATCCTATAGATGTTGTGCAGCTTGCTTTTATCTTTATATCCATGTAGAGAAGCTGCATCCTTTTTAAATGATTGCATCATTTGTTTTGTGGGCACATCATAATTTATCTACATTTCAGATTTTAGGTTACTCTCTGTTTTTTTGTTTTTAAGGGAGAGAATTTTTTTCTTTGTTTTTATTGTTTAGGTTTTTGAAGTTGAGTTGATTGGGGAGATGCAAGTTAACAAAATTATACAGGGTTCAGGTATACAATTCTATAACACATCTTCTGTACGCTGCATTGTTTGTTCACATCCCTCATTCTCCCCTCCCCCAGCCCCGCCACCCAAGTCAAATCTCCACCTATCACCAAGGGAGAGAATTATTTTTTATTTTTATTTTTTCATTTTTCTGAAGCTGGAAACAGGGAGAGACAGTCAGACAGACTCCCGCATGCGCCCGACCGGGATCCACCCGGCACGCCCACCAGGGGCGACGCTCTGCCCACCAGGGGGCGATGCTCTGCCCCTCTGGGGCGTCGCCATGTTGCGACCAGAGCCACTCTCGCGCCTGAGGCAGAGGCCACAGAGCCATCCCCAGCGCCGGGGCCATCTTTGCTCCAATGGAGCCTTGGCTGCCGGAGGGGAAGAGAGAGACAGAGAGGAAGGCGCGGCGGAGGGGTGGAGAAGCAAATGGGCGCTGGCCGGGAATCGAACCCGGGTCCTCCACACGCTAGGCCGACGCTCTACTGCTGAGCCAACCGGCCAGGGCCAAGGGAGAGAATTATTTTAAAGTTCTATACATGTTATGAGATTTTCGGTGCATTAATAGCAGAAGCCTCAGTTTCAGCAATTTTCAACAACTTTTCTTCCATGAGGGCTACCATGTGGCTTTGTTCTCACCAGATTAGTTCATGTTTTATTTTTCTCTTTTTTAAAAACTATTTATTTATTTATTTATCTAGGTGAGAGGAGAGGAAGAGATAGTGAGGCAGACTCCCGCACGTGTCACAACCAGGATCCACCTGGCAAACCCATCTGGGCCAATGCTTGAGTAACAAGATATTTTTAGCACCTGAGGCTGATGACTCCAAAGGAGCTATCCTCAGTGCGTGGGGCCATGCTCGAACCAATCGACCCACTGGCTGTGGGAGGGGAAGAGGGAGATAAGGGGGAGTGGGAGGTGGGGAGAAGCAGATGGTCGCTTCTCCTGTGTGCCCTACGTGGGAATCGAACCTGGGATGTCCATATGCTGGGCCAACACTCTATCCACTGAGCAACCAGCTGGGGCCTCATTTTTCTCTTTTTAAAATTTATTTTTATTTATTATTTTATTTTATTTTTACAGAGACAGAGAGAGTCAGAGAGAGGGATAGATAGGGATAGACAGGAATGGAGAGAGATGAAAAGCATCAATCATTAGTTTTTTTGTTGCAACACCTTAGTTGTTCATTGATTGCTTTCTCATATGTGCCTTGACTGCAGGCCTTCAGCAGACCGAGTAACCCCTTGCTCGAGCCAGCAACTTTGGGTCCAAGCTGGTGAGCTTTTGCTCAAACCAGATGAGCCCGCGCTCAAGCTGGTGACCTCAGGGGTCTCGAACCTGGGTCCACCGCATCCCAGTCTGACACTCTGTCCATTGTGCCACCGCCTGGTCAGGCTCATTTTTCTCTTGATATCATAAAGTAAGGAATGTCTTTGGCTGGGACAAAAGGTCAGTGGGCTGATGGCAGGCAGCTCCAGGAAGCCAAGATGCCTTGCTCACTCTTCTCACTAACAGCAAGCATCTTGCTGCTTTCCCGAAGGAGGTGTGTGGAACTCTGCCAGGTCTAGTTGAGTCTCCTCAACATTCCCATAGGTCACTGGGGGATTGATGCATTTCAGTGTGAGAATGACAAGGTGCTGCTCGGTGTGGTGGCTCTTGGGAGAGTGCAGGCAAACCCCAGAGAGAATCAGAGATGTCAGAGGAAAAGAGCGAGGGGACTGTGTGTTTGGGTGTCATTGAACCCCCAGTTCTATGATGGAGCTTCTCTGTCATGTTCTTCTTTCTTCACTTCTCTAGCTATTTCAGCATTTGCAAAGGTAGGATGATTTATTTTTCTCTCATTTTATTTTTAAGCGCTATTTCAGCAGCAAGGAAGCCATCTGTTATGCTCTGAAATGTGTTGTCCACCCCAAATTCATGTATTGAATGTCTAACCCTCAGTAACTTGGAATGTGACTATTTGGTGACTGGGCATTTATGGAGCTGATTAAGTCAAGATGAAGCCAATAGGGTGGCCCCTAATTCAATCTGACCCATGGTCTTCTAAGAAGAAGAAATTTGGACACACAGAAACATAAGGCTTGGGGCATGCAGAGAGGAAATGCCATGTGGGGACACAGCAAAAGCTGACCATCTGCAAGCCATGGAGAGAGGCCTCAGGAGAAACCAACCCTGCTGACACCTTAATGTTAGGCTTTCAGCCTTTAAAACGGTGAGAAAACAAATCTTTGCTGTTGAAGACACCTTGTCTGTAGTATTTTGTGATGGCAGCCCTAGCAAACTAATATACCATCTCAAAAGGGCTCAGACAGTAGGGGAACTAATTAGCTCCGTAACCAGGGGCCTAGAGAGGAGGCAGCTCTATGGTTGGCTAATTGACCCACACAGTGTTGCCATCAAGGAGACAGGTTTTTCTATCTTTTCACTCTGCCGTTTGTCCCCATTACTTTTGCTGACCAAACAAAGCATTTCAAAATGGCAGCATATAAGTCCATTTTATTTTACTCGTGGATTCTGTGGGCCAGGACTTCGGACACGGATGATCTGTTTCTGCTTTATGATTCTCAGCCCTCCGCTGACATGCCTTGAATGACTGAAGGTGACTCAAATCACCGGGAACTGAAGCAGCAAGAGCTGCAAGTTCCATTTCTGAGAGGTCACGTGTCTGGAACCTTGGGATACGAGAGGGCTGGACTTTGCTGAGACCGCCAGCCAGAACAGCTACACTGGGCCCCTCCAGCACGAGGGTGTCAGGGAATGCGGGCATTTTATACAGCGAATGGCTTTCCTCAGAACAAGCATTCCAGGAGTGAGTGTTCACGAGAAACAGGCAGAAGTTGCATGCCTTTTCATGACCTAGTGTGTCTTCTGTGATATTGGCTGAAGTATTCAAAAGCCCTCTAAAATGCCAGCAGATGAACACAGGTACCAGGAATGTCAAAGGACTGTCAGCCATTTAAAAAACATTGCCAATCCATGCTCAGCCTGTGAGTTGCTTCCTCCCATGGCCGTTAGGAGGGCGGCAGTGGCTCTGTGAATCATTGTCTTGTATGTCAGTGTCCAGGAGAAAAAGAAAACATTTCCCAGAAGATCTACCAACAGGTTTCTCCCCAAATCTCATGACCAGAATTGGGGCATATGCCCTTTCCCAGGATAGTTACTGGCAAAAAGAATGTAATTAACTGTACTCAGCTTAGCCTAAAGATAGGATGACTTTCCTTGAGCATAAAGTCTCGTGGAAATATGCTAATACTCTTTTTTAAAAAAAACTTTACTAAAAATTTTTTTTCCATTGATACATTTTTTTTTTGTATTTTTCCGAAGTGGTAAGGGAGGGGTGTGGCAGACAGACAGACTCCCGCATGTGCCCGACCAAGATCCATCTAGCATGCCCACCAGGGGCAGTGCTCCACTGCAACTGGAGCCATTCTAGCGCCTGAGGCAGAGGCCATGGAGCCATCCTCAGCGCTCGGGCCAACTTTGCTCCCATGGAGCCTTGGCTGCAGGAGGGGAAGAGAGAGACAGAGAGGAAGGAGAGGGGGAGGGGTGGAGAAGCAGATGGGCGCTTCTCCTATGTGCCCTGGCCAGGAATCGAACCCGGACTTCCACACGCGGGGCTGATGTTCTACTGCTGAGCAAACTGGCCAAGATGATACATTTTTTTTGAGATAGAGAGCAAGAGAGAGATAGAGAAGCATCAACCTCATTGTACAACTCAGTTGTGCATTCATTGATAGCTTCTCATATGTGACCAGGTTTTAACTGGTGACCCCAGGATCAAACTGGTGACCTTGGTGCTCCCAGACAACACTTTATCCACTGTGCCAGCAGCCAGGGCAGCAAATATTCTTCAACCTGGAATTCTGCAACCACAGGACAACCTTCAGAGAGAATGGATTTAGGTAGGGGACCGACAGTACTTGCATAAACTTCCCATAAGAAGAGTCTGGCCTGATTAGGAAGTGTTGAAGAAAAAAGATAAAGATGGCTTTTATTAGTTTTGTAGCCTAAGACCCTAAAAAAGGCCACAATTTTAATTCTGTATTACTCTTACATTCTCTTCCTCTTATATTTTGTCCTTTCCTCCTTTTACCTCTCTACAGAGATCCATTACAATTTTTACTTCCAAGAGCAAACGCTTCTGTTCTTGGGAAATCAGATGATGGCACAAATAACATGTTCTTAAAGCAAATGTGACAGTTACTACAGGGATCCGGCCCTCAGATGGGGTCATCAGAACCCAATGTGACAGCTACAATGCATCCCTGATTAATCATAATAAGCGTAACAGCCTCTGAGAATATCTCAACACAAACTAGGTTGTGAGTGAGTGATTAATAAGTGGTTGAGTGCTGTTCAGATCGCCACATGCCAGTTCTGCTAAGAGCCATAATCTCCCATCTAACACACTCCTCTCACCGCGCGCACAGAGGGAGGCCCATTCTTTACAGAACAGACTCCCGTGGGTAACGTCCCACAGAAAAATGGGGGTTTTTTCATTTTGGGAAGATGAAATGAAAGTTGTTAGAAAGTGTGGTGTATCTGTAGGTGTGTGCCTTTGCATGTGATTTACCTTGTGTATATCTATCCCTGTGTGTGTCTTTTTGGGTGTCTGTGTGCTTTGTGTGTATGTGTCTATGTGTATGTACCTCTTTGTGTCTCTCTGTGTCTTTTTCTGTGTGTCTCTCTGAGTGTATGCCTCTGTGTCTCTTTCTCTGGGCAAGTATGTAGGTATCTCTGTGTGTATTTGAGTATGTCTCTTTCTGTGTAGGTACCTCATTTTGTGTACAGATTTTCCGATGTGTGGGTATGTCCTGTATCTCTGACTGCATGAGTGTCTGTGTATAGGTGTGCATGCACATGTGTGTATGTCTGTCTAGAGCTCAAGCGGAGTGGAGGAAGCTGAGAGGAAGAAGCACGCTCCTGAGAGATGTTGATGAACATACGACAGGGTGGTGTTGTGTGAAGGGTGTGGAGTGAGAGCTAGGCAACCTGAGTGTTCAACCCAGTTTTCCTGCTAATTCACTGGGTGATGTCCTGTGATTGATTTCAACTTTCTGGACCTTAGTTCTCTAGGAGATAATAGTATTTGGTTAACGTAGCTCCCAGAGATTTTTCTGAGAATGAAATGGCAATATAATTTAGAATGCTTTCAAAAAAAGTTAAAAGCACAATAAAAAGAGAGGCATTAAATGGATTAACATTTGACTCGAATCAGAAAAGACCTCTCCGTTCAAGATGTGCACGGAAAGGGTACTTTGATGCAAAGAAAAATCCTTGGTTGATAGATCAGGGGATTTGAGCCAAATGTGCAGCTATGTGGGAAGGAGGGAGAAAACCAGCTTTATTTTATGAAGGGCATCATGCTCTAAATGAGCAGAGGCAAAGAAGGTTCGTTGTGGATGCTGGTCCTGATTGGTTAGTGGTGGCTGCCTGGACCATGAGCTTTTGGAAGTGACTGTGGTACTTGATATGGACACAAGGAAGAGGGACTCAGCATATGCCTGCCCCGTGCTCTTCACCCCTCCCAGAGCTGGGGGGCGGGGTGAGACAGTATCAGACTTGCAGCCTGAAAGCATGGGCTGGTGTCTCAGTTGATGCTGAGAGTAAAATTTTTGTAAGTTTGGAAGTTAGTTAGTTCCTTTTCTCTCATATCACCTTTCTGGGGGGATTTGATGAAAATCCAATTTAACTTTATTTTCTGTTATAGGAACGTGTCAGTAACTTTATGTTAATCCATGCATACATTTGTGCAAAATGATATAAAGACAACCTTATTGGGATTGGGAAAAAGACATAGTTTAGGTCAGGGGTCCCCAAACTACGGCCTGTGGGCCGCAATGTGGCCCCCTGAGGCCATTTATCCAGCCCCTGCCGCACTTCCAGAAGGGGCACCTCTTTCATTGGTGGTCAGTGAGAGGAGCATAATTCCCATTGAAATACTGGTCAGTTTGTTGATTTAAATTTACTTGTTCTTTATTTTAGATATTGTATTTGTCCCCATTTTGTTTTTTTACTTTAAAATAAGATATATGCAGTGTGCATAGGGATTTGTTCATAGTTTTTTTTATAGTCTGGCCCTCCAACGGTCTGAGGGACAGTGAACTGGCCCCCTGTGTAAAAAGTTTGAGGACCCCTGGTTTAGGTTGTCACCATGACCATGGGTGTGAAGAGTCTTCCATATTCTGCTATTTTAATGAAACCTCTCAATGGCTGTGTTTTGTCCTCTAATTTTTCACTTATTCCCCTGAGTCTAGCTGAGCTCTTAAGAAAATTAGAGACAGATGGCACTGGATCAAACCATCACACTTTACTTTTGTACCCTGTCTGTTAAATATTTGCTTACCTTTTCATCCTTACTTCTTAAAGTATCACAGCCCCTCCCCCCATCTCTTATGACTCAGCACATGTTGCTGAGACTTAATTTTCTTTACTAATGCGCCTTCACCTAGACCCGTGGTCGGCAAACTCATTAGTCAACAGAGCCAAATATCAACAGTACAGTTATTGAAATTTCTTTTGAGAGCCAAATGTTTTAAACTTAAACTATATAGGTAGGTACATTCCTTATCGATGAGGTAGTGCCTGCACGTGGTATTTTGTGGAAGAGCCACACTCAAAGGGTCAAAGAGCCACATGTGGCTCGCGAGCCGCAGATTGCCGACCAGGGACCTAGACCTTTTGACTTGTGTGCAAATTCCTTCTCCCTTTATCTGAATGAATAATTGCTGTTATTTTGTGCCAGTAAGCGGGCATGAGTGTGTGTGTTGGCATCAGCTTGTCCGCCACCTCTTCTACTAACTCCTCACAAAAGCCAACAGGGAGAGAAGTACTGTTTCAATAGGTTCCGTGCATCCTTTCCCCAAAATTTTGGGGGATGAAAGGGTAGAAATGTGAGCTGGACAACAGTACAGTTAGGGAGTCGACCATTATTTTTAGTAGAGTGATTTTGTTATGTACTTTCTGCCAGGCATTGCTCTAGGCACCAGGGATATGATGAGAATAGACAGACCAGGCCCCTTCCTTGTTTTGCTGGAGAGAGAGAGAGAGAGTTTAACCTGCAGCTGCAAATGGGTACAACACTGGGCTACTGGCCTGCATAGCAGAGGCACCTGACGTAGCCGGGGCCGGATCAGGGTGATGGCAGTGTGGCTTGTGGAGAAGGCTGATGTTTAGAAACTGAGGCTGAAGGAGTGCGGTGGGCGCTGCCGAGGCTGAAGGAGGGCAGCACAGGGCGGAAACCACGTGGGGAGAGCTGGCACGTGCCGGGAACAGGGCGATGTTCAGAGTGGCTTCACTGTGAGGTGTGAAGAGGCTGGAAACTTGGCCATAGAAGTAGGCAGGTCGTATGACTTTGAGGAATCCATGCTTCTCAAACTTTAATCTGCTTAGGAGTTGCCTGGAGATCTTGTTAAAAAGGCAGATCTGGATTCAGAAGGTCTAAGTTGGCATGAAAGACTGCATAAATATATATATATATTATATATTATATGCGGCTTAAGTGTCTGTTTGTCGCCGATAGCTTATTGGTTGCTTGCGTAACTGTACTAGCCAATGGGGTGAAGTTGCCACGGCATTCAAATAGTCCTGCCTTCTGGCATGCCACTTCACAAATTGAGGTTAAAGATTGGAGCAATTATTATGCTGTTAAGAAATCTTAACACCAGAAGGGGTCTTTGCAATGGTACAAGACTAGAGGTTCTCCAATTGAAAAATAATGTCATAATAGCTAAGTCTTTGACTGGCTCCTCTAAAGGTGAAATACATGTCATTCCAAGAATTGATTTGGCTCCATCTCAAACAGGGTTGCCGTTTCAATTGAGACGTAGACAATTACCTGTAAAACTTGCCTTTGCTATGACCATCAATAAGTCTCAGGGCCAAACGCTTAAGCGTGTTGGCATTTTTTTTACCTGAGCCTGCATTTGGACACGGTCAACTTTATGTTGCCTGTTCAAGAGTTCGTGAAAGAACGGACGTAAAATTAAAAATAATTGATGGTCCTCTGCAAGGCGAGCTTAAAAATGATGGAAAGATCTACACAAGAAATGTTGTGTACAAAGAGATCTTTGACATGTGAATTAACATTTTATTATTTAAATCACCTTTATTTATTGAGCTAGCTGTGGCTCTTAAGAAATGTACCGCCAGTGGTTTCCTTCATTGCACTCTACTTTAAGCAATTAAGAAAGTAGAAGGGGGAAACCCCGTGGGGCAGTAAGCAAAGGGGCGTCCTCGCTGCCTGCCCTGGGTAATTCAGTTTGAATTAGCAGACACCTTTGCACAAATCATTTTAATTACAATTTATAATATCTAGAACAGCGGTCATTTCATATGACCGCCGGGCTTTCTAGTGTGTGTGTGTGTGTGTGTGTGTGTGTGTGTGTGTGTGTGTGTGTGTGTATGTGTGTGTGTGTGTGTGTGTGTGTGTGTATTTATTTATTTATTTTTTATTTTTAAGGTAAGAAGAAGGGGATAGATAGACTCCTGCATGTGCCCTGATTGGGATTCACCCAGCAACCCCATCTGGGGTGGGTGCTCAAATCATTTGAGCTATCTTTAGTGCCCGAGGCCATGCTTGAACCAGATGAACCCCTGGCTGTGGGAGGGTAAGAGGGATAGAAGGGGGAGAGGAGGGAGAGAGAAGCAGATGGTCACTTCTACTGTGTGCCCTGACTGGGAATCGAACCCAGGATGTCCACACACCCAGCCGAGGCTTTATCCACTGAGCTACCAGCCAAGGCCTAAGACTGCATTTCTAACAAGCTCTCAGTTGATGATAATACTGCCGGTCCATGGACCACACTTTGAGTAGCAAAGCTTTTAAATTGATCCTAAGGGCAATGGCCAAACTATGGAAAAGTTTTAGTTAGCAGAAGGAAATGACTTAATTGTGTGGCAGGAATATCCCATCTTCAGCATTGTGATGAGTGGATATTAGGTGAACAAACCTGAAAATGGAAACCAGTCAGGAGTGGGTGGCAGTAGACAGTCATGTGAGACTTGTCAACTAAGTTGGTGGCAGTGGGCATGTGAGCACCGCCTGCGGCTCATTCTTGAATCCTATGCTGCTCAGTTGCCTGCAATGACAGTTCTGTCCATATCCGCCTCCTAACCTGGACAGTGGCCTCTGTGAGGCCGGTGCTTGGGCAGTCGGTGTGGAGCACAGCTGCCCAGCGTGGCACTTAAACAGCCTAAGCCTTAGAGTCACTTGAGCCTGGATTCAAGTCCTAACTCACATCACTTCCTAAGTGCCCTCTGAGAGCCTCCCTTGTGACATCTGCTCCAGATGGAGAGCCGCCTTTGCCACATTGTGGAAGGGATGTAGTGAGATCATGTCGAGAAAGTCTTGAGCTTTATGCCTGACATTCATTGATGCAAAAAATAGCGCTTGGTTTAGTGTGCGGGTTAGGCTTTGGGGATTCAGCGGTGGACAAAGTAGATCTGGTCTGTGCCATCTCGAAACACTTTGATAAATAGCGGGGGTAACTGCTTATTATCCTCAGCAATAACCCCCTGCTGTTAGCCCATTTATTTTGTGCATGGAGGCTGAACAGGAAGCTCCCGTGGCCACTCCGTCTGGATAGTAAGCCCCCAACACCTTTCAGAACAAGGAGTGGGGACGGACACTCTCTTCCATACGTTCGATTTAATTGATTCCTCAAGTCCTGGCAGCACTTTCAGCTTAATTCCTCGTAAAACTGAAACAAGGGTATTTGAGGTCTGACATCATTTTCCGGCTCAGTAATCTATTTGTGGGCAAACCTGCGACATTCCGATGGATGCTTTTCAAAGTCTTGGAAGGGTGTGTGCACGGCTCCTCACTAACCAGCGCCTAGCCATGGCCCCAAAGTCCCATGGAAAATACCTTCTTGGGTTTTGAGGCTGTAGTTTTCAGACGAGCTGCTGAATACCTGCTGGGGTAGATAACAGGTAAGAGGAGCATGCAGGTAGCTGTGGCGGGAAAATGGTTGGTGGTCTTTGTCAGAAAAGACGTGACCTGGACGGTGGAGAGCTTTGGTGGGCTCCACACCCTGCCACGAGAGGTCCAGCTTCCAAGGATCCTTGGTTGCAAAGACACTAGCTACTTAAACAAGTGAGAATTGAATGGAACTTTCATAGGGAGAAATGATGGGAGGTTCTCAGAGGCCAAGACGGGCTGGCGGACCCAGTGTGGGGAAGGGCAGGAAGCAACAGGGACTCGGGAAGACTGGGACCGCAGCAAGTGGACCCGTAGCTCTGAGAGCCCGGCTTCTCTACCATTGGTCTACCATCCACGCTTCCTTCTCTCCTACAGTTTTGATTCTCTCCAGACTCAGAGTCCCAGAAACGGGTCCCACTGGCTGAGCATAGGCCACAGGTCTGCTTCTTGGCTATTTTGAGAGGAAGGCTCTGGGGACTCCAGCTTCTGTATTGGAAGGCGGGCACCCAGAACTATCCATCCTCCATTAAACACACGGGCATGCTGGTGACTCCCCTGGGCAGGAAGTCAGGGCATCATTGGGATGGAGAAAATGGATGTAGGCACCTGCAGCACGTAAAACAACGAAATCTGATGACTTATTAATTAAGAGTCAACTTCTTAATATTTTTTCCTTTGAGGGTTGTTTACATATGGCTTGTCTTTCTAGGTTTCCCCTGGCAGCTCCTCAGTCATTCTCAGTGTCCCTGTCACACTTTGTTAGCTCTTGTCACGCTGCGTCTTATCTGTTCAGGAGGCCATTCCTGAAGCAGCCCAAGCGTTCTCAGGGCAAGGGACCCACCTGATTCATCTATTTTCTTAGGCCTAGCTGAGTGCTTCATGCATGGAACACATCTGGTGAATTACAGTTGAATGAAATAAGCATGCGTGGGTATCTTACCAGAAGCACAATTCTAAGCAGCTGGGAATTTTAAGGGGTAAGTGTATTGGAGGTAGAAACATGGAAACAGGATTTTATAGCAGGTGCGTGGTTGAAAGCCCACTCCACAAAGGCACGCGGCTTTGAACGTTGTACCGAGTCACAGAGGGTAAAGCACAGGACGCGTGCACCCTGGGTATGTCAGTTTCTACTCACTCAATTTTTGAAGAACGCTTTCTTTCACAAAAGCCTTCTTCCCGTAGGCAGTTTCCTTGCCTTGTGTGGTGTTCAAGTCTTTTCTCTTTCATCTGGAGACACATTATCCTGCTCCTCCGGATACTTCGTACTTCTGCGACCCTCATGGTCTTTACTGGGATCCAGCTCCATCCTGCTGGGAAGAAACTTACACTGTTGGGGACAACTGCAAATTTGGTAAGTTTGACAGCAGCGGTCACGTACAAATGAATCATTTCAGAGCTGACCTTTACCCCTGGACGGATCATCTTATCAGTGGGTGCAGAAGTTCCTGACTCTGGATTTTAACATAAACATAAGTCCCCCTGCTTCTCCCCTGCCCCTTTAGTGATTGTCAAGGGATTGTGGGGAATGGAGACACCCCCGACCCTCGATTTCTGTTCCCTGGTCTAGTCAGAGCAAGCAACAGAAACCGACTGAAAGAGCACGGGGGGCGAACCCCACAATGTCTGCAAAGGCTGGGGCGCTGGGCCACCAGGAGCAAGGCTGGAGTTGCAGACGGACCCTCGCCGCAGAACTAGGCTGCTGAGGAGTAGTGCCCGGATGCCTCAGCCTGTACAGCTGCTGCTGGTACACTGGGCACTACGGACCCTGCTTCCCCTGGGAATGGGTGCTTTTCCCCACCACTTGCCCTTAGAATAGATTCTTCACAGTCACCACTACTCTGCCTCTCTACCTGCTGTTTTAAAGTCCTGGGCGGAGCTATCTGAGCAAGTGTAGACCATGTCCCATGTCCAACCATCGAAGTTGACTGGGAAGGCAGGCATCCCAATGTGGGCTCTACCTCCTAACAAGAAGCTTCCGTGGAGAAAATGCCCCAAACATGAAAAAGAATTTCATCTGCTGAGTCACCACAATGCAAATGCCTATAACGTTTTCATTTTAAACCACTGTTGGTAACAGTAAGAAAATCATCTCCTCAGTGTTTTAGATCCTGATAGTAAACATGTTTTGTTGGTTCAACACAACAACATGGCCAAAGAACCATGACAGAAGCCACTATCTCTTTCATTCTCTTGAGTGCCAGAATGAAATGTCATTGGCTATGAGGCCAGGGTCTGTAGAATTTGGTGCAAATGCTCTGGATCCTGGCTTTGCAGTCGGGCTCTGCCACTTAGCAGCTGGGTGACTTGGGAGCGATCATTTCATCTATCCCAGGATAGCCTCGATTTTTCTCATTGCGGAGAACCTTGCCACCTACTTCATACATAGGGTTCTTGTGAGATGACAGCCATTAAGCTCTGAGGTCAGTGCCAAGCATATAACAGTATCTAATAAATAGTAGTTATTATGGCCAAGCTAGAGAGACCTGAGTTTGGGGATCAGCCAGAAGAGTCAAAATACAAGGACTTCAGATGTTCGGGATGTACCAGCCATGTGCCTTCTGGGGCAGGGAGGTCATAATGAATGCTGAAGTGGGTGACTCTGAGTTTGACATCCTTCTCAAACAAGATGGGCAAATTCTCCCATGCCAGCTGGCCACAGGTGCCCGAGAATACAATCTGCTTTCAACGTACAATTAAGTAGGAAGAGACTCAATGATCTCATGTTGCAGACCCATCCCGATGGCCCATCTGCTTAGGTTAGGCAGAGATGTGAGTCAGCTCAGGAAACATGTTTATTTGTAGTTTACAGAAGGTTTGTTCTGGGGTGGGGCACTTCTTTGCAGAACACAAACGGAAGATGTTTTTAGCCCCAGATGATCTCAGCAACCTTTGCTTAGGCTGCAATTCTGGGAAACACGTCAATCCCTGGACACAGTCATATTTCTATTTCTGTTCTAGTTTTCCAGCAAATAATACATAGGTTTTTGTTTCTGTTAAATGCTCATTTCAGAAGCATTTCTTTTTTTTTAAAACCTCTTTATTGGGAGAAAATAGGACAGATGCTGTAAGCCCGTCTTTTTCTGTGTTGGCTGACTCACCTCTTCAGGTATATTATCAGTTTTGTTATTATTTAACATCTTTGCCAAATTAAGAATAAGAATGAGTCACCCAAGAAAGGAAGATTCTGAGAGAAAAGCACCTGCACTTGTTTCCCCCTAACTAAGGATTATTTGAGTTTACGTAAGATGTTATTCCAAAGTCAGCACGGGGTCTCCAGTGCTGCCCCTTGAAAGCCAGGTTGATTGTCAAGAGCACCGTTTAAATGTTTTCACGGAGAAATTAGGAACGGAATATGTGCCTGCTGGTCACCCAGGGAGAGGTTGAAATAGTCATTTACCTTTTTAATGGAAGCGGGAATGTAATTAACATCCATTTGTGTGTAGCAGTTGAATATTTCATGGTGGTGACAATGATTCATTCCTGCTTCCGACAGCAACTAGAGGAACATTTAACCCAGGTCTTTGGACTTTCAGGGAACTGTAGAGTGTAAAATTCAAAATGCACCCCGTCTCCCGTCCTAGTCACTCACCTTCCTTGTATTCCTCTAATACTCATTCTCCTTTTGTAAACCACAATTTTCACCCCAGATTGCTTTTCACCAGGGGCTTCCTAACTAGAGGAAGAAACTCAGTTGGTACAGGGAAAGAAAATAGGTTTCAACCTGATGTCGATTGGTAGTGGCTTCTAAATAAAATTGGCTCCGGGTACAGTGAGGAGGGCAGTGGTTGATTAGTAATGCCTAGCATGGATTGGAATGGGAAGAGGGTCATTTACTATGCCATCCTCAACCAGTGCAGAAATGGCCGGATTAGGAATGGGTCTGGTCTTGGTTTAGCCATAACCTACTATGTGATTTGGGACAAGGCTCAGCAGTCTCATTTTCACAGATGCCAATGTAGGGGACAAAAGATAGTCTATCAAACAAAGATCACAAGTCTGTCATAAAGATTAAAAAAAGATTTGACCCATTATTGTATAGAGATCTGTATAATATATGGTTATATTTCCATTTTGAAGGGTATACAGATCTATGTAAATAAGATTCAGAGCTCCATTGTACATATATTTATAAGTTTATAAGTGTGTAAGGTGTATGGAAAAAAGAGTTTGGAGTCCTTGAGTGGAAATAGAATTGTAGGTTAGAAATGGAAGGGCCTTAGGTACGATCTGTAAATTTTTTAAAAAAAATTTGAGAAACTCCCCTTTTCCCCTGACAGAATTCTTTATGGCACTCAATACAATTAACCAATAAGTGATGCTGTTCTGTTTGAAACCTCATAGTTCTTACTAGTCTTCCCAGATTCTTGATTTAGATTAAGCACCATTAAATAGGTTTAATTTGACATGTGTCCCAGAAATGTTCAGAAGGCAGTATTTAAACTATCCCAGCATGTTAAAGTCCCAGCCTTGCCAATTACGTCTCAAACTTTGACATCTAATGTGTGAGACCAAATTCCCCTCATCAAAGGCAGAGGAGAGAGATACTTGTTTGACTTCCTGCCAAGTGATATGATGCCTGGTCTGGGGAAAAAAGATTCATGTACAAGAGAACACCAAGTCATAATTGCATTGTGAATATGAAGGAGTTAAAAAACCAGCTGCTCTGTTTGAAAATCCTTGAGTGGACTGAGTCATCCTTATGGTACCTTATCACTATCTATCCATTCATTCATCCATCCATCTTTCCATCCATCCATCTTTCCATCCATCCATCTTTCCATCCATCCATCTTTCCATCCATCCATCCATCCATCCATCCATCCATCCATCCACCCATCCATCCATCTTTTCATCCACCCATCCATCCATCTTTTCATCCATCCATCAATCTTTTCATCCATCCATCCATCTTTTCATCCATCCATCCATCTTTTCATCCATCCATCCATCCATCTTTTCATCCATCCATCCATCCATCTTTTCATCCATCCATCCATCTTTTTATCCATCCATCTTTTTATCCATCCATCTTTTTATCCATCCATCCATCCATCCATCCAACAAACACCTATTTTGCATCTACTTTATATCAGGCACTGTACATTGGAGTTATAATTCTGGGCAAAACCAATGAGGTCCTTGTTTCATGGAACATATATTTGGTTGGGAAAAGCAGAAAAAACCAAGACAAAAATATCATTTCAGACTGTAATGTGTGCAACAAAAATGTTGTTTTCCTATAAAGGAAGTAAGGGTGGAGTTTATAAATAGCAAGTATGCTATGCTTGTTAAGTAAATCAATAAAGACTTCTTACTGGCCACCAGTGGCCCCAGACCACAGGTCGACAGCAGATACTTCCAAGAACATAGGAGTAGAACCATAGCCATTGTAATCTCAGAGTTCTCATGGGGCACAAGAGAAACTCCATTTGCCTGATTGAGGGGGAGTTTGGTGCAGAGGATTGTGGCTAGAGCTCTTTGTTTCTTCATGTGTCTGAGCTCCCTGGCAGTGCTTCTGCCCCTAGAGCAATGTCGCAACAGCTGCCCAGTCTTCACAAAATTGGTGCCCAGAGGGGTTGTTTTAGGAATTTATGACTGCTGGAGCAGGGTGCTGGAGTAGCAACTTAGAGCAAAATAACTTTCATAAATTCCGTTGACTGGGGAAAGACAAAACATTTTACGATTTTGGAAAACAAACCAGACAGAGTAGAACTCAGAGCTGGGAGAACATGGTTATGGACGAGAACTCCACATTGCAGAGAGAAGGACTGATAAACAGTTAGACAAGGAGAACCTCAAAGGAGCCAAACTGAGGACCCATAGCTGGTTTCATTTGTACTGGGATTCCCCCCTGACCCAGTCATAGGAATAAAGATGGGGGGAAAAACCCATGTTAACTTTGTTTCAAAAATACATAGTGCACCAATATGAAAAAGTGATTCAAAGTGTCAACAGGAACAAGGTCAGAGGGTCCTGAAGTCTCTCCTCTTTCCCTAGTGCCTGCCACCCTTTTGTTCCTACGTATGTCCCTGTCGATCTAGGGCTCAAGTTGAGAGAGGACAGGAGATAAATGGCCTTTTCCTCTTTGTATCTGTCTGGTGAGATGCAGAGCCCCCTCAAATCAGGCACGACCTATTGTATGGGCAGTGAGACGGCAGGGGCGTCCTGGGACTCGTACGTTCAGTCTTGTCCGGCTGCCAGGAGAAGCAAACAGGAAGTCCAAGGGAGGCACCTGGCAGGAGGAAGCAGCAGCAGCCCTCGTCTTTCAAATGTTGTGGACAAATCTTATTACATCTCAACACCATCACTATGGAATTCCAGAACGTTCTGAAGCCCCAGGAACCTGTGAAATATGAAAGCGATTGGATTTACCATTCTGTTTCCCTTCTTGTTTTGAGGCCTGCTGCTTGTATCTCCATGTTTTGCTGGTACTTCTCATCATGTCCCCTATCACATCTTTGACCTTAGCCTGCCTCCCAAGGTCAAAGTCTCTGCTGGGCTGCCACCTGGTCATCCTTCAGGACCCTCAACCAGGTTCGACGCTTCTCCCTGTTTCCCCTGCCCTTGCACTTACTTCAAGAGTCTGTTTAATCCGCTGTTTTCTCCCCTGTGAGTGGTGTGGAAGCAGAGAGCGTGCCGTGCTCACCATCTCCTCCGTGGAACCTAGCACAGCGTTTGGCATTTTATTCACGTGCCAAATGAATGAATCAACAGCCTGTCCAGCCCGTGTCTGGCCACCCTTTGTGTCTCTGCCTCATCTGTAAAACCCAGCGCCTTCTTCACTCATATCACAGAATTCTCTCGAGGGCCAGATAAAACGAGGAGCCCTTGCCCGGTGTACAAACGGCGTGGGAAGCTCCAAGTCAGTGTTGGACGTGCCGCGTGTGGCTGAGTGGAAAGGTGGTGTCTGAGGCATCCTTTCTGTTTATTTCCATTCCTGCTCTTCAGACACAGACGGGCGCCAGTGTCTGATCCGTGCTGCCTTCGCAGGTGGAAGACGGACAGAGACAGGCTCGCCCCCTGCTCCTGTCAGGGTACCGGGCACTCTCTGAGGCGCTCATCTTAATGGATCTGATTGAGGGCATCTGTCTCCTGCAAACTTACTGTTTTGATTCATTCAGCACGTTCGCCATGATTAAGGTATCCTCTTTGTTATTAAGATAAAGACTGACCTTTTCTTTCTCGAGGTGAATGACTGATGGAAGATAAATTTATTTCTTTTTACCACTCAGTCAGGTTAATTGGATGGTGTCTATCCAGAGACCAACACATGTGGAATTGACATCGAAATCTCTTTGTAAAAAGCACAATGCTAGTGAGATTAAATCTAGTACTATCCAATGGGCACAGGGATAAAGATATAGATTTTTAGAATGGACTCATTATAAAGGAGAGCTGTTTAATAGAGAGGCCCAAAGGTGGGAGGGGGTTGTCTCTGGAGGGTAGGGATCTCAGTTGGATGTCACTGAGCTGGGTGCTGGGAAGAGCCCTCCCTAAAGCCTGGAGGTATGGGTTCTAGTCTCGTTTTAATGACCCTAAGAACAACAACTGCAACCCTACAAAAGTAGTATCAGTGCTTATGGATTGCCTAGCATTGTGTGTGTGTGTGTGTGTGTGTGTGTGTGTGTGTGTGTGTGTGTGTGACAGAGAAAGGGACATACAGGGGCAGACAGACAGGAAGGGAAAGAGATGAGAAGCATCAGTTCTTCATTGCTATTCCTTAGTCTCTTGTTCATTGATTGCTTTCTCATTTGTGTCTTGACCCGGGGGGCTGCAACTGAGTGAGTGATCCCTTGCTCAAGCCAGAGACGTTGGGCTTACGCCAGTGACCTTTGGGCTCAAGCCAGCGACCATGGGGTCATATCTGTGATCCCATGCTCAAGCTAGCAACCCTGTGCTCAAACAGGATGAGCCCTTGCTTAACCTGGCAACCTCAGGGTATCAATCCTGGGTCCTATGTGTCCCAGTCCGATGCTCTATTCACTGCCTGGTCAGGCAGAATTGCCTGGCATTTTATGTGCATGCCCTTACTTTTCATAATGACATGACACAGAAGCTCATTTCCCTTCTTTGCCATTCACTTGCTATGTGACCTTCAGCTGGTTCCTTTACCTCTCTGAGCATTATGAGTTTCCTTATTTATTTAAACTAGGTAACTGCTCCAGCTCTCTCATGTGACACTCCAACCCCAAATAGAGGCCTAGGACCACCTAGGGTCAAGCTTCAATTTTCAAGCAAATTAGGCCCATTGAACAACACCAAGCAAGGGGCCCTGACAGGAGAGATGAAAAGGTCTGTCTCATAAATTGACCTCATTATTTATTCAGGTCTGGGCCTGTTTACACACTTGCTGGCCTGCAATAACTTTACCTCTTAATCTTACACTGTGTTCTTCTCAAGATACTTTGGGGCCAAAAGTCTTTAGGGATTCTTTGGGTAAATAAATACAAAGATCTAGAACTATTTCCAGTTGCTGGATGAGTCCAGGGGTTTGGCTTCTGACCCATCCAGATGGGAGTCTTAGGGCCGGGCATGGACTCAGGCTACTCATGGTGCATAATCGTTTTGTAACCCAGGTGGGTGGTGGGAACGGGGAGTATTTTATCAACATTGTTTGGTATTGCAGTGCATAATGATAACAAAATCAGACTTTTTAAATTCTCTGAAGACAGTGCGTCCCTTTATTATCTGCACACAGGGCCGACTGTCCCACTGCCTACCCTGTATGCCTCTGAACACAGGTCCAGGATCTGTCTTGAGGCTTTGGGGCTATGGCGAGAAGGAGTTTAGGGATGCTGGGGACTGAGCAGGCTGCTCTTGGAGAGTCCACGAGCTCCCTGGGTTTCTTTAACAAGCGGTCAGAACAGGGAAGTCCATCATTCTTTTAACATTTAACAAATATTTGTTAAGTGCCTACTTGCTAAAAAGCCCTGTGCATTACACTATACATATATAACATCATTTAATTTAATTATCATATTTAACACTTTAAGACAAGCAGCATTTCTCTAGATGAGGAATTCAAGCTCAGAGATGTGAAGTAATTCACACCGTTGAGCTTGGATCTGCATCAACTCCCAAAACTGTGATTAAAAAACCAAAATTCAACTGAGTACATTTGAAAATGTATTGGGCTCTATTAAGTGACGCACGGATTGGGCAGCATCTCACATAGCAACAAAGTGGTGCTCTGAGGGGTTGTACAAGTGGAAGGTTTGTATAGAGAGAAGGGTGGGGCAAGAGAACTGTTAAAAGAAAGAAGGATTATCGATTATCATAGACTAGAACATCCTTTGGGGGGAAGGGAATGACATAGTTTTTAAATGCAGAGTGCCTCTTCTTTCTATGGGGATAGAGAGGACCTATCCTATGTAACAGATTATGTTGTTGGTGTTGACCAGAAAATTCCAGACTGATTAAGATTTTATTTCTGGTAGAGGTTGAAACAGCAGTTAAGTCAGGTTTTAGATCTGGGTTTGGCATATGGGCTTTAGCACAAGTGATGCCATTTTGAGCCTGTGGTTTTTCTCTTTAACAGTTTCCCTCTTTTGACCAAAGTCTCGGCAACTCTGTTGACCCTTGGTGTGGCATGCCATTTGGTTTCATCTTTGTGACATTCACAGGTCACAGTTTCAGGTTCATGATCCTTCAGCTGGTCATTCTCTTTGTCCCCTCTTTGATGTCCTAGGGAGGTCATTTGCTTGGCAGTTAGCGCGTACAAATATGCATTAAAAGCTTTTGTGGGAATACAACACCGGGGAGATTATTATGATAACTATAAGCAGGATAATTTCCAGCATTTGGAGTGTACTTCAGGGCCATAGTCCCCAAGACCCAAACCAATCCAGAAAAGCTATCTTTTTAAGCCAAATGGCTTGATCAATGACCTCATGGAACCAAAGTGTGGATGCAGGTACATCAGGTAGCGTTGGCCACAGCACTGACACGTCCTTGCTCAGCTCAAGATAATCATGGGCTATTCAATTATCAAGAACAGCTTTGATCAGAGAATCAAAAGATCTCTGCTGGGCAGCTAATGCCTTAGCAAGGGAGTCTGCAATGCCTCCCAGAGTGAAGGAGGGGGTTTCTGATCATATTCCCATTTGCACTTATTTCTAACAGGAAAATATGGCCCTGCCAAAGGAAGTGATTGCTGAATCATCAATGCCTCTTGGCAGGTCCTGCCTAGACCAGTTAGAACACCCAAGAGGCATTGTGCACCCCCGATCTAGGCATTCAGAAGCCCAAGGAGAATAACGACCGGCCACCACCGACAAAGATAATTCCTGTCAGTGCACAACTGCCCATTCAAAGCATGGCTCAGTTAGGTTTTCTCCTAGCCTGAGATAAACGTCGTTCTAAATTTCAGAGGTTACCCATCCCTTTTGCGATGGCCTTGGAAATACAGGTGACAGCGTGATCTTTCCAGGCCAATGCCAGAGCAAAGAAAAGAAAGGAAAGAAGAAAGGATTTCATGTTTAGCTAAAGTAGGAAGTCTTGATTTGCTTCTTGGGTGGAAACAGTCAACACCGATGTCTGTTCTTTCTCTCCCCAGTCGATTTGATGAGAAGGTCTCCAGTGTTTGCGCAGGACCAGGGGTCACAGTCTTGAGATGTGTATGCACGGTTCACGTCCCTGAAGTCTGGCTGCCATCTGGTTGGGGAGGAGGACCTGGTACAGTCCCTTACAAGGAGCTTGGTGGTTCCCAGTCAAAGGGTTGGAGAACATTGAAAACATTCATTTAGTGGGTCATTGCCAGATGTTTGAGGAAACTAGAACTCTGGAACCAGTTCAGTTTACAGATATTTAAAAAAAAACAACAATCCTCCAAGACAATGAACAGAACTACAGTCTAATATTTATAAAGATGTAAACATAATTTTTCTAATTTCCATGTATTCTTTTTTTTTTTTTTTTCTTATTTTTCTGAAGTTGGAAACAGGGAGGCAGTCAGACAGACTCCCGCATGCGCCCTACCGGGATCCACCCAGCACGCCCACCAGGGGGCGATGCTCTGCCCATCTGGGGGGTCGCTCTGTTGCAACCAGAGCCATCCTAGCACCTGAGGCAGAGGCCACAGAGCCATCCTCAGCGCCCGGGCCAGCTTTGCTCCAATGGAGCCTTGACTGTGGGAGGGGAAGAGAGAGACAGAGAGGAAGGAGAGGGGGAGGGGTGGCGAAGCAGATGGGCACTTCTCCTGTGTGCCCTGGCTGGGAATCGAACCCAGGACGCCTGCACGCCAAGCCGACGCTTTACCACTGAGCCAACCAGCCAGGGTCTCCATGTATTCTTAAATCATAGAAAATCTCAGAACTCAGTTTGTTTGCATTAAGTCTGGCCTGATTATTTATATGATGGTAGCACAAATAGTGAGTGACCATGAGAGTTCTTTCTCAGACTGCTTAACTGAAACCTTGTAATCTGCGTACTGGGTTGATTTTTCCAAGCAGTTCCCTGAAACTGTCTGGTCATATCCCAGTCGATGCACATCTCAAATAAGTCATTCCTGACAAAGCCTTGGTAACACAGCCAGTGTTTCCAATTGTGTTTTGTTACAAGGAGAAGAGATTCTTATTGAACTTATGCAAATAAATATATTATCATAAGAATAAGGTGCTCACCGAGTTTCTGAATTCAGAAGGGATCAGGTGGGGAGAAAAGTAAATGTTTCATCTTCGTTCACAAAGGTATATCTTCCCAAATTGTTTATAGCTTAAGAGAAAAGGTTTCTTGAAATCTGGAAAACAAAACATTAGAGCGTCGTCCTCAGTGTCTGCAGTCTCATGCATGTTAGTTAAGGCTTGTTCTGCTCGGGTCCATTTTTTCCCTTAGTTCTCAGGACCTTGCCCGATGGCGGAGGGTGATCGGGACAGCGGTAATTCTAAGAAGTCTGCGAGGCTTTCCTCCAAGGCTTGTGTGATTGGCCCAGTGAAGTGGGTGCCTCCATCACTAGAGACTGTGGAAGGTGTGCCCTAGGGAGACGCATTTTCTAACGCTGCACCTCTGGTTGGGGACGCTGCCCCGCATCTAAGCTCTGCAAGTCTCCAGGTCTGCGTTTGCCGTAATGTGTGGTTAGAGCTTGCTGCGTCTGTCAGGCTGTGCTGAGACGCAACGGCGTGGTCAGGAAGGCGGGCCTGCTTGGGTCGCTGTGGATGCCTTGCCGCAGGGGAATATCGGCGAGAGGAAAAGGGCGAACGCCCCATGTTGCAGCTAGGGACGTGAGAACTGAGGCCTTGAACTTGGCTTTTCAGTGCGTGGTCTGAAGAGATGTTTTTAAAGAGGAGAAAGGAGCAGATAAGTGACTCCAGGATCTTTGCAGGAGCCGTGTTAGTAGCATCTTTCCCGGAGCTTAGTCTAGCTAAGTCAAGTGCATGGAAAAGGCTTTCTTTTGCTCATGCATTTTCCCCAGGGTTCCCTCCCTCCTCAGAGCCTCCTCAGTCCCTCTGCTCAACGTCATCCATTCCCGGGAGTTTATCTTGTCCCCAGTCTTAGGGCGCATAAGTAGCTACAGGCTGTCACAAATAAATTCCTCTGGAATCCGAGGTGCCAGGTTAAAAGCCTGGTGTGTGTGTGTGTGTGTGTGTGTGTGTGTGTGTGCGCGCGCGCGTGCGCGTCACACACGGACAGGTGTTAATCTGCTGGTTTAAGTAACTCTCTTCAAATACCGTCTGATTCCCTAGGAACTATTTGGAAAGTTCCCAAGATAGAAAAACACCGTCTGTGAACAGCCCTGAGGTAGCAGGTAGAAGTGTGATTGTTTTCACTTGGCAGTATTCCTGCCTGGCCTATGGAAGGAAGGAGGAGGGAGGCTGCTGTTCTCAGAAAGAGCTCTGGGCCATCATTTTCTAAGTGGTCTCAGGAGGGGGTTGAGGATTTCTGCCAAGTAGCCGCTTGTCACTGAAAGCCAAACATTTGGTTTTGAGTTCGGTTTCCATTTGGAATTCATTCCCCAGACCTCAAAGTACGAGACGTGGCTGTTGTTATTTATTTATTTCCCTTTATTCCTAGGCTTGTTGGCTTCCTGGCGAGGTGCCGAGGTAGTTACTGCAAAGGCTGGAGTCCTTAGGTGTTTGGGAGATGAGGGAAATGCCATGGATGGCGTGTGAAGGGTGCACGCAGAAATTGGACAAGGGGGAAACTAAGCCAACTCTGCCTGAATTACCTTGTTTTTCTTCTGTCTTAAGGAATAAAGTCAGAAGCAATGTGACCTACCATTGTCAGACTGACTATTCCCCACCCCTGCTCCCTCCCATTTGTCCATCTGTCCGTCCGTCCATCCATCCATCCATTCATTTATCCATCCATCCATCCATCCATCCACCCATCCACCCACCCACCAACTATCCCTGTTTCCATTCTTTCTCCATTTATATATGGAAACAAAATTGAGCATCTATTAGGACAAGTGATACATAGTCCCTGGCTTCTAGAAGTTTCTGCTTGAGTAGGGAAGACAGACACAAACAGAGCACTGCATGTGGCCAGGCACTTACTACCACAGAGATGTGTGTTGGCAGCCCAGGGGGCACAGGAGAAAAGGGCTGTGGCCTCTGACTGGCAGGGGGACTGGGGGCAGGAGGCCGGGTAGGTTGCTGGGAGAACCGGGGCTATGTAATGGGTGATCACTATGGAAGTGGACAGAGGGGGTGCATTCAGGATGCACGACGGAGAAGAAACTAAGTGCTGTTGATACAGAAGGAGTGAGGGACTGTAAGGCCAGTGGCCGCTGCCGTGGCCGTGCAGGTTCACCTGGGATTCGGGCAGACGGCGAAGGAACTGTGGAGCTGGAAAATGGTGGGCCGTTCCGTTTATTAGAGTCTCGCAATGGCGGAGGAGCAACCAGGTAGGAGGACCACTTCCCTCTCTCTCAGGGCTCCCAAGCTCTACTCCCTCTCCGACTCCCTGGACTCACCAGTCTCACCAGATTCACAGGCCCCCACAAGTAAAACAGGTTAGGCGGGCAATACCCCTTCTCCAGCAAACAATAGCAAACCATCGCCAACAATCGCCCTCCCCAAGGAGGTCGGCAATCCGCAATTTGCAACCTTGCCACCCTTAGGGCAAGCACTGCAACCTTCCACAGACCACATACACGGTGCTGCTCCGTGCCAATGCAAAATACAAGCGAGCAAACCTAAACACACTTTACAAACTTGTTTGCTCAATAGTGGCAATGCCACCGACAGGGCCTTCTGCAGTGGGTGGCCAGGCTGTCAGCACGCAGGGTGGGAGGGACACAGCACAGGGGCCTGTGTCAAGGCCAAATGCGTGGCTCTGTTAGCAACAGTAACAAAAACATAAGCCTAGCAACAAGTGCTTTGACTTCTTTGTCTCAGTGTACCCCAAAATGTGGCATATGTATTATGAGGGATTATTTTAGGCAATACCTGTAGAGGCATTGAATGACACTGAATCACATGAAGAATTTCCTTTTTAATTCTCTTGGGAGCTTTCTGATTCCTTCAGGGAGGAAGCCTTGTTTTGAAGTTGCCATTTTTAACTCCCTTCTGTTCATGCTCTTCTCCATTGTTACAAAGAGAGGATGGCCTCAGGCACAGAGCCTTTGACGGGAAATAGTATTTACCCAGAATTAAACCAAATTTTCATTATTAGACAAAATTTTCAATGCAATTTTATTGGCATTATTCTTATGGTCACTATCGATTTATACAGTGATACTGCTTGTCGATTTATGGTAGCAATATAAAGTTTCCTGTTAAAGGACATTCAGTGAAAATATGGATTGATTTAAAGAAAATTAGTTATTACCTAACTACTATTTCAGGTTTTATGCAGATCTAGCAAAGATCAGGAAGGAGGACACAGGCTATTGTGACTAAAGGTTGCGTTATCTCACTCCTTGCAACAACTCTGGCAGGAAGATACTATTTTAAAATCAACCTAGTTATTCTAAAATTGAGATTGGGAGAGGTTAAGTCGTTTGGCCATGGTCATTCAGCTAGCAAGTTCCGGAGCTGGGATTTGAGTACTGATCTGTCTGATTCTGAATCCCATGTTTTTAAACATTAGATACCTAACATTAGGTGAAAGTAGGATTCTGGAATGTTCCGCTGGAATGACCGTTGGAAACCAGTTGGTCCAGTATTGTCAAACTTGTGCATTGCCATTACCCCTCTCTTTTATGTTTTTCAATTTTGAAAAGAAAAAACAGCACTTACCGGTAATTGGGCGTTATTAATTGATTCTCCCACTGACTATGGACCAATTAAAGGCATGCCATGCCCCCTGGAGCTCTGGATTGGCTTGAAAGAGCTAGTGTTGTCTTGGGGGGAGGTGTCTCAAAAAAGTGTGTTGAGAATAGACTGTGGACCTCTATTCACATCTTCACAGATCCCTAGGTGTCTGTGTACCCTACGTTGTGAATGACCAATGGAGGCTGCTCCTGTTTACAAGACACAGTAATCGGCAGGGTCAGAAACAGAGTCTTTATAAGGTGCTCTTTCCTCCTGCCACATTATCCAAATGGGCCTTATTCCTGCTCTGAGACCTTTTGTCCAAATGCTTGGCTCTCTTCCGGTTTTATTCTCCACTCCTGACGCTCTGGTTGCTTCTCATCCATGGACCCAGCGCTCGTAGCTCTTACCTGAACCTCCCCTCCAGCATTTTTCCCCCTCGAAAGAGCACGCACCCAGGAAAGTGGTCATATGATGGTTGTCGAGTAATTGCTGTGACTTTGGCCCCCAGAAGAACGCTCTGTATTTCTCTCCAAGTCAGTGTCTTGGCTGATGACTTGCACCTTGTTGCCCATTTCAGTTATATTAAAGAGCCTCCCTGCCCTGAACCTTTGCTTCCCTCTCCAGGCTCATCATTTACTGTTCTCCTAGCAATGCCGTCCACTCTGCGACACTGAACTACTTCCCTTGAACTTGCCATGTTCCTCCTTACTATCGAGCCTTTGCACATGCTTATACACGATAATATGTATACTAATCCCTTAATAATAAAGTGCTGCCACTCACTTAGCCCTTACCATGTGCCCGTCACTGTGCGAAGAGCTTGGTTTATTTAATTTGGTCCTTACCAGAGCCCTATGAGGAAGAAATTATTATCACCACTTAACGTAGAAGGACAATGAAACAAAGGGAATTACGTAACTTGCTGAAGGCAAATGGCAGAGCCAGGATTTGAATCTGCAAAATCTTACTCAGGGCACATGCCTTGAATCACTCTAGTGCAGGGGTCCCCAAACTTTTTACACAGGGGGCCAGTTCACCGTCCCTCAGACCGTTGGAGGGCCGGACTACAAAAAAAACTATAAACAAATCCCTATGCACACTGCACATATCTTATTTTAAAGTAAAAAAACAAAACGGGAAGAAATACAATATTTAAAATAACAAACAAGTAAATTTAAATCAACAAACTGACCAGTGTTTCAATGGGAACTATGGTCCTCCACTGACCACCTATGAAAGAGGTGCCCCTTCCAGAAGTGTGGCGGGGGCCAGATAAATGGCCTCAGGGGGCCGCATGTGGCCCGCGGGCCGTAGTTTGGGGACCCCTGCTCTAGTGGATCTCTCATTTACGTGACTAAATTTTTATACACTACCTCTAATGGGTCTCAACTGTAACATAGATTCCTCTTGGAAATCTTTTCTGATGTCTCCCAGCTCTGTTAGAATTCTTCCTTTAGCTGTTTCTACAGCATTATCTGTTTCCTCCACTTTGCTGTAGTTGCCTACATATCTCATCTGTATCATCTTCAAGAGAGGTTGCAGTTGTCCAAAGCCAGCACAATGTTGAGCAGGCTTTGGGCTCAGGGAGCGTACTTGCTGATTGAGTGAGGGTGCCCTCTTTGACCCCTCTCTCTTTCTCAATCACTAGTCTTAGTCATCAGATACTCTTACCTCTGAAATGCCTTCTTTTCCTTTGCACACCCCTTATGTCTCTGCCTCTACTTCAGCTCTGTTTCTTGATCTCTTGTGTGGACAGTAAAACATTTCTTCCCACAATGGGCAGTTTATTGGGTGATAAAACAAGATTATTCTGTGAAATAAGGTTGATAATAATTTTTAATGACTGGCTCATCTTTCTTTTCTTTTTTTAAAGATTTTAAATTTATTCAGTTTAGAAAGAGAGAGAGAGAGAGAGAGGGAGAGGGAGAGAGAAAGAGAAGGGGGATAGAGCAGAAAGCATCAATTCATAGTTGCTTCCCGTATGTGTCTTGACCTGGCAAGCCCAGGGTTTTGAACTGGCGACCTTAGCATTCCAGGTTGATGCTTTATCCACTGCGCCACCACAGGTCAGGCTGGCTCACCTTTCTGTAAGCAATCTTTGAATCTGGAAGCAAAGTATTTCTCACAGGCTATTTTTGCCTTTACTGAAAGCCTGAAACTGCCATCCAGGTAGACAGAAAGTTGGCTGTGGGTTAGAATACACTGCGGTTTTTTGGTGCAAGGTCCGGGTCCTGGGGTGCACACAGCTGAAGTTTGATCCCCGATGTTTCTGTAAATTTATGCTGGCTCTATCACATGGAGGAATACATCTTTTCAGCTGACCAAAGCTAAGTGTCAGTATTTCAAAACTCCTGGTTCAGGGGGAGTGGAGCTTTTGCAGTCCAACCATATGAAGAACCTTCTTAAAGTTCCAACACATGCTCACCATCACCTTCTGCTGAAATTTTGTGTTTACATTACGACCCCATCTCCACCTTCACCTTAATACTCATTCAGTTACTGACTTCTCACACAAGAACCCCTAACCTTGCCCCCAAAGAAACCGGAAGGACGTGAATCCGGTTTGGCTATCAAGCATTCTGAATGCCACAGTTAGCGTAACTTAGGTGAAATGGATAGAAAAGGTATCAGGCACAGGTGCCTTGAAACATGTTTTAGGGTGATATTAAACAGGCCCATGCAATTCCACTTTCCTGTTGCCAATTTAGCATGAAAGAAACTGTCACTTTTGGGGAAAGGACTCTTGGAACACCCTGGTGCTACGGTGACGACTCAACCACTGACCTGGTTCTAAGCCCTTTTTCATTTCCATTCTCCTTGCTATCACCTTAAGCAGAACTCTGGTTATATCTCTCTTTTGCCTAAGAACCTTGCCATTCAAGACCTTCCCCAGCTTAGTAGCCCAGGGTTACATGACAACAATCTCCTGGCTACCCATTTCCTAGTTTTCAGACGAGCTACCCGATTGGCTCAGCTCATCTTTTTTTTTTTTTTTTTTGCTAGACTGATGTTACAGGTTGCCAATGGGTGGCTGCGCTTGTGCCAGGCCTCCAGCCCTGGACCAATCAAATGTGATGAGGGGGTGGAATCATGTAGTATGGATCCTGATCAAGCTGACTCAGCAAGGCTCTGGCAGGGAACAGATTCTTCCAGGGAATGATGTGGTAGGGTAAGTGCAGAGATTTGAGATTACATCAAGTAATGAGCAGTTAAGTACTTGGGATATTTAAAGAAATAAAGATTTAGTGGAGACTTGAGAGCTTCCTTAATTGTTAGAAAATAATTATCCCATGAATGCGGGGGTCCTTTTTTCTGCTTCGCTTCAGGGAGTTGAAAGTTCGGTGCTGAGCATATTAGAGAAAACCAACTCTAATTGCAACTGTTCCCAATTGTACTGCCTCTCGAAGTCACCAGTTTCCTTTATGCGAAATGTCTGAACAGAGCGTGGGTTTGTGCATTCGGAAGGGTCTGGATCGGACAACCTTGAAATGTTCTTCCCAACATTTACAATTCCAAAGACTTACATTTAAGGCTTTCTTCTTGGCCACGTTGGCAAACCCGACACATGTGTACCTCTGAATTCAACCCCTGGCATGTGGCATTTGCACAATCGAGGAGCATTTCCTGATTGTGTGTCTCAGTTTGACTGCTGTGTCATTGGAGGCCACTTAACCACCTGGCTGCTGTTACCTCGGGTGTCCTGGGGCGTGGGCCTCTCTCAGCTGGGCTTGGTAGTCTCGGGCCCATTTCATTTTCTAAACAGCAAAGCGATTTTAATACAGGAAACAAGAGCAAGGCTGATGACCAAGCCACCCTGTTCTTTGTGAGAGCAAAAAGAACCACGACGTTTGACGGCCTGGATAGAATCTACTAGTGATTTTGAATCACTGAACTCATTTGGAACTAACGTTGTAATTAGAGTGAAGCCACAAAAGCCAAGATTTAGGAGACCATCTGGTCTGCTGTTTGAAGAGAGGGATAGGACATTCCAACCTTGGGGAATGGAGTTTCTGGGGCTCCTGCAAATGACCTTGTACTTTACTCGACTTCTTTCTGTTTCAATCTCATCTGTGATGGATGGCAAATGCTGCCTTGAAAAAACACAGATGTTTTCCAAGACCTTGACAGAATGGTTCCCTCCATTCTCTGGCTGGAATCCAGCAGCACCAGATCTGTGGATGTGTACCGAGGGCCTGTTGAATGCAAGTTCCAGTGGATTGACAGCATAGAATGTCTTCCTTTAAGGAGGCTAGAGTCTCATGAGAGTGCCAAACAAAAATACTTGAGGAGTTAAAATGCTAAGCCTAAAGAAGTCAAAGTAGAAGGACCCTGTGATGAGAGCTTTGAAGAATGGAGGGATCACTGTAGCCTGCAGTCATCTATGGACACTACATTATAGAGATGTTAGCTGGGCTTAGTGTACTCAAATAGGTCAAAAGTGCATTCAAAGTAAGTAGAGCTATTATGAGCAGGGTGTGTTGCTGAAAAGCCAAAGCCCATTCAGAGTGTCGTGAGTCCATCAACCTCAGTAGAGCATTTTCATAGGATGTGAGATTTAGCATTCTTTCCTGGTAGACAGGGAGCAAGATGACATAGTTATGTATCCTCAGCATGTATACCCAGCACTCTTTTTGTGAACTTTGAAAGCAGCGTTTCAAAAGCATTTCTGTTTAGTGTTGCTGCCTCTGACCTTGAGTTATAAACTTGCCTTGTTTATTGTGATTTTTTAATACGTGTTTCTTCTCTTGAGCCAAGACTCTCTCTCCCTCTAACACCCACTGTGGGACTCACTTATGACCTTGGAAGTCATAAGGAGAAAGGATTACCTCTTTTCTGCACCCTGGTTGTTCTGATATTTTCAGTCAGCTGTTATGCATCCCCTGAATTTTGTCTCCTTTGAGTTAACCATCTCCATTTCTCTCTTTTGTTTTTGTGAACGTGGCTCACCCCATTCTTGGTACCTCTTGTTGACATAGCTACTGTGTTTACCACTTTGGGCCAGTTTAACACCTTCTGGTGAGATAATTGAGGGTACAGATGACCTGTGTTTTGATGGTAGCTTTCAATAAAGGCAGTTATTTCTCTTAAGAAGAACTCTTAGTCTGTGGGGCTCTGTAGGCTGCACTCCTCTGGGGAGCTTATTAAAAGGTCAACACTGAAACAGCTCCCCATTTCCTATACCTGGCTTCTTCCATCTCTAGTGCACTTACTAGAGAGAGGACGCACAAACAAAGATGGCAGCCCTCCCCGCTCAGCTTGCAGAACACGAAGCCTCGCTGCACACGCACTTTCCAGATGATCTTCACTGTGCTCTTGGCATTGACTTGCCAAACGATTCCAGCAGTTAAGTCATTTGTTCATTGAAAACCATAGATCGCAGCCTTGTGCTGCAGATGAAAATTCAGAATCTGTGTTCGCCAGGAGCTGAGGGGCTCACGACAGAGGGTCCAAGGTGACTGGAGGCTGAAATGGGAGTAGGAGGGACACAGAACAGTCATGAGATGGGCAGTGCTGGGGGAGTTCGAGGGAACTGATGACCGGAAAATCATAGAGAAGAGATTGTGTGCTATTTGAAAGCAGGCACGGTGCCTTGTCTGTTTGAGACTGCCCCTCCATGGTGCGTAACACATTATTAATGCTCAATAAATATTTATGGAATAAAGGAATGAGCTGCTGTCTTCCATTAGAGCCAGAGCATATCCCAAAGAACTTGCCCGTAATCAATGTTGTTGTTTTTCTGTTTGTTTGTTTTTGCCGAGAAAATGCAGAAAATGTCCACCAAGTTGTTATTCAGCACAAAATATACCATCTCTCCCAATAACTTTGTGTTTCAACTTGTATTTTTTTTACCCATGCTGAGAACTTGGCAGGGGTTCTGTAGGCCACCTGTTTCCTTGCATTTGGTTTTGGGGCAAGGAGAGGAGATGTCCTTGTTCCTGTGACTATTGTCAATATGTCCAACAGAAGGCACGGGTCCCAGTTACTCAACTGTCATCTCCTTGTGCTGTTTGCAAAATTCACAGCCACTGGGCAGATAGCGTGATTCTATCTGGTTTTTGCATTCCCCCAAACACCGAGAGAGATTGCTGAAATATGTGTAAAACGTTGCAAGTCCATTATTCCACTGATTCTTCTGTGGGACAGGGGAGGTCTCCTCGCCCTGTTGATAATGGAGACGCTGTGGATAGCTGAGGTTTTCCAGGAGCAAACTGTTATTAAGAGTGGAGACTCAAACCCAGGACTTTCTTTTCTATTATGGTGTTGAGAATAGGTTTTCCTGATTTTGAAAGTCAGATATGTTTCCTGTAGGAAATCTGGAAAAAAGTAAAAGGTAAAATCATAACACAGAGCTAGTTACTGTTAACCACTTGGATTTTCTTCTGATCTTTTTAAATTTTTATGTTCAGATATGTTAGTTATGTACATATGCACATTTTTATTGATGTTGAAATCCTATGACACATACCATTTTATAACCCGTTTCTTTGAGGTATAATGTCATGTAGCATTGTGCTACTTTAGGTGACTCAATATTTATATAGATTGGGAAATGATCACCACAGTAAGTCTGGTTAGTGGCCATCACTACACATAGTTATAATTTTTTTTTGTGTGTGTGTGTGTGTGTGACAGAACAGAGAGAGACAGAGAGAGGGACAGACAGGAAGGGAGAGAGATGAGAAGCATCAGTTCTTCGTTGCGGCACCTTAGTTGTTCATTGATTGCTTTCTCATATGTGCCTTGACCGGGGGCTACAGCGGAGCAAGTGACCCCTTGCATAAGCCAGCGACCTTGGGCTCAAGCTGGTGAGCCTTGCTCAAACCAGATGAGCTCGCGCTCAAGCGGTGACCTTGAGGTTTCTAACCTGGGTCCTCTGCATCCCAGTCCGATGCTCTATCCACTGTGCCACTGCCTGGTCAGGCCATAGTTATAATTTTTCCACTTGGAATGCAAGTTTTAAAGATCTTCTCTCTTAGCAGCTTTCAAATATGCAATACTGTGTTATTAACTATAGTCACCACTCTGTACATGACATCCCCAGCACTTATTTACTTATTTATTTTATTTTGACCAACTTTATCCAATTTTCTCACCCCTTCCTTTACCCTCTGCCACAAATCAGTTTTGTGTTTATCAATTCAGGGTTTTCTGTTTTTTTATTTTTTTAGATTCCACATATAAGTGAAATTATGCTATAATTGTCTTTCTCGGACTTATTTCAACATCACCTGCCTTTTTCTAAATTAGAATATCACTCGTTTATTTAGCATGCATTGCGGGAACATCTCCTATACTCCAGGTGTGTTCTAAGTCCCAGAGTCACATGGGGGGACTGGCATGCAATACATAATCACAGGAATAAATGCAGAGTCAGGGACTGTGGTAAGTCACAGCGAGGAAGAGAGAAGGTGATGGCAGGCAGGAGCCCAGGAGACATAATTTAGGTTGAGCGGTCAGGGGCTGGCTCTCTGGGGAAGTGGCACTGGACACCAAGTACTCTAGGGTGAGGAGGGCTTGGTGCAGAGGAGTGGGGCGGGGTGCAGGCAGCATCTGGTCAGCACGAGGGAAGGCGCGGAGCCAACAAGTCTGCAGGGCTGTGGGGCTGAGAAAAGACCCAGAGAAGCTGTGGGGGGCGAGCAAGGGGGAGGAGCCTGGCGGGAGGTGAAACTGGACAGGGAGGCAGGCGGGGGCTCCATCCTAATTATAGTGAAGGCCCTGAAGGACTTTACAGGGAGTGCCGTGATCTTCAGTGTAAAGATCAGCATTGGCTGAGCTGAGGAGTATGGATGAGGAGAGGAGAGACGGAGTTGATCACTAAATATTTTGCAACACAGTTTTTAACGGTAACATACCAGTCTATTTCCTCAATATGCCTTAATTTAAGAAGATGCCTCGGTTTGGTGTTATCTCTGTTATAATTCTCAAAATAATTAATGTCCCCACAGCAAAGTTATTGTGCACAGGCCTGATGATTGCTTTCCATGAAAGCATGGTGTGTGTGTGTGTGTGTGTGTAACGTTGCAGGCTGGGAGGGCATGCACAGTTTTAAGGCTGTTTTTCCATATGCTAAGTTACGTCTCAAAAGGCAGAGAACAAATGTACATACCTTTGCTTGCTCTGACTATAATTTTAAAACAAGTCTTTATCCTGATGGGCTGTACACAGGAACTCATGTTTTAATTTCCATTTCTGTGATGACCAGCACGAGAGAACATTTCTTTCATAAGCATATGTACTGGTTACTTGTAGTTCTCCTTAAATTGCTCCTGGCCCCTGGATGTACATCTCTGGACCAGACTGCCTTCTAGTATACCTCACACCCCCTTAGGGCGTCTTCTAGAAAAGATTTCACACGATTTCTTGGGCAGGTTGGCTCTAGCTTCATGGAGGCCATCTGCAAAATTTTAAAGTGCTGACAGAAAAAAGTGACCATCCTATGAGTGGGAGATCTAGGTATTTATTCTTTTTAATTAAAAAAATATTTTTGATTTATTGATTTTAGAGAGGGAGAGAAGCATTAATTTATTGTTCCACTTATTTACACATTCATTCGTTGATTCTTGTATGTGCCCTGACTGGGGATCAAACTCACAACCTTGGCATATTGAAACAATGCTCTAACCGCTGAGCTACCCGGCAAGGGCGCAGGTATTTTTATTTGCCACAGAGACTCATACCAAAAGGACACAATAATTTTGAAATAATTTAAAAATTTAAAAAAGAATTTAAAAATTAAAAACAAATTTAATTTGGCAGTGGTCTTCCATCTGCTGACTTAAGATAACTGTGGATTTAAAACATTTGGCTATGGCCTGACCAGGTGGTGGTGCAGTGGATAGAGCACTGGACTGGGATGCAGAGGACCCAGGTTTGAAACCCTGAGGTCACCAGCTTGAGCACGGGCTCATCCGACTTAAGCGTGGGCTCATCCAACTTGAGTGTGGCCTCACCAGCTTGAGTGCTGGTGAGGGTCTCCGGCTTGAATGTGGGATCATGGACATGACCCCATGGTTGCTAGCTTGAGCCCAAAGGTCACTGGCTTGAAGCCCAAGGTTGTTGGCTTGAGCCCAAGGTCACTGGCTTGAGGAAGGGGTCACTTGCTCTGCTGTAGCCCCCTAGTCAAGGCACATATGTGAAAGCAATCAATGAGAAACTAAGGAGCCGCAACGAAGACTTGATGCTTCTCATCTTCTTTCCTGTCTGTCCTATCTGTCCCTCTCTCTGTCTCTGTCACCCCCCCCCCCCAAAAAAAAAACAACAAACAAAACCAAAACCAAAACCAACCAAACAAACAACATTTGGCTACTTTAAAGCAGCACTGTCCAATGGAAATACAACATGCACCACCTTTACAATTTAAAATGGTCTAGTGCCACAATAAACAATAAAAAGACAACTGGTGAAATTAATTTTAATACCATTTTATTGAACGCAATATGTTCAAAGTATTGTCATAGCAACATGTAGTCAATATAAAAATTATGGATGTGATATTTTATATTCTTTTTTTCACACTAAGTCTTCAAAATTCAGTGTACGTTTCACATTTACAGTGCATCGTGGATTGGACCAGCTGCATTGCATGTTCTCAGTCATCCCTGGCTGTGGCTTCCGGACTGGACAGGAGGAGTTGGTAAGGTCACTTGAATGCCTGATGCTAGTGTTCATGGCTTCACTGGGTTATTGTAGAGCTGGAGCCCAGTGTTCAGTGAACTAGGTATTCACTACAGGCACCGAAAGGAGAGGTTCCTTTATCACAGTCATGGGGCTGAGGGGCGTTCTTTGAGGAACTGGACACTAGTCTCTGTCCTCCAGGCACGGCCCCTTCCATTCTGGGACTATTGTACGGTTATAAAGTGCACATCACGTAGTAAACTCACTAGATGGTGCAGGTGCTGTCATGGTTGTGGTTGTTCTGCCACTCACACAAATTTCTTTTAGCCACATTTATTTTAAAAAAAGTCTTGGCCCTGGCCAGTTGGCTCAGTGATTGAGCATCGCTTGGTGTATGGAAGTCCTGGGTTCAATTCCCAGTCAGGGCACACAGTAGAAGCGATTTTCTGTTTCTCCACTCCTCCCCCTTTTCTCTCTCCTCTCTCTCTCTCTCTCTCTCTCTCTCTCTCTCTCTCTCTCTCTCTTTTTCTCTCTCTCTTTTTCTTTCTCTCTCTCTTCCCCTCCTGCAGCCATGGCTTGAATGGTTCAAGTTGGCTCTGGGCACTGAGGATGGCTCCATGGCCCCACCTCAGGAGCTGGAATGGCTCAGTTGCTGAGCAACGGAGTGGCCTCAGATGGGCAGAGCATCGCCCAGTAGGAAGCTTGCCAGGTGGATCCCTGTCGGGGCACATGCAGAAATCTGTCTCTGTGCCTCCCCACCTCTTACTTAATAAAAACAAACGAACAAACGAACAAAGAAACAAATGTTTTAACTTGAGAACACAGAGGATGAATGAGAAGAGGGGAGATTTTCTTGGGCCACACTTCCTGTCATGTCCATCTGAGCCTTTATTTTTTAAATTTTATTATTTTATTATGTTTCTTTTATTGATTTTAGAAAGAGAAGAAGGTAGAGAGACAGGAACATCAGTCTGTTCCTCTATGTGCCCTGACCAGGGACTGAACCGGCAACCTCTGTGCTTCAGGACGTTGCTCTAACCAACTGAGCTATCCAGCCACGGCCTGAGCCTTTAAAATTTGGCCTTAAAGATATTTCATCTTTTTCAGACAAATGAATTCTATTTCATCTTTGGGGACTTTTATCTTTGTACTGTGTCTAACTGATGCACTGAGTGGCCAGCAGGTGGGGCCAGAGAGTTGGTAACCATGGAAAGCGCTAACTGTCCAAGGCTCTCACAGCTGGGACCACTGGCTGCAGAGGAGCATTTGGGGCTCAGATGCCAATGTGATGGGAAACTGGGTGTGGACACCTATCAGCCTTTAAATAGGGAAAATGGATCATTGGGAAGTGTGTTCTTATTTTCTAAAATGGTAGGGAAACCACTTTTCACTTTAGTAAATATTTTATACATTACTGTATAATAAACTATATATTATATATAGAATAATATAGAGATATAATTATATATAAAATATAAATTAGTAATAGCTGTGTAAATAAATAAAATAATAATTAAATAACCCCCTAGCCTGACTCTTATCCATATGTGTGTGTAGTGTGGATTGGCTTGGACCAAGTTTTAAAAATTTTCCAAATTAGGTGTTAATATATAAACATCTAGATTTATTTCCAGAACATTGCAGTTTCCAGCTAGAACTGAGTGATGGTACCTTTGGTCAGGACATTTGTCCTTGTGTTCTCTTGGCTCTCAACTCCCCACTTGAGCTTGTAGGCGTTTGAGTTTGGAACTGTTAGCGTATAGGGGAGGCAAACGTCTTACCTCCACTCTATTAGAGTTTATTTTAGGGGGGTGCTAAACCTAAGAATGAAATGGACACAGGACAGTATAACGGGAGAAGAGCATACACATGTGTTTAATAGATGCTTCACGTGACCAGAGAGCTCTCATAAGGAAATGGAGACCCAGAGAAGCGCCAACACCTACCTAAGTATTCTTACACCAGGTTGAACGAAGAGAGGCAGTTGGGAAAGGTGCCTAAACGATGTGGGGAGGCTAAGGGCAGCTAAGAATAGTTTCAACAAGGGTTGTTTGTGCAGAATTCTCTGGGCTGTGATGCCCTGTTGAAGAATGTTTCGTTTCTCCTGGTGTGTGTGTGTGGGGGGGGGGGGTGAGGGGGTGAGGGTGAGGGGCTCTGTGTCCTGGTTCCAGGAAGAAAAGGGGGAGGTTAGAATGCCTTTCTTGCTCCTGCTTTTTTAGAAGTACCTTTAGCTCCAAATAACCCTTATGCCAAAGTAGCAATATTTTGCCACTCTTCGTTACGCCAAGAGTTCTCTGGGAGCATAGGATCTGAGAGAGCAGGTGTATCTCCACACCAGAGCCCAAGAAAGCTCAAATCCATAGAGGCTGCACAAATCCCGGTGAAACTGCCTTCTAAAAGGAGAACTCGGGGAGAAGGCACGCAGCGGGAAGGGGAGTGAAGAGGCAGAGATGCGGAGGCAAGTTCTCCTCTTGAAATAAACCTCCCGATGAACAGAGGCAACATCGAGGAGGTGAATTTATTCTGAAAACAATGCACAGGGAGGGTATCCTTTCTGAAAATGCCTGGGATGAAAAAGACTTTAAAATATGCAAGATGAAAAAGCACACCTGAGACTGTTGGTTAGAAACAGGGAAGGAGCATCTACACCACAGAAAATGTCACCAGGGCCGAGGGTACATTTGAGAGAAAGTTCCCGGGAATGCAGAAAAGGGCAGGAAAGATGAAAGAGGGGAAGAGCTATAGAAGCCAGAGGTGACAAGGGCAACCTAGAAAAAAATAAGAAATTTTAAAGAAAGACACAGTGCCAACAGGTTATATAGGCAATGATGGAAGGAACAATAGAAGGAAACTTTCCAAAATTAGCAAACATTTAGATGGAAAGTGAGTGTTTCCTAGGCTTTTCAGGTGAACCTGAAATAGAATCTGTGTCAAGGCGAGCTCTGCGAAGGATTGTACGTTTCAGGGACTAGCTTCCAAACCGAAAATTAGAGACAACAGAAGAAAAGAGGCTATTTGAAAAGGACATCAATCAAGTTAGTTTTCACCATATTTTACTTGAATATCTAAACCAGAAGAACATAAATGACGCCTGTAGAGTTCCAAGAAAACTCAGCTGTGACTCCAAAATTTTATACCCAGAGAAGATAGCATTCTTTGTCCAAGGGATCCAAAGGAAATGCAAAGGTCTCAGGAAAGATTTCTCCTGCTCTGGCCGGTTGGCTCAGTGGTAGAGTATTGGCCTGGCGTGTGGATGTCCCAGGTTCAATTCCTGGTCAGGGCACACAGGAGAAGTGACTATCTGTTTCTCCACCCTTCCCCCTTCTCTCTTGCTCTCTCTCTCTTCCCCTCCCACAGCCTGGCTCTATTGGTTCTAGTGTGTTGTCTCCAGGCGCTGAGGATGGCTCTGTGGAGGCTTCAGCTTGGGTGCTAAAAATAGCTCAACTGCAAGCATGGCCCTAGATGGGCAGAGCATCAGCCCCAGACAGAGGTTGCTTGGTGGATCCTGGTCAGGGCATGTGTGGGAATCTGTCTCTCTATCTTCTCTTACTTGGAAAAGAAGAAGAAGAAAAAAAAGCAAAAACACACCTCCCAAACAGCTCCACTTATGCAAAGTAACTCTTAAGTGTTTCATACCACAAATAGTTAAACCAGAAACGAACAAATAAGAACATTGCAGAAGGGAGAAAAAGGCCAGCAGGTACATAAAGCTCTAGCTGAGGGAACAAAAACACTAGCAAGGAGAAAAAAATGGCCACCCCATTAACGTCTCTTACACTAGAACACTATTGGGCCACATAATGCCTCATAGCACAGACAGAAGATGGGCGTATTCATAGTAATTTATTTACAAAGTGACTTTTAATAGTATTAAAGCACCCAGGCCCACAGCAGCCCTGAGAACATGGCCTCTCTGTGGGTTTTTTCCCCTCTGAGACCCAAATAAAGCATCCACACAAAGTCCCCAGCTGCAGAAAACCTGAACTCCTTCGAGGACTTCCTTCTTTTGGTGACGATTTCTGAAGTGACTCTTTTCTCTTCCGCTCAACACATTGGTCCCTGGCAAGAACTGCTCATCACCGATTGACTAATCTAGTTTAGAGGAAGATGACTCCCATCCCTTTGGCTGAATTAAAGCAGAAGACTCCAGCACAGGGAGTGATACAGTTTAATGAATTTATTTTACAATCTTTCTTGCCACCGTCAAGAGCGCTAACTGTATGGAACCAGAGACGTGCGTCGTATCTGGCTTCAATGTACACTGTGTTCGGCTTTTACAAAGGTCCGCGATTCCACTGGGCATTGACCTGTAAATCTCCACTTCAGGACATGGACAGAAACCACACTGCACGCGATATTTCCCCGATGGATGTCGCCCGACTGGGTGGGTTTTTTGTTTTCTTTTGACTTGTGATTAATAATGTGCCTGCTCAGCAGTGCGGCAGCTGGTCTGCTCCTCTCTTGTGTTTAGGAGACTTTAATGACTCCTAACATCAGCCAGCAGTTTTTCCCTTTCTTTTTGCTTTTTCTTTGCTTTTTTTTAAAAAAAGTAGAACACAAATGTGCTTATTCTAAACAATGCTTTAAATCAATATTCTTTTTGCTAGTTGCAAAAAATCACAGACTCCTGGACCCTTAGATTTGGAAGAGAACTCAGGAACTGATCGACAAATTCCCCAGCTAGGGCAGAAATCTGTAGAACGTGTGGACAGAGATGATCTAGCCCTGGCTTGTTCACAGACAGTGCCGGGGAACTCGTGACCTCAGACTGAGAGCGCTCACTTAGGAGAACCTTCTACCAGTCCTCGGAGGTCAGTGATCCTGGCTTCCTTAGTGTGAATCTGAAAGGAGCAGCTTTGTCCTTCCAAGTAATGATGGTCCCCTTGCCCTTAATAATAAAGGAACCTTTCTGATTCCAATTGTATTCTGGCAACTTTGGCAAGTATGCTGATTGAATGCACATGATGAAATAACATTGATTTGTGTGTGTGTGTGTGTGTGTGTGTGTGTGTGTGTGTGTGTGTGTGATGCGTTCTGCTTGGATGATGACTGTACCATAGATAGGCAGGGAATTAACTTACAAACTGAAACATGTATGGTGAGACCCAGAGGATCCATGAATGAACTCATGAGTGGGACCTCCCTCTAGAAGCCTCCCCTCTGCCCAGGAGTCAGGCTCCCTGGGTTAAAATCTGTCCTTGCCCCTTAATAGTTTTGTGACTTTGGCAAGTACCTACCTCATTGACTTGTTAAGTGGATTGCGTGAGACAATCCATGTAAAATGCTTAGTGTAATTCCTGGTTCATATGAAGAACACAGTGCGTTAGTTGTTTTAATACTGCTATCACTCCTCCTAAATGCCGATGCCTGAAATTCTACCGCTGGGGCTACTTCCTCTGCAGAGGTGCTGATTCGGTTGGTTCAGACTGGGTCACAAGGTCTGCCTTTTCAGCAAACTCACTGGGTGATTCTAATGCAGGACCACATTTTGGGAGACGGCGCGTTAGAGAAACCCCTTGCTCTCAGGCGACAAAGGTTTTAGGGCCTCAGCATAGCCACCAGCCAGTGTAAGCATCTTGGCAAAGGAGCTATCCCTCCTACCGGTTTGTTAACAGGTCTCCATTCGGCAGTCCTTTCGGGAGAACCTGCTGTTCACGGTGCATTGTGCTGTAGCGGGTGAAATATGTAGAAAGGAGAATACAATCGCTCCCCTTGGAGAGCTCAGGGCCTGGTGTAAGAGGAAGCAGGGTTAATACTGGTGATACTATTAAAGGATTTTAAGTACTATGTGAAAAAAAAAAACTTATAATGATGTGAGCTGTTGTGTATGACCTCTTTTTCATGGGAGACACTGGTTTTTCATTTATAGCAGTGATAGAAAGTTTGTTTGTAAGGTAAAGCTATTTAATCTGAACAAATCTATTCAGTAAGTAGAAGTGGTTGACAGAGTGAAAATCCTGACAGTGGTACAGGAATATCTGAGGTTTCAGAAAGGCTGCATTTTGAACAGAAGGGCAGTGACGCTATGCCCAGTGCGGTCCACGACGTACAGGAGGGGCCATGAGCTCAGTCAGGGAGGGCAGGCAGGGTTTCCCAGTGGAGGCCGTTGTCCCTCTCTCTCTCTCTCTCTCTCTTTTCTCCCCGTTCGTAGTATGTGTTTCCCAAGGCAGGAATCCTTATCTGTAAGGAGTGCTCACTCACTCTCCATGCTTTCCTCATTTAACTCTGAGAACAACCCTGTGAGTGTAGACGCCTGCTCTCCCCATTATGCAGATGAAGAACTCAGGCCACAGAGCTCATTATATAATAAAAAGGAGGGTTTGAACCCAGGCAGCCCACTCAGAACTCTAGCTTCAAGTCAGTTTTCCACCGACTTGACCCTGTAGAGATCAGAACCAGTGGTTATAATGAGGGTCCAGAGAAGATGTCTGTGGCGTGTGTGTGTACGCGCATGCACGCGTGCACATGTGCACGCACATGTGTGTGCAGGCGGCTTCCCGCTTGGCAGGACTAGCTGCGTTTGTGCGGCCCAGTGAAAAATGAAAATGCAGGGCCCCTTGTTCAAAATTGTATTAATTTCAAGACCGCAACAGAACATTCGAGCAAACACAGGGCTCTGTGCACACGTTGCATATCCATCCACAAAGCCTGCCGGGGACTTGGGGTGCAATGGAGAGGGGCTGAGAAAGAGGCAAAGAAGGGACCCCAAGACCCTGTACCTGCTCTCTCCCTTTTTTGATAGCTGACCTGAGGAGCTGTTGTCATAAAGCAATTTCCTCCCAGTTTGGTTTTTTTTTTTTTTTTTCTTCTGTATTTTTCTGAAGCCCGAAACGGGGAGAGACAGTCAGACAGACTCCCGCATGCGCTCGACCGGGGCCCACCAGGGGGCGACGCTCTGCTTACCAGGGGGCGATGCTCTGCCCCTCCGGGGCGTCGCTCAGTTGCGACCAGAGCCACTCTAGTGCCTGGGGCAGAGGCCGAGGAGCCATCCCCAGTGCCCGGGCAATCTTTGCTCCAGTGGAGCCTCGGCTGCGGGAGGGGAAGAGAGAGACAGAGAAGAAGGAGAGGGGGAGGGGTGGAGAAGCAAATGGGCACCCCTCCCACGTGCCCTGGCTGGGAATCGAACCCGGGACTTCTGCACGCCAGGCCGACGCTCTACCACTGAGCCAACCGGCCAGGACCTCCTCCCAGTTTTTTATGCCTTTTCAGGAGGAAAAAAAACTCTTCTCCACAAACACTAATCCAGATAAGGAAGGTTCCAGTGCTCTGTGATGACACCAGGCACCTTAATACAGGGCCAACTGTCAATATTCGTTCCGTGGGTTTTGCAAATAAGGGTCCTGTGGGTACTTATAGTTTTAATAAAATGCAGTTTGCCAATTGGTAGTCAAATAGATTTCCTGTTCTGGAAGGTGGGCCTTTCTTCCCAGTCCTGTCTTCACGCCCTTCTTATGCTACTCCCTTTGTAATGAGGAAGAGGGTTGTATATTAACTTAAACCTTCAGATACTCTCAGCTACTGCTAATTCATTGTGTGAAAGAGCTAAATCTTACGAAAATTGCCATTTATTGCCTCGTTTTCTTAATGTACCTTTTTCTCATGAAATGAAATAGAAATGAATTATTTTTGGACTTCATTGGTGGCTGAAGACCGCAATGATAAATAATCATGCGTGTAAAAGGTTTAAGTGGAATTTTCGTAGAAAATGAACATATACCTTGTTTTATTAAGCAACTTTGATGCATGAACCTAGAACTAGAGACTTTACTAGAAGTCTAGATGTATAAAATTTATTTCAGAAATAATTCTTTACTTTTTCAGATGATTTTTAGCTTTGCAAAAGCACTTGTTTTAGTTTTAAAGACTAGCACCATGGTGTTTTCTCTCTTGAGCACACATTCCCCACCCCGTTTCCTCAGGAGTGGACTTTTTCTTTCTTTCTCCTAAGCATTAAAGGTCACTGGAGACTTGCAACCAGGGCAGCTGTGGACAGCGGCAGTTCGTCCTGGGCTAACCCCCTGAACCTGTCTTCAAAAACCCTCATTTTGCCTCCCTGTAACTTCCTTTCCTGAGTCCACACAGCCCAGTGTGGTTCACTTCTGCTACTGATTTTTTAAAAAAGATTTTATTCATTGATTTTACAGAGAGAGGAGAGAGAGGGATGGAGAGTGAGTGAGACGTATCAACTCATATTTGCTTCACTTTAGTTATTCATTGCTTGTTGTATGTGTCTACAGAAAAAAAGATGCATATTTCTGTAAACAGGATAATTGTCAGGTTCATTGAATGCTTATTCCTTGCCTAACATTCTGCCTCGCACATAGTTGGCTTCCAATAATGGATGAGTGCATGACTGAGTCAAGAAATCATTTTTTTTTTTTGCACTTGTGAGTACTTAATGGACTTCCCTCTGTGTGGCTTCAAGCTGCCAGGGCACAGGCCCCACCAACACCCTTCATCTTCTCCTCACCCTTCTGCTGAAGAACTTGGCCTTCACAATGACAGGCTGCTTTGGGAGCTTTCCTTTCCCAGAACTTTGTAGTAGCCTGATTGTATCACATCGCTGATAGGAGCAGCTCCGGTCTTGTTTTTGGCAGCATTTCTCCGTGTCTGCTCACTGACAAGGGTCCACAGTTTATCAAGGTTGACAGTTGGCCAGCACCTCTGGTTCTTCTTTAAGTGGTAATGCCTCATGCCAACTTTCCCAGAGTAACCTGGGTGATAGTTGTTCTTTCCCTTTGCTGTATTATCTCTTCTCTGGTCCTGGAGCTCGTCATTGCTGAGGCAGGATCAGAACTCAAGTCTCTAGACTCTTTTGTCAGTAAGAAAATGCTAATGAAAGCGCTTCAAAAGATGCGTCACATTTTAACTAACCACCAAGAGTCATACAATAGGGGCCAGAGACAGTCCTCAGTAAGTCTATTGCAAATTGGCCAAATGGATTTGGATTGCTTATGGGATATTTAGAGTAATCTGGGTGAGGTGTGCCAGTGTGGCAAAAACAAAAACAAACAAGCAACTCCCCCCTAATCTGCAGCTATACACTTGGTTTTAGATTATGATTTGGTATCTTATTAGTCATATGACCTTCAGTACTTCCTACCCTCTTTAAATTTGCCTCCTTATTCACAAAATAGGAGCAATAGAAATAAATACTCACTGGACAGATTGGTTGGGATAGGAATAAGATCATGTTTTGGAGATCTTTTCTAGACTAAACTATAGTTAAGGTATTTTATTCCCAACCACTTGCACTTCTCTTTTTCTTATGTTTACATTTTTTGGATTTTGTTTTGATTTGTTTTAAAGACACTATTTTATAGATATTTTATAAACATTTAAATTTAGTTTTTTCTTTCTTTTTTTTATAAATTTTTATTAATGTTAATGGGGTGACATCAATAAATCAGGGTACATATATTCAAAGAAAACATGTCCAGGATATCTTGTATTCAATTATGTTGCATACCCATCACCCAAAGTCAGATTGTCCTCCGTCACCCTCTATCTAGTTTTCTTTGTGCCCTTCCCCCTCCCCCTTCCCCTCTCCCTCCTTTCCTCCCGCACCCCCTCCTCCCCCCCACCCCCGGTAACCACCACACTCTTGTCCATGTCTCTTAGTCTCGTTTTTATGTCCCACCAATGTATGGAATCATGTAGTTCTTGGTTTTTTCTGATTTACTTATTTCACTCCGTATAATGTTATCAAGATCCCACCATTTTGTTGTAAATGATCCGATGTCATAATTTCTTATGGCTGAGTAGTATTCCATAGTGTATATGTGCCACATCTTCTTTATCCAGTCTTCTATTGAAGGGCTTTTTGGTTGTTTCATGTCTTGGCCACTGTGAAGAATGCTGCAATGAACGTGGGGCTACATGTGTCTTTACGTATCAGTGTTTCTGAGGTTTTGGGGTATATACCCAGTAGAGGGGTTGCTGGGTCATAAGGTAGTTCTATTTTCAGTTTTTTGAGGAACCACCATACTTTCTTCCATAATGGTTGTACTACTTTACATTCCCACCAACAGTGAATGAGGGTTCCTTTTTCTCCACAGCCTCTCCAACATTTGCTATTACCTGTCTTGTTGATAATAGCTAATCTAACAGGTGTGAGGTGGTATCTCGTAGTTTTGATTTGCATTTCTCTAATAGCTGAAGAAGATGAGCATCTTTTCATATATCTGTTGGCCATTTGTATTTCTTCCAGGGAGAAGTGTCTGTTCATGTCCTCTTCCCATTTTTTTTTATTGGATTGTTTGTTTGTTGTTGAGTTTTATGAGTTCTTTGTATATTTTGGATATTAGGCCCTTATCTGAGCTGTTATTTGAAAGTATCATTTCCCATTTAGTTGGCTGTTTATTTTGTTGTCAGTTTCTCTTGCTGAGCAAAAACTTTTTAGTCTAATGTAGTCCCATTCATTTATCTTTACCTTCACTTCTCTTGCCTGTGGAGTCAAATTTATAAAATGCTCTTTAAAACCCAGGTCCATGAGTTTAGTACCTATGTCTTCTTCTATGTACTTTATTGTTTCAGGTCTTATATTTAGGACTTTGATCCATTTTGAATTAATTTTAGTGCAAGGGGACAAGCTGTAGTCGAGTTTCATTCTTTTGCATGTGGCTTTCCAGTTTTCCCAGCACCATTTGTTGAAGAGGCTTTCTTTTCTCCATTGTGTGTTTTTGGCCCCTTTATCGAAAATTATTTGACCATATATATGTGGTTTTATTTCTGGACTTTTTATTCTGTTCCATTGGTCTGAGTGTCTATTTTTCTGCCAATACCATGCTGTTTTGATTGTCGTGGCCCTATAATATAGTTTGAAGTCAGATATTGTAATGCCCCCAGCTTCATTCTTTTTCCTTAGGATTGCTTTGGCTATTTGGGATATTTTATAGTTCCATATAAATCTGATGATTTTTTGTTCCATTTCTTTAAAAAATGTCATAGGAATTTTGATGGGAACTGCATTAAATTTATAAATTGCTTTGGGTAATGTGGCCATTTTGATTATATTTATTCTTCCTATCCAAGGACAAGGAATATTTTTCCATCTCATTGTATCTTTTTCGATTTCCTTTAACAATGCTTTGTAGTTTTTTTATATAGGTCCTTTACATTCTTTGTTATGTTTATTCCTAGGTATTTAATTTTTTTTGTTGCAATCGTGAAGGGGATTATTCTTTTGAGTTCATTCTCAGTTGTTTCATTGTTGGCGTATAGAAAGGCTATTGACTTCTGTATGTTAATTTTGTATCCTGCGACCTTACTGTATTGGCTTATTGTTTCTAGTAGTCTTTTTGTGGATTCTTTGGGGTTTTCGATGTATAGGATCATATCATCTGCAAAAAGTGATACCTTTACTTCTTCTTTTCCGATATGGATGCCTTTTATTTCTTTCTCTTGTCTGATTGCTCTGGCCAGAACTTCTAGCATCACATTAAATAAGAGTGGAGAGAGTAGACAACCCTGTCTTGTTCCTGATTTAAGGTGGAAAGTCCTCAGTTTTATGCCATTTAATATGATGTTGGCTGATGGTTTATCATATATGGCCTTTATCATGTTGAGATATTTTCCTTCTATACCCATTTTGTTGAGTGTCTTAAACATAAAGTTGTGTTGTATTTTATTGAATGCCTTTTCTGCATCTATTGATAAAATCATGTGGTTTTTGTTCTTTGTTTTGTTGATACGGTGTATTATGTTAACCGTTTTACGTATGTTGAACCATCCCTGAGATTCTGGGATGAATCCCACTTGATCATGATGTATTATTTTTTTAATATGTTGTTGTATTCGATTTGCCAGTATTTTGTTTAGTATTTTAGCATCTGTATTCATTAGAGATATTGGTCTGTAGTTTTCTTTTTTTGTGCCGTCCTTGCCAGGTTTCGGTATGAGGGTTATATTGGCCTCATAAAATGTGTTTGGAAGTATTGCTTCTTCTTCAATTTTTTGGAAGACTTTGAGTAGAATAGGAACCAAGTCTTCTTTGAATGTTTGATAGAATTCACTAGTATAACCGTCTGGGCCTGGACTTTTATTTTTGGGGAGGTTTTTAATAGTTTTTTCTATTTCCTCCCTGAGGTGCTTTTTTTCAATTGCTTTGATGGTACATAGTGATTTCCTTCTTTAACATGTGTAATGTGTTATGAAGTTCCTTAAAATTGGAAAATTATGTCTAGCACCTGGATGAGAAAAATCATTTCACACAAGTGGTTCAAGGGAATAAAGTTTACAACAGTACATGTGAAAGGTCTGTGGTGGTGTGAGAGCTGGTGGCCAGATTAGGAGGAGGCAGGACAAAGTCCAGCTCAATTGATGAATGGAGGCCAAGGGCCCAGAACGAAAGAGATGACTGCACCCGGAGCTAGTCAACCAACATCATGGTTGTACGTGCAATTTGTAGAGTCTTCCTTTAAGAGGAGTAGTGTGTCACATCTTTGCCAGTACTCGGGGTTATCAGTCTTTTTTTTTTTTTTAGTCTTTTAAATTATACCTATTTTACTAGTTGTCAAGTTGTATCTCTCTGTAGTTGTATTTCCCTGAAAATTAAACATACATTTACCCCATGAATCTAGTTATTTCATTTCTGAGTATTTATCCAAGAAAAATGAAAAGGACTTTCAAACTCTTGTATAAAAATGTTCATAGCAACTTTATTTATTCCTAGCAGCCCCAAACTGAAAATAATTAAATGTCCATCAATAGGAGAATAGATAAATAAATTATGACATATTCCTACTATGGAATACTACCCAGCAAAAGAAATGGAACACATTATTATAATTTATAGTATGATGAATCCCCAAAATATTATGCTGAGTTTAAGAAGCCAGATGCAAAAAAGTACTTACTGTGTGATTGTAGGTAAAACTAATCTATGGTGATAGGAAGCAGGGCAGGAGTTCCCTAGGGAAGGGATGTGAGGAGGGTCCCCTGGGAGGGGAGCACCAGAGAACTTTTTAGGTGGTAGCAATAGTCTATCTATCTAATCTATCTATACACATGTGTGTGTATATCTGTATATCAATATATACATATAAATATACATATATGTGTATATATACATATACAACATATGTGTGTGTGTGTGTGTGTGTGTGTGTGTGTGTGTGTGTGTATATATATATACAATTTTTTTTTAGGTGAGAGGAGGTGAGATAGTGAGGCAGACTCCAAGACTCCTTCACGCACCCCAGCCAAGATCCACCCAGCAACCCCACCTGGGGCCAGTGCTTGAGTACAAAGCTATTTTTAGTGTCTGAGGCTCGCATGCTCAGACCAATCAGCTATTCTTAGTGCTTGGGGCCATGCTCGAACCAATTGAGCCACCAGCAGTTGGAGGTGTAGAGGGAGAGAATAGGGAGAATAAGAGAGAGAGAAGCATATGGCCGCTTCTCCTGTGTGCCCTGACTGAGAATTGAACTTGGGACGTAGATACCGCAGGCCAATGCTCTATCCATTGAGCCACCAGCCAGGGTCAATAGTCTATATTTTAATAATGGTGTGGGTTTTACAGATGTGGATATTTTGTCAAAACCCATTAAGTTATAATAGTTAAAGCCTGTGCTTTCTATGTAAGCTACGCTGCATACAGTGGATTTATATATTTAAAGAACCCTAAAGAAGTATTGAACTGGAGGACCTTTTGGATGTTAAGGAGGCTTGGAGTCTTTTTTCAGGAAGAGTTAGGGACCCATTAGAAGAGGAGAGAGATGAGAGAAGCAGGAGAGCTGTCTCACCAAACTGGAAGGAACGTCCTGTGACAGATGGATTAGTCACCCATTGTGTGTTACTCCAGAGGAAAGGAAAAGGGGGTGTCAGGAAGCAGCTGGTTTGAGCTCTGAGAAAGGAAGTGCCTTTTCAGGAATTAGAGATGTTTTGTGATGGAATGGGATGTCTGAGGAGAGCACGAACTTCCTGTCACTCAGCAGAGGCTGGGTAGCTGCTTGTCAAGCATGTTGTAAAGTGGGAGATTTAACCAGGGGACCTCAAGACTTCCTCCTGTGCAAAAATTCTGCAGTTACAGGTGGTGCTGGGTAACAGGTGGAGCGTGGGCTTTGGAGTCAGGCTGCCCGTGTCTGAATCTGGAGCTCTTGGATGTAACAGATGAGCTCATCTTATGTAAGCTTACTTCTCTAAGTCTCAGCTTCCTCATATTAAAAAGTTGAGTGGGCCCTGGCCGGTTGGCTCAGCGGTGGAGCGTTGGCCTGGCGTGCGGGAGACCCGGGTTCGATTCCCGGCCAGGGCACGTGGGAGGGGTGCCTATTTGCTTCTCCACCCCCCACCCCCTTCTTCCTCTCTGTCTCTCTCTTCCCCTCCCGCAGTCGAGGCTCCATTGGAGCAAGGATGGCCCAGGCGCTGGGGATGGCTCCTTGGCCTCTGCCCCGGGCGCTGGAGTCGCTCTGGTCGCTGCAGAGCATCCCCCTTGGTGGGCAGAGTGTCGCCCCCTGGTGGGCGTGCCGGGTGGATCCCGGTCGGGCGCGTGCAGGAGTCTGTCTGATTGTCTCTCCCCATTTCCAGCTTCAGAAAAATACAAAAAAAAAAAAAAATTTACTAAAAAAAAAAAAAAAGTTGAGTGTGTGTTTGTGTTTATGCTTGAATGTGTGTTGATTTCCCTTCCTACCAATCTGTAAACCCTCCACCCCCTCACAATGCTGCATGACCTCAAGGAATTATAACTGAAGCCAAAATTGAAATGACTCATGTAAAGGGCGTAGTGAACTGCCTGCCACATACACTAAGCACAATTGAGAAGTGCTCCATCAATTTTAGGCAATCTTATTATTTTATTTTTATTATTGCTATTCCTTTGCTAATTTTTTGATTGGTTCAGATGCATAATAATTTTATGTTAGTGAATGAATGAAAGATGTTTATAATATTCCCTTTATATCCATTTCCAGACTTTAAACATTATTTTAAAAGTTAACATATAGTAACATTTATCTTTTTGGTGTGTAGTTCTATAAGTTTTAATACATACAGAGGTTCTTGTAACCACCCCCACAATCAGGATGTAGAATGGGCCCATCATCCAGAAAATTCCCTCGTGCTGCCTCTTTGCAGTCAAACCCTCCCTCACCTTTCACCCTTGACAACCACTGCTCTGTTCTCAGTGGCTGTCATATTGCCTCTTCTCAAATGTAATACCAGAGGAACTGTGCAGAATACAACTTTGGAGGCTAGCTTCTCTTTCTCAGCGTAATGTTTTGGAGAGTCATCCCTATTGTTTAAGTATCCAATACCTTATTTCTTTTTATTACTGAGTGGCAATCTTTTGGATGGATGTGCAAAGATGTGTTTATCCATTCACCCACTGAAGGGCATTTGAGTTGTTTTCAGCTTATGGCGATCATGAATAGAGCTGCTTTCAACATCTGTGTGCAGGCTTTTGTAGGAGTCTGAGTTTTCATTTCTGTTGGGTGTCAGTTTCTCTTGGCCGATTTTTCATCATGATGATTACATTTTTCTAGGGTTTTGTTTTTGTTGTTGTTTTTCCACATCTTGTAATATTTTATTGTTGTACTGCTCCTTGATGATATTTTGTAGCCTCTGATTCTGTAATCCTCCTCTGAAGATGGTTTACCTTTGTTTGATAGACAGCTGAATTATTGGATGATCACCTAGTAACTTGTGTCAACTTGGTTTTCTACTTTGTTACACCATACCTGCGCAGAACCCAAGAGGTATATAGTTCACAAGTCCCTCTTATTTGGTGGGACTCAGGTTCTGAGCTGTGTCCTCCTTGGATTGGTCAGGGCTAGGTTTAAGGTTTTATTAGGGTAGGCTTAGAATAGATAGAGTCCTTACTCATAGAGGAAAATTGCTGGTATGTAAGCTTGTTGCCTTGGTAGCCAACGCATTGTTAATAGGTCTCTTTACTTAGTCAGGCTGGACTTCTGGAGCGTTCTAGTCCTGTTTGACCTCCAGTGTCCCTTATCCATTCTTACGCTTCCAGCAGCCAGTGTCAGATAAGCCCCGTCTCAGCCCATGCTGTGAGCTCAGCCCTTGGACTCGGACCCCAACACAGACTTCCGGGCGCCCTTCTCTTGCAGTTCTCTCCTCTCTATGACAAGCCCCACAATTTCTAGCAGTTTCATGTACCAAATCATGACCTTTGCCACCAAAGCTCAAAAGGACCTCCATCCTCTGCTTGGACTTCAGCTCCTTGTGCCCTATTTGGGAAATTGTCCTGGGCATATTGCTGGGGTGATTTTGCAGCAGCCTGAGTTTCCTGTCTGTTAGGAGTTGCATTTCTTGTACTATTTTTCAATACCTGAAAACAGTGGCTTCCTTGATCTTTTTTTTTTTTTAATGGTTGTTTGTGGCATGGGGAAAGTCTGGTCCCTGCTACTCTATCTGAAGCTTACTTGAATGACAGATTCAGGATGATTTATTAAGGACAACCAGGGGTCTTTTGCTTGCAACCTCACTTTTCATCAAGGACGACATTTTTTTTTTTCCTGCTAGAGAATTCTATGCTGAAGGGTACGAGGGATCTGACCTGGTTTGGTAATTTCTGTGTTCTTATATTTGCTACATCAAGTGGATTGGGAACCTTTTCCAAGGAGCTGAAACATAGCTTCTGTAAACTGCACTAGGTAATGAATTTTTAATTTTAGTTCAGTTTTTACCACAGTAGTAAAAACAGGTTCAATTATATGCTTATTGGGAATTCTCGATTCTCATAAATTCTGCAGAGTTTTATTACAGCAGAGATTAGATTTTTTCCACCAGCACAGCGTGACTTCAGGACAGTTCTGCCCTTCTCAGAAGGGGCAGTTTTCTTATTTGTGGGATGGAGACAAGGTCAGTGAAAGAAAGAGAGTATGTAGCAAAACTGGAAAACTTGGTCTCTTAGCCTGGTGTTAAATAACAATAACAAATTATGGGTCATGTGTACTAACTTTTCAAATGTGCTATAGTCTGGGTGAGCAGGACTCACTAGGTTCAGCTCACCATATTTCTTATCCTCCTTCCGGGACCAGTGGGTAAGCTTAGACATTTTCTTCTCAGGGAATGGCAGAGATCCAAGAGAGCAGGTCCCACTGCGTGAGCGCGTGTTCGGCCGGCTGTGGTCCATTTGTTAGCATCCCATTGGCCAAAGCAAGCCACGTGGCCAAACCCAACATCCATCACACTTGCTCCTCCTACGGAAGTAAACAGGAGAAAGTGACTATTATCGAACAATAATCCAATCTTCCAGCAAGCACTTATTATATATGAGTCACTAAGGCCACAAAGATGAATAAGGCATAGTCTTTTGCCCTAGGAGTGAAAAAAAAAAAAAAAAAAGATCCTGAACCCTAAAGAGCAGTGCTCTTACAGTCACCGGAAAGTGTAAGGTGTAGAGAAGGAGTTAAAACTCTAGTTCAAACAAACAGAAACTCTCAGGCTTTTAAGATTTCTTTTTTCTTTTAATTTCACACCCTGGAGGATGTTAAACTTGGATTGCTGGCAGTCTACCAGAGCATTGTGTGAAGCTGAAATCTCTTGCTCTTAATAAGCAGGTATGCTGTGATTTTGAGATTTAAAGCTATGATCTCATGTGAGAAGCTCCAGTGGGCCAGGAGACTGTTTGGGTTCATAATGCTTCTGGAAGCACTTGGACAAAGATGCAGGGGGTTCAGGGGGCAACTCCTAAGCAGGCCTGTACACAGGAACTGAGGGCGGCAGGGCTTGGGCTCAGGAATTCCCAATGAGAAAGGGGCACTCAAGAACTGAAATACACAGACCGCCCACCGACCTGCAGCCACAGTCTGAGCTATTGAAGTGAATAGCCAGAGGGACCAAGGGGGGGTCCTGATGGGCTGCAGAGGGCAAGGCAGTGGCCTGCATGTGCTGCTGGCCCACGCCTCCTCCCTTTTGCTGACGGCCCCTCCTTCAGAAGTTGGTGTTGGTGCTGCAGTTAAGCCTGGGGAAGGCTCAGAAAACCTGGGCCCAGAGGGATGTTGAAAACCTCATGTTTTTTTATTTTTGTCATCCAAAATTTAAAACAGTCAAGTCAGGGGCCTGACCTGCAGGGCTGGGTTGATGGTGTCCAGGATCCACCGAGTGCTTCACGCCTGACCCTTGACCGCGCCCAAGGATGACTGAACCAAGGAACAGCAGGTGACTAGCGACATTTTTATTGGGACATCAGATGGACAATTTCAGGCTTTGTGTAATCATGTTAGAAATATCTGCTCGGGTCCAGCTCTCTTGTTGAGAAGTAAAAGGCTTTGCTGGGGGTCACACGAGTCGGTGGCAGGGCCGGGAGAGGACCAGTTCTGTGGCCTTACGGTGACAACTGACAGCTAACGTTTACTGAGGACCTGGTCTGGGCTCATGTTGTAGACTGTTGTAGACACAGTAGGTAAATATCTTTCTGTCTTCACTAAATTTCCATGAAATAGTTAACTATGATTACTCCCATCTAAGAGAGAAGGTAAATGAGATACTAAGGTATCACACAACTTGTCTATTGTCACACAGTTGGTAAGTGGGGGAATAAGGACTTAAAATCAGAGGCTGACTTAGAACCTAGAATCTTTGTACAGAGGTAGGCAAAAGTAGGTTTGCAGTTGTGAGTAGCCGAAACACAGAGTGTGTTCTTGTATTATAATGATTAATCATTGTATTATTTTCCATATGAACAGCTGTAAAACCACTTTTGCCTACCCCTGTATTTATTTTTTCTTTCTTTTTTAAAAATTAAATTTATTGGGGGTAACATTGGTTAATAACATATTTAACCTCATTGTTATTCTTCAGTTAGAAAGCTAGTTAGACCATGTCATAGACTACAGGTGCCTAGTAGGACCCCTCTTCTTGGAAACTCACAGATCCCCTCATTGTAAGACGTCCGAGAGCCTGTAGGTTTTCCTTACAGAGTGGTGAGGCTGGAACACCCCGTGGTTTGTGTCGGAGCTGCAGCAGGAAGGTGCGTAGCCTTTGAGCTGTCCAAGGTGCTGACCCCAACCTTCTCTCAAGCATTTTTGTCTATTGCATCCGTTACCAATGTTGACTAACTTTTACCATAAAAGTCTAGAATTCTATTTTAGAGCTGGCTATATTGCAGTAAATAATCATGGTATTCCTACTGTGTTCTAGGCATTTTATTTTATTTGTTTTTAAGTTAGTTAATGTTTTCCTAAGCATTTTAGATTTATTTCCATGCAGCCTCACCACAATTCAGTGACCTCACTTTCTTTCAAAGAATAGAGAAGCAGATAAACTGCTAATCATGTTGCTACGAAAAATGAAGCAATTACTTGTTAGAAGTAAACAAATTGGGATGTGGAAAGAAGTGAGAAGAAAGTATTTATGGAGCCTTTGAAGTGGAACTAGAGGGGTAATTTCATTAAGGTTAGGGGACAGTGAGAGTGAAGGAATAGTCTGTTGGGGCAAGGAAAATAGGTCTGTGTGGCTATGCTGTGACAGTCAAACAATCAGAGCACACGTGTGTGTCATACCTGCATGGTACACTTCTCTTCATGATCATCTGATTTCTCCCACTGATCAGAAATAGCACTTCAGAATCCTTTGGAACATAGGGCTTCAGGCAGGCATGACCAACTGAACAATTTGAACATGGGAGATAAGAGTTTTGGTCTTTCTGAACTAGGACATCTGTAAGTGGGATTTGTGATTAAAGTTAGGTATCTACTCCACTTTCCTTCACTTAAGGATTATATAACTAAGAATCAATAAAATAATTATTCAAAGTCATGCAACAAGTAAGGGGCAGAGCCCGGAGAAACAATGCCCAAGTCTTAGGATCAGTAAGTATTCTATGATGATTGCCTATCTCAGGATTTCTTAAACCTAGAGTCATGGACCAGTTGCACCAGCTACATCAGGGGTCAGGAAACTTTTTGGCTGAGAGAGCCATGAACGCCACATATTGTAAAATGTAATTCCATGAGAGCCATACAGTGACCCATGTACGTTATGCATTATCCAATAAAAATTTGGTGTCCCGAAGGATAGCTGTGATTGGCTCCAGCCACCCGCAATCATGAACATGAGCAGTAGGAAATGAATGGATTGTAATACATGAGAATGTTTTATATTTTTAACGTTATTATTTTTTTAATTAAAGATTTGTCTGTGGGCCAGATGCAGCCCTCAAAAGAGCCACATCTGGCTCGCGAGCCATAGGTTCCTGACCCCTGAGCTACATGAACAATACCCAAGCACTTAATAAAAATGCATAAACTCCATGCCAGACAAACTGGGATAGAATTCCTGAAGCATGGGGCCTGAGAATATGAATTTTCATAACAAGCTTTCTAAGTTATTATAAGGTAGGACAAGGTATTGTGGGCTTTAAACACACTTTCTAAGTTATTGTGCATAAAACAGTGATAGTTTATAAAATGTTAGTAAGGCTCCACTGGGAAATCAATGCTGGCAATATTGTCTCTTTTACAATTGATTTAAAGCATAGATCACATAAAAGGGACCCATTTATATAATTGTTCTACCTGTGTGATAATATGCCTTTAAGAAAATATGCTCCTTATTAAGAATTGACTTCTTGGATTTTGAATTTTCACTCATTTATTAGCTGAATGATTCTGAGTACGTTTCTCAGCCCCTCAGTGCTTCAGTTTTGCCACATGTAACAGAAACTGTAACACCTCCCTTATAAAGTTGCTCTAATGTTTATATATACAATACTAATAGGAGAGTTAGAACATTGGCAGATAAGAAGCATTTTGAACATGATGGTTATTTCTAGTACTGGTTATTATAACATTGCAGCAATAAAAATCTTCTTGCAACATTTTATATGTTTACTTATTTATTTATTTTGTATTTTTCTGAAGTTGGAAATGGGGAGACAGTCAGACAGACTCCCACATGTGCCCGACTGGGATCCACCTGGCATGTCCACCAGGGGGTGATGCTCTGCCCATCTGGGGCATCACTCTGTTGCAACCAGAGTCATTCTAGCACCTGAGGCAGAGGCCACAGAGCCATCCTCAGTGCCCGGGCCAACTTTGCTCCAATAGAGCCTTGGCTGCGGGAGGGGAAGAAAGAGACAGAGAGGAAGGAGAGGGAGAGGGGTGGAGAAGCAGATGGGGGCTTCTTCTATGTGCCCTGGCCAGGAATCGAACCTGGGACTCCTGCACACCAGGCCAACACTCTACCACTGAGCCAACCGGCCAGGGCAATATTTTATAAGTTTTAATTGCTGTATTTGTTATTCAAGCATGTATTATATCTCTTGATTTCATTAAAATATATTTCTTGGTCAAATATTATTATATTAAATATCTAGAAACATGTGGCAGTAAAATTGGAAAGTAGGAAGGCATCAGGTCATGAGGAGTCTCCTATGTTATGCTAGACAGTTTGAATTTTATCTTGGAGGAAATGTTCAGCCATCAAGGATTTGATCTGGAGAGTGATAAGCCACAAAAAGTGACTTGGAAAAATTTATTTGGCACAGGACACATTGGAGATGGATAGACCAGCTTAAAAATTATAGCATTAGCTCATGTAAGAGATAATTTTCTGCATTAAGTTTGGACACTGGGAGTATGAAGGCAGAAAGAGACCTGGGAGGTCATTATTAAGGAAAATAGAGAGCATTTGGTTAATGGATATAAGGGAGAAGAAAGAGGTGAAGATAATGGTGGGGTTTTGAGCTTGAGTAATGAAATGAATGGTATCCTCGACAGAAACAGAGATTGTCTAGATGGAGACTGAGTATGGATGGGGAATTAGTCTATATCTTCACCCTGTTTTACAAACTGTGAAAATGAGATAGATAGTAGGCGGCAGTATTGCTTCCTTTATATACAAGTCAGTGTCAGTAAAATTTTCCATCAAGTACATTTGAATATAATGTTTAAAAGAAACTCTATTCCTTTCTATACCCAGTATTTTTATTACATTTTAATTTTACTTTTTTGATGTATGAGGGTTCCTGGTTACAAGCAAAAGAAATCGCTTCTGGCTGACTTAAACAGGGAAGAACCATATTAAAGTGGTATTGATTTGCCCAGAGAATGGACAGAAACAAAGGATAATGGTAGCAACAACCTCCACTGCCCAAATAGTGCTGAGAAGCAGTCTGTGAAGACACTGTTGTCCCCTCTGTAGAACATTGGGTGCCATGGCTTGCACCGCCACTGGCATTGAACGGAGGATACTTTACCATCCCTGACTCTGATGTCTTTGGAAACTGGAAACTTCTGCCATTGTTGTTCCAGAAGAGATCCTTCTCTGTTCCTGCTTATTTCTGTCACTATGTCCTTACAGTCCAAAGTAGAAGCATCTGACTGACCAAGCCCACATCTTATAACCTAGCTGCAAGGGAAGCTGGTCTTGCCTCTTTAGCTTCTACAGTGGGAGGTGGATCCTGCTCCCCACCAGGGTTCCTAAGAAGGGAATCTTCAGCCATAGGAAGGGCATTAGGATAACTTGTAACCAAAACAAAACACAGCAAACGAATAAAACCACCAACAGTGTCTACCACACATGCCTGTGGATTACATTTTCTATCATGAGAGCAGAGTATCTGGAAACACCTTTTCCTCCCTTTTCTTTTTAGTTAGTTTCAAATATAGATGTAGAATGTCCCAAGAATCAAAGCACTTGCAGCTACAGCTAAAAAGGTCAGGAAATTGCCTGATATTTCATGGCTGGGCTTGCTCAGATCGTAGCCTATTACTGACTGAAACAGAGCTCCATTTGACCTTTTCATGTGGCAAGATGTTGTATTATTGGAATTCCCTCTTTTTATGATTTTTTTGCCCTTTTGCCCTTTACCAATTATTTCCCATCATGCTCAAGAGGGGAAAAAATGAAGACAAAAGATATAGTCTGAAATTTTAGGTTGGAGGTAAAATGACTATTTTGAATTTAGAGAGGAAAGACTTGTTGTTCTTTCTTATATGAGTAGAACATTGGATGGGCAATTGGGAAACTCAAATCCTAATCTTAGGTAAGTCCCTGGCTCTCTCCGAACCTGAGATTCCTCTCTGATGGGGTCCTGGATTTGGAGTCAGGCAGACCAAGATTTGAGTTCTCACTTACTGACTGGTGTGAACTTGGGAATATCATACTCTTAGCCTCATGTTCCCCATAGGAGAAATGAGGGAAATACCAGTACTTTTCGCATGGACTTGTGTGAATTAAATAGAGCAATGCTTGCAAAACTTGAGGAGAAAATAGGATGGTTTTGCCCGAGATGATCATCAAGGGCTTTCTAGGTATCTGAGAATCTGACATTTCATATAATTTGCAGAGGGATCCACACCATGTGTGTATCTGTGCATCTTATTCATATAGTGTTGAAGTTACTGTGAACCTTAGAGGGATAGGTATTCTCAGAAAATGAAGAGGAAAAAAAATTCCTTCTTCCTCTCTCTCTCTTTCTCTTTTAAAATTCCACGATCTATGAGAATAGCTCCACTTAAAATACTGTGAAATACATATCAGATAGTCTCTGGGAATTTATGACTTAGATGAGGAGACCAGAAAGACAAAATTCTATATGGAATGGGTTGAAATATGAAATGGCCATTGAGGTAGTGTCATGATGAGACACTGGGTGCTCTGAGCTCAGAAGATGGAAGAGGAAGGGTCCCCCTGGGCAGGATGAACACAGCCAGCTCCTTTGAGTCTTGGCGTTTCAGAGGAGTTGCCACACACGAATGGGGCTGAGTTTACACTGTGGGTATCAGAGCAACTTTACCTAAAACTGACAGATTTGACGGTGGGAACTGAGATGCTCATCTCCTTCTGAAGGTCGGAAAAAATGGCTTGGTATGGTGGTTTTATAATACATCAACAAGTTCTTTGACATGCCTTCCATCAAAAGACGGCACCTAACTCCCCTCTCTTGAATATGGGTTGGCTTTAGTGACTTGCTTTTATTATTTTTTGTTTGTTTGTTTGTTTGTTTTGTATTTTTCTGAAGTTGGAAACGGGGAGGCAGTCAGACAGACTCCTGCATGCGCCCAACTGGGATCCACCCGGCACGCTCACCAGGGGGCAATGCTCTGCCCATCTGGGGAGTAGCTCTGTTGCAACCAGAGCCACTCTAGCGCCTGAGGCAGAGGCCACAGAGCCATCCCCAGCACCCGGGCCAACTTTGCTCCAATGGAGCCTTGGCTGCAGGAGGGGAAGAGAGAGACAGAGAGGAAGGAGAGGGGGAGGGGTGGAGAAGCAGACGGGCACTTCTCCTGCGTGCTCTGGCCGGGAATCGAACCTGGGACTCCTATATGCCAGGCTGACACTCTACCACTGAGCCAACTGGCCAGGGCTTAGTGACTTGCTTTTAATGAATAGAATGAGGTGAGTGACTTTGCTGACTCAGGTGTCTATATTACAAAAGGCAACACTGCTCCACCAGAATGTCTCTCTTTTAGGCTGCTCACCCCCTTGAAAATGCATGCAGTGTAATCTTATATGAAATGATTGTATTAATTAATGTGTTTATTCATTGCCTTTCTCCACTCAGCCTAAAGTGAACTGCATGAAATCAGGCCTGTTGTTTATGTTATGCTTTATTAAACATCTAGCTCAGGCCTGGCACGTAGATGCTTGGTGAATTTGCTGAACGAATAACTGGGTGGTTAAGTAGATAGGTGTGTCCAGATGCCAGGATAACCGAGGTGTGGATACTGTTAGCACGTCAGTGATGGTAGAAGTAGCGAGGAGGAGAAGCAGAGGAGATCATCTGGGGATAGTGTAGAAATGATGGTCAAGGACAGAACACATCAGATGTCCCATGATCCCCCTCTCTAACCAGTTTTCTCATAACTAGATTTAACAAAGTCTCTGCCTTCTCTTTAGGAGACAGCAGAGCGCAGTGCATAATAGTAGTGGCTCTGGCACCAGGCTGCTTGGGTTTGAATCCCAACTCTGTAACTGTGTGACCTTAACGTAGCCCTTTAACTTTGTGAGTCTCACGGTTTCCTTATATAATGGGGATAATGGTGGTACCTAACACAGAAGGACTCTGTGTGAGCAGTAAATTAGAACTGTGTAAACCCTCGTTAAAATTTAGTTATTATCGCTCCAAGTATTAAGCATCGGGTTTAAATGCATCCACCCAAGTGGGAATGATTACAATGAGAATACAGCCATTTGTATCATGCTTTATAATTTCTGAGGTGCTTTTGCAAGTGTCAACTCATTCCATTTTTACAACTCAGCTTCTGAGATACTATTATCCTTATTTTTAAATGTTAATAAATGGCGAAGTTTGAGCAAGAACCTAGATTTTATATTTCCCAAGTCCAGCAGCCTTTCCAATCGAAGAATCAGAAGGAGAATATTAAGCACAAAGATTCAGAACTGACATTCACCCACGTTGGTTAAGACCGACTTATCCCAGAAACAGTCTGTGCCAAGCCTTTAAATTATATGTATCCTAAAAACGTCCCACGCTCGGTGGAAGAATGTCACTCTGACACGGTTTGTTTGGACTGCAACATTGGAGCCGTTGAAGTTAATCTTTTTCATTCCCTCACTCAACAGGTCTTTGTAGAGCTTTGTGCTAGGTACTGCGTGGGATACGGAGAAGTACATTTTGTAGATTTTTCCCTTCAAGTTTTTATTGCTTAATCAGGGCAAGAAGAGGGTAAAGACACACAGTGGGAAGCCACAGCTTGGTGGAGCAGAGTTTGAATTTTCCATCTGTGTTTGAACTTTAGGGAAACTCATGTGAAATATGGATCATACTTCCTCTCAGGTAAGTAAGTGTCCCTTGGCAGAAAAGCCATTCATCACTGCTTTCTTGTCATAGATTGACTTGTGCAGTTTGGAGAGAAGATTGTTTAAGGTACTGGGGGCTTTTTCTCATCATGCATTAGGACAGACAGCTCCTGTGTGTGAGATCAAAAGGTGGGAAGAAACAGAAGATGGGGTGATTTCTTCACCAGGTTATTGCTTCCAAAAACCACTTTGACAGGAGAAAGCAATTAATGCCTTTTGTTCAACAAACATTGGCTGAACGCCTTTGAGCGAGGCAATGTGATGGACTCTGGGAAGATAAACACGAGCATAAGAACTTGTTTCCACCTCTAATGAGCTTATAGGGCAGAGACAACCATACAGACCAATAAAGAAAAGACCGCATTCTAGGATTTTGTGTAAGTTATCCAGTGAGCGGATTCTTTCTGTGTGGAGATGGAGGTTTCTGGTATGACCAGGAGAAAATGTGTCTGAGAGTGCAGCCCAGTCTTGAGGAGGAAAGAGGAAGCCCGGAGGTCACAGTGAGTGTTAAATTTCTCCTGCAAGTTGACCAACTAATAACTTAACATATCACCTTTTAAAACATTTTTAATTAATTAATTTATTTTTTGTATTTTTTTAAAGCTGGAGACGGGGAGGCAGTCAGACAGACTCCCACATGCTCCCGACTGGGATCCACCCGGCACGCCCACCAGGGGGTGATGCTCTGCCCATCTTGGGGTGTCTCTCTGCCGCAATCAGAGCCATTCCAGCGCCTGAGGCAGAGGCCACAGAGCCATCCTCAGCGCCCGGGCCAACTTTGCTCCAATGGAGCCTTGGCTGCAGGAGGGGAAGAGAGAGAGAGAGAGGAAGGAGAGAGGGAGGGGTGGAGAAGCAGATGGGTGCTTCTCCTGTGTGCCCTGGCCTGGAATCGAACCCGGGACTCCTGCATGCCAGGCTGACGCTCTACCACTGAGCCAACCAGCCAGGGCCCTTTTAAAACATTTAACCAGGCCCTGGGTGGTTGGCTCAGTGTTAGAATGCCGGCCTGGCATTTGACTGTCCTGGGTTCAATTCCCGGCCACGGCACATAGGAGAAGCGAACATCTGCTTTTCTTTCCCCCTTCTCTATCTCTCTTCTCTATCAATGGCTCGATTGATTTGAGCACATTGGTCTCAGGTGCTGAGGATGGCTCCATGGCCTTCACCTCAGGCACTAAGAAAAGCTCAGTTGCTGAGCAATGGAGCAACACCCAAGATGGGCAGAGCATCACCCCCTAGTGGGCTTGGTAGGGGCACATGCAGGAGTCTGTCTCTCTACCTAACCTCCCCTCACTGAATTAAAAAACAAAAAAAAACATTTCACCAGATTGTGTATGGCTTTGCAAGTAAAAGCATCATATGTGCGGAACTAATGATTTCAGTTCATTAAATTTTTCTTTATCCTGGCTTCCTTTTCTTGTTCAAAATCCCTATGATTTTCCCCCCTCTCCTCACCCTTCTCTTGACAGCATTTCTAGCCTCCTCTTGGATAAAAGGTCAGTGGTCTTCCCATTTTCTCACAGGTATCACTTATTCCAATTGACATTTACACTCGAGTAAACCTTAAACTCCTCTGACCTTTTTTAAAAGCTAGACTGTAAAGAGATATTTTCTCTGTTTTAGAGCAGCCCGTTCCTGTTGCTTTTCCTTGTTAAAAGGCCCCCTCTCTCCTTCTCAGTATTCTGGAGAGTTTGCGTGCCCACCTTGATGTCCCTCCCCTCCGTAAAATGAGGCTGTGCCTCTCTTCTCCCCCCTGCAGTGTGGGGGTGCACATGTTTGCAGACACGTGGGGACTGCTTCACAACAAGTTTTAAAAAAAATATTTAGCAAATGCTAGTCTCATGCACAATAAATAACGGAATACATCAGCCCTGAAATATTTCTTTTAGTGTTGAAAATTAAAAAAAACAAACAACAGATGTAGGTGTTTGAGTGGGATACCGCCAGACACAAATCTGAAGTCTGGCCTCGTTCGCAAATTCAGTTCAGTCTGAGAGAGGCACGTGGAGCCCTTTCCTTGGCTAACGTTTGGAATCCCATAGGCAAGAGTTGAATAAGACATAATAGATTCAGAGTTCACCTGCCTGTGGTCCTGAGAGCATTTTCAGTCAGTCTGTCTGGAAACGATTCCAAATCCTCTTTCAACGTGAGGATAGTGGTTCTTACTCAACATCTTGGCCACTGCTAAGCTCCATTACACGCTTCCTGAAGCCCCTTGTCATTCGATGGCATCTCGAGTTGAGTCTGCTTTGGACATCATGTCACGTGCTCGACTCATGTCATCTCAGTGAACTCTGACAGTGACTCTAAAAGTTATCTGTAAGGTGGGGATAATCAGAATATGCAAGGAAACTAAGGTTTGCAGTGTTAGGGACTCCTCTGGGGCCCCTCCACTCATGGCTGGTCGAGCTGAACTCCAAACGTAGGCTTGTCTGAGTTTATAACCCAGGTGTTTAACTACTCATGGTGCTGAGTCCCCTGCTTCACATACACCGGGGGTCCTAGGCTGATAGGGCGTGTGATGAATTTTTTAAACATTTTATAATGGGATAAACCCATAGTTAAGAACCAATCTCACTCGGATTGATTTCATGCTGTTTTAATGGTTCTATTCGGGAACTGCTGGGAGTGGGCTGGTAGTGCTGTAGTCACAGTCTGTTAGGGCCACCAACTCCCTGTGGGGTGTTTATGTCCCCAGGAACTCTTTGGGTGCTGTAAAGTCTCTCCTAATGCTTGGCCTCGAAGACTCGTCCAACAAGATGTCTTGTAAAGTCTTTCCACTAATGTTCTTTGTTATTATTTATAAGATCAGTTGGTCCCCCAGATATTCCATACATATTCTATTCATTCAGAAATACCACCAACAAATTATTCAGAATAAAAACCACGTTGAGCATCAGAATATTCCTGAGACAAGCTCCCCAGGCTCCTTATTCTAATCTTTCAAGCACATCTCATTTCTCTCCCTCTTCATATTTGAGATCCCTTGGCATTGGGTTTTTCTTCCTTTCCCTTCTACCCAAGAGAATCTGAGAGATCTGAGGTTTCTAAGCTGCTTCGATCATTCCTAGCCATGTCAGCAAAAGCTTTTCATTTTCTTACCACAGACGTCTCCCTCCTCCCCTTCTCCGTTCCTCCATTTCATTGTCTGTAGTCCATATCTTGGCACGTTCCGGCTCATACAACTTCACAGCTGCCGCCTTTGAAGTGCTTGCTGGTGGACATGCCTGAGCACCCCTGTTGTGTCCCTGGCTCAGAGCACACAGTCACGCTGCCGGAATGAGCCTAGGCTGGGACCTGGGGGCTGAGGAAAACGTGGATCCCCAAGCTCTTGTGGGAGTTCCAGGTTTCCCATCAGGCTGGAGTGAAGCTTACAGTCCGGGCATTTCTGAGTGCACCACCTCTGCAGAGTCACAGCCACCAGGGGAAGCACAGGGGAGCCCTGTCCACGAGCCATCGAGCCATCGGCAGAAAGGAGACATCTCACAAAGCCGCCCTTCGGGCTGCTGACTCTTTTGAAGCTTAAGCATCCTTGACAGCACTGAACTCTCGCTGGACTAATCTTGGAAGTCAGGCTAGTGGCAGGGTGCTTGTTGTGACTGGTCGAGGGGAAACTTGAAAACCACTCAGCGCCCACAGCAGGAGCCCTTTGGAGGACCAGCGGTCTTGTTCTCACCAGAAAAGCCCCACCTGCCCAGCTGGGCATGGGAAATGTTTCCTGTGGATGCTCCCTGCGACAGGGAGGGGAGCCCACGCAGACAGTTCAGCCCCTTACCTGGTACATGCAGAGATGTAATACCATCCCACACGGGGGCCATGCACAAAGCCTCAGACTTCAACCTTCGTGACACTTGAAATCTTCAAATTTGTTTAAGAAATCCTATTAGCCATTCACTGGATCTGACTTAACAGTCCTTTTAAGGATATAGTTTCACAGGAGACCTTTGCAAAGTACGTCCTGAGTTAGGGTCTGCAGGGGCATCGCTAGGCAACCGTTGCTTAATGTTTCACCATCAGGTCCTGGTTTGTGCTAAAAGCCAAGCTGCCCCATATGTCTCGTGTATAAAAGGATAGCAACCAAGGGAACAGACAGTACAAAGAGTGAATTTGTCTGGAGGGGGAGTGTTTTTAAAATCACTTCATCATACAACTGGTTACAGTGAGAGAGAATGACTACATCAGGTTGATTCCACTAAAATAAACCACAAGAAAGGAAAAGTATTGTTGACATCAGTTTCATGACTCACTCCTCCACATTAATGAGCAAACGACATTTCTAATAGTAATGATTATTTTACTTGCCTTTGCAGAAGATAGGTTATTAGTATTCTCCAGCTCTCGGGGGTATTCAGTATAAAGTGAAGTATTTTACATGTTAGGTAAACCATAAATCTCTTTTTTTTGTGTGTGTATTTTTCTGAAGTTGGAAATGGGGAGGCAGTCAGACAGACTCCCGCATGTGCCCGACTGGGATCACCTGGCACGCCCACCAGGGGGCGATGCTCTGCCCATCCGGGACGTTGCTTCTGTTGCAACCAGAGCCGTTCTAGCACCTGAGGCAGAGGCCACAGAGCCATCCTCAGCGCCCGGGCCAACTTTGCTTCAATGGAGCCTTGGCTGTGGGAGGGGAAGAGAGAGACAGAGAGGAAGGAGAGGGGGAGGGGTGGAGAAGCAAATGGGTGCCTCTCCTGTGTGCCCTGGCCAGGAATCGAACCTGGAACTTCTGCACGCCAGGCTGACGCTCTACCACTGAGCCAATCGGCCAGGGCTAAACCATAAATCTTATTGACCTTCTTGCAGTTAGAAAAGGTACATCACATTTAAAGGTACATCGCTTCTGACTGACCAGGTGGTGGCACAGTGAATAGAGCATCGTCCTGGGATGCTGAAGACCAGGTTTGAAACCCTGAGGTTGCTGGATTGAGTACAAGCTCACAAACTTGAGCGCAGGCTCACCAGTTTGAGCGGGGGGTCTCCACTTGAGTGTGGGATCATAGACATGACCCCATGGTCGCTGGCTTGAGCCCAAGGTCACTGGCTTGAGCATGGGGTCATTGGCTTGGTTAGAGCCTCCTGGTCAAGGCACATATGAGAAAGCAATCAATGAGCAGCTAAAGTGTCGCAACTATGAGTTGATGCTTGTCATCTCTCCTTTCTTGTCCCTTTCTCTCTCTCGCAAAAAAAAAAAAAAAAAAAAAAAAAAAAAAAAGGACATTACTTTCATTTCATTTTCTCGGGACTAATATGTGAGGAAGGTCACCTAATAGTTATTAAGTAACTTCAGGACACCGGGCTCCACCATCAGTCAGAAGTAATGTGGCTACTTCTGGTGAATGGAGACAGATTAAGGAGACACAGTTTAAAGTGATTGTCCTTTTGAGTCCCACTGGATGGGTTTGACTTACCAGACAGTTTACAAAACAATTCAAACACCTATATGTTTGCACATTTTCTGAATGTATGAGGGGCAGACACCTTGCAGAATTGACATCTGCCACCAATTTTAACTTCTCCAGTTGGAGAGAGAACATCAGTGAGAACCTGATGGCGAGTCCATCGAGGGCAGGGATCTGTGGTTTATCTTTTTGTCTCCTTAGTACCTCACACTCCCTTAGCCATTTAACAGCTATTTTATCCAACCAACATTTACTGAGCACCTACTATGTGCCAGGCACTGTTCTTGGTGCTGGATGAGGATATAGCCGTGAAGAAAACAAAATCTCTGCTTGGAGCTAAAATTCTTTTTTGTTTGTTTGTTTGTTTGTTTTTGTATTTTTCTGAAGCTGGAAACGGAGAGGCAGTCAGACAGACTCCCACATGCGCCTGACCGGGATCCACCCGGCACGTCTGCCAGGGGGCGATGCTCTGCCCATCCGGGGTGTCGCTCTGTCGCAACCAGAGCCACTCTAGCTCCTGGGGCAGAGGCCAAGGAGCCATCCCCAGTGCCTGGGCCATCTTTTGCTCCAATGGAGCCTCGGCTGCGGGAGGGGAAGGGAGAGACGGAGAGGGGGAGGGGTGGAGAAGCAGATGGACGCTTCTCCTGTGTGCCCTGGCTGGGAATCGAACCCGGGACTCCCGCATGCCAGGCCGACACTCTACCACTGAGCCAACCGGCTAGAGCCTGGAGCTAAAATTCTTAAGGGAAGATAAGGCTAAGAAATAAGAATATAACACATCATATATGAGGAGAAATAAAAGAGAAAAAGGGGAGAGAGAGTGAAGGGAAGGGTGCATGTGTGCTGTTTTCTGTAGGTGGCTGCTGAAAGAAGCCATATTGTTATCTGGAAGAGTTATAGGCAGAGGGAACAGCTGGTGCAAAGGCCCTGAGGTAGGAATGTGCTTGAAGTGTTTAAATGACAGCAGCAAGGCAATAGGAGCCAGAGTGCAGCAAGGAAGGGCGGGGTAGTGGCACAGGATTTAGAGGTAGTGTGGGAAGAAGACAGGTCACTGAGGATGGAGCTAGTCCAGGTTGGGACTGTGGAGTTCATTTTGATGGTTATGGCATGCTGGGGGTGTGGAGTTACACAGAGGAGTGATGGGCAAGGATTTATACTTCTGAAGTATCTCTGGCTGCTGTATGCTGGGTAAGAATGGAAGCCAGAAGCTGCTAGGAGACTTTTGCGGTGGTTCCGGTGAGAAATGATGGTGGTGTGCTGGGAAGGTGGTGATCCACTCTTAGCAAAGAGCCTGACCTACAAGAGGTGCTCATTGTATGATTATCCTTTGTATTCACCAGGACTGCATGTGCCCCGACCAGGATCCACCCATCAACCCCTGTCTGGGGCGGATGCTCTGCCCATCTGGGGCCATGCTTGCAACTGAGGGTTTTTTTTTTTTTTTTTTTTAGCACCAGAGCTAAAGGCTCCATGAAGCCATTCTCAGTGCTGGGGCATGAACCAATTGAGCCATGGCTGTGGGAGTAGAAGAGAGAGAGAGAGAAGGGGAGGGAGATTGGTGGAGAGGCAGATGGTCGCTTCTCCTGTGTGCTCTGACCAGGAATTGAACCCAGGACATCCACACACTGGACTGATGCTCTACCACTGAGCCAACAGGTCAGGGCCACTTCCTTCTAATAGCTGTACAAATTGGCCTTAAACACATTTACTTTCATTCTTATTTTCTTTTTTAAAGTAATTTTTAGCTGTAGTATCTTTTTAGGCCACAGCGAAGGGAATGTCTTCTTAGAGGCTCCCAATGTTAGAACCAGAATGATATCTTAAAAGGATTTCTTAAAAATTCAAAATTATACTCCTTTTTATTCTGCTAATAGAGCCATTGTAGCTGCTATTTGAAAGAGACCTTTTCTGACCTCTTCTCTACTTTTTTTTTTTTTTTAAATAAAATGTTTTGAAATCACTGCATTATCCTTTCTGAGTCCTGCTCCCAGATCTCTCCAGTTACACTGGTCCTTCTCTGGCGGCAAAGGCCGAGCCTTTCCCATATCTGTTTCCTGTGGAGCACAAACCGAGGTGGTTTCACCAAAGGTCCATTTCAGTTCCATCCACGTCTCTGACAAGGATCATTGATAATGTCGGGTCCGCTCTGGAAAGTCTGGGAAGTGAAACAGTTGACTTGCTTTTTCCTCATTGTGTGGTTGTCTGGCTACAGTAAAGGCAAAAAGTCTGGAAGGTAACGGAGGTCTTTTTCATGGGGTAGCTGACCACTCAGAAGTGTGGGTAGTGCAGTGAGAATTCTGAGCGTGCAGCCACACTGACCGCAATGACAGTGGGGTTACATCGCGCAAGTGTTTAGCTCGGAGCAGGGGTTCTCCAGTTTAAGTGGACATCGGGATAATCCAGAGGGTTTGCTACACTGGAGATTGGGCCTGAGAATCTGCATTTTGAACAACACACTGCCAGGTGGGGACCAGGGTTTGACATACACTAAGCTAGGAGAATTCACCCGGTGGGGGGGTCTTACGACAGGTGGGCAGTTCAGAACACCATTTCCTCCACGAGCACATGCCTGTGGTGAGTGTGCAGTGGGAGATGACGTCTACCTACTAGAGCCAGGGGACTCTCAAAGAAGTCACGGTGTCTGGGACACTTGTCACCTCATTCACGCTGGAGGAAATAAAAATGCCACTTACCCCGAAGCAAAGGCAAGCCGGGCAAATAGAGGGAAAGTTGTCCCGAGTGTCAGTAAATGGATGGAGGTGGAAGGTCAGAGCAGTGTGAAGCACTGGTGGGGCTTGGAGGAGCGAGGGTGTTTGGGGGCGGGTCGATGGCAGCAGGGAATTCTCAAAGCAGAGTGGATGTGTGTGGATCAGGGGACCAGGAGTTGGAGACCTGGCTGGCTGGAGAGGAAAGACCAGTGTGGGGACACAAAAGGCTGGATGGAGAAGAAGTCTAATCCCGGAGAATGTAGATCAGAGGGTCAGTCACATCTAATGTGGAGGAAAAAGGCTTCCTTCAGGAAGGGGTGTAAGCTGTGTGAGTCCTCTGTTTCCGTGAGGGGGGCACGTGTCTGTCAGTGTTCTTTTTCTGCTGAAACACACGTGACTTTATAAATAAGAACAAATGGCTGGGAACTTGGAAGTGGGTGGTACAGCGAAGCTTTGAAACACAAAGAACGATCTTTTATAAAAACTAAAGGGAAGGGTAAAAATATCAACATTCTGTAAAAAGCCTACAGCACCTGACTGAAGCAGGTGAGCTGAATGCTTTTGTTTTTATTTACTACTTATTTTTAGTCCCAGGTATTGTGACTGGGAAAATTGACCTTCACAATAGGCAGAAGAGCCATTGAGAGTGCTAACATTATGCCAACAATATACATTCACCTGTTTGTTATAAAGTACATGCAAATAATGAGAGCATTTCTGAAACTTCCGTGTAGCTCCTAGAAGTTTTAAAGAATTTGATAGGGATTTTAATTAAACAGATAATCCCCTAAACATAAATAGCCACTCAACTTATTTTTGTGCAAGAGCCATGTAAATGATATGCCAGGAGAGGTTTAATAACAAAAATAAACATTTCAATAATATGAAAATAAATGTGATCGACATTTTTCTTTTTCTTTTAACCGAGTTTATTGGGATGATATTGGTTAATAAAATTACGTAGGTTACAAGTGCATCATTCCATAACACACCATCCGTACACTGCACTGCGTACTCAGCACCCAAGCCAAGTCTCCGTCCATCACCACTGACCCCCTACCCTCTTCTACCTCCCCCAGGTCCCTCTCCCCCGGGAATCGCCACACTGCTGTTTGTGTCTGTGAGCTTCTGTTTCTTTTTTTAATCCCTTCACCTTTTCCATCCAGCCTCCAACTCCCTTCCTCTTGGACAAACAGCATCTTTAAAGTGATTATTCTGTGACAGGGACTGCATATATGTACGTGTGTGCATGTGTGTGCATGCACCTATGTTCTTATTTGTTTAAAGTTAATTTAAAAATTATTGATTTGTTCCCGGCCAGGGCACATAGGAGAAGCGCCCATTTGCTTCTCCACCCCCCCCCACCTCTCTGTCTCTCTCTTCCCCTCCCGCAGCCAAGGCTCCATTGGAGCAAAGATGGCCCAGGCGCTGGAGATGGCTCCTTGGCCTCTGCCCCAGGCGCTAGAGTGGCTCTGGTCACGGCAGAGCGACGCCCCAGAGGGGCAGAGCATCGCCCCCTGGTGGGCAGAGCATCGTCCCTGGTGGGCGTGCTGGGTGGATCCCGGTCAGGCGCATGTGGGAGTCTGTCTGACTGTCTCTCCCCGTTTCCAGCTTCAGAAAAATACAAAAAAAAAAAAAAATTATTGATTTGAGAGAGAGAGAAAGAAACATTGATCTGTTCTATGTGCCCTGGCTGGGGATTGAACTCACAGTCTTTGTGTATTTAATTTGTATCTTTTCTCTGTTTTTATTTTTTTTGCTTTAAAATTTGATTTAGTTTTAGATAAATTAAAATTGAATTTAAATAGACATGTTTCCAGTGTCTACCATATTGGACAGCACAACTCCAGTTCTTCCCAGAGACAGAAGAAAGCAGAAGTAACAAGGGTAGAAGTTTTAGAACACTTATTGCATCTTCCATATAAATTAACCACTATTATAATTCATTTGAATTATTACCATGTAGGAATAATTTTACTGTTTTGAAAAGATTGTATCCAAGTTTTTATATTTCCATTGACGAGATACTGGGTAAATGTTGCATTTGCATCCATATCTTTGGGATTTCAATGGCCCTTGTCTCTTTTCCCAAGCAACTGATCTCTGTTCTTGTTTGTTTAGTGACTGTTTTTTTTTTTGAGGTTTCTTTGTTTTTTATTAATTTTAATGGGGTGACATCAATAAATCAGGATACATATGTTCAAAGAAAACATGTCCAGGTTATCTTGTCATTCAATTATGTTGCATATCCATTACTCAAAGTCCAATTGTCCTCTGTCACCTTCTATCTAGTTTTCTTTGTGCCCCTTCCCCTCCTCCACCCTTCCCCCCCCCCCCCCCCATAACCACCACACTCTTGTCCATGTCTCTTAGACTCACTTTTATGTCCCACCTACGTATGGAATAATACAGTTCTTGGTTTTTTCTGATTTACTTATTTCACTCTGTATAATGTTATCAAGATCCCACCATTTTGCTGTAAATGATCCGATGTCATCATTTCTTATGGCTGAGTAGTATTCCATAGTGTATATGTGCCACATCTTCTTTATCCAGTCATCATTGAAGGGCTTTTTGGTTGTTTCCATGTCTTGGCCACTGTGAACAATGCTGCAGTGAACATGGGGCTGCATGTGTCTTTATGCATCAATGTTTCTGAGTTTTTGGGGTATATACTCAGTAGAGGGATTTCTGGGTCATAAGGTAGTTCTATTTTCAGTTTTTTGAGGAACCATCATATCTTCTTCCATAATGGTTGTACTACTTTACATTCCCACCAACAGTGAATGAGGGTTCCTTTTTCTCCACATTTGCTATTACCTGTCTTGTTAATAATAGCTAATCTAACAGGTGTGAGGTGGTATCTCATTGCAGTTTTGATTTGCATTTCTCTAATAACTAATGAAGATGAGCATCTTTTCATATATCTGTTGGCCATTTGTATTTCTTCCTGGGAGAAGTGTCTGTTCATGTCCTCTTCCCATTTTTTTTATTGGATTGTTTGTTTGTTGTTGAGTTTTATGAGTTCTTTGTATATTTTGGATATTAGGCCCTTATCTGAGCTGTTGTTTGAAAATATCATTTCCCATTTAGTTGGCTGTCTGTTTATTTTGTTATCAGTTTCTCTTGCTGAGCAAAAACTTCTTAGCCTGATGTAGTCCCATTCATTTATCTTTGCCTTCACTTCTCTTGCCAGTGGAGTCAAATTCATAAAATGCTCTTTAAAACCCAGGTCCATGAGTTCAGTACCTATGTCTTCTTCTATGTACTTTATTGTTTCAGGTCTTATATTTAGGTCTTTGAACCATTTTGAATTAATTTTAGTACAAGGGGACAAACTGTAGTCAAGTTTCATTCTTTTGCATGTGGCTTTCCAGTTTTCCCAGCACCATTTGTTGAAGAGGCTTTCTTTTCTCCATTGTGTGTTGTTGGCCCCTTTATCAAAAATTATTTGACCATATATATGTGGTTTTATTTCTGGGCTTTCTATTCTGTTCCATTGGTCTGAGTGTCTATTTTTCTGCCAATACCATGCTGTTTTGATTGTTGTGGCTCTATAATATAGTTTGAAGTTTTTCTCTGCTTTTAAAAAGTGTTTTATTTATTGATTTTTTTTAGAGAGAGAGAGAGAGAGGGGAAGGAATGAGTGAGATACATCAATTTGTTGTTCCACTTATTTTTGCATCTATTAGTTGATTCTTACATATGCCCTGGCTGAGGGTGGAAGCTGCAACCTTGGCATATTGGGACAATGCTCTAACCAACTGAGCTACCCAGCTGGGTCTATTTTTTTAAAGATTTTATTTATTCATTTTATAGAGAACACACACACACACACTGAGAAGGGGAGTTGAGCAGGAAGCATCAACTCCCATATATGCCTTGACCGGGCAAGCCCAAGATTTTGAACCGGCAACCTCAGCATTCCAGGTCGACGCTTTATCCACTGCGCCACCACAGGCCAGGTGCCAGGGCTATTTTTTCTCTCTCTTTTGAAACACACGTTCTTTTGTGTGTGTGTAACCATACTCATATGCACTAAAAACCGTCCTAAAATAACTTTATTGAGGTATAATTACATATCAATATTTCCTCATTGCAAATTACAATTCAGTGATTTTACTAAATTTCTAGAACTAACTGTACAACCATCCTCACGAACCAGTCTTAGAACGTGCCCCTCATCCTAAGATGTTCTCTGGTGCCTGTTTGGCATCATGTCACTCCTATCTCCCAGACCTGGACTGCTCTACACACTGTCTATGCACTTGCCTATTCTGCACATTGCATATAAATGGAGCCATCTGCATCTGGCTTCTTTCACTGAGCACAATGGTTTGGAAGTTCATCCATGTAGTACTAGACATCAGTAGTTTATTCATTTCTTTTCCCGGTCATTGTACACATGGTGTTTATTTATTTTGTATATTCATTTATTCCTTCTGAGCATCTTATAGAGTTTATTCATTTTTATTACCAAATAGTATTCCATTGTGTGGCTGTGCAACATTCTCTTTGCCCATTCAGCAGTTGATGGGCATTTGGATAGCTTCCAATTTTGAATCACTGTAATACTGCAATGACTATTTTTTACGTGTCTTTGTATACACACAAAATCTTTTTCTTTTTTTTTTTTTTGCTGAAATGCAGTTGTTTTATTAAATCATGGTTAACAACAAATAAAGCCAGATCATCTATTAAATTTTCCATCAATAAATATTATGTTCAAAAGTATTGCCCAGGCCCTGGCCGGTTGGCTCAGTGGTAGAGCATCGGCCTGGCGTGCGGAAGTCCCGGGTTTGATTCCCGGCTGGGGCACACAGGAGAGGCGCCCATCTGCTTCTCCACCCCTCCCCCTCTCCTTCCTCTCTGTCTCTCTCTTTCCCTCCCGCAGCCGAGGCTCCACTGGAGCAAAAGATGGCCCGGGTGCTGGGGATGGCTCCTTGGTCTCTGCCCCAGGTGCTAGAGTGGCTCTGGTCGCGACAGAGCGACACCCCAGATGGGTAGAGCATCGCCCCCTGGTGGGCGTGCCGGGTGGATCCCAGTCGGGCACATGCGGGAGTCTGTCTGACTGCCTCCCGGTTTCCAGCTTCAGAAAAAATACAAAAAAAAAAAAAAAAAAGTATTGCCCAAGCTGTTTTATCACACCTCTGCATTTACTACAACTCCCTAAAGGGTCGCATATATGATTTTGAATCTATGGGGGAGGAGGAGAAGGGAAGGGAGTAAAGAGGGAGAAATATACGATGATGGAAAATGATCTGACTTTGGCTGGTGGGTACACAACATAATCAACAGTTCAAATGATACAGAAATGAAACCTATGTACTCATATTGATCAATGTCATTTTTTTTTATAAATAAATTTTTATTCATTTTAATAGGGTGACATCAATAAATCAGGGTACATATATTCAAAGAAAACATGTCCAGGTTATCTTGTCATTCAATTCTGTTGCATACCCATCACCCAAAGTCAGATTGTCCTCCGTCACCTTCTATCTAGTTTTCTTTGTGCCCCTCCCCTCCCCCCTCCCCCTCTTCCTCCTTCCCTCCCCCCCGCCCCCTGTAACCACCACTCTCTTGTCCATGTCTCTTAGTCTCGTTTTTATGTCCTACCAATGTATGGAATCCTGCAGTTCTTGTTTTTTTCTGATTTACTTAGTTCACTCCGTATAATATTATCAAGATCCCACCATCTTGTTGTAAGTGATCCGATGTCATCTTTTCTTATGCCTGAATAGTATACCATGGTGTATATGTGCCACATCTTCTTTATCCAGTCTTCTATTTTTTTTTTAAGTCTCTCGTTGGCTATAGTGATTAAAGCCTTTAAGCAAACTCTTGGCCAATGCAGCAAGAATCCATAAAAGAGTAGTGTCCTTAAACATGTTTACCAAGTCCAAGTTGGCCCCAACACCATGCCAAATCCCTGAAAAATGCAACCCAACCCCAGTTCAGTCTGTTAGGAGTTGTCACTAGGAGCAGGAGTCCAGGACAAGTCCACCTCCAGGAAAAGTCCGCATGGCACTGGAATTGTTGTCACAATTCTATACTTTGCAGCTCATGTCCAAGACCCAATGACCGCTGCTTCTAGCTGGTAATGATTCAGGTAGACTGGAAAAGCTATCTGCAGCATGTGTGGAGATGGAGTTTCTGTTCTCCTCTGCCTGGAGAGTTGAGACCAGGTTGCTTTTCCCTGGAGCTCTGCGACTACACACAAAATCTTAATTGTCTCAATTACCCTATGGTTTAGAATCATAATTTCTTTTTCTTCGGACAATGAAAACAAATGATGAAACTTGCCCAAGGTGGTAAATGCAACAGGGGTGATAGTTTGAAAAACTGTTGAATGTACTTTCTCCCTGGGCACTTGCATGCACTTGACTGATTCCTCAGTGAGCCCAAGTCATTTCTCTACCTCCGTGATGGGTGGGGGTATTAGGAACATCATTGCAGAATTGCAAAGACAGAAGAATAAGTCAACTGGCTTCCGACACTCAATAAAAGAATTGGGGACAAGATAGTAAGATTAAAGGCCAGATGTTAGAGGGAGGGGCTGTAGGAGAGGGGAAGTGAGGAAGACAGGACATTTGTCTATTATTTTTGTTATCTTTAGCATATCAGAAGAAACACTTGGGAGATTTAGATCACAGTTTCTTCCACAGGGTGGAAAAGAAGCCTCTTCTCCCCGTTGGCCGGGCTGTCGGGCATCCCGCCCCAGGTCAGGAGGAAGATATGGCAACGTTTGATGGAAAAGGGAGGATCCTGCCCCTCTGGTTGGGCCTTTCATGGGGAGAAGTGACAAGACAGGCAGGGCTGGGACTGTGGGCCCCCATCTCCCCACTGGGGACTTGCTGGAGTAAGCAGGTGGCGGGTTAGTTGAGGAGGTGACAAGGTCAGGGGCTTTGGACTCACGGCCCATTCGGGGCTCTGGGGAGAAATGACCTCCAGTTTGCCCTGCTCCAAATAGGTGGACAGCCGCAGTGAGGGAACCTGGCCGCCCAGTGTGGTTAGGGAGAGAGAGGGCTGACGTGTAGCTTCCTAAGTTGTCTCCGTGCCCTTGTGGTATGGGGAAAACCCGGCATTCCCACCTGCTCCTGAGGGTGGGCCCTGTATAGGGGTCTGAGGGACCTCGGGGCTGTGTATGGAGAACGTGTGTGGACTGCCTGGAAGAGGTGACATGTTCAGAGCTTCAGCAAGGGCTGAGGTGGGATCGAACCACCTATGGACAGATCCTCTCTAAACCATCACTGAAAGAGGAAGACCTGCCTGCGTCGCAGGATACTCACGGGACAGAACCAGTAGCATCTACAAGGTCCCCAGCAGGCTGGCTCATAGCCTGAGGCCAGCTGGAGACCAGAATACTCTTGCCCAGGGCTGGGACTACAGTGACAACAGTGAGCTGCCTCGGTCACAGCCCGGGAGGAGGCACTAGCTCCTCCACCTCAAGGTCACATCAATCCACCTCCTGTATTCCCAGTCAACACCTCAGAGAGAAGCAGGTGAGGGAGGGAAAGTCTCCCAACACTTAGGTTGAAAGCAAGAGAGCTTTCTCTAAGGAATCTTAAATTATCGTGCCGGTCTAGGTCTGCTGGAATAGGCTGTATCTGGTATCCAGGTTTTCTCGTCATTGTTTGTTTGTTTGTTTGCTTGTTCCCCACTGCCCGGTGTGAGGGCCGTGTGAAAGAGCGGGTCTGTTAGGGGGATGGGTAAAGCACCACCACTTCCTTGGCGCGTGTGAAAGAGCGGGTCTGTTAGGGGGATGGGTAAAGCACCACCACTTCCTTGGCGCGTGGGAGAGTGACGTGAGCAGATTCGTGACCTGTTTACATATCGCTATGGAGATAATAAAGATAGCAGCTAACCTGTTCTGAGAGCTGAGCATTTGCCAGGCACCGTTCTAGGTATTCCTGATGCATCTTCACGCGACCTTGTGTGGCATTGTACGCTGTCCTCATTTAACAGAGGAAGAAAGCGAGATACTGAGAGGTACAGTAACTTCCCCAAGGTCACACAGCACGAAAATGGTGATGAGCTAGGGGCTCTGGCTGTGGCACCCATGCTGGGAACCATGTCAGCATGAAGGCAGCTGACTTAGGTGATAGCATCTTAAATTGTGTAGAACATCTCCTTTTTCCAAGAACTTTCACAGGGTGGTCTTACATTGTCCTCATGACAGGCTTAGTGGTTAGATGGGGGAGGAGGCAAAATTGCCAGTTTATAGGGGAGGGACTCGGGACGCCAGTAGCAGATGAGGAATGGCAGGGAGGCTTGAAAAGGCCAGGCCGGCTCCGACGAGAGCCTGGGGCAGGAGGGGGAATGTCGGGATGCATCACGGAGAACAGTGAATGTCATGTCAAGAAGTTTGGCAGCGAAAGTTAAACACAGATCAATTAGAGGTCCAAAAGAAAAGACATGGAAGACATACCCGAAGTTGGAAATCTCTTTAATAATTATTTCTTAGTAGGCTTCTGTCTGGATCTTTAAAAAAAGAAGAAAAAAAAAAAGCAAAGCAAAGCTACTGAATATGTCAGCCTTCTGTTAGGTCCCATAACCATATTTTTCTTGCTATCAATTCTCATTAAAGGTTGGTTGAACCTAAAGAAAATGCCAGTTTTGCTAATTACCGAAGATATTTAAGGAATAATCTCCATCTTACAATGTTAGATGAAGCAAATAAATAGCAGCCAAGATTGATTCATGACCGAAGCAAGCTGGAGGCGATCAATCACAGAACTCATTTATTCCAGAGCTCTCAACAGAGAAACGTTTTCTAAAATGTGGCATGCGAGGTGGTGTTCAGTACTATCCAAAATGAATATTTTATTTTAATATTTATAATTTTCGTTTTGTTAGATGAATATCGGTTTCCTAGTTCTGGGAATGGTAAACTTAAATTTAAGTTGAAAAGTTAAGTTGATTAAAAAAAATAATAGCACAGGGTAGTATATGAATATGGGAAAAAAACAAAGATGGTACGCACATGGCTAACGTTTGGGGAACACCTTTAAGCAGCAAAGACCAACCAGTTGTTTAATAGCTCAGAAGCACAGATATTTTACTTCCTAGCTCACTCTCAACCTTTATCCGAGGTTTACTGTATATCATACACCGTGCCAAATGTTTCACTTGTATCAGCTCATTTTATCTTACAACCGTTGTCACCCAAGAATTATTCCTTTCTTATTCTTAAACAGCAGAACTCTGATTTTATTGGGGGTGGAAATGACTCTCCGCTGAAAGACTATATTTTCAGGTAGCTCTGCAACCAGGAACGCTATGTGACTGTTTTGACAGATGAACGAAAAATGATGAGCTTCAAAGTTGTGTGGAACTAAGGCTGCTTTCAGGAAGCTAACTCATATGGAAGAAGTGCTCATGTGTCCTTCCCTTTTCCTCCTTCATGCTGCCTGGAATGCCTTAGTGATGGATGGTACTCCAGCAGCCACCTTGGAACATAAAACAAACTTGAGGATGGAAACCAAATGCGAGCATGGTGGAGTAGAAAGAGAGAAACGGTGAGAGGCCGTGATGAGCATGGAGCTGTACCTTCTCTTGACTATTACCTTGTACCCCTTTTTACCTGAGATATAAATAAACTTCTATCTTTAAAACTTTCGAGATGACGTCAGAGTAATGGCGGGGTAGGAGGCGATACCAATAAATCTCCCCCAAAACTCAACAAGATCTTCAACCAGAAACAGAAAAACCTATCTTTGGAGCCTCCAGATGTTTCGCAATACACCCGAAGGTATGGTCGAGTGAAAAATTGGCTAAATATATAACCAAACCCCGAAGGAAATAGGGAGTAAGAAATGCTCCGCCTTCCTCACTAACCTAAACAGGGCGGCTTTCTCTGGGATCCGTGAATATAGAAACTGAGGCGGGCAAAGGGGGGAATAGATCTAGACCGCGGCACAAACGGCCGAACCAGGCTGTGGCACAGAGATCCAAGCTGAGGAAAAGCTGATCCTGTGGCAACCTGGGCTATACAAGCTAACACTCGCGCCAAACCCAGACAAAGAAAGACAAGCGGGGCAGCCATTTTACCCGATCTCCTGGTCGGCGCGCAGATAGTGGGCAAGAGATTTCTTCCTAAGCCCCAGGAGTGGGTGCCCATGTTACCCCACAGAGAGGCAGAGTCAGAGGCCTTTCTGTGGGCCGAAAGCGGAATCTCTGGGCAGCCCCAGCGCCCTGGGAAAGTCGCACACGGGAGGGAGCGAGAACTAATTCCAGTGGTGGAACTTTTCCGTGCTGGTAGGGGATTCACTCAGAGGGAAACGCGGCCGGCCTCATATCCTTGTCTCCGCGCGCAGATAGTGAGCGAGAGATTCCTCCGAGTGCCCCGGCAGTGCGCGCCCGTGTTATCGCACAGAGGGGCAGAGTCAGGGGCCTTTGTGTGGGCCAAAGCGGAATCTCGGGCCGCCCCAGCGCCTTGCAAAAGCCGCACATGGGACGGAGTGAGAGCCAATTCCAACGCTGCAACTTTTCCATGTGGTTGGGGGTTTCACTCAGAGCGTGAGACTGCTGGCCGGATATCCTGGTCTGCGTGGGCAGATAGTGAGCGAGAGTTTCCTCCAAGCGCCCCAGAAGTGGGCACCCGCCTGTGTTACCGGACAGAGTGGCAGAGCCAGAGGTCTTTGAGTAGGCAGAAACCCCGCCTGATTATGCTAGCAGCTCTGACTGACTGAGCCTTACCCAGAGCCCTGTGCTGAGTGGAAATAGAGTGGGGAGTTGCCAGCTCTTTGAGCCTCTTACTATCCAGGCAGAGGCAGCAGCAACCCCATAGCTGGATTATCAGGCTACTAATTGAGGAAGGAAAGACTAGGAGAAAGGCTCCAGGAACACAGACTCTCTCACTGTCGGAGCCTATAAATGCTAATGAGCCTCGACTGCCAATGAGACTAAAGCACAATACATGACATCGCCATAGAGACTTATCAACTGCAAACCTCTACCTGAGCATGCCAAAGGGGCAGAACCCGGGGTACAGAGTCACCGACCAGGAAGAGGGAGAAAAAAGAAAAAGCAAGAAGATAACCTCTCAAAATCAAGAATAATCTGCAGACTTTATAACCTATCCCATTTTATTATATTTGTTCATTTGTTTCTTTTATCTTCATTCTTGATATTTTTTTTCCTCCTCCAATTTGGTCGATTAACTCTCTGCTGGTCTTACTCTTTCCTCTCCTTGAACTACACTACCCATAAGTGTTACATCTCCCATTATCTTTTCTCTCCTCTTCCTTTCTCTCTATGAGGGTTGCACTCCAAAACCCTTAACTCTCTCTCTCTCTCTCTCTCCTCTTTTTTCTTTTTTCTTCTTTTAGTGGTTCCCTCTTTTTTTGTCTCTCTCTCTTTCTTTTCTCCCTCTATATTAGTTTCTTCCTTTCTCCTTTACATCTCCTCTCATTCAAACCTCAATAACAAACAAATTATCTTATCTGGGACTCAAACTTATGTTTGTGGCATTTTGGGGGGTTTTTACTTCACCTTTTTAACTCACTAGCAGTGCTCCCATCCCTGGCTCTCCATTTTATCTAGTTCTTGTTCCACTAAATACAATAGTAATTTTTTAATTTGTCCCCCCATTTTTCTGTTTTCCTCTTATTCCTCTCATCATAACTCTTAGTCAACCAACACCTAAAAGCAAATCATTTTATTTTTGACCCAAATTTTTTCCTTAATTGCTTTTTGTGGGTCCATACCCCCTTCTTTTTTCTTTCTTTCTTTCTTTTTTTTTTCTGCCCCTTTATTACTTTTCCCCAATTCAGGCCCTCCATTACAGGCATTGTTTGTTATAATTCACAGTTCACCACAAGATTTTCTCAAGAAAGAGGGGAGAGGAGAGGAGAGGAAAAAAGGAGGGGGGGAATAATTTCCTTTTTTAAAAATTTTTATTTTATTTTTCTTTATTTCATTATTAATTAAAAAAAAACCTCTTTTTTATTTTTTATTTTTTTAACTTTTTATTCTTTATTAAATCTCATTAATACTATCAACAAAACCACCCTCAGATGCCATTAAGGAAGAGAAAATCGAATATCATGGATACAAAAGAAAGAGAGGTAACACAGCTAGATGAGGAAAAATCTATGGAGAAAAAATTTAATATATTGGAAACCTTGGAGCTAAATGACAGAGAATTCAAGATAGAAATCCTAAAAATCCTCTGAGATATACAAGAAAACACAGAAAGGCAATTTAGGGAGCTCAGAAAACAACTCAATGAACACAAAGAATATATGTCCAAGGAAATTGAAACTATAAAAACAAATCAAACAGAGATGAAAAACTCAATTCACAAGCTGAAAAACGAAGTAACAAGCTTAGCTAATAGAACAGGTCAGATAGAAGAGAGAATTAGTGAAATAGAAGACAAGCAACTTGAGGCACAACAGAAGAAGAAAGAGACTCAGAAATTAAAAAAATGAGATAGCCCTACAAGAATTATCTGACTCCATCAAAAAGAATAACATAAGAATAATAGGTATATCAGAGGGAGAAGAGAGAGAAAATGGAATGGAGAACATACTCAAAAAAATAATAGATGAGAACTTCCCAAGCCTGTGGAAAGAACTAAAGCCTCAAGTTCAAGAAGCAAACAGAACTCTGAGTTTTCTTAACCCCAATAAACCTACTCCAAGGCATATCATAATGAAATTGACACAAACCAACAGCAAAGAAAAAATTCTCAAGGCAGCCAGGGAAAATAAGAATACAACATATAAAGGAAGGCCCATTAGATTATCATCAGATTTCTCAGCAGAAACTCTACAAGCTAGAAGAGAGTGGACCCCAATATTTAAAGTCCTGAAAGAGAGGAACTTTCAGCCACGAATACTATACTCATCAAAGCTATCCTTCAAATATGAAGGAGAAATAAAAACATTCACAGATACAGAAAAGATGAGGGAATTTATCATCAGAAAACCGCCACTCCAGGAATTACTAAAGGGGGTTCTCCAATCAGATACAAAGAACAAAAAAAAACACAGAACCACAAGTAAAAGCTCCAAGAAGAACACAATAAAACCAAATTTAAACAGTGACAACAACAAAAAGAAAGGGGGGGAGAAGATGGAGATTAACAGTAGCAAAGGATGATGGAGTGCAAAAGTACTCACAAAATAGTTCTCTACAATGAACAGGGTAGGGACCCTTTTCATTACTCAAAGGTAACCACCATTGAAAAAACCACCACAGAAGCACATGAGATAAAAAAGATAGCAACAGAGGAAAGATGTATGGAATACAACCAAATAAAAACAAAAGATAGAAAAACGAAAGAGAAGGATCAAACAAGACACAAAACTAACAGAAAGCAAGATATAAAATGGCAATAGGGAACTCACAAGTGTCAATAGTTACACTAAATGTAAACGGATTAAACTCACCAATAAAAAGGCACAGAGTAGCAGAATGGTTTAAAAAAGAAAATCCAACTGTATGCTGCCTACAGGAAACTCATCTAAGTAACAAAGATAAAAACAAATTCAAAGTGAAAGGCTGGAAAACAATACTCCAAGCAAATAACATCCAAAAAAAAGCAGGTGTAGCAATACTCATATCGGATAATGCTGACTACAAGACAGGAAAAGTACTCAGAGACAAAAATGGCCATTTCATAATGGCTAAGGGGACACTGAATCAAGAAGACATAACAATTCTTAATATATATGCACCAAACCAAGGAGCACCAAAATATATAAGACAGCTACTTATTGATCTTAAAACAAAAACTGACAAAAATACAATCATACTTGGAGACCTCAATACACCGCTGACGGCTCTAGATTGGTCATCCAAACAGAGAATCAACAAAGACATAGTGGCCTTAAACAAAACACTAGAGCACCTGGATATGATAGACATCTACAGGACATTTCATCCCAAAGTGACTGAGTATACATTTTTCTCCAGTGTACATGGATCATTCTCAAGAATTGACCATATGTTGGGCCACAAAAACAACATCAGCAAATTCAGAAAAATTGAAGTTGTACCAAGCATATTTTCTGATCATAAAGCCTTGAAACTAGAATTCAACTGCAAAAAAGAGGAAAAAAATCCCACAAAAATGTGGAAACTAAACAACATACTTTTAAAAAATGAATGGATCAAAGAAGAAATAAGTGCAGAGATCAAAAGATATATACAGACTAATGAAAATTACAATATGACATATCAGAATCTATGGGATGCAGCAAAAGCAGTGATAAGAGGGAAGTTCATATCACTTCAGGCATATATGAACAAACGAGAGAGAGCCCAAGTGAACCACTTAACTTCCCACCTTAAGGAACTAGAAAAAGAAGAACAAAGACAACCCAAAACCAGCCGAAGAAAGGAGATAATAAAAATCAGAGCAGAAATAAATGAATTAGAGAACAGAAAAACTATAGAAAAAATTAATAGAACAAGGAGCTGGTTCTTTGAAAAGATCAACAAAATTGACAAACCCTTGGCAAGACTTACCAAGGAAGAAAGAGAAAGAACTCATATAAACAAAATCCAAAATGAAAGAGGAAAAATCACCACGGACACTGTAGATATACAAAGAATTATTGTAGAATACTATGAAAAAATTTATGCCACTAAATTCAACAACCTAGAAGAAATGGATAAATTCCTAGAACAATACAACCTTCCTAGACTGAGTCAAGAAGAAGCAGAAAGCCTAAACAGACCTATCAGTAGAGAAGAAATAGAAAAAACCATTAAAAACCTCCCCCAAAATAAAAGTCCAGGCCCTGATGGCTATACCAGCGAATTTTATCAAACATTCAAAGAAGACTTGGTTCCTATTCTCCTCAAAGTCTTCCAAAAAATTGAAGAAGAAGCAATACTTCCAAACACATTTTATGAGGCCAACATAACCCTCATACCAAAACCAGGCAAGGATGGCACAAAAAAAGAAAACTACAGACCAATATCTCTAATGAATACAGATGCTAAAATACTAAACAAAATACTAGCAAATCGAATACAACAACATATTAAAAAAATAATACATCATGATCAAGTGGGATTCATCCCAGAATCTCAAGGATGGTTCAACATACGTAAAACGGTTAACGTAATACACCATATCAACAAAACAAAGAACAAAAACCACATGATCTTATCAATAGACGCAGAACAGGCTTTTGATAAAATACAACACAATTTTATGTTTAAGACTCTCAACAAAATGGATATAGAAGGAAAATATCTCAACATGATAAAGGCCATATATGATAAACCATCAGCTAACATCATAATAAATGGCACAAATCTGAAGGCTTTCCCCCTTAAATCAGGAACAAGACAGGGTTGTCCACTCTCTCCACTCTTATTTAATGTGGTACTAGAGGTTCTAGCCAGAGCAATCAGACAAGACAAAGAAATAAAAGGCATCCATATCGGAAAAGAAGAAGTAAAGGTATCACTTTTTGCAGATGATATGATCCTATACATCGAAAACCCCAAAGAATCCACAAAAAGACTACTAGAAACAATAAGCCAATACAGTAAGGTCACAGGATACAAAATTAACATACAGAAGTCAATAGCCTTTCTATATGCCAACAATGAAACAATTGAGAACGAACTCAAAAGAATAATCCCCTTCACGATTGCAACAAAAAAAATAAAATACTTAGGAATAAACATAACAAAGAATGTAAAGGACTTATATAATGAAAACTATAAACCATTGTTAAGGGAAATCGAAAAAGATATAATGAGATGGAAGAATATACCTTGTTCTTGGCTAGGAAGAATAAATATAATCAAGATGGCTATATTACCCAAAGCAATATACAAATTTAATGCAATTCCCATCAAACTTCCAATGACATTTTTTAAAGAAATAGAGCAAAAAATCATCAGATTTATATGGAACTATAAAATACCCCAAATAGCCAAAGCAATCCTAAAGAAAAAGAATGAAGCTGGGGGCATTACAATACCTGACTTCGAACTCTATTATAGGGCCACGACAATCAAAACAGCATGGTATTGGCAGAAAAATAGACACTCAGACCAATGGAACAGAATATAAAGTCCAGAAATAAAACCACATATATATAGTCAAATAATTTTTGATAAAGGGGCCAAAACACACAATGGAGAAAAGAAAGCCTCTTCAATAAATGGTGCTGGGAAAACTGGAAAGCCACATGCAAAAGAATGAAACTGGACTACAGTTTGTCCCCCTGTACAAAAATTAGCTCAAAATGGATCAAAGATCTAAACATAAGACCTGAAACAATTAAGTACATAGAAGAAGACATAGGTACTCAACTAATGGACCTGGGTTTTAAAGAGCATTTTATGAATTTGACTCCAAAGACAAGAGAAGTGAAGGCAAAAATTAATGAATGGGACTACATCAGACTAAGAAGTGTTTGCTCAGCAAGAGAAACTGATAACAAAATAAACAGAAAGCCAACTAAATGGGAAATGATATTTTCAAACAACAGCTCAGATAAGGGCCTAATATCCAAAATATACAAAGAACTCATAAAACTCAACAACAAACAAACAATCCAATAAAAAAATGGGAAGAGGATATGAACAGACACTTCTCCCAGGAAGAAATACAAATGGCCAACAGATATATGAAAAGATGCTCATCTTCTTTAGCTATTAGAGAAATGCAAATCAAAACGGCAATGAGATACCACCTCACACCTGTTCGATTAGCTATTATTAGCAAGACAGGTAATAGCAAATGTTGGAGAGGCTGTGGAGAAAAAGGAACCCTTATCCACTGTTGGTGGGAATGTAAAGTAGTACAACCATTATGGAAGAAAGTATGGTGGTTCCTCAAAAAACTGAAAATAGAACTACCTTATGACCCAGCAATCCCTCTACTGGGTATATACCCCAAAAACTCAGAAACATTGATACGTAAAGACACATGCAGCCCCATGTTTATTGCAGCATTGTTCACAGTGGCCAGGACATGAAAACAACCAAAAAGCCCATCAATAGATGACTGGATAAAGAAGATGTGGCACATATACACTATGGAATACTACTCAGCCATAAGAAATGATGACATTGGAACATTTACAGCAAAATGGTGGGATCTTGTTAACATGATACGAAGCGAAATAAGTAAATCAGAAAAAAACAGGAACTGCATTATTCCATACGTAGGTGGGACATAAAAATGAAACTAAGAGACATTGATAAGAGTGTGGTGTTTATGGGGGGGGAGGGGGGAATGGGAGAGGGAAAGGGGGAGGGGGAGGGGCACAAAGAAAACAAGATAGAAGGTGACAGAGGACAATCTGACTTTGGGTGATGGGTATGCAACATAATTGAATGACAAGATAACCTGGACTTGTTATCTTTGAATATATTTATCCTGATTTATTGATGTCACCCCATTAAAAAAATAAAATTATTATAGAAAAAAAACTTATCTGAGGTTTTTTATTAAAACGGCCAAACTTGACACTAACTGATAGAAGATGAGATATTAATTTGGAATCTTTTGAATATAGGCAACTGTGAACAGAACCTATAGAATCTTACAGAGGGGTTTATTTTTGTCACATAAAACAGTATATAGAAGTATGTGGCTGTTCAGTGATGCCATTCAGAGTGCAGTTCTCTTCTGTTCTTCCGTGCTTAGCATGCTGGCGTTTGTCCTCACGCTTGATGCCTCATGGCTGCAGAATGGCTGCTGTAGCTCCAGCCATTATACCCACACAGCAGGCAAGAAGAAGATGCAAAGTTTTGTCTTCACAAGGTGTTGCCTTTTTATTTGGGAAGGCAATTCCTCCCCAGCAGAGTTCCCCCAACATCCCATCGTATAGCACTGCTTCACCGAGATCTGTGGAGGGGTCCTCGTGAAATCAAGGTATCTCTGTTAACTGCTGAAATATATTGGGTTCTGCTACTAGGGAAGAAGGAAGTGGAGAGAAACTAGACAGGCCCTGGGCAGTGAGGAAACCGAGGCTTAGAGACGAGGTGACATGCCGATATTACATGCCAGCAGGTCCAAGAACAAGGTTTTGAATGAAGATCCAACCCTTGTTGTACCTGGGGTCTTCATCACTTTGATGAACTTTTTTCAGAAAAATCTTAAACATCTTCACTTTTCCTTCTTCAGATTTTATTTTTAGACTCTTAGGGATTCTATACAGAAAGTCCTAGATTAAATGTCAGGCAGAACTAGAGAGACTGGAAAGATCCTTCTTACATTAAGCTCTGCTGCTGCTCTACCAAGATTTTTGAAATGCTGAGCATGTTCTCTGTTACGCTGTCTGATACGGTGACCGTTAGCCATAACTTTTGAGGACCCGAAATATGTCATCATGATATGACAATATAATAGTGAGTAAGGAACCAAACTTTAAATTTTATTTCATTTCAATTAAAATAACCTCATGTAGCTAGTGGCTATTGCACAGAACAGCCCAGCTGCAGAGCCTTGAAATGTTAGTTCCCAGAATACCCCCCAAATGCTAAGAATCAGCAAAATTCCACTCCGCCCAGATATATCTTTTTGTTTTTAAGAATTGATGGCCCACTGCTGCTTTGCATAAAGTGCTGTTAAAGGCCAGCAGAAGTAATTATTTTAGTTAAAAAGTTCAGTGTTGACATAATCATGTTGTAAATATTGGTGCAAAGGATTGGGCTGTGACTGATACTGATTTGTGGAACTTCAAGTCTAGGCTTGCTTTTCTTTTCTTTTTTTTTTTTTTTTTTACAGAGACAGAGAGTCAGAGAGAGGGATAGATAGGGACAGACAGACAGGAACGGAGAGAGATGGGAAGCATCAATCATCAGTTTTTTGTTGTGACACTTTAGTTGTTCATTGATTGCTTTCTCATATGTGCCTTGACCGCGGGCCTTCAGCAGACTGAGTGACCCCTTGCTCGAGCCAGCGACCTTGGGTTCAAGCTGGTGAGCTTTGCTCAAACCAGATGAGCCTGTGCTCAAGCTGGCGACCTCGGGGTCTCGAACCTGGGTCTTCCGCATCCCAGTCTGACGCTTTATCCACTGTGCCACCGCCTGGTCAGGCTAGGCTTGCTTTTCTGAAGTTCCAGGTAAACAGATCTTTGGCCGAACATAGGATGAAAGGTCTAGCCCTGGCTGGGTAGCTCACTTGGCTAGAGCATTGTCCCATTATACCAAGGTTGTGGGTTTGATCCCCAGTCAGGGCACATAAAAGAAACGACCAATGAGTGCATAAATATGTGGAACAACAAGTTGAGGTTTCTCTCCTTCTTTCTCTAAAATCAATAAATTAAATTTTTTTTTTTTAGAAACTTAGAAAGGTTTAAAAAGCCGAGCTGACCCACAGTGGAATGAGGTAGCAGGCAGAGGTAGTGAGTGTCCTGTTAGTTCTCACTCAGGACTGGTCCTACTACTGTATGTTACATACATAAGCCTGTGATGACTTTCCCGAGTCAGTAACCAGTTCAGATCTTGAGTCTTCAGGACACGGTTAGTGTCAATGCTTTGCCCTTATGTGTGTCCAAAGAGATGAGGGCATTTTAGAACGTGTCGTGTGTCACGGGTCTGATTTGGAGGTCTGAGAAAAAGACAGTAAATCCCATCAGCTTTTAATCTCCATTTCTGTGTAAGTGGACCAATCAGAGCACAGAAGAAGGCTCAAATGCAAACTGAACTCTTCACAGGAATGGGTGCTCAGGTAATACTTTGCAAACACAGTCATTTTTTTTTCTTTTCCTAAAGGGCTACTGAGATATATATGTTGACACCTGGTATTATCATTTTTGCAAAAACCCTTATACAATATGCATGACCTTAGACAACAAACAACGTAGTATGGTTGATGTTAATGGTGTCTGTGCTTGAAAATAATGATTATTCCGTGAATCCAAAAGCTAAACCTGAAAACTTTCCTTGCCCTCTACCTTAAGATTTAGAAACAGATCCCCGTCTGCAGTTGAATATTTCTTGTTGTTGTGAAGAAATGCAGGTGCAGGAATTTATTTTATGCGAAAAACCTCCATCAGCCACATGCAATCTTTTCATACCTGCGGAAACATGAATAAAATAAGAGAGACCTGCTTGCTTCTGACCTTGACTAGCAGACAGATTATGCACCCGAAATAGTTTTCTTTTCTCCTTGACGGGTGTTAATTCCAAAATGATAGCCCTGTAGTCTTTTGACAGTTTCATCCATTTACCTGAAAGGGGGCAGGTCTGGCTTCCGCAGTGTTTCCGGCCAGCCTCTGCTTGGCTGCTAGGCAGGGATTGGACTCTGCTTTAATGAGCAAGACTCTGTGTTCCTCCACAGTGTCTTTTCTGGTTGTAAAAAGCTTCCTTTGCCTCCCTGGTCTTTTTAGCCAAGCATAAATGAGAAGTCATTATAAATGGAAATGGTGTGAAAAAAATCCTTGCAGGTGTCCTGGGTCTATTTATCCAAGGGAGAGATGGGGTACGGGGAGGAGGGCCAAGAGGACACGTCATTGCTCTGAATGTGCTGAGTCATTTGTTCTCGTCTTTTCAGACCCAGACCCAATGGCTCTCCCTCTCCCTTCCTGCCTTTTGTTCTGCGCCCCCACCACGACAGTCTTCTCCCTCCACGGTGTCCTTCCCAGTGGTTCTGCGTAATGGGAATGCCGCTCACACGAGCACTCATCGTCACTCAGGCTTCCTGGGGTTCAAGCACGTTGCTTCCACTTCCACTCAGCTTTGTAGAAACGAGGAGCTGCGAGATGGACGGACCTCAGAGGTTACGCTCCTCCGTTTTATAAGTAAAAAAAAACAAACCCAAAAAACATAAAAACAAACAAAGAGGACCCTGAGGCCAGAAGAGAGGACTGACAACCCAGAGCAACGCTGGCACTGGGCGCGGGCTCTTGTCTTCTCTGACATGGGGACTGGGAGAATCACTGCAGAGGCAACACCTGTCTTGCGGTTGGTGCGGAAAGCTGGCATGCCTGATTCCAGCCGTGAACTTCCTTGCTGTTGACCTTGGGCCAAGTACAATGCAGGAGATGGCTTGCTAAATATAAGCGTGAAGAACTGAGAGGGACATAAGTATTATTTCAAGCTAGCTTATCGAAGAAGCAGGCTCCTACTTTTATTTTTTAATGGAATTGCTTCCTAATTCTACACATTTACTCCAGTGATAGACAAGCTTTCTGTTGTTTTAAAGGAAAAGCAATATGTAGAAAAAGTATAGCTTTTAAATGAAGAAAAGGGGGAGAAGAGAAGTGATAGACCCACCACATGCTTGAAGAAAGAAGACTGTGTGTCAGAAGCTGGCATGTGATCCCAGAGAAGTTGCCTCATCCTGCCGTGCCTCAGCCTCCCCATCTTTAGTATATATGTGCTGCCGAAGCGAGCACAGTTTCCCCATCTTTAAAAGAGAAGTTTGTTCTAGATCTGGAGCTGTGGCTCTGGACCAGCTTTATTATTAGTACCTGCGGAGCTCATGAGAGTTTGAGAACAGCTGTGAATAATCATAAATATATAATTATAAAGGCTCAGGTCTTAGACGGTCCCGGAAGCCGAGGTGACGCTGCAGGACGGCCATGACAGCTACAGTTTCCTATTCTCCGAGGTCACTTCCAGGAGGTTAAGTCTCTGGTCCCCAGATTCTGCCTGATTCTGTACCCTGGTCCTGCCACGTCTGGGTCAGTGGAACACTTTCTGCACCATAGAAATCAGTTTACCTTCTGAATGCTGGGGCACCACGTGAAAAAAACCTTGCAACCTAGCACTCAGGTTTTAGATCTAGAAAAACAAGTGTTTGCAGTCAGAAGTGTTCAGCGAGTGTGTGCAGGAAAATGGATGTTCATGTTGGCTGTAAATCCCTACTTGTGGTCTTGGGTTTTTCTGGTCTCTCACCGCAATGGAGACAGTATTGCCGAATGTTATGAACAGGGGCTCTGGCTCCAGGCTGCCTGCTTTCGACATCAGCTCCATCACTGCCAACCTTGGGTAAGCGACTTGCTGTTTCAGTTTCCGTTTCCCCATCGGTAAGTGGGGGGAACACGCAGTCTCCATGTTTTAGAGTCGTGGTGAGGATTCAGGAGATGCATTTCATACAAACATGCTCATCACCGTGGCTTGTGTGTATTAAGCACTCGATAAATGTTAAGTACCTGATAAATGTTAAGCATCATCAGTTCACTTCTCAGTATTTTGCAGCTTTCAAGTAAGGGTGGTGATGTTTTCAGAGGTAATATGCAAATTGAAGGAAAAGATAACATACTTGAGAAATTGTTTTTGTATTTGGGGAGTATGTTAGCTATGCAACAATGGTCCAGTGGTCCGTGATCTCGAATACGGTCAGGAGTCACGTATTATCATAATCCCAGAAAGAGGGAGAAGAGACTTGCACCACTAATCCTTCACACAGCGTTACCTCTCTACATGCATCTCTCATCTTCCCACAGAGCTAAATCCCGACTTAGTGCCTTTGGATCACTTCCCCAGTTCACTGAGCTCTGATTAATCGGCTTCCCCGGCTCTGATGGGTGTGAGCCACCCCCATAACTTCCCTTTTGTAGCGTTTGTTGCTGTTGAAATAATGTGTTCACGGTTTGTCCTTATTTGGCTGTAAGGTCCACGAGGGCCAGGACCACACTTGTTAGTTGTATGTTCACGGTTTAGCCCGGTTCTTGGTTTGGATACAGTACTTCAGAATCTTCCCTGAGCCCCCCTGCCCATGCCCACCCAGGTGCCTGGCACAGATGTGTGTTCTGAGGGCTCAGCCCTTGGGAAGTTCAGGCAGGGGTAGACATTGCCAAGGGTCTGGGGCTGTCTCTTCCCACCTCTAGAAGCTTCCTCTGTTCACTCTAGGGTGAAATGAAATTGCTATGATGTTAAAAAGGTTGGTAAGTATTGCAGTATTTATTGGGTGGATGGAATAATAACTATGTAGATGGATGGATAAATGGACATCCCAACCCATGAGCAATAATGCTTATGTAATGGACAGTGTAATGGACTCAAAGAAGTAGGTGGGGCTATCACAGAATAGACCCAAAGCCACTTAAATGGTCCCAAACAGAGCTGTGTTTGCTAGGCACTGGAGACTCATCTCTTTTAGGAAAGCTACTTTAGCTTCCTCAAATGGAAAGAGAGCTAGATGTAGCCTGAGAGAGAAGTTTTGTCTAAGTAGGCTGAAAGTCTGGGCAATGTCTGATGGGATCCAAAGTGGCCTGGAAGTTCTCTATTGAGATAGGCTGTTATTCAGTGTTGTGTCACTAAAGCTGAGACCATGGTCCTCAGCCAGGTCCAGGAGGGTTAGTCGACTCTAGGTCGTTGGCAGGCAACACTACACATGCCTGTTCCAGGGACCCAGGGCATTTCTCCTACATAGTGTCACTGAGCAGCCCCTCCCTTGTTAACATCTTTATAACTTAACCGTTTCAGTACAATGGCCCAGTGGTGTTAGTTGAGGGGAGGTGATTCTTCTTCACTTATTACTCCTAGCTAACATAATAACAAAACATAGTTTGTTGTGTTATTTGTTGCATTAGGAGTCCAAGTTAGGAAAATGAGTTGCAGAGTATCAAGGACGTCAAGATTTCAGAGATCTGCTATCCAAACAGAATTGGTGTGAAACAGAAAGGATCACAGTCTTCCAACCCTCTTACCCCACTGTTCCCTGGTCTGTAATTCCTCATACGTACTGGCCTTCAAGGGCCATATGTTTGCAAGATGGCTTTCCTATCGTTTCCAACTCTGCCTTAAGATGTCTGTGCTATGGTCTCAAGGCGTGGGGGTAGCATACCTTATAAAATATATATGTTACATTTGTTTATTTAGGATTTTAAATATTTGAGTTTCAGGGATGTTTGCTGTTGGTGTCAGTCACGGAGTTTGGCTGAGGCCTATTTGATGGTGATGTAAATCATGAAATAACAAATGATGAATAAGACCCCAAACATATTATGTACGAGGAATTTTGTCCTCCTTCCTCAGGCGGGTTGCCATGGTGACCGGTGGTGGCAGGGTGTCAGCCATGAGATTGGGAGGAAATAGTGGGGAGGGATGTTATAATATTGGGACTTAAGAAAGATTTGTGAAATTGTCTTTCTGATGAGCTTGGGCCACCATGTGCCCAGTTAAACTTCCTAGGATTTGTTGAGGTCACAAGGTTTCTGTCCCCTCAGTGTTGGCTCGAGGGGCCATCGCTATGGCGGGAAATGGATTCTGGACCTCTTATCAACAATAACAGCAAAAATGAACAGAGTTAGGACAGAATTGTAAGCACCAGCCAGGTCTCTTGTCGCTCATACGAGGAGGTCCTGGACTCGATTCAGAGTCATCGCCCGCCCCGTTCCTGTGGACATGCAGTTCTTGCTGGTGGAGAGTAACTGACAGATAATGGGGACAGCGGCCCATCAGTTCCTCGCAGCGGGTCAGGAGAGAGGTGAAGCTGCAACATACAGATCAAACTTTTCCAGGGAGAAACTTTTAATGGGGGGTGAAGTATAATAAATAAAACACAAGTCGATGGAGGAGCAGCAAGAAAACACGATTTCCAGGGTCGACGGGGAACCCAAACAGACTCAGAGGTGAGAATAAAATGAAAACATCTCTCCAGGAAGGGAGAAGGCAAAGCCATCAGGAGGAAAAAGTGATCGAGGGGTAATCGAACCTGCACTTCATAACTTCTTGTTATTACCTAACTCTGTTCTTGGTGGGGCTAAAAGAGCTTTCGAAGGTTCTGTCTGAAATTGTTTGTTACAATAAGGAAGTAACGTGCAAAGTGCTTACCAGCTTGGAGATCTAAGCCATGCACGGAAGGTAGACAGAGGGGAGAATTATTTATAATGGTTTGTGGGTCCGGTTGCTAAACCTGTTGACCCTAGCTTTGTTTCTCTTACGTCAGAGGCTCCACTTGGGTATGGAGGAGAGGGGTCGCCCTGGGGAAGTGGTTTCTTGATTCTTGTCCGTTTGCACTGCTGTCTTTCCTTCTCTCTATTTATCCCACTGTTCTCCTTTCATTGTGAAAGACTGAAGGGACATCACTGCTGACGTGACGAATCTGCTTTTGTGCACAGTGAGTATAACGGTGAGGATGCATTGCCGAGAAAATGGTATGTTCTGGTCTCTCCCTAGAGGCCTTCCACCAATTTATGATCCTGTAGTCTAATCCCCTTACTGAGTTTCTGATTCAGAAAATGAGGGTGGAGCCTAATCTGCATTTTAAACAAGCACCCTAAGTAATCCTAATGGAAGTAGTCCAGAAAACATGTTTGAGGACATACTGACATTGGCACATGTCCGTGGTAGGCCCTGATGTCAGGTAGGTATGGTGTGAATCTCAGCTCAGCTGCTTCCTGGCTGTGTGACCTCGAGAGAATTACTTGATATCTCTGTGCTCATTTCCCCTTGCAAAAAAAAGGGGGGGCATAATGTTAGTGTTTACTTGATTAAGTTGTGTTTAATGAAGTGATGCAGAAAAACGTATTTAATACAGTGTGTGGCGCAGAGTAAGCCCTCAACATGCCATGCTGTTATGTTGATAATGGACTTGACCATCTTTTCTCTGAGCCGTCTTAGACTTTAGGATATAAGGAAGGAGAGGAAACTTCAGTAAAAGTGGAGTGTATTGGTCTAAGTCAGCAATTTTCAACCTGTTTCATCTCATGGCACACATAAACTAATTACTGAAATTCTGTGCCACCCCAAAAAGTACATTTTTTTTTTTTGCTGATCTGACAAAAAAAAAGATATAATTTTGATTTATTCACACCAGACAGCTATTGTGCTGGCTGATGTCATCTTTTAAAAATTGAAAAATCTAAGGGGAAACAGGTCAGTGCCCCTGACTAAATAGTCAGGTATTGCATGTTTTAATAATTCTTATAGCATACAGGTTGGAAATCACTGGTCTTAGTAAACAACAAAGACTCTTTGCTTGACCGCACTTTAGTCAGACTTCTGAAGCTTCTCCTAAGCCCACAAGTGCAGGTTCTTGTAAGATCCAGTTTGAGCAAGAACTCTGCAAGTCACTTTAGCAAGTGTCTCCCGTCTTCATATCTGACTGCCCTCGATGTCTAATCGGGTTCCTCAGTTGCCACCATCGCCCAGGTGACGTCTGATCACCCCGGCGGGTCTTCAGCAAGAGTCCTGTTAAATGGGTTTCACCAGAATCCCTTTACCCCTGATTTTTACTTTTAGTACCACCCCATTTTGATTCCTGGCTGTATACTGTCCCTGCTGTATTCAGAACCGAGCCCAGCTCTATACTGAGATCTCTTTTCCCCTATAGCAATATTTTCTGAATAAAACGTGTTTTTACCACTTCAACTACTGTCCACCTCTGGGTTTTCTTTGATGTAAGTTGTGGGAATGGCAGGTGTAGAAGTGGCCTTGGTGACTAGGTACTGGGTCTTATGCACCATCTGAACTCAAACTTTTCCTCTTAGCATCTTCTATGCAGCACCATCTTTCTTCTGTTACAGAGAATGCTTTTCCCACACATGGGAAACGTGCCCTCAGAGAAGGCTTTTGCCACACAGGGAAAGGTGCCCTCAGAGAGCTCTGAGCTTTCATTCTTGTAACTTGTGGCCAGTGAGCAGAAGAATCTCTGTTACCAGCTCTGGCCAGAAAAACTGGAGAGAGGACAGTGATCAGCTCTGCTGAAAGCATATGCCCATCCCAGTACCTGGGTTGGTTGTGCCTGAAGGTGGAGGACTTGTGGTGGGCAAAGTCCCTTAGACACTCCCCACCCACTTCTGTTTCTCTGCATCCCTATAATTCTGCACCTATGATATATACAAAGCCCTAACCTTATAGGCACCTCACAGGCATTGGGGACACAGTGAGGTCCAAACAGCATGGCGCCTGCCCTCATGGAATGTGCCGTCTTGAGCAGAAATAGACCTTCAGAGTGAAGAAATGGAAGACGTTATGATTGCTCTAATTGTGGCCTGCTTCCAGTAGTAAAAACTGAAGAAACAGTATGATAACACAGAGAAGAATGTGGTTTAGAAAATGAAAGTTGAGTAAGGGAATAAATTCAGAGGAGGCGGTTAAAGCATGTTAGGCACATAAACTCTGAGATACTTAAAGTAATTCTGGGTTCCCACACCCCATCCTCCCTGTCAAAAGTGGTGAAGAATTTAGTCCACGGGAATCAGTGCTTTAGTGGGTCTGGCTCAGTTCATCTGATTCCTCTGTAGATTTGCTTGGACATTTAGGGCTCAGAGCCCTCCTTTCTGCTTTTAAAATGGTCTGGGTTCACGTCCACTGTCACCAGCAAGTGAATCAGATCAGTAATAATACTAGTTGATATTCTCACTGAGTATTCACTGTTGTAGCTGCTAAATGTGCATGAATTCATTTAATCCTCTCAACATTCCTGTGGGGAAGGGATGTTATCTTCCTCACACAGATAAGAAAACAGGCGAGAGGCGAAGGGACTGTAACACTTGTTAAATGCCCACAACATGCTTGGCCTCGGTGCTAAGTCATTTTCATAACATTAAACCACCAAATTCTTATAATAATACGAAGAAGTCGGTACTGTTTTTATACCCAGTTTAAACATGAGGCGCTGAGGCCTGGACATGATAAGCCCTGGCTCAAAGCTACATAGTGAAGATCAGAGTCTGGTCTTGGACCCGGGATGTCAGACCTGAGATCTTGTTCTCTTAACCACTGAGCTCAGTTCTGATTTCCAGACTAGCTTGTTGAGACAGATCTTTGTAAAGCGCGTGCCTTGTCATGGCAATTCCTCTTGAAGGAGACTTTGTGGTTTTGTCCATCACAGATTCCGTGGAGGCGAGGAGTGCTGTCTAAGCCTTTTCTCTCTCCATTTTTGTCCTGTTCACAAATCAAAGTTAGCCTGAGCTTTGGTCCCGTAGAAGTGACAGCAAATACAACATTTTAAACATTCAGTTTCACAGTCAGTCCTTTAGAATCAAAACAGTGCACATTCATTGTACCCGGTTGTATGCGAGGCAGTAAGAATTCTCGTCGGTTCCCCGTTACTCCCTATAATTTCTCCCTGCCGGTCTCCTCTCTAGCAACGATCACCATGTGGAAATTTTACTCATTCACTTATTTGTCCTTGTGTTAGAACATAAGGCCCACGAGGAAGCGTTGTTGTCTGCTGTGTTAATTTCCATCTCCCCAGAATTTAGGTCAACGCTTGACATGTTTCAGGTGTTTTATTAAATATCTGTTGAAGGAAGAAATGAATGAGTGAACCAGAGAAAGAACAGATGAACTAACCAAAACAAGTTTATTGGGTGATCCATAGGCTTAGCCATCTTTGGTGTTGATGAATTTTGGTATTTAGCATTACTTCCCTCATTACCCTGTACACCAGGGATCGGGAACCTATGGCTTGAGAGCCAGATGTGGTTCTTTTGATGGCTGCATCTGGCTCACAGAGAAATCTTTAATAAAAAAAATAACAACATTAAAAATATAAAACATTCTCATGTATTACAATCCATTCATTTCCTACTGCTCATTTTCATGGTTGCAGGTGGCTGGAGTCAATCACAGCTGTCCTCCGGGACAACACCAAATTTTTATTGGATAAGGCGTAAAGTACACGAGTCGTTATATGGCTCTCACGGAATTACATTTTTTTTTTTTTTTTTTTTGTCCTTTGAGGCATTTTATTTGCATATATGTATTACATCCCTAGAAAAAGAATCCCAGGATTTTCCCTCCTGTGTGTTTTCGTCTTGCTTCTTCATGGTCCATGATGCCCGCTGAGGTTGTCAGTACAATGAAACCAAACTGACGGGACGGAAGCAGGTTGTTCTGCCATTTTTCTAGATCTTTGAGTTGCACATCAAATCTGGGGCTGATTACTCCACACTTGTTTAACCTGCCTGTGAGGTTCACAACAATTTTCCCAGCCCTGTGGTCATCAATAATTTCAAACTCGCCAATATAACCGGCACGGAAAGATGGCGGAAAAAGGGGAATTACATTTTAAAATATGTGGCGTTCATGGCTTTCTCAGCCAAAAAGTTTCTCGACCCCTGCTATACACATTGCTTCTATGTGTGACTTCTGGCCATCTGGTCAACACTTAGCCTGAGATTAAGAAAACGGAGACTGTGGCAAATGGTGTTAACCAGAAGTTACTGTCCAAAAAGTGAGCCACCAAAGGGCTTCAAAATAGATTCTTTTCAGCCAGGTCTACAACGTCCATCCACTGCAGGCAAAATGCAGTTTCTTTAATTTGAGTATAGTTGACCATCGGGTGTAGGATGTGGATCTGCTTTTTTTTTTTCAATTAGCAAAAGTATGCTCAGAGACTTGAGCTTGTTTTTCTAGCATTTTACTTAACATGGGTCCACTGCAGGGATTATAATTTCACAAGCCAATAGCATACAGGATAATGTCTCTTTTTTTTTTTTTTTCATTTTTCCAAAGCTGGAAACGGGGAGGCAGTCAGACAGACTCCCGCATGCGCCCGACTGGGATCCACCCGGCATGCCCACCAGGGGGCGATGCTTTGCCCCTCTGGGGCGTCGCTCTGTTGCATCCAGAGCCATTCTAGCGCCTGAGGCAGAGGCCACAGAGCTATCCCCAGCGCCCGGGCCATCTTTGCTCCAATGGAGCCTTGGCTAAGGGAGGGGAAGAGAGAGACAGAGAGGAAGGAGAGGGGGAGGGGTGGAGAAGCAAATGGGCACCTCTCCTGTGTGCCCTGGCCGGAAATTGAACCCGGGACTCCTGCACGCCAGGCCGACACTCTACTGCTGAGCCAACCGGCCAGTGCACAGGATAATGTCTCTTAATAAGCCAATACAAATACTCCAAAGCAATGGCTGATTAACTACACTACTGCTCTGGGCAAGTCCTAATTTAGCTTGGGGTGTATTGTTTATGAGTTGGTGCTCAGGAGAGATGGCTAAGTCAACCCAGGGCCAACGTCCAGCTGCCGGGGCAAATGAGCACAGCCGGTCCCTTGTTTCTAGAGCACATTGCTCGGGAGGATGGGGTGGTGCTGATGGGCAAGGGACCCCCTTTCGAGGGCCACTGCCAGGTTTTCTGCATCACTCTGGGAGAGTAGCCTTTCCCGGGGCAGGAGCTGATGCCCCAGAGGTGTTGGGAGCACTATTTGGGTCAGCAGCGAGGCGCCTTGCCCAGATCAAAACTCTTGAATTGTCCTCAAATATGAGTATTTACATTCTAAATGTCCCCTTGCCATCGCTGCATTGTCAGAGGTTTTATAATAATAAGCCCCCAGCAGTGCCCCTCCGCAGCTGAGCTACTGAGTGGTGAACCACCACAGGGAGATGATGCTCTCCTGACACATCTTGCTTCACTGTTAAAGACAAGGTCGGTTTTGGCATAAAGAAGTGGGTTTGAAGTCCTATCAGATCCACACACTATGAACCCCGCCGCCCCCCTACCTCCCCCACAGCCTGGCTTCCACTCTGATCGTCTCGGTGAAGACTAGGGAAATAGTTCTCCTGTGCTTGGGACGGAAAACTCAGAGACTGCAACAGACTGTGAGTGAGGGGAACATGAAAATGCATTGGGGGCCTGGCCTGTGGTGGCGCAGTGGATGTAGTGTTGACCTGGAATGCTGAGGTTGCCAGTTCAAAACCCTGCACTTGTCTGGTCAAGGCACATATGCGAGTTGATGCTTCCTGCTCTCCCCCCTTTCTCTCTCTCTCTCTCTCTCTCTCTCTCTCTCTCCCCCCCCTCTCTCCTCTCTAAAATGAATAAATAAATAATTAAATTAGAAAATGCATTGGGGAAATAGCCACAGAATTGTCATTGTTCCACATCTGACGATACTTTCTGCCATGATCATAGGCAGTCGAGTTCTGTTCAAGTTCCCACAGTAGTGTGCCAAGGGGTGTGCCTTGTTTCTCACCTGGAAAGAGTAATGCAAAATGTGCGAACAGCCCAGATCGGGGGCCAGCAACATTGTTCCATACCGGCCCAGTTAGGAAATGGTTTGGGTTCTGTGGATGCCCCTGTCTCTGGCACGCCGCTCAGGGCTGCGTGGCGTGAAAGCTGCCTTATATAGCACGGAAAGGAGGGAGTGCGGCTGTGTTTGAATCGAACTTCATAATAAGAGCAGGGTCGACCTCTGGCATAGATGACGTTTTGGTATTTAACTTACATAAAATCCTACAACCTGGAAAAACAAGCCGTCTTCTGTCAGCACTACTTGGAAGTGGTGGATAAAACACTTGGAAAACCCCGGTTTGATTTGGAAATAACAAAATGTCATTGGGCTTTACAAATCAGCCAGCCTTAGCTTCCTCAGTCAGTGTTGCAGGAGGACCCCTGGGGAGTTCGAGGCATCTAGCTTCTACCTCAAGAATTAAAAAGAAAAAAAGAGAAAGAAAGAAAGACTCCAAATCATATCCCATGTCCTCTCAGACGCCAACTTGGAGTTCTCACTATTGAAAGATGCAGTCCTCAGCAACAAAGCCCCAAGATCAAAGCCTGAGGAGTAAATTCCCTCCAGAACGGGCTCAGAGCTGCATCACAAATTGCCCTTCTTCACGCCCCTTGCCCTGCCTCCCAGAAGAACTCACTGGCCCGATGCCACCCTAGCCCAGAGGCCAGCCTGACCTTGGGCCATTCATCTCTGCTTGATAAAGCCAGGCTCCACAAATCACATGGTTCTCATTGACTTTCTGTCACAGCGAGGTAAGCGAGGTTCTTCTTGAAGCCGGGAGGCGTGACAGGAAGCTGCTCTCTGCCCAGCTGCTAAGACAGGAAACTCCCAGCTCAAGAGAATCTGTCTGGGACAGCGGACACATACCTGGACAGGATAAGCATTGGCAGTGTCTCTTCTGTGCTCCAGGCCCTGTGGCAGGCTGTTGGGATGCCCAGTTGGGTTAGACAGGTTTGGAGTCCCTGGCCTGGAGGTGTGCATAGAATTATAGACATTCTGGGAAAGAGCGAAGGTCGAGTCTCGGCTTAGTGTCAGTCGTTTGTAGGAAGCATGAGCACAGGAGGTTAACTCCTGAGCGTCGGTCAGTAGCTCCCTGTCTGCTGGTCTATGCTACATTAGCTAAAGCCCACCAAGACTTGTGCACACAGAGAGCAGCTTTAATTGAATAAAATATGTCATTAGCTTCTTCCCTGCCGGGCTCACCGACTGGGTCCAATTCTCTTCTTTATAGCTAGTGAAGAGGCTCCCTTCTCAGGAGCTATGAGTCAGAACTCTTAAAAGCATGGCTTTCCTATCATTCTTCCTGGGAAAATACCATTTTCCCCCCTGGTGCAGAGATACTTCCTCTAGAGTCTCATGGGTGTCAGGAGGAGTGGGGTGCTATTTCACACGAGTAGTTGACACTTCCGGTGACAGCAGATCCTTCCTTCAGCTCCAAGATGAAATTTTCAAATATGTCTTTTTAAAATCTAACGTGTTATTTTATTTGTTGCATCCAATCTTTGCAAAAAATAGTCATATTTAATTGATCTATTCCAGTGGATGAACTTGATAAATATTACAGTGGTACCTTGAGATATGAACAGACCAACATACGAATTTTTTAAGATACGAGCTGTGACTCCGTTTGTATTTTTGTTCGAGATTCGAGTGAAATTCCGAGATACGAGTCGTGATTCGGGAAGCTGCCGCTAGTTGACGCATTGTCGCACTGGGCCAGTATCGGCAGTTTGATATATGAGTTGACTGACTTACGAGCTCGGTTATAGAATGAATTAAATTCGTATCTCAAGGTACTACTGTATTTGAATATCCACTTTGCACAGTACTATTGAGTATCTTGATAAGAATGGACAGGTCCCCTAGAGTGATATGTCCACCATTATCCTCTCCCAATCATCCCAATCCGTCAGTATGTTTATGAGTCCACTTGTAAGGTCTACACAAGGCTAATTTTGACTTTGGCCTGAAATGGAAAGAGATGGTCCCTAAGAGCCAAACAGTCACAAATGGCCAAGGGTCATTGTTCAGTGACCCCGATCACTGGGCCTCATGAATCCCTGTACTCCACAGCACCCTGTACTCTCTGTCACAATATGTCATGTTTTTCTGCTATTTTCATGTTTGTTTTCCCCATTGCACTATAAGCTCTGTGAGGGCAGGGCCCTATCTCTCATGCTTATTTAACAGTTTAATGCTTCTGGGTAGCTCAACTTAACTCTCGAGTTAGTTCATGAACCAGCTCAGTGTCCAGCACTAACTGGCACAGAATAATTCATGGCCTGGGTTGTAGCTTTCTTTACGCCTAGCTCTAGACTTGAAAAGCAAGCTTACACTTACTGTCTCTCTGTCTGACTGAAACTGAGCTAGGTGCTAGGGGTTCAATAACGACAAGATACATACAGTCCATCCTGTGAAGGCTGATTCACAGTACATCTTGGGATGGCAGAATGGCTTAGCAGCCAAGGATGGGGGTTCTGTCATTAGCCTGGGTTGGAATCCCAGCTGCACCACTTACTAGCTGCTTGACCTTGGGCAAGTCACTTACCTCACTTTTCTAATCTGTAAAACTGGGGTAACTATAGCAACTATCTGAGAGAGCTGTGGCTAGGATCTCTTGAAGGAATATACAAAAGCACTAACACAATACCTTCCACAAAGTAAGTGAACTTTGTGTGTTTTAAAGAGTATTCAAATTTGGGGAAAAGATGACTGCATGTTCCTTCATTGTAATATTAGTTAAGGATCATTGAATTCTAAAGCTCATATCTTTGTTTATCTTGTTATTTATCATTTATTAGTAACCAGACCCTGTGAAATGATATAATCAGTTGTTCAGTAGAGAGTCAAACAGTTTCTGTCCACGGAAGGAGATTACCTCAAAGGTTAAAGTTTTATTACTCCTTAGGACTGAAACAGAACAAATGTAGCAAACTTACTTTGTCTTCTCTTTTCTGTCTCTGTAAGTCTCTTTTCCTCTAATGACCTTTGAACCAGTGTCACCTTCCAGCTGGTTTCCTCTTTAATAAGTTAAATATGGAAGGGTCATGTTTTTCACTTTTTGCAGTTATGCTTTCAGAAATTGCATCTATTATTATCATTTGGGTAGCTTGTGACTACTATTACTCTTTCATTTTCTTTTCTTTTCTTTTTTAAAGGTAGATGACAGTAGAAAGAGCATCGGGCTACTTGTCCAGAGTTCAAGGTATAAAGATCAGCTCTACTACTTTTTAGTGTTCTTGGCCAAGTTAGCCCCCCTCGGTTTCTGTATCCAGGGAATGGGGACTATAGTACCCAGGTTCCTGGGTAGCTATTACCTTCCCGTGTGGCCTGCTAGAGGCTGTCCTCCTGGACTGCTTTTGGCAAAGTACTGGAACTGCTTAGACAAATCCTCCTTCTCACCCCTGGGGCTGATCTCAGCCCCTGCAAGCGGTGCTGTTGTAAGTTACCTCTCACAGAACTTCTTCGTTCCCAGCAGAGCGCGCCTCATCATTCTGTCTGCTCCCAGGGGAAGGGGTGGATACCCCGTGAGCTGTGTGCATGCCTCAAAGCCCCACTGTGCTGGTGGTCTGTGTTTTATTGTAGGTAAGAACAAGTGCTACTATTTAGTGACACTTTGCCCTCGGGCTTTGCACGCCTTCAGTGTGCCATCTCATGTAACCTTTACCCCCGCTCCGTGAAATAAGCATCCGCATAACCATTTCACAGATAACCGAGACTCAGAGGTGAGGTAACTTGCCTGGGTATATTTTTCTAAAACAATCAGCTAACACCCAGATGCCAGCTCGTGTCTGACAGCGTCAAAGTATACATTTTCACACAATCTACAGTTCATATGCTACGGAAATGTTTACCTGAAACCTGTGTACTCTTATTGATCAATGTCACCCCATTAAATTAAATTTCTAAATAAAGAAATTGTTTCAAAAAGTATACATTTCCTCTCATTTGCTGATCACTCAGTATGCACAAGGTACCATGGTGAGCATGAGAAGGGTTCAGAGTAAGAGAATCCCTACTCTACAAGGACTCAGCTTTAAGATGTGGAAGATAAAAAAAAAACACAACAGTAACCATTGCCATTTATTTAGTGGCTGCCATGTGTAAGGTATGCTGTTTGTACATAATCAGACTTACTCCTCACCTCAGTCTGGCTCGGTAGGTGATATCTGTTCCATGGGTAACAAAACGTGGTCCAGGAGATGAAGTAACTTGCCTGCGGTAACACAACTGTCATGATTCAGACTTCTGCCTGCTCCTTCTATCATTGAAAGCCCCTTGAATCAGACACAAAAAGATACTCAGCAGTGAAAGGTAACAGTGTTCGATGTTGTACAAAGGTTACATGCGATGAACGCTGCCCTGTGTTGCCGGGAAACTGCTGCAGTCAATTTTGTAAATGTTTATTAAGCATCTCCTGTTTGCCACATCCCCAGTGAGTGGCTGGGGAAACAATAATGACGTGGCCCCTGAACTTGAGCACCTTATGGTCTCTAGTGCGAGGGACAGATATGCAGAAAGGCAATTATAACACAGCTTGGTAAGTAGAGTGCTGCAGGGTGTGATGGGAACACAGAAGCCGAGTCTTGATCAGGTGGGGGGTGCGTGTGCCGCAGAAGGTTTCCTGCACAGAGCTGCACCCCAAACAAGCCTCTTGTATCTGCCAACTGGAAAGTGTGTTCTCATGATGGGCTGTCCCTCTGTGTTTCTAGGCACACTATCGGCTCCAATAAAGCATTTAGATTTGACTTGAGTATGTTGTCCCTAGGTGAGCAGATTTACTTTTCTAAATCATATTTTCTTAGGCTCATTTGAAAATTAGTTTTCACTGCAAACCAATGGTGTGCTGAATTGGATCAAAAGGATGTTGGTGTGTCAGGGATAATACGCCTTCGAATACAAAGAATTACAGTTGATAATGGGCAAAATTGTATCCTGTGTACACAGATGACTGCAAGTTAACACTATCTGTTGGGCTCTTCCTTGATCTCTGTTCTACCCTCCGGCTGGGATGGAGGTTGCTGAGAGGTGTAGATTTGAAGGGTTTCTGTAGCTACCACGCATATGAAACCTACCAAATAATCTACGTTAAAATACGTTTCTCTCTTAATCATCTATCGTAATATTTGCAGAGAGTAAAATATTCAAACAACCGAAAGGAAATTTCTCCTTCCATACTTGGAAGGTAGATATTGTTACCTGTGTATCCTTATAAGCCTTTATTTATCCTTCTAGAGATATTTTTTTTTCTTGTATTTTTCTGAAGCCGGAACAGGGAGAGACAGTCAGACAGACTCCCGCATGCGCCCGACCGGGATCCACCCGGCACGCCCACCAGGGCGACGCTCTGCCCACTAGGGGGCGATGCTCTGCCCCTCCGGGGTGTCGCTCTGCCGCGACCAGAGCCACTCTAGCACCTGGGGCAGAGGCCAAGGAGCCATCCCCAGCGCCCGGGCCATCTTTGCTCCAATGGAGCCTTGGCTGCGGGAGGGGAAGAGAGAGACAGAGAGGAAGGAGGGGAGGGGGGTGGAGAAGCAAATGGGCGCTTCTCCTATGTGCCCTGGCCGGGAATCGAACCCGGGTCCCCCGCACGCCAGGCCGACGCTCTACCGCTGAGCCAACTGGCCAGGGCCTTCTAGAGATATTTTATGCTTATACATGGATATGAGTATGTGTGTGTGTATCTATGTGTGTTTGTACTCATGTATGTATATATGTAAGTTATATCCCATTTTTGTGTTTTGTATAAACAGTAGTAGCATGTGGTCATACCATCTTTCACCTTGATCTTTCCACTTAACAGTACATTTGGGAGGTTGTTCTTTCTGGCATAGTATCTTTAGGCTCGCTACATCCTTTTTAGTGGCTGTTTCCTATCTCAATGGCAGGTTTCAACCAGATTCCTTGCTGACGTATATTTCAAATATTCTGCGTTTAGGGCTATTACAAAAATCACTGCTGTGAGGCAAGTTTGTATACATACGTTTGCCTATGTATGAATGTATCTTTTGGATACATTCCTCAAAGTGGAATTTCCAAATGAAACGCTATGTTCATTTGAAATTTTGCTAGATATTGCCAAGCCGTTCCCCCAAAAGGTGGTCTGATTTACACTGCTGTCACCAACCCTGAAGGATGTCTGTTTCCTCATGCAATCTTTGAGAGGTTTCGCCAGTGTCCAGGACATTCTGTAATGAGGAAAACGTTGGTGTTTTGTCGGGAAAATCTGGGTGCAAGTTAGATTTAGAAGGCTGTGAACTGACATGCAGAGTATCACCTAATCAGGTGTGAGTAGGTAAAGCTCATTGTTTCAGGGCTGCAAACCTGCCTCTTCGGGGCTTCCAAATGTAAGAATGTCCATTTTCATGTCCTTGCAATGCCAGGATGCCTTTTGACCTGTTTTTAACTCTTTGCATTTCTTAGTAACAGCTGGACCCTCAAGTCTGTGTCTCTTACAGGCTCTGGCTTGACACTCCCATTATTTTTTTTTGTCTGACCACCTCACGTTGTGGCACTAAGCGCCTCCACCCGCCTTTCCTAGTAGGTGACCTTATCACTCCAGGAGGCAAACATACACTGTACTGATCTGCCCAATTCAATATCCTTTCGCTTAAATGTTAGATGGATTTATGTGATTGCTCTGGGAAGCAGTGATCCGGGGAGGAATTAGTGTTCTGAGAGGTCTCCGGTCTTGTTAAAATGGCAACAGGAAGATGAGTGCATTTGCCCAAAGCCATGGACCATGGTCTTACCCAGGGTTGCTCCTTTAGTTCTCTCTGCAGTTTATTTGGTTATTTGAATCTTGTTGCATCTGAGATGCAAGGGTCCAGCAAGGGACGCGTGAGTCTAGGGCGTCACCACTCTGCCTTAGGGACTCCCAGTGGGCTGAGGAAAGACCACACGACAGGTGTTCTTTGACCTGGGTTTTCCCTGTTCTTAGCAGTGCTTGAGGTGTTCTTTACTGATTTCCCCTGAGAGGATAAGGAAAAGGAAAGAGGAAAAGTTCAAAGTTCAGAGTACTATTTACAATATCGGTGTGGTTACTTCCAAGTAGGACACAGTGAGGGAGAAGGTTGTATGTGTTCTGGGGGAAAGACAGAAAAATGCAGTTCACTGCTGCAGGTGTGGCTGTGTCTGATACCCTAATGAGTGCCCCCTGCAAAAGAGTTCCATGTTGGAATATCAGGGTTGGAATAATTCAGGAAATGTCGCACCACCATGGCTGCCCATCTGTCCCTCTTCTTCATCCGTATGCAATTGTTCTGGTTCTTTGGAGGTCCAAGCTATCTTGATGAAGTTTTGGGAAGAAAAATATGTGAAACAAGAGCTTCACTTATAAAAAACAAAAGTATTTCAGAGCTGGGAGAGAACTGCCCCATCTCCAAGGCACCTGCTTCCTTAGCAAATATAACACAACCCATGGTTTAACTCAGGGGTCCCCAAACTTTATACACAGGGGGCCAGTTCACTGTTCCTCAGACCGTTGGAGGGCCGGACTATAAAAAAAAACTATGAACAAATCCCTATGCACACTGCACATATCTTATTTTAAAGTAAAAGAACAAAACGGGAACAAATACAATATTTAAAATAACAAGTAAATTTAAATCAACAAACTGACCAGTATTTCAATGGGAGCTATGCTCCTCTCACTGACCACCAATGAAAGAGGTGCCCCTTCCAGAAGTGCGGCGGGGGCCGGATAAATGGCCTCAGGGAGCCGCATGCGGCCCACGGGCCATAGTTTGGGGACCCCTGGTTTAACTACTAATCGTCTTCTAGACAATGACTCTTAGATCTATAGCCCTGGCTCAGACGTGCCTTTGGGATCTGAATAATACTGCCTCAGTCCCTTGAACACTTTCGGAAGCCCCAGCATCATCTGAAACCTCAACCTTATGTGAATCTGAATTTGTTACTTTCCAAATGTCCTATTTATGTCCATGATGTCATTATTCTTTCGGTCTCCAGGGCCTTGGCATGTAGAATCCTTCAGGCAGGAGAAAGGTACCCCTGGGAAAGCAGGAGCAGGAGCAGAGGCAGAGGGGGAAGGACCCTCGGGGAGGGCTTAGGGGATCAGGAGCGGTTGAGCGGAGATGGACAGTGTGAGCCTAATGGGAGATTCGAAGATGGATCCGTGGCTTTGAATCAGGTTGTGGCTAGCAGGGCTCAGAGGTTAGGACTTAACTTTCTGGCCGAACGAAAGCCGTGGAAGTAGTTGGACACTGGCCCCGTAGGATCTGTTTCATTGTAGATACTTGTGGCACCAGTGTGGAGGACTCATGGGAGGGGAGAGGAACTGGAAACGGAGAGCCCAGTTAGGTGGCCACCGGGATAATTCTGCCAAAAGTTGCTCGGAACTTGAACTAGGACAGGCGGAACGGGCAGGAGGGGGGTGTCAGCTCGTGACCTCCCCAGAGAGAGGGGAGCTGGGGATGTGTTTTCCTCACCATCTGCACTCAATAAAATGCCTTTGCCACCCTGGCTACAGGGAGTCGAGGTTGAGAGGGCACTCTGAAATCCCCTACACCTCAGAACTGAGGGTGGCCACGTGGGAGTTGGTGCCCTGAGCCAGAAATTCCCTTCACCACTGCAGAACGAGGGTCAGCTCAGCAGAGTTCTCGGGCCAGAGTTAGCGGAGACCTGCCTGCTCTCTCAGCCCCCAGTGGCTGCAGCTCCGTTCAGCGATGCTAGCCCACGGAAACGCAGCTGCCCCCTCCCACCTGCCCCTCTTTTGTTAAAGGCAAGAAAATTGTTTTCATGCTATTTGCAACCCATGCAGAAAAAATATTTCCCAGCAGGAGTTTCCCAGCAGGTTTCGCTGCTGTCCCCTCCACACATCACTTTAACAGCCGCTCCGGCAAACTGCTTAGTCCTCCAATTCTCCTCTCCTTTGCTGCCTGCATTAAACTTGGAGGAGAAAATAGAGATCATCAAGGGTCCCCTCTCTTTATTACTATTATTTCTTTTTTTTAAAAAAAATGATGCATTCTGGAGAAAAGGAAATAAATTGAAGCTTTGGCATAACTATTATGCAAATCAGTATCTCCCTTTTTAGGAGTATTGATGTCCAGGCTCCTCAGACAAGTCCTTCCTGCCGCCTGGTAGGAAGTTGAAGGATGAGAATCACCAAGACTTTATTTTGCCTGAAGTTGCAAAGACTCATAGCAAAATGGCTAGGCTTTGAAGGGTTCCTTGCAATTATTACTGGAGATGGACCCCTTTTAATACCTGTCACATTACTATCTGACCAGAATCTCACACATTCAGATGTTAGATGAATTAAGTCCTTCTGGCTCTAAGAGACAGAGACCTGTAAAAACCTAGCTCAGGGAGAGGAGACACGTGGCAATAAAGGAAACAGGGATTTTGCAGCAGATACAAAAGATGAAACCATGGTATAATCTGGCTTCTTGGAGTCAGGGACCAGATTAAAGATATTTGTAGAGATGCCAGCAGTAGGCGTTGGTGGCTCTGCAGTCTGTGGTTCATCATGAACTCAAACGAGGTCTTCTCTCCATCTCTGCTGCTTTGAGTCTGTTCCCTTCCATTACTATTTGTGTTCCACAGCTGCCACAGTTTTTCTCTCCCTCAGTTCTCGTGCTCCCGGTTTCTGCTTCTTTACGCTTTTTCTCCTAGTGGCTTGAGCATCCTCCCATTCGTTCCCTGTTTAAAATTCCTGAGATTAGCCAGAACATTTTGTCCTCATGAGAATTCAGGGCCCATCAACTAGCTCATGAACTGCTTACCTTGGGACAGAAGTGTCATCCTACTCCAACAAGAGTCACTGGAAGACAGTGATGGAGGTGGTAGGTGTGGAATGTGGCTGCCCCACCTTTAAAAGCTATGGGCGGGCAAGTTTTCTTTAGAGGGCATTGTGGGCACAAATTATACCATGATCAATAAGGAAAGCCTCCTATGAACGGTCAATTTTACGTGTCCGTTTGAATGAGCTCAGATAGCTTAGAGGTGCCCAGATAGTTGGTAAAACATTATTTCTGGGTGTGTCTGTGAGGGTGTCTTTGGAAGACATCACCATTTGGGTCAGTAGACGGGGTAAAGCAGATTTCCCTCATCCCTGCGGGTGGCCATCAACCAATCCATTGAGGGTTTGAACAGAACAGAGGAGGAGGAAAGGCACATTCTCTCTCTCTGCTTATGCTGAGACATCCATTTCTTATGCCTTTGCACACCGGTGCACCTGGTTCTTAGCTGTTCAGTCTCACAGTGGCACTTATGAGTGTTCTCAGGCCTTTGAACTCAGACTGAATTATACCACTGGCTTCCCTGGTTCTCCAGTGGACAGGTGGCAGATTGTGGGATTCCTCAGCTTTCCTAACTATGTAAGCCCATTCTTGTAATAAATATCCTCTTAGATATATTGGTATCTATTCTATTGGTTCTGTTTCTCATGGCAACATGACTATGCCCCCTTAGGGGTTAATTAAGAAACACATAATGTCAAAATCCAAGTGGCATTTCCTGTTTGCACTCACGTGGTTGACATTTTCCTATGGTTGTAGGGAACTTTGAGATTCAAGGGACAGGGGTTATTGTCCCTTTTGTTGAGATTTGGAAAGTATAGGTTAGGGAAATTAAAGACTTGCCCAAAGTTATGTAGATTGATTTTGAATATGATGTCATCTTTGCAGTATGCCAACAAACACTAACTGGTCTTTCAACATGATCCGGGAAGTGTCTACCCTCAGCTGAGTTAAACAAAGTACCTACCCTTAGCTAAACTAAACTGGGACTCTTTAAGAGTTAACTCTGCAGGGATAAGTGCTAATCTGCCCATGACTTGATTCCTTTCCTGCTCGGTAGCTATCGGAAATCTGCTTTGAGTTCCCAGAGAGCTCTTTGTGTTTAGCGGCCATTTTCCCTCTCATATGAAATATACTAATTCTTGCTACTTGGATGGAGACCTTGTATGCTTTCACACTCTTTGGAGGTCTCTGCATAGCTCCCAGGGCTTCCTAGGGAAAAGGAATTCTTAGACGGTCTGAGAGCTCCACTTGCAGCCAGACTGTAAGCCCTCCAGGGGTGGGGGTTGCTAGGATTGTAGCGAACTTTCTCTGAATCTGGGCTCTAACCATCCTGAATACACTGAATGAGTCATGAACCATTAACTGATGCTTAAAGGAACCTGAAGCGCTACAGATGAAAGCGGAGGGGTACTCGGCTCAGCACGGCCTTGGCTTCTTGGCAAGGGAGCCGATGAAGCTTTTCTGCCAAATGGCTCTGTATGCAGCTCTCATTGGGGCCAGGAGAGCTGTCGGGGCGGATCCAGCTCCTGAAGTCCTGTTGCTGACTCTTGTCACCCAGGCTGCCCTCCTTGGTGCCAAGTAAGTGTACCATCTGCATGTAGGTGAGCCCCTGCTGGAAGAGAGGGGATTCTGCAGGTTGGCAAGCAGGAAACCAGTCCCTGGGCCTGGCTGCTAGGGGTGGGGCTATGATTTGGGAAGAGATTGTTAGACAGCATGCCATCAAAAGCCTCAAGTATCTTTAACCACCGGATTTCTACTACTTGTCTCTGTTTTGGGGCCTCAAATGTACAAAGGACATAGACTCCCCACCCACCCTGGTCCATGACACAGGCACTCACACACCACTCAGGGCAGCCTGTGCCCTCTTTGTCTCGTGCATGTGGGTGTGACGTACCCTCAAACTCTAAGCTCTGGGCTCGTGCTGTCAGCTGGAGCAGCGACTTCTGTGCCAAGAGTGGTGGAGAAAGACAACGAGGTAATGTGGAAGAGGGAATGGAGAAGTGCTCGGAAGAAAGAAAGGAAGAAAGAAAGAAAGAAAGAAAGAAAGAAAGAAAGAAAGAAAGAAAGAAAACAAAGAAAGAAAAGAAAGAAAAAGAAAGAAAGAAAGAAAGAAAGAAAGAAAGAAAGAAAGAAAGAAAGAAAGAAAAAGAAAAGAAAAAAGAAGTGGGAGCAACAGACTAGACTATGGGATCAGAAGCCTTTGGACCGGGGTCAGGTGCTGCCAGTCACTGGTTGTGTGGCACAGAACAGGTTGACATTTCCTTTATTTGTAAGATAAGGCTGAGCTCACAGGTGACCATGGAGACTAAATGAATAGCGTATATATAATTTCTACCTGAGTGCCGGCTGTTGAAATAGAGGCTCCACAAATAGTAGCTATTGTCATCATTAGACGATACAGAGAAGAGGGATGGGGACCAAAGAGGAAAAAAAAAAAGGGGTAAAAACATTAGGAAAAAAAAGTGGGAGAAAATGAATATGATTCCCATCAGTCACCGCGGCCATGGACGTTGCCGCTTGGAGGGAGGCCTTCTGTTTACATAAACCTCGACTGTCATCCGGACACCCAGGCCACCTGGAAACAGCAGGGGCCCTTGTTGGCAGGATGGCGCTCAGAGAGTTGAGCAAAATAGGCAGTGTTAGGACAAGGAGGCCTTAGGATGCTGTAGCTTTGTTTAAAAATCCCTGGGTGAGTCCATTCTGAGAAGGCTTCATTGGATACTGAACTCGAGAGCGGGCCCCGAGGGTCGTAGGCCCCAGGACGTGGCCACTGGGCATCAGGAATGCCCCTGGTAAGCAGACATGTGGGGCCCACCCCAGACTGTGAAATGAGACGCTCTGGGGGCTGGGGGCCCACATGGGAGCGTTCTCAGCAGGTTCCCGTGCGACAGGGTCGGAGCACTGCAGCATTATTTTACTGGAAATAATTAACTGGAGCTTGGGAATAGTTATGGTTTAAGCTCTGCAAAGGGGAGAAAAATAAAGTCAGTAAAGGGAAAACAACCTTAAAACAGACTAACTATTGAAAGGCTATAGGACGTTAGAGTTTGTTCACTAAGTAAGAAATTGTTCAGGGGCTGGAGGGTTAGTGTGGAAAAGGGGAGGGGATGAACAGAACCCCCCCCCCAAACCTCATAGAGGAAAAGGGGGCAGGGTAGGAGAAGGTGGAATTGGGTAAAAGGGGGTGCATGGTGACGGAAGGAGACTTGACTCGGGGTGGTGAGCACACAGGACAATGTACAGACGATGCATTTTAGAACCATATCAAAAACAACCAAAAAGAAATTGTTTATAATTAGCTTTGTCCCCAAATAGGATATTTTGGAATGTGGTGATTCCCATCGTTAGAAGGGTTTGAGGAAACCTGTCGGGTTCCGTCTGATTTCCGAGCTGTGGCATCTTTCTTGGCTCCTCGTGGCTGGCAGTGTCCCTTCTCGAACCCTGGACCAGTGGTTCTCAGACAGCGGCTCCAGCATCATCCAGAACCCTGTTGGAAGTGCACGCAGGTTTTCAGGCCACACCCAGACCTACTGAGTCAGAGACTGATTTGATGGTTCTCTGGAGGGGGTTGAGGCATCAGGATTTATTTCCGTCAGATCTCCCAGATGGCTCTAGTATTCATCCAGAGTTGAGAATCACTGTCTCAGGGCAGGTGTTCTCAAAAGTGCGTGTGCCTCGGAATATCACCTGGAGAGCTTGTTCCAACCCAGATGTCTGGGTCGCACCCCCGGAGGGAGGGGTTCAGTTGACCTGGGGTGAGCCTGAGTTCCCAGGGGAGGATCACAGGGAATTGGTACCCAATCCTCCCCGTGCTTACCCCCGCACCCCACCCACCCACCACCTGGATGCTGGGAGTTTTCTCACGTAGGTTTGCTGTTCCCTACTCAGAGGAGTGCTCAGTGGATGCTCAGCAGGGACCTGGGGCAGAGACCCAGGCTTCCGGTCTGTGCAGCTCTTGCCTCTCTGTACTGCAGCTGCCTGGGTCTCAGCTGCCTGGGTCTCCCCAGACTCTCAGCTCTGTCTCAACTCAGGGAGTCCTCCGGGCTCTGCCTGGGTCCCCCTCCCGGAGCCACTGCCTGGAGTCGGGCCTCAAAACCGTTAGCTGGGGAAATCCTGGGGCTGGCTGTGTGTGTTTGTTTTTCCTGTCTCCAAGGGATCGGTCTTTCATTGCCTGATGTTCCGTGTCTTCAAAACCATTGTTTCATGTATTTTATCTTTTATTTGTTTTTGAGCAGGAGGGTAGATTTGTTCTCTGTTACTCCGTCTTGAGCGGAAGCAGCATTCTAATTCACATGAAAAAACTAACAAAGACTGGTCCTGACTGTTGAGGGGAATGAATCCTGGAGCATAGTTAAGGGGGTGGGGGTTGTCCAGGTCCAGGAGTTGGCTGTGATGTGATGTGGGCAGCAGCAAGGGCACGGGCAGTGGGAAGGAGTGGGGCATTGAGCTTCTCTTTGGAGGCATTGGCTGAGGGCACTTACTGATGTGGGAATTCTACCGGGAGTGCCTACATCTCACCTGTGTTGTCTCCCGATGCACTGAAGCTATGGTCTGGTATTGGGTTACAAGCTTGATGGGGGAGAAACCCTTTTGTCCTGTTCATTGCTTTATGGTTAGAGACGGTAGCCTACAGCACGCATGCCTCGCACAAGGTAGGAATCTACAAGAGTTTATTACATGTGTAAATAGAGGCTTCTTCATGATTGCCTCCCTTGAATTAGACTGGCACACAATCTATCTGCCTCTTTTCATGTTTTTTAATCACAGGCTACCCATTGTTTTAGCCACTTGAGTCCAGCTTGCTTAGAACCCAGCAGTGTTGGCATGGCCTGGGAGTTTGTTAAAAATATAGGCGCCTAGACTCACTGAATTAGACTTTGCATCTTAAGGAGACACTGCTGGAGGTACTGTCTCCCTGTAACTCCTATTTGTCCTCTGCTGCAAGGAGTAAGGGGCATAAGGAGAAAGATTCCCCAGGTGTTGGGGGAAAGCCCCAAAAGTCTAAGTTCAGGATTGTTTCCAGAGAACTGACACGGAACCTTAGGATTCAAAGTCACAAGTGCTTCAATAGAAGAAACTCACCTACACAGGCAAAGCAGCGGCTGCCTGTGGGGGTGGGCCAGGAGGAATCCACTCACCTCCTGGGGTAGGCTCCCTTCTTAGAGTGGGTGAGGAGCGTTAGGGGGGCTAATAGCAAAGCCATCTGGTGGGTAGTCCCAGGGACCACCAGAAACGTGCATTCTCAAGTTTGCCTTGGGCATTCCGGCTTTCTGAGCAGGCAGCCCAGTGTCGGGTTGCAGAGTCACAGGGAGTTCAGCGCTCACGGAGAGCGCACCACTTCCCAGACGCCTTTGCCCCTGGAGCCATAATGCAGCTGTAGAGTGAGTGCCCCCACAGCAGGAAATCATTATACACACATAAGGTTTGTCACCTGACACCAAATTCTACCTGTAGGATAAAAATTCACCCGAGGACATGCCCTTCCTCCTTATCTGGATATTTTCTCTGCCTTCCCTGCCCTGTGAGTGTTTCCAATTTCAGGTCAATATCTTTGCAGCGGACTCTGCCTATCCATCACTGTCTCTCTCACTAGGTGACATTTTAAGGTCTCTTAATGTCTGAAGTCCACAAGGGCTCCCCAAGCCCCAGAATTAATAAGAGTGGGAACCAGTGTGGACGTCGGGAAGAGAGGCACCGGGGAGAACATTCTGCAGCATACAGAGAAGGTGGACGTCGCAGCCAATTAGAAGCAACACAATTCAAAACCCAAGAGGGCCCCAACCCGAAAGCGCTCTGCGCTCGGGGATTTGAGGATAAATGGCTCTTTCACCGCGGGTAATGAGCTCATGGAGTGGGTGTCTGCAGACAGCTGGGAGCGCTGCCGGACAGGGACATGGCCCTGGGACGGCGTTCTCAGCTCCTCCCCGGTTTGGTGGTTTGGCACGGAGGGGAGTTGCTGTGGAGTTCATCCAGGGGAAAACTGTGTGGCGAGTAACTGCAGGAACTCGAGAATGGGTGACTCTGGACCAGGAAGGACAGCGATGCCCCTTCAGCTATCTGAAGTGCTCCTGTGCGGGGCCCTCCTCGCACACCTCCACTTGTATTCGTGTTCTGTGGCTAGTAAAAAGAAAATGCTTTCACAGACACGGTTTTATTTGCTAGCAAGGATGGTGGCATGTGCGACAGAGGCCATGGATTGCCCCGGGGGTCTGTGTAGTGAGTGAGAACTGGAACCTGGGAAGTCTGGCCTCCCATCAGCATTTCTGTGTGCCTCCTCATGCATTTGTTCTTTGTCGCTCTGCCGGGAAGGAGTGAGTCAAGGGAGAAGGAGCCCATTTGCATCGGAAGGGATACTGTTAGCTCTGAGTTTCTTTTTAACTCTAACATACGAAGAGGAGGGATATGAAGAACCCAGATCGTAAGGTTGGTTAACATTCCGCTGTTGTTGGTCACACACCAAGTTCCGTAAGTGTTGTAGACACCTTCCCATTTAATCCTCACCATGACCTAATGAAGTCGGTGGTAGTAACACCTTTATTGTACAAATGAGTAGGCGAGGCAGGAGAATTATTTGCCCAAAGTTGCATCGACAGGAAGAATGAGATTGTGATTCGTACCCAGCCGCCATCCCCCTTCCCAAACCGGGGTCTGAGTTCTTTTACCTTAACCCCTCTCCACCCAAAGTGTGGTCTTAGGACCCGCTGAGGCCTCTAAACTGTTACCAGTCCCTGATGTCATAAGGAGCTTGAGCTAGCTTGCAAGTCAACTATATCATGAGGCCAGATGACTTTTTTTTTTTTTAAGTGGAGAGGGGGCAAAATTCTCTCAAGGAAGTAGTATGTTGATCTGCATCCTGACTCAGATTCCTTATTTCCTTGTAGGGGGCTAACCAACATGGAGGTTATTCCTTGTGTAAATAGAGGCTTCTCCCATCTTGGAGATAGGCAGTCTGAATAGCACTCCTTAAATGTTACTGTCCGTAGGCGCCAGAAGCAATTATGTTGTAGATTCTGTCTCCATTCTCTCTGTCCTGCTCTGCCTGTTTTCCACTCTGATCTGAAAGGAGAATGCTAAGTTCTGGGGCTCTAACTAATGCTTGATTGAACTGATCTATGTTTTTCATTCAATAAGTCTTCTCTTTCTCCTCCTCCTCCTCCTCCTCCTCCTCCTCCTCCTTCTTTGAATGTCTTTATATGCAGGCTGTGCAACCACACCCGAACCCGTTTAACTCATTTGCACTGTTTTCATTTTGACATATTCAGTTAAGGATCATTGAATGGTATCTGGAGACCGCAAATGATGGAAGGGACCACATCCCTGTTCACTGTGAACATTTTCCGCAGCGTGTCTGGTGGGTGCCCAGTTAATTCCATGGACTCACTGACTGGCTGGGGGAGATGGGCAGACAGTTGGGCTGTACCAGGTTAGATGTCTTTGTGGGAAGAATTAGCATTTCTATTGGGTGGGCTGTTTTCTAGGTCCCTTTGTGAATGGTGGTGATTACTATATATCCATGGTCCTGTCTGCCGAGTGGCTTTAGATGGTCTACAGGGGTTAGATGGGATCTCTAGGAAAAAAGACACATTCTTAAAGAACATTGCTTGTTTTTATTGTGAGTCAAGAATAATTTTTAACCCAGGTATGAGTGAAGTTAATAAACCAAAGCTACTGCTTGGAAAACCAAGGCTGAGTGAAAACCAGATTGCAGGGTGATTTTTTTTTTTAAGATTTTATTTATTGATTTTTATCCAGAGGCGGGAAACAAGAAGTGTCAACTTATAGTTGCTTTACTTTAGTTGCTCACTGATTGTCTGCTGTATGTGCCTTGACCAGGCAAGCCCAGGGTTTCGAACCATCGACCTCAGTGTTCCAGGTCAATGCTCCATCCGCTGTACCACCACAGGTCAGGCTTCATGGTGACATTATAATCTGTGTCAGATCTAACACTCTCCCAATTTATTGTACAATGCTCTCTTTAGATTATGTATGTTACCATTGGAGCGAGGACTCCATCTGTTTCTTGCAGTCTTTTTGTCTAGTTTTGGTTTTACGTTTCATGCTTTAGGCATTTCCCAAAACAGTATCTAAGTCCCAGAGAAACCGCAGGGCTCTATTTAAAAGACAGGCTGGTCCCCTTCCTTTGCAAGTTGTGGAAGATCATAACAGTCTGTCAAGTTGCTCACCTGGAACACGAAGGACCTGAGCCAGTGGAAATCACCGGTCAATTAAATTCACAGAGACATCAGTAACAGCCCATGTCAGTGTCAGGTATGTCTCAGCAGTGTGACGCGGGTGTTGGGGAGAGAGTTTAGTACTGTACTCTCTGGCGAAGGAGAGTCAGGCTGTGTTGAATACATACTGGTATTCTTCCTCCCGCCCTCCTCCTCAGCACATGTTATCAGTGTCCTTACATAATCATTTAAAAATTTCTGTTCATCTTCCCAACCAGCCTTCACGGAGGCCGAGGCCACAGATGTCCCATCTCTGCTGAGCCTGTAGCACTCGTCTCTGTGGCTGCTGGGACACAGTGGGCGCCCACTCCCTGTCTGCTGTTCCTCCGCTTGGTGAGCATCAAGGAAGGGACAAGATAGTCAGGGCGGGGTGAGCGGAGGAAAGGGGCTGGAACGAGCGCTGAAGTCTGAACACGCGCTCTCCCTCCTTCCTGGTTTTGAAGGAGAAGTCTCATCCTTTGCATCCCTGCTTGGAATTTTCCTGGGTGGACTTCGTGAATATCATTTTCTGAGCTGGGTGGCCTGTAATTGGCTCTGAAAAGGAAAGAGCGCTCGCTCGGAGGACCACTTACAGCCTCATTTTGTGCTGCCTGGTGCCTTCTAGCTTTCTGCCGGCACTTGCTTTTTTCATTATCATCTACCTCCACTGTGATGATTATGTGACATAGGATCTTGCAGCATGAATTTTCCTCCACTTTCAGTGGCACTTGATTAAAAAAAAAAGTGTCAGCAAGGTCTCCATCTGCTCCATTGAGCTATCTGCCAGCTAGGAGGTCATGATTCCTTTGGGGGTGGGGGTGGGGTAAGGGAGGAATCAGGTGCACAGTACTGTGATTGAGGACTCATACTCCATTAATATTGGAAGCCTGGACATTGGGTGACTGTGAGCTTAGCTGTGCTATTGTCAAATGTCTGATTAGGGCAGGGCCTTCTCTTTTTCTCATCTGCTATTTTCATTTTGTGTTTTTTGTTTTTTAAATTCTTGCTTGCTGCTAGCACACTTTGTTCTTGGTAGGCTCTGGGGCTCTGCCTCTGGCCTCCTTCGGACTTTATTTCTTATTTCTTCTTTTCCAGTTAAACTGAGACCCTAAAACTGGCCTCCTCTTTACCAAAGCTTGTTAGAGAACACAACTGGGTTTACGGGATGAACCGGAATAAGACTGGGACCGGGGACCAGAGGGGTCATGGAATCGGCAGAAGTCCATGCCATAAGCAGTTGGCATCAGTGGAGGTCTCTGTGTGGGTCTGAGGCAAAGATGGGGGGAGCTGGGCATTTAGCTTCTAGGAGGTAGTGATGACTCAGCTTCAGGAACTTGGACAGAATAATGGGAATGCAGGCCCTGGCTGGTGGCTCAGTGAATAGAGCATCAGTCTGGAGAATGGACATCCTGGGTTCAGTTCCTGGTCAGGGCACACAGGAAGCAGCCATCTGCTTCTCCACCCCTCCCCCTTCTCTCCCTTTTTCCCTCTGGCAGCCGGTGGCTCGATTGGTTCAAATGTGACTCTGAGCACTGAGGATAGCTCTATTGGAGCATATCAACCGCAGGTGCTAAAAGTAGCTTGGTACTTGATCACCAGCTCCTGCTAGGGTTGCTGGGTGGATCCTGGTCAGAGTGCTTATGAGAGTCTGCCTCACTATCTTTCATCCTCTTGCCTAAATAATAAATAATAATAATAATAATGGGAGTACATGCCTGTGAAGAACTGGATTTTGGGGAAGAATCCAAAGCAAATATTTGGATAAAGCAAAGGCAGGGAGAATAATGAGGAGCTGAGATTCTGAAACTGGGATGTAAGAAAGGTTTTGTAGTGAAGGAACTGGGAAGGAGCTGGAGAACGGGACCAGAGAGGAAGGTCCAAGGGGCCCCAACAGCTGACTTGGTGCTTAATTGGGGAATATGTTTGAGAAGCCCCATCATACACCTATGTTCGAGTGGACTTTCATCCTGGAGGCTGGCATTGCTTTCAGTCAAGGGGGCTAAGGAATAACAAATCCAGCAATTGCATTATTTGCATTCTATTTCTTGTTTCTGGCTTAACCAATGATGCTGATGTTCACTCATACCTTGTTCTACGCTAAGGCCATGGTAGCATCCTCACTGGTGTTTTTCACCACAGCATTGCCAATGTTTAAGCACGCTGCCTGGAATGCACATGTTCAACTAACTTCTGTTGAATTGAACCACCCATCTCCTTGAGGACTCTAAACTTTGCACTAGTATTCTACTCTTGAATGTTGTTAATCACCTTCCTCCCTTTAATCAAAGTAGTTAACCTCCTGGGAGGGGAGGTTCGTTACTCACTGTCTTGATATCAAACATATCTTGACTTCTCTTGAGTTGACCATACTGTTTTTCTGCAAAACTCAGAATTCTTCTTAATGTTATAGCTAGAGTGACTGAGGCATAATATAGCTCTAAGCAACCTTCTTGGGGCATCAATGCTTTGCCTATCCACAGTCAAGGTGAGCAGTGGATAGGGTTTGTGTAACCCATGAGTAGCTATTCCTCGGCTACATCATTTGCACAAAGTCCATAACTGCTTGAGTTTAGACTTCTGACAAGTTCTGGGTTTCAGCTTTGGCATATCCATTGTTTCAGAAAATCCCAGACAACTCTTTGGATTAATAAAGACAACATTCAAAAATAGTAGTACTTAACATTATTGCACACTTTCCGGAAACCAGGCAGTCTCATAGGCATTTTATGTGAGTTATTAAATTCAATCTTTGCGAACATTCCTTTTAAGTACCACTAACCCCCCCCCTTTTTTTTTTTTACAAATGAGAAAATAAGATTTAAGAGCATAAAGTTAATTGTTTCAACCATTATGCTTGGACTATTCAATTTAGCAATGTGCCAGCCACCATTCTGTCCTGTGGATAAACAAAAGTAGGTTAAAGCTTGGGGAACTGCATCAGAGCCATCCGGTGAGTTCCCTGTTACTGTCCATGGTGCTAAATCTCAACATCTGCTAAATCCCCAGTTCTTATAATACTGTGTGAAGTTTTAAAATGTTCAACATCTCCATTATTAAGCAGGTCACACACACAGTTTATTGGAGTGCCATATTTGATTAGGTCAAACTTAATCCTTCAGGCCAGAAGAGAGGAAACAGTTCTGTTGCTGGAATGCCTGGCTTAACTTTTAGCTCTGCCTCTTAAATCTAACCTTCTGTGCCTCAGATATCTCTCTGTAAAATGGGGATGATGATATTGATGGTTTTAGTCCTCAAATAAGTTAATATGTACTTAACGTGTTTCTTGCTATGTACATGATAGCTCTCATATAAATGAATAGAATTAATGTTGGTAAAGCTCATGTTGGGTGAGAATTCAGAAGGTTTTAACCCATTCTGTTAAATGGAGGTGAAGTTCAGTAGTGGCATTGTAGAGGGGCCTACTGCCAGCATGCTACCTGACTGGTTAACCACTCCTTTGACTCCTTTGGGTTCTGTCTCTTATCTGTAGCCTCTTCTTGTTGCTAGAGTGCCTAATAGATCCCACCATATGTATAGAACTCATAATGCTTGGCCAGTATCTGGGGTGGACCACTTTACCACCAGCTCTTTCATTTTTCCTTGCTGAACCCAAAATATCTCACAGTTTAAGTCACCCAGAGGCCATAGTTACCGCCAGTGGCTACATGAGATCAACCCCAGGGAGAGTAGGCTGGTGGTGTCTGTGACAGCCTTGGGGGTCCATATGGGTATTGCACATTTATCTACCATGATGTCAGTAACAGGGGCCATTGTGCAGAGTATCCTTTCTTCTGTTGAGGTCCTCAGCTGCTCTGGCAAAGCCCACATAAGGGGCTGACTGGTAGGGACACTTATGGACCAGGTATTATGCTGGCAGAAGCTTGAAACACATCTTAGAAGGTCTCCTGGTTGTGCAAAGCATCTATCATTTTAGTTGGTGGATTGTGGGAGGGTAGGCGGTGAAGTCTTGGGGAAGGAAGGGACTGTTTACTGAACAGAGAAAAGGTCATGGTATTTGAACAACTGGAGGAACTATTCAGGTGAGTTCTGGCTGCATCTCAGCTCTGGGAGTGAAGGAGATGCTGCTATGCCAAAGAGGCAAAGCCAGTCTCTAAAGACCTTGAGCTCCCGCCTGTGGAGTTGAACTGCCTCCAGCAGGCACTGGGAAGCCACTGTTGGCAGCCCACCTTGGTCTTTGATTCAGGCAAAACAGAGTTCTAAGCCAGGACTTAACTGGAATATAAAAAGATGTAGTCACTCTTACAAGGAAGGATTTTGCTTCAAAACATTCCTATTTGTTTGGTGTTTTGTCTGTTTAATCTGTTGGCACCATTCGTTTGGAGGTTAATGTGAGTTCTAGAGAGAGGGGAACGGATCACAATGTTTAAGCCTTTTCAGATGCAAGTCTTGTTTTGATAATGACTTGGGATTTAACAAGTCATTAAAAATTCCCCAACAAATGCTTAGCAGGTGGTATTTTTTTGTTTGTTTGTTTAAAGGAGAAGACCAGGGGGGGAAAAGGAAGAAGGATCCTTAATCTTGAGTAAATATCTGCCCCGTTTTTTTTCTTTTTTCTGAAGCTGGAAACGGGGAGAGACAGTCAGACAGACTCCCGCATGCACCCGACCGGGATCCACCTGGCACGCCCACCAGGGGCGACGCTCTGCCCACCAGGGGGCGATGCTCTGCCCCTCCGGGGCGTCGCTTTGCTGTGACCAGAGCCACTCTAGCGCCTGGGGCAGGGGCCAAGGAGCCATCCCCAGCGCCCGGGCCATCTTTACTCCAATGGAGCCTTGGCTGCGGGAGGGGAAGAGAGAGACAGAAAGGAAGGAGGGGGGGTGGAGAAGCAAATGAGCGCTTCTCCTATGTGCCCTGGCCGGGAATCGAACCCAGGTCCCCCGCACACCAGGCCGACGCTCTACCGCTGAGCCAACTGGCCAGGGCCTGCCCCGTTTTGAAGAAACACAGCCAGTCCTCATGCTCTTAGCTGTCCCTGGATGAAAAATGCTGGCTCCTCATCTGAATAGTGGGTGTCAACCTGAGCATGGAAGTCGCTTGGTTGACGTCAGCCCCCTTCCTCAGTTCCTGAGTCACAGGCTGGGCCCCTTTTGCTGCAGCAGCCTACACAGTTGGACATGGGAAGAGTTTCACCAAGAGCTTATTTCCCAGAAATCCAAGGCAAGCCTGAAGTCTCGACTAGAAGTCACTTTTACCCTCACAAGCCCCATTAAAGAGCAGGTGCAATGTTGGGGGTGTGGATGGAGGTTGTGAGTATATGACAGCAGTTAAGAGCGTAGGTTTCTGAGTCAGTGAGCCTGGGTTTAAATCTTGATTTTTAAAAGGGAAGCTAGGATAAAAGACGTGAGAATAATCCTCAATCTTAGGTAAAAAAAAATCTCCAGTTTTGGAAAGCCAAATCAGGAGACAGCAGTCATACAGTAATTTGAACAGGGAAAATTTTATATAAAGAATTGTTAACTAGTAGAGGGGGTTAGAGTAATGAGTGATTGGTTAATAAGAGTCAGGAGAGCTCTAAAGAAGTTAGACATACTAGAGAGAAGGAACAGCCACTCCCCTGAGGGCTGAGATAAAATGCTGGAGAAAGTTGCCCCTCCCCCGCCAGGCTGAGACTCAGACGTAGCTGAGAGGACTGGGCTGTTACTTGCTACACGACAAAGAGGCCATGGTACTGTGCTGATGGAACTTACTAGACATCTACTCTTTGGCACCTGAAGGCAGCGCACCCTCTCTGGGGCGGGGGAAAGCTGCCTCAGAGAGCCGTCCCCCTGGAGGCATTCTGCTATAAAAACCTCCCCCGTGCTCCTGACCACTGTGTCTACAGAAGGTTAGGCTGCAGGAAGCGCATGCGCTGTGGGAGCTGGCTTGGGAGGAGCTGTGCTGTCCCGGAACCAGGTGCTGGAGAAGCTGCCACCTGTGCTGCAGGAGCCTGGCCCGTGAGCACACCGGAACCTGGAAGAAAAACCCTTCCCGGCTCCAGTCCCTACAGCATGCTAGCCAGCACATGAAACTGAAAGGACCCACCTTAATTTTTATAAAGCAGGTAATGAAGGGTGATTTTGGAGCCGACAGGCAATAAATTGATACCTGGAGTAAATGGTGAAGAAACGAATCCTGCATTCTGACTGTGTCGTCATATCCAGTATTTTGCCCCTGGCATGAGGTCACTGAGTAACCCACAATAGTTACTAATACTCAGCAGCCTCTACTAAGTACTTCCTTTTCTTTTTTGTGTTTAACCTTGCAATTTTGAGTAAAGCCTCCTCTATGTAAGGTGATATGTAGTAGAGATTGTAATCCCCTCATGAGAATGAGTCCTACCATTGACAACATATGACTAGTGCCACAATTAATAAATTGATTACACCAGTAAAAGAGAATTTTTTTTGCTGTCTTTTTAAAATTTTTTTAAAATATTTTATTTATTGATTTAGCCAGAGAAGAGGGGAGAAAGATTTAGCCAGAGAGAGAGAGAGAGAGAGAGAGAGAGAGAGAGAGAGAGACATCAATCTGGTCCTGTATGGGCCCTGACCGGGGATTGAACTGGCAACTTCTGCACTTTAGGATGATGCTCTAATTAACCAAGCTATTGGACCAGGGCTTTTTGCTGTCTTTTTTAATTAAAGAGAAGAGAATATTCTTTTAGGATGAACTTTGTTAGAGATACAAGCAGTAGGGTACTTTTAGCCCATGTATGTTTTTATAATCTGATAATAGCCTTTTTAACTTAATGTATCCTTTTGTGTTTTTTGTTTTGCATTGTTCTGAATGATTTAAAGGCATTAAATAAGAAATGGAGGCAAATTAAATTCATCCTTCGGACTATGTGGAGCCAGGAAGGACTTTGGATAGAATTGTGATGTGATTGAAGACGTTCTACAGGAAGGGCAGCACAGTACCTGGCTCGTAGAAATTCTTAATTAGGGGTGGCTACATGGACTGGTGCTGGTACGGCTCTCGTCTGTGTCATCTGAGTGATGAGTGGTCACCCTCTGAGAAAGGACACAAATTGCCAGACAGAAATAATCAGAAGCAAAACCAGCCTAGTTTTTCCTTTAGTTTAGTTTTGTTTGGCTTGTTTTGGTAGTGTCAACTAAATACAATTAGATAGAAGAGAGAAAGGAGCAGAGGAGTCCTCGGTGTGGGCTCTGCGTTAAACCTCTAGAGCTCACTTAGGAGTCTGATTAGACCAGAACGACCTTGTCTATTGGCTCAGGCGGAGAGGTGGGAAGAGAGAGCATGATTAATTTAATGCCTGGAAATGGCAGGGAGATAGACAAATGCCATACAAGGTAGTGAGCAACTGTAAGCATCTTTTCCTCTCTCCTCTCTCAAGAAACTTTTATTTTGCTTCCAAATGAAGTTTTTTAAAGGTGAGAATGTCAACGTGCATTTATTTCCTACAAGTTTTTATTGGTTGCCTCCTCTGTGTGAGATGCTGCATAAGGTGCCCAGGTAGAGAGCCGATAGGTCCTTGGTCAGAGTTGGGGGTCCTGGAGGAGTGTCAGGAGGCACAAGCTGGCTCATGTCGAGGTGTAGTTGCATTGCAGTGTAACTGGCATCTGATGCTACCAGTCTACGGGAAACACCTTCTCTGAGGTCGTCTATGACCTCTTTGTGCCTAAATCCAAAGACTGATTGTTTGCCCTTGTTTTACTTGACTTTCTAGCAGTTTTCCCTTGGAATTTTGTCTTTTGTTGGCTTACATGGTTTCAACTTCTTTGGCTGTTCCTTCTACAACTTGGGCTCCCTCTTTCTTGGCTTCTTTCTGGCACTTTCCCCTCTATATATTCTTCAACTATTTGTATTTTTCATGGCCCTCATCTATCCTCATATATACATTTCTCTGGGTTGATTTCATCCATTTACTATGTATCGATTACCACTTACCTACAAATGAGGAGACCCAAGTTGAAGAGTTAAGCCCAGATCATTTTATTCAACTCTAGACTCATTTATCTCACTGTTGGTGAATTGGACACGATGCCTTGAACATCTCACAGGTGTTTCATAGTCAGCTCATTCTAACCCGTTTCTACCCCAGGTTCTCCTATCTCAGTAAATGATACTACTGTCTAAACAGTTGTCCCAGCCAGAGACCTAAGCATCACCCCTGACTCTCATTCCCCACCCCCACCTAATCACTGGCTAGTCACATCAACTCTTTCTCCATAATCACTCTCAAATCAATCACTTTCTATCATCATGGAACTGGGGGCCACCTTTGTCTTATGTCTACTTTACTGTAACAACTGGATCTCTTCATTCATACTCTTTACTGAAAGGCTTCACCATATCCAGGTGGGATTGTGTACACCTGTACAGTTCTCCAGTAGCTCCTCAGTGCCCTCGGGAGCAGGTCCTAGCTCTCTTGTGTGGTCCACAAGCCTCTTTATGAGCCATTCTGATTCTGTCACCAGCCTTTTCCCTCAGTGCTCCAGCTCTATTAAACCATAACAGTCCCTTAAATATACTATTCTCATTGCTGAAATTTGGTCCTTTCTTTCTCCACATCTTCATTGGGAGAACTCTCACTTCTTTTGAAGCACTTAACTTAGACATGTGTATGTCATTTCCTCCAAGAAGTCTTGATAGGAACCCATGAAGACTTGATGGGATCATATGTGTGGATCCCAGAGACCCCATGCTTATCCCTGTCATAGTCCTTACTACCAATTTACTGTCTACCCCACTCCAATTTTCTTCTTTGTTATTTCTATTATGCTAGTGCTTAACATATCATCTGGCATATGGATGCCTCTCAGTAATGATATGCTTATGCATGAGTCCATAATATCCCAAAGAGCTCTGGGCATGTAGAGGTGAGAGCAATAATCAGGACAGACTTCATGTAGCCAGCGGCTTGTCACCTGGTCCTGAGGTTGTGAGGAGCATCGGAATAGATGGCGATGAGGAGAGAGAAGCGGAGGTGGCAGAAGTGGCTTGAACAATGGTGCAGAGGAAAGGGAGCCCAAGGTATGACTGGAGCATGCCTACCAACAGGGAAAGAATGCTCTTTAGGTAGTTAGGACCCAGTGAAAATTATGGCGTGTGTTTGTGAAATGGCTAAAGAAGTGCTGTAATAATATTAACCTGGCAGGCAGTATTGAGGATAGACAGGTGGGGGAGAGTCTGGTGAGAGAGTGGAGCTAAGAGACTATTATGCTCACTGTCGCATGGAGATGAGTAGGGGCTGTGTAGAGTGGTGACAAAGGGAAGAGAAGAGTGGGGACAGATGTGAGACAAGGAAGCTCACAGTAGATACCCTACTTTTTCAGAGGGAAGAAAGAGAGCCTCATGCGAAGACTAAAGTGATAATGTTGGGCTGGAGGCTTGAAATAAATGTGAGCGATTTAGAAGAGTGGCAGTTGGAATTACAATTTAAAGTCAAGTAAAGATGTCTGCTGGTCTGACAGTGAATTAGTAGATCCTGCATTGCCAAGGGCAGTGAGGACCCCGCTGAGCTGGCCCCACGTGCATTCATGGAGAGTCCAGCCAGGCAGGCTCTCTCTCTCCTGCAGTGCCCTTCTCAGAGAGGAGGGCTTCAAAGGAAAGCGGGCAGGTTCTTACTTCATGAGCCTTATATGCTTTTGCAAGCAGTAAGGAATGATACTGGTCAGATTTGTTGAAGCAAAATATTTTTATACTTGATCACTGAGAAAATTGAGGCATCTCACTATTGCCTCTTGTGACCAGCAAGGTGCCTGTGGGATAATGGAGACAATGGCTTTGTTGTGCTAAGTAGCTGAGCTATGATTGGAATGGAGAGCAGCATGGAGTTTGTGTCCAACAACTGGACCAAATCTCTTGGTCCTGTAAATGGATTATTTGACCGTGCCCTATCTAACCCATCCTTTCCAGATGAGACCTGGGTTCTGTGTTTGGAGTTCCTTTTGTAGCAGATGGCGTCATCTAGTATAACCAGCCAGCAGTGACCTTTTCCCATCCAGAGGAGTCTGCTAGCTCTGGGCCGGTGAGTGCCGTGAAGAGGTGGGCCAGACAGTGGGTGTGCCCAGCTTCTTGAGAGACCTGGAGAGTGTCTGACTCTCTGCTGCACCAGAGCTGCCAGGTTGGCCACACCTGCCCTTCTTTGTAGTCCTGCCCTTCTTTGTACCTACTCTCTAGATTTTGAATCGGTCTTGTGCACCATATCCTGCTTGGGTGTGAGAAGGAAGACACCCAACTTTTAAGGCTCCATTTCTCTCGGCATCTTGAAAGGTGAAAACCTTCTTAAAAAAGTTTGAAAACCAGTGCCGCACCTCTTACTGAGCAAATCGTCCAAAGGGAGAAATCATTATAAATTGATCCTCAAATGGAAGAAGAGTTGCAGTAGTTTTGTCATTGAAATCCAATGTCAGTGTCCTAGTGTGGCTTGTTATCTTGAATCTTGATTCTAGTCATTCTGGAATTAATGGCTTCTTGGGATCAGAAATACTGATCCTGGGTTCTCTTAATAACTGGGACCTCCTTCAGGACCATTCTGCTTTGCAGAATTTAACTGTCCTTTTTATGCCTACTGTTGCCAAGGGATCAAGTGATGTTAGCTTTCCAGTTCATCTTAAAGGAATAAGTACTGACTGAGATTAGATATTTTCTGTCATTCTCCAGATCACTATGTCTTTTATAGTCATGAAATGCCTTAGTCTCCTCCCTTCACCATGTTAGCACAAATTTTATTGCAATCAGAGGGATAATTATCAGGAGATGGAGGACACATCTGCTGTCATTGTAAACCTTTCTCCTAATTTAGGGGCATTTGTCTTCAGAACTTTTATCTGGTAGCTGCTCTTTTTCTTGTGAGTTCTTGACATATTACATGGTAGAGCCCATCTATTAGTATTAGAAAAGGTTGTGTGGGGGGTGGGGGAGTGGACCTGGCATGTGACTGGATTGGACCAAGAGTTTGAAGTATCATCAGGGAGTGATGTCAGAGAAATGGCACCGTGAGGGACACTCCTAATCTCTCCCCTTAAAATTTCAACAAATTTAACAACTAAACACATAGAAAAAAAATCTCAGGAGCACCTGAAATATAAACACACCAAACAAAGGTATGACTAGGCGAAAAGGTGGCTGAATATATAATCCACTCTGAAGGAAATAAGACAGAGAATGGCGTATTTCACTTTCCTCACTGATCTGAGGAAGGGGCGCTTTTGTTTGAAGCCGAGTGAGGTGAAGAGTTGAGTTAGAGGGGAAGGAGCTGAGTTAGGGTAGGTGCTCAAACAGAAGAAAGAACACACCAGTTTTGCCTGAGATTTCAGGATCAGGGCGCGTGCATAGGCGACGGGCTCCACCTAGAATTGCCAGTGCAGGGTGCCCTCGTGAGCTGGTGCCTGCATCTTTGTGCATTCCCGGCTCCATGTTCACCCGCAGTGTGCAAGTGGCTCCACCTAGCATTACTGGCATGTGTGAGTGTGCACGTGGACCAGAGGGCTTAGCCCAAGATTATCAGTGATAGGCACCTGCTTAGGTTGTTGCCAGCATCTCTGTACATTCCAGGCTCCAGGATCACCAGTGCAGGGCGCGCACATAGGCCAACACCCTTGGCCTAAGACTGCCAGGCTGGATGCTTCCATGGGCCGATGTAGGTTTCTGAGTGCATTCCCAGCTCTGACTGAGATCACAGGCGTTGGGTACCTGAGTGGGCGGGTGCAGGCTGCTGTGTGCATTGCTGGAGTCATGGGAGCTGAACACACATGTGGCTTATTGCAGGCTACCCAACAGTGCACGAGGGAGAAGCCTGTGGAGATTAGACCTGCAGCATGCTGAGGCCTGCTGGACCTGCCCTCAGGCCCATAGAAAGGCACTTGATCTGCAGTCGGCTCCCAGCCCTGCCTGCTCTTGCTGGCAGCTCTAATTGCTACTGCCTTACCCAGAACTGTGCTTTGAGCAGTGCTGGAGGAAGGACGTGGCTGCTCTTAGAAACTCTTGCTCTGCAGACAGTGGCTGGGGTGAACCTCACAGCTGGGTCCCCAGGCTGCTGGTTCAGGTGGGAGGGACATGGGAAGAGGCACCTGGAAAGCTGAGACTGCCATTGTTAGAGCCTTAAAGCCCTAACAAGCCCTGCCTATCAATGGGACTGAGGTCCAGTGTATGTCATTGGCACAGTGACACACCAGCAGACCTCTGCCCAAGAGCCCCACAGGGGCAGAACTTGTAGTACAGTGCCACCTGACCAAAAAAAAGTTACCTCTCAAAACCAGGAAAAAATTACATTTTTATAACTTTTTTTCATTTTAGTAATTTTATCTTCTTTCCTTTTTCCTTTTCCTTTTGAACTTCATTATCCATAGTTGTTACATTTTTCATTCATTTTTTTTGTGAGGGTTTCATTTCAGAAACCTTTTTTTTCATTGTTGTTGTTATTGTTTTTGTTCCATTTTTCTTTCTTCTCTCTTATTGTTTCTTCTCCTTTCTCTTTTTTCTTCTATTTCTCATATTTGATCATCATTTATTATGAAATTATTATATTTTGGACTCATATTTTTCTTTGTGGCATTTTGTTTGTTTTTTACCTCATTTTTTCTCTCTTTTGTCATTTTTCCTCAGTTCCTGATCCTTGTTCTCTGTAGTTCTTATTCCACTTATCATTATAAAATTTTCATTTTTTCAATTTTTATTTTATTTTTTAATTATCTCTTATTAGTGTTATTAACACTACCACTCTCAAATGCCATTAAGGAAAAAGCAATCAAATATCATGGATACAAAGGACAGAGCTGTAGCACAGATAGATGATGAAAAATCTCTAGAAAAAAAATTCAATTACTTGGAAATCTTAGAGTTAAATGACAGAGGATTCAAAATTGAAGTCCTAAAAATTACTTAGTGAAATACAAGAAATCTTGGAAAGGCAATTTAGAGAGTTCAAAAAACAATTTAATTAACAAAAAGAATACTTCACCAAGAAAATTGAAACTATGAAAAGGAACCAAACAGAGATAAGAAACTCAATACATGAACTGAAAAAAAAAATGAGGTAACAAGCTTAGCTAATAGAACAGGCCAGATAGAGGAGAGAATTAGTGACATAGAAGACAGGCAACTAGAGAGACTACAGAGAGAGAAGAGCTGAGAGACTCACAAATTTAAAAAAATGAGAAATCCCTACAGGAATTGTCTGACTCCATAAGAAAGAGCAACATAAGAATAATGGGTATATCAGAAGGAGAAGAGAGAGAAAAAGAAATGGAGAACATATTCAAACAAATAATCAATGAGAACTTCCCAAGCCTGTGGAAAGAATTAGAGCCTCAAATCCAAGAAGCAAACAGAACACCGAGTTACCTTAACCCAAACAGACCCACTCTAAGGCACATTGTAATGAAATTATCGCAAATCAGTGACAAAGAAAAAATCCTCAAGACAATTAGGGAAAAGACCACAATATATAAAGGAAGGCACATTAGGCTATTATCAGATTTCTCAGCAGAAACTCTACAAGCCAGAAGAGAGTGGACCCCAATATTTAAAGTACTGAAAGAGAGGAACTTGCAGCCAAGAATACTATACCCATCAAAGCTATCCTTCAAATATGAAGGGGAAATAAAAACATTCACAGATATAGAGAAGATGAGGGAATTTATCACCAGAAAACCCCCACTTCAGGAAATACTAAAGGGGGTAACTTGACCAGATACAAAGAACAAAACAAAACAAAATCACAAGTAAAAGCTCCAATAAGATCACAATAAAAACAAGAATAATCTGTGACAACAAAAACAAAAAAGGGGAGAAGACAAAGATTAGCAGTAGCAAAGGAAGATGGAGTGCAGAAGCACTCATGAGATAATGGACAATAATGAATATGATATATATTATTTAAATTACCTAATGGTAACAACCCCTGAAAAAAACACTACAGAAACACATGACTTGAGGTATCATCAAGACTGACATCTTTTTCTTTTCTTTTCTTTTCTTTTTTTCCTTCTTTTTTTGTTTCTCTTTGCTCATCTGATTCTTTCCTACATATTGTTTTTCTTCACACAGTAAAATGAAATTTAGACTGAAATAACTCAAGCTTAGTTACCATAAAGGAAAGAGAGAAGCCCTTGGTTCCTGGCCTCAGACCCATCCTCTCCCCTTCAGTATATATAAATGTATCAGGGAAGGACTCTCATTGGTCATTTTGACTCATGTGACTGTGCTCCAGGCCAGTCAAGGATCATGTGCCTAATCCCCTTGTCCAGAGAGCTAGGCATTGCACAAGAAGGGAGAGGAGTCAGAGGATCATAATGGGAAGACAAGCAGCAGCCTTTACTTGGTAGAAAACATGTGACAATAGAAAGGAGCATTCAGCTTTGTTGTTTAAGATTTTACCTCTCCTTTACAGATTCAATTTTCTCCTAAGGAATAGATAAAAGACACACAATTCTGCCTTTAATTAAATGACTGGGGAAAGCTAACAGTTTCAAATGTGGAAATGCTGTCTAAACGTACCTTTCTCTCAATACCTCTCTCTCCCAGTCATCCACTCTTACTTTTAAAACAGAATTGACTAACTTCTCCTTATGGAAAGACAGGGAAATGTCTTTCCCCATTATGTTTGATTGAGTGTCATACTATTCTTTCCTAAGGGAATATTGCAATGAAGCATATGTTGTCTTCAGGGCAAAAGAATCATCTCAGGTATCTAAATGGACAGTTGCAAAGTTGTAATCTTACTGCCATGAATAACAAGAGAGACTTACCTACTTTGAAACTGCTTCCTAGTCCACTTTTGGTGAGGGCAAGTTCACTCTGACTTCTTTGTCCTGGTCACATGAGTTGTAGGTGATGAAGTGGTTTAGGCAGATAATACATGAGTAGTGTGACAGTGCCCAAGTCAGTGCAGGCCAACACTGTCCTTATAAAGTGAATGAAAGCTGCAGGGTTTAAAGGCACTGCCTAAGTTTTGCTCACAACTCTTGACTCATGTTTTTTGAGTCACACCTGGTTGTTCTGTACCTATAAGAAATACAGAGGTTAACTGATTCTAATGTTTACAGTGCAGTTTAAGATGTCCAGATGAGTATCACAATCACATCTTCATTGGAAAAGAATTTAGACTTGGTTATGTGTTACGTGGAGCAAACTTTTACTGAGATAAAGATTATGGTGATGATGATTGACAATGGTTTTGAGAGTTGGTATAAAAATACTACTACTTTTGCTTTCTACTGCCTTGTCTTGATGGTAAGGACCTTAACATGCATGATCCCTGGGGCAGCCATGAGAATGGGCCTCTCAGATCTCTAGCTGCAGAGAAGGTAGTGGCTAATGGCCCCAGCTGCTGGGCTCTGAAGTTCATCAATGCCTTCTTGCCAACAACACGCCCCCATGGGTTCCCAGCTAGCGGAGAATGGCAGGGGTAGTAAGGAGCCCCGGGAGACAGTGGGTCCCCTGATGGCCTTGCTGAACTTTTCTCAGAACTACACTTTAGTCTAAGACCCTTCCACCCAACCCTCCTTCCTTTGCCTCTCCACTTGGGGCCATACCTGTCATAGACCGATGGCTCTTCCAGCCACTCTTTTTTTAATTTAATTTATTGTGTTTACATAGATTCTAGTGTCACCCCAAATGCATCTCCCCTCTCCCATATTCCCTTCAACATCTCCCTTCCCCCTTCCCCTCAGGTTTATCCCATCCTAACCTCCCCTTTCCCTCTGTCCTCTTTCCCTCTGGTCCCTTTGATCCCTCCTCTGTCTCAATTCCATTCCTCAGTTCTCATTGTTCCTGGATTCCTCAAATGAGTGAGGTCATATGATTTTTTTTCTTTCCTGCCTGGCTTATTTCACTTAACATAATAGTTTACAGGTCCATCCATGTTCCAAAAGGTAATATTTCTTCTTTTTCATGGCCCCATAGTATTTTATATTATATATATATACCACAGTTTTTTAATTCACTCGTCCTCTGACGGACACTTGGGCTGTTTCCAGATCTTTGCTATTGTGAACAATGCTGCCATAAACATGGGGGTGCATTTCTTCTTTTGAAACAGTGCTATGGTGTTTTGGGGTATATTCCTAAAAGTCTCCTAGCCTCTCTTAAGTTCTCCTGCATTTTATCTTACAGGTGTTTCCCCTAATAAATTTATTTATTACAAATTCTGATAAAATATATATAACATAAAAATTGGCCATTTAGACATTTTTAAGTACAGGATTCAGTGACATAAATTATACTCAATGTTGTACAACCATCACCACTGTCTATTTCCAAAATTTTTTTAATCCCAGAGAGAAACTGTTGACTCATTGTACAATATTGTCCACTGAATAAATTTCTTACTACCTAATTCTGACTTGGCATCTCTTTCTCAGGGATCCTTGACTGATAACTCCATTTATTCTTCACAACAGGTTTTCAAGACCGATACTTTCCTTTTATTCCAGAGGAGGAAACTGAGGCTCAGAGATGTTGAGGGAACTGCAATCCATGCCTCCAGGGAGCCTCTCTAACACATGTCTTCTCTGTGAGGCACGTCGGTCTTCTTGTGCCCAGGAACACTAAACAGCACTTCAGCCCTAGGCTTTGGGGCTGCTTTAAACAGTGACATCACCAACAAAAATGCGAAAAATGTGGCACTAAATAGACTGAGAAAAGAACACTTGTTTCCGGTATGAGAGTGGAACCAATAAACAGAGCGTCTCCTTGTCTGACCTCACGTCAGACAGATACATTGACCAACTCAATTTTTATTTTGCTGCTCTGAGCATGTCTGTGAGTGTCTGCAAAAGCACCATGAGTATTGATTTGGGGGTTACAAGGAAATTGGGTGAGTAGACAAATTCACAAGAAGGAAGAGAAGGAATCTGAGAATAATGAAGACAGATATATATCTTTAAAGGACAATCATTGAGAAGAGTCCCTTTCTGCCTTTGTGCCAAATCTCACAACAGATCAGCCAAGTCAGTCATTCATTCCCGACTCCAGTCACTCAGATATTTATTGGGCAATACAGTAAAAACCATTGAACAGGGGATTCTGATGATGGACTCACGTTGTGAGTTCACTGACGTGGTCTCAGTTTTAGACATGAGCCAATCAATGGGTGGGATATTCCGTGCTGGATATCGAATGGCAGATTATTGGGAGTCTGGGTAAACCCCAGAGTATTTGTGTTTAAGTTCTGTTTTCTCTCCGTAACTTAGTGCTTCTTTGAGTTAAGTGGCTACTGTACATACCTGATTGAGGCTGCTTGTAATTAGTTTATGTTTATGGCAATTCAATTGCAATAGTTATTGAGTCCTTACTCTATTAGCTCCTTGAGGACAGGGGCTGCATCCCCAGTACTTAGCACAGTGCTTTGCATATGAAAAATTCTCAAGGGCAATGGCATTGAGAAGTCAAGAGTCATATTTAGGTCATTCTATAATTTATCTCACTCAAAATATAAATACACAGTAGTATAAGGTTCTAAGAGACATTGAGATTTTTTAGGCTATGGTTACACAGGGTTAAGGTCACAGTATCTGGAATCAGAAAACCTGGACTCATGCCTGGACGGTGTGACATTGAGCCAGACACATTTTCTGTGCCTCAGTTTTCCTCCTCTGTAACATGGGAATAATAGTAGGTGCTACCATAAGGATTGCTTTTAAGGATTAAATATGATAGTGTTTATAAAGGGTTTAGTTTAATGTCTGAAAATGTGTTAAGTACTTGGTAAATATCAATGATTGATTTTCTCATTTTATTGGATTGATCAAATATATGAACATTGGGGAATCATTAAATTATAGTAGGGCCCACTGTCAGATTTAGGACCTAGAGAATAACTCAGAGAGGAAAGAGATTATATAGACTGAGAATTTGGGAAAGGCTTTCTTAGGATGAAGTATATACTTGATTTTGAGGGTTAGCTGAGATTTTCCTGGAGAGAAGAAGAGTCCAGTGAATGCTAATGACATGAAGAGAAGCATGATGGTGACCCTGAAGCTGGCATGCTGGGGACATGGCAGAGGATGGCTTGCCCGTTATGCAGGACAGTGAAAGGAATATGCCGGCAAAGGGATAGGGATGCTGTTAGGCAGAGACGTAAAGGCCATTCGTTAGGTGGAGGCATGAGACCTTCTCCTGGAGGAAATGAGATGCTAAAGATGCTGCTTTAAGCACCACGAGGAAAACTCACAAGTCATTTCCTTTGACCGAAAAGCACAGTGCAATTTCCATCTCTTCAGAACAGGAAGAGGGCGTTTCTTAAAACACCCTTATTTTTGAAGGCTGGATAAGAGTGACCAGCATATTTCAAAGGGATGATTCAGCTGTGTTAAGGATATTCTTTTCTTCCCTCACCTGAAACACTGTAGTTTCATTCTGCAGGCTTAGGATGGGGGTGTGTGTGTGTCCAGAAACAGGCTCACAATGTGCATTGTATATTCAAGGCTGCTGTTTGCCGTGAAGACACTGATGCTCAAGGCTGTGTTTGAGCTATGGGCACATTCCTGCTTCTGCGGAGTTTGTGAACAGACTCACCCCCTGGTTCCCGGGATTCTCACACAGGTATTACTCAAAGCACCTGATGTGCATCCATCAGCCCCTGTGTAGGAATTCTACTTCAGTCCCGGCTACTTGCCGTGCACCAGGGGACGTATCAATGAAATGGGGGAATCTATCAGGGTTGCCGGAATGTACTTCTCTTACTCCTTTGTGTACTTTATGCATGGATCCTTTTTCATGGCGGCTCCTGCTACCCTTCACGTCTCTGACAGCATCATCTGTCACTGCAAAAGGCCATTGTGCACATCGCTTTTTTTTCCCCCACCATATTTTTAGAGGTTTGTTTCTTTCAGGTCAGAGAGTACAAGTCTGAGGAGTGAATGCCTCCTATATATCACTGAGACCCATTTCTCCGAGAACTGCGGAATGGAGAGCCTTGAAAGCAAGTGGAGAGACTCTTCAGTTTCCCTCTGTGCCTCTACTGGGATCAGCCCGAGGGAACGCATGACACAGGGCGGGGCCGCGGACCTGCTCAGTGCCACCCCAGGTTCTCTGCTGGGTGTGGGGGGAGCGGGCAGTGGAGGAGCACTTGTGGGATTTACAGCCTGCACCCTGGCACACAGGTGCGTGCTGGAAAATTGTAAACCATCTAAATAAATAATCACAGCAGTGGACGGTAAGTGCTTTCACAGGAGAGAGCAGAGCAGAGGTGGAAGCCTGACCCCTGTACCTTTGATGTATTATTATTCGTATCATTTTTGCCATCACGGTGTTACTAAAAACATGTTTTATTCATTTTCTCCCTTTTCACTAGCACACACTTTTATTTATAATGATTGCAGCATGTTATTATATTTACTAGAAATGTACTCATTCGTAAGCTAATTTACTGTGGGGGTTTTTGTGTGTGTGCCAATTTTCCCTTCAAATAATTGACAACTGAAAAATGTGTACAATGTGATGTTCTGATACACGTATACATTGTGCAACATGCTTTTTTCGGTAAATGGAACCGAGCACACCTCCACTTTTTATGCTCTTAACAATCATAAGCTGGGAAACATCTGTTAACTTCACTGTTCTTTTAGCATGAAGAAGTATGAATGAAATTTAGGTTGCTCTAGAATTTCCCTTACTAACAATAACTTGGTGAATCTGGACAGAAGTCTATCTCCCGCTACCTCAGGTCACTTTTCCTCGTGATGGGTCAGAACAAGAGACTTGACAAACATTATCCTTGTTCAGGGAGGGGTCTGCAAAGCCCGGGTCGATCGGTCTCCAGCCCAGTGCCCCGCGTCCAGGGTTGGAAAGAGGGCTGATGAGGATTTGGTAAACCTCTCGCAGTGTCTCCCAGGAGAGAGGAGTCCTCAGAAGCCAAGCTTGGGGATCAGAGCAACCTGGTTTGGAATTTCTCTTCTGACTCTTCACAGCTCTACAGCGTGGGGGCAATTGCTCAGCTTTCCTAAGATTTGGTTTTCTCATCTGTGAGTCGATTAATGACACCTCCTTTGCACATTTACTTTGAGGGATAAATATCATAAGTAATCCAAACATTGAGTACAATGACAGGACATAGTAAATGCTCAATTAACAGGAGTTCTCAGTCCTGTTAGGAAACATAGGTCTTCTGATTCCTGGTTCAGTGTCTTGTCCTCTTGACCCTGCCACCTCCCTTTCTTTTTTCTTGATTGACCCTGTAACATGGGGAATGCTTTTACAGCTGTTGGACAGGGGGCGGGGAGCTTGGTTTGGGGTTACCATTCTACAACAGGCAGTCGAAGCTGGTGATTAGGAGAATGAGCTAATCTATTTTTCTTGTGGTATGGCGTCGGCCAAGTCGCAGCCTCTGTGAGCTTCCGTTTATTCAGTAAAGATATAGGGCTTATCTCACAGGGTTCTGTAAAAATTAAACGAGATAAAGACTATAAAGTTCTGGGTATCTGGCTAGGCACATTTTATGTGTTCAGGAAGAGGGAGCTCTGATATTAGGATTTTTACCAATAGCATCGTTTCTTAACCTCTATTTACTTTCCCTTGACTGCCATGGGGAGACAATACTAATCTTCCGTCAGGCTTATACCAAACAGGAGCAAACGCTGGGCCACATCTCAAGGGTGCCACCCAGAATTTCCTGTTCAGACATGCTAGGGCCGTCCTGTTGTGTGTTCTGCCCTTTTCTCCCCAGAGGGTCTCTCAGTGCCTCCTCTGCCCATTCTCATCCTGGGGGCCCAGTAAGGCCTTCCCTCTTGGGGGGGGGACCTTTTGTGGAAAAAAAAATCACATCATCAAATTCTTCTATCCTATGGCATTTTCACCCATTGCCAGGTGCTCCTGGCATGTGGCTTTGATTGACAAGATTACTAATCCATTATAATCATATTTTCATAATTAGTCCCTGTGAGGCCCGGCTGGCTGCTCTTGCCCAGGTAAACTCCTGCCGGCAGCTGAATGTTTTCACCAACTGTCGCCTTCCCAGGAGGGAGCTGTCGGTCTAGCACCCACAGCTGTTACTCAGACTCGCTTTTATATTCCTCCCCGTCTTCCCTTTCTGGTGCTTGGCTGCGAGGAATCCTTGCTTGATTAAAAGTTACAATTATGGACTTCAGACCTGAACAGAGACCAGAAATGGCTTTAGTTTTTCCATCTTGCTGATCACACACGACCCGTTCGTCTTCTGTGGTTTCTTCCCTTACGTCCTCCCTGCTCCCCCCCATCCCCCAAATCCCTCCGGCAAGGGCAAGGAGAAACTTCAAAGGTGTTTCTGAATAAAAGAACACACACGGGACGGGCGCGCAGGCAGGCGGGCGGGGGCATCAATTATTCACCATGCAAAGTTTGGGCGGCGCAGGGTCCCTTCCCTGTTTGTCTTGCTGAAGCCGGTGAGAAGGGCGCTTCTGAAGGTTGCGGTTTGTCCGCTCACACTGACCACTTGGGCCACTAAGGGTTGGTGAACCCTGGACCCTTCCCCTGCTCTCTGACCCTGTTCCGATTCAACAAATGGTAACCAGGGTGATTCACTCTTTGAGCCATGCTAGGGGCTTTCTGCTCTTCACCTTGTTTCTTTAGGAAGTCAGTACTAACCTTTTCCTCCTGGTTTCAGATAGATGAAAAAAAAAACTAGGTGACTGACCCAGGGTCCTCCAGCTCCAAGGCAGCAGATCTGAGACTCAAGGCGGCTGAGCTCCCTGCAGAGCTAGTGGTCGTAAGCACCACGCTCGACTCTGTGTTGAGTATGGACTAGGGATGCCAGGAACTGGCAGGACCAGGAGGAGGGGGCAGTCAGTGTCTTTGAGGGAAAGGGAATCAGGAGCCTTCATGGAGGAGGCAGCCTTGGGGAAGGGCAGATTCTTAGTCTGTTTTTGGTATCTGGGTAAGTGGAAATGTGTTTTCTCTGAGCCTAGGGCAGGGCCAGACGAGGAAACTGCTGAAGGACCAGCCCAGTACTGTATTAGTGGTTTCTGTCACTGGGCTCACAGACCAGCGAATCTGTCATGTGGGCTGTCTCCAGACTCCTCATCCTGTGCTTCTCATGAAGTCACCTCAGTAGCGAAAACCAGAGTACCCCTGGCGCCTCTCTCACCCACAAACCCCACTCAGCTGTTTCTTAGAACATGCAAGTGATTGTCGCCGTATCTCCAGTTGCCCAAGTCATGTTTACTTAGGGGATGGGAAGGAATTTACGGGGTTCTATTAGGTTTCTCTTTACTTGCTAATGTTCACAGAATGCTTGCTGAATCCCAGAAACTCTGCTAAGGGTTTTACATGTATTTTCTCATTTAATCATCCTTTCACCCACTAAGGTGGGTGGGCATGATTATGCCCATTTTATTGGTGAAGGAACTGAGGCTTGCAAAATTGACGGACCTTGGAGCCTGAGTTTGAACAGGGACAGAAGATCGCACTCCCAGCACCATTTTGTTAGAATGCATTGTGTATGTGTGCGTGTGACAGAGAGAGCACACGCGTGCGCTGGCTTCATTGGCTAAGGGATCTCATCGTCAGTGGAAGTGCTGAGTCTCCCTTTCTCAAGGAAAGCCTCTATCCCCTTCTCTATGTGAAAGCTGGCGTTCATATCACAATGGCTTGTAAAAGTTAACAGCTCCGAAGTCCTGGGTGAGCACTCCCAGTGGAAGTTTACACATATTTGGGCTTCCAGAAAACGAGAGTTGTACACTGACCTCCGGAGGGCTCAGCTTTGTCTGATGAAGCAAGCACAGAGTTCAAATTAAATGAAGAAGAAAATTGTTCTGTGGATGGAAGGAATATTGCCAGATCCTCAAAGTGACCCAGGTCAAAATTCCTCAAGGAAGGTCTTCCAACTACATCCGACTGGGCTGCCCATGCAAAGCCACAGGCAACAGTGAGATTCTTTGCCCCATTAAAAAAAAAAAGTCATTGCTTTCTCAGCAGGGACTGCAGAGCTACAATCCTGGTATTGAAGTTACTGAGAAAACATGGATGTCGGTGTCACCTGAATTTTTTAGGAGGGTGGTGAGCCCAGCAGCAATGATTTAGGAAACCAGGGTCCTAACCCTGGTTTGGTTTGGAATTCAGCATCTACTTGGGGCTGTGTTCAGAGCACATGCTCAAATAGAATGGTTTCCTGACAGTTTCAAACAATTTCATAAATTGACCATAGACATTGAGATGGTCTCTAGAACCTCAAATGCTACATCATCCCGGACCGTCTTTGCATCTGTAGGCTTCTGCAAAGGGAGCCAGCTAATGGGAATGACCTACCTTCAGTTGCCTCTGTCCCCCTGCTAATGTGCACGACTTGCCCCTATGCATTTATGGATATACGAGGAAGTGTCTGATGTGCTTGTAAATAATCTCCTTGTGTCTTTTGTTCTTGTCTTTGAACTCCTCAGTGAGGTCTATCTTTTGTCATTATTCCCAGTGACCTTCGTATGAATCCAGCAAATTCAGCAAAAGCCCATTGTGAATCTATTACGTTTCAGGCAATATCCTGACATTCAGAGTCCCCAGCCTTACGGACATCCCAGCGAGGGGAGCGTACATTAATCAGACCCGTCACTGCAGAAGATGCTTTCTGTTGAGATGCTGAAAGGTGCACATTCTCACCGAACAGAAGCATGTCTACTTCCTGCCACCACGTCCTGTCACCTTGCGAAGTGATCCCTAATCAGCTTCATGGACCTCTTAAGAACCCATTTCCAGCCTCTGCCTGCTGGGTGGCTCAGACACAGATTCATGTCCAAACCTGAGGTAGATATGAAGTGGGTGGGGGTCAACAGCACCAAGATCAACAGACAACATGTCCCCCTATTTGCCTTAGTTTTCCCCTCTGGATTCCTCATACAGGTTTCCTAAGGGCTGTCCCAAACTTACTGACCTGCCTAGAAGGTAGGTCTGAATTATTCTATGTGTGTATATATATACACATATATGTATACATATGTGTGTGTGTGTACTTGAAACATACATATATATGCACATATGTATACATACACATATATACCATTTTCTCTGTGTGTGTGTGTTGAGATGCTTTTGAGGACCTTCTGAGAAAAGGGACGCTGAAAGATTGAGGAACATCCCATCTCAAAGGGGCACAGTGAGGCTCCAAATCATTGGTTGGTCCGCCTCGGAAGTGCTTCTAGGCTCCCAAGGATTGGCGGAGTCGGCTCCTTCGGCAGCTCAATTCCTTATGGATTACTAAGCTTGTATGGAAACTCCATCATGGAAGCACTATGAGTAAAACATATACCTCAAGTTGAGGTGGTGGGGCTGCTCACAGAGGCATGTCCCCCGTTCTGTCCAGAATGCTCTTCCCTCAGATCTTTGCACAACTGGGTCCTTCTCATTGGTTCTGAGCTCAGATGTCACCTCTTCAGGGAGGGTTGCCTTGACCCCCAAACTGAAACCATTCCCCAGCCACCCTGCAATCTTACAACTCTGTATTGTTTTTTTTAAAAGACCTCGACCATTGTCTGAAATGACCTCATTTTATTTATTCATTCTTCTCCCTTTTGTCCCTCCAACCCCCATTCCACACACCAGACAGAAAACTCTGCAGAGTTCTCGTCAGTTTTATTTCCAGCACCTGAACCAATACCTGTCCCATAGTAGGGACATAATACATATTTGTTGAGTGAATGGATGGATGGATGGATGGATGGATGGATGGATGGATGTCTTCTCCCATTATGCTGTTAGATGACTGGAGGGTATTAGGCATGTAGGGTCTGTCATCTTAGATCAGTCTCCTCCTCCTTTGTGAGAAAACAGTTGCCTCATTGAGGATTATGTCTACATTGGCGCCACCTTCTGCACCACAAACCAGGCCACTAGACCTGAAATATTAATAGCCTGGGGAACTGGTCGTCTGTTAGGTTTGCCATTTCCCTCCTCATCTCCTTCCTGGGAGGAGCCACAAAGCTGGCAGAACTGCCTCGGGAGTTCTTTGCTTTCCAGGAGACGGAGGCTGAAGCCCAGAGAGCAGAGGCTTACACAAGGTGACTGTGGATTCAGGGGACACTGCTCTCAACTGGGTCACCAGCACCCCCGTTTGTGCACGTAACAGGCGAGCATGTGACCAGGGCAGCGATGCTCAGCCTCTGTCATAACTGGACATGTGTCCCCCTCGACTCGAAGGCTGTCATCAGCATTTGAGAAGTTTTTTTGACTTTCCTTGTCCTTGTTTCCCCTCTGCTCACCGATCAGGTGTGTAGTCCAGATCTCAGCCATGCCGCCTACATACAGAAGGTCCGAAATCACATCACGAACGAGAACTTGACGTGTTCTGCACTGATGTGACAGGCAGATGAAATCCCTGGACTTCGGTTACCTTCCTCTCTTAAGGAGTAAAGCAGAAATAATTCCTGAGCGCCTTAGAGCTTAGGGAGCGAGTCCATATTCACGATTGCATCGACTTCTTAGAAAAAAAAACCTTGCAAAGTAGATAGTGACTTTGTTGTACCCCATCTTCAGGATGAGGACACGGAGACTCAGAGAGGATGACTCCCCATGACAGGCAGCTCGACAGAGGCAGGGCTGGAACTGAAGCCCTGGCAACAAGATTCCAGGGCCAGTGTTCTCTGTATTGTGCCTCAGCTGCCTTCTAGAACACCATTGGAACATACAGTTCTAGATGTTGACCTTTTTAGGAAAGTGCTCTTGTTGTAGTTAATTCTGTAAGACATTTTAAAGGCACAGATACTGAGAAAGGCAACATTTAGGGAGCTCCCTAAATGGGCCATGGCAGCAACTTGTATGTTCAAATGTGTGTGTGTACGTGAGTGTGTGGAGCAGAGGGATTGCTTCTGGGCAGTAGAGACCAATTGTGGAGAGGTTTCAGACTCAGGAAAATGCTGGGAAAGTTTTCTTGGTACTATAATTCTCAGTAGGACCCAGCCTTAGATATCTTTGCCATTTCTTTCCTAAAATGTTTTATTCCAGCCTATGGCTAATTTTATAATGAAATTGCATATGTGATAACTATCTTTGGGGACCAAACAGTCCACAGTTCCATTTGTATTAGCCAAAGTATCTCAATTATATAAAACTATTCCATTCCATTAACCCCAGGAAAATTCATTGTGGATTATATCTTTGTGGCTAGTACTTTTTTCTTTTTGGGGAAAACATGGAGTGGTCATTATGTGTAAGGCGTTGTGTTAGGTGCTTGTAGATGCAACTATAAATTAGGCACAGTGCGTACCTTCAAGAAGACTGTTTTCTAGCAGAGGGATTAATACAAGGAGCTAGCAATGGTAATGTGTGATAGGGTCAGTTGTTTCACAGGAAATATGCAAGGACCACCAGGGGTTCAAGAGAGACATTAGCGTATCTGATGGGGTGGGGAGTTTGTGAAATGGGCCCCAAAGGAGGTATATTCCCACAGTCAGATATGGGAAGGGTATCCTAAGTTGAGAGAACTGAGTTAACAGAGGCAGGAAAGCTAACAGACTCATTCCGAGACTAGTTAATTAATTTGACTGGAATTTAGATTATTCCTTCCACTTTTTTTTTAATGAGACCATTTAAGCAGCACATATCACAGTCCACTCATGCCATCCATGCGTATTCATGGGAATTCCATTCATCCACATGTGCATATATGTTGTAGCTTTTCAATGTTGTATAGAAGCCAACTAGTTGAGTGGAATACTGAATTAGAGTTTTAGAAACTCTCCAGTGGTGTTCATTACAGCTTATGACTACCTAATTTTGCTCCCTTTACCTACTTAGTGGATTCCAGTAAAAGTGTTCCTTTGTAAGTATAAATAGCAATTTATGGAATTGATCATGATTAGCACTTGAGATTTGAGGAAAGGATTTGCCTTTTAGGATGTGTTCATGGTCCATTGAGTGATCCTTGGGACTGATCAATGGGCCATTGACCATACTTGGAGAAACAGCAGTTAAAAGTGATGATGAAAGATAAAACAACCGAGACCATATTGGAGAGACTCTTTTGTGCTGGAATGAACAGTTATACTTGATGTGTACTTACTTGCCATTAAAAGTATTTGGAGAAAGAAGTAGAATTTTTTTGAGGTTTCATCAGAGAAGAGAGAGGCTGGTGTGCAGGTGGCTGACTAAGAGAGAGGTGGTGCCCTGGGGACTGGAAGTGAGACAGGTGATAGAAACCTTGCAGATAGAACCAAGACATGGTGAGCTGAGTGGATGTTAAGCTATAGGAAAGAGGGAGAAGAGGGCTTGGCCAGGATGGCTGGGTACTTATCAAAATGGTGCCATGAACACAAATTGGCAAGTTAGGAGGAAAATCTTTTGCTAGGAAAAACATTAAAAGATGGTTACTGAGAAATTTAGAATAATAAAAAAAAAGAATTCTAGAAAGTTCTAGGCAATATGTGGAAAGAATTTCAAAACTCTTTTTGCCTGGAAAGAATTTTAAAATTTTTAACTAAATTTTGTCACCATTTGTTGGCCAAACTTAAGGGAAAGATGTCATAGAGCCAGATAATACCTTTAGTAAGATTGGAGGCTCATATTAGGTACCAAGAGCATCAGAAGTCAAAATAAGCCTGAGAATACTGTCGTTGATCTCCATTAACTCCCCCGAACAGGTTTACCTGTCTAATAGAACTGGTTGCCAAGTGATGGAAGAGCCTGTTGTTAACTATGCTATATTTTCCTGACAGCATCACTCTGTTGCACAACTCCAGGGGGCGCCACTCACTTGGAGAATTCTGAATGATGTCTCTTGGATATGTGCAACATGACAACCTGGATTCCTGTTGAAGTATGTCTGTTTTGAATGGTAATAACTTGCTTTGGATTCTTTTTCACATTTAAAGTAAACAGAGGAGTTCTGAGAAGACGTTGCCATCAGGGCAGCGTTAGTGCTCATGCCTTTGTTCCCTAGAGCTCCGTTCCATTCATCTTCATTGTCCTCGGTGCCCGGTATCGTAATTTCCCTGTGTACAGGCCCACTCGACACCTCAAGGGTAGGGAAGAGCAAACGATGATGTAGGAGCTGTCCCTTTGTTTTTCACCACGAGGACACAGACTGAATGGAAGAGTGGGGAGAAAAGGTCAGGTTTTCTCAAGTGGAAATTGTCTGAAAGCACGAGGCTGGGTCCGTGCGTCTGTGCTGGGTGGTTATGCTCTGGGCTGGTTAACCATGGAGTACCCGGGGCTTTGTGGAGAGAGACAGAGGTTCCACTCAGAGGGACGTGGAAAGCACATCGCAGTTTCATGAGCTTAGCTTGATGATGCCTAAAAGAATCATCTTTTAGCTTTCAAATGCTTTTGAGAAGGTTCACAGTCAAGCTGTTATCAGTTGTGAATACCATAGTGTCAATGACTTAGTCAAACCTACCATCTTGTCTGCTAGCCGCTGGAGAGGAGGTCCCGGAGGTGATGAGTTGAGTGGGTGGGCTGGAGGACGAGAGGGTTCCGCATGTGGGGTGTTTGAATTGTCAGCAGAAAGCAGCAGACGTGAGGGAGTTTGTGCTGGCAAAGAAGGGTGGAGCTCGGGAAGCAGAGGTGTTGAGCGGGCAAAGGTAATGTTGCCTGCTTTAGAATTTGGAAAGAGTTCTTCTCCCTGGTGGGTGGGAAGTGCTGACAACTTCAGTGCTACCAGCCTTCCTGATCCATGCCGGATACCACTTTCCCTTTATGAACGCATTGAAGCTGTTTCCTGGGTAAAGCCACAGACGTGCTGAACATTCACCTCTGTTAGGTGATGGAGAGGGAGGCCCAGAGGAGAGTCACTGCTCACGAGGAGCTTAGAAAGACCCAAACCTGCCAAAGACTCATTGCCTAGCAGGGGTCCCCAAACTTTTTACACAGGGGGCCAGTTCACTGTCCCTCAGACCGCTGGAGGGCCACCACATACAGTGCTCCTCTCACTGACCACCAATGAAAGAGGTGCCCCTTCTGGAAGTGCAGCGGGGGCCCGGAAAAATGGCCTTAGGGGGCTGCATGCGGCCCACGGGCCGTAGTTTGGGGACGCCTGGAAGCTTCATCAAATAGGGCCGGTAACCAGCTCCCGGGGATTTGTACTAACTCACCTGGTTAGCACAGGGTTTGAGGCACATCACCTGCCCTGTGTGTTGTGATCGGTCATGTAATGCTTGACCAGTGGGCAGCTGTGTCTGCAACAGAGAAGAAGGCATTGAAGGGAGATCAAGCGTTTTTCTAGAACACACAGCTCGAGAGAGGCACCAAGACTTTAACCAGGATGGGATATATAGAAACAGATGCCTTGATTGCCAAGTGAACTGATACTGAAGTGAGATCGACAAGCTCTTTCTCTAGACTGGAGTAAATCATGAACATAACCCACAGGAGGAGAGGTGAGACTTACGTTTTTTTAAGTTTCACATCATGAGTTTATTTCCCTCAGAAATAAGATTCTGACCAAGTATCTGTCAAGGGACTTATCCATGCTCACTTTGACATGGTGACTTGTATCCCATGATGGCTAATTTTATGTATCAGCTTTTTTTTTTTTTTTTTTTTTTTTTTTTTTTTTTTAGATACGAGCTGCGACTCGGTCTGTAATTTTGTTTGAGATCCAAGCAAAATTCCGATATATGAGTTGTGATTCGGGAAGCTGCCACTAGTTGGTGCGTTGGCACATGGGTCCAGTATTGGCAGTTTGATAAACGAATTGACTCTCTTACGAGCCCAGTTACAGAATGAATTAAATTCGTATCTCAAGGTACCACTATATATTTTTGAGGGTTTTTTTTTTTTTGGAGGGGCAGGAATAAGATAAACTTTTAAATCAGATCATGGGACTTTGAATAAAGCAGATTACCCTCCAGAATGTGGGTGGGCCTTATCCAATCAGTTGAAGGCCTTAGAGAATGAAACTGACCTCTTCCTAGCAAAATGGAATCATGCCAGATGATGGTCTTTGAAATACACCATTGGCTTTCCTGGTTCTCCAGGTGCTGTCCTACCTTGAAGATTTTGTACTTGCTCATCTTCATAATTGTATGACCTAATTCCTTAAAATAAATCTCTATCCCTCTATATTTCCACACATCCTATTGGTTCTGGTTCTCTGGAGAACCCCAATACAGATCCCACTAGAGAGTCTTTTTATCACAGGAGAGGCTAGATTATATTGTGGTAACTGACAACTTCCAAAACCCAGTGATATAATACAACAAAAAAATGGTCCTCCCCTTTGCCACCTGTTCAGAGAAGGTCATCTTGGGAGTTCTGCTCATCGATGACCCAGGTGGGTAGACAGAGCCCTATGTTGACATGAGGGAACCCTATTTATCATGGCAAGGGAAGGGAAGATGGCTGCTTCTTAAAGCTCCCACCTGAATGTGAAAACAGACCTATCCCACCCAAATTTCTTTGGCTAATGGCAGTCACATGGCCCCCTTTCACTTCAGAAAGGCCTGGGGGAGTTGAGTGCCACCATATGCCCAGAAGTACAGAACTCTTCTTCAAGATGTCCTAAGTATCTTCACTGATCTCTTAAGAGGTTATTCTCTGTGTATCCCTACTGGCCTGACACCGGGTAGGTGAAAACCCAGAACTGCTGGGTCATTTTCCTGCCTGAGAGGGAATTCAACATAAAGGATAATAAAGCTGAGGGGAGAGAAAGTAACTTCTGATAATATATTGGGGGAAGTCCTGGAGCCAGGTGTGTCTGAAGCCATCCCTGAGCTTCTGAGTTATGCACAATTCATACAGCCTGCCTGATTTGGTTTCTTGAGCCAATTTGCACTAGGTTTCTGCCTCTTGCAATCCTGAATTTCCTCACTAATGCAGTGATGATTAGAAAATCCCGAAACCTTCCTTTCTGGATTCTCAAATACTGGGCACCCACCGTGCTTTTCTATTTTAACACTTGTACTGTTCCTTCTGCTCAAAATATCTTCCCTTTTTCCCCCCCCTCCCATCTAGTAGCACAAATCTTTCTTCTACTTTATTGGGTTACTGCCACCTCTGCAAAGGAGCCCTACTCTATGTCCCTCTCCTATCATCAGCCAAAATCAATCCTTTCCTTCGATGTTCTTATAGTGATAATGAACTTGAACTTCTGAGCATTTGTCATACTGTGTCTGATACTAGCCAAGGCTTATGGAGCACTGACTAGGTAGGGGGTGCTTTCTATTTCCTCCAGTCATAGACTTCTTTATTCCTCAAATCCCCCTACGGAGTAGGTGCCATTATTCCCATTTTAGACATTTAGCGAATGTGCCTTTTCAAAAACTGCCATTTAGAAAAACCGAGTGATACCCCTTAATCCCATCACCGGCAGCTGGCATTTGGAATCCAGGTGATCTGGCCCCAGAGCTCACACCTGTCATCTTCGTAGTTCTCTGTAGACCTGGCTTCTCTCCACCAGACTGTGTCCTGTCTGCCAGAAATCCCGCAGTCACATTGGGCACGACACCTAGCGAGTGCCTGGGATCTCACAGCCTGCCGTGTGGGTGCTCACTTCCCTCCCAGCTCCGCCTCGGCTCCTTGTCCTCATTTCACTTCTTTCCTGAGTTCTTCACCAGCTAATTCTAAGTGTCATTTTACCTCGTTGTAGCATTTGTATTCTTTATAAGCCAACTTAACCCCTATTAGGTTGGAGGACCATTAAATAAATGGGTAAATGCAAATATAAAGAAATACTAGATTATAAATTCCTCGGCATAAGGACCGGTGTAATTGATCTCACCATAGTCTGCAGCCCCTGGTTCTAGACCTCAGAAAAATGTGTCTTGAATTTATTTGCGGTGAAATTTCCCGATTCTGAGGATTAAGGCATATCAGGCACATTCTGTGGTGCTGTGGCGTGACGATACCTTAAAGTTCCTACAGGGGCCAGCAGGATGTGGGTGGGGGGTGGTGGCCCTCGCCCTTCGCTGTACCAGAGAAGTAAGCCATTGTGCTGCAGCCGGAAAGAATCCACTTTGCCGTTCTGCTGTAGGAGAGCTGCATATTTTACCTCCAGTGACATTCTGTGTTCCTTGTGGAGGCTCAAAACAGTGCCTGGAAACTATTTTTGAGTTTTCCCGTCACCCAGGAAAAGCTAAGGTGCTAACTGGCAAGAAGGGCAGGAGGTGTCTTTTATTACAGCCCTTCAGGTATGTGACTTGTTGGTGTGAAGGGTTAGAATACAGCCTCGCTGTGCCCTCCTCTGAGAGTAATTGGGGACTGATTGCCTTCCATTGTTAAGCATTGCTTGGTAAGGGCAGACCCAACTTGCCTTCAGATGCCTGTGTTAATGCTCGTTTACAGCTAGAATGACAGCAGCCAGCCTGCCGGGTTTGACAAGCTCTGGGGCAGAAGTGGCTTTGAGAATGCGGCTCTTCCGAGGGGCTGGACCGCAGGAACTGAAGATAGGGACAGGAAGTAGCCCGGCACAGCCCAGCACTGTTTTTCTCTCTCAGAACATCCTCCATCTTTTTGCTCTTTTCTCTGACATGATGCCAGTGTTCTAGCACTTTCCAAAATCCTGCAGCCATTCATTGTTATCTAGAAACATTTTCTGAATGCCTGCTGTGTGCCAGGCCTGTGCTAGGTCCCGGGGCAGTCAGGAGAGGGAGAAAAGCTGCTCTGATTGAGTGCGTTTGTCATTTGGGGCAGGATGGTTGCTGGAGTTTTGAGCACAGTTGGCTGACAGGGATCAGTAAACACCATAATAGCAATACAGAGTAATTTGCATGGGGAATGTCGACTCGGTGTATGTAGATCTCGGTGAAGAGAGAAGAGTACAGTGACCCATTTTAAAGTTGCTCTATACATGAGTGTTTTAAAATACTCAACTTTTAAATAAGCCACTTACTGGATTTCACCTTCTGCAGAATAAAGCCTATCAGAAAATGAACAACTGACTGCAGTTCAGGTGCAATCCCTGTCTATCTACAGGCATAATGGACTGGGGCACAATTTTGCAGGTCTATATACAACTCACCAACGTCTCTTCCCTTCTCTCTCTCTCTCTCTGGTTTTTCTTTATGTTCTGTCTCTCAATCCCAGTCTTTGCCCCACATGTCTCTCAAGATAGGCAAGTCCTTTCAAAATCTCCTCTTCTTTTGAGCTTCTTATATGAATGGAATAGAGATAATCCTCCCTGTGAAGGATGAGAACCATGACGATGGATTCCAGCCATCCAGACTGCCTGCTGTATATAAGACTCAGATCAGCAAAAGGATGTTTCCTTTGGTATTGATGGGGAGAAGCTAGAACACAGTATGGGGAAACACTTGCACCCTTTGACTAAAATCAGAAAAGTATTTGTGGGTGATGAGTGGCAAGTAGATGACTGTAATGCCTATCCTCTCAAAGGTGATTACTATGAAAAATATATACACCTCAATAACACAATAATCAGGTGTTTAAGGCACACTGTTGGATTATTGATCAGTCATAGTTTTGGCAGAAAAGGGATGGATCACGCCAACAGAGTGATTCAGGTGAGTTTAACAGAAGGAAGGGCTAAGGGACGCTGACCAGGAAAGGTGCAGCCCCTCAGGGTTGGCAGCAGTGGGGACCCTTACCACCCTTAGCCCTGAGAGGCCAAGGCGAGAGAGGAAGGTGTCACTGGAACCTGGAGAAAGCAGGGGCTGTCCAAAAGGTGCTGTGGACTGGCCTTTGATATATCCTATAGGAAGGATGCAACAATACGCTCTCTGACCTCACTTTCTGAGTTCTTGCTGGTGCCTTCCATTGGTTTAAGTCCCCTAGCAGGCAGAGGCCAAGGGACCATGTTAATTTATTCCCTAAGGTTATCTTTCCAGGGCACAGAGCAGGATGGAGGAGAGTGAGGGTAGCTCTGGGGGGAAGGGCAAAGGGAAAAGAAAACAAGTAATTTTGCCTATAGGGAGACAAAGCAACATAGCAAAAAGGCAATTGGATTATAAATGAGAAGATATGAGTGTTGTTATTGGCTCTGACATTTACTAGTCAGTTGATTTTGGGAAATCACTTTATCCTCCAGATGAAGTTTTACCAGCTATATAGCATAGGAAGACACAGGTCTGGCTTCTGAGCCAAATAAATTATGCAATAATACTTGAAGAACAATGCTCTTTGAAGGAAGGGGCCATTAGGAAAGTCCATCAGCAATACAATAGACAGTAAATCTAATTAATTTTGTGTGGAGTGGGTATAACTTAGGTCATGGTAAGAGCCTCAGCTTCTTTCTGTGGCTTTGGAACAAAGCAGAAATAGCAAGTCCACGTTGATCTCACAAGAGTATTTCCATTTCTGCTCTAATATGTGTTCCAGAAGGTATTCCTCTCACTCATTCAACATGGAAAAGACGATGCCAAATTGAGCCATTGGAGAATTTAAGGGTCCATGGTACATGCTTCCTGTCTCCTCTGAGCACATATGGGAGATGGTCTTTGGATTGGGAGCAGCTTATAGCTCTTAGCTCCGTTAAGTCTGAGGAGCTATAAAGTCATGAGTATGTAGTCAGTGGTTGGGCCTCATCTCTAGGGATGAAAAACTTCCCTTCAGATTTTCCATACCTCAGTGTGATAGACACCTAATAGGATATCTGCTCAGGCTCTGACCTGTCTGAAAGCAGCCTCCAAAGGTGCTGGCAGCCATGTTGGTACTGTGTGACCCAGTAGGCCATGAGGATGGACATCTGACCCAATAGTCTCTCACCGTGAGGTCGATTTTCCGCTAGCTCTTTGAGCTTAAGTCAAACTTGGGAGTGGTGTCACAATCATCCCCCGCCTGTCACCTTCATGAAGGAGCAGGGGAGCCAGTCTACTGAGAGCGATGGGGCAGCCATACAAGGGGATGAAATAGGAGAGACCCTGGGAACCAATGAGAGGGAGCGAAGGAGCACAGTGGGAAGCACGCAGGTGAGGAGGAGGAGGAGGCGGAGCCTCGGTCCTGCAAGGTGGGCGGTGTCTCAGTTCCCCGTCAGTTCCTGGGGCCTGCCCACAGTAAGATCCCTTCCCCTCCCAGCATGGCTAGTTAGAGGGGTTTTCTGATGCCAGTAGCTGAGGGAACCCTACCAAACACAGGCTTATGGGTAATGGACGCCCTGGGAATGTGGCAACACCTTCTCTTGGCCCCTTTAGAGAAAACCTTTCACTGAGGAAGTGGAAGCTCATGGCCAGGGCCTTGGAGGGGGGCCTCCTCAAAGCTGGGAAACAGGAAACACTTCCCGGCCGGATATGTAGAAAACCTCCTGCCCTACGATCCTTCCCATTTCACAATGACGTGAAATTACCAATGAAAAGCCTTTCTGCCATCAAACAGTGTGAACTTCTCTACCTCCTGAGCATATTTACAGTCAACAGCACTAGAGTATCAATTAAGTTCTCCGCACATTACTTCAGTCTCTCTCTCCTAAACATCCACACGTTGAGACTCTGTGCACTCGGAGCAACAACAGAAATGATCCTTTAATTAAACAAGCCAACCCTGTACCTTTCTCTGGCATTGCTGCACGTCTGTACTTGTCAATTAGCGCAGGGCCTTGTGGGGTTGGTGCTTGTCCCAACAGGTCATTCAGTCAGATTGTCATTATCTCTAATAATAGTAATAAAAAGCCTTTTATGTACTTATATAGTTTCTGGTTACAAAGCATTATTTTTCCATTGACCTTGGCGAGGGCGGCCCGGGGTAGATGTGACCTGGACCCTTCACTGTGGTTTACCTGTATCTATCCTAGCAACAGTACCTTGGACGAAGGGCTCATTCTACGCTGGGCGCTGTGCCAGGTCTTTTCCAGCCATTTCCCCAGTTACGTCTCCCCAAACCCAATGAAGTGGAAGTGGAAATAGTATTTGTCACATTTACAGAATGGAAAAGTGGAGGTTAAGCAACCCGCCAAAGGTTAGACAGCTGGTTAGTGACGGGGTCAGAGTCTGAAGCCAGGTCTGAGAGACCTATGCTCTTTAAACATAATTCACCACGGGCGACTTCTTCTTTTACTTCAGCCTGCCAGTTTTAATCATCTTGGCCAAGCAAATTTTTCATGAATAGTTACTTTTCTGATAATAACATGAGTCGTTTATTGATCACTCACTTACCTGGAATCCATTTAACAGACTTTTATTAACTGTCTCCTATAGTGTTTGTATTATATAGGATATTTTCCCCCATTTAACTTGTCAGCTTTTATAATAACCCTCTGTGTAAGGTATTAACCATCCTCATTTCATAGAAGAAGAAACCGATTCTCAGAGAGCCTTGCCCCATATTGCTCTTAATAAGAAATGTGGATTCGAACCCAGGACTCTCTGACTCGGAAGTTTGTGTTCTTTCCATCACATTGGAAAACCTGGAACCAGGAGGGGTTCACACCTGGATCTTACTGGACTCCAACCAGTTTCTCTTTAGTCTTCTTTCCACTAAGAATAGGGCCTGTCCATCCTTGTTAGCCAACGAGTGATGTCAGAGCCTGGGAAAAGCTATGGACGTTCCTTACAGGCGTCACCTGTTCAGAACGAAATGGAATGGACCAGTGATGAGACACATGTAGGCTGTGTGTCCAGTGGGGGGTCCTGACAATGGGTTGTTCTTTGGTTGGAGAGGAGAGGCGGGGTGGGGGTGGGGAGGAGAGGGAGTCGGCAGAGATGGCCAGACAAGAATTGGGGAGAGAAATGTAGAAAAGTAACAAACAGGTGGACAGGACTGGGAATCAAGCATCTTGAAAGATGCGGGCTGGAAACTGACAGTGAGTCAGCATGAATCGAGGACTCGGATTTGGGGTGAGAGGGGCTGGGTCAAGCAAGCAGTTTCTTTCATGGTTTCCTGGATGGCACACGACGAAAACCTCCTCATTATCCAAACACAACACTAACATGAAGGGGTGAAGTAATTTATCCTTAAATAACGGGCTGACCTATTCAGAACTGTAATTTTAATGTAAGACTAACCTTTGAAAATAGATCAAGTGATATAAATTATTAAGAAGACATTCATCAGCTAGATGGTGTCTATTAGTAATTTTATGCATGAGGAGTTAGCTCCCGGAGTGTAGTGGGGGCTGTCTCGGCACACGAGAAGTGAAGAACCCAGTTACCCTTTTGTGACATGTGCAGCTGGTTTTAATCAGTATTTCTCCTGTCAAATGAAAAGACTGAAATATGATCTCTTCCATGGAGGTACACTCACTGCCTCCCGCCTCCTTCCAGGGGCTGCGCCAGGAGCTCTGCTGTTATGGAGAAAATGGAGACACACATTTCAAGCAGTCCCCCCTCCCCCCGCCCCCAGAGAGAGAAGGAAATTGGTTGGTCAAACCACAAAGTATTTCTTGAAACTCTTCCAATTGCCTAGCACTAGGCTGGGAGTTATGGGAGAGAGGGAGGAGGCAGAAGAGTCTTGGGTGTGTCCTGTCCTCAAGGTGTATAATGTCATAGGTTGGAAGGGACCTGAATTAAAGTGCAACCCTGTTATTCCCCTTGTAGCTCAGTGAGTTTGGGCAAGTCCCGGAGCCTCACTTACTTTATCTGTGAAATGGGATGGCATTGTCACCTACCTCATAGGGTTGTTGTGAGGAGTCAGGGGCTTATGTCTGCCATGCAATCAGGCCTATGTTGAACTATATAACAGAATTATTATTACTACTTCTGTTCCATCACTGTCTTCAGTTGGGGTGGAATTTGTTTTTCTTCCCACACCACCATTCCCCGAGGTGTGTGGGGCTCACCCTATCCCTCAGGAAGCTGTAGGCTGATGACGAGCACCTCAAGCTGTTGAGAAAGAGGTTGTCCATGGAGGGGAAATTAATGGAAATCAAGCGAAGTCTCACTGCCCAGAGAGGTGACACTCCTGCTGGCTGTGATCAGGGGGAGGTCTCCCAGAGCAGGAACAACTCAGGAAGTCCCCTGGCATTGGCCGTGCAGGGGCCCACCTAGAAGAAGCTGGGGCTTCAGTTGGTTAAGGCCCCAAGTGCTGGGAGAAGGTCAGCATTTTCTCGAAGGGAAGCGCTGTGATTCATTCATGACAATGATTACCTTGATTGCCCTCACAGAGCTCCTCAAAGGTGTGGTCCCTTTAACGCCAGGCTCCACTGACCACCCTCTCACCAGGCCTTTTCTCCTCTCTTCTTCCAGTTCACTCCATCTTTATTTAAAGGGTCCCTAGGTACAGTAATTTCTCTTTCAAATCTACTTTTTTAGGGCATCAATTTTGTCTTTAATACTTCAGGGCTTATAGGTGTGAACATCAAAATGTCTGGCCCTTATTATGACTTAAAAGGTGTGTCTTAGAATCTCTGCAGCAGTTTCTCTGCTCTTCTGCCCTGACACCCATTCCCCGAGGCTTCATGGTTCCTCAGAGTAAATGGCAATTGTGAGGGCTTCCTCTCTGTTTACATACCTCAAGATATTATCTCGCAAAACTGCCATCTCCTTCTCCTGTTCCTTCCCTCTTTCTCCTCCTCCCCTCCGCCTCCTCCTCATTATTATTGGGCCTACTTTAGAAGCAAAGTCAGCAGAGGTTTAGAAAACTGAATCCTGTGTTAGCTGGGTATTCTAGGTCAGAGATGTTGAGACTGAACTTGGAGCACAAGCCATTGGTAACTCTCATGAACGATACAACGGAAGGAAGGAAGTAGGTTTATCAGGAGAGGCTCCAGACCATGGTGCCTGTCTGACACCTATGAAAGGAAAAGAAGGGGAAAACGGGATTTCAAGACATGAATGCCTCAGACCTCAGTGCATATCTGATGGAGCCAGGAGCTCCAGGACGCAGACCTCCGTTGGAGGAGTCCCGTGTTGAGTAGACACAGCCAGGTCCTGGTCTCCTCGCCATGACCATCCTTTGGCTGGGACGGCCTGGGGAAGCCAGGTCTTCACTGGACAGCTGGGGTAGGTCCTGCAGCTCTGGCTGTCAGACAGTGACCTTCCTTGCAGTCCCTCCTTCTTTTTTTTAAAAAAAGTGTATTTATTTATTCATTTTTAGAGGAAGAGGAGAGAGAGAGAGAGAGAGAGAGAGAGAGAGAGAGAAAGAAAGGGGGAGGAGCAGGAAGCATCAACTCCCATTTGTGCTTTGACCAGGCAAGCCCAGGGCTTCAAACCGGCGACCTTAGCATTCCAGGTTGACGCTTTATCCACTGTGCCACCACAGGTCAGGCGACCAGTCCCTTCTTGAAGAGGGATCCATGGGCACTTCTCCATGGCTGCTGCACATGCCCATGGCTGTGTGAGCATCAGTGCAGAATGGCGACTGGAGCCTGGTGTCCTGATCCCTGGCCTGCTGTTCTGTCTTCTCTACATTGAAACTCACAGAGGCAATCAGACTACCACCAGATGGCGTGTAGTTATGCGTTCGACTGCGTGGTGTGGGCACCAGGAGCTGCTGAGTTTCAGAGAGGAGACTGTGTGAATTACTGTAATCAATATAGACTCCTTCAGAGGATGTTACTTTGAGGCCAAAAAAACAAGCAGAAAAGGAGCCATTGAATCTGTGGCTACAATGATTTAACTTGCCTGACTTCTCTGATTTTGCCCCATTCCACACGAGGCATCCTACCTTGGGAGTTTTGTATTGGCCGGTCAAAACCAAAGATTTCTGGCCAACTAGATGCTATTGAGTCCTGAGGTTTGCTGAATTATTCTTGGGCTGAAGACCTAAGCATGACTAACCATGTTTTCTTCTGATCATTTGGAAACATCCAAATGATAGCGAATGGTTCTCAAGAGAGAATGACGATGACTTAATAGGTGACTCAAGTACCAGTGTCTCACAAGATCCCCTTAAAGGCAGCCGTGAAGGGTCAAGCTGGAAGGTGGCCGGACTTGGCAGCATTGCTGGAGTGGGTCTAACCTGCCCATCTGCTGGCCCCTGAGCTTTCCCATTAGTCAAATTGAGTCAAAGTCTTTGTATTGTCAACATATGCTTGGGAGTATTCAGACATACAACTCTGCATTTTAGTAAGAATTGGATAATACAACAAAACAAAACAAAACCAACAAACAAACAAAAAAGAGAGAACAGAAACATCTTTAAAAAACTACTGAAGTTCAAGGCCAGATTTTATTTATTGATTGATTTTAGAGAGTGAGAGAGAAAGAGAGAGACAAAAACATTGCTATGTTTCTGTATGTGCCCCAGCCGGGGATCGAACTGGCAATCTCTGCACATCAGGACAGTGCTCTAACCAACTGAGCTGTCTAAAGGCCAGATTTTTATATTGCCACCCTTTCCAGAAAGCATTCAGACATAGCTTATGGTGGGGAAGGGCATTATTGCTTTTGTCATTATATGGAATTTTAAACTTTATTAATAATGCAAATAAAACAATGATGGTTTATTTATTTTTCCTCCTCCTAAAGCTGGGTGAGGACCTGTGCTGAGTGTATTTTCTCCTTTAACCCTTGCATAGCCTTAGGAAATAGGCAGCATTTCTTCCACTGGACAGATGAAGGACCGTGGCTGGTGTGGTTCAAGGTCCTACTGATGGAATCACAGAGTTGCAGTTGGGATCCAGCTCCTTCTGATGGCAAAGCCCATACTTTCGTTCCCTGTGCTATATAACCTCTTCACCATTTACTGGTATCCAACAACAACAACAAAATTATATTTGGTAATGTGAGGTTCAAAGTTAGAGGTGGTTCAAACTATAGAACATCTCTCTCCTGCTCCTCGCTCCCGGACATTTGCCTCAGTTGCTGTGATGGAGTTGCCAGTACTCATGGTTGGGGCGCACCTTTGATGCTCCCCAGGAATACCAGTAGGTCTTCCAGTTCTATTTATTTATTTATTTAAGTGAGAAGCAGGGAGGCAGAGAGACGGCATGCACTCTGACCGGGATCCACCTGGCAAGCCCCCTACAGGGTGATGCTCTGCCCATCTGGGGCTATTGTTCCATTGCTTGGCAACTGAGCTATTTTTAGTGCCTGAGGTGAGGCCATGGAGCCATCTTCAGTGTCCAAGGCCAACTTGCTCCAACTAAACTATGGCTGCAGGGGGAGAAGAGAGAGATAGAGAAAGAGAGGGGAGAAGGGGAGGGCTGGAGAAGCAGATGGTCGTGTCTTCTGTGTGCCCTGACCAGGAATTGAACGTGGAACATCCACACACCAGACTGACACTCTATTGCTGAGCCAATCGGCCAGAGTCAGGTCTTCTAGTTCTTTGAAGCCATGGTTCTAGTGCAGTACATCCTCCTTGCTTTCATTCCATTTCCAGATTGCTACCTCTTATTCCTTCATCGAGGAGTTTCCCGGCCTCTGGCACATTGCTGGGAAACTGGGCGAAGAGAGAAAATTGCCTAGACAAGATACGCATGTCAAACTGTCCTCCTAGCCAGTATTTATTTTATTTTTTAATTTCCAAAGCATTCAGGCAGGAGCAGCTATGACTCCCCATGCCACCAGTCAGGTTTTGTGAGCACACTTGAACAAAAGCACACTTGAATTAAGATATAGACTTCTAAAATTACCATCTAGTGCGGATCCATGCTTCCCATGTGCCAACACATCAAACAGTCGGCCAGGGTCTCCTCCTTCCTCCCCTCCAGTCCGTTTGAATGGTTGGGTCGTCTCTGCTTCTGTGCATTGTTATTTTTGTCTGTAATTTTTGGGAAAGTCTAAGTATCAGCAGTTGAAGGATGACTCGGCGAAGAGACATTTTTATTGCTTAAATGATTCTTTTCAGGGAGACAACCGAAGCCAAAAAGAGATCATTGTGAACCTAAAGGAGCTTGAGAAAATTTACACTCTCTAAGGTATTTTAAGCCTTCGGAACTATTTCGAGTGAAAAGACTTATTTTAGGCTTGCGGAGAGCCCGGTTTTCACAAGAGGGGAGCTCGACTCCAGGCGGCTGGTGTGGAGGTTGGGAGTGTTGAATCTAGAACCACACACTACCTGGGTTCAAATCCTGCCTCTACCAGCTGCCAGGTGCTTTGACCGCCCTGTGCCTCAATTCTGTATCTCAAAAAGGGGGGAACAGTACCGATTACTGATATTCACCTCAGTATTGCTGTCAGGGTTAAATGAGGTACATTGATCTGCTTATGTTGATTAGGACTTTCTCAGTTGGAAGAGACCTAAGCTGATACCAACTGGCATAAGCCAAAAGTCAATTTACTGCTCACTGGAGCAAGAGACCAGGATGGAGGCTGGATTCAGGGCTCTGACAATGTCCTGAGGACCTTGCACCTCTTAACCAAGAGAGAAACAGTAGCTCCAACCCTGGACTGTTTCAAGGAAAAAGTTATCTGTCATTGGCTCTGACGGGCCACTATGTCCACCTCTGCCCCAGTACTGAGGCCCGTATCAGTTCATATATGATGCCTGAGTGGTGTAGGCCTGGGCCCCATGGCTCACCTGGGGAGCTGGGGTTGCATTGAGCTTTGAGAGAACCGTAGGGCCTGAATGTGCATATAAATGTGTGTGCAGATAATTACCCAGAGGGGAACTATGGTGGGTTACCAGAGGAGGTAACCAAAGCAGAGGACCATAAAAGTGCTTAGTTTAGCACAGTGATAGGCTCACTTATAAATTTCCCATTGAATGGTAGCTGTGCTATTGTTATTGGTTCCTTAAGGAAGGGACCCAAAGCAGGTGTCTTTGTGATAACCAGGGACCATATTCCATATTGGAAATGAAGGGATGCATATGTCCCCAGCCAGCTGTTTCTCACCCCTCTGCCCTCATGCTTTGGCCTTGCTGGATTTTCAGTTCCATGTTGCTCTCTTCACTCTCCTGTTAATTGCTACCATGCGCCCTATCCTTCAAGGCCCGCCCCATCTATCACTCTCTCCTGGGGTCTCTAGCCCTTTACCGCCCTCCTCTCAGAAGTGCTGTATCCCTCAGTGACTGTACGTTAGGCATTTCAGGTCTGAAATGTCTTTGAAAATTATAAAGCACCATGTCTTCCTGCAATTGCAGCTCTAACGTATTCATTGTTACATAATCATTCTATTATATCAGGGTGGTTTAAAATAATGGAGTTTTGAGATCAGATCTGTCTTCTTCACTCACTTTATGTTGGAACTTGGTGCATGTCATGGAACCCCCCCCCCCCCCAAGCTTCAGTGTCTGCATCTGTGAAGGGCGGGTAATACTACCCAGCATGTGAGATGACACATGTAAACTGTGAACCCAGTATGGGTCACACACTGCCCCCCACCATCTTCTTCTATTTTTTTTTTTTTTTTTTTGTATTTTTCTGAAGCTGGAAACGGGGAGAGACAGTCAGACAGACTTCCGCATGCTCCCGACCGGGATCCACCCGGCATGCCCACCAGGGGCGACGCTCTGCCCACCAGGGGGCGATGCTCTGCCCCTCTGGGGCTTCGCTCTGCCGCGACCAGAGCCATTCTAGCGCCTGGGGCAGAGGCCAAGGAGCCATCCCCAGCACCTGGGCCATCTTTGCTCCAATGGAGCCTTGGCTGCGGGAGGGGAAGAGAGAGACAGAGAGGAAGGAGGGGGGGGGTGGAGAAGCAAATGGGCACTTCTCCTATGTGCCCTGGCCAGGAATTGAACCCGGGTCCCCCGCACGCCAGGCCGACGCTCTACTGCTGAGCCAACCGGCCAGGGTCCCCCCACCATCTTCTTATAAGCAACTTTCAAGTAGGGAATATATACCCACCTCACCCACCATCTTTGCTTCCTTAAACTTTAGCTATTTGTATTATTATTTAAGCTGTAACAAGAAGACTGATTAAGTATAAAGAAATATAACATTCAAACTTTCTCGCTAAAGCCACGATTTGAGGGGTTTTGTTTTTTTAAATGCAAAAGTTCTGTGACTTTTTTTTTTTTTTTTAAGTTTCAAGGTCTCTTCTAGATCCAAGATTCTGTGGAACACCAGACCAGGGAGGTTCTGCCACATTGGTTCAGTTTTTGTCCTGGGACCTCACTCCCTCTTCCCTGCCTCTGTGAAAGGTGTCGTTGACCCTCAACCTGGAAGGTAGGTGAGGGAAATGTGACAAATGGCTGAGCGATCTGTCTAGCTTGTGCTGTAGAGTGAAGCAAAGGGTGAAACATTACGGGAGCCTCAAATGTTCTTTGCCTGGAAATGACACAAATATTAGATTCTGCTGAAAAATGACATAAGTGCATTGGAGCCAGTGAGAATTCTCACAGAAGCGGAAAAGCAAAGAGGCCTAACATCCTCGTAATGAAGTCTGGCTTCTGCTGACAGCACCCAAAGTAAACGCCTCTGCACGGGCGCTCGTCACCTGTGGGTGGGTTTGGGCGGCCGCCAGCTGTCTGTCCAGGAGATGCAGAAGACGTCCCTCCTCCACGCTAAGTCAGGGCATGGTGTGGAGGCCAGGGAGCCAGGTCAGCAATCGGCAGGAGCAGGACCAGACATTGGCCATCCTCACATTTTAGTCAACGATTTTAAGTTGTGATAGATACAAATCTATCCTAGCCAGCTCTTTTCAAGAGAGCAGTGTAGGCTAGTGAATTCCCCCTGCCTCTCCTTTGTGTGTGTGTGTGTGTGTGTGTGTGTGTGTGTGTGTGTGTGTGTGTGTATGTGTGTGTGTGTGGCAGAGACAGAGAGAGGGACAGATAGGGACAAAACAGACAGGAAGGGAGAAATCAATTCTTTGTTTCCACAACTTAGTTTTCATTGATTGCTTTCTCACATGTGCCCTGACCAGGGGGCTCCAGCAGAGCAAGTGACCCCTTGCTCAAGCCAGTGACCTTGGGTTCAAGCCAGTGATCTTGGACTCTAAGCCAGTGACCTTTGGGCTCAAGCCAGCAACCATGGGGTCATGTCTATGAGCCCACGTTCAAGCCGGCAACCTTGGGGTTTCAAACCTGGGTCCTCTGCATCCCAGTCTGATGCTCTATCCACTGCGCCACCCATCCCCTTTTTTGGAGCAAAATTCACAGAACATATAATTCACCATTTTCACCATTTTCAAGTGTACAGTTCAGTGACTTCCAGATGCTTCAGAGCCGCACAAACATCATTACTACCTGGTTTCAGAACATTTTCATCATCACTCCGAGAAGAAACCCCATGCCCACTGGGCAGTCCCTTCCCATGCCTCCTCCTCTCCAGCACTTGGGAACTACTACTCTGCTTTCTGTCACCATGGATTCGCCTGTTCTGGGATTTTTGTGTAAATGGAGTCATAGACTCTGTGGCCTTTTGTGTCTGGTTTATTTGACTTGGAATAATGGTTCATCCATGTTGTAGGAGGTTTCAGAGCTGGATTCCCTTTCGTAGCTGACGAATAGTCTACCGTATACATAGGCCACATTTTGGTTATCTGTTCATCAGCTGAGGGACATTTGGGTTGTCCCATGATTTGGCTATTATGAGTAGACTGTTGACTTTCACTTTTCCATGAAAGTGGGAGAAATAGCTGTCCAGGTGGCTTTGCGTAACCTTTTAGTGCAGGTAGCCCACAGAGAGTTAAAAAAGGGGCTGGTCCTTCCTAGAGAAAAGACTCTGGTGGCTGTGGTCACGTGGCAGCTGTCCTCCCGGGCAGAGGCTGTGAGGCGACCCTGTGATGTAGGGGCAGAAGGGCAGAGCAGGTGTGCCTGGCACTTCTGTGACAAAACAGTTATGCATGGCTGTCCCTCACCTAATGCCTTCTCTGTGCCCCTTGAGGGAGGTAGCTTGGTGACTGGGACTGTTTCCTTAATGATGAAATGTGTATCCTGCTGGACCTAATAAATATGAGACTTGACTAGATTGTTCTTTGGAAGCTCTTATAAATTGTAAAGAGCTGTTGGCATCCTGTGTGTACCAGTCGGCCACCCTCCCCGGGCACGTTAATTACTCCTTTCTCCAGGCCCATGGCATACTTTGCTTGCTCCGTGATTACTGCCCCTGCATCATGCACTCTCTGTAGTCTGTTCTGCTGGCTGGTATGCGAGCTCCTGGATGGGCGGAGGGTAGGCAGCAGATCTCTGAGTGCCCAGGTCCCAGCTGGGATGCCTGGCACACAGCAGTTGCTTACTGAACAAGGGAGCCAGTGAATGATGGAAGAACTCTTGATCCCTTCCACTGCCATGAACAAACGCCCCATGGACTTGGAGTTTTATTTCTCCATCCAAAGAGTGATGACACGCCATCCAGGTAAAAGTGCCTGATGGCCTTCTCTCGGTCCCTGCCTTGTTTTCCTGTTTCTTCTACAGCAGGGGTCCCCACATGCGGCCCCCTGAGGCCATTTATCCGGCCCCCACCGCACTTCCGGAAAGGGCACCTCTTTCATTGGTGGTCAGTGAAAGGAGCACATTGACCATCTTATTAGCCAAAAGCAAGCCCATAGTTCCCATTGAAATATTGGTCAGTTTGTTGATTTAAAATTTACTCATTCTTTATTTTAAATATTGTATTTGTTCCCGTTTTGTTTTTTACTTTAAAATAAGATATGTGCAGTGTGCATAGGGATTTGTTTATAGTTTTTTTTTTTTTTTTTTATAGTCCGGCCCTCCAATGGTCTGAGGGACAGTGAACTGGCCCCCTGTGTAAAATGTTTGGGGACCCCTGTTCTACAGCAAGGCTTCTCTTATCCAGTGCTTTGGAAACCAAACTGATGGACTAAAACCACTCTTCCTCGGTATACAGCAGCAGGGGCCAGGAGACACTTCAGAGAGCTGGAAGCAGGCGTCTGGCTTCCTAGCTCTGGCTGCTGCTGGGTGATGAGCCCGGCCTTCCCTTTGCCTGTGCCCAAACCTCTCTCTCACCTTGCAGGAGCCGTGAGCATGCCTAGGTGATGGCTACCTGGGGCTTCGAGCCTACAGAACATGGTTATGGCATATCTATGTGTGATATTTATCAGATTAGCTAACAGAGAGACGGCTCTGACGTCGCCTCTTCTTCTAAGGACTTGAGACGCCAGTCTTTTTGCAGTTCCGCAGTCCGCCTGTTTTGGCAAAGGAACGGAAATGGGGTCGGCTGGCTCCTGTCAGGGCTTAGTGTGAAGGGTCCAGTGTGTCTCTGCAAAGCGGAATAGGAGGATGTACTTCTCAGAGCTGGTGTCCGGTAGCCAGGGAGCCTGCAGCTTTGCAAAGAGCACGCGTGGGCTGTTGCCCCGCATGCATTCCTATTGCTCGGGCATTGTGCTCCCCCTGCTCCAGCACCGGTTGGCTACATGGTCTTCCCTACTGGGTTCTTCTCCCGGAAGTCATGGCGAGGATGTGAAATCGACAAGGAGCCAAGAATAAACAAGGAGCCACAGGCACTGGGTTTAGATGCCCCGGAAACTGTGTGAAGGTAAAAGGGATGAATGGAATATGATAGGAATTCTCCTTCGTTGTGAGATCTGAGGATGGGGACCCGGGTCCAAGGGGATAGCAGAGGTGGTACTAGCCACACGTGGCTACTGAGCATTTGAAGGAAGGCCAGTCTGAACGGAGATGTGCTGGCTATGTAAGATATACACCAGATATCCGGGACTTAAAACAGAAAAAGTAAAAAAAAAAAAAAAATCAATTTGTATCGATTTAATTTTTAAATTAATACTCGCATGTTGAAATGATAGTGTATTCTTTTGTAATAGTGAGGTACATAAAATATTTTTAAAAATTAATTTTAAATGTGGCTTTTTAAACCTTTTAAACATGGCCACTAGAAAGCATTAAATTACATACGTGGTTTATTTTATACTTCTATTGGGCAGCTCTGGTTTGGAGGTCAAGAGCGTGGGCTCTGGGGACCAGCTATGCAGATTTGAACTCTGGCTCCACAAATCACTCACTGTGTGACCTCAGGCAAGTCACTTGACACGGTGACTTTCAGAGGTTCCACAGAGACCCAAAGCAATGATTTTATTTTACAGTACTGTTCATTGGACACACACAAACACATACACATGCTGAAATAGAATCAATGAAATGATACTTAACCCTGTGGTTTGCCTTCTGATACATTGTGTTCTGTCTCCTTCCCCTCTGCTCCTCTCTGTTCATTTACAACAACGCCCCTCCCTGCAGCTGGAGCCCCTCAGCGAGGGTAGAGTAGGCCTGGCAGGGTGGTCCACAGAACAGGGCGCTGCTTACCAAGCAAGGCCATGTCTGTGTTCTCCACAGACATTGCCCTTCTGCGGTGGGCCAGCAGAGAGCAGGCCTGGCGAGTCATGTCAACTCTGAAGCCTCAGTTTCTCCATTTGCCCCTCCACCCCCCAAAGCACCAGAGGGTCGTTGTGAGGCTTTGAAACAATTCAAGCCTCTGTGTCTTTAGTTGCTCTTACCACGCCCTGGGCTCCTGGCAGGCTGTGGAGAGGACACTAAGATGGATAAATGTCCCCTGTCATGCATGGATCTTGTCACCTAGAGGGTTTTCACACCCTGCTCTTCTCCCTATTGGTGAGGAAAGGATTCCCTCCCTGGGGCTGTGGGTCCAGCTGAACACGTGATGCCTGACATGTGGGGGAGGAGCCTGCGTACCACTTGGGGACATGTGGGGGTTGTGGTTACTCTGTGGCCTGGCCAGGAACTGAAAGCCACTACTCAGGGATAAGCAGGGGCTGTGTCTGATCCCCTTAAAAAAGGTGGCTTAATTTATTTCAGGACAACTCGTGGTTAGGTCATTTGAAGCCCTCCCTATTTCAGATGTCAAGGCAGTGCGTCATATTGGACCTTACTTCTAGGCCTGACATCTCACCATGGGGCAGACATACGTGACCTGTGCCTTTATATTGCAGTGTGAATCTGGTCCTGTAGGGCAATGGTCCCAACCTTTTTTGGGCCATGGACCAGTTTAATGTCAGAAAATATTTTCACGGACCAGCCTTTAGGGTGGGACGGATAAATGTATCACGTGACTGAGACAAGCGTCAAGAGTGAGTCTTAGACGGATGTAACAGAGGGAATCTGGTCATTTTTAAAAAATAAAACATCGTTCAGACTTAAATATAACTAAAACGAAAATAATGTAAGTTATTTATTCTTTCTCTGTAGACCAGTACCAAATGGCCCATGGACCGGGACTGGTCCGTGGCCTGGGGGTTGGGGACCACTGATCTACGGGGTGCGTGCCTTTCAGAGTACATCTAACTCAATGTTCAGGAGCGGCTGGGGGAGAAGATTTCTGGAGTCCATGACATCCAACTTGGGACCTCATAGGACAGAAGGTCAGTCAGAGGATGGGCTGGGTCACAAGGTGTTTCGCCTGTAGAAAGTGACGGTCAGAGCCTCAGTCCGCCTCGTCAGGTGACCTATGGGGGTGTGCCACCCAGCAGCTGCCCTCTGAGTACCTCCATCCCTTTTCCTTTCTCTTAGTCTCCAGCTCATTCCACCTTCTACCCACCCCACATTCATTCTTCAGGCCACTCTCCCTGGATCAGCTGTTCTCAAAGTGAGACCCCCGACATGCGAGACGTGCATCCCCTGGGAACTTGTCAGACACGCCAGTTCCCCAGGCCCGTTCCGGAGCACGTGGTATTCCAGTTCAGACACCTCGCATCCTCCTCGTACTGCGTGGTTCAGTTAGTGGGGCGTGTAGAGCACAGCCTTTGGCAAGATGGGTTTGGATTCCGGGTTTGGGTCCTATTTCCACTACTGGCTGTATAACCTTGAATGAGTCACCTAACTTTCCTGAACTTCAGTTTACTCATCTGTCAAACGGATACCATGACAAGGCCACCTCCTCGGGTTGTCATGGGGATGAAACGGAAGGATGTCTGTCGTAAAGGGTTGAGCACAGTGTCTGGCATCTAGTGAGTGCCCTGCAAATACTGGTGATTATTATTGTTCTCCTGGGGTTGGAATCCCATCTTCATCACCCATTTATTAGCTAAGAGGCCTGAGAACGTCGCCTCTCTGGTGCCTCAGGTGCCTCATCTGTGAAACGAGGATACTAATCGTACCAAAGCAAGAGTTGCTTTAGGCCCTGGCCGGGTGGCTCTGTGGATAAAGTGTCCTGGCACACTGAAGGCACGAGTTCGATCCCCAGTCAGGGAAAGTATGAAAAGCCATCAATGAGTGCACAACTAAAAAAAAAAAAAGAAAAATGGAACAACGAGTTGATGATTCTCTCTCTCTCTCTCTCTCTCTCTCTCTCTCTCTCTCTCTCCCTCTCTCTCCCCCCCTCTCTCCCCCTCTCCCCCTCTCCCCCTCTCCCCCTCTCCCCCTTCCTCTTTCTCTCTCAAATCAATGGGAAAAATGTAGAGCCTTCTTATGGAATAGATGATGAGTGGAAAGTGCTGCCTTGAAGGAGACGAAGGAGACACACAGTGAGGGTCAGCTGTCACTGTTATCATTCACAGCCCTTTAATGGAAACTTCTTGGCTCCCTGCGGTGTTATCACTCGGAAAGTACCAGCAGAGACAGAAAGAGACTGCGTGCCACCCGCCCCGAACAGCGTGTACCCACTTCTTTGGGGAAGGACCTTCGGGCCATCCGTTCTTGTGTTTTTCCTTCTGTCCTAATCTGGTGTCTCTCTGTCTCTAAAGAGCACACTCCTGCCAGGCCAACTGCGATCTTTTCTTACATTTTTAGGTAATAACCATTTTTTGTTGTTGGATATTAATTCTTTGTGGCTTACTGTTCTCCTCCTCTCATTCTCTCCACCCCCTCCCCCTTCCTCTGGGCACTTGGAGCTTACAGGATTTCATGCATTTTAATTGGGAAAGAAATCCACCGATAAGGTGGGAACATTTGTCTACCTCAGGCAAACCTGAGATGCTCGGGGCCCACAGACACCTGACTCAGTGTGGGGGAGGCCTCAGCAGCCCGTCTCTGAGCCGCCTCTTTCTCTAGGGAAATGATTTCCACGTAGCTGTCCTCCAACTCTGGGGCTGAATATATAAAGTTCGTCTTCATTATTCAGGGCTCAGGTTCCTTTCTGCGCGCTCACTTTGTCATAATCTTATTACCATTAGTATTTCTTTCTTTCTTTCTTTTTTTTAATCAGCTCCTCATTCGAGGAGGAAGGGGAAGGTGGGTCCTATTTCCTGAATGCCTTCTACATACCAAGCCCTCGGCCAGGTGCTGGGCAAATGCTGCTTTACCCGATCTTAACCCAAACGTAAGACGTAGGTGGTGTGAGGCCCATTTCGCAGGTAGAGAGACTGGCACCCAAGAAGGGTGTGGGGAACATCACACAGTCTTGGCACAACTAGGCAGAAAGTGCTATTTTTCTGGCTCGTGTCTTCCTCTCTGAGCCCACTGTCTCCAGATTTTTAGCATTCTGTCTCCTCTAACCCTCAGGGTGGGCCGGTAAGACCCCCAGGCCGGCTCACCCCAGCAGAGGGCCATATCTTTGCTCTTTTCTAACTTTTATTTTCATGAAAACTTGCATGTTCTTGATTTTATTCATTCATCATCATCTCTCCCTTAAAGCTAATCTAATAAATGAATTCCAGGTAGAGCGATGACGGCATAATGTGAATGATCTTGTAGGGAATGATTCTCTCTCCTGAATGTGTGGGCCTGTGACTCCTGAGGTCCAGGGCTGAAGTGATGGATGTGGGTGTCTTGGTCTGCCACGTGCCAGGACGGGGACATAAATCTTGCTCTCCGACTTCGAGTGTGGTGGTTTTAATCTAGAGGTGCGCGTACTCTCGGCCTGGGGGATCGTGGTTCACACTTGCAGGACCCGTGTTTTCGGGAAGGCAGGGAGGAGAGGAGGAGGGGGTGAAGGGTGGCCTGGCACCTGCGTGGTGAGCTCTGTCCCCTCTGAGTGTCCCCTGCTTTCCCTTTCTAGTACGAGGATATAGTAATGACTCATGCTACCTAGTTTTTCAACACAACGGGAAACACGAGAAATACTTCTCTCCCAGTACCTCCATGGGGAGCCACGCTCCAATGGCCCCTGCTGGTTTGGGAACCAACCTCCCTTTGCAGCTCATCGTCAGATCTCTAGCTCCCACCCAAGTCCCTAGCACACCACGCCACAGCCCTCTCAGTCCTGCCTCTGGGTACCACCTACGTTTGGCACAGGGGATGGGAGATTTCTTCCAGGGGTGGGCGTGCCCTGGCTTCCCGGTTTCCCTTTATGCTGGTTGCTACTTGCAGATGTCTTTCTGGTACGTGCAGAGGATCTGACACCTGCACCCTATGCTAACAACTAATTAGAGCAGAACCAAAATATTGCAGAGGCGTGCGGCTTCCCGAGCTGCGAGCCCCGGCTTACATCCGCTTTCTGCTGTAAAGTCGGCGTTACGTGCGCGGGTTTTAGCAAGGCGTTCTGTTTGGGTCTCATGTCCCGGGGCGGGGCCGAGCCCTAGGAGGGGTCTGACAGGCAAGAATCCCTTCTGATGGGGAATCCGGCTTCAGCTGCAGCTCCGAAAGGGCAGCGACTGGCCCACGGTCACAGGGAACAGAGGACAGAGCTCACGCCCTGTCTGTCGGCTCCTGATCAGTCACAAGTTCCTCAGAGAGCGTCTTCGTCACCCTCTGTCTGTCCACCAAGTGACCCCCTGCCTGTCCTTCCCTAGCCAACCTCTACACGTCTCCTTCTTAGTACTTTACAAGTCACAGTCACTTAATATTTCATCTCCCTGCCAACCTCACCCTCAAGATATCGCCCCTCTGTGTATTCAGGGAACAAATATTTGTGGAGCATGTACAGAGAGCCGGGCACCATTCTTGGAGCCGGGGCCATAAAGGTGAGCAAACTAGAGATGGTCCTTGCCTCACTGAGCTTATGTGATTGGAGGGATGGGCAAGAAAAGAAATAAAAATTGTATGTGAGAAAATAGAGAAAAATAGTATGTGAGAAAGCAGGTGAGAGGAGAGAGTGAGACAGGGTTGCAGGCTGCTGGGTCAGACACAGTGGGCGGCCGGTCCGGGAAGCTTCTTTGGAAGGGTGACATCTGAGTAGAGATGAAGCAAGAACAAGGACCATCAGGTTTGATTTACACGCTGCTATTTCCAGGTGCTAGCCCGGTGCCTGATGCAGGGCAGGGGCTCCGTAAAGATTTGTGAAACAAAACAATGAAGGAATAATCGAATGCGTGGCAGAGAATGGAATCTAGGCCTGTCGCTGCGCCCCCCCCCCCCCCCGGGGCTGGGCATCTGGCCCGTTTGCTCCAAGAAGCTTCCCTGACCCTGTGGATACCAGGGCAGCATTCTGGGAGGGAGATGGATGGGAGGTAGAGCTTTGGTTTCATGGTTGAATGACCTGGATTTTGTTTCCATGGTGATTTGCCAAACCTTCACCTTGGGGTCTTCATCAATGAAATGATGGCAGCAGTCTGACTACTAAATTCGTGCAGCATGGAGGTGGAAGAAATGATACATGAGTAAATAAACACAAGCGTACACGGATATGGAAATGAGTAATGCTTAATGAGTTGGGACTTTGCATTGTGCTGTTTCATTTTTATAACACTGTGACAATATTGGAACCATTAGACATTCCTTTTTGCAGTTGAGAAAGTGATAGGTCTGAAGGGTTAAGTAACTTACTCCAGGTAAGGAATTAGTGGAAGGGCCGGGATTCAAACTCAGTACTGTCTGGTTCCGGAGTCTGAGCTTTTAGTATGTGTCATGTCTCACCCGCATCCCTGGGAATGTCTTCGTCCTGCCTTACTCTCTGTAGCTCGTCCTCTGTAGCTCAAATAGATTCTCTTTAAGTAGGATTCATCAATAGTGGCAATTAATAATTTACTAATAATATTAACCAAGTAAAAGAATGCTGGCCTGATTTTTTTTCTCCTGGCATCATGCCTAACTGCTTCTCCAGTTTATTTGATTTACTAATGTAAGTATTTATGGCATGGAAGAGGCTTCCCAGGACACATTCAGAAAATGCAGAGAGCAGATCACTTATCTTTAAAACACGACCGTTAGGAAGGATGAAGAGCATGAAATATGTTCTCACCTCCTTGACCAGCTCTTCTAACTCAATCTCTGACGAAGGGACGCCATCTGCCAGCATTTCTTTTGCTCAAATGTGTAGGTTTGTAAATGCTCGTGTCTCACTCTGTCATTGTTAACATGCAGTCAGTATTTAGGCAGTGTTTTGTAACCGATGTAGGGGTTAGGTCCCAACTTACCTTGTGATCCAAGAGGAAGACAGATTGAGCCCCCATTTGCAGATGAGAGAACAGGAATTGGCAGCGCCGTAGATGAGTGTTTCTTAAAGAGTGGTCTGGGGAACAGAGAAATTTCCGACAGCGGAAATGATTGAACACCTTCTTAAAATAGGTCCCTGGGGCCCCCACACACCCATGAGATTGACTCTCTGCAGTGAAGGTCCCCCATGGGGCATTTTAAACAAATTCTCCTGGTGATTTTAATGTCCAATGAAGTTGAAGAATTTGATTTTAGAATTTACACCGATAAGTACTTCCAAAGTTTTTTAACAGGTGATCTCAAGGGCTGACTCTGGAAGCGTGTCCAGGAAGAATGACCAGGGCTGTGAGGGGGACTCAGGATGCAAGTCGTTGGGCATCGTTTCAGGAATTTGTAGTGTTTACCCTGGAAAAGAGGACTTGGCTTTTTTAACTACTTGAAGGGCCGCCTTGTGGGAAGAATTAGCTCTGTGTAGAACGAGGCAGCAGAACTAGGACCAATGAGTTGGTGGAAGTCATAGTCAAGCACATTTCAGCTTATCATAAGCAGGAACCCACTAATACTTAGAGTAGCTCAAGAATAGAAAAGGCTGCTTCTGGAGGCGGCAAGTTTCCTGTCAGTCATTGGGGATGTACAAGTTGGACATGACCTACTGGGATGGCTACAGAATGTATTCATGAATAAACAAAGGTTAGCCTTTAACAATTTATTTCTAATGCTGACATGTTACTGTTTTAGAATTCCTTTTCTCACTGTTAAAAGGTGGTAATAAGATGTATGTATGCATATGCAAGGATATGTGAATGTTTGTGGGTGTGCTTTAATGGGAATCATGATTTACTTGGGAAAACCTGGAAGTTAATTTATTCATTATTTAATATTTTTGAGCATCTCTTTGTGCTAATTTCTGTGCCAGGCATTGGTGATTCAGAATTGCCTAAGACACAGTTCTCACCCAGGAGGAGGTCTTAGTCTAGTGGAAGAGACAGACTACTAAACAGAAAGTTATAATGATCTGTGATAAATGCAACAGGAGCAGCAGGTACAGGGCCTGTGGGAGTGCTAACCAGAGGGCCCGACTCAGCCTGTGGGTGTACGGGGTGGAGCAGAAGGGTCAGGGTAGGAGTCTGGGAGGAGATGGGTTTGATTTTGACCACTGAGGTGGTCTGGGGAGGCCAAGCAGAGGAACGGGAATGAGCAAAGACACTGGAGCCAGGATCAGTGACAGATGAGTGCAAATACTGAGGAAGTCTGTGCTTTTGGAGAGAAAAGCACCAGCTGTGCACGTGTGAGATGCAGCTGAGTGTAGAGGTCCCAGGTCACCAGTGACTCTGTTCCATGCTAAGCAGTGTGGCCTCTACTCTAAACCAGTGGAATGATAAGGACTAACTTTTTCTTTTTTTTTTATACTTTTAAAAATCATTGTTTATTTTTTAATTACAGCTGATATACAGTACTAAATTAGTTTCAGGAATACACCCCAGTGATTAGATATTAGATAACTTAAGGTACCATCCTGATAAAGCTTGGACCCATTTTTTACAGAAACAGGGAGTCAGAGAGAGAGATAGATGGACAGACAGACAGGAACAGAGAGATGAGAAGCATCAATTATTAGTTTTTTGTTGCGCATTTCAACACCTTAGTTGTTCATTGATTGCTTTCTCATATGTGCCTTGACCGCGGGCCTTCAGCAGACCAAGTAACCCCTTGCTCGAGCCAGCGACCTTGGGTCCAAGCTGGTGAGCTTTTGCTCAAACCAGACGAGCCCACATTCAAGCTGGCGACCTCGGGGTCTTGAACCTGGGTCCTGGGCATCCCAGTCCGACGCTCTATCCACTGCGCCACTGCCTGGTCAGGCTCTTTGTTATTCTTGACTTTATATTGACTATAGTCTCTATGTTTTACATCACCATGACTATTGTGTAACAAAAAATTTGTACTTCTTAACCCCTTCACCTTTTTCACCAAACTCCTGCCCTCCTCTCACCTGGCAGCCCTCAGGATGTCCTTCGTATCTATGAGTATGTATCTGTTCTGCTTGTTTATTTTGGCTTTTAGATCCAATGGTTGATAGAGATGTATTTATTACCATTTTATTGTTCATATTTTTCATCTCTCTCTCTCTCTCTCTCTCTCTCTCTTCTTTTTCTTAAAGAAGACCTTTTAACATTTTATGTAATACTGGCTTGGTTGTGATGAACTGCTTGAGCTTTTTCTTGTTTGGAAAGCTCTTTTTTATGTCCTTTGATTCTAAATAATCGTCATACTGGGTAGAGTAATCTTGGTTGTAGGTCTTTACTTTTTATCACTTTGACTACTTCTTGCCAGTCCCTCTGGCCTGCGAAGTTTCTGTTGGGAAATCAGCTGACAGTATACGGGAGCTCCTTTATAGGTAACTAACTGCTTTTTCTTGTTGCTTTTAAGATTCTCTCTCTTTGCCGTTAACCTTTTGCATTTTAATTATGATCTGTCTTGGTGTGGATCAATTTGAGTGCATCTTATTTGGGACTCTCTGTGTTTCTGGACTATTTTCTTCACCATGTTAGGGAACTTTTCTGTCATTCTTCTTTTCCAATAGGCTTGTAATTTCTTGCTCTCTCCCTTCTCCTCCGGCACCCCGTGAAGTGAATGTTGGTACATTTGAAGTTGTCCCAGAAGCTCCTTACACTATTATCATTTTTTTTTTGATTCTTTTTTCTTTTTGCTGTTCTGATTGGGTGCATTTTGCTTCCTTGTATTCCAAATCGCTGTTTTGATTCTCAGCTTCATCTACTCTACTGTTGATACCGTATAAATTAGTCTTCATTTTAGTTAGTACATCCTTCGTTTTTGGCTGGTTCTTTTTAATGGTTTCCATGTCAGAAGTTATGAGGACTTCTCTTTTCAGCACTGGAACAATGGGATGGGGACCTGGTATGGAACTGGGACCTCTCTGTCATTAGGGGGACCTTTGCAGCCAAGATACCCCTCCCGATTTTTATCTGCTCTACATGGGTGTGGGACTATTCTGTTCCTCATCTCTGCCCAATCCTATCGGTCTCCATGTGGCTTATTATTTATAACCTTAGTTATAGGACTTCTGTTCAGCTAGATTTCAGGTGGTTCTAAACGATGGTTCTTCTGTAGTTTAGTTGTATTTTTTTTTTAAATTTATTTTTCTGAAGCTGGAAACGGGGAGAGACAGTCAGACAGACTCCCGCATGCGCCCGACCGGGATCCACCCGGCACGCCCACCAGGGGGCGACGCTCTGCCCACCAGGGGGCGATGCTCTGCCCCTCTGGAGCGTCGCTCTGTCGCGACCAGAGCCACTCTAGCGCCTGGGGCAGAGGCCAAGGAGCCATCCCCAGTGCCCGGGCCATCTTTGCTCCAATGGAGCCTCGCTGCGGGAGGGGAAGAGAGAGACAGAAAGGAAGGAGAGGGGGAGGGGTGGAGAAGCAGATGGGTGCCTCTCCTGTGTGCCCTAGCCGGGAATCGAACCTGGGACTTCTGCACGCCAGGCCGATGCTCTACCACTGAGCCAACCAGCCAGGGCCAGTTTAGTTGTATTTTTGATGTGGTTGTGGGAGGAGATGAGTAACATATTTACCTATATCATCATCTTGATCCAAAGCCAGGACTAATTTTTTCATAAGTAAGATCACTCTGGTGTTCTGGTGACATTTTGGAGTTGTCAGAGTTACCAGATGTTGAACAGATGTTGAGATGGCATTTGTGATCTCATTGGCTTGTAATCATGAACATCTTAGAGCAACATCAAAAAGGCCTGGGAAACTCAGAAGTCACATACTATTGACTCACAAACTCTCCTCATCAGGGGTACCTGCCTCACCATGTTAGCCCTGACTTTCTGCCATGCCTTCCCATCACTACCATTGATGATCCCGTGCCTCGTTAAGGGAGCCCATTTAGTAACCTTGGATGCAGACCTAAAAAGCAGGAGTGATATCCTCAGCATGTTTTTCCTAATTGCAGACACTTTGTTGGACTTCACCAGATATACCAGCGCCTAGAATCCACGTGAACATTTTGCTTTGGTATTCCTTATCTCCCTGCCAAGGCACAGGAAAAAGACCATACTTACAAATTCACCCCAAGGGTTTTCTCTCTTTTAAGTCTCTGATATTTCACATGGATGGGATGGGGCTGAAAAATGAACTGAGGGACTTGGAAATGTTGCAGATGCTAGATTCCATTTTTGTCCATGGGCTCTGTTGGCATCCTGTTTGCACACAGACATCTCTGTCAACACCAACAAAGGGAACATACATGTGGTGGCAATTCTCTGTTTATTTTGCTTATCAGTAAGTTACACACTTGTTGCAAGAAAATAAGTATGTCAAAAGACCCATTCTTTCCTGCCTTTTTTTTTTTTTTTTTTGCTTGTGGCAGGGTTTTGTCATGTTGCTAAGTTACCACTGCTGAAGGATTCTACTTTGGGGAATGGAAGTTATTTTAAAGCATCTGGTGAATATCCTACCAAAGACCTTCTTTGCAGTTTGGTAAGTGTCTGCAGGGACTAAAGAAGCTTGATGGATGAGGGAAAAACCCAGAAGGTCTCAGAGACAAATACCTCAGAAACATAAGAAGCATTCTAGTCATAATATATAGTTAAAAATTGGAGTACATCACCAAGGGAAAGAGTAGTCAAGTTAGAAAGTTGGAGTATTTAACATAAGTTGTCAGGTGCCTTCTTGAAAACCTTATAGGATAGACTAGAATAAGGAGAAGTAATAGTACTCTTCCTCAAAGAGCAAATGGTCATGACTCAAGTGCTTGCCTCTTCTCTGCTGGACCAATTCCTGCTGAGATATTCAGAATTCATGGAGATTTATTCATTCATTTACCAAATAATTATCAAGCTGGACACTAGGTAACAAGACAGATATGGCCCATACCCTCATGTACACTTTCTGTTCCTACTACAGCTTCTCTTTTATTTGTCAGGATTTTGTCTCTGCAAGTGACAGAAGCCCACAGTATACTGGCATAAGTTCAGAGGATAAATTTGCTCTAAAAACTGTGAAGTCCAGGGGTGGAGGGTGGATTCAAGCATGGATGGATTCAGTGGCTCAAATGATGTTAGGGAGGGTGACTTTCTTCCCTCATTTCTTGTCTTTGCTTTTCTATGTTTATGACATCATTCTACCATACCACAGACAGTATTCTATACAGCCATGGAAGATGGTTGCTAATAGAATCTAGTTTGGAACCCCCACAGCAGAAGGAGAACTCATTTTTAATGCCCATATAGTAACTTAGAGAAGAATTCTGATTGCCTCTACTCAGACCATGTGCTCATCCCTGAACCAATCAGAGTTCGTTCTGTGGAAGAGGTTAAAGCTGGAGAGAAAAATGTAATGAACCATGAACAGTAAAATGATACATCCTGGTCAGCTGAACTAGTTAATGTGGAAATCTCATGAATCCTCTAGACCCTATTTTCATAAGACCCAAACCAGACACCTGCCAGACACAGCCCTCCCCATTGCCTCTTTCCTTGGTCACACTCAAGTAAAAGCAACTGCCTGGGAGGAGGGCCTCCTGGCTTATCAGGGGAAGGAAGTCAGGACCTTGTTGCTCCTTCCACTGGAAGTCTCAGCCTAGATGCAATGGTTCCATTATGTTTCCTTGACTAATACCAGGACTGATAAAAAGCTTTAGTGAAATGACAAGTTTGGCAAGACACAAACACAGATGGTGTCACCTGCAAGTGACTCGTGCTTCCTCAACTGAAGTTTGTATCATGAGCCATTGCAGGTATTAGGGAGTTCCCTTAGTCAGCTTACATTCAATTTAAAGAGGGGAAATGACACAAGAGTCAAACAATGAACTCTAAAACATAATAACTGTATCTGTGAGCTTCCGATGTGATCAAACAGTAAAGAATAAGGGGCCAGCTGAGACTGTTTCTAAGATTTTTCATGGTCTTCTTTGGCTGGAGTTCTGTCTGTGGTCATTAGGGAAGGCTTTTTGGAAAAGATGGAACTTAAAGTGAGTCTTAAAAGGTGAATTGGAGAGATGATGTGCGGAGGATAGAATTCTCCCCTTGTACCAGCTGTGATTTGCTTAGCTTCCTTCCATATAAGTTTTGTGATATCATGTTCCTGCCTCTTACCATTAAGAAGGGTCATGGGGGAGATGGGAAACAGCCTACCCTCTTCTCATGTGAAAAAATTTACAAATATTAGCAACTAGAGGGGTTTTTGCGACACTGAGCATAAATGTATGCTCTAGGATGCTTTGGGGGCCATTCTGGGTCTCTGAGATTAACATTAAGGAGGTAATGATTTCCTTCCAAACTTGTGGAATCAGGATTGCCATAGTTACTTCCTGCAGGAGTGACAACCAATATATGAACATTGAAGCTGACCATTTATGAAGCATTAGGCTGCCTCCCTATTACCCCACATGGTCCTAAGGGTAAATATCCCAGTGGAATAAAACTGGGCTTACACAGAAATTACCTGTAGGATAATCATTATCTTTTTGTAAATCAGCACAAAATTGCAGCTATTTTTGTCAGATCAGCCAGAAATATACTATTTTAAAATTTAATATTTTAGTAATTAGTTTATGTGTGCTGTAAGATTGAAAAAGTTTTAAAAAATTGCTGCCCTAAGTGTTTTAATCATGTAATCTTTTGTGCATAAATTTAATGTAACCATTTTCTAGGTAAGGACGCTGAGATTTGGGGAAATTACACAAGAGTCAAACAGTGAACTCTAAAACATAATAACTGTATCTGTGAGCAGTTGGGAGAGTTGAGCAAGTTGTTCAAGATCACATGGCTGATTCCGCATATAAATGAAATCCTATGGTATTTGTCTTTCTCTGTGTGACTTATTTCACTCAGCACGGTACCCTCCAGGTTCATCCATGTTGTTGCAAATGGCAAGATTTCATTCTTTTTCAGGGTCAAGTAATATTTCATTATATATATACATACATATTTATATATAATATACACACACATGTATATACACATACATAATTCACATCTTTATCCATTTGTCTCTTGATGGGCACTTAGGTAGCTTCCATACTTGGCTATTGTAAATAATGATGCAGAGAACATATGGATGCATATTGAAAATAAAAATTATTAAAATGAAAAGATCCCACATCTGGCAAAAGGCAGAGCCATCTTTCCACTGAGGGCAGTTTCATGTGAAAGCTGTGCCCCTACCCCCTACCGCATTCCCCGCAGTGCTGGGCACAGCGTGCACACCTCACGAGTGATGGCAATGAGCAGCACTGGGGGTAAAGTCTGTGGGGAGACTGGTTGGTCATGGAAATGAGCAAGGTGTTAAGTGGGCTTTGATATCGGGCTAGAAGGTAGGCTGGGAGACTTCCACCTGCCTTCCTGCTCCAGGCAGCCCCTAGTTGCACTGTCGGCTCAGTGCCGTACCCAGTAGGAGTCAAAGGCTGCTTTCTCTAAAGCAGGGGTCTAAAACTCACGGCCCGCGGGCTGCATGCAGCCCACCGAACAATTTTGTGCAGCCCGCAGACTAATCCACGAAGTTCAAAATATTTTGGATAAAATTAAGTAAGCCTAGGGGCCTACTTGTATTTTTCACTTCTCTAGCATCCTAGCTAGATATTAGCTTAGTTAACAGCAGTTTTGATGCGAACTACAGTTTCTGGTCGTTTTGTGACACTGAAAAGTGTTGCATAACAGTTGCCTTTTGTAGACCTAGTGCGGCCTGCCTAACGGCTGTGATCTTGCTCTGCAGCCCACATGCTGAGTTGAGTTTGAGACCCCTGCTCTAAAGGCTTTGGACCACCTTGCTGCTCCCTTTGGCTCTGGTAAAGGCGGGGGCTTTCTGCAGAGAAACCCGTCAGAGGAGACTTGGTTTCTGAGGAATAAATTGGAATTCCTTAGTGTTCACCTGGCATCAGTCTGTGCACTGTTCATCCCCAGTAGATTATCAATCGGGTGAGCAGGGAGACAGAAACATCCTCTGATAGCTAATTTATTCACTTCTCTGGGGTGAAGGAGTGCGAGTGGGCTGTGGTGCCTGGATTTACTTCGAGGGATTTGGGACAGAAAGCCAATGGTATGGTGACCCTGATTTAAACAGAGAGATGAATGACTTCTGGTCTCCACAAAGGGTGGTAAGAGAATTTTCTGAGGCCTGTAATTCTTATTACATCATTCTTTTTTTTTTTTTTTTTTTCCAGCTCTGGGTTTTCACTTATCTCCTCTCGTAAATCCTCTCCCATTACAAAATCTTCTAAGTTTGTGTTTGTTTTCTTCCAATGAGTGGGTTTTTGGGTTGCTGGTTTTCCAGTAGCTAAAAGCTATTTGTTTGGTAGTAGATGTGACTTCTGACACCTTATACTCTTCTGTATTCTCTCCATACCTACTCTACTACCCATCTCTTTTGTCCTACATGGCCTCCAGCTTAAGGATGCCAGAGGATGGTTTTGATATCTAACAGGATGATTATGGGGCTATGGTGCTTGCAGACTTAGATTTGAATGCCTGTCTAGCTGTGTGGCCATCTGCAAGTTACTTTACTTCTCTGGGCATTGATGCCCTCACTGGGAAATGGGAATAATCTTAACTCCTGCCCAAGACTGCAGCATGGATTTGAGGTGATGCTGTGTGTTGTGTCTAGATCATAGCAGGTGCTTCTTGTCATTTTCTTTCCCTGAAAAAGGAAGCAGGCACTCGCACACCCACGTTTGAGTGGGAGTCTTTGCTGCAGCCCAGTGTTAATTTGGGATTAAGGAGTGGGCACAAGCTAACACCTTCTAAATGCCTGCTCTTTGAAGGCTCGCTGCTGTCATTAGGCTGTCCTGGGAGAGCCTGCTGGCATCAGCTCTGGTTAATGGGCTCCAAGCACTAAGAAATCTTCTTATAGCAGAATCAGCAAAACCCCTCGAAGCTAACCTACCAGGCGTGATTTGTGTCTCTTCCCTTAGCCTCTCTGTCCACTTTATCCACTCCATAGACACCACTGTAATGTCCTTCTCGAGGTCCAGGCAATTCTGTAGCCTCTTGTATATTCCTTTGTTCCACTCCCACGTGCCCCACTGTGCACAGAAGGTTAAGGCTTGTGTTTGAGTGACGGGCTCTGAAGTAAGACTTTTGGGTTTGACATAGGATTTAATTTTGCACATTTCAAAACTTGATATAAATAGAATCATGCTCCATAAATTACTTTACAGTTTACTTTTGTGGTTTAGCATTATGCTCCGGAGGCTCATTCATGTCGTAGCTTTCCTTCATTTTTCCTACTGTATGATACTCCACAGTATGAATGTGTAACCCATCATCAACTCTGCAGTTGATAGGCATTTAGGTGATTTCCATATTTTTTATTACTATAAACAATGCTGCTATAAAAATATATCAAATGCTGGTCTACGTTAGAAAGGGCTTCTTAAGAGCGGGTACCTGAAGGAGAAAATTGGAAATTGCTGGTTCAGGGGGTATGCCCATCTTCACATTCACTTCATAATGCCACATGGTTTCTCAAAGCGATTATAACAAAATTCACTTCCATTAGCGGAGTGTAAATATTCCATTGCTCCACATTCTTGTTACTACTTGCTATCACTAGGCTCCCCCCCCCCCCCCCCATTGGGTGCGAGTGTGTGAAATGGTCCTCAGGAGTTCATTTGGTTTGCATCTCAATGGTGTGCGTTTCTCTGATTCCTAATGAGATGGTGTCTTTCCCTATGTTGATTAGCCCTTGGGATTTTTCTCTTTGTAAAGTGTGTGTCCAAGCCTTTTGCCCATTTTTCTATTTTGTTGTTTATCTTTTCTCTTATTTGTTTTCAGGAGATCTTTGTATATTTTGTATACTAGATTTTGTTTTTGTTGTCGTCATTATTACAAATAGCTTCTCTACACTTGTGACTTCTCTTTTCACCCTCTTGCCGGAGGGAAGTTTTTAATTTTAATGCACTCTAGTTAATAAGAGATGAAATCGAGGCTTAGCCTCTTCGTGTCTTCCATAAGGTCTTTTTATAGGTGGCTGAGACGGAGTTAAGTCCGAATCTGAGGGAAAACTTGATCTCCTGTCGGATTAGACCTTCTCCGTGCAACAGTGTCTAGAAGATGGTCAGACGTAGAGTAAGAATTAATGAAAATGTGTTGGATTATTCAAGGGTACATTATTCCCTGCCAGAATGATTATGAAAATAGGATTCAGACACGTCCCTTTCTACCTTCTATCAAATCTAACCTTTTCTTTTCTTCCTGAGGTGGTGGAATTTTTGGTAAAGCTCTGTAATATAGCTTGCAAAACAACAGTTCCAGCCAAACCTAGGTAAAATTACTTGTGTGTCTTTGTGTCTGTGTGTAATCCTGAACGATAACACCCCAGATGAAGAGAAATCAAGCAGTCTCTCTAAATAAGCACTAGAAGATTTGGGCGTATTTTCATTGTCATAAAACATTTGATACAGCGTTGGTGAATGGAAATACAAAGGAATTAGGAGTGCAGTGTTTCCGTGACTATCTCCTTAATCACAGAGAGTGGGACTTCTTAATTTAAATTTCCGATTAGGCATGTTGGGCACAGACAGCACCGCTCTTGATCTCATTAGCCCAAGTGATAATGTGCGCTAATTACCCCTCTTCCAAAGTCCGGGGTTCATTTATTACCTATGTGAATGAACCTTTTCTTCACCCAGCATCAGAGTGAAAAACGAGCTTGGGAAACTGACGGAGGTGCTGGGGAGGAGGAGGAGCCGCGATGCGTGAGCCGGCTTTGGGTTTCCGGGGAAGGAACACTGGAGCCAGGCAATTTGTGCTCAAACCGAGCAAGCTAAAACCTGGCTTCTGGGTGGTACTGAGGACCCCGAATGATGTGCAGCTTTTACCATGTTCTTTCACTCTAGTAGGGTAGTTTCCCCTTGGCCAATGAACATAAAGCATGGTGGCTGAATGTTAATATCTATGGTGTAACCTAACATTAGGGATTCTGGATGATAGTGATAGAACAATCACTCAGCTCGAGATACCCTGGATTGCTCCGGTCCTGACCTCACCTTCTGGCCCTGCAGGTGTTTGAGGTTGAGGCTTCAGGAGTCAATGGGCCCATGTGTAGGATTGGAAAGTGAGGGAAATGGAAGTATTTTCTACACCTTCTCAACATGGGGGAGTGTGTGAAGCACCTTTGGGATTCACCTGAATTCTTCTAAAACATTAGGGATCTAATTATTTATCTCAAAGGAGTCATTTCCAACTTGGTTTTCTAATACTTCCTCTCCACAAAGATTTAAAATCTTAGAGATATTCTCTTTTTAAAACAAGGAAAAACAAAGCTTCTAGGTAAGAAGCATTTTTGTCTGAATCACACTCCCAAAAGTATTCTTTTCATCACGTGTAGTACCTGGTGGGAGTATAAAATAGTACAACTTTTCCTTGCCTGACCAGGCAGTGGTACAGTGGATAGAGCATTGTCCTAGGATGCTGAGGACCCAGGTTCAAAACCCTGAGGTCGCCAGCTTGAACATGGGCTCACCAGCTTGAACACAGGGTGGCTGGCTTGAGCGTGGGATCATAGACATGACCCCATGGTCCGCTGGCTTGAGCAACGGGTCACTCACTTTGCTGTAGCCCCTCAGTCAAGCCACATATGAGAAAGCAATTAATGAACAACTAAAGCGCTGCAACGAAGAATTGATGCTTCTCATCTCTCTCCCTTCCTGTCTGTCTGTCTCTCTTTCTAGCTAAAAAAAACAAACAAACCCAAAAAACCCAAAACTTTTTCAAGGACAGTTTGTCACATCTCTTAAAATTAGATATACATGCCTATTGACCCAGGAATCCCTCACCAGAAATCTATACTATAGAATTTTTGCACAAGATGCAAAGATAGGTATTTACATTAACATCTATATGTAGAAATATGTATACACACTCATACTTATCTACATCTGTGTCGTCTACATCACTAGAGAGACCTTTATTGCAGAATTGTTTTTAATAGGAAAAAAAATGGAAACAGTATTAATATATATCAGTAGGAGATTGGTTAAATAAATAATAGTACCCAGTGGACTCTGATGCAGATACTAAAAAGAATGAAAAGGGTTTTTGCACTGCTGTGGGAAGGTGTCCAAAATCCGTTAAGTGAGAAAAACTGGCTGTAAGACTCCATATAGCATAGTCCCCATCTGTGTAAGGACCATACATTTATTAGTTGACATGCCAGTGGTTCTTTGTGGTTATCTCCAAGGGAAGGGTGGAATGGGGGCTGGGAGGGAGAGAGGTAAGAGGAACTTCCGCTTTATAGGTTACACATTTCAGCATCATTTCAAATCTTGCAACAAGCTGGCTTTACATTGGCAATCAGCAAAATCTCTAATGATAAAATGCTTGCCGTACATTCCTGCTGAAGATGGCGGTCCTCTGTCCGGAGGCCAAGTGCTCACAGGCTGTCAGAACTGCAGAGCACTTAGAAATCATTGCTGTAAGCACACTGAATGAGTCTGGCTCAGTGATTGTTAAAAAATAGCATTCTTCTAAGAGCAAGATTGTCCCAACTACTAGATAGAAGGCATAATGTGTACCAGACACTGTTTAAGGTTAATGTGATCCCGCCACTGCAACTGCGGGCGGAGACTGCGTCTGCCTGTGTCAGTCTTTGCAGAGCTGGTGACACAGCTCCAGGACCTACTTGTGGATTCCTGGGCATAACTTTGCTTGCAAACACTTTATTTTATTTATTTATACATTTTTTTTTTTTTTTTTAGAGAGGAGAGGGAGAGACAGAGACAGAGACAGAGACAGAGAAAGAGAAGGGGGGAGGAGCTGGAAGCATCAACTCCCATATGTGCCTTGACCAGGCAAACCCAGGGTTTTGAACTGGTGACCTCAGCATTTCCAGGTCAACGCTTTATCCACTGCGCCACCACAGGTCAGGCTGCTTGCAAACACTTGATTGTCGCACTGAGATTACCCCCCCCCCCCCGCCCCACCGCCATCTCCTTCTTTATCAAATCACTCTTCTATTCCTTGCTACCTTCCTCTTTTCCTTCTTTCTCTCTTATTCTTCCCTTCAGCAAAGCTTTTTCTAGCTCTGAACTGGGGACAGCACAAAAGGAAACAATGCATTTGTCAGAATTCTTGCTCAAGGAGTGAGTTCGTGGTCTGTCTACCAGGGAAGATGACCATGAAAACACTGGATTATAAATTCTGATAAGGAAGAGGGCTTGGAGCCAGATTGAGTTAGTTCAGGGGTCGGGAACCTATGACTCGTGAGCCAGATGTGGCTCTTTTGATGGCTGCATCTGGCTCGCAGACAAATCTTTAATAAAAAATAATAATAACGTTAAAAATATAAAACATTCTCATGTATTACAATCCATTCATTTCCTACTGCTCATGTTCATAGTTGCGGGTGGCTGGAGCCTATCACAGCTGTCTTCCGGGACAACACCAAATTTTTATTGGATAATGCATAACGTGCACGGGTCATTGTATGGCTCTCACGGAATTACATTTTAAAGTATGTGGCGTACATGGCTCTCTCAGCCAAAAAGGTTCCCGACCCCTGAGTTAGTTGGTCAACAGGTTGCACTCTTGGCTCTCTCCAAAGTTACTCTCTGTGAAGCCATATCTTTGTATTATAGATAATTTAGAAATAATAGTACCTCCTCACAATAGTACAGACATGAAATAAAGCACGTGGTGCCTTTCTCCTCTCCCCTCCTCTTCCCCTCTTTGTCTCTTTCTCCTTTTTAAAAAAAAACTTGTCAAAGAAAGAATGTTCAACCTATAGAAAACTTTCATAAGAGTTTATTTGAGCCAAATTTTGAAGACACGCCTGAAAGTAAAATCTCGACGGACTGAGAAAACATTCAAGGAGAAAGGCAGTTTGGCAGCTTATTTTCTATATTAGAGTCAAAGAAGATGTAAGGGGTTTCATTGAAACCCACTGGTTCTGGATTAAGGGGTCAGGAGAAAGCAAAGCAGGAACATCTCTAGGATTGGATAGAAAGCAAAATGGAGAAACACATGTCTTTTGCATATATGACATCGGTGGGTGCAGGCTAGTTAACAACCAGCCTTTACGGCACACAGTTGGGATGTGGGAACAAGATAACGAAGGTCTTGTGCTGTGGTCCCAGCGGTCATGCCTTCCAGGGGTAAGGAGAGGAAACTACTCTGACATTCAAAGGCTTGCTATCCTAGGTGCAGAGAAACAGGGGACAGAGCTCACTTAAGGTAAAGACTGACTTTGGTAGGGAAGCGACGGGCCCAGGGGTGGTGACCCTTCATGGTTGCCCCGTTAGGAATTTATGTTCTGCCCATCCTGTGTGGTTATTTTTGGTCATTGAGGTTTTCAGGCCTGCCATGTGACCCCCTTGAGCTTGTCAGGTATATCACACAGCTTCTTTTTTATTGACAAACTGAATATGAATAATGGTAGTAAAAGGATGTAGAAAGTGCTATGGGAACAGGAGAGGCAGGGTAGGTAGGTGCTTGGGTCTCACGTGTGAGTGAGCGGTACTCCTCCCTGGTCCTCCCCTCCTCCTCTATGGGATCCCCGTTCCTCCTTGTGTGTTCTCTCCTCTTTGCCATGGACTCTCAGGAGATGCTCTGATATGAGCGCTTTCCTCTTTAATGTACATTGAAATCACTGTATTTCCTTTTTATGGGTTTTTGCATGTAAACCCCATCCGTCGTTGTGGAATAAAGTTATTCTACCCTCTTTGAGGACTTTCAGGCTTCATAGAGACGAAAGGGTTGGCTTCTTCCCTCCCCTTTATCCCAGGGAAGAGCCTTGCCCACCCATGGAAGTCCCGTCTCCTAGGCAACTGCCTCCTGTGCAGTGGGGACGCTCCTAACTCTGCCTTTTAACTCCCAAGGTCAGGAGAAGCTGTGTCTTACAGGCCCGTCTCGGAAAGACATATGTAAAGACACCCACTAAATCAGGGCCCAAATCAGCCTTTTCATTAAAATGTAGTAGAGTGGGGATTTTACAAGGAGAGGAAGCCAGTAAAAGATTAACAAGGCAGCTGCTGTCACTCACGCGTCGCACGGCTCACATTCAATATCCCTCCCATTCATCACCACCATTGGCTCCACTTCCTCCCTCCTCCTGGAATCTAGTTTTACGATTGGGGTCAGCAAAGCTCCCCCCAGGAAGTCACTGCCTGGGGACTCACCATCAAGATTTATTCTAAGAGGAGAGAAGACACACTGTTTGTTATTTCTTCAGTCAAGGACTGAAAGTCAACTTGATTGATGCCCACGATGAAACTGCGGAGAACGTGTAGCGTGTGCCGAGCTGGTTATCAGCGTGGACGCTGGTGTCAGGCCGCGCCCGTTTGAATCCTGGCTCTGCTCCTTTCCTCAACCCTTCTGTGCCTCAGTTTTCTTCTTGGAAATGAAAATGATAATAGTAATTGAATCAAAGGGCTGATATGAGGACGAAAGGACTTAATAGATAGAGTACTTAGCATGGTGCCCGGGTCTTGGTAAGTGCTCACTAAATGTTAGTTTTTTTTTAAAAATTAATAATATGTGCAGTTAGAGCCTGTGTTGATGTTTGACCAGACCATAGGATCTGTAGATTTCCAAGTGAGGCTTGGCAGCAACTGCTGAGACACATGACTACACATTGTTAACAAGAAAGGCAGTGAGTGTTGTAAGGGCCAAGCCTTGATATGAGCCAAGCAGTGCTGGGGGGAAAATCCCCAGCATTTTCCATTCATCCAAGCAACACACTGCTGTCCAGTGCCCGTTATGCACGTTCACTCCTCTGGGCACCGGAATGGTGGACCATCAGAGAAGGTTCTGTTGCCACATACTGATTATATGGCCTTAGGTGTGTTGTTTGCCCTCTCTGCGCTTTACTTACGTGATCTGTAAGATGGGACTATTCGTAACTTCATAAAGTGATAGCCATTTTAGTAAGTTATCTTTTACTTGGAAAATTGGATAGGGACAGAGCGTACATCACTCTGGCTGAGTTGAGTTACGTATAGAAACAAACACACCGACTAGAGTATGGTGGGGTTAGATATTTTTATTATCCTAACTCTTTGGCTTCTTTTGAACCGACTTATTCTCTGACTGCAACCTCACACATCTTAATAATGAATTACTTAGCATAGTTAGCCTCCTGTCCCCGCAAGGCACCAAGGCCTGCCTCCGCGTCCTGTGGCATTCGCATCACCCAAAATCCTTTGCCGGTTACGCCTTTTAAAACATTTCTGGTGCTAGAAGGGCTTTATTTAGAAATGTTGAAATAACTTGAGTGCTTTGATCATGGGCCCCAAGAAAAGGAACAAGTCAGAACTTGACTCTTCCCTACCTTCCTTACCTGTCGCGTGTTGTCTGGTGCGCCCTTACCCGCAATGGCTGGCTTTCGTCCCCTGCCTCCGCACTCCTGACAGTCTGCTTGTATCTTTGAAGTACTACTTCACCTTGCCTGTGATTGTATTACCGCTTGGTGTTTTATTTTTGTTTGTTTGTTTGTTTGTTTTTACCTTGCTCAGTCTTTTTAACATTTATAACATATTAACTCTTATTTACTGAGAATTCAGTGTGCCTAGTACTTTTAGGCATATTATCCTCTGTCATTATCCTCTCCATTTTACCAAGGAGGGGATGGAGGCTTAGAAAGATTAAGTACATTGGCTAACCTCACAAAGCTCGTAGGAGGTGGAGTCAGGAAGAAATGCACAAGCCGTGCTTTTAGTGACTTGACTCTGTGATGCTGTGAACTCAGGAGTGGGGGACCACGTGGTGCCTTCTGACATCCTCCACCGCTCTGAGCACTGGTGTTTGTACAGTGTAGAAACTCAAGAAAATTTGCTGAGGAAAGTTGATTCCCAGCCCAGGTCCTATTCACAATTTAAGGCCTAGTTCTTCCTTCATAAACCTGACTATATATCAAGAAATATTGTTTTGGGGCTGATTCTTTGTAAGAATTTGTCATAAGCTCCTGAATGTCTCTTCTAGTTGCCAACATTTCTATTGTTTCGGGTTATATTCTCAGAGCTCTGGCTAGCCTGGCCTAGTTCCTCGCTCCACGAGGAAGGCCCAGTGCTCAGAGTTGGAGCTTTATTAGCCAAAAATACTGCAGTTCTAGCCATTCAGCACTTTGGATACAAGTGCGTTTTTATAAAAGCTAGTGGTCATGCTTACAAGAATAAGAGGAGACATTTTAAAAACATGGACTTATAAAAAATGGGATTGTATAAAAAGTTATTTAAAATACATATATACATACATACATACATACATACATACATACATACATACATATAAAAGAATTAGGAAAGAAATGGGTAGGATCATCTGGACTGTTCAACCTCCCAAAGATTCAGATGTAAAAACCAAGAACCAGAGAAGGAAATGGAGTTCTCTGAGGTCTGTGGAGGAGCCATAGTTCATACTAGACGGGGTCTTAATAATCAGGGTTCCTTCTGACGCACCAGGCTGATGCTTTGTGGGTTGTGATTGAGAATCATTATTATTCATGTCTTTGATTCACTGCAAGTAAAAATAAAAAAAGAAAAGAAAAGAAAAAAAAAGAACTTTCATCTTTTCTCTTTTCTATGTAGATTTTAAAAAAAATTAACGACAAATTGTGTTCATCTCTGCTCAACTCTGTGACAGTGTGAATCTCATCTATTCAAGCAACAGTGGCTCAGTGGTTGTGCACAACATGCTAAGAGCTCTTACATTTTTTATTTTTCAGGTTGAAGAAAACATTTCTTTGGTTCAATGAATTTGCTAGTAGTTTGTTTGATGAATTTGGTAGTATTTCAACATCAGATCACTTAAAACAAATTCCAAATGTGCTTAGAATTTTATATGTGGGAGATGTTCTTTTTCGGGGGGGGGGGGGGCGGGGCAGATTTTAGTTGTGTTTCTGGATTTCACGTGGAACCCTCACCTGACTGCCCAGCTTACACGAGGGCTGAACCCGGGAGTCAGGAAACCCTGCTCTGTCCCTGTCCAGTGCAGTGGCTTTCCCAAGGACCTTCTTCTTCTCAGTTTCAGGGACGGTAGACCGGAATAGGTCTGAAAACTCTTCTAACTCTAAATTTGTTAATGCCTCCACTGATACTTCTTGAAGGTAATAGTACTATACTAAGAAGGCAGAGAGACTTTAAGAGTAGGTCCTAAGGTGGAGAGTTGCCTATTTGGGGGAAACTGCAGAAATGATGAGAATGTTCTCTGTCTGAGGCAGCTCTGCTCCTCATGCTTAAAAATCCCACTCCTGGTACTTAACTCCCTTAAATTATGTCATGATCTTTGCTTCTAGAAGGGAAGGAAAAAATTTCCCCCACTGCCCTCTGAAGTTGAGCACTATATACCCTGCAAATTAAGCTAGCAAAAGACAGATAGGCAAGAGAAAGTATACACATTTTATTTGATGTTGATGATTTTTTTTAAAAAACATGACACATGGGGCTTCTTAGAGAAGTGAAAACCCCAGAGAAGTGCTTAGACCTGTGAGCTTATATACCATTTTAACAAAGAGTGATACATTGTGGGGGTGTGTGCCGAAGCAAAGGGGAAGGGATTTGGGCTTCCAGAGGGCGGATATTGTGAGAGGTAACTATAAGGCGGAAACTAATGAAAGATAAAGGTTTTATCAGTAAGGCTTGTTTATGTAGCTCAAGTTATTGCCATCTCCAGCGATGACTTATTGCTGGGAGAGGGGACAGGGACACATTTGTGGCTGGAAATTTATGCCCTGCTTTTAGACAGAAAGGGAGAGAGTAGAGAGCTTTTTTCTGCATCTGCTGTTTTTCAAATGCCTTCAGCTCAAAATAATCCTTATATCAAAGTGGCACATTTTGGAGTGCCATATTCTGATCCTCTTTGCTTCTTCTTTTAAAACCTGGATGTTCTTGCCAGCTAGCCCTGTTCTCCTCAGATCTTTTCTTGAGAGCCTTTTTTTTTTTCTTCCAGATTTTGGAGCAAGAGGTGGGTAGTTCAAGTCCTGCCATTGGGTGGGCGAGAGGCTGGCTTGGTCGAGCCCCCTTTTTGTGTCAGTTCCCTGCTCCTTTCTCTGCTACCCCTAGTTCTCCTCTGCTCTGTCTCCGCACACTCCATGGATTTCAGCTTCTCCCTCTCTGCTCATCACCCAGCACTTACCCAGCTCTGTCTGTGTTCAAGAAACACATCCTTCTTCTGTTATTCCTTCTCTTTCTCTCACTATTGTGTGTTTTAACTTAAACATTGTTATTACATTTTTAATGGTGTCTCAGGATACTAAAGGAAGTTCTAGTAGTAGATTTTACCCAAACAACTCCTGGGCATGGAGAAAAAGATTCACTACAATTTGTATTAGGTATAAAGCTTGATGTTAAAATTTTATTAACTTAATAATAAACATTCCTCTAAATACCTCTTTAAATTTTGTATACTGCTTACACAATTGATAAATCAATACTTCCCTAAATATTTAAACATTGGGTTGCCAACTCATTTAATAAACTCTTTGGGAGTTTATTACAATTTTAAGTTTGATATATTAGGAGAGCTTAAATGTTGTAAGCACCAGAGATGTAGAAGAAACATTTTTAAATGATTACTAAACTGGTTCCTATACTGTGATTAAAAATCTAATCTAAAGTATGAATATTGTAGATTTAAATATAGTATTTCATTATCTCTCTTGTTCTTATTTCTTTCAAAGGCTACCTTCTTAAGGGTGCAGTCGTTTTGCTGAATGTCATTTTACATCTTCCTAGTATTATCGTCACATTTACCCACCTCAAAAGAAAAAATAGATATACTATTTTAGATTAGTAGAAGTTTAGAACCTGGCTTGATGTCCATGTGGTTAGGATATGGGCCTTGGTTATGAAGTCCAAGGTAGTTCGTGCCCAATCCACGCATCATTAGCCTACCTCTTCCTTTACAGTCAGGATGTTCTGGTTAAGCCATGATTTATCATTTTCATGTGAATTTTTTAAAAAATGACTGTTGTCTTTCCAAGAGATGGTGGTGTACTCTTGAACTTTAGTCTGGCTTCCATGATCTATCCCATTGTTCTGCCCTTAGGGTGTATAGTCCTGGTAGGTTCTGTTATGCCTTGTCAGGACCTCGTTATAATTAAGAGGGTCAGCTTAAGGTTCCATTTTCTAGGAGATAAGGAGTCAAGTCTGCTTAGTTTCCCTTCGTCTTTGTAACGCTGCTCATTGATCAGCGTGGGGCACTCTGCTAGACCTACTCCTTCAACTGGTCACCGTGTCTGATTACTGGCGCTAACGAAGAGCAGAGATCTCCTTCTGCTTGGTTTATTACGAATGACTGTTGGTGCTGATTGCCCTTCCTAAAATAAGCCTATCTCTTTGGGGACCATTTTCCTCACTTTTTTTTGCGGGGGAGGGTAGTTTACATGATTTAAAAAAATGTGTGTGTGTATCCAAATTGGATTTTGCACCCAGTTTCAGTTTGGGACGTATGGTTCCCCAACCACCAAACAATTCTTGGACATTAGCAAATGACCAAGCCTTTATGACATATATCTTCAGAGAATCTTTACGACTGTCTGTGGCTGTCAGTCTGTTTCTGAATGGGACAAGGTTCTATATATTTAAGCAAGTATTTGTTCATTCATTGTCTAATTGCTGAGCAATGTACATTTCCCAGCTTATAAAGTCATCTGTGAACACATGCCAATTTATTAGATAATTTTTTGGAGTCAACTCATTATGCAAAATCATTTTATTTGAAGTAAATTCTCATCACTGCTGGCAGCTTAGATGATCAACGTCAGCCTGAGATTTGTGTCACAAGGAGGACATCAGGGTTGACGTAAGGCACTTTAAATAGAACTTTCATATATCACTATCAGTGCTATTCCTTTGAAGTTGTTCAATATCGTATTATTACCAATGATGATGGAGACAACATTAAAATAAACAGAATACAAGTAAGAAAATAAAATTAAGCAAACAATGTCAAGTTACCTCCACGAAGAGGCAGTTACTGAAGGAAACACACACAGAGAGCCTGCTGATCACACGGGTAGTGTATTAAATTCCAACAGTGTGCAATGCACTTGCCACTCCGAAGCTGTGTACAGGTGCCCCTGATTCTAAGATGACTCTTTGATCCAGTGGTTACAGCTAAGGGCACAGAGCCAGAATTACAGGTCATGTACTGGCATCGTCCTAGCCTGCAGAATTGCCTGGGCAAGCAATCTGACCCCTCCACACGTCAATCATACTGCTCTGTGGCTGCTGCACTGCCACTTTTCTGGGAATTTGCTGGAAGGAGAATTTTTTTTTAAGAGCTTTAGACTTACTGGGGTGATTACTTCCCAAGTTATATAAACTACTATATCTAACTACTATGTTCCATACCTGAAATAATAGAATATCGTATATCAACTGTAATTGAAAGATTTTTAAAAATTTAAGACTTTCTATTAAAAAAACTGGAGAGCATCAGGTTAGAGTGCTCAGAGAGAATCCGTCTGGTCTGGACCCATCTTGCCGGCTGGATATAAGAAATGACCCATGGAGGATACCGTAGCATGAGGAATCCTCAGTACAACAGAGAATTTACAGGCAATTTAGAGCAGTTGACCTGCATCAACATTAACATGAATAAAAAGGATACAAGTGAGAAAATAAAGCTTGTTTATGTTCTAGGTGTTATTGGCTGGTCTCATTTCAGGTGTTTAACTTCATAGGATAACGACATTAAGTCTTTTGTCAAAACGGTGTATCTGTCCACTTACTGGCTGTGAAATCTTGGACAAGTTACTTGAGCATCTGTTGAAATAAACTTCATCTCGTAGCACCACCAATGCATCATGGTTTTTTCTCCTGAGGGTTCAAGGAGCTCACGCACAATGTGAGGCACTTAGTACAATGCCAAGTGCATAGGAAGCACATGGTAAGTATGAATGAGTGAAGAGGAGGAGGAGAGAAAAAAAATAAAGTGATGGCTTGTTTCACTTTAGTATTCCTTACAGCACCTAGAACAGTGCACGGCACAAAGTAAGCCTGAATAGATGTTTGAATGAATAATCATACTTTCATGCTCCGAGTACTATACTAAGGAAAAGGAAAAAAGAGCAAGAAAGAGGTAAAGGAGGAATAAAGACAGATACCAAAGAAAATATATGTCCCATAAGCCCATATATATTTGATACTGCTCATAATTCCATATATATTTTAACCTGTGGCTACTTCTCCTTACATACCAAATGGGCAGTCAGGTACCCTGCCAGAGCTCCACCCACTGAGAGGATTATTCTTTGTCACTGTCCTTCAGTCACAGTCTCGAGACTGCAATGCTGCTGTCACATACCATGTCGATCCATTCATAAATGAGTTTGGCTTTTTTCCTCCTCTATCACTTAGTCATACAGGGTGCCTTATGCAGGCAGAGGTCTAAGCTGAGGGAGGGGCCCTTGTGGATAATACCGATATTTGGGCTACCTCCTTATGAACCTTACCGTGTTATCTTCACCCTTGTCTGAACCTTAAGCTACTTATGCTGTGACTAAGAATTCAGCTGGCAAGATAGGAGACTGAGAAAGATGGTATTGCCCCAGTAGAGATTGATATGAGTCTCCTGGAGATCTGGAGAAACCCTGGACCGATCAGCAGTCTCATAACTAAGGAATCTAGAGGCTTTGGCTATGAACCTGAGGCCTCAGGGCAGAGAGAGACCCATCTGCACTGTGATCTGTCTGCCCACCCCCAAAGGACAGAGTGCAGGTATGCGTAAAGAAAGGTCTCTTGGGTCCTAGGCATGAGCCACAGGGGAGAGGAGGAGAACTGACCTCCAGCTTTCTCTAAACCCTGGCTTAGAGTACTATCTGAAAGGGTGAAAAAATATTAAAGAACAAGGTCAACCATGTAGTCCCTGGGAGTGACAAGGGAGATTCAAAAGGCCAGCACATGAGAAAGCAACACCTACTTTGCAGGAAATGCAGACAGTTTATCTACCCAAGTATGGGGGGGCGTCTCCAAAGAGCCCACCATTGGCCACCTGTGATTGTTCACTGAAGCTCATGTGAAAGTCACCCTGAAACACGAGGCAAGGCCAGAGGAAAAAACTAATGCCAGTCTTCTAAATCCTTTCCTGACCTCCACCGAATAGCTAGCTAGCGGGGATCACGTGGGAAGTGAGAGGATATAACGGAAAAGGCGGAGTAACAGCCGAGCTGGTGGGGTGCCCACCCTCACCTTTCCCACTGGAGGTGGCCAGCCCCGGCCAGAGCTGGGGAAGGGGGCAAGTTAGATTTGAGTTCAAGCCCTTACTCTTCGATGGGACAAAACACATGGGTTGCTGAATTGAAACTTCCTAGGGAACTGAAAGATCAAGTGAATTTTTTTATAATCTAAGGGCATGAGGCTAAGCTAACAGGACCTGCGTGATCACACCCAGGGGCCTGGGAAGGTCTGCTGGATCTGAGACTGTGTGTGGGTTTGTGCACATGTGTGCTGTGCACACTGGGCCACAGGAGGGGGAGGGGCAGGTTTGGACTTAATGAGTTCATTCCAATTGGGACATCAATTACCTATGATTGAACATTTTTTTCCCCTTAAATTAATGTGAGAGCAAACATATTTTGTAGCTGCTATCTTGAGCTCATGACCACTGTCTCTTTTCTGTCCTCTGGGAGAGAAGACCTTTCATTCCCGGGAAGTGTTTATTGATTTCCTCCCCTAAGAGATGGAGCAAATTTTCAGCTGTGTGTGAAACCACTGTTGTCTGTCGTTTTTTCTCCCCCCTTGAAGCTACTTTTGAAAAAAAAAAAAAGCATTCTATTGAATTGTATACTTTATACATCTCGGGGCTCAGGGTTTGTTATCCATCAAACACTGTGCGACTTGTTTTGATATATTTCTCATCGCTCTTCCGTGGGCTTTCCAGTCGTGGGAGGAAAAACCAGCATAAAGTTCTGGAGTTTTCAATCCCTTCTTCTAATGTGTATGTAACAGAGGCAGGAGGACTTGGATAACACATGATGACTCTTTTATGTCATAATAAAGTTGTTAAGTCTTTATAGAAATCCTCTCACACTAGGGGCTTTTTCTTTTCCCTAGTAATAGGAGAGCAGATAAATGAAGCCATTAAATGACTTTCCTCTTTGTGCAGCAAAGGGAGGGTGGGAGGGGAGCAGGAGAGGTGGATGCTCAGAACTCCTCGAGACAGCTAGATGTTCTTCCCTCCAATTACGCATGAGGCAATTAATAGAGAGGTGACCCGACTTGATCCCTCTTTTTATTCCAGCACACAATGCGATGCCTGGAACACTGTAAATGCTCAGTACATATTTGTTATATGAATGGCAGCTGGGATTATAGAGTTGGTACCAGGACACCAGCCAGAATCCCTGAGTGCTGTATAGGTCATTCTAAGCAGAGAACCAAAAGGTTAAAATAATTATTCTAAGTCATCATATTACATCTCCCTAAAACATCACATTATGATTTCTTCCTAACACTCATCATTGTATAAAATGAGCTTGTTTATTTTTTAAGAAACATGTTTGTTTTCTGCTGTAATTACATGCAGTATGTGTCTATACACATATACCTAACTCACAGGTTAGCACCTCCAGGAAGTACCCCCGTCTCACACACACGCCCTGTCTCACACACACGCTTCCTCCCCCTTACATCTGTGTTTCCCCTGGAACAGTCTGCCTTGCTCATCCATGTTGTTTCCTAGTCCTAGGTCAGATTTCCTTAAAAACAGAGAAATTCAGGTACACCCGATTTATCCAGGGCATGCTGGGGTGGGGAGGGGTGGGGTTGGGGATAGATGTGAGGAAGGTAGATTGCTAAGCAGGGATGTGGTATCCAATAAAGTCCAGCCTTGGGTTGAGTGGGGGTGGGGGAGACTCGGAAGCGTAAACCACCCCGCAAAGTGTCGTCCCTGAAGTCATGTCAGTCAGGCATTGGCTGCTCCTGGTTGGAGGGCAGGGTGGAGCATGGAGCC